>NC_142587.1:102022450-103385105 GCF_965207765.1 Zootoca vivipara | reverse complement strand
AAATATGCCCAACAGCTTTCCATCCCAAAGAAGGACATCAGTCCAACACTCTGATCTCTTCCTAAGTGATAGCAATGAAGAGGAAAAGCCTGGCGACCATGACAGTCCCACGTTAACAACTCCCAAAGAACTTCAGGTCGCTGATAGACTCTTGAAACAAAGCACCCAGGCTGGACCTTTGCTTAATACTCTCAAAACCCACGAAGACAACCATTCTTCCCTATTCCATCTCTGGCAAGATAGGACAGATGGAGTTCCTCAGCAGGAAGATGGCTCTCTGTTGGCGAGTGATCCCCATTTTATAGCACACGCCTCTTTAATACTCCCAAAGGCCCAGTATTAAAGAGACGTGTGCCCATCGGCTCACTGCCTTTATTCATCTCCTCTATTCTAGGGCTTCTTGGTGGCAGGGGGAGGTCCTGGGGGGGAGGGGTGGTGAAAAACCCAATTATAAAAGGGACCATCTTGGTCTGTCCACCAGCCACAGGGTTCTCTCGTGCAGGAGAGGGCCTGTGGAGGGGGGATAGGAAAAGATGGAATATGTTATACAGTGGTTCCGCTCCTTCCTCCTGGGCCGTGTTCAGAAAGTGGTGGGGGGGATGAGTGTTCAGACCCCTGGGCTCTCACTTGTGGGGTGCCTCAGGGCTCTGTCCTCTCCCCCATGCTTTTTAACATCTACATGCAGCCGCTGGGAGAGATCATCAGGGGGTTTGGGCTGGGTGTTCATCAGTATGCGGATGATACCCAGCTCTACCTCTCTTTCAAATCAGAACCAGTGAAGGCAGTGAAGGTTCTGTGTGAGTGCCTGGAGGCGGTCGGAGGATGGATGGCGGCTAACAGATGGAGGTTGAATCCTGACAAGACAGAAGTACTGTTCGTGGGGGACAGGAGGCGGGCAGGTGTGGAGGATTCCCTGGTTCTGAATGAAAGACGAGGTGTGCAGCCTGGGAGTCATTTTGGACTCACAGCTGTCCATGGAGGTGCAGGTCAATTCTGTGTCGAGGGCAGCTGTCTATCAGCTCCATCTGGTACGCAGGCTGTGACCCTACCTGCCTGCAGACTGTATAGCAAGAGTGGTGCATGCTCTAGTTATCTCTCGCTTGGACTACTGCAATGCGCTCTATGTGGGGCTACCTTTGAAAGTGACTCGGAAACTACAACTAATCCAGAATGCGGCAGCTAGACTGTTGACTGGGAGCGGCCGCCAAGACCACATAACACCGGTCTTGAAAGATCTACATTGGCTCCCAGTACGTTTCCGAGCACAATTCAAAGTGTTGGTGCTGACCTTTAAAGCCCTAAATGGCCTCGGTCCAGTATACCTGAAGGAGCGTCTCCACCTCCATTATTCTGCCCGGACACTGAGGTCCAGCACCGAGGGCCTTCTGGCAGTTCCCTCGTTGCGAGAAGCCAAGTTGCAGGGAACTAGGCAGAGGGCCTTCTCGGTGGTGGCGCCTGCCCTGTGGAACGCCCTCCCAACAGATGTCAAAGAGGAAAACAACTACCAGACTTTTAGAAGACATCTGAAGGCAGCCCTGTTCAGGGAGGCGCTTAATGTTTAATAGATTACTGTGTTTTATTTTTCTGTTGGAAGCTGCCCAGAGTGGCTGGGGAAACCCAGCCAGATGGGCGGGGTATAAATAATAAATTATTATTATTGTTATTATTATTATGTTGAAGAAGAAAAAGAGATAAAGTTTAGGAATAAGGATTAGCTGTAAGAGTGTTTATGTTAAAGAAAATGAGTTGAAATTGGGCCTGTAAGGGGGAGGGATTACAGAGGAAACCCCCCCCCCCATCAGAAGCAGCCCGTCTCCAAGCAGTCATGAGAGCGAGGTGTCTGAAGAGGTGAGTCAGGAAGCGGAGAAGGAGTGCCAGGGCTCTGGCAGGACTAGAGAGCCCCTGCTCCATAGGCAGGAAGAGAGAGAGACGGAAAGAGTGGACAGGAGTAGGGCAGACAGAAGACCAGTACCTCTGACGCCGGAACTGAGAAAGAGAAGGAAAGGGAGGCGCTTCTCAGTTCTGAGGCTTTTATGCTGGTCAAAAACGCGGAAGAGTTTAGTGCAGGAATCTGACTCGAGCGGGTAGACATGATATGAGCAATCCGTTACACTGTAAATAATGTGCACCAATAAAAACGTCTGAAAGACAAGCATGTGGGCGGTCGTTACTCAAGAGTAGTCACAAGAAACCCTGACAGGGCCATATGAAACTGTTGTGAAAATATAATTTGGTCAAAAATGAAAATCAGTTGGGAGGTATCTGGGGAAGTCATCAAAACAATGTCAAGCAAATTATGAATTTGAAAATGGGATATGTGTTTTTTTTGTTTTTGTGTGTGTTTCAATCAATAATGTTTGCTTAGATAGATAGTTGGGTGGACACTCGCCTGCATCTCTCCCTGCCATACTAGAGCCTCTTGGTGGCAGGGAGGGGTTCTGGTGGAAGGGAGGGTGGGGTGGGGAGAAACCCAATATAAAATGGACCACCTTCGACTGCCCACTTTTCATGGGACTCTCTTGTGGCAGGCGGGGGCTCGTGGAGGGGGGGTCAGAAGAAGGGGGACAATATGTTTTGTATGTTTTTTCGTTATTATGTAAAATCAATAAAAATTATTATAAAAAGAAAGAAAAATACTCCCAAAGGCCCAGAAAGAGTTAGGAGCCCCTCGGCCATCCCATGAGCAAGAAAGGGATTGACAGCTAGCAGGCCATTGTGGGGCCGCTCTCCTTGCATGGGGTGCTGCGGGATGGGCCATACCTATTGGGGATGTTTCTCCAGCTGATTCCGTACTTCATCATTATACCCTTCCGACCCAAGAGACCTGGCCCAGGGATGACTTGTTAGTGAGGGGATACCATTCCTTTATAGATGAGGCCAACATGGGGTTTGGGATCACCACCATTGAAGGGCGGGGGAGGTATGGCGGTGGGGGTAGATTTTACAGGCGAAGGGTTTTGAGATGTGGTGATGTTCAAATCCCTTCCAATCTATGCCCCATCCCGAGGGACGAGGGTAGGGCGAGCAGGGATTACCCACCTCCGTCACTGGTGTTGTGCAATGCCAGGTCTATAGGCAATAAAACCGCCACTATGAGAGACTTTTTACTCTCACTGGGGGTTGACCTGGCTTGTGTGACGGAGACCTGGGTGCATGAAGGCGAAGTAGTTGCCCTGCATGAGATAACGCCCCCGGGTTTCTCCATCCTCCACCAGTCACGGACTGTGGGTTGGGGGGGAGGGGTAGCGCTGTTAATCCGGGAGGATTGCTCTTTCCGGGCTCTGCCATCACCATCAATCACCGGCATTGAATGTGTTGGCCTAGTGTGGGGCACCAAGGGGGGGTTGGCTGTCTGGCTGGTGTACCAACCACCTAGCGCACCAGCAGCCACCCTGTCGGACCTGCTGGAGGTGGTGGCAGGCTGGGCCTTGGAGTTCCCTAACCTACTGGTTTTGGGGGACTTCAACGTCCATGTGGATGCCACCCCCTCCTCACGGGTCCGGATCTGATGTCTTCCATGGCGACATTAGGGCTCTCCCAGTTTGTTTTGGGTCCCACACATCAAGCAGGCCACACACTGGATTTGATCTTTGGTGCGGGTATAGATGTGATCATGTCCTCAATTGTGGAAGTGCCATGGTCTGATCACTATGCTCTGAAAGCCAGGATTGACTTTTCGCCCCTCCCCCGCTTGGGTGGCGAGCCTATTTGGGCTCGCCCGCATAGGCTGATGGATCCTGACGGATTCCGACAGGCCATGCGGGACCCTGCTCCCCCTGGAAGCTCACTAGATGAGCTGGTCGAGAACTGGAATAACCGGCTCTTGGCGGCCATCGATGAGAACGCACCTAAGCGCCCACTGCGACCCCGCCGAAACTGGGCCCCCTGGTTTACCGAGGAGCTTCAGAAAATGAAGCGGGACCTCAGGCGGCTAGAGCGAGTATGGCGGCGTGCTCGTGACGGAGTCTCAAGAACATCTTATAGGAAACTTATGAAAGCCTATGAGATGGCGGTGAAAGCTGCAAAGAAGTCTTACTTCTCAGCTTCCATTGCATCCGCTAGCTCTCGCCTGGCACAACTTTTTAGAATAATTAGGTCTCTAACAACCCTAGAGGAACAGCCAATTTCAAATACAAATTTGACCCATAGCTGTGAGGCATTTGTGAGCTTTTTCGCGGAGAAAGTCTTGACACTCCGCCGTGACCTCCCTGCCAATTTGGACACAATAACAGAACTAGAGGCCCCTCGACTGTCTTCGAGTTCAGTATTGGACCAATTCGATCAGATACTCCCTGCCGATGTAGACAGATTCCTCCGAGCTGGAAGGCCCACCACTTGCTCCCTGGACCCGTGCCCGTCTTGGCTGATTAGAGCGTGTCCAGATGAGGTACGGGCCCCCCTGGGTGAGATCATCAACTTGTCCCTTGGCACAGGGACTTTCCCAGAGGAGTTGAAGGAAGCAGTGGTGCGTCCTCTCTTAAAGAAAACATCTCTAGATCCTTTAGATCTATCCAATTATCGCCCGGTTTCGAATCTTCCATACCTGGGTAAGATAATTGAGAGAGCGGCTGCCGAACAGCTTGGTAGGTTTCTGGATGAAACATCGGCTCTAGATCCATTTCAGTCCGGCTTTCGCCCTGGTCATGGGACCGAGACGGCTCTGGTCGCCTTAACAGATGATCTCCGTAGACAGCTGGATCGAGGTGGGTCGGGACTGCTGATTTTTTTAGATTTGTCAGCAGCCTTCAATATGGTCGATCACGAACTTTTAGACCACCGCCTTGCCGATGTGGGGATTCAGGGCACAGTCCAACAATGGCTGCATTCCTTTATCTCAGGTCGGGGACAGAGGGTGGCGCTAGGGAGGGAGTTGTCGTCGCGGCACTCCTTGGTGTGTGGAGTCCCGCAAGGCGCAATCCTTTCCCCGATGCTTTTTAATATCTTTATGCGCCCCCTTGCCCAGATTGTCCGGAGTTTTGGGCTGGGTTGTCATCAATATGCTGGTGACACCCAGATCTATCTGTTGATGGACGGCCGCCCTGTCTCGGCCCTGGACACACTGACCAGGTGCTTGGAAGCTGTGGCTGGATGGCTACTTGGGAGCCGACTGAAGCGAAATCCTTCGAAGACAGAGGTCCTCTGGCTGGGTCGGGATGACATGGGGTTGGGGGGGCCAACTCCCATCTCTTGCAGGGGCTCAATTAGTGCCAGCGCCTTCTGTCAAGAGTTTGGGTGTAACCTTCGACGCCTTGGGTTAGGGTTAGCGGGGCTGACCCAGAAACTCCAGCGGGTGCAGAATGCCGCGGCGAGGCTCCTTACGGGGTCCCGGCCACGGGATCACATTCATCCAGTGCTTTACCAGCTGCACTGGCTCCAGGTGGAGTACAAGATGAGCTTTAAGGTGCTGGTTTTGACCTTTAAAGCCCTATGCGGCTTGGGACCCTCGTATCTATGGGACCGCCTCTCCTGGTATGCCCCGCGGAGGACCTTAAGGTCCACAAACAACAATATTCTGGAGATCCTGAGCCATAAGATGGCTAAATTGGCCTCGACTAGGGCCAGGGCCTTTTCAGTATTGGCCCCAACTTGGTTGAACGCTCTTTCACAGGAGACCAGGGCCCTGCGGGATTTGTCATCTTTCCGCAGGGCCTGTAAGACAGACCTGTTCTGCCTGGCCTTTGGGTTGGACTTAGTCTGACCCCTGTGTTTTCCTCCCTCATGGCTTGGATTTATGGACTACTTAAAATGACGCTGCATTTTAAATTTTAATACTGTCTTTTAATCTGTATTTTAATTAATTGCTTTTTATGTTTTATTGTAATTTTATTGGTGTGAGCCGCCCTGAGCCCGGTTTTGACTGGGGAGGGCGGGGTATAAATAAAATTTTATTATTATTATTATTATTATTATTATTATTATTATTATTATTATTTCCATTATTTCCAAGGATTCTTGCTGCTGCTATTGCATACATGAAGAGTCTTTTATCTTTTTTTGTATCTCTTCACCTACTATACCCAGTAAAAAGGCTTCTGTTTTTTTAACAACAGTGTTTTTAAACATTTTCTTTAATTCGTTATATATCATTTCCCAAAAAGCCTTTACCTCTTTACAAGTCCACCACATATGGTAAAAGATACCTTCCTTTTCTTTGCATTTCCAACACTTGTTAGATCTTGTCTTATACATTTTATCAAGTTTTGATGATGTTAAATACCATCTATACATCATTTTCATCACATTTTCTTTAAGTGCACTGCATGCAGTAAATACCTTCATTCCACAGCCTTCCCCAAGATTCTAACTTATTATATCCAAAATCAGATAAAAGCTCAATTTGCAGGTCATTGACCTGTTCTACCTCCATGGTCCGTTTTGGAAAGGATTTCCCATTTTTCTTTCTTTGTTCTTCCTGGTTCCTCTTTCACTCCCACTCTGCTGCTCCACCTGCTGTTTTCCCCCCACTTTCTCCAAGAATCTCTCCTTTTCCTCCCCACATAATCCGTTTTCTTGGCTTTTTCAGGCCTCCCAGCAGGGGCAGGGGGAGGCACAGTTCCTCCCTCCTTGACCTCTGCCTGTTCAGACAGGGAGGAAAGGGGAGCTTTAGCCCAGAAGGGGAGGAAGGGGAAGGTTGTAAACACTGTCCATCTCCCTGAACAGCCCAACAGGCCGAAGATTGGACTGGATTGGAATGGATTGATTGTATTTCTATACTGCTTTTCATTCAAAGAAATCCCAAAGTGGCTTACAAACAATAGAACATAACATCACAAATGCAGCATAAGTCATATGAAATAATTAACAAGTCATCAATAAAATAAGCTGGATCCTCTGCAGCACCATGGCCTTGCCTACCCTAATCCACCCTTGTTTTAGTCAGCATGGGTTTCTGAAAAATAGGTCATGTCAGACTAATCTGATCTCATTTTTTGACAGAGTCACAAGCCTGGTAGATGAAGGGAACGCTGTGGATGTAGCCTATCTTGATTTCAGCAAGGCCTTTGAGAAGGTGCCCCATGATATTCTTGTAAAGAAGCTGGTAAAATGCGGGCTAGACAATGCTACCATCCAGTGGATTTGTAACTGGCTTACTGAACGAGCCCAAAAGGTGCTCATCAATGGCTCCTCTTCATCCTGGAGAGAAGTGACTAGTGGGGTGCCACAGGCTTCTGTCTTGGGCCCAGTCTTATTCAACATCTTTATCAATGACTTGGATGATGGGCTTGAGGGCATCCTGATCAAGTTTGCAGATGACACCAAATTGGGAGCGGTGGCTAATACCCCAGAGGACAGGATCACACTTCAAAATGACCTTAACAGATTAGACAACTGGGCCAAAGCAAACAAGATGAATTTTAACAGGGAGAAATGTAAAGTACTACACTTGGGCAAAAAATATATATGAAAGGCACGAATACAGGATGGGTGACACCTGGCTTGAGAGCAGTACATGTGAAAAGGATCTAGGAGTCTTGGTAGACCAGAAACTTGACATGAGTCAACAGTGTGATGTAGCAACTAAAAAAGCCAATGCAATTCTGGGTTGCATCAATAGGAGTATAGCATCTAGATCAAGGGGAGTAATAGTACCACTGTATTCTGTTCTGGTCAGACCTCACCTGGAGTACTGTGTTCAGTTCTGGGCAAAACAGTTCAAGAAGGATACTGACAAGCTGGAATGTGTCCAGAGGAGGGCAACCGAAATGGTCAAAGGCCTGGAAACGATGCATTATGAGGAACAACTTAGGAAGCTGGGCATGTTTAGCCTGGAGAAGAGAAGGTTAAGGGGTGATATTATAGCCATGTTCTAATATATTAAAAGATGTCATATAGAGGAAGGAGAAAGGTTATTTTCTGCTGCTCCAGAGAAGCGGACACGGAGCAATGGATTCAATTACAAGAAAGAAGATTTCACCTAAACATTAGGAAGAACTTCCTGACAGTAAGAGCTGTTCGACAGTGGAATTTGCTGCCAAGGAGTGTGGTGGAGTCTCCTTCTTTGGAGGTCTTTAAGCAGAGGCTTGACAGCCATCTGTCAGGAATGCTTTGGTGGAGTTTCCTGCTTGGCAGGGGGTTGGACTGGATGGCCCTTGTGGTCTCTTCCAACTCTATGATCCTATGATTCTAGTATCTATGCCAATTGACGGGCTCAAAGGAGGGCCTATACGAGTGGTTTTATGCAGGGATACCAAGGAAAGATGTTTAAAGTGCCAGAATGAGTGGTTTTATGCAGGGATACCAAGGAAAGATGTTTAAAGTGCCAGAATGGCCAGTTCTAGTGCTTTATTACAGAAAGCTGTAAATTTGTGACATACCTGCACAGCCCCACTGCCGTTACAGACAAGCCACCAGAGCAGTGAGAGGTCATCATGACTTTTCCACACGGTGCTAATATATTAAGTAATATTTTTGCAGAGGCGAGAACCTCCCTTTACTCCACCTGGCCAATGAGGGCATAGGTAGCAAATACTCAAGTCTTATGGATAGCTCCCTTTTCTGGGCCAAGAGCCCAGCACCCCAGCCCACAGATAAGCATAGCATCAAAGCAAGCCAATTTGCATATACAGTGGTACCTCTACTTACAAATAACTCTGCTTACGAATGTTTCTACTTACAAATGGAGCTCCATCCGCCATCTTGGATGCTGTTTAGATAGCATTTTTCTACTTACGAATTTTTAGATAGGGTTGCTTCTATTTATGAATTTTTTCTCCCAATACATTCCTACGGGATTCGACTTACAAAATTTTTTGACTTACGAATGTGCATTCGGAACGCATTAAATTTTTAAGTAGAGGTACCACTGTACATAGTGAATTCATTACTTAAACAACAACCAAAACAACTACCACTATGGCATTTGCAGGCCTTCCAGAACTATCTCACCTTTGGTTCAACACTGGTTCCCATCCAATTCTACAATTCTGTGATTCTATGATTCTCCTCACTGTGAGTTCTTTGATGGGAAGTGAGATGGGAGTTCCGACTGAAGCTCTTTCCACATTCCGAGCACTGATATGGTTTCTCTCCTGTATGAACTCTTTGATGGGCCGTAAGATTGGCCCTCTTACTGAAGCTCTTTCCACATTCTGAGCACTGATATGGTTTCTCTCCTGTATGAACTCTTTGATGGGCCGTAAGATTGGCCCTCTGGTTGAAGCTCTTTCCACATTCCAAGCACAGATAGGGTTTCTCCCCTGTATGAATTATTTGATGGGAATTGAGACTTTCCTTCTGGGTGAAGCTCCTTCCACATTCAAAGCACTGATATGGTTTCTCCCCTGTATGAATTCTTTGATGGGAAGTGAGATTTTCCTTTCGTCTAAAAATCTTTCCACACTCTTCACACTGAAATGGTTTCTCCCCACAGTGAATACTTTGATGTTGATGAAAGGTTTTGCTTGTATTAAAGCTCTTTCCACATTCCAAGCACTGATACGGTTTATTCCCTGTATGAATTATTTGATGGGAAATGAAACTTTCCTTCCAGGTGAAGCTCTTTCCACATTCTAAGCACTGATATGGTTCCTCCCCACTGTGAATTCTCCGATGGGAAGTGAGGTGAGTGTTCTGACTGAATCTCTTTCCACATTCCAGGCACGTGTAGGGTTTCTCCCCACGGTGAATATTTTGATGTCTGTGGAAGCTTGTGCTTGTATTAAAGCTCTTCCCACATTCCAAGCACTGATATGGTTTCTCCCCAGTATGAATTCTTTGATGGGAAGCAAGATTTTCTTTCTGACTGAAGCTCTTTCCACATTCCAAGCACTGATATGGTTTCTCCCCAGTATGAATTCTCTGATGGGAAGTGAGATGGGAGTTGCGACTGAAGCTTTTTCCACATTCCAAGCACTGGAAAGGTTTCTTCCCAATAGGATTTCCATGATTGGAAATGGAATGAGAGCTCTGACTAAAACTCTCTCCACCCTCTGAATATTTTGATTGTCTCTCCACTGTGTCTCCCTTGTTCTTAATTTCCAAATCATCACCACCTGCAAGAAACAGCAAAATAGATTAAAGCCTCAGGAAGAAATGGAGCCTCAGAGTATTGAACAATGCTAATTAATGCTTGTGATAGAGGAAGACCCAGAGGGAGTTCACATCGGAGGTCTTACTACAACAACAGGCCATTGTTGATGGGCATTAACGGACATATTTATGAGAACCTGAGATTTGAAAAACCTAGCTCTTTCCTGGGATGGGTTTTATTTGGCCCATTCATGGAATCTGCTCCATCTCCAAAGGCAGCTGTCTCATTGTTCAACCAAAAATAGACAGAAGCTACTCTGCAGTCTACATTTATCACTTCAGACCAGGGTGATCATGATTTTAAAAGGCCTAACTGGAGGAAGAATATTCACAGACCAAACAGTAGACAGCCCTTCATTCAAGGCTGTGGAAGGGTTACAATCCCAGATGCTGTAGGTGGTGCTGTTGAGCTCCTTTAAGATATTGGAGGTTCATCACTTGGGGATATGTATTGAATTTCAAAACACATGCGATCCAACAGAGAGAGCCTTACCAAGCGAGTCCATGATCCCACAAACAGCTACTTCTTCAAAGCACAAGGGACCCTAAAAGACAAAGAAAAATGTCATTCTCTTAGCATAAACATTATCTCCAATACATTTCCTGTTGTTTGCTATGTTGTTTTATTTATTTTTTTTCTTTTTTTCATAATCATTTTTATTGGTTTTTCTTTGGATACATCATCAGAAATCGGAAAGTGACAATACAAAAAAAAAGTTCAATAAAGAGTATACAAATTTCAAAATATGTCTTATCGTATTTTTTAGCTGAACTGAGAATTGCTACAATTTATCAACTTCATCTTGTGACTTATTTGTTTCTGTACACTTTCTTGTTTCTATACCTATTTTCCTTCTACTCCACTTGTAATCGACTTCCTCCTCTCTCTCTTTCGGACTTATTCTTTCATTTAATCGGTTTCGCGCTCCCTAAAATTATACCCGTCACAGATTATCTTACAAATTAAATATAGAATTTTGACTTAGGTTATTTTACAACTGTTGCAGTTTGTAATGTTATATTGACTTACCGGCGTTTCATGTCTTACCATGTTCCTTCAAATACTCTATAAATTTTTCCCATTCCTTTTGGAACTTTTGCTCCTTTTGATCCCTTATTCTTCCCGTCAGCCTCGCCAATTGCAGATATTCTAACATTTTTTCTCTCCAGTCCTCCATAGTTGGTATTTCAATCGTTCTCCACCTCTGGGCCAAGATAACTCTCGCGGCGGTGGTAGCATACATGAAGAGTTTGTGATCCTCTTTTTTAATATTCCTACTCAAAATCCCTAATAGCATTTCCTCCGCTCTTTTTGGGAAAGTATACCTTAATACTCTTTTCAATTCATTATATATTTGCTCCCAATAAACTTTGACCTTTTCGCAAAGCCACCATTGATGATAGTAGTCCCCCTCTTTAGCATTACACTTCCAACATTTTTTGTTATTGGTTTTGTTAATTTTGGCTAATTTAACAGGCGTTAAATGCCATCTGAACATCATTTTCATGATGTTTTCTTTTAGAAGGGTACATGCCGTAAATTTAATCTGATGTTTCCAGAGATTTTGCCATTGATCGATATTAATATCATGGCCAAAGTCTATTGCCCATTTAATCATACATTCTTTGGTGATTTCGTCCTTTGTGTTCCATTCCAACAGAAGGTCGTACATCTTTGTTAATAATTTTTCTTTACCTTCCACAATTTCCAATTGAAATTTAGATTTGTTAGTCTCGAATCCGTGATTTTTATTATCTTTTTTGAACATGTCCTGAATTTGATAGTATTGGAGCCAACCTATTCCCCTCTCTTTCAATTGCTCATATGTTTTAATCTTCCACCCCTCTTCCGATTCGACAAGGATATCCTCATAAGTTAGCCAATTCAATTCCATATTGGTTTTTTTAATGGTCAAAACTTCTGTTGGTGACAACCACCTAGGAGTTTTCCTTTCAAGTATACTTTTATTTCTGGTCCACACTTCATACAGTGGTTTCCTAATCACATGGGATAGGAAACCTCTGTGTGATTTAACTTTGTCTTGCCACAAATAACTATGCCAGGTGAATCTGTTGTTAAATCCTTCGAGATCTAGAAGGTCCGGGTCTTTTAACGAGATCCACTCTTTTAGCCATACCAGGCAGGAGGCCTCATAATACAATTTGAGGTCTGGCAGCGCAAAGCCCCCTCTTTCCTTTTTGTCAGTTAATATCTTAAACCTGATCCGTGGTGTTTTTCCCTGCCATATATATCTTGAAATTACCTTCCTCCACTCCTCAAATATACCAACACCTTTTAGTACTGGTATCATTTGGAACAAAAATAAGAGTTTAGGGAGTATATTCATTTTCACTGTGGCTATCCTCCCCCACAGTGAGAGATATAATTTTTTCCATGTTTCTAGGTCTTTTCTTATATCGTTCCAGGTTTTGATATAGTTGTCGTTATATAAGTTTATATTCCTTTCTGACAGCCAAATTCCAAGATACTTTACCCTCTTTACCATTTCAATCCCGTATTTCTCCTGAAGCTCCTCCCTTTCCTTTTTTGTCATATTTTTAATAATCATTTTGGTCTTTTTCTTGTTCAGCCTGAATCCTGCTAAAGTTCCAAATTTGTTCATTTCTTTCATTAACTCCTCTAGACTCGTATCTGGATCTTCCAATGTTAGGACCAGGTCGTCGGCAAAGGCCTTCTGTTTATATTCCCTGCGACCAACTCTTATCCCCTTTATCTCTTTGTTGTTCCTAATCCCGTCCAATAGGACTTCCAGAACCAAGATGAATAACAGGGGTGATAAGGGACACCCCTGCCTTGTTCCTTTGGAGATATTTAATTCTTCGGTTAAGTTATTATTAATGATTAATTTGGCTCTCTGCCTTGTGTAAATCGCCTCGATACATTTTTTGAATTTTTCCCCCATACCTCTTTTTTCTATTAATCTTTTCATAAATTCCCATGATATATTGTCGAACGCCTTTTCGGCGTCGACAAATATCAGTACTGCTTTTTTATCTATTTTCCATTCCAACAATTCAATAATATCAATCACGGACTTCCGGTGAGCTGCGGACACGGAAGGGAGCGCGAAGTGACCGTGCTGTGGTCGCTTCGGTTGAGACGGGGGAGTTTACCGGGTTCTGTAGGGCTTAACAGACCCGAGATTCAAGGGGAGTTACCTTGAAAAATAGGCTACCCAGCGGCGTCCTTAAGCCATTCTCCTCTCTTTCGGGGCCCAAATTAGTGGCCTCAGGGGGGGATTGAGTGGTGGACGCGAGGGGGAAGCACCGCCAACCGCGTCTCACGCAGCCTCAGGCTCCCGTGGTAAGCAGCCTGCCTCCAGGATATTTATCTGCAGTCCCGGTAGGCATTTCAATGATTTGAATGGAGAACTTATGTGTGGAGTCTGCCGGGCTTCAGAGGGGCTAATCTGAATTCGGAATGGACCTCTCTCTCTACTGGGAGTTAAAGATGGCGCTCGATTAAAGGTTGCAAGAAAACGCCGACTAAAATTAGTAACCGGCGGATAAACTACTCACCGGCCGCGGAGGAGTGTGTCACCAGCGGAGTCTCAAGGAAAGACTGACTGAGGAGCCTCCTCCCCCCCAGAGAAAGGTGGGGGAAAGTGAGGGTAAAACCATTCTGAGAATCATACAACTAGATTCGTCTCAGAGACCTCCGCGGTGCAGAGTGACAAAAAATATAAACAAAACGAATATTATTCTTCCCATTTTGCTGTAGCCAGCGGAATAAAGAGGTATGTTGAAGGGGCGACTCTCCTGGACTAAAATATTTTAAGTTATTTTAAATTACTAAGTATTCGAAGCTTCCCCTCTGGGAAGTTAATTTACTCAAAGATAATCTCGGCAAACAACGCAAACCCCCGCAGAAGTGATCCCCGCCCCAGCCACTCCCATGCTTCAGAACGGAGGGGAGAAACGCTTAGCGGCGTGGACCTAGAAAGAAAACGGAGTTATTTTTAAGACCCTGAAGTTAGTTTGGCGCTATTAACTGACCTTTTGGGTGTCACCCGGGTTTGCACGGACTGTTCTATTATTAAACCTGGTGGACCAACAGAACTACCTAAACATACCTGGATATATCTGGGACCCCCACCTCACTTTGACTTATTGTTTTGGAACTGACGGAGGGCCACCTGAATTTTAAGAGACTGGATCACGAAGGAGGACAATTGTGAACATCTAGGAGGAGGGACTGTGAGTTTTTTCCTCTCTGCACGGAACTACCTTTTGTTGAGAGAACTATCTTCTGTTGAGAGAAAGACATTTAATATACCTGGTTCACCAAACTGGTGATAAGTGGGGAAATAGACTTGGGGGGGAGCCAAGTAACAATTACTTTTGAGAACTCTCAACAGTATAAGGAAAAGGCAAGGGTTGTTCCTGTAAAGGAGAGGGGAGGGAAAGTGGGGAGGGAGAAGAGCGGGAAATACAAAAAGTGACGATTAAGTGAATTTAAGAAAATGGGGGAAAAAAGAGGTGCAAAATCGATAGCAACCCCATCAGACAGACGCCCCTCTAGACAAGAGGATGGTAAAGATTGGGAAGGACTCCTAAGTGAGATAAAAAAAGAAATCAAACAAAGTGAGCAAAATATCGAAAAAAAACTAGTAGACATACAGAACTCAATTGACCAAAAATTTGAAAAGGTGGTGGGGGAGCTAACCCAAGAAATTAGAGAGGTGGCAGGGAAAACCAAGGGTTTGGAAGAAGGTGCTAAAAAGGTGCAAAAAGATGGGAAAGAGGTTAAAAAAGAAACCGAAAGCTTAAGGGAAGAGATAAACAAACTGAAAAAGGAGAAAGAAGAAATGTTGGATAATATGGCCCTTATGGAATATAGACAAAGACAACAGAATTTGAAATTCAGGGGCCTGCCGGAAGAACGGGATGAGAACGTAAAGGAGAAACTCTCGGTGGAGTTAGCAAAGTGGATGGGCATAGATAAAGGAGAAATTGAGGCCGCAATTATGAATGCGTTTAGGATTAGGATGAAACCGGTAAAACCAAAGTCAAAAAAGGTCCCTGGGGATTGTTTAGTTATTTTTAATTCGATGTACATAAGAAATGAAATTCTAAAATTAAGCTTTTCAAACAAATTTGTAATTGACGGGAGGGAGATAATCATATTTAAAGAAGTGCCCACAAGAATACTACGCAAGAGAGAGAAATTCCGGGAGTTTATCAAGGTGTTGAGAAAAAACGATATCGGTTTCAGATGGGAAATTCCGAATGGAATTACTTTTCACTTCAAGGGTATGAGATTTACGTTCAAAAATCAAGGTGATATTGATAAATTCGGGAGAAGGTATGGACAGATCTTAGGAATGGAAAAGAGTGAAGAAGAGGGAGCGGTAGGGGGGGAAGAGAAAGAGGAGGAATTACCAGAAGAGGGGGAAGAGAAAAGCATGGGTGAAGGAGAAGGAGAAAACTCAGATATTGATATAGATAAGGAGGAACGTACATAAAAAAAAAGTGAATATAGTGTACTCCTACGAAAAACAAATAAGATATATTTAACAGAAATAAAAACTATGGCACTGAAAATAAAATCTTGGAACGTGAATGGACTAAATAGTAAAAGCAAAAGAAACAAATTTGAATATGTTCTAACAAAAGAAAAATTAGACCTGATTTGCTTACAGGAGACCCATATTCTAAAAAAACATGAAAGGATTTTGATGAATAAAAAATTAGGCTTAGAATTTTCCACCTCAAGCGATGAAAAGAAAAGGGGTGTGGTTTTCTATATAAAAGATAAGTTTAAACCGGAATTGGTTTTTAAAGATGAAGAGGGCAGGGTAATTGCAGTTAGAGTTATGGTGCAAGGAGAAAAACTGTTGGTAGTAGGAGTGTATGCCCCAAATCAGAGAAAAGCAATATTTTATAAAAAATTAGAGAAAAGATTATTAGAATTCATAGATGAAAAGATGCTCCTTTTGGGAGATTTCAATGGGGTGGTTAACCCAATATTGGATAGATCGGGGACGAGGAAATCAAATAAAGACTGCAAGTTACCAAAGTCCTTCTTCAACATGGTAGAAAGGTTAGACCTAATTGACAGTTGGAGGTACAAAAATCCCACCTCTAAGCAGTATACATTCTTTTCAGAGCCCAATCAGAGCTCTGGAAGGATAGATTATATTTGGGTATCAAGGGAATTGGGACCTAAAATAAGTAAAACTGACATTCCACCAAGGACCCTCTCGGATCATAATCCGACATATTTAGAATTGTTGGAAGAGCAACCCTCATCCTTTCGTTGGAGAATGAACGAAGGGCTATTCTTTGACCAAAGAATTGTGGACAAGGCCCGTGAAACATTCAAGGAGTATTTAGATCTAAATTTAAAAGAGGGGTCGGGAATTAATTGGGTCTGGGATGCGGGAAAAGCCTTTATGAGGGGCTTTCTAATAAAACAAAACAGTATAAAAAAAAAGGAGAGGGAGAAGAAGATAGAGCAAATATTGAAGGATTTGTCAGAGAATGAAAAACGGTTGGGCAAAAACCCGTCAGATAAAGGAACAAAACAAAAAGTAAATATGTTGAAAGCGGAGTACTCAACGTTAGTTAGCGGGGAGATAGAGTGGAAGCTAAGACGGATAAAACAAAAGAATTTTGAACACGCAAATAAATGTGGAAAGCTGTTAGCCTGGCAGCTTAAAAAAAGGCAAAAGCAGAACCATATAAGCCAAATCCAAAAAGAAGGCAAGATGATAAAAAATCCAAAAGATATAAGAATTGCTTTCCAGAACTTTTATAAAGAGCTCTATCAGAAGGGGACGGAAGAGGGAGGAGAAATAGAAAGGTTCTTAGAGAATTGTGGAGTGGGGAAAATAAATTTAGAACAGGTCAACACACTAAATGCACAAATTACAACAGAGGAGGTACAGGAGGGAATTAGAAAGATGAAATTGGGGAAGGCACCAGGCCCAGACGGGCTCTCAGCCAAATACTATAAGGAATTACAAGAACAAATTACACCGGTACTAACGAAACTAATGAACCAAATCCTGGAGGGAGGACAGATTCCAAAGTCATGGGAGGAAGCTTTTATTACCCTAATCCCAAAGGAAAACGCTGACCTGCTGGATGTGAAAAATTATAGACCTATTTCCCTTCTGAACTTAGATTATAAACTATTTGCGGACATTATGGGAACTAGACTCAAAAAAGTTCTATCTGATATAATACATAAGGACCAGGCCGGATTTTTACCAGGACGCCAAATGAGAAGTAACATCAGAAGTTTGCTATGTTGTTTTAATGGAATTCTTTTGCTGCACGTTTTAATTGTGCATGCTTTTTTTAACATCCTTGTGAAAATGGCTGAAACTCCACATGGTGTTATTCTAATCATTCTGTCTGAGCAAGCCATGGGATGTTCTGGGGACTGAGGTACCCTCCCAATGCCCTAAAGCCAATGTCAAGGGGCACATGGGGGCACAGGGAGGTAGAGGCTATTGGGGGAAGCCCCATTGTGCAACTGATTGAGCTGCTTAAGTGAATCCTGACCACTGATTTTTTTATGGTTTGTCAACTGCTTGGAAGAAAGATTCATACCGGCCCGGGGGAACCCTGGCTGCCCCAACGCTCAGCCTATTTCACCTCATTGCTCCTTCACCCTACTTGATCTGGTTCCACAGCCACTTCTTAATAATAATAATAATAATAATAATTTATTATTTATAACCCGCCCATCTAGCTGGGTTTCCCCAGCCACTCTGGGCGGCTTCCAACAGAAATATTGGAATACACTAATTTCTTAAACATTAAAAGCTTCCCTAAACAGGGCTGCCTTCAGATGTCCTCTAAAAGTCTGGTAGTTGTTTTTCTCAAAGAGAACAACAATTACCAGACCTTTAGAAGGCATCTCAAGGTAGCCCTGTTTAGGGAAGCTTTTAATGTTTGATGGATTTCTGTATTTTAGTATTTTGTTGGAAGCTGCACAGAGTGGCTGGGGGAACCCGGCCAGATGGGTGGGGTATAAATAATAAATTATTATTATTACTAGCTGACCTGGCCACACATTGCTGTGGGTCATCCCTATTCTTATTTTTTGAAATAAGAACATGAGAAGCAGAAGTTATTATTGTTTGATTTTATTTTCGGGGTTGTCATTTATTTTGGTGGGTATTATATGATTTGGGCGTTGTTGTGTGTTTTGGTTTTGTGTGTGTGTGTGTGTGTGTGTTTTGTTATTTGGATCAGACAACTGGGCCAAAGCAAACAAGATGAATTTTCACAGGGAGAAATGTAAAGTACTACACTTGGGCAAAAAAAATGAAAGGCACAAATACAGGATGGGTGACACCTGGCAGTACATGCCTAATTCGGCACTTGCTTTATTATCACTAGATTTGACCCCAAACTCCAACCTTAAATCTAAAAAATTAATTTCCTTCCTGTTCACAGCAGCTAAACTAGTAATTTCCCAACGAAACCTCTAATATACCAATAGAGGCTTGGGTTAATAATATCTGGAGTGTTGCTCTATCAGAACGCCCCACATACCATTGGCATCAAGGGCATCTCACCCCCCTCCCCAAAAAAGACACATATATAGCCTCAAGAAGGTAGTCTGTTGGAATTTGCAGTTTCCCCTCCCTTTTCAGGTTTTGGTTTGGGTTGGGTTGGTGACCATCACGGCTTCCTGCAGGAGGTAGTTGCATAGTTTAACTCTGCACCACTTGAAGAAGCCCTTTCTTTTTTTTCTGCTCTACATCTTCCAACAGTCTTTCCATGTTTATTGCATAGGTCAAGTTTTCCGTTCTATTTCTTGCATGGAACAATCTCTCTTGGGAGGTTGTGGACTCTCCTTCCTTGGAGTTTTTAAGCAGAGGTTGGATGGTCATTTGCCATGGATGCTTTAGTTGAGGTTCCGACATTGCAGGGGGACTAGATGACTCACGGAATCCCTTCCAACTCTACAAGTCTGTGGTTCTACCATTTTATGCCCAAATGTTTCTGTCCGGCTACAATCTCAATTTCGTTTATTTGCATGCTGTCTTTTCCCTGACCCAAAGACCCCGCACTAAAGGGGAAAGCAGCGCATTGATCCAAAGGCAGACTTAGAGTTGCAAAGCTCCAGTCAACTCCCTCCCTGCCTGCCTTTGCAGAGAAGCGGGCAGGAACATTGCAGGGGCCCCTTCATGGCACAGCGCCCAGTCCCCTTCATGAGCTGAACTGACCCCCCTGCATCCTCCCTAGCGACCCTGCCCCCCCCTCCCGGCACCCTATAGGGGAAGACAGATGAGCCTCACCAGATCCCAAATGGCGCCGCCGAGGCAGCATTTGCAGAGCACAGAGACAAAAGCTACGCCACCTTGCAGGAAGAGCCTGGGAGGGAGGGAGGGGCTATTGCTCTGGAGGACCAGCCCCTTTCTTTACTGTCCTCTCTAGGAACCCAGCTCATTTTAACCCGTGGCCAGCCGGGGGGGGGGACGCAGCAGCAGCATACCAGGAGGAACCACGTGCATTGCACACACTCCAGAGATGTCTGATCTGGGGGGACCCTCTTGGTTGGCCTTCTGAAACAGGAGGAACAGCTTGCAGTGAAAAACGCTCTGCAGGAAGCAGGAAACCTCATCCAAAATCTTAGAATGAGAGAGTTGAAAGGGACGCTGAGTGTCATCTAGTCCTGCCCCCAAAGGACCACAATAAATCTTATTCTTCTTTGGCAATCACTTGTAGCCAAGTAAGATTGTCATCCATAAACACGGTCTTAACAATGAGTCTGTAAGTGACTGTGGAGGCCAATTCTGGATTTGAAGAGGTGTGCATGGACACGAAAGCTTATACCAGGGGTCAGCAAACTTTTTCAGCAAGGGGGCCGGTCCACCGTCCCTCAGACCTTGTGGGGGGCTGGACTATATTTTGAAGAAGAAAAAATGAACGAATTCCTATGCCCCACAAATAACCCAGAGATGCATTTTAAATAAAAGGACACATTCTACTCATGTAAAAACATGCTGATTCCCGGACCGTCCACGGGCCGGATTTAAAAGACGATTGGGCCGCATCTGGCCCTCGGGCCTTAGTTTGGGGACCCCTGGCTTAATACCAAGAACAAACTTAGTTGGTCTCTAAGGTGCTACTGGATAATTTTTTTAAAAAAATTATATATATTTCCTTCCACTGGTACATCAAGCTCAGTATTTATAAAGTAATAGATAACAGTCTTAATGTGTATTTGAAGGGGGTTATGTAACAGGTTTGAGGTGTTTAATTAGTGTTTATGTGGAAAGACTGTGTGTCATACCTTGAGAAGGTAATCTAATATCCATGTGTATTGGAATGTGTGGAGCTACTTCTGAGCGTCAACAATTAGTATGTGAATAGTTACTTAATCTCGGTAAATGCCCTAAGTGTGTAACAGGCTTTAATCCTAGCCGATCAACAACCCCTGGAGGATTAACCATTAGTACTACAAAGCATCAAAAGAACTGACCATTAGAATGCAAACAAAGGAGGTTTAGTTTTTAGAAATGGCAGGTGGTACCAGGAACTCAAAATGAGTTTATTGAGTTGACAGTATTGGAAAAATTATAGTAGCAAAATAGTTTTCTAGCCTCTTTGACTGCACCCCAGGAAGTGCTCTAATGAAGCGGATGAGTCAAGTTATAAGGTTTGTAGACCTCTCAGATGGGCTTTGTCAAATTGAGGAAAGTTCATTGATTTTATTAACACAAATGAAAAAACAGGAAAAGGACTTTCAAATTATATTTTATTAAAATAGCTGGTTGCTGGACTGAAAATCAATTACTGCCATGGCGAAACATATGATAATGGAAACTACATGGCTGGAAAATATAGCAGTGTGCAAGCAAGATGGTCTGAGGTTAATGATTTGGCAAGATACACACTGTGCTGCCCAAAGTTTTAACTACAACACTGCAAGTGTTTCACTGATGATCATAACCTTTTTTTGGCACTGTACAACAACTCTTCAATTTTTTCAGTGGCTCAACAGTAAGTTTTAATGGACAAGCTTTCAGTTACTTTAAATGTCACAGTAATATCATAGAATCATAGAGCTGGAAGAGACCACAAAGGCTATCCAGTCCAACCCCCTGCCAAGCAGGAAACACCATCAAAGCATTCCTAACATATGGCTGTTAAGCCTCTGCTTAAAGACCTCCAAAGAAGAAGACTCCACCACACTCCTTGGCAGCAAATTCCACTGTCGAACAGCTCTTACAGTCAGGAAGTTTTTCCTAATGTTTAGGTGGAGTCTTCTTTCTTGTAGTTTGAATCCATTGCTCTGTGTCCGCTTCTCTGCATCAACAGTGTGATGCAGCAGCTGAAAAAGCCAATGCAATTCTGGGCTGCATCAATAGGAGTATAGCATCTAGATCAAGGGAAGTAATAGTACCACTGTATTCTGCTCTGGTCAGACCTCACCTGGAGTACTGTGTCCAGTTCTGGGCACCATAGTTCGAGAAGGATACTGACAAGCTGGAACGTGTCCAGAAGAGGGCAACCAAAATGGTCAAAGGCCTGGAAACGATGCCTTATGAGGAACGGCTTAGGAAGCTGGGCATGTTTAGCCTGGAGAAGAGAAGGTTAAGGGGTGATATGATAGCCATGTTCAAATATATAAAAGGATGTCATATAGAGGAGGGAGAAAGGTTGTTTTCTGCTGCTCCAGAGAAGCGGACACGGAGCAATGGATTCAAGTTTTATTGCTTGGCTAGCCAGCAAGCTGGCTCAGAGGAATCAGTTCCAAAGTCTGAGCCCTGAGAAAAGGAAGGGGCTCCTTCATATATACATTTCTGTTATCTCTTAAGGCACTAGGTAAAGGTAAAGGGACCCCTGACCATTAGGTCCAGTCGTGACCGACTCTGGGGTTGCGCGCTCATCTTGCATTATTGGCCGAGGGAGCCGGCGTACAGCTTCCGGGTCATGTGGCCAGCATGACTAAGCCGCTTCTGGCAAACCAGAGCAGCACACAGAAATGCCGTTTATCTTCCCATCGGAGTGGTACCTATTTACTTGCACTTTGACATGCTTTTGAACGGCTAAGTGGGCAGGAGCAGGGACCAAGCAACGGGAGCTCACCCCGTCACAGGGATAGAAACCGCCGATCTTCTGAACGGCAAGCCCTAGGCTCAGTGGTTTAGATCATAGAGCCAGTGTGGTGTAGTGGTTAAGAGCGGTAGATTCATAATCTGGGGAATCAGGTTCGCGTCTCCGCTCCTCCACATGCACCTTGGGCTAGTCGCACTTCTTTGAAGTCTCTCAGCCCCACCCACCTCACAGGGTGTCTGTTGTGGGGGAGGAGGGGAAAGGAGATTGTTAGCCGCTTTGAGACTCCTTCAGGTAGTGATAAAGCGGGATATCAAATCCAAACTCTTCTTCTTCACCCGCGTCCCTCTTAAGGCCCTACATATGCATAAATTTAAGGTACTACATATGCATAAACTGCGGCAAAATCCCTCCTATCCTAGGCTACATCACCCTGTAGGCATACCATTTATGGTCTTTCCTTAATTGCATATACATTAGCAAGCACACAAAGAACTCTCTCTAAGCAGCACCTTGCTGCACGTGATCCCTTTGCAATGACAAACTTAGTTGGTCTCTAAGGTGCCACTGGAAGGAATTTCTTTATTTTGTTTCGACTACAGCAGACCAACACGGCTATCTATCTTATATGGGTTTAAGAAAGGGAGTTTAGGACATGGAGCAAGGCATGTCTCCCTTTCTTATGCAGACACTCTGGAATGTGTTTTTGCGAGACAAAGATAACAGCTCATGGTACAAGATTAGGATAGCCTGGCTTGAAGGTCTCTATATGCATCAAAAGTAGAGACATTCTAAAAATTCAGTTTTTTTGAAGCCTAGTGAACTGATACTCCACACACACACACACACACACACACACACACACACACACACACACACCAGTGGTTGCCTGGTTGCCTTCTGAAAGCAGGCAGTGGGAAGGAAGGTTGGGGCAGCTATCTCTGGCGAGCAAGATGACAGGCAATGCTCTTGAAGAGAGGCATGAATACACTTTCTGGTTGGTTGTGTGTAGATAGAAAGATTATATACTATACTGAAATGTTTAAATGTTTCTTAGATTGTCCTTACATCTTCCTGCCACAGCTTGCTATCCTCTCCTGCCACATCCTTTGAGAACCACTGGACTAGCTGCTTGAAAGGGATGCCCCATCTGTACGCATAGCTAGCTTCCTTTAATGCAAGAGTAAATGGTCTAAAATCTCTGCACTTTCTCAAGGTATAAGGACAAATACCATGGTAAATTTCAATCACACTTGATTCACACTTCAGTTCCTTTCCATTTCACAACCCACAGTAAGCTAGATCCTTAATTCTGTATTTTTCAAATGTTATTATAAGGTTCTTGGGGATTTCTTCTCTTCCCCTTGGTCCTTGAAGGTGGTGAATGTTTTACAGTGAGCAGCAGTGTGAACAAGGCCTATTCCGGATACAGTGGTGCCTCGCAAGACGAAATTAATTCATTCCGCGAGTCACTTCGTCTAGCGATAATTTTGTCTTGCGAAGTGCAGGTTGCCACGAAAAAAAAACCCGCCGAAAAACTTCGTCTTGCAAAGCGCGGCCATAGAAAACTTCAACTTGCAAGTCACCAAAAACATCGCAAGACGCTTTCGTCTAGCGAGTTTTTCGTTGCGAGGCATTCGTCTTGTGAGGTACGACTGTATATCCTTTTTGAGGGGAGGCAACCAATTCTGCACACAGTATTCCGAGTGCAGCCACACTATAGATTAGTATGCATTGCAAAACAGACAGCTTTACTTTCAGTCCCTTTCCTAAGGATCCCAATGCATAGATATGAGTGACAGAATCCCAAACCGGGGAACCCAAATGACTCAGCAGTGAAATCCAAAATTTTGGCATAGCTGGACTTGGGCAGCCAGCTGCGTGTATCATGCTAAATGAAAAGTATGAACAACCAAGAGAGGAAAGTCACCTCTCTCCCTCTTTCCCACCCCTATCTCATGCATTTTGTTAAGAAAACACAAAGCCCAAGTTTTTAAAATTATTTTTAAAACTACCCTTTGGCATGAATGTCAGTGTCACCCATGGCTTTAGCATACAACTGAGTACTAGATTTGGGCTAGGAATAAGTCAGAGTTTATTTATTATTTATTTATTAAATTCCTATACCACCCTTCATCCAAAGCTCACAGAGTAGTTTACAGTATAAAAATGCGTAACATAATAACAAACGAAACAGTACCCACCTACCCCTGTTTAAAAGGCCTTAGAGGAATGTTTTTACCTGGCACCTAAAGCTGTGTAGGGAAGGCGTCAAGCAAGCCTCCCTGGGGAGAGCAGATTTTATTTATTCTTTTGCCTTCATTCATCAATTCTTCCCCAATCTAAGAAGCCCCTTTCCTATGGTTGGGAACACAGGACAGCTGCCCCAAACCTCCATTGGCCCTGCTTCCTTCCCTCCTACCATCATTTGGCCTCTGAGCAAATAACACCTTCTTGCCAGGAGGGTCATCTACTTCCCTGGGACAGAAAGAGCCAATAGCCACATGTGGAGGGTGGGTGGGCATTGCCCTGCCCTGACCCCCCCCCCCACACACACATACATACTTCGCCTGCACCAAGCCAGGGCAGGACAATCTCTTTCCCTTCTGCTGACCACATCCTCTCAGGTCCACTCAGGGATTCACGGCTCACTCCAAATACTAGCCAGGGCCAGGCGGACAGGATAGAAGTTCAGATGTGTCCCAAAGGAGAAGCAGTTGCCACCACCACCAAGAAGAAGAAGCTCCTCTTCGTCTGGCAGGAAGACGCTGCTGTGGTTGTGCAACATCAGAGGCCACTCCAGAGATGCCTGGTAGAGAAGAGGGATAAGGATGTCATCAGGAGTCAGGCTGGCAAAAGGGGCCAGAGGTGGCAGCCAACAGACGCACATGGGCTCCTCCTGCCTCACTTGCCCCCCACTCTGGGAAAGGAGATTGTGGAGAGGCGGGTGGCCAGCTCCTGCTTTGCTGGTGGGGGAAGAGAGAAGCCAAAAGCATCTGGCATGAATAATGCCAGCCCTTGCAAGGATACAACCCTTCCCTTCCTCAATGGTCCTTGCCTAGATAACCTCTCGTCTTGGTCTCCTTGTGTCCATCTGCACGTGGCTGCCAACATCCTCCCACTCTTTTGGAATCAGACACTTGGAAGGGACCTAAATGGTCACCCAGTCCACCCCCTGCCATGCCTCCCCTCCTTAAAGCCTTCCTGCTCTGCCCTAGATTCAGCACAAACTCCTTGTCCTTCTCTTCACGCCCCACTCTTCATGCCCCAGCTTCTCTCTCTGCTCAGAGATTTCGGTACATCTCTGCCAGTGACCTTTGCTCCTGTGCTGCCAACCCCTCAGCCCTCCTGCTCCCCAGAAGACTCCACCCTGTTCTCCCTGCCTGCCTCCTGTGCTTGGAACTGCCTTCCAGCGATGCCCGCATGAGGCTCCCCCTCACTCCTCCGCAAAACCCCACGGATCCCACCAAGTCTTTGGCATAGCCTCCCATTTCTCCAGCCCTCCAATAGCTCAGCCTAGGCACCTGCAGCTGAAACTGGATCCTTGCTTGCCTGTTCACCTGCACTTCCCGTTTCAATCCTGCAGCTTGGAAAAGGCAGTGCATACAGTAATGAGCTAGACAGGACAATAGTGTGACTCTCAGTAAGGCATAAGGGTGGGATCCTGTTTCAAGGTATGCTTAGGGGAAGCAGGTAAGTGAACCTGGAGGCAGCTATAAAAAGGCAGCGGAAGGATCCTTCCCTTAACACATATCTCCCACACCAGCAACTCACCGTGTCAATGCAATACTCCGCCGTGAGTCCCGTTGCCAGATCAATCACAGTGACGCCAGGCACGGACGGGGCATGGAACCAGACGCCGCCCACCAGCAACAGCCTCCCCCGATGCACATGGGCTGTATGTGAGTATCTGAAAAGAAGGAAGGGGGGGCAGGGGCAGCCCTCACTTAGAATCATAGAGTTAGAAGAGACCACAAGGGCCATCCAGTCCAACCCCCTGCCAAGCAGGAAACACCATCAAAGCATTCCTGACAGATGGCTGTCAAGCCTCTGCTTAAAGACCTCCAAAGAAGGAGACTCCACCACACTCCTTGGTAGCAAATTCCACTGTCGAACAGCTCTTACTGTCAGAAAGTTCTTCCTAATGTTTAGGTGAAATCTTCTTTCTTGTAGTTTGAATCCATTGCTTCGTGTCCACTTCTCTGGAGCAGCAGAAAACAACCTTTCTCCCTCCTCTATATGGCACCCTTTAATATATTTGATCCCCTTCATGGATCAAATTCATTGATCCCCTTCATGGATCAATGCCTTGTCGTGGCGAAGGGGCTTGAATAACTCAGAGAAGCTATGAGCTATGCCATGCAGGGTCATCCAAGATGGACAGGTCATAGTGGAGAGTTTTGACTAAACGTGATCCACCTGGAGAAGGAACTGGCAAGCCACTCCAGTATCCCTGCCAAGAAAACTCCATGGACAAAGACAACAGGCATATAAAAGTTATGACGCTGGAAGATGAGCCCCTCAGGTCGGAAGGCGTCCAACATGCTACTGAGGAAGAGTGGAGGACAAGTACAAGTAGATTCAGAGCTGATGAAGCGGCTGGGCCAAAGCAGAAAGGACGCTCAGTTGCGGATATACCTGGAAGCGAAAGGAAAGTCCGATGCTGTAAAGAAAAATATTGCATAGGAACCTGGAATGTAAGAACCATGGATAAAGGTAAGCTGGATGTGGTCAAAAATGAGATGACAAGAATAAATATTGACATCCTGGGCATCAGTGAACTAAAACACTCTTTTCCAACAACACAAGAGACGACTCTACACATGGATATCACCAAATGGGCAGCATCGAAATCAGATTGATTATATTCTCTGCAGCCAAAGATGGAGAAGTTCTATACAGTCAGCAAAAACAAGACCTGGAGCTGACTGTAACTCAGATCATCAGCTTCTTATAGCAAAATTCCAGCTTAAACTGAAGAAAGTAGGAAAATCTACTGGGCCAGTAAGATACAATCTAAATCAAATCCCTTATGAATACACAGTGGAAGTGAGGAACAGGTTTAAGGATTTAGATTGGGTGGACAGAGTGCCTGAAGAACTATGGATGGAGGCTCGTAACATTATACAGGAGGCAGCAACGAAAACCATCCCAAGGAAAAGGAAATGCAAGAAAGCAAAATGGCTGTCCAACGAGACCTTACAAATAGTGGGGGAGAGGAGGCAAGCAAAATGCAAGGGAGATAGGGAAAGAAACAGGAAACTGAATGCAGATTGGGAAAGGAGTACAACAAGGTTGTATATTGTCTCCCTGCTTATTTAACTTATATGCAGAATTCATCATGCGAAAGGCTTGACTGGATGAATCCCAAGCCGGAATTAAGATTGCCGGAAGAAATATCAACAACCTCAGATATGCAGATGACACAACCTTGATGGGAGAAAGTGAGGAGGCATTAAAGAACCTTTTAATGAGGGTGAAAGAGGAGAGCGCAAAATATGGTCTGAAGCGCAACATCAAAAAAACCAAGATCATGGCTACTGGTCCCATCACCTCCTGGCAAATAGAAGGGGAAGAAATGGAGGCAGTGAGAGATTTTATTTTCTTGGGTTCCTTGATCACTGCAGATGGTGACAGCAGTCACGAAATTAAAAGACGCCTGTTTCTTGGGAGAAAAGCAATGACAAACCTAGATAGCATCTTAAAAAGCAGAGACATCACCTTGCCGACAAAGGTCCACATAGTTAAAGCTTTGGTTTTCCCAGTAGTGATGTATGGAAGTGAGAGCTGGACCATAAAGAAGGCTGATCGCCGAAGAATTGATGCTTTTGAATTATGGTGCTGGAGGAGACTCTTGAGATTCCCATGGACTGTAAGAAGATCAAACCTATCCATTCTGAAGGAAATCAGCCCTGAGTGCTCACTGGAAGGACAGATCGTGAAGCTGAGGCTCCAATACTCTGGCCACCTCATGAGAAGAGACGACTCCCTGGAAAAGACCCTGATGTTGGGAAAGATTGAGGGCACTAGGAGAAGGGGACGACAGAGGACGAGATGGTTGGACAGTGTTCTCGAAGCTACAAACATGAGTTTGACCAAACTGCGGGAGGCAGTGGAAGACAGGAGTGCTTGGCGTGCTATGGTCCATGGGGTCACGAAGAGTCGGACACGACTAAACGACAACAACAATATATTTGAACATGGCTATCATATCTCCCCTTAACCTTCTCTTCTCCAGGCTAAACATGCCCAGCTCCCTAAGTTGTTCCTCATAAGGCATCGTTTCCAGGCCTTTGACCATTTTGGTTGCCCTCCTCTGGACATGTTCCAGCTTGTTAGTATCCTTCTTGAACTGTGGTGCCCAGAACTGGACACAGTATTCCAGGTGATGTCTGACCAGAGCAGAATACAGTGGTACTATTACTTCCCTTGATCTAGATGCTATACTCCTATTGATGCAGCCCAGAATTGCATTGGCTTTTTTAGCTGCTGCATCACACTGCTGACTCATGTCAAGTTTGTGGTCTACCAAGACTCCTAGATCCTTTTCACATGTATTGCTCTCAAGCCAGGTGTCACCCATCCTGTATTTGTGCTTTTCATTTTTTTGCCCAAGTGTAGTACTTTACATTTCTCCCTGTGAAAATTCATCTTGTTTGCTTTTGCCCAGTTTTCTAATCTGTTAAGGTCATTTTGAAGTGTGATCCTGTCCTCTGGGGTATTAGCCACCCCTCCCAATTTGGTGTCATCTGCAAACTTGATCAGGATGCCCTTGAGCGGAGGAAACAGTGCCAGGCCACCTCCATCTTCCTAGAACCAAAAGCCCCCAACACTCCAACCAGCAGCAACCAGAGTGCAAGTGGGTCGCTCCCTCCAAGGATTTCTCTGCCTGCCCCTTGACCACAGACACCATTGCTCCTTCAGCCGCCTGAACTCGGACATCCAGGTTGGTCTGTTCTTTTGGTCTGAGAAGCAGCCCAAGAGCCCTTGCAGCCAATCCTGAACAGGCAGGATTTCAAGGCTAGATTTCGATGGGAGACTCTTGAGCCCGACTTGAGCGTCCTTCCACGTGCATTTTGATTTTATAAAATAACTTTGATTTCACTGACAGCTACAAGTCTGTGCCTTGCAATTCTCAAGTAACAACTTCTGCTGCCAGAGCCATTTTGCTCCATCCTGACCAGACTTGGCACCCTGGTAATAGGAGTTCCCTTTTGCTAGACTCAGTAAACACAGTGGGATGTACTTCTGAGCCAAGGTGCAGAGGGCTCAGGTGGCTCAAAATGCCAGTCAGGGGCAATGTCTCTTGGGTGGAGGTTTGGGGGCCTTTGGGGCCAGGGCAGAGCAGGAGACCTGACAAGAAGCCTCTGGGGGAAGGGCTGCCCCACAACCTCACAGGTCTTTGGGTATTTGCCTGAGAAGGGGACAAGCCCACCCACCCATTAGACCTGCGACTGCCACCTGCCTAATGCAGATGCTCCAGGGAGGGAGGGAGCTTACCTGGGAGAGATTGGCGGGTGGGTCTCCACTGAGTGCCACTGAAAGCCTTTCCCAGCTGGCCTCAGAAAGAGGATGGTGCCCAGAGGCTGCTCTGCTGCATCCAGGCCTCCTGTGATGAGCACCCCACCTGCCCAGCCACAGGCACTATGGGAGTGGCGGCCAGCTGGGACAGGTCCATCCACAGGGATCTAAGGCCGAGAAGCAGAAGGGAAGGAGTGAGCCGGCAGCACCGTTTCCCCAAAGGACGGGGACTCATGAGCATACACTTTCCCCCCACACACACCAAGCAAGCCCCCTGCACATCCCACCCCCAGAAGCAGAGCATGAACAGGCTGTTCTGGTGCAGCAGCCAAGAGTCACCAGGGAGCAGGTGCCAAGAGAAGAGAGCTTTCCCAAAATCTCTGACTTCAGCCGTATTCCATTAAGGCATGAGTTGCTTCATCAGCACTCGCACCTCTTGCCCTTTCTACAAGACTCTCTCATTTCTAGAAGATGTGTAAGTTCTTTGCATGCTGCAGATCTTGCCCAGACCCAGTAAGCCTTCCCAGATGGAGCAGACTGCATCCTTCAGGTGAGCGGGTGGCAGGCGTGGAAGGGGCAGCCTGCTTCCCCGTCCGCATTGACTGGTTGGGGACATGTGTAAAGAGAAGAGGTTGCTGGACTGGGAGACAAAGGGGGAGACATGGGGAGAGGCCTTCTCAGTGGCAAAAGAGGAGGCACAGGCAGTGGGGGAGGGGGGTCCCAGACTCTCTAGTTTCAAGCCAAAGTTGTCTTTGGATGGTTAGAGGGTCAGACTAAAAGGCTAAGGGAAACCCAGTCAGCTCTGGCTCCTGCTGAGTGACCTCAAGTCAGCCACCATTTGTCAGCCTAGCCTGCCTCACGGAGTTGTTGCGAAGATAACATGTGCACTCCCCAAAACACCTGGAAAGGCACAATAAAAATGCAGCAAAGAAGCAAACTTTGCAGGTTGCTTGCATGGAAAGCATCACAGCCCCCAAACTACTTCTTTCTGTTCTGATTTGCAAGCAATTATGGGAATGAGACTGAGGTTTTGGAAAAGTCTCCTTTCTCTAACACCACCCACGGGACCATCGCCAATGAAGCAGTTGACAGGGTCACTCGAACGGGGACTGATGAACGCAGGCTTCAGCCAGGAGCAAAAGAGGGCTCTGCCCTGCCTCGTACCTCCTGGTAAGAGATCTTCCCCTCCTCCTTCAGGTGCAGGAAGCACCAATCCGCCAGCACAGCCTGCCTGGAGCAACAGCCCCCGTAGACAAACAGGTATGCCTCACCTGGAAAAGAGCAGGAGGTCAGAGTGGAGGCCTGCCCCCTCCCTGGGATCTCCTAAGGTGCAGGGAAATTATTAAGGCTCTGCTGGAGGGAGGGAGGGAGGGAGGGAGGGAGGGAGGCTGCCCCGAGTTTCCCATGGGAATCTTAAACTGCCTCTTCCAAGGGCTGCTGGCCCTGCTCCACCAATGCTTTAGAGGAGCTGCGCCAACTAGCAAAACTCGTTCAGGGCTTTAAGACAATTGGCAAGGGGCTGGTGGGAAATCCCACCACACAAATCCTCCCTTGCCCTTCCTTCCTTCCTCCACTGTATCTGGAGCCCCCTCTTCTCCGGGGAGTAGAGAGCAGCAAGGGGCTTCCTGACAGGCGTCAGGAGGGCCCAGGAGACAGAAAGAGATGCAGCCCCTTTGGGCTACTCTCCACCCCAGCCGGCCTCCGGCCTGCCAGCCAGCCTGCCTGCCTTGCTGCAGACCAAAGAGAGCCTCCCACCCACCTTGATGCACAACTTTGGTTGCCGTGTGTCTCCAGCGGGGCAAAGGCAGGTCCTGGGCAGGCAGCAGCCGAGTCAGTTCCACACGAAGAGGGCTGGAGGCGGAGGCGCTGGCAGACTCCAACACTCTCAGGCAATGCACCTCTAGAGCAGGCTTCACCGGGGACCGGCGCCCCCCAAACACCACCGCCCAGCCTGCCTGCAGAAGAGTCAAGGAGTGGAAGAGCCGGCCGTCTGCAGAGGAAGCAGGTGCAACTGAGCTCAGAGTGCTGTCCCCAAGGGAGGCTGGACAAGCCAAAGATGCAGAGAGAGCACCTGTCAACTCACCCCAGGCATCTCCTGGGTCGGCCAAGGTCACACTGCTCTCTTGCCAGGCATCCTTCTGCTTGATCAAGGCATGCAGCTCTGTCAGGCGGCAGTGACGTCCCCCGTGGTCCCCAAAACCTCCAATGGTCAGGATCACGTGGGGGGCAATGATCACAGAGCGGTGGCCATAGCGCCTCAGGCCAGAGACAGGTGCACAAGCAGATGCAGCAACAGTCCCGGCAAAACATGGCAGAGAGTGAGTCAGGGGGGCTGAAGGGGAGAGACAGGGGGGGGGCAGGCAGTGTCACTGGTAGCAGAGGCACTACAACACAAGAAAGCCCACAGCATAAGGGCTGCATACTTCTAAGTCACCCCAGGCCAGGCCCACGTGGCCTCACCACCTCCTCAGGAAATGGCGAATCTGCCCAGGAAGGAATCCCACAGGGCACCAGACCCAAATGCACCACCAGGGCTGAGTCCCCTGGTCTTTCAGGACAGCTCTGAACTTCCTGTCCCTGAACTGTTTGGGCAGCACTGGAGTCTCTCCCTAGGCTGGCTGCATGCCCTGAGGGACTCTCCTCCTGCCTCGTCTTGCCAGGGTCCAAACAGGCAGCTACCTCTTCAGTGCCAGGCTGGTTGAAGTCAGCCAATGCCCCAACACTCTTCTCCTTTACCTTCCTCCCCAGTTCCATTCTCCTCTCAAGACATCAGCACCCCCCACCCACCCCGGCTTCTTCTTCCTGGAGCTTGGCATCCAGGGATGCTCCTTGGCCTCCTGGGCTTCTAGTAAGCCCAACACATCTAGGCTGCCTTCACCTGGCTAGAAAGTGGCCGGCCGGCTGGCCAGCCGCAGGACCCAGAGGCCTCTAGGCTGCTGCTGCTCCACTCTGAATCAATTGCCCAGCCCAGCCCCCTCCCCAGAAGCTGAGGAAAGAGGGCGATACCCTGCCAAAACACAGAGGGGGGAGAGGAGAATGAGGGCAACATCCCCTCTGTGCACCCGCCTCATGCCCACTCAGCGCCACTGGGCAGGGGCATGGCAGTGGCACTGCGGACATGTTCTTCTTTGCTTCTAGTGGCAAAAAGTCCTGGCTCCAACCCACAAAAGAGCTGCTGTGTTTTTACCTTCCAGACCAGGAAATAGAAGATTTGGAGATGGTGTCTCTCCTTTGGAGGCCACAAGGATGAAATAGTGGGAGCACTTCAGGTGCCATTCCTGCACAGAAAGAGCAGGAGGAGTTACTTGCTTTGTCCAGCTTCTGTTTCCCACTCAAACCTTCCTCTGTGAACACTTGCACCACCCTTCTGAGTGATACCCCCTCCCCTCCCCCTCCCCTCCCCACCCCTTCTCTACATAAGCGCCTGGGGACTACTATTTCAGTGTATCTGAAGAAGTGTGCATGCACACGAAAGCTCATACCAAAATAAAAACTTAGTTGGTCTTTAAGGTGCTACTGAAGGAAATTTTTATTTTACTTCCTCTGTGAAGTGTGCATGCACACGAAAGCTCATACCAGTGACAAACTTAGTTGGTCTCTAAGGTGCTACTGGAAGGAATTTTTTAATTTTGCTTCAACTTCCTCTGCGAGTCCACCTGTTATTATTGTCCAGCCCACACACAAACCGTTCGCCAAGCAAAGTGCCACAAGGAACTCGGTCAAACATTGAGCTAATTTAATGAAAAAGCCCACAGCCCACTCGGCATTTGTACAGCACCCTAAAATCCAGCCACACAGCAAGGAGCTGCTGGAAAGGCAGAGACCTGCAAGGTCCCAAGTGGGAGGTTCTTCCCAAAGGACTCACACAGAACTGCTCCAAGAAGCCTACGCCCCTTTCGCAGAGCAGGCACAGCAGCAGGCTTGACCCACTCAGAGCCCTCTGGGCCCAGGAAGTGACCACAACAGAGGTCTCCAGAAAGGACAAGGGGGAGAGGACCCCGCTGAGAGGAGCTGCCAGGGTGGGCATTGTGGGCATGCTTCCCGTTGTTGGATGCCACGGGAGGGGAGGGGGTTCTGGTGCTGGTCCTCCACTCCCTGGTTTCCCACAGGCTAGGAGAACAGAAGGCTAGATGAGATGATCCAGCAGCTTCTCCTTAGGGTGTCCCAAGGTGTTTTTGCCTCTTTGGATCCTGGGGACAGAGAGGCGCTTCTAGGCAGATTTTCTCCATGCTTTTCTGGAAGTGCTTGGTGGTTCTGGCACCAGCTGGCTATCAGAGGCTCCATGGGCACCCCCACCCCTGGAATAAGGCCAGCCAGCCCTGGCAAAGCTCTGGTCAGGCCTTTCCACTTTGTGCAGATCTGAAGACCACCAGTCTAGCCCTTTCCTGGAGCTCTCAGGCACCTGCTGAAGCCCAGAGAGAAGCACCTGGCTCTGGGCCTCTGCCCTGGCCAGTTACCTCAAACTCATCAAAAGGCTCCAGGGCTTGGATCCTCTGCCGTTCCTCTCCAAGGACAACGTGTCTGTAGAACTCATTCATGTTGACGATGCTGCATTCTGTCCAGCCCTGGAAAGAGCAGCAGAGCTCTGGGAGAAGCCCTCAGCAGCAGCAGCTCCCACAGGCCACTTTCTTCAGCTGCCCCCACCCTCTGCCAAAGACAGGACCTCCCTCTTTCCTGCCTCCCTCTTGCCTGAGTCCCGTGCACTCACCCTCTGAAGGAATCGGGACCGCTGGGCCTTACAGTTGGGGTACTGGGCCAGGGAACGAAGGTGGGAGTTGAGCCGGCTGAAGTGATTCTGCATGACACGCCCAAAGGGGTCTTCAGGGTGGATCTGTTCATACAGGATGAACCACACATGCAGGAAGTGTCCAGCGGCCCACTGGATCAGGGCATCTGACCTGGAAGGGAGGGGAGGGCAAAGTCTAGCAGTGAAGCGCAACCTAGCTTAGCTCCACCCCGTCTGCTACCAGAGGAGACCAAAGGTGTGCCCCACAGCCCCCAAGGTCTGTGTGGACTGTAGTCAGGGCAGGTAGACAAATGCCCTCCTCACTCTCCTAGCGCTGGAAGGCAGCACAAGGACATGTCCTACTGTAACAATTAAAATGCATCTTTAAACACATTTTAAGTAAAGTTTAAATAAAGTTAACTTTATTTAAACAAGTTAATTAAAGGCTAATAAGCAGAAGCGCTAAGGCCAACTTGTGTATTTGGCAACCTAAATTAAGAACGTTAGAATAAAAGAAAAGCCTGCTAGATCAGGCCAATGGCCCAGCTAGTCCAGCATCCAGTCCTCACTGTGGCCACCCGGACAACAATATGGGAAACCTGTAAGCAGGATTCAAGCACAACAGCAGCACTCTCCCCTCCTGTGGTTCCCTCCATGGATATTCCTCCTTGATGTTGAATGAGGGACAAAACCTTTTCTCCCTGCCAGGCATCATTTTATAAGCATCTACAGTATTGTGTTGCCTTTTCCTCACCTTTTCCTAAAAAGTCCCAAATGCTGCAGCCTTTTCTCACAGGGGCATCACTCCACCTGCTTTATCCTTTTGGTTGCCCCTTTCTATATCTTTCCCAGCTTTACAACTTTTGGGGGTGAGGTGATCAGAATTGTACACAGTACAGTTTGATCGCATCTTGCATGGGAGGTTCCATTCCAGGGGTGCTGCATATACAGGTGAAACTCTGAAAATTAGAATATCGTCGAAAAGTGCATTTATTTCAGTAATGCAACTTATTATTAACTTATTATTATTATTATTTTTACAAATGCTTTCTTTTGGAAATTCCACAGTAATAAAACAAATAGTTACAAAAATAAAAAATAAACATTGCTATTACATTTCATTAATTACATTCCATTTATAATTGACCCGCCTAACGACAAATAATTACAACTACAACAAATAAAGGCTTGACATACCTTGCTTTGCATGATCTATCTCATATATTGGTTTCACCTTTTAAGTTGCATTACTGGAATAAATGCACTTTTCGACAATATTCTAATTTTCAGAGTTTCACCTGTACTCCCATCTCACCCTTGGAACCGTCCCCTTGCAAGCCCCCTTACCCTTTCTTGTAAGCTCTCCACCTTGCTTACTGGACAAGCCCCAGTCAGCGTGTGGACTCTGGAATACTCTGGATTGATCTCAGCGGGACATTCAAGTTCCCAAAAAATCTTGCAACAGCTTCCCAGAGCACAGTAAGCAAGGCGGAAAGCTCAAAAGCTCTTTCTGCCCCAGGAAAACGCCACACAAAAAGATCTTTTAAGCTCTCCACCTTCTGTGTACTTGTTTGATTTCAACCAGGCAGCCTTCAACTGATTGTACTGTATTTCACCACAGATTCGAAGAACAGTGTTATGATACAGGTACCTTTATTTTGAATTCCTTTCCTAAGGATCCTAAGCATGTAATTTGCTCAGACTGCATAAACATTCACATGTATCACTTCACACTTGATTACACTGAATAGCATTTGCCATTGCACCTCCCATTCACTCAGCCAGAGGTCCTTTCGGAGCTCTTCACAACTGGACCTGCTTCTCTTATGGCCAGGCCCACCAAACAGAATCATAGAGACAAGCAATGTTCCCTCAGAGCGCACAAAACCATTTGCTGTTATGAATATTATGTCAGGACAACAGCCTTTTGCCCCTCAGGCAGCCAAGGAGACCCAAGAGGGAAAGTGCATTCCACAAACCTCTCCACCTCCATGTAGGTGAGCACCACTTCAGCCAGCAGCATTGTGGGGACTTTGGGGTCCAGTCCTGCTCTGTGCAAGGCTTCTTCCAGCCGTGGCAGCTCAGAGAGGTCCACTCCCAACAGCCTGTAATCCTCCCCGGAAAAAGCAGCCGCTCCTGGGAAAAGAAGCCACAGAGCTGTCACTCGTCACCTCCTGGAGCCCAGACAGAGAGATGCTCCTCACTGCCATCCACAAAGTGACTGTGACCCTTCCTCGTACAAGGGGGCGGGCAAGAACAATGCCAGGCTGCCGGGAGATGAGCCTTGCAGGTGAGGAAGGAAAGACAGCTTTGCACACATCCAGCGAACATTAAGCAGGCCACTCTGCTCTGCCCAGTGCGCATATGTCTGTTGCCAGAACTGCCACTGAATACCTGCCATCAGGCGCCCAGTACTGGGCTCTCCAGAATGCCAGTAACCACCACATGTTCAGTCCTGACTCTGCTGCCCTGCCTGGTTGGTGTGCAACCCTGCTAACAATGTCCCTGCTGTCTGGAGCACAGTCGCCTGTAGTCAGGGGGCCTCCCTATGTCCCCCTTGGAAAGGTCACAGGACCAACGCAGATCAGACCCATCAGGGACACACATGGGCTGGCCTCACTTTGTGTGGAGACTGGCAAGGTTGCCAACCGCCATACCCAGAGTCTGTCCAGAAGCGTCGTTCCCCACCAGGGTGATCAGTTCCTCCGTTCCCCTGATGAGGGCTGCTTTAGGGCATGCCACGTCTGGAAAATCAACCTCAAAGACCACTGTGTGGCACAGAAGCCCCTTGCTCTTGAGGAAGAAGAAGAGGGAGTCAAAGCCTGCGCCCAAGGAGATGATCTGCAGGGAAAGGAGTTTGCAACATCAGCACCCACCACACAGCAAAACCCTCCGCAGCAATAGGGATGGCAGCTGCTCTCTGCCTGCCCCCAGCTTACCTGCCTTAGAGGGCAGCCATGAGTGCTGAGCAGGAATGCCCGGACACAGTGTTCCACTGCCTGGGCCCGGACATAGTAGCCCCTATGAGAGAGAACACAGGAAGTAATGGAGAGCGGCATACAGAAATTTCAAATAAGGAAGGAACAACCATCCACATGTCCTACACAGCAGCAGCTGCCACATTGGAGATATGTAGGCTGTTCACATGGTTATGTGAGATTGGCAGGTACATTTCTTTCACCACCAGTGCATAAAGCAGTAACTGTTACCCGCTCACAAGACATTGACAATAGAGTGGAATGCAAGCCATATAAGTAAGTAAACCAAGTGGCTCTAATGCTGGCAGTTTCCTGCCCACATGCCATACCCACATGCCACAGAAGATGCACGTGGAGTTCACCTCTAGTTTTATACTTGAGATCCCATGACAGACTTCAGAAGAGCTCAGCTGGAGGTGGGCTATCATGAAAGAAGTCCTCAGGGCTGCTGCATATGAACTGTTTGTGGTCATTGACAATGCATGCTATACTTTGTTCCAGGACAGCCACGTTTTGGCTTCTCTTCCAGCTGCCTTTCCAGATGGGAAAAGGAAAAGCCATTTCCTGTATTTTAATGGCACAATATGAACATATGCAAAAAGTAAACAAGCAGAGCTTGGCTTCCAGATCAGGCCAAAGAAGGCCACACTGCATCCTGTTCCCACAGGATCTAGGAAGCCCAGCAACCCCCTCCTCTCCCCACTTGCAATTCCTAGCAAATGGCAGAGGTTTCTTCCTATCTCTGTGGCGTTTCTGTTTCAACGGGTGGCAAAGTGGTGCTCCTTCATCCGTCCCCCATGAGGGCATTTTAACCCATGGAAAAGGTGGGTGAGGGGCAATGAGAAAGATGTCTAAGTCTATGCAGAGCAGAGGGACGAGAGAGAGAGGTTCTTCTCCCTCTCTCACAAAACTGCAACCCAAGGAGGCCACCGGATGATATGGGCACTGGGAGATGCAGGGCAGAAGGAAGCACAATTCATTCATGCAAGCTGGACCGACAGCAATAGGTTTGGGCTCAATATTTTGAGAAGAGTTAACGGGACGGCCTTCTTAACAAGCAGCTTCAGCCAGGAACACTCCACCTGCTCACCTCACCCTCCGGGGCCAGCGCTAGATCGCTCTCTAGAGAGGAATCGCCTTCCTTGAAGGTTTTCAAGCAGATGGCCGTCTGTTAGGGGGGCTGGACTAGATGACCCTCGGGGTCCCTTCCAACTCTACAGATCTAGGATTCTATCCCAATGCTTCTTTGAGAAAACGACTCAAAAGTGGTTGGGAGCGGTTCAAGAGAGCCTTAGGCAAGCTCACGAAGGAGCTCACAAGGGCCGTGGGGCGCAGGGCCCCCCGCGCTCGACGGGAAGCCAGACCCGGCCCCGGGCTCGCTCACCGGTGGATGATGGGGGCGCGGCGGCCTCCCGCGGGCGCCATCCGGAGCGCGAAGCGGTCGCGCGTGTAGCCCATCGCGGCGGCAGACCTCTTGCTGGCGGCGCTGCTGCCCCCCGTGGACAGGACCTGCCGGGACGGGGGCGCCGGCGGAGGGGCCGCCCCCGGAGGGGCCGCCGCTTGCTCCCGCCGCCGCCGCCGCCGGCCCATGAGCGCGACCTCTCCGCGGCGGAAGCGGCTGCTCAGCGCGTTGCCAACAACGCTCCCACGTGCCCAGATCGACTGGGCGCCGCCCGAACAAGCCAATCGCTCCGCTGCTCCGGAGGCGGGACTTCCTGGCCGCTCCGAACTGGGGCGGAGCCAGGAGAGTTGGGCGCCCCGAAGCCGCCCCAGGACGGGGCCAGGCTGTGTCCTTGCCGCCCCCATAGCCAGAGAGCGGGGGCCAGCGGCTCTTCCGTGGGCGAGGCAGGTTCCCTAGATCCAGGGTTTGGACCTGCCAGCGCCTTGGTCCTCTTGACGGGACGGCGGTGGGAGGGAGGCCAGGCGCACTGTTTCGGGTTCCCTTTGCATCTGCTCAGCCCCCTGGCCCCTGCCTGAGCTGTGGGTATCTGCAGGGCACTATCCTCTCCCGCAGGGCCTGGAGACAGACAGGGAGGTCCTGCATCCACAGCAGTGCCCAGTGGAAAAGCGACCGCTGGAAGGAGCGCAGAGAGAAGAACCGCCATGGTGCATCTGCAGCAGCACAACCGGACACCTTCATCTGCCCCAGATGCAACCAAACAGGCCTCTCCTGTATCAGTCTTTACAGCAGGCATCCCCAAACTGCGGCCCTCCAGATGTTTTGGCCTACAACTCCCATGATCCCTAGCTAACAGGACCAGTGGTCAGGGATGATGGGAATTGTAGTCTAAAACATCTGGAGGGCCGAAGTTTGGGGATGCCTGCTTTACAGCCACAGCAGGCACTGTAACTCCAATGGTTTGACTTCACCCCTGAAGGCACTCCTACATTGTCTCCTGAGATAGATGCATGCCACCCAACAACAACAACTTATTATTTATACCCCACCCATCTGGCTGGGTTTCCCCAGCCACTCTGGGCGGCTTCCAACAGAAAAATAAAATAAAAGAATCTATTAAACATTAAAAGCCTCCCTAAACCAACAACCAACATATCATCTCTGTAAACCAACAACCAACATGTCATCTCTCTAATGCTAATTAGGATCTATATCAGAATGGTCGAACATGCAGCCCTCAAGGCCTTTTTTGGCTACCCTCAGCAACATTTGACACTGCACCCATCAGCCCTCATGCTGCCTTCCCAAAACCAGGTAAGTGAGGCACTGGGCTTTGGGAATGGGAAGGCATGATGAGGAGTGCTGTGTGCCAGATTTTGGCCTTGCTCCCCCCCCTCACATTCAAGGCAGTGTGCAGTGCTTGGATCCCATGTCAAAGTACTCTTGCAGCCCACTTGGTGAAGTTGGACCGCCCTGATCTTTATGAAGCCACTGGGAGCAGCCATGTGGTATTTTTGAGGCAAGGTATTACAGGTCTGCTGCTCTTCCTCATAGCATCTGAACCAGGAGGGGCAATGAAAGCTCTGGATCAGTGTCTTGATGCAGTGGTGGACTGGATGATGGCCTCAGAAGACAGGCTCTTGGGGCAGGTGGTTCCTGTCAGAAAGGCTCTCAGGGCAAATGCCAGACTGCCCCAGGCTCCAAGAGCTTTCCTGTGCCCTGTCCCTGGCTGCCGCTACCGAAGCAGTCCAGAGGGCCGGCAAATATTCGATCCTCCTCCTCTGAGAAGAACACATATGATCCATGCATATTCCAGCAGGAATGGAGAAGCCAAAAGTAGTACTAAAGCTACTTTATTGTAAGGCTAATGACACAGTCCATTCTCTGTTTCTCTGCTCATAATACTCCAAGGCATCTTGCTTCTTACTCCATTGAGAAGCAGAAACGAAAAGGTACAGAAACAAAACATCACATGGTCAGGAAGAGATAACATACTGTAGACTTCCTCTCTCACGTTGTAACTCGGACTCACTGTGTGAAAACCAACAGACACATTTGCTGCTGCTGGAGCAGCAGAGGATATATAAAACTCACAACAGTTCCCATGTTCCAGGGGCAGGCAGGTTACTAGTTCTGGATGGGGTGGCCCTCCCTCTGAAGGAGCAAGTGCGTCACTAGAGAAGCCGTTGACCTGGCTCTTCCTGGACAGGGAGAGCCTGACTGCTGCATATCATGTGTTGGTAACCTCAAGGGTGGATTACTGCAATGTGCTCTATGTGGAGCTGCCCTTGGGTCTGGTTCGGAAGCTCTGGCCAGAGCAGAATGCAGCAGTCAGACTGATTGCGGGAGCTTCTGGTCAAGAGCATGTGCCACCATTGATCAAACAGCTGCACTTGAAAGTTGGCACACTCACTATGGAGCCACGTTCAAGGTTCTTTTATTACTGTAATTTACAAAGCCCTGAACTGCTTAGGCCCAGGAAACCTTGGGGACTAAACCCCCTGTATCCCAGATCATCTGCAGGAGTGTTGTTGGCCATCTCTGAATTTACATCACCACACAGCACGGCCTTCATTGCTATTGGCCCAGTTCTGTGGAACTCTCTGCCAACAAAGATTCAGCAGGCACCTTCTGTTTCAACTTTTCAGCGCCTGCTGGAAACTCTTCTGCTAGGCTTATGCAGGCAGTTAAAAATACATCCTTCCACAACAGCTGATTTCTGATTTTAACTTTTTACACAGTTTGCATTATTTGGTTTTATGTTCAACTGTTTTAAACCCCTGTGATATCTTTATTGAATAGTGATATATAAAGAAATGTGTGTGCGTGCATAAGAGCACGAGGTGAGCCAGCTGGATTGGGCCAGTGGCCCTTCTAGTGTAGCAGCCTGTTCTCACAGTGCCCACCCTGATGCCCCGATGGGAAGCTGGGAAGCTGAACATGACTGCAACAGTGCTCTGCCCTCCTGTGATTCCCAGCAACTGCTGTTCAGAGGCATAATGCATCCGACATTGCAGGCAGAGCGTGGGCCTCCTGGCTACTAGCTGTTGGTGCAGTTTTGGCACCTCCATAGAATCATAGAGTTGGAAGAGACCACGAGGGCCATTCAGTCCAACCCCCTGCCGAGCAGGAAACACCATCAAAGCATTCTTGACATATGCCTGTCAAGCCTCCGCTTAAAGACCTCCAAAGAAGGAGACTCCACCACACTCCTTGGTAGCAAATTCCACTGCTGAACAGCTCATTTCCTAGGGTGGACAGGCATGGAGAAATTATTTATAGAATTGTAGAGTTAAAGGGACCAGAGGGTCATGTAGTCCAATCCGCTGCGATGTAGGAATGCCAAAGTGGAGCTCGAACCCACGACCCTGATCTTGAGAGTCTCATTCTCTACCAACTTCTTGCTCCCGTTTTCCTCGCGTCCTCCTGGCCGCCTCCTCCCAGGGGCTCCCGCCTGGCCGCGGAAGAGGAGGCTCAGGCTGCCCGAGTCGCTCCCCTCGACCCCGTTCAGCTGCAGCCTCTTCTTCCGTCCGTCGCCAAACCGGGGCTTGAAGAGGCACCGAGGACCCTCGCATTGCGACTGGCCGGCGATTTTTTCTGGGCCGGGCGGAGGCGGCGTCAGCGAGCGCTGCTGCCGAGAGACAGACGGGACGGGCTTCGGCCGGGCTGCTTCCGCGCCCCTCGGGCTCCTGCTTCTGGCTGCGGGCGGGAGGCACGTTTCAGCTCCTCTTCCGCTGCGGGGTTTCCCCCTCGGGGGCAGCAGCGGCGCTTTCCCGGGAACGGGAGCCTCGCGGGCCGGCGCCGCTCTCTCTTTCGCGCGCCTCCCTCACGCCCTGCGCCACCTCCGCCCGCTTTCCACCGCGCCGGCCTCGCCAGAATAGGAGAGGAGAGCGCGGTCCTGCCGCCTAAGCGGGAAGGAAGGAGCCTCCCGTCCCGCGACTCGGCGCCCCCCGCCCCTTCGCTGCATCAGGGACGGCAAACGTCCCGAGAGGGTGCCAAGAAAGAGATGCCCGGCCGGCTCTCCCGGCGGCGCTTGGGGCAGACTCCGGCGCCGCCCTCCCTTTTACGGAGGCGATCGGAAGCCGACCGCCCCTTAGGGCTTCCTCTCGGCCGCAGCCAGGCAGCCGCAGCCGCTCCCACCCCGAGGCCGAGGAGGCTCCAGAAGCGACGACACGGAGAGGAAGGAAAGGGCGCCGACGGCTTCCTCTCTCCCTCTCGCGTCCCCGGCGGGAGCAGAGGCACTGACTTAGCGGAGAAGAACTGGTCCTCCCGGCCCGGGAATCGCCTCTCGGGGATGGAGAGGAAAGAAGGAGGTCCACGCGAAAGCCCACGGCTGGCTCGTCACTTTATTGGCACCAACCGAAACGTCGCAAACGTGTTCCCGGTTCTACAGAACCCTTCGTCAGGCAAGTGCCAACACAAAACAGGCAGAGAGGAGGATGGGGAAGAATGAAGAAAGAAGAGGCAATCCGGCATGTATCCCACGGATGAAAGCAATGCTTTCCTCCCATCCCCACCTAAAGGCTGATGGAGCAAACGGTCCCTTCCCAGGCCCACTGGGGGTGTGTCCAGCTGTGGGAGTGCTTCTCCCCACCCACCACCAGTTATTGCCTCCTGGCCTGCTTGGGTCCTCTTGAGTCTGCCCTCAGGGCTGTTTGCAAGTGGTGACCGGACAAGACCAAATCCCTTTCCTCCCAGGCTGGTAGAACCTCCTTTCCAGGCTGACAGTGCCCAACTCCCTCAACCCTTCCTCATAAGGCTTGGTTTTCAGACCCTTCATCATCACCCTCCTTTGCACATCTTCGAGCTTGTCAATATCCTTCTCAAACTGGGGTGTCCAGAACTGGACACTTCCTCTGCACTGGAGGAGGAGAAGCATGTTATGGACCTGCAGAAAAAGTAAGCCAGGCGAGGAAAAAGTGGATGCAATGTGACTGTGGATGCTTTAGCTATGATTCCTGCAAGACTAATTGACCCTTGGGGTCCCTTCCAACTCTACAATTCTATGATTCTATGAAATTGTTGTTGCTATTCCAATAGCTCAATATATACATTTCCTGTGTTAGAGATGAAGCTTTCTCTTGCTTTAAAGGAGGGCACCCCAGGCCAGGGGGCTTTCTCAAGGCCTTCCTCTGCCAGGAACACACACATACGGCTCACTTGGTATCCTTTTAGCCAGATTGTACAACCGCAGAAGGTAGAATCATACAACAGTAGAGTTGGAAGGAACCCTGAGGGACATCTAGTCCAACCCTGTGCAATGCAGGAATCTCAACTAAAGCATCCATGTTAGATGGCCATCCAGCATTAGAAACTCATATATATATATATATATATATATATATATATATATATATATATGCGCTAAAACAAAAACAAAATCCTTCCTATTTGGTCTCTAAGGTGCTACTGGAAAGTTTTTTTTATTTTGTTTCAACTACGGCAGACCAACACGGCTACCTACCTGTAACTATATATAAGCTAGGCACTAAATAGCACCTTAAATCTAGGTTATGGTCACCACAACAGAATGTCTATTTGCCAGAGGGTTGGACTAGATGACATTTGAGTTCCCTTTCAATGCTACGATTCTGTTATACAGTGGTTCCGCTGCTTCCTCCTGGGCCATGTTCAGAAAGTGGTGGTGGGGGATGAGTGTTCAGACCCCTGGGCTCTCACTTGTGGGGTGCCTCAGGGTTCTGTCCTCTCCCCCATGCTTTTTAACATCTACATGCAGCCGCTGGGAGAGATCATCAGGGGGTTTGGGCTGGGTGTTCATCAGTATGCGGATGATACCCAGCTCTACCTCTCTTTCAAATCAGAACCAGTGAAGGCAGTGAAGGTCCTGTGTGAGTGCCTGGAGGCGGTCGAAGGATGGATGGCGGCTAACAGATTGAGATTGAATCCTGACAAGACAGAAGTTCTGTTCGTGGGGGACAGGAGGCGGGTGGGTGTGGAGGACTCTCTGGTCCTGAATGGGGTAACTGTGCCCCTGAAAGACCAGGTGCGCAGCCTGGGAGTCATTTTGGACTCACAGCTGTCCATGGAGGCGCAGGTCAATTCTGTGTCCAGGGCAGCTGTCTATCAGCTCCATCTGGTACGCAGGCTGAGACCCTACCTGCCTGCAGACTGTCTAGCCAGAGTGGTGCATGCTCTAGTTATCTCCCGCTTGGACTACTGCAATGCGCTCTACGTGAGGCTACCTTTGAAGGTGACTCAGAAACTACAACTAATCCAGAATGCGGCAGCTAGACGGGTGACTGGGAGCGGCCGCCGAGACCACATAACACCGGTCTTGAAAGATCTACATTGGCTCCCAGTACGTTTCCGAGCACAATTCAAAGTGTTGGTGCTGACCTTTAAAGCCCTAAATGGCCCCGGTCCAGTATACCTGAAGGAGCATCTCCACCTCCATCGTTCTGCCCGGACACTGAGGTCCAGCACCGAGGGCCTTCTGGCGGTTCCCTCGTTGCGAAAAGCCAAGTTGCAGGGAACTAGGCAGAGGGCCTTCTCGGTGGTGGTGCCCGCCCTGTGGAACGCCCTCCCAACAGATGTCAAAAAGGAAAACAACTACCAGACTTTTAGAAGACATCTGAAGGCAGCCCTGTTCAGGGAGGCTTTTAATGTTTAATAGATTATTGTGTTTTATTCTTCTGTTGGAAGCCGCCCAGAGTGGCTGGGGAGACCCGGCCAGATGGGCGGGGTATAAATAATAAATTATTATTAAATTATTAATTATTATTCTGTGGTTCTATGATCTCCACTACATTGCTTGATTGTAGTTTGTTCTTGCAACAATTCACTTGTCCCAGAAGAAGAAGCACACACAGTGGAAATGGGAAAGGTATTTAACTATGGACTAAGGCAGAGGTTTTTAAACTGTGGTCTGTGAGTTCCATCTGAGTGGCTGTGGAAAGGCTGCAACACAGCCGAATATCTCTGCAATTACTTTCCTTGATGTGATGATGGAGGACTAAGATGCCCAGCAAAGGGTCCATAATTTGCGCAGCTGCACAGAAGCACAAGACACACAGCTTTTGCTGCACATGAGTCAGCTGGCTTGGTGGAGTTGTCAGTTGTCTACTCGGTACCCAGAAATCTCCACATAGCCACAATTGGACCCATGCCAGTAGCAAAATGCATCTGGCAACCCAGGGAATGTCGAGCACTGCAGCTAAAGAACCCCTGATGGATGGCCATCCAATCTCTGCTTATAAAACTCCAACCAAGGAGTCCACCACCTTCCGAAGGAGTCCACTCCACTGTTGAACAGCTCATCCAGGGTCCCCAAACTAAGGCTGGGGGCTGGATGTGGCCTAATCGTCTTCTAAATCCGGCCCGCGGACGGTCCGGGAATCAGCATGTTTTTACATGAGTAGAATGTGTCCTTTTATTAAAATCTCTGGGTTATTTATGGGGCTTGCCTGGTGATTTTACATCAGTAGAATGTGTCCTTTTATTTAAAATACATCTCTAGGTTATTTGTGGGGCATACGGATTTGTTCATATTTTTTCCAAAATATAGTCCGGCCCCCCACAAGGTCTGAGGGACAGTGGACCGGCCCCCTGCTGAAAAAGTTTGCTGACCCCTGGCTCATACCACCAGAAAGGTCTTCCTGATGTTTAGTCAAAGTCCTTCCTCAAAGAAGTAACCGTGGCCCAAGAATCCAAAGCTTTTCTGACGACACCGTGCACAGCCAGTGGTTTACTTCCTGTATTTTGCCCTCTCTCTGGCTCATGACCTTCAACAGGAAGGAGTGATGAAAAGACCACCTGTGCCCCAAGGCCCTTCAGCTTCCTGCCCAGAGCTTACTAGTCCCTTGCAATACCTCAAAGACTGTCTGGCAGTATCCTTTGTAGCCACATGAATCCGAAGGAAGGGGTTGTGGTGAGTGGGCTTAATAAGCATAGAATTAAACAGTTTGAAGGGACCACAAGGATGATCTAGTCCAACCCCCTGCAATGCAGGAATCTTTTTGCCCAAGGAGGGGCTCAAACCAGTGACTCATACTCTACTGACTGAGCTGCCCCATTAGGCAACTTCTCTGACACATTGTGAATCTTTGCAACTGGAAAACGGCACACCTCCTGCAACCTAATATTTTATGATATGGCAATACAGAAATACTTTTATAAATGAGTTATTGGAATAACAACAACATTTTCATAGAATCATAGAGGGTTTTTTAACAGAGGTCAGGTGGTCATCTGTCAGGGGTTTCTTAGCTGTGCATTGCAGGGGGTTGGACTAGATGACCCCTGGGGTTACTTCCAACACTACAATTCTATGATTAGTGTTGGTGTTGACCTTTAACCCCTAAATGGCCTCGGTCCTATATACCTGAAGGAGCGTCTCCACCCCCATCATTCAACCAGGACACTGAGGTCCAGTGCCGAGGGCCTTCTGGTGGTTCCCTCATTGCGAGAAGTGAGGTTACAGGGAACCAGACAGAGCGCCTTCTCGGTAGTGGCACCCGCCCTGTGGAACGCCCTTCCAACAGATGTCAAGGAAATAAGCAGCTATCCTATTTTTTAAAAGACATCTGAAGGCATCCCTGTTTAGGGAAGTTTTTAATATTTAATGCTGTTGTTTTAATATTCCATAGGGAGCCGCCCAGAGTGGCTGAGGAGACTCAGCCAGATGGGTGGGGTACCGATAAATAATAATAATAATAATAATAATAATAATAATAATAATAATATAACAACAACAACAACATTATTATTATTATTATTATTATTATTATTATTATTATTATTATTATATCAAGGCAGTGTACATTATGAAAAATAAAACATGGTTTCTGCTGCACATTGCATGAAGTGTCCAGAGTGTATCCCCAGCACACTGAAGCATCAGCTGCAAATGTGCCTCAGACTCCTGGCATTTGGCTTCCTCTGATGGGTCTCGTGGAAAAGGGGGGGTAGCTTTGCTCTTGCTCTTGCTCCACTTTACAGCTGAAGGGGGGGTGACCTTTCCGTTTGGTTTCTCTGGACTGAGGAAGGAGTGATGCTAGAACTCAGTGAAGGTGTGTCACAGGGTCTCCTCAAACTATTTTTACATTTTGAGTCTGTGTTTGTATCATGTTTGGTAATGAAGATACTGGTTTGGCCCGACATCTGTTTTGTGTATAGTCATCTATTTTAGGTTTTGAGCATCTGCTTTCATTTGGACTCCATGACGCAGAGCACCAAAGCCCTTTCCAGGGTTGCTACAAATGTCAGGAACTTCACTGAAAATCCTCTGCTCCTTTTCTGCACTCCAAAAACTCCAGACCGGTGGGGAAGGAGAGGGAGGAGCACAGCAGATGTGTTTCCAAGTCTTATTTTGTTCACATAACATGGAGATGAGGAAGCAGGAAACCCATACTTACATGTAGTGGGGGAAGCTAAACCCGAATCTCCACCCACCAATTCTCTGCAAATGAAACTTCCCTAGTCCCACCACCAGCACCACCACTGATCTCCTTTCAGTTTGGCAGGCTGACTGGGGGCAGGGATGGACTTTCTGACTTAGTTTGCATTTGTTGTTTTGTTTCTATGTATTTTGTGGCTTTCAGAAGAAAACATCATAGAGAATTTTTTTCACAAAAAAGAGAGAGGCAGGGCTGGGCATTTGCAGTGGAGAACTGGCAGGCGAAGGAGGGATACGTGCCTCCCTAAGGAGGGATTAGTTCCTGCCCACCAAGTGGTCCCTGCTCAGGCTGCCCTCCTGCATGGACCTTTGAAAGGTCAGCTCTGGTGGCTCTGCCATCTTCGCCGAGAGAGCCGGGCAACTGAGTGCTCTGAGCTGTGCCTGCAGCACAGTTTGCAAGACAGCTGGTGGGTGTCTTCTGCTGTTGGTGCAGCCAGACCCTTTTCGTCACTTGTGGAATACATGGTTTCAGTCAAGAAATCTGCACTCAAGGAAACCTAGGCAATGTGGAAAGCGGTAGAATGGGTGATGATCTCAGACTGAACTCCATTTTGGAAACAGGCAGCAGAGAGCTCTGTTTCAAGGCAGCTGCATTTTGGTTTAAAAACAAAGTCCCCTTTCAACAAACATTACTGTACATTTTATTTCACATTCAAAACCCCAGAGTGTTAATAAAGAAAAATACTCTAAAGATTTATGGACAGGGCTGCTTGCAATTAATTCTCTAAAGGCCAGCTCAGCTGAAACCTAAGCCCAGAATCTAGCCGGAGGATGGGTTTTTCAAGAACAGCAGCACCTCACTTTTTTTGGGGGGGGGGGAAATCTCACAAGTGCCCCCCACCAGTTTTTGGATTTAACTTTGTAGCCATGGAGACTGACAATCGCAGCTCACCCGCCAGCACCCTACTCTGAACAAAGCTGCCTGGTTTCATTAAAAATGTTCACACACATTGTTTATCTCCCTGACATTCAGCACAAAAGAGGACCCTCTTGGGACCTTCACAAACTCCCTATTCATTGGGAAGTGCCGGCTGGTTTGCCCTGACTATTGGGTGACTGCCCAATAATGTGCTACACCAAGATAGCCCAGCACTAATATTTTAATCAAAACATCATGCAAAGAGGCAGAGAGACCATATATTATGTCAACACAGCGAATGAGTCGCCCCCAGCAGAAATGCTCTGGAGCCAGTGGAGGCCTGTGGGGCATACCAAGTGCTTCTGATCTTGTGGAGTCCTCCAAACCTCTACAAAATCCTCTCTGCCTTGTTTGTGGTGTTTTCTCAGCTCCTGGTAGCTTCTGCAGTGCCTGGGCTCAATCAGCTCATTCTCCCCTTGCACACATCTCTCCATCTGCCAACAACATAATCTACCTGTTGCCAGTTGTGTAAAGTGGGCAGCAGCAGCCACCTGCAGGACTCAGCTCAGTGGGGAACTTGCCAGAATCATCATAATCATCATCATCAATTAATTAATTAATTTAATTAATTTATATACTGGCCTATACCCAGAGGTTTCAGGGTGGTTCACAGAATAAAATCAAAATATAAAATCACAAAATACATAATCAAAATAAAAATGACAACCCAATAACCCTCTCTGGTCTCCCCAAGGCTGTGTGCAGTGCACAGCTGAGGTCAGGCTTGACAGGTGGGATGAGAGACAGTAGCACGGCTGTCTGAGGGTCTGGCAGCCACGGATAAGCCTATTCTAATTCCCAACTGGAGTCTGAGTCGGAAGGAAGAAGAGGAAGGAGGCATTATTTTTCTCCAGTCTGGGGCAGGATTAATAGTCAGAGGGTAAGAGCCTTTGGGGCCCCCTAGTCCAGCATTCTATTCTCACACCAGCCAACCAGATGCTCCTCATGGGAAGCCCACAAGCGCCGCAGCCCTTCTCTCTTCCTGTGATTGCCAGCAACTCCTATTACAAAGCATGCTGCCTTCAACCAACCATGCAGGCAAAGCAGAGCCACTGATGGCCTTATCCTCTATGAATTGGTCTAAGCCTCTACTAAAGTCATCCAAGTTGGGGGCCACCAGTGCCTCCTGTGGGAGAGAGTTCTGTAGGTGCTGTGTGAAGAAGTACTTTGTCCTGAATCTTCCAACATGCCGTTTCTTTGGATGCCCAGGAGTTCTAGTGTTAGGAGAAAGGGAGAAAAACGGGGTCCACTTTCTCCAGGTCATGCATAATTTTATAAAATTATCTTGTAACCTGTTACATGCCTTTTCTCTAAACCAAAAAGTCCCCTAAGCCCATTTCCTCATAGGTAAATCATTCCATCCCCTGGATCATTTTGCTAGCCCTTTTCTGAACCATTTTCAATTCTACAATATCCTTTTTGAGGTGAGGTGACCAGAACTGAACAGTGTATTCCAAATGTGTACACACTATAGATTTGCCCCAGCTGCAACAAAATATGTCTCTCCTGCATCAGTTTCAAGAGCCACAGCAGGTGCTGTAATCTTCTAACATTTTGACTTTACCCCCAATGGCACATGCCTCTATTGTCTCCCAATTCCTGATCCTCAAGAGATCCTCTCCTCTTCTTCCTTGACTGCTACGCTGACTCAGGAGTCTTTGGTGAGGGACTTCGTTGAAAGCTTCTCAAAAGTCTAAGTACAGTACAGTGTGCCAACTGAATTAACTCTATCTATATTTTTGTTGCCTGAGGATCCACCTCTTTGAGCCAAAAATAGTTCCAAAAGAGCTTCACCAGTTCCCCTGACTCTGTCCCCAGTGGACATGGGGGTCAAACCCAAGGAAAGTTCCATGTGCAGCCAGAACAGAAGGGTGCAATTGACTAGCCACTTTCGGTGCCTCACAGATGGGCTCTTACAGCCCTATTTTTTTCTAAAGTGAAGCATCCATGTTGCTAGCCAGGCTTTTGCCCAGAAGCATCCTGACCCAGGCAGACTGTCTTCCAGCAGGAAGGGTGTGTTTGTGTGTGGCCTTCCACGCTCTTGTCAAAACGCACCTCCTTTGGGTCTTGCCCTGTCAGCCTGGTCCTCAGGAGGAAAGTCTTTACAGAGGGTGGTGAACACAGCACATGATATCATGGGCTGTCGCCTGAGCCCACTAGATGACATTGCAAGGGATCGTTGCCTTAGGAGTGCTAGAAAAATTCTCAGGGATGATTCACACCCTGGCCAGCACCTCTTTAATCTTCTACCCTCGGGCAGGAGATATGGAAGTATAATCAGTCGTTGTTGTTTAGTCGTTTAGTCGTGTCCGACTCTTCGTGACCCCATGGACCAAAGGATAAATGGACATAAATCTGACATCAGGAACCAGAAGACAGAGAAACCAGTAGGAGAACACTTCAATCTCCCAGGACATTCTATACAAGATCTCAAAGTAGCTGTCTTACTACAAAAGAAATTCAGAAATAGACTGGAAAGAGAAGTTGCTGAATTACAACTTATCACCAAGCTCAAAACCATGGAGGGACCTGGTTTGAACAGAGACATAGGATTCTTATCTCACTATACATGATAAAGCGATCTTCAGCCATCTCAACCCTTGCTTTTTCATGCAAAACCATTTGCAGTCGTTTTCAGTCATCAACAGCTATCAGTCAGTCAATCGCCCACTTCCACCACCCTTCTGAATGATACCCCCTCCCCACCCCACCCCCTCCCCACCCCTTCTCTACATAAGCGCCTGGAGACTCCTATTTCAGTGTATCTGAAGAAGTGTGCATACACACGAAAGCTCATACCAAAATAAAAACTTAGTTGGTCTTTAAGGTGCTACTGAAGGAATTTTTTTATTTTACTTAGACCCAGACCAACACGGCTACCTACCTGTAAAGGGAAGTAATAGTACCACTGTATTCTGCTCTGGTCAGACCTCACCTGGAGTACTGTGTCCAGTTCTGGGCACCGCAGTTCAAGAAGGATACTGACAAGCTGGAATGTGTCCAGAGGAGGGCAACCAAAATGGTCAAAGGCCTGGAAACGATGCCTTATGAGGAACGGCTTAGGGAGCTGGGTATGTTTAGCCTGGAGAAGAGAAGGTTAAGGGGTGGTATGATAGCCAAGTTCAAATATATAAAAGGATGTCATATAGAGGAGGGTGAAAGGTTGTTTTCTGCTGCTCCAGAGAAGCGGACACGGAACAATGGATTCAAACTACAAGAAAGAAGATTCCATATAATAATAATAATAATTTATTATTTATACCCCGCCCATCTGGCCGGGTTCCCCCAGCCACTCTGGGCGGCTTCCAAAAAAACAGAAATTCTAAAATACAGAAATCCATCAAACATTAAAAGCTTCCCTAAACAGGGCTGCCTTGAGATGCCTTCTAAAGGTCTGGTAATTGTTCTCTTTGACCTCTAGTGGGAGGGCATTCCACAGGGTGGGTGCCACTACCGAGAAGGCCCTCTGCCTGGTTCCCTGTAACTTGGCTTCTCGTAATGAGGGAACCGCCAGAAGGCCCTCGGAGCTGGACCTCAGTGTACGGGCAGAACGATGGGGGTGGAGACGCTCCTTCAGGTATACCGGACCGAGGCCATTTAGGGCTTTAAAGGTCAACACCAACACTTTGAATTGTGCTCGGAAACGTACTGGGAGCCAATGTAGGTCTTTCAGGACCGGTGTTATGTGGTTTCGGCGGCCGCCCCCAGTCACCAGTCTAGCTGCCGCATTCTGGATTAGTTGTAGTTTCCGGGTCACCTTCAAAGGTAGCCCCACGTAGAGCGCATTGCAGTAGTCCAAGCGAGAGATAACTAGAGCATGCACCACTCTGGAGAGACAGTCACTGGGCAGGTAAGGACTCAGCCTGCGTACCAGATGGAGCTGATAAACAGCTGCCCTGGACACGGAGTTGACCTGTGCCTCCATGGACAGCTGTGAGTCTAAAATGACTCCCAGGCTGCGTACCTGGTCTTTCAGGGGCACAGTTACCCCATTCAGGACCAGGGATGAATTCCTAAACATTAGGAAGAACTTCCTGACAGTAAGAGCTGTTCGGCAGTGGAATTTGCTACCAAGGAGTTTGGTGGAGTCTCCTTCTTTGGAGGTCTTTAAGCAGAGGCTTGACAGCTATATGTCAAGAATGCTTTGATGGTGTTTCCTGCTTGGCAGGGGGTTGGACTGGATGGCCCTTGTGGTCTCTTCCAACTCTATGATTCTATGATTCTAAGAATGGGGCGTGTGACCCACACTCTCTCCCCAGCGAGGCATCTCTGTGGCGCAGAAGGCGCCTGACAGCTGTTACAGGAGGGTCACCTTTTATAAGCCGCCTTGCAGCTGGAAGCTCCTCTTGCGGTGGAAAACGGGACAGAAAAGAAAGGACGGGAAACAAAGTCCGTGAACAAAATTAATCTCGTCCAGCAAAAATCGTGGCGGCGGCGAGGTGACACAGAACAAGAGAGAGCCAGAGGGGGAGGGGAGCGGATTCCCGCTCTGAATCCTTGCTTGCATCACGAGCCGATTCAAGTATATTCGATCTCATTCATTCATCAGTGAAAAGGTCACGATTTTTGCACTACGGTTTGTTACTGAGCGGAGACTGGGGAGCTCGGACCCCCGCCAGCCGCCGCACCAACCGACGCAGAAAGAAGCCTCTGAGCATGTGCCGAGTGCCGCCTTCCCGCTCGGCATCCGGAGGAGCAGCGCGCAGAGGTCTTCCATTCGGCCGAGCGCATCGCGTCTCCGGAGCAGGCGCAGCCCCCGCCCAGGCTTGCTCTTGGGGGGGGGGGTTTGCCGGGGCGCGCGCGGAGAGGGAGGGTGCGCTGGGCCGCGGCGCAAGCAGGAGCGGGCGGGCCAGACGGCGCGGCTCGGGTTTCAGCGAAGCCTCCGCTCGCTCCATCCTCCCAGTCGAGCCCAGCGCGGAGCCGTCGTCGCCCTCGCCTCCCTCTTCTCCTCCTTCGGCGCCTGGCGGGGGCGTTTCTGCCGGCCCCGAGGCCGGCCAGCCCCCCACCCGCGGCCGGAGCGCCAGGTGGACAGGCGGATGGCCAGGAGAGAGGATGCACGTAGGTGGCCGGAGCGCTCGGAGGCGCCGTCGCGCTGCGCCCTCCCCCCTTTGTCCCGCAAGCAGAGTAGGAGCGCGGGGGAGGAGGTGGGCGGGACCTCGCCGGGACCGGGCCGCGAAACGGCGAAACCTGCCCCCACACCTGGCCAGCCCCCGCCCCGTGTGCTTCTGCCCAGCACCCTAAAGAGCGGCGAAAGGGTCCAGAGCAGCCCCTCCCTGGTTTGCATGGCGAGTCGGGGCTCCGCGAGGGGAAGGGGGGGCGTCTGGCGCACGTTTCACAGGCCGGGACTGGACCCGCCTCACCCGCCCGGCTCCCCCCGCGCTCGGCGCTGGGCAAATTGGAAGCAGCTGCGGCGCTGCTGGGGCGACTCCGCGCCTCCTGGTGCTCGGAGCGGGCTGGCCTGAGCCCCTAAAGCCAAGGACAGGACGGGACCCCCGAGGGATATGGGGCTGCCCCTCACGGTGTGCGCGCGGGGCGAGATTCGCATGTGTCTTGGGGAATGGAGAGCAAAGGTCCAGGGACACCCCCCCCCCAAGCCGGCTCGCCCTGCTTGCCTTCCCGCTACTCCTAGTGCTTACTGGGTCTGGGGCGCGCGCTGCCCAAGGGCTTATGGGCGTGGGGTGGGAGCAGAGTCGCAGTCTTTCCCTGCAGCCGCAGCCCCCTTTGCCCCGCTGGGGAGACCTTTCCGAGGGGGCGGGGTCACTCCCCCAGAGCAGCCTCGGGGTGCGAGCCGCGGGCCGGCAGGGCTCCGACGCCGCCGCTTTGGAGTGGACGACGGGGCGTCAGCTCAGGTGGAGGACGGCTTCTCCCTGGAGCTCGACGGCTTCTCCCTGGAGCAGGGCGCGGGCCGTGCGGGGCCCCACCGTCAACCCCGGGGCCGGGGCTTCCCGAGTGCCATCGCGGCGACGGCGGCGACGCTTTCAAGCACGGCCAAGTATGAGCTCAGGCTATCACTGCTTCCCGGCGGAGCCCGAATCCTGGCCGTGCCTGCGGGGCTCGGAGCCGCCGCCGCGGGGCTCCCCCTCCCCACTAAGCCCGAGGAAGGGCTGAACCGCTCCCGCTCGGAGCACCCGCGCCGCCCGCGGGATTGGAGCCAGCCCGCCCGCCCCTCGCCCCCCCTGCAGTGAGGAGCCGCTACAGCGAGGCGGAGCGAGCGGTGGGGCTGCAGCCAACGAGCCGGAGCCAAGGAGCCGGAGAGACAAAGGCAGGCGGGGGGAGCCAGCCAGGCAGCGAGCGAGCGAGCGGGGCGGGGAGCAGCCGCGACGGCAGCGGCAGAGACAAAGGCGGGCCGTGGCCAGCTCGCGCTTTCTTCTTCTTTCTTCCCCGCTTCTCCTCCTCCTGCAGCCCGCCCGCCGCCTTTGTCTGTCCCGGTCTCCGATGGCAGGCAGGTGGGGTGCCCCCAGGGGCCCTCCTGACCGGGACGTCGTTCCTGAGACGGCTGTGCCCGGGGCAGGAAGAGTTGGGGTTGGGGGCACGGGTAGCGCCCCCGTCGCGCTTTCTTTTGCTACGGAAAAAGCGGCTGGGGAGCGCCTGCTCACCTGAAGTCCTCTTGGCAAGAGTAGGGAGGGGAGCTCCTCAGCCCTGGGTACGCTGCCACCAGCCAGGAAGGGCCTGACTTGGAAACCACACCTGCCCCCCAACCCCTGTCCTCTGGTCTGCCCACTCCTCAGCCCCTGTTCTAGTCAGCAAGACCCACCCCTACCAGCCTGTCTTGCCAGAGGGGAAGGGGTCCTGGGATTTTTTTGGGGTCTGTCAGGGGTGTCAGGAACGTCCCCTCTCACCTTTCCTGCAGCACCCACCATTGTCCCCCTGCTCTGGGATCTGATTTCCCCCCTTGGCCACAAAGACAGTAGTTGGTGGGGGTCCCATAACTGGCATGTTTCCCTCACTGTCTCCTAGCCTGTTCTTCCCCTTCAGACTTGCTTTCTCTTGTGCATTCCTTGCAGGATTAAGGCGCTTGCTCAGCAGACAGAGGCCAGCCTTTGGAGGGCCTCCCAACCCTCACCAGCTTCTATTGGAAAGGCTTCAGGGAGCAGCTAGACATGGCTTGGGTCATTCTGCTGCTGCTGCTGGGGGTGCTGGCTGCCCTTGGGCAGGGCTCAGCACTCCCGGGCACCCTAGACCTGCAGATTGATGAGGAGCAGCCGGCTGGCACCATCATTGGCGACATCAGTGCAGGCTTGCCCCCTGACACCACGACTTACATGTACTTCATCTCCGCTCAGGAGGGCAGCGGCGTGGCTACAGACCTAGAAATTGATGAGAATACCGGCATCATCAAGGCTGCCCGGGTCCTGGACCATGAGAGCCGAGACCACTACAGCTTCATTGCTGTCACCCCTGAAGGTGCCACAGTGGAAGTCAATGTCCAGGTCAACGACATCAATGACCACGCGCCCACCTTCCCCAAGCAGCGCAGCTCCCTCCAGATCCCAGAGCACACACCCCTGGGCAGCCGTTTCCCCCTAGAGCCAGCCTTTGATGCTGACAGTGGTTTGCTCAACACCCAGGGGTACACCATCAAAGGGGGAAACGTGGGGCAGGCTTTCCGCCTGGAGATGCGCCGTGGGCCCAATGGGGTCCTCCAGCCAGAGCTGGTGGTGAGCAGCATGTTGGACCGGGAGACGCGGCCCAGCTACACCCTCTTTCTGGAGGCCTATGATGGCGGATCTCCCCCCCGGAGCTCCCAGATGACCTTGGACGTGTCTGTCCAGGATGTCAATGACAACGCGCCAGCCTTCAACCAGAGTCGCTACCACACCCTCATCCCAGAGAACCTCCAGCCTGGCAGCAGCATCATGCGGGTCTTTGCCCTGGACGCTGACGAAGGGGACAATGGCGCCGTGGTCTATGAGATCAACCGGCGGCAAAGCGACCCAGAGCAGTACTTCACAATCGATGCCGCCACGGGAGTCATCAAGCTCAACAAGGGGTTGGACTATGAGTTACGGAAGGTGCACGAGCTTGTGGTGCAGGCGCGAGACAGGGCAGTGCACCCAGAAGTCTCCACAGCCTTCGTCACCATCCAGGTGCGAGACTACAACGACAACCAGCCCACGATGACCATCATCTTCCTCAGTGAGGATGGCTCTCCTCGCATCTCAGAAGGCGCCCAGCCCGGGCAGTTTGTGGCCCGCATCTCCGTCTCAGACCCTGACTATGGGGAGTACGCCAATGTCAACGTCTCCCTGGAGGGTGGCGAGGGAAAGTTCGCCCTCACCACCAAAGACAACATCATCTACTTGATCTGCGTGGACCAAATGCTGGACAGGGAGGAACGGGACTCTTACGAGTTGCGGGTGACAGCCACGGATGCAGGAACGCCCCCGCTGCGGGCCGAGTCAGCATTTGTGCTCCAGGTGACAGACGTCAACGACAACCCACCCCTATTTGACACCCAGGAGTATGAGCAGAGCGTCCCAGAGGTGGTCTACCCAGGCAGCTTCGTGCTGCAGGTGACGGCTCGTGACAAAGACCAGGGCCCGAATGGGGAGGTTCGCTACAGCATCCTGCACACCCACCACACCCATTCCCACTGGTTTGCCATCGATCCTGCCACAGGCATCGTCACAACGGCCTCTTCTCTGGATTATGAGGTCGATGCTCAGCCCCAGCTGACTGTGGTGGCCACGGATAGGGGCAAGCCTCCGCTGTCTTCAACCGCTGTGGTTCATGTGACCTTGCAGGATGTCAACGACAATGAGCCCCTCTTTGAAAGCAACTTCTACAATGTCTCCCTGAAGGAGAACGTCCCTCCTGGCACCTGCTTCCTCCAGGTGAGCAAGGGGTTGGGGAGGGGCCTGGCTGGCGCACTTGGCGCAGGAGGGGGCGATGCTGCAGGAGCAGCCAAAGTGGTGGCAGTACAAACAGCCTCTCCCCCCCTGGTACCTGGCCCAGGTTGATGTGCCCTGTGCTTGTCTGTGGCTCCTGAGAAAGACAAATCCATGATCTGGAGGGGGTGGGATGCCTGGGGGTGGGTGGGCTGGAGTTCCTTGACTAGGGTGGGGAATGTGCACCTCAAGTCCAACTGGCCAAGAGTCAACCAGCAGAGGTCTTCTCAGCAGCTCTGAGGTTCATTGGAAGGGGACCACCTCTCTTGGTAATGGCAGCTCATTCATGAAGGGCATGGCTCAGGGTTCAAGTGCCTGCTTGGCATGCAGAAGGTCCCAGGTTTAATCCCAGTGACAGCCAGGTAGGGCTGGGAGAGAGACTCCTGCCTGAATCCTGGAGAGTCTTTGCTGCCACTGTAGACAGAACTACGCCAGGTGGACCTCTGGTCTGACTTGGAATATGGCAGGCTAGGCTATTTCTATAATAGCAATTCCCTTCTAGCCCCACATACCTCCCTATCTTGAAGGGCTGCCATGCTAAGGAAAGGTCAGTCCTACCTCCCCACTTCCTGTCTTAGGGCCATTCCCCTCTCTCTGCCCACCCTGTGGGCTCAGGAAGAAGGGACAGGATCAAGAGGGAAAGAATCCTTTCCTTGGCATGTTGGGGGAAAGTCCCAGGAAGGGACAAGGAAGCCTCACACTTGCATAAGCCCCAGCAGTCTGCTGAGCGGGGCCCTTCTCCTCCTTGATAAGCTCCTGCTTCCTGCCCTTCTCCATTCCACAGGGCTGTCCATTGCAGGAACTTTGGACAGGAATAAGCTCACTAGATGGATACAGTACTTGGCATGCAGAAACCTCCAGGCTGAGTCCACAGAATCTGCCATGGAGGAGAGAGTGAGCTCTACTGCAAGGCCCCTAGCAGCCTCTTTCCCTCGCAGGAGGCAGTGCAGCAGTAGATGGGCCAAGGACCCAACCCCATTTTATGAGCCAGGCCAGGAGATTTGCAGAGCAGACCTGCCAGGGTCCATTAGTCATACCGCCAAGTTGGCTCTCTTTAGCCTTGGAAGAACCCCGTTGCAATTTGGGTCCTCCGGGGATCCCTTTGGTGGCTCAGCTGCCTTGAGGTGCCTCAGGCGATGCCAGCCTTAGCTTCATGGAACAGGATCCTGCTCCTCTGTAATGAGGTCCGTTGTGAAATGGCATCCCTCCACCCACCCCACCACTCCCCATGATAGCAGCTGAGTATCTGGAGTGCAGACCAGGGGGGAAGGCGGCAGGCAGCTGGTGAGCTGGCCAAGAGGAGGTGAAGGCCCTCTCCCTTGCAGCCCAAGGAGGGCAGGATGGGGTGGGGAGTATCAGAGCGCCAGCAATGTTGCCATGTGGTTTGAAGAAGGGGTGCAGACATGTTGGGGCCCTCCAGATAATTGTGGGGCTGTACCTCCCAAGAGCCAGGATGGCCCTGGGTAAGGAGGAGGAGAGCTGGTGACTGAGTCCCCGTCCCCCCTCCCCGCTCCTTGCCACAGTCAGTGGCATCTCAGGTTGTATAAAAGGTTGATTTGTTGATGCACTAAGGAAAACCCAGGATGGACTGACTTCTTCCTGGTTGTATATTTTATCCAGATTTATTTTATTCAGTTTATATTCCCAACTTCCTCAGTGCAAAACCTGTCAGGGTGGTTTCCTTCCTCTAGCTTCCTACACATTTCCCCCTTTAGCTCTCTGGGCTGTGGAATGTACCTTGCATCTTTCTCTGTCTCCTGCCATGCTCCCTGTTTCCTTTCTCTTGCCTCTAGAAGCTCATAGCTCTGGCCTCTGAGGTTGTCCCTTTCAGAGCTGCAGACCTCTGAAATGGCTGTTCCCATTGGCTGGCTGGCTGCTGCTTTCTCCTTGAGAGTTTCCTTATGCTGCTGACATATGTGTTATTTGAGGGACTTTCTGGCTGAGCAAACCCCAGTTTCTCCCATGGTAGTGCAACTGCGGCAGCCCCAGACTCCATCGCCACTTATGGGGAGGTTTGCTGAGCAAGAGAAGGAGCTGGATCTGCAGACATTGTTCCTTGCCCTTTCATATTCTTTGAACTAGGAATCTGCACAATAGCTCAGGAAAGGGGGCAAATGCTTCCTTCGAATATATATTTTAATTAATTAAAATATATTTAAAATGTTTTTAATACATGTATATATAAAACACAACAGGAATATTTATTAGAAAGGAATTTAAACAGTAAAACATTTGATGGTGGGCTCGCTGTAGGATGGAAGACAAGCCCTCCCCCCAATGAGCATGCCAGCTCCCCAGCAGCCGATCTGGGCAGGGGGGCCTCCTGGGGAAGCAAAGCGAAGGTTCAGGTTCAGCACAGCTCCCCAGATGGTGGCTGTGGCAGTGGCTGGAGGGTGTTTGCTTCTGACTTGGGGAGGGGGCACAGGCACAGAAAAGATGCTCAGCGGGCATGTCAAAAACTGTACTTCAGGCTGGCCACAGGTTTGTTTCAGAAGTGTCAGCCCTGGGGGAGGGTCTCTGGGTGGGTAGTATGTGGGGTTGGGGGCTCAAAAGAGCACTGTGGGTGGGTTGGGGTCCTCTGTCCCAACCTGTTGGCAACAACTGCTCTTTATAGTCATATCTTTAAAAAAATAATAAAAAAATTGCAACTAGCACCCCTCCCCCTTCCTCTCTCTCTGCCCCACACATGCTTCTTCCATTCCCCCATTTATCATTTGCACATCCTCTTTGTCACCCACCAAGGCTAGTTTGAAAAAGGGAAGGCGTGCAGAAGAACCAGATTCTGCTGCTTGTTCTGCCACTTCACAGGAAATATGCAGCTGCAAAGAGAAAACAATGGCTTTAATAGAATCATAGAATTGTATAATAATAATAATGATTATTTATTATTTATACCCCGCCCATCTGGCTGGGTTTCCCCAGCCACTCTGGGCTGCTCCCAACCAAATATTAAAAGGGTTGGAAGGGACCTCCAAGGATCATCCGGTCCAACCCCCTGAAATGCATCAATCTCAGCTAAAGCATCCATGACAGAGGGCCATCCAAGCTCTGCTTAAAAAACCCCAATGCAAGAGAATCCACAACCTCCCAAGGGAGACAGTTCCACTGTTGAACTGCTCTTACTGTCAGAAAGTCTGTGGCCCTTTGGAAACTCCCCCCCCCCCGGGCCACCCACCTCCCCTCCCTGACCCTCCTTTGCATCCTGGGTGTTTTTTGCCTGGCTGGGATATGTCCTGGATCTCTGACAACATCTCTTGATGATAGCTCAGTTGGTGGATCATGAGACTTTTAATCTCAGTGTCATGGGTTTGAGCCCCCCATTGTGCAAATGATCCCTGCATTACAGGGGGCTGGACTAAATCACCCTCAGGGTCCCTTCCAACTCTACACTTCTGTGATTTTTTGATTCCCTGGATGGAGGCTGGAGAAGGGTGTGTGATGTGTGCAGAAACTGGTTGATTCTGCAAAGGTGACTACATCCATTCCTCCACCCTGTGGCCATGTGTCCTCATGAATTCTGCTTCTCAAGGGATCCTACTTGTGCAGTGGGAAGGAGATGTGCAGCCCCCACCTTAATGTAATTCAAACTCGCATCCTCCATTGTCACCTCCTGAGCTGGCTTGGGCAGAGAAAGTGTGGCTGTTTGTGGGCTCTGAACAGGCAGGCCACACCTGAATTCCTCATGTGGCACCATCTGAGTGGCAGTGACTCCATGTCCTTCTGGGTGCTGGGCATTTGCTCCTGGGGCCTCTCCATGCCCTTTCTCACCCAATGGATCCTGCAGCACCACTTTCTACTCTTTCTGACTCATGCCCAGGATCTGGAGTCCTCACTGTGGGCATCAAGTCATGGAACTTCCTGCGAGAGCCAGGCTGCTTGGCATGTGATTTGAGGGCCAGCTCTAGGTAGACCCCCGGTGGGAAACCATGCTGAGCCCTGTGAGGGCGGGGGCGCTGGAGCGATCTCCGCCCCTCAGCGCCAGGGCGCGTGATCTGCTCGAGACTGCCCTGTGTGACTTGCCTGGCTTGCCTGGCTCCATCCAGCTGGTGTCTAGTTGGTGCTGTGCCCTCAGTGTCTGGGCTCCCTGCTGGGGTTGCACTTAAGTGATGATTCCTCCCATTGTGTTTATTATTATTATTATTATTATTATTATTATTATTATTATTATTATTATTATCATGAAGGCCTAATCCTGGCTACTAGCCATGCTGCCAGGAATCACAGCAGGTGGGGTCCTGCTTGCTTCTGGCCTTTGTCCCTTCAGGACACGGGTTGGCCACAGTGGGAACCAGGCTGGACTGAGGTGGGTCTGATCTCGTGACCAGTGTGTGCTTTTGCCTGTAGGCTATTCCAGGGAGGGGGCTGTCCTTGGAAGAGGGTTGGGTGTGTGATGGAAGAGGCCCCTGTGCCATGGGTGCCTTCTGAGCTCTCTCTGTGTACCCAGAGCCATGGGAGGAGTCAGGATTCACCCCCTCCCGGCATGGCACTTGGGCTGCTGGTGAGCACCCTCACCCTCCTCCCTGCCGATGCCAAGCTGGGCCTGCCTGAAGGTGGCCATGGCCGCCTTGTTGGTCTACAGCACAGGTGTGACTGCCCAGACAGATTTGGGGCTCAACGGAACTGACCATGGGGCCTCTGGGCACTGGCCTCCAGTCTCCCCTGCTTAGCCCTGGCTGCAAGAGCAAGAGCGGAAGGACTCTGGGTTGATGCAGCTGCAGGGAGGCTCTGGGAAGCGTTGCCGCTGGCCACGCATGGCTGGCGGCCGCTGCTGCTGTCAACAGCTACCCACGGGGCCCGCTCTTCTGACCCAGCCCGTGCAGGCCAGCCGCTCCCCAGCTGACCCTAGAAGCCGGCTGGGAGCCGGGAGCTGGGAGCCCTCATTTCCTGAAATAGCCCAGCTGGCTGCTCCTTCACCACTTTTAGCCGCTCAGCAACTGTGCCAGGGTGGGGAGGGCAGCTGCGCAGTGCGCCTAGCCGGGAGTGTGCGTGGGATTGCTGACCACACTGGCGCCACAGCTCCCCTGTTCCTGGGCCTGAACCAAAGCCAGATGTGGAACTGCGGCTTTGCAAACATCTGCAGAGCGAGGCCTCCTGGGCAGCCTGCCATCCGGGGCCTGGGAGCTGGGCTGAGCTTGGATGGGCAGGCGGGCAGTCAGGAGAGCAGCCTGCAAAAAGGCCTGGTCCCTGCCTGAGAGGGGTGCCCTCTGCTCCTTCTTGGGGGGGGGGGAGAACAGGCACTCCTCTTTCCTGTCTGGAACCAAACTTCAGAGATGGCTGCCCTCCGTCCTTGTTCCGTCCATTGTAAGTGCCTCCCAGGCATGAACAGAGGAGGAGGAGGAGGAGAGGAACTCCTCCTCCTGATCACTCAGAGGGGCTCTGAGCAGGATGCAGCTCCCCACAGTCCTGTCCTGCCATGCCCATTGAAGAGTCATCAAAGTTTAGTGGCAGGGGCAATGGTTGGTAGGGAGGTGCTGGGTTCAAATCCCTGCCCTGTCAGCATCATAGCCTCCCTCACTCTCTGGGCCTAAATGAATGAATGTTTGGATGAGCAAAAGGCGGGAGGAACCGATGTGACCATCCTCAGGATTGAGGAAGGCTCTGTGTGTGTGTGTGTGTGTGTGTGTGTGTGTGTGTGTGTGTGTGTGTCAGAGATGCCTCTGGTCTCTGCCAGGGTTGTGGGTGGCCCTGACAGTCCCAGGATGCTGAGTGCCGCTGTGGCCGCCTTTGGAAGGGGGGGATGTGGCGTCAGCACTTTGCTCTGAAACATGAGCCCCTTGCGGATGGGCGGCTGCTGCAGGGAGGCCCCTCCATTATGCAGGAGCTCTGTCAGGAATGGCAGTGACAGGCTGTGCCAGGAAGCACAGTCCCCTCCCCTCCCCTCCCCAGCCCTCCATGCTCCAGCGCAGCAATGGGGCTTCCAGTGCAAACAGCAGGATCCTCAATGTCCCTGTCTGGTGTTGTGTGTGTGTGATTGTATGGCTGTGGCTGAAGACGGGGGCCTGGCAGGCAGGAAATGGGGGGGGGGGCTTTGGGGCTCCCCTCTTGAGTCTCCTCTGCACCTTACATTAATCAGGTTAAACAAATACACGTCATGGCTTTTATTTCGGAAGAAGTGCCTGTTGCCCCAGAAAGTGCATGGCTCGATGTGGGGGCTGCTGTACACCCCCTGCCCCCCTGCCCTGTAGCACCTGGGGCTGAGGATTCGCAGGAGGCAAGATGGAAGAGGAGCTCCAGAGAATCACAGAGCCAAAGGAGAGCTTTTCTCTGCTTTCTAATGACATGCAGCTGAGCAGTGGAGGTGGCGGCCAGCTTGGGTTTAATGCATTTTGGGAGGGGGCCGGTGAACTCTGTTTTTCAGTCTAAATCCCACCCCACCCCTGAAAATACCACAAGAAGCTGTTTGTTTCCAGCTGCATTTCATTAAAAAGCAAAGTGTCAGGAGATCCCATCGCAGGTCAGCTGAGCGATGATGTGGGGGGAAGCCTCCCCACACACTCAACCTCTCCCCGTGAAGTGTGCTTAATGGTGGGCATCATCTTATGGGTCACAGAACATGGGGGGGGGCTGCACACTCCTGACCAGCTCCATGCCCTGCTTGCACCACCCTGGCCAAGCTGTTATGAGAGTATTGGGGCCTCCTCTCTATTGGGGTTTTTTGGGGGGTGGGGGTGGGAAGGGGTAGTTATAGAATCATAGAAGAGTAGAGTTGGAAGGGACCCAACCAAGGGCCATCTAGTCCAACCCCCTGCAATGCAGGAATCTCTGCTAAGGCATCTCTGACAGATGGGATTATTATTAATAAATGCCTGCCTGATAAAAATTCCCCGCTGCGGCTGCATCATTAAAATGATCTGCAGCATATAAGACCCCAGCGTGTAACTGGCTGGTTCTGGGGCTGGGCTGTTGGCTTGTCTGTGGGGGCTACATGGCAAACCTCCCTCCTGGCCTCCACCACCCACAGAGCTCTTTCCCTCATGAACACTGGGAAGGAGCAGAAAGAGCTGCTGTCTTGGCTGGGGAGGGGAGGTGGAGGGAGCCTTGGGCAGCAGAAATGCAGGCATCTCCGGCTTGCTGGTCTGGGTGGGTCTCCGCCCCCTCCCCAAGCACATCTTTGTCATTCCCCACAGCCTCACCCCCCTCAGGGCTTGTGGAAGAGTCTGTCCTCTGGGAAAGGAGCCCCCCCCCCCCCGCACCTTGTACAGGCCTTGCAAGCAGGTCTAGTGTGTGTTTTAAGAGGGGGGAGGAAATGAGGGCTGGTTTTAGAAACAGAGGGAGCACCCCAACCAAAAGGCACAAAGTGAGGAAGAGAGACATCATGCTGCATCTGGGATTCCCTTCTAATTAGAGCAAACCAACATTAACAAATAATCTTGTCATTATTATATTCACTACGGGTTATGATCCTATGATCTGGCATTGTAAATAATGTTTGTGGTTTCTCATTGTGTCTTTCCCAAGAAGTCCATATGCGGACAGCCATTGTCATAGGATCATAGGACCCCTGAGGGGCATCTAGTCCAACCCTTTGCAATGCAGGAATCTCAACTAAAGTATTCATGACAGATGGCTATCCAACCTCTGCTTAAAAACATTCAATGAAGGAGAGTCCACAACCTCCCGAGGGAGACCATTCCACTGTTGAACAGCTTTTCCTGTCAGAAAGTTCTTCCTGATGTTTAGTCGGAATCTCCTTGTAACTTGAAGCCATTGATTCAGGTTATTCCCTCTGGAGCAGGAGAAAACATGCTTACTCCATCTTCCATGTGACAACCTGTGAGGGACAGGGGATATCGCGAAGTCCCTCCCCTCCTGAGTTCAAGCCCGTCCCCGAGCAAAGGGGAAAGCAGGGAGAGTTCCGATTCCAGTGGGGAAGCAGGAAGTCGTGTCCGAGGCTCAGGCAAGGTAGAGGAGCCAGGGTCCCAGGTGGGACAGGAAGGGGCAAGTAAGGGGGGAAGACCCATCCCCCCAACTCCAGAATTACGCAGGAAGAGGAGGGGCAAGAGGATGGGTCTGCCAAAGCTTTTGTGTTGGAGAAAGACGCGCCAAAAGCCATTAGGAGGTTCTGAAACCGACTGACAACATCGCTCCGTGTAAATAGCAATGACTTGAGCACTGTAAATACGCAGCACCAATAAAAGAATAAAATGCAGAGCTGCGTAGCGTCGTTACTCTGAAGTAGTCCACTCCGGCCACTGTGACAGCAACCTCCTAATCATTTTTGGGCTACTTTGGAGTTGCCGGGATGAGCGTGTCAGAGGCGGAGAAGTGGCGGCAGATCGCTGAGCAAGCCCAGCTAGAACTGCAACAGCTGTCGCTGCAGGCGCAGGGAGAATTGAAGGCAGCTAAAGAGGAGACTAAGAAGCTCCAGGACGACCGGCTACAACTTGCGGAACAGGTGAGAGAGCTCCAGGAAAAAGAGCAGCATTTAAGGGCGGTGGCGGTAGACCTCCAAAACAAGCTGGATGCAGAGAAAAACAAGGCGGGAGGGGCACCCCAAGTCCAAGTGCTGCCAGGAAGGAGAGCCGGGACCCTAGTAAGCAAGTTCAATGGAGACCCGAAGGAGTTTCAGGGCTTTGAGACTGAGATTGTGTATGCTCTTGAGCTGCACCACGATGAGTTCCCTGATGATGAGCACAGAGTAGCGTTTATTGTGGAGCACCTTACAGGGGCGGCCAGGGAGTGGCTAAGACCGTTAATTGCAACAAGGAATCCTTGCATGAAGAATGTCAAACTATTTCTAGAAGGTTTGAAAACGATGTATTCGTCCGATAGTCATATGGACCAGACTAAGGAGGAACTTCATAATTTACGCCAAGGAAATATGACAGTTCGCGCGTATTGGGCGAAATTCACCATGCTGGTGCACAGATTGGGGTGGGATCTGGAGTCTGCCCCAATGCAAGCGGCGTTTTACTTGGGGTTGCATGAGGAGGTGAAGGATGAGCTCTCGAGAGGTCCAAAGCCCAGTAATATGGATCAACTGAGCAAAGCGGCTCTGGCGGTGGGGGTGAGGCAGGAATCCAGATGGAGCGACAAGCAAGCAACGCGCGCAAAGCGGGCTTGGTTCCCACGGTCGCAGGAGAAGCCACTCCCTCAACAACCCTTTCAAGCCACGCCTGGGGCCAGTCAGGACCAGGAACCCATGCAGATTGATAGCGCGCGCGCGCGGGCTTTTCAAACCCCAGCGGCGCCAAGACGCAAGGAGGGAAGGGGTGGGAATTGCTTTCTCTGCAACTCCCCCCAGCATCTCGTCAGAGACTGCCCACATCGCAGGGAGTGGCAAGGAAAGGCGGGAACGGTTGTGCCCTCCCCCACTGACGCAGCACCACAGCAGGGAAACGGGAAAGCCTGGCTGCAGGAGACAAGGGGCGGCAGCCAGGCACAGTCAGCAGACAACAGCCCCAGCCCACCCACCCGCACAGAGAGGAGCAGAGCCAGCCCACCCCTCCCAGAGCAGGAGTGGTTCTAGAAGTGACGCTCACGCTCCCAAATGGCTATCCATTGACGGTCCTCGCCCTAATTGACAGTGGTGCCTCAGCCAACTTCTTCTCGAGAAACTTTGCAGAAGAGCACCAGATCCAGCTTCTGCAGCTGGATTTTCCTCTGCACGTGGCAACCATTGGGCAGAGGAACTGGAGACGGTGCACCAGCAGCTCAGAGAACACTTGGAGAGGGCCAAGGAAGCGTACAAAAAGGGGGCAGATCGCCACAGGCGACAAGGGGAGGTCATCAGGGTGGGGGACAAGGTGTGGTTGTCCTCGGAGGGCCTTCCCACCAGAGGGAGGTGCAAAAAGCTGGCACCCAAATGGCTGGGCCCCTTCACGGTCACGCAACAGGTCAACCCGGTGGCCTACAGGCTGGCACTGCCAGAGGACATGAGGGTGCATCCAGTGTTTCATAGATCGCTGCTGTCGCCGTACAGGGAAAGCAGCAGGCTCAGAGACAGCGAACAAACCCCCGAGGGAGGGGGGGAGAGGGAAAGCAGGGAGCAACTCAATGAGGCCACGGCCATCCTGGATTCAAGGTGGGGGGTGGGGGGCCTGGAGTACCTCATGGCATGGGAGGATGCTCCACCGTCCCAGAATGAATGGGTTCCCGCCACTCAGATACAGGAGGAATTCTTGGTGGAAGAATTTCACGCCCTCTTTCCCCACAGACCCAAGCCCTGGCACATGGAAAGGGAGGGGGAGGAGGAGGAGGCACGGGAGAACAGCTCACCATGGCGCTGGGAAGCGGAGTTTGAGGAACCAGAGGATGAGGTATGGGTGTCGCCAAGATCCACCCAGTCAGAGGAAGGAGCAGATTGGCAAAACATTTTTACCCCCACCAGCTCTGACGCCACGGACTTTTTGGGATTCCCGTCCTCCCAGGCGGAAGGGGGGGGCTCGCAGGACTGGGGGGAGGTGTTCACACCAACGGGCTCGGAGAGCACCGAGTTTTTAGGCTTCCAGTCGTCACCGACACATGGGGGGGGCCTGGGGAGGGGTGAAGGAGAGCTTGGGAGGGGGGTGGATGTGAGGGACAGGGGATATCGCGAAGTCCCTCCCCTCCTGAGTTCAAGCCCGTCCCCGAGCAAAGGGGAAAGCAGGGAGAGTTCCGATTCCAGTGGGGAAGCAGGAAGTCGTGTCCGAGGCTCAGGCAAGGTAGAGGAGCCAGGGTCCCAGGTGGGACAGGAAGGGGCAAGTAAGGGGGGAAGACCCATCCCCCCAACTCCAGAATTACGCAGGAAGAGGAGGGGCAAGAGGATGGGTCTGCCAAAGCTTTTGTGTTGGAGAAAGACGCGCCAAAAGCCATTAGGAGGTTCTGAAACCGACTGACAACATCGCTCCGTGTAAATAGCAATGACTTGAGCACTGTAAATACGCAGCACCAATAAAAGAATAAAATGCAGAGCTGCGTAGCGTCGTTACTCTGAAGTAGTCCACTCCGGCCACTGTGACACAACCCTTTAGATTTTTGGCTATCATATCCCCTCTCAGTCTCCTCTTTTCCAGGCAAAACATCCCCAACTCCCTCAGCCATTCCTCATAAGGCTTAGTTTACAGACCCTTTATCAGCTTTGGTCACCAACCTCAGCATACTTCCAGCTTGTCATCATCCTTCTTAAACTGGGGTACCCAGAACTGAACGCAGGACTCCAGGGTTACTATGACGTCCCTCGGGGCCAACCCAGTACTGTACATTTTGGCACCTGAGGAAAACTACAACATGCCTCCCTCTATCAGAGAAGAAAGGTGAAGAGCTACATCAAGAATATGCAGGGAATAAAGATCTGCAATGGGATCTGTTGCTCCTGTGGATCCTGCCCCCTGAGGCAGTCACCTCATTTTGCCTCAAGAGAGGACTGGCACCAACATTCCTTGATGTGGACACTTGATGCTTGTTGAGGAAGCCTACAACTGCATGAGCTTTTTTTGCTGCTGCTGCTGCTCTCTTCTTCTTCTTCTTCTTCTTCTTCTTCTTCTTCTTCTTCTTCTTCTTCTTCTTCTTCTTCTTCTTCTTCTTCTTCTTCTTCTTCTTCTTCTTCTTCTTCTTCTTCTTCTTCTTCTCCTCCTCCTCCTCCTCCTCCTCCTCCTCCTCCTCCTCCTCCTCCTCCTCCTCCTCCTCCTTTGGCTATCACTTGTAGCTGAGTAAGATTGTCTTCCATGAACGCAGTTTTAACAGTGAGTCTGTAAGTGACTGTGGAGGCCAATTCTGGATCCACACGTCCTTCCATAGTTCTGGGCGGGAGTTGATCACGGTGAAGGTTTGCCAAGCGTGCCTTCCTCTTAGCACGCTTCCCCCTTTTGTCCTGAGTTCAAAGCCCATGACACCTTTAAAGATTTGCCTTGAGAGAGTCTTTAAGCCTCTTTCATTGACCACCGGCATTACGCTTTCCATTTCTAAGTTCAGAATAGAGTAGTTGCTTTTAATCAGGCAACCACACAACATGATCAGTCCAACAAAGTTGATGTTGCAGAATCATTGCTTCCACACTGGTGATCTTTGCTTCTTCCAGTGCACTGGACGTCCCATTAGTCAAATTTTTCGGAGACTCCATTGATGGATTCTTTTTGCTACTGCATCACACTGCTGACTCACATTCAGCTTGTAGTTCACTAAGACCCCCCCCCCAGACTGCAGTTAAGCTAGGGATCCCCCATCCTAGATTTGTGCAGCTCACTTTTCCTGCCCTGGAGAGCACTTTGTGGGTTCAGTCCGTCAAATCGCCCTCAGGGACTTGTGTTGTGGAGACGTGTGGGAATACATCACACCACCTCAGTAGGGGTGGCACAGCACACAGGAAAGCAGCCTCCCCCACCTTCCAGATGTGTGCAGGTGTGCATGCAAATGCGTCATTGGTGTGGGGGGGGGGATGTTGCACTTTGGTCCTGCTCTTGCCGCCTGACATGTGCAAATGCCATGCTTCTTCCTTGCTTTCTGCAGGTCACAGCCACGGATGCCGACAGTGGCTCTCTGGGCTCCCTCTCCTACTCCCTGGGCACCGGCCTCACCAGCTCAGCCCCCTCTGCCTTTCGCCTTGGGGAAGAGACCGGCCAGCTCTGCACCACGCAAGACCTGGACCGCGATGAGGGCACCTCCGCCTATGACTTCACCGTCACAGCGGTTGATGGGGTGAGGAGGCCACAGAGGCTCGCCCTGTTGTGGCAGAATGGCTTCAGCCAATGGTGGCAAAGGGTGGCCACAAGTGGGGTTGGGGGGCTGTTGGAGACCCTTCTGGCTGGACCGTGTCAGCCCCTGTGTGTGTTGGGGTGGGGGTGGGCGGGGAGGTTTACAGCAGCCATTTGGGCCTCACCCTAAAGAAGGCCGTGGTCCCTGGGGCCAGCCACACCTGCCCTTCCGAAACGCCAGGAACCATTTGGGCTGTGGAGGCCCCAGTGTGGAACTGGAGCCCTGGCTGCTACCCCAGTCTGTGCCACCCGCATTGGGGGCTTGTGGCTTCTGTCCCACCCACAGGCAGGGGCCATTTGAGGTGCAGCAGATTGAAGTCATGGAATTATAGAATGGTCGAGTTGGAAGCGACCCCAAGGGTCATCTCATCCAACCTCTTGCCATACAGGAGTTACAACTGAAGCATCCTTTAATTAAACAAAGGTGTGATCCAGGCTCCAGGTTATGGATTCCCAGCAGCATCTCTCTCTCTCCTTCCTCCCTTTCCAGGGTGGGCTGAGCTCCATGGCCTACGTCAAGGTTTTCCTGGAGGACATCAATGACAACGCCCCCACCTTTTACCCTCTGGAGTATGCCACCAGCATCAGCACCCAAAGCCATCCTGGCTCAGCAGTGCTGCGTGTCACGGCCCACGACAAGGACGAGGGGCCCCATGGGCGGGTGACCTACCACATTGCCGCAGGCAACACACCGTCCCTCTTTGCCATCAACCCAGACACGGGTGAGGAGGCCTGGTGGGGCAGGCAGGGCAGCGCCAGTCTCCAGGTGCTTCACCCCAGGGGGGCTGCTTCTTCCCTCCCCACCCCTGGCCCAGGCCTACTCCACAACCAGCTCTCCCTCTTCCTTGGCAGGTGCCATCTCCTTGCTGAGGAGTCTGGTGGGCAAAGCCAACACTCTGGTGCAGCTGGAGGTGGCGGCCCGAGACGGAGGGGGTCTGGCAGCCCAGCCCAGAGCTCAGGTCAACATCAGCATTGTGGCCGGCACCATCTCCCCTCCGAGCTTTGAGCGCACCCAGTACTACTTCACGGTCCCAGAAGACACCAGGCCAGGCAGCAGCGTTGGGGTCGTCTATGCCCGCAACCCCGCAGGTAGGCACAGGGGTGGGGAACCTCTGGCCTGTGAGCCAGTCTTTGCCCATCAGGGGTCCCATTTTGGCCCCATAACCATGCTGTAAGTGAGCTTCTCGCTGCCTGCCCTCCCCCACCTTGGGCCGCTCTCTTAAAAGAGAAGGGCAGAGCTGTTTCAAAGAACCCTTTTGGAAAGCCCATGAAGATGGTCTCAGATGGGAGCACAGGGTCCGTCTTAAAGCACCTGGCAAAAAGCGCTCTTTGAAGCACTTCCTGAAAGGACACTTTTGTGAGATGCTTTAGGAGACTCCAGTGCTTGAGTGATGTTTAAATTATGGGGGAGGCTGCTTCAAAGTGCTTTAAATGTCACTTAAACCATATTAAGAGGAGGGTGCTGCTGCCTCAATGAGCGCTTTTGCAAAGGGCTTTCAGACACATTTCTCCCCCACCCCCCATTCAAGTATGAAGCTGGGGGGGGGGCAGGGCTGTCCTAAGCCATTTGGGCCAAAGCTGTTGCAGGTCCCCAAGTACTTAACAGTCAGGCTGACAGGCGCTTAGCAACCCTGTACAATAGGCTTTCAGAGGTGGGAGGGGCTGCCCAATTGTCAGTCAAGTGACACCACATGCTGACTGCCTGTCAAATTTGGCTTGCAAGGCTACTGCTAATCAGGATCTGCTCCATCGATCCAAACAGGTCCCCCACCCCTACAATAAATGCAGAGAGTGGCAGGAGCTCAATAGAAGAGTTTCTGTGTCCCAAGTACGTCTCTATTTGGGGGTACAGGGGGGCTGTTTCCCACTCCAGCAGGTCTCCACTCCCCCCCTCTGTTCTTGCCTCCAGGCCACTTGGACAGCGTGTTCTACTCCATCTCCTCGGGGGACCCGCACGGCTACTTCTCTGTGGACCCAGAACTGGGGGAGCTGCACACCAGCCTGCCCCTGGACCACGAGGCTCAGCCCCTCCTCCTCCTGGAGGTCCAAGCCCGCAGCGGCTCCCCTCCCGCCTACAGCAGCGCTCGGGTGCAGATCAGCATCACGGACGTGAACGACAATGCACCCGCCTTCCTGGCCCCCTCTGACTCAGTGCTGCTACCCGAGGGGGCTGCCCTGGGCACGGTGGTCTACACCCTGCAGGCGGAGGACCGTGACAGCGGGGTGAATGGGCAGGTGCGCTTCGAACTGGCCTCAGGAGGGGCCAGCGCTTTCACAGTGGAGCACTTCTCCGGGAAGGTGCGGCTCGCAGGGGCCCTGCAGCGGGAGACCAGTGCCCCCTACAGACTGGTCATCCTGGCGCAGGACGGCGGGGTCCCCCGGCTCAGTGCCACCTTCACCCTCTTGGTTCACCTGCAAGCAGCCGATGAGCACAGCCCCATCTTTGACACAATCACCTACCGCGTGGAGGTGCGCGAGGGCATGCCCGTGAGCACCCGCTTCCTGCAGGTGCGAGCCCTGGCACGGGAGCCCAGTGCCCCATTGGCCTACCACCTGCGGGCCGAGGGGGATGCAGCCAGCTTTGGCATCGCCCCAGACACTGGCTGGCTGTACGTGCGCAGCACCCTCGACCGGGAGGTGCAGGAGCTGTACGTGCTGACGGTGCTGGCGGTGGCCGGGGAGGGCGAGGGTCGCCAAACTGGCACCAGCACCGTGCGCATCACTGTCACGGATGAGAATGACAACAGCCCCCGCCTGAGTGAGGAGCGCTACTTCTTCACTGTGGCTGAGAACAGGCCGGCAGGCAGCAGCGTGGGCCGGGTGACAGCCAGCGACCGGGACGCGGGACAGAACAGCCGCCTGGCCTACCGCCTGGTGCCACCCGAGGGGAACTTCCTGGTCCACACCCAGACTGGTGAGGGAGCAGAGAGGGAGTGGGAAGCACTTCTCAGCAGGGGCTCCCGTGTGGGAGCCGGGGGAGGGAGCAGCCAGGGGTCTCACCTGCGCTGTGCTTCTCCTCCTCATCCTCCAGGGGAGCTGAGCCTTCGGAGGAGCCTGGACCGGGAGCAGCAGGCCAGCTACCAGCTGCAGGTCGTGGTTCAGGACGGGGGGACGCCACCACGCAGCACCACTGGCACCGTCTACGTCACTGTCCTGGATGAGAATGACAATGCACCCACCTTCCTGCACGTGGCCGAGGGCCGCGAACTCCTCCTCCAGGTGGGTGCTCAGGCCTGGCTCATGCCTGGGCGAGGGATCCAAGGGGCGCTGGCAGTTCCCCAGAAAGGCCAGGGCCCGAGGGGTAGGATCATGGAGTAGGGAGGTGGCATCACCCTCTGCGTGTCCAGGCAATGGCTGCCAACTCCAGCTCCCCCCCCCTCTGCTGTACCCTCTCAGGTTCTGGAGGAGAAGCCGGCTGGGCTGCTGGTGGCTTCGCTGAGGGCCAAAGACCCAGACGAGGCAGAGAACGGCACTGTCTTCTACTCGCTGTCAGGTAGAACAGATCCCCTTGGGCTGTGCTCCTGGGAGGCCCCACAATGCCCAGAGGTTTCAGGCTTCCCCTCCTTCTCCAGGAGGGTTTCCTGGGCCTGCCCTTGGCTGCCCCCCTCCCTCAGCGCTTCTCCCTTGGTCTCCCTGCAGGTGCCTGGGCAGAGCGCTTCTCCCTGCACGTGGCCACCGGGGAACTGCGGACAGCCACCCGGCTGAGCCAAGCAGACCGGGGCGAGTACGCTTTCACAGTGACAGCAAGCGACCGAGGTGCTGCCCCCCAGAGCACAACAGCAGCCGTGCGCATCCAAGTAGGAGACCTCTTTTGCCTCGGGCGTGGGGCTGGGCCTGCCCCAAATACCCCCTAGGCCCCTTCCTAACCTCTCCCCTCCCTCTGCAGGTGGTGTCCACAGCCCGCCTGCTGCCCCGCCCCGACACCACGGTGCTGACCTTTCACCCCTCGGAGGGCCTGCAGCCGGGCTCTCTCATTGGCTGTGTGGCCCCCCCAGAGCCGCCTGCACCTGGGCAAGTGACCTACATGCTGGTGGGGGGCAGCAGTGGGGACGGCCTCTTTGTGGTGGACCCAGGCACGGGGGACATCTACGTGGCCCAGGAGCTAGACTACGAAGCAGGGATGAAGCACAGCCTGCAAGTGAGCATGGAAGACGTCCTGCAGGGCTACCCCAGCCAGCGCCTGGTCTTGGTCGAGATCCATGTGCAGGACAGCAACGACCACGTCCCCACGTGGCCCCAGGACCCCGTCACTGTGGTGGTGTCTGAGGGGGCCACCCCTGGCACATCCCTCTTCACCTTCCAGGCCCTGGATGGGGACGGCCCAGGACCCAACAGCCAACTGCGCTACAACCTCTTGCACCAGGAGGCCCCCCAGGCCCCCTTCCAGCTGGATGCGCGCAGCGGGGAGCTGAGCCTGCAGGGGGCACTGGACCGCGAGACTCAGTCAGCCTACCTGCTGGTGGTCCAGGCCACAGACCAGGCTCTCAACGCCAGCCAGCGCCACTCGGCGGCTGTCACTGCCCACATCTTCGTCACGGACGAGAACGACAACGGGCCTGAGTTCTGCACCCCCTCGAGAATTGACATCCCTGAGGACCAGCCCGTGGGCTTCCTGGTGCTCCAGGTGGTGGCAAGGGATCGGGACCTGGGAGAGAACGGGAGGGTCAGCTATGCGCTGCGAGCAGGGAACCTGGATGGGCGATTCCACCTCAACCCCAACACAGGTAAGGCGGAGGGAGTACCAGGCCGCCATGCAGGGGAAGGGGGGATTTGTAGTCTGTGTGTGCAGGGTCCCACCGTGCATTCCCAGGAGTTGGGAAATAGCACTGCATCAGGATGGAAGGGATGTCCTTCCGTTATATGAACAGTCCTCCCCCCACGAGATTTTTCTGTGTTCTCCCGCCTTTTGCACACCCTGCTATTTTGACTGGGCGCTCTGCTGATTGGCTGGTGGCGGCAGCAGTCCCTCCTCCCTGTCCTGTGGGGTCATCTTGCAATATGCCACCAATAAATGGTCCGTCTGTCTTTCCGAGATGTGGTCTGTACACAGTCCCCACGCCCCATGGCATGTAGGGACCTTGTATGTCACCAGGAGCAAAAGGACAAGTCTAGGAAAGAAAGATAAAACAAATCACCCCAAACTTAAGGTCTAAGATCCTCTAGTGCAGGGGTAGGCAACCTAAGGCCAGATTGAGAAGGCAATTGGGCCGCATCTGGCCCGCAGGCGGTCCGGGAATCAGTGTGTTTTTACATGAGTAGAATGTGTCCTTTTATTTAAAATGCATCTCTGGGTTATTTGTGGGGCATAGGAATTTGCTCATCCCCCCCCAAAAAAAAATATAGTCTGGCCCACCACACGGTCTGAGGGATGGTGGACCGGCCCATGGCTGAAAAAGGTTGCTGGCCCCTGCTCTATTGTGAGATGGGTGGTTCTTCTGCACCTTTTGCTTGGCTGGGGGGGCTAAGCCTTTGGGGCAACAGCTCCTTATGATGGTTCTGGCAGAAAACAGAGGGGGGAATTCCATCTTTTGGTTGTTCTAAAATGCTACTGAGATCCTTTTCAGTGATTGTTGACAAGGGTTTCTGGATAACAACTGCTTTATTCTCTTCCTTCTCGGAATTGGACTTTTGCAGAAGAATACTTTTTTACATAAAAAGATGAAACTCCTCCTTGCACTCCAACTGGAGTAACCTGGCCAGAAATTTGAGGGCAGAGTCTTGCAGAGTTGATTCCCAGAACTATGAGATCCCTGCAACCCCCTTTTGTAGGTCTTGATGCAAAATGTTTTCCTGCATCATCTCCATCTCAAACGTTAGCCTCCTGCTCTCCTCCCAGGCGCGCTATCCATCGTGAGGACACTGGACCGGGAGGAAGTATCCCAGCATAACTTGACAGTGGTAGCCACGGACCACGGGTCGCCACGGCGCTCTGCCACGCAACTCCTGCATGTGCATGTGCTGGATGTGAACGACCAGGCGCCTGCCTTTGAGAGAAACAGCTACGAAGCCAGTGTGGCAGAAAACCTGCCCCCTGGTGTCCCGGTGCTGCAGCTGCATGCCACCGACCCCGACCTGGGTAAGAGCCTGACCCTCTGCCTGTGGTAATCTGCAGGGTCATCCACCCCAGAAGTGGAAGGGGTGGGGAGGAGTGTCTGGCCAGACAATGGGGTCACCCAGAGAACACAAGCCCCCTTTCCATGGGGGCGCATTGTGGCATATTTGTGCCAAAGGCCACCTGCTGTTTGTGAAACTTCAGACCTCTGAACTCCTGGGCATCACTGGGTGGAGAACCTCTGCCAGCTTGGGCTGAGGGTACCTGAGTGGGCCAGGGGAGGAAAGGTTGGACTTGGCTCATGGAGACTGTTGGCCAGCTGGTCAGGACATCTCAGCCTAACCTCCCTCACAAGAGGGTTGTTAGAATTAAATGGTGATAATCCTTGGAGCAAAAGGAGGGTGCAAATGCAAGGCAGGCCACAGAGGAGGCTGGCAGGCCCTTAGCCAAGATGGCTTCAGCCCAGCAGACCAACCCCAACTAAATAGCCAGAATGCCCAGTGTTGGGTTGGCCACCCGTCTGTGGCAAGCGCAGGTGCCCCTGGCCTAGCTGGTGCCCGCCTGTGGGTGCCTGCTGGAGCACCTCCTCTTGCTCCAACCCTCCCCACTCCCCATGTGGCAGAGACCTTGTGTGCGCCTTGGTACCAAGGTGGCATCTGGGGTTGGACTAGGAAGCTCCCCGTTTCCATGTCAGGCTGATCTTGAAAGGCTTCTGAAGCGCAATTTAAACACGCCAGCCTCTGGCAGCTGCCACAGCTGGGGCCCCAGTCTCTGCCCTGCTAACACTCTGGCTTTGCTGGGGTGGGGAGGGTAAGCAGTGGGGCTGTGAGAGGGGGGTCAGCTGAGTGGGGTTGGGAGGGTCTGGAAGAGGGGCCCTTGCGCCCAGAGCAGGGCAGCTATGTGGGGGAAGAGTAGGGCCCATGCTCAGCCTCCCTTGCATATCTCTCCAGGATCTAATGGGCAGGTGTCCTATGGCGGCATCTCTGGGGACGAATTCTCCATCGACCCCCACACAGGTCTGATCAGCACCCGGCGCTCCCTAGACCACGAGGAGCGGGCAGAGCACTTGCTGACAGGTAAGTGGGGGGGGGGGTCCTCTTCTGGGACCACAGGCCAGGGGCTCCTTCTATTTCCATGACACACTCAGGCCCCTTCTGCCTCGGAGAACACAAGGACAGGCCAGCTATGGATGCAGCATTTGGGCAAAGGCAGTGCTGTGGTGGGACTTGCTCAAGTTCCTTTCTAGTGTTTTAAAATCTGAGTCAGTTTTTTAATTATTAAATGTGTATCCCATTACATACTTGTATCAATTGGCATTGTATGGAATTTGTTGTTTTTGCTGCCTCTGTGTGTTTCTGCTTTGCTGTCCTGAGGTTTCTCTCTTACAATGAGTTAATCCGCACCTGGCAAATGGAAGGAGCTGAAGGTGCTCCCAGAAGCCCCTTTCAATGTGCACAGAGGGCCAGGTATAGCCGGTGTGCCCCTCCCAGTGCCTGGCAGCCCCCTTACTCCCTGTCCCCACCCCAGGAGACTTTCCCCTGCTGGCTCACAGCCTGCTCCCCCTCCCCCCACAGTGTACGCACGGGACAAGGGGCTGCCCCCTCTCCAGGCCAAAGCCACGGTCCGCATCCTGGTGGCAGATGACAACGACCATGCACCCACCTTCCAGGCTGAGGCTTCTTCCCTGGAGGTCCCAGAGAACCAGAGCCAGGTGGAGCTGACCACCGTGCGGGCCACGGATCACGATGCAGGAGAAAATGGGCGCCTCACCTATCGCCTGGCAGGTGAGGGGAGGGAGGGAAACTCCCTGCTTGGGATGATGCAGGTAGAAGGAAAGGTTTCCCACCCCACCAGGGGGAAGGGGCTCCTTCTCCTGGTCCCCCTTCATTTCAGAGTGGGTCCATGCAGCCTCCATTTCCTACTTTGGAGCCGTATTAAGCCTTAGAGATTTTATTTATTCATTCATTACCATACATTAAAATTTATACGTTGCTCAATTGTGGAAAAACAACCTCAAAGTAGTTTACAAAAAGATGAAAGAAGAAAATCAAGAAAAATTTGCAGCGATGTTTTAAACCCTACAAAAAGTTAAAACACTAGAGCAGATAAAATCTACATCAGCATTTCTGAGCTTCCCTGAACAAGAATGTCAAAAGGAATATAGGGAAGCTGCCTGTTTGATAGCAGTAGGCAAGGAGTTCCAGGCTAAGTTCTTTCAAATGCTGAAAGGGGATTATGGGGTGCCAGTAGGGTCAATTCCATGAAGTGGGTAAGGCAATCTTTTGCAAACATGTTGGGCCCCCTTCAGGCAGGGGAGGGCAACTGAGAAGCCAGCATTAGGGGTAGTTTGGGCAGCCATGTGCCGGTCCAGGAAAGCTTCACCCTCCTCCTCCTGCTGCTCCTCCCTTTCAGCTGGAGACTCTGAGGAAGACTTCGCCTTGAACCCCGTCTCCGGCCAGCTGTCCACAGCACGAGGCCTGGACCGGGAGCGTGTGGCCAGCTATGCACTGACTGTCCAGGCCTGTGACCACGGTTCCCCCCCACGCTGCGCCAGCCTGGCGCTCCACGTGCAAGTGCTGGATCTGAACGACAATGCCCCTCACTTTGCCCAGGAAAGCTATGTGGCCGAGGTGCCCGAGGACTTGCCCGTGGGGGCGCTGGTGCTGCAGCTGGAGGCCAAGGACCCGGACGAAGGGCCCAATGGACGCATCTCCTACTTCCTGGCCAACGAGTCGCTGGGCACCTTCCAGGTGGAGCCTCAGACAGGCCGCCTCACCACCACGCAGCCACTGGACCGGGAACACCGAGACTCTTACCGCTTCGTGGCTGTGGCTGTGGACTCGTCCCCACTGAGCCCCCGCAGTGCTTCCGTGCAGGTCACGGTCAGTGTCCAGGACGTCAACGACCACATCCCGGCCTTTCCGCTCAGCCCACTTTCTGTCACGCTGCCCCGCAACTTGCCCACCAAGCGGGTGGTGGCCACGCTGCGGGCTGAGGACCATGACGCGGGCGCCAACGCCTCCCTCCTCTACCGCCTGGCCGCCCCCAGCCCCGCCTTTGCCATCAACACCTACACAGGCGCCATTCAGCTGCTGCAGCCCCTGGGCACCCTCACCCAGCGCCAGCGCACTGTCTTCGTCCTGGCCAGCGACCTGGGGGAGCCCCCGCTCTCCTCCATCGGAGTGGTGGTCATCCACCTGCAAGACGAGGGCTTCCGGGGGGTCCGCTTCCCCCGCAGCACCAGCGACGTGACGCTGCCAGAGAACGCTGTGGCAGGTATGGGCAAGGGGATGATGATAATGATAATGATAATGATAATGATAATGATAATGATAATGATAATAATATTTGTACCCCGCCCATCCGGCTGGGTCTCCCCAGCCACTCTGGGCAGCTTCCAGCAAAGATTAAAATACAATAAAATGTATTTTATTGAGCATAAGAAACTTCAGAGTTCTCACAGGGGCTGAACAGTTGCCCATAAAATGTGTCCTTAATGTTGTACACCACTCTGGGATCTTTTGATAACGGGTGGAATAATGATAATGATAATATAGGAATCCCACAAGCAGGACCAGAGCACAAGAGCAACACTCTCCCCTCCTGCGGTTTCTAGCAACTGGCATTCAGAAGCAGGGCTGCCTCTGACCGTGGAGGTGGGCAGGGCCGTCTTAAGTATATCTGGCGCCCTGGCGCCGTGGTGCGACGGATCCCTCCAGTGCCCCCGCCCTGCCCCGTTTCCCAGCGTGGCAGGCGGGCGGAGCTGTGCGGGCGGGCGCAGTGCACAGCGCAGCGGGCGGGCAGGTGCAGCTCCGCGGCACCCCCTCCCCCCCGGCGGGCAGGCGCCCTGGCGCCCTGCGCCACGCAGCCTGGCCATAGGGCCGGCCCTGGAGGTGGGCATAGGCATCCTGGCTAGTGGCCCTCAGGAGCCTCCTCCTCCTCCTCCTGCTCCATGGATTTGCCTAAGCCTCTTTCAGGGCCATCCGAGTTGGTGGCCATCCCTTCCTCTTGTGGGAGGGAGTTCCATGGTTTAACTCTGTGCTGCAGGAAGAAGTGCTTGCTGTTACCTGTTCTGAATCTTCCAATAGCAACAAAGCAGGTTTCCTTCTGGAAGGGGATGTTCTTTTTCTAAAGGCCTGCCCCCTGGCTCCCTCCCCCTCCAGGCACCACCGTGCTGAGCACCCCAGCCACCCACACAGCCGGCTCCTCAGGCCGCATCAGCTACAGCATCATCAGTGGCAATGAGAAGGGCGCTTTCCACATCCAGCCCAGCTCAGGTATGGAGGGGCCCTTGAGGACAAGGCCAGACAGGCCCCACGGGGTGTGAGGAGAGGCCTTGGGCCCTGTTGTTCTCAGGCGGCTTCATCTCTGGGTCAAACGGCCCCCATGAAAGCCTGCTTTGTCCTGGAGGAGGTGAGAGCTGAAGGCTTTTCGGGGGCCGCTCCCTTCCTTCCTGGCTCCCCTTCTTCTCCACTACTTGCTTGGACGTGTTCCTGCTGCAGGGTGCAAGGGCCTCTCTCCTCCTTGATCTGGCCATTTGGGTCCAGCTTTTCTCGCTGCCCAGGGACCTTGCTGGCAGGCTGCCCTTGCCAGACTCGGAGCGCAGGCCTCCATGGCAAAGGAGGCCCCCACATGCCAACCCAAGCAGCCCCCATGTTGCTCTCAAGGGTAGGCAAGGAGGAGAGGGAGAGGGTGGCCCCTCCCCCACAGCTTCCCCTGGGGACCCTCCCTGCATGGAGAGAGGGTGGCGCAGGTGGCCAATCTCCCCCTTTCTGCCCTGGCAGGCCTGGTGTCCGTGCAGAATCCCCGCAGCCTGGACTTTGAGCTGAGCCCCCGCTTGCGCCTAGTGCTGCAGGCAGAGTCCGCCTCCTCCTTCGGCTTCATGGCTGTGAACGTCAACCTGCAGGACGTCAACGACAACCACCCGCGCTTCCGGCTGCCCAACTACGTGGCCTTCATCTGGGAGGCCCAGGGCTATGACTCGCCTGTCATCCAGGTGGGAAGGGAAGGGGTGCTCTGGGGTGGCTGGCTCTTTGGCTGAGCAGCACCGGGGATGGGGGGGAGTCCTGGGGGGGAGTCCTGGGGGGGCATTTGGGCCAGGTCCATGCGGCGGCAGGACTCTCCATGCCTTCTCACGGCAGGTTGTGGCAGATGACTTGGACCAGGGTCCCAACGGGCAGGTGACGTACACCATCAACCAGACGCTGCCCATGAATGGGCTCTATCGCATCAACAGCCAGACGGGCGCCATCACGACAGCGGCCATTCTGGACAGGGAGATTTGGGCCCAGACCCGGTGAGTCTGCCCTTTGTCCTCCCCACTTCCAGCCATGGAGGCCATGGAGCGACTCTGGCCACAAGCCTCGTGAGGAGCCCATGTGGGGCTCTGTTGATGTTGGGTAGAGGGAGAGAAGTGGTGTTTAAATTGTGTGTGTGTGATGCTTTTAATAGTTTTGATAGATGTGTTTCTACTGTGGGGTGAATCTCTTTGGGATTCCTCACAGGAAGCAACTCTGAACTGAACGGAACGGAACCATGGAGAGGCAGCCGATCCACAAAGGGCAGGGATTGGGGGATTGGGGGACGGGCAGGGACAGATCTGCTATGAAACTAATGAAGCTTCAGCTTCAGGGCTCTTAATCCCAGAGGGACCCCAGAAGCAACTTTAGTCCACGATGCTTAAATTTTTGGGGTCTAGTAGACCCAATCTGAGCTGCATTGATTTGAGCCTCAGTTTTTGTTGTATGTATTTCAACAACACCAAAGTCCAAGAGTCAGTAGCACAGATGTTGTAAAGGTGTCAGTTCTATCAATGAAGAAGAGAACAGGGCTTTCCCAGACCTCGTTGCTGGTTGCCAAGGGCCCCCCGTGACATTTCAAGCTTCAGGGGCCCAAAAAGGTAGGTCTGCGACTGGGCCAGGCCGGGCCAGTTCCCTCTTCTGCCACCGCCATGCGCTCCCTGGAAGAGCAGGGGTGCCTGTGGGGTCCTCCTGAAGGCTGCCAGTCCACAGGATGCCAAAGGGGGAGGGGCACCAGCCCCCACAAAGGCACCCTGTGGGCCTCTCCTTGGCCCTGACCCCCATTCCCCAGGCAGACATCATCTGTGCCTTCTGGTCCCTGAGACGCTCCTGCTTCCCTCCCGCCCACAGCCTGGTGCTGACTGCAACAGACCGAGGAAACCCTCCCCTGGTGGGCTCTGCCACCCTCACGGTGCTGGTGATGGATGTGAATGACAACAGCCCCACCATCCCTGCCCCCTGGGAGGTGCGAGTGCCTGAGAGTGAGTAGATGGAAGCCCCCCTTGGTTGGCTGGTGGGGGAAGGACGTTGTGGGGAAGCGGGGCGCTCTCTGCAGGGCTCCCCTCAAAAGCGGGCCCAGGGGGTGTCACCTGGGAAACTCTTGCAAAACCTGAATACATGAGCACCTCTGAGCATGTGCAGAGATTCTTTCTCTTAGTGCTGGCACAGAGCCCTCCATTGAGATGGGGGAGGAGAAGCCTTGCCCCCCTGGGCAACCCCAAACAGCTTTGCATGGCCTTTGCCCCCGGCAGGCCCAGCTCTGACCCCCTCCCCACTCCACAGATGCCCTGCTGGGCACCGAGATCACCATGGTGACGGGCAACGACGTGGACTGCGGGCCGCAGCTCTCCTACATGCTGGTGTTGGACAGTGGCACCGCTGGCACCTTCAGCATCCTGCGCTACGGGGGCCGCATCACTCTGCTGGGGCCGCTGGACTATGAGCAGCGCAGCCGATATGCACTGACCGTGCGCGCCTCAGACTCTCAGCACGAGACGGAGGCCAACGTCACGGTGCTGGTGGAAGACGTCAACGACAACCCTCCGGTCTTCTCCCAGGCCCTGTATCAGGTGTGCAGCCTTCGCCCTCGGGCTTCTCCCCTCAGGGGCCGCACGTCCTTCGCCAGGCAGGGCAGAACCTGTCAGAAGGCCATTCCCAAAGCGATCTGCCTAGGGGAGTTCTGCAGCGGTTCCACACAAATGCCGTGTGGAAAATGCAGAAAAGAGGCTCAGAGCATAGGATTCAGAGGGCGGAGCAGCGACAGCACCTTCAGTTACAAACCTCGATGCAAATCGCTATGTTGCTGCTTTAGTTTAAACGTCACTTACGCCAAATATGGAAAAGTATCTGGGTGTGAGTTGCCCCCTTCAGCTCAACATGGCTCAGTCATGTGCCAGAGAGACCACGCCTCCCCCCCCGACACCCTCCTCATTGCCCTCATTCTGCTCTGCTCCCCCTTTGGCTCCTCGCACAGGCACCCAAGGGAACCCAGGAGGCCCTGGGGGGGGGCAGCTCATGCCAACAGGTTTCCCCCACAACCTTGGAGGGTAAATGAATGCCAAGGAATGACTGGTAACCCTCTGTGTCCTCCCAGGTCGTACTGCCAGAACACACCCGAGCCGGCAGCCCCATCCTGACCCTCAGCGCCACAGACCTGGACTCGGGCGCCAATGGGGAGGTCACCTACCAGCTGGCCAGGCCAAGCCGCTTGGTCTCCATCCACCGGACCAACGGTAGGAAGGCAGCAGTGGGAGGAGGCTGTATCCACAGAAAGGCCCCTGTGAGACGCCTTGGAGGGGCAGGGGCAGTTCTGAAGTGGGGGGGGGGACTTTGGCTGAGCTCTTCCTTCTCCTCCTTTCTCCTCTTCATCTCTCTCCTCTTCTTTGTCTTCTGTGATGTTCTTCCTCCTCTTTCTCTTCCTTCTTCTTCTCTTCCTTCTTCTCCTTTTCCTTTTCCACCTCCTCCTCTTCCTCCTCCTCCTATTCTTCCTCACTGCCCTTTCTCTGCCCTCCTAGGGACCTTGTTCACCACGCAGCTCCTGGTGCTGGACCCGGGGAGCTCCACACTGGACATCCTAGTGGAGGCTCATGACCGGGGCACACCCAGCCTTTCGGCCTGGACCACGGTGCAGATCCAAGTGCTGGACGTGAACGACCACGGGCCTCAGTTCTTGAAGCCGCACTACAACGCCTGCGTGTCGGAGGACCTGCACCCGGGGACCACCCTGCTCACCCTGGAAGCCACAGATGCCGACGTGACGCGGGAGAACGCGGCCCTTGACTACACCATTGTCAGCGGGAACAGCGGCCACGCCTTCCAGTTGGAGGGCCGTTCCGGGGGCGCCAGCGCCCTGGTGCTGGTGGAGCCCCTTGACTTTGAGGCCGTGGCGGTCTACAACTTGACGGTGGCCGTGTCAGACCGGGGAGTGCCTCAGCACAGCGCCATGGTGTCCGTACTTCTCACTGTGCTGGACGTCAACGACAACCCCCCGGTGTTTGGACGCTCTGCCTACCACGTGGCCGTGAGCGAGGGCACCGTGCCCGGGGCAGAGCTGCTGCGTGTGGGAGCCCAGGACCCTGACTCGGGGGCCCACGGCCAGGTCCGCTACACCATCAGCTCCGGGGACCCTGGCGGGCTCTTCCAGCTGCACCCCTCCACAGGGGCACTGCGCCTGGCCAAGGCGCTGGACTGCGAAGCCCAGGCCCTGCACAGCCTGGTGGTGCGGGCCTCGGATGGAGCAGGCGGCCACTTTGCCCTAGCGTCCGTCACTGTGGAGGTGAAGGACGTCAATGACAACCTCCCCTACTTCCCCCTGGAGGTGCTGAGCTGCAGCCTGCGGGAGAACCTGCCGCCAGGGAGCCTGGTCACCACTGTGCGGGCCGTGGACCTGGACGTGGGAGCCTTTGGGGAGCTGCACTACGCCCTGCTGCCGACCGAGGGGAGGGAGGCCTTCGCCATCAACAGCAGCTCCGGGGAACTGCACGCGCTCCAGCCCTTTGACTTTGAGCGCACGAAGGCCATCCAGCTGCGGGTGCAGGCCACGGATGTTGGCAACACGTCGGCCACGGCCACTGTACGTATTCTGGTGACTGGGGAGGATGAGTATGACCCCGTGTTCCTCAGCCCAGCCTACAGCTTCGAGGTCCCCGAGGGTGCCCAGCGGGGGCAGAGCATTGGGGCCGTGGTGGCCACAGATGAGGATGAAGGCCCCGACGGCGTGGTGCTCTACACGCTACTCAAGCAGTCTCCCTTCTTCGGGATCAACCAAACCAGTGGCACCATCTACCTGCGTGTGGACAGCCAGGCGCCCTCGGGGGGGCCTCCCAAGCAAGAGCCCCGGGAAATGGTGCTGGAGGTGCAGGCCCACAGCCCCTTGCCCGCCTCGCGCTCGGCCTCCACCCAGGTCACCGTGGACGTGACGCACACCTCCTTCGGCCTGGTGCCTGACCTCAACCTGCTGCTGGTGGTGGCCGTGGCTGCCTCCCTCGGCGTGGTGGTTGTGCTGGCCACTGTGGCTATTGTGCTGGCCCTGGTCCGCTCACGGCAGAGCCGTGGCCCCAAGGAGGTGGATCTGGCCCATGTGCAGAGTGGCTCCATGCAGAAGCTGGGCCACAGTGAGCCAGCCCTGCCCGGCGGTGACTGCCTCTACCACGAGGCTCTGCCTGGCTATGGCACAGAACCGGCCGGCCCCTACACCCGGGGTGGGTCTCTGGACCCTTCCCACTCCAGCGGGCGAGGCTCAGCCGAGGCTGCCGAGGATGATGAAATCCGCATGATCAATGAGTGCCCCCGCATGTCCAGCGTCACCTCCTCCCTGCAGGAGCACCTGGCGGCTCGCGGACCTGACTCCGGCATCCAGACGGACGCAGACCGTCTCTCTGACGTCTCCTGCGAGCCTGCCACCCTGGATGCGGCTCACTGGTTCAAGAACCGGAAGGGGCCCGGTGGCCTGCTGCTTCCCGGCCAGCCCCCCCAGCTCTACCGGGAGGACGGGGGCAGCAGCGGTCCCTACCTGGGGGCCGGCTGTGGGCTCAGCGTCTCCTCCGCCCCCAAAGACTACTCTTTTCCGGAGGACGGGAAGCCATGTGTGGATGGGTCCTTGACAGCCATTGTGGCCAGCGATGAGGAGCTTCGTGGCAGCTACAACTGGGACTACCTCCTCAACTGGTGCCCCCAGTTTCAGCCACTGGCCAGCGTCTTCACAGAAATTGCCCGCCTGAAGGACGAGAGCTCCCTGCGTAAGCCCTTCCCCACCAAGCCCAAGCCCCGCATCGACCCACCTCCACTCATCACCTCCGTGGCGCACCCGGGCGCCAAGTCAGTGCCCCCCAAGCCGGCCGTGGGGCGAGCCTTCCCCCACCTGGCCACAGCCTCCTCCTCCTCTCTGCGACGCTCCCCCATCAGCCATGAGGGCTCCCTCTCCTCGGCCGCCATGTCACCCAGCTTCTCTCCCTCTCTCTCCCCACTGGCAGCGCGATCCCCCATGGTCTCACCCTTCGGGGTCTCCCAGGGGCCCTCGACGTCCGCCATCAGCACCGAGCATTCCCTGGAGGCCTCTGAGGAGGCCGAGCTCCGCATCTAGCTTGGGACTCTGGAAAGGGTGTTGACTGAGCACAAGCCCCCTCCCCGCACTCCTGGAGCCGAGACTGTGGGACTTTGCTAGGCTGGCTCCTGCGTCTGGGGAGCTCTGCCTGCAGGAGAGTCGTGGGTTGCAGAAACTGCCCTGGCATCACCGTCCTCACCTCTTCCTCGATGCAAAGGGATGCTGTGAGGGGCAGAATGCGTCCCTCTCCAGGCAACTGGCTGGCAAAAGTGGTGGCAGGACATGGGCTGCGCTCCCAGGGGGGCATTCCATGCCTGGCACAAGGACCACTGCCCTGTGACAGATCTCATTGCCATCCTTCCACTGCCCCCGCCCCATGTACAGACACTACTCACAGGAAGACACACACCACCTTCTCAGTATTGTTCCACCCCCACCCACCCCCATGTGGCACTGCTCCCCCATGCACACGGAGCTGGCTGGGCTGGGTCTGCTGAAGGGGCGTCTGGCTGAAGCCCCCGTTGCCTCTCAGGGCTGTCACTGCCCCCTCCAGACCCGTGAGATGCTGCTGCTGTTCCAAGCTGCTCCTGTAGAGTCAGCAATTGCAATGGGACTCAAAGGCACCCCAAAGCAGCAAAGGGGGCAGCCAGCATGGAGGGGCCTCTTTGCTTGACCAAAGCATCTCTCTCTCTCTCTCTCTCTGCCAAGGTAGGTGCAACTTCTGCCCTTCACAGTCCCGCACCGTGCCACCAGCTCCCCTTCCATGCCAGGGGCCCCTGTGCCTTCCTCCCACTGCTTGCTTTGCACAGGCATATGCATGCCTTGGGGGGCTGGTTTCCCCCCCCCCCCAACACACACAAGCAAATCTTAACCTAGGAAGAGGGCACCTTCACTTTGCTCGCTCACACTGGGTGCTGCCCAGGAAGGGCAGCACTCTTGACAGCTTGGCACTGGGTGTGAGGGCCATGGGGTCTTGGGGTGATACAGCACCAATACCCTTCTTGTCTGTGTTGCTCTTTGTCTGAGACTGAAGCAGGGGACCCCAGACTCCCCACAACTCTCCTTCAAAGCAATACCTCCCCCCCCCTCAGCACAGACTGGCCACTTGCAATAACCAAGTGCCCCTCCCTTGGCTTCTTTTTTTCAGTGAGGGGAGTGAATGGTACTACAGTAGCAATAATTAAACAACCCTGTCTGTCCACCCCCATCCTGCCCTACAGGCACATACATGAGAATAAGGGCAAGCAGAGGGAGCGGCCTCTCCTGAACCCCTCCAGCTCTGGCTGGTAGCAGCTGTCTAGACAGGGGACCTTCCCAGGCCTAAACTGGAGAGGCTGCCAAGTTTTGTACCCAGGATCTTCTGCATGCCAAGCAGCTGCTCCACCCTTCCCTGCCAGTGCTGGCAAGAGGCCATGTTCCCGCACAAAGTAAAATGCCCTGCAGATGGAAAGCTAGCATGTCAGGAAGGGAAGGACCTTGAGGGGCCACAGGGGCTTGAAAGCTGCAAATGGGAAGAGTTGATGGGTGCATTGGGCAGGATACTGAAGAAGCATAGGAAGCATGGCGGAGAGACCCGTCAGGGCAGGGGCGGGAAGGGGACGGAAGCTGCAACAAGTTTGCTCCTTGCCCACAGGGTTCCCAGAAGGCTCCTGCACAGGAGGGTGGGGGTGGCAGCCAAGGGCACTTCCTCTCCAGGCCGGGAAAAGCTCTACCAGCAGAACTGCTGCCTGCATGCTCAAGACCACTGGCCCAGGACTTTCTGAGGTTACAAGCACAGGAGACCCCTGCTGAGCGGGCGAGGGATGGTGGCCCTCTGTCCCCCCACCGAGACATGTCCTGAAGCCTCCCTCTCTGGCATCCTCGTCCGCCCCCGGCCTTTCTCTTTCCTGACTGCAGCCCAGCCTGGCAGGCTCTGTTTATTTATTGTAATCTGTTTCCTATTTCCAGCATTTTGTATCTTTTTGTATTGCTGAGCACCCGCAGCATGAGAAGTCCCGGGTGCCCCGCCCACCCCCTCCCTTGCCCTCCTTTTGAGCAGGGACCAGATCCAAGTGCCAACTTTTTGAAGTAATGCCTTAATAAACCACATCGTGTTTGTAAGGACTCGTCTTCTTGGGGGGGGGGGGTCGCTGAGGGGATAAGACGGGGCCCGTACCCCCCAAGGCAACCTTTGGGCGGGCCGCTTCGGGGTGGCATCTTAATGGGCCAGAAAAGAAGAGCTTTCGGGTCCAGGATCCGGCATCCTGTTCTGTCCTCGCAGTGGCCGACCAGACGCCCCCAAAAGAAGCCGGCAAGCAGGATCCGAGCCAAGAGCCTTCGCCCCTCCTGTGCTTCCAGCCACGGGCAGGCAAAAGCAGGGCTGCCTCTAGCTGCAGAGTCGAAGCATAGTCGTGGCGGCTCTAGCCCCCGATTGCCCCCGACGGGGCTCTCGCCCCTCCATCGCCTGAGCAGCCTCTCTTCCTCCTGGATGGCTGTTCCCTCCAACGCCCCTCCCCCCAAGTGCAGTTTGCTCGGGTTACCCCACTCCGACGCCCAGACCTGCGGCGGCGAGGAAAAGCCCCGGCCGGCGCAGTGGGCGAAGGCAGAACCAAAGCGGACTCCGCCGGAGCTGGGGGTCGGGGCTGCTTCCGGAGGCCCTGACTGGACGGCGGACGGGGGCTTTCGCGACCCACGCGACCCTCGACCGCTGCAGCCAGCGGTCCTGCCTGGTCCAAGCTCCCGCCCCGTCGCGCGCTCAGCTTTCGGGGGCGCCGCCGCCGCCGAGCTTCATCCGCTTAGCCTAAGCCCCGAAGCAGATGCGCCTAATCAGGCCGGCTCAGCTCCCCGCGGCGGCCAATTGGCAGGATTAGCCAGAGTGGCCCGAAGACACACACACACACCCCGGCCGGCAGACGTGAACTCCGGGTGAGCTGCGAGTCTTGCCTGACAGGGGTGGACTAGATGACCCTGGGGAATCCCTTCCAACTCTATGATTCTACAGCTGCACGAACCAGCCAGGCAGCCCCGCTGTCTTCACGCCCCTCTGGAGCCCCCGAACCCAGCCGAGCGCGCGGCCTCTCGCGACCCTCTAGGAGGTGAGGGGGAACCCCCGCGGGGCAGACGCGCCCACTGGGAAGGGGCTTGGGGGCGGAGGCTCCCCTGCAGCGTTTGCCCCGGGCACGAGCCTTTGTCGCAGTTCGGGGGCGAGCAGCTGGAGGGCACCGGAGAGAGCACAGGAACCGTGTTGCTCCGACTAAACATTCAGAAAAACTTTCTGACAGTAAGAGCTGTTCAGCAGTGGAAGAGATTCCCACGAGAGGAAGGTGGAAGTTCTTAAACAGGTTGGATGGCCATCTGAGGTCCAGAGCCAAGGGCCTTCTGGCGGTTCCCCCCTGCGAGAAGTGAGGTTACAGGGAAGCAGAAAGAAGGCCTTTTCGGTAGTGGCACCCGCCCTGTGGAACACCCTCCTGTGAGATGTCAAGGAGCTACCGGTAACAACTATGTGACTTTAGAAGACAGCTGAAGGCAGCCCTGTTTAGGGAAGTTTTTAATGTTTGATTCTATTTTTAATATTCTGCTGGGAGCTGCCCAGATGGGCGGGGTATCAATAAATTATTATTATTATTAGTAGTAGTAGTCATGGATGCTTTAGCTGAGATTCCTGCAGGGGGTTGGACTAGATGACCCTTAGGGTCCCTTCCAATGCTAAGATTCTATTATTCTAACCAGGAGGGACATGAAAAGGGAAGAGCAGTGATGACTTCCTGGCAGGAGAAGTCTCAGGTCAGGTTGGAGGCACGCACCTTGTCAGTGAAAGGTATAGAAGCCAGGGGAGGGGAGGGGCCCCACTGTTGCTGCAAGTGCTCCATGGGGCCCAGACCTGTGGGCCACTGCCTAGAGCCTGGAAGTGTGTAAGCATGTTTATCCAGAGCACGGTGGAAGCTGCTGTTGATCTCTCTTGCCAAAAAAAGATATATAATAATAATAATTTATTATTTAACCCCCGCCCATCTGGCTGGGTTTCCCCAGCCACTCTGGGCGACTTCCAACAGAAAAACAAAACAAAACAATCGATTAAACATTAAAAGCCTCCCTAAACAGGGCTGCCTTCAGATGTCTTCTAAAAATCTGGTAGCTGTTTTTCTCTCTGACATCTGATGGGAGGGCATTCCACAGGGTGGGTGCCACTACCGAGAAGGTCCTCTGCCTGGTTCCCTGCAACTTGGCGTCTCGCAAAGAGGGAACCGCCAGAAGGCCCTCATTTTGGACTCACAGCTGTCCATGGAGGCGCAGGTCAATTCTGTGTCCAGGACAGCTGTCTATCAGCTCCATCTGGTACGCTGGATGAGACCCTACCTGCCTGCAGACTGTCTAGCCAGAGTGGTGCATGCTCTAGTTATCTCTCACTTGGACTACTGTAATGCGCTCTATGTGGGGCTACCTTCCAACAAAACATTAAAATACAGAAATCCATCAAACATTAAAAGCTTCCCTAAACAGGGCTGCCTTAAGATGCCTTCTAAAGGTCTGGTAATTGTTGTTCTCTTTGACCTCTGGTGGGAGGGCATTCCACAGGGTGGGTGCCACTACCGAGAACGCCCTCTGCCTGGTTCCCTGCAACTTGTCGTCTCGCAAAGAGGGAACCGCCAGAAGGCCCTCAGTACTGGACCTCAGTGTCTGGGCAGAATGATGGAGGTGGAGACGCTCCTTCAGGTATACTGGACCGAGGCCGTTTAGGGCTTTAAAGGTCAGCACCAACACTTTGAATTGTGCTCGGATGTAGATCTTTCAAGACCGGTGTTATGTGGTCTCAGCGGCCGCTCCCAGTCACCAGTCTAGCTGCCGCATTCTGGATTAGTTGTAGTTTCCGGGTCACCTTCAAAGGTAGCCCCATGTAGAGCGCATTGCAGTAGTCCAAGCGGGAGATAACTAGAGCATGTACCACTCTGGCAAGACAGTCTGCAGGCAGGTAGGGTCTCATCCTGCGTACCAGATGGAGCTGATAAACAGCTGCCTTGGACACAGAGTTGACCTGTGCCTTCATGGACAGCTGTGAGTCCAAAATGACTCCGAGGCTGCGCACCTGGTCCTTCAGGGGCACAGTTACCCCATTCAGGACCAGGGAGTCCTCCACACCTGCCCGCCTCCTGCCCCCCACAAACAGTCCTTCTGTCTTGTCAGGATTCAACCTCAATCTGTTAGCCGCCATCCATCCTCCAACCACCTTCAGACACTCACACAGGACCTTCACCACTGGTTCTGATTTGAAAGAGAGGTAGAGCTGGGTATCATCCGCATACTGATGAGCCCAAACCCCCTGAAGATCTCTCCCAGTGGCTGCATGTAGATGTTAAAAAGCATGGGGGAGAGTACAGAACCCTGAGGCACCCCACAAGGGAGAGCCCAGGGGTCTGAACACTCATCCCCCCACCACCACTTTCTGAACACGGCCCAGGAGGAAGGAGCGGAACCACTGTATGACAGTGCCCCCAGCTCCCAACCCCTCTAGACGGTCCAGAAGGATGTTATGGTCAATGGTGTCAAAAGCCGCTGAGAGATCCAGCAGAACTAGGAAACAGCTCTCACCTTCGTCCCTAGCCTGCCAGAGATCATCAACCAGTAGTGTGACCAAGGCAGTTTCAGTCCCATGATGAGGCCTGAATCCCGACTGGAAGGGATCCAAATGGTCCGCTTCTTCCAGGCATGCCTGGAGTTGTTCAGCAACCACTCGCTCAATCACCTTGCCCAAGACTGGAAGATTTTGAGACTGGGCGATAGTTGGCCATATTGGCTGCATCTAAAGATGGTTTTTTAAGAAGCGGTTTAATAACCGCCTCTTTCAGCGGGTCTGGGAAGGCTCCCTCACAGAGAGAAGCATTCACCAACCCACAAAGCCCATCGCCCAGCCCTTTTCGGCTAGCTTTTATAAGCCAGGATGGGCAAGGATCAAGGAGACAGGTGGCTGGTTTCACTCATCCAAGCAGCCTGTTCACATCCTCAGAGGTAACAGATTGAAATAGATCCCACGCAACATGACTAGACAGATCTCTAGCACTCCCCCGCCCCAGCCCTGGCCCACGGTGGAGTCTACCTCTTCCCAAATCTGAGCGACTTCATCTGCAAAAAACTTTGCAAAATCATTGCAGGAGATCATGTGGCCCGTGCCGGACCCCGATGGAGCAGGTGGTTCTGCTAAATTGCGAACCACCTGAAAGAGTCTCCTGCTGCTGTTTTCTGCAGATGCAATAGAGGCGGTGAAGAAAGTCTTCTTCACTGTCGCTACCACCACTTGGTAGGCTCAACATTGAGCTCTAACCCATGTCCGGTCAGCTTCAGAATGAGTTATCCGCCACCGGCGCTCTAGCTGTCTCAGCGATTGTTTCATTGCCCTCAGATCTGTGGAAAACCACGGGGCTGTCCAGGCTCCATGTAATCGGAGAGGGCGCTTCGGAGCCAAACAGTCATTAGCCCTGGTTAACTCCACATTCCAGCGGGCTACCAGGGAATCGGCTGAGAGGCCATCAACATGGGATAAAGCATCCCCTACCACTCTCTGGAAACCATTTGGATCCATTAAGTGGCGGGGGCAGACCATCCGAATTGGTCCCACCTCCCAGCAGAGGGGAAGGGTTGCGGAGAAGTCCAGTTGCACCAGAAAGTGATCTGACCATGGCACTTCTTTAGTTTCACTTTTACTTAGTGTCATATCACCAACATCCATAGAGGTAAACACCAGGTCCAAGGCATGTCCGCGGCTATGAGTTGGGCCAGACTTATTCAGGGACAGCCCCATGGAGGCTCATCTTTAACTATGAAGGGCCATGACACCAGGCATCACTTGGGTGGCCCTGGCCCTCCGTTTCCTTTGCCTTATCAAATTACAACTTGGGGAGATCTTTTACTTCCAGCCGCCCAGCACAGCAGCCGGCTCCACCTGGGAAGCTCTCCATAAAATCCATCCAAAGTCTGCACCATTATGCCCTTAAATTAAGAATGGGTCTGTATCTGACTAAATTCTGCTCAAGGTACATTTGTTGGTAGACCTAAGCTAGTGAGGCCTTCTAAGAGCAAAGGTTCTGCTCTGAGTCTGTCGTGGGTCTCAGACCTTGGGCGGCCACCACTGTGATCTCCAGCAGCAGCCGCCCCTGAGCAGTTCCTCTTTGTGACATGTTTAAGCATCAAGGGCAAGTAGAGCACTTTCTACCATAGTTGTTCCCTGGTTCTGGATCTCTCTTCTGCCTGATATTTGCTAAAACCCAAGTCTGGCCACTGGCTGAAGACATCTGGGCAAATACCTTTCTGATCCCTGTGGTGTCGGGATGCCTTCTCTTCCTTCCTGTTGTTCTTGCTCTCACTTATGTAGGGAAAAAACCAGTCAAACAAGAACATAAGGAGAGCCTGCTGGGTCAGGCTATGAACTGATTTCAAGTCAACTGGCCTAGTTTGTGATGGTTCTTTTTTGTTGTGTAAGTTGGAAGCCAACAGCTGGGGGTAGGGCAAGTCTTTCCTTTGTCTTTCCTTCCCCAGGATCCACCTTCTCTGTGGGAAAGGATGTCATCAAGCCATGGGTGTAGACAGGGGGGGGCAGGAGGGGGCAGCTGCCCCCCCCTAGAAGCAAAAAATTATTGTATTTTACAGACCATAACCAATACTTTGCCCCTCCAAAAACTGAAGTGGAAAGGGCTTTGCTTTAGCAAGAGCAGCTCTCCACTTGCTGGGGGCGGGAACACAGCTGTAACAAAAACACATCAAATAAATAAAGCAAAGTAGCTACCAGTACTTAAGCAGTTAAGACAATGGAGCAGAATATCCCTTCAGGCAAGGTCCACCCTATTCACCCTATTGTTATTCAGTGGGAGTTGTTAATGGGCATTCAGGGATCGCATTAACAGTTCTATTGGCGATTTAATGAGGGTGCAGAGGATTCAATTTGACTAAGGTGGCCCTGCAAGGCTAAAAGGAAGTGAATAAGAAGGGGGGGGGGCTGTAGCTTTGATAGACACAGTGATGTTTATAAAAAGCAGTGGTGTTCCAGTCTGCCCCTCCTCCTGCATCTGTATACTGTAAATCAGGGGTGGCCACCTCCCAAGAGACTCTGATCTACTCACAGAGTTAAAAACTGGGAGTGATCTACCCCCTTTTGGGGGGTTCAGGTCAAAGCTGTTGAGTTTTTTTAAGGAAGGGAAGCCCTGTTTTGGGGGGTTTAGGTCAAACTTGTTGAGCTTCTTTTAGGAGGGAGGGAGGCCCATTTTTGTTTAGGGCTTCAGGTCATAGTTCAGCTTTTTTTAGGGAGGAGGAAAAATTTGGGTGAGCTTTTTTTAGGGGTGCCAGTGATCTAGCAGTGATCTACCACAGACATCCAGTGATCTACTGGTAGATCACAATCTACCTGTTGGATGTGCCTGCTGTAAATCAAGCAGAGAGAAAGCTGCTTACAAGGCTCCTGTACAGGTGTACCGGTATCTTCCTCTTGCTGCAGAGTTCTAGCATCACAGCGTCACCCAGAGGCACCCACAAATGTGAGTTATCCCTCTCTCTATTTCTTCCTTCCTTTCCTCCCTCTTCCATCCTCAATAAAATACGGGGGGGGCAGATAAGCCCCACATAGAAAGCCCATCAACATGGGGGGGGGAGGACTCTTTAAAATACAGTATTTACCAGTAATTTCTTTTGGGGGGGGAGGCACCTAGGCCTCTAGGAGTTGGCTGCTATGCCTAGGACAATTCAAGAAAGCAGAATCATGCATATGCTATGGTAATATATCAATAGAATCATGGAATTGTAGTCGGAAGGGACCACAAGGGTCATCTAGTCCAACCCCCTGCAATGCAGGAATTTTTCCCCAATGTGGGGCTTCAACCCACAACATGGTTGAAATATTATGCTGATATGCAGCAACGCCTCGGAGCCATCGAGACTGCGGCCCTGTCTTGCCTTGCCCTCGCCTGCCCTGCCACCCCCTCTCCCCTGCCCGACCCTCCCATCCTCTTGCTGCAGAGTTCCAGCTTCACAGCATCACCAGAGGCACCCACAAATATGAGGTATCCCTCTCTCTATTATTCCTTCCTTCCCTCCCTCTTCCATCCTTAATAAAATACTGGGGGGGGGCAGATAAGCCCCACATAGAAAGCCCATCAAAATGGGGGGGGTGACTCTTTCAAATACGGTATTTACCAGTAATTGGGGGGGGGAGGCACCTAGGCCTCTAGGATTTGGCTGCTATGCCTAGGAGTAGGACAATTCAAGAAAGCAGAATGATGCATATGCTATGGTAATATATCAATGGAATCATAGAATTGTAGTCGGAAGGGACCACAAGGGTCATCTAGTCCAACCCCCTGCAATGCAGGATTTTCCCCCCAAGGTGGGGCTTGAACCCAAAACATGGTTGAAATATTATGCTGATATGCAGCAACGCCTCAGAGCTGTCGTGACTGTGCTGTGCCTTCCCACGCCCTCACCCGCCCTGCCACCCCCTCTCGCCTGCCCGACCCTCCCGTCCTCTTGCTGCAGAGTTCCAGCATCACAGCATCACCCAGAGGCACCCACAAATATGAGTTATCCCTCTCTCTATTTCTTCCTTCCTTCCTTCCCTCCCTCTTCCATTCTTAATAAAATAGGGGGGGCAGATAAGCCCCACATAGAAAGCCCATCAACGCCTCGGAGCCGTCGTGACTGCGGCCGTGCCTTGCCTTGCCCTCGCCCACCCTGTCACCCCCTCTTGCCTGCCCGACCCTCCCGTCCTCTCCAGCCAAGCAGGGTAGCCGCCGCCGTTGCCAGCCCCAGAAGCACAAGGTGGCCGCTGCCGCCGCTGCCGCCACCACTATGTCGTCAGGCCAGCTGGCCCTGTAGCCCCGCCCACGTTCCCACTTTGTGGCCCCGCCCCTGAATGATCATGGCTTGCCCCCCCCTAGTTTTGATCCTGGCTACGCCGTTGCATCAAGCTGCTTGCAAAGAAGCTGTAGCATGTAGACTGTGTTGAGAACGGGACCCATGGAAGGCTGCATTTCTCTCTGCAAGAATCCTCCAGGGTTCACCCTGGAAGCTCCGCAGGGAAGCAAGATCTCCTGGACTGTGAATACTGTGACCCTTCCACTTATGACCAGCCTCTGTGACCTTGGGAGGCCCACAGGCTCCCCATCTCCAAATGGAGTAGGAAGACTGGCTTTTATGCTCATGTCCTGCTTGCAGGCTTCCCCTGGGAACATCTGAGAAGAGGATGCTTGACCGGACAGGCTTTTCCTCTGATCCTGCAGCCAGGCTCCTTTTGTGTTTCATCAACGTCAAAAGCCTCCCAGGACTTCCTTCGGAAGGAAGCAGCTGGGATGCAGGATGTGTCCTTGGAGGAGTTGTTCTTATTTCACCATCAGGTCACAGGTTGTGACAATTTAGTAAGCAACCGTAAAAGCATTTCAAAACAAATTAGTCACAGGAAGAAGGTGGGTCCTGATGACATGCACCTCGGGCGTCAGAGGCCAGGGGGAAGAAGGTGTGCCTCTTTCACATGGGATGGAAACTCCAAACCATGCAGTTGCACCTGGGGGGCGGGGAGTCCCGGCCCCTGCTTTTCAGTGCTCAGAGAACTGCAATGTGTCTAGCAGTAGCCTGTGACTAAGGAGGGTGTTCTGGGGTGTGGGGTGCAGGTGAGTCCTGCTTTTGGCCGGATCAGATTGCTGGCCCTTGCAGCCCAGGGCTGTCTGACTGGCAGAAGATCTCTGGCATCTTGAGCAGTGATCAGTCCTTTTCCTGGCCCTCCAGCTTGAATGCAAGGAGCCCATGCATTATAGGTAAAGGTAAAAGTAAAGGAGCGCTGGACGGTGGTTAAGTCCAGTCAAATTCGACTAAGGGGTGCAGCACTTTCTGGGTCATGTGGCCGGCATTATTAAACCGCTACTGGAGCATGGAGGACCATGGCGAGTGCCAGAGCACCATTTACCTTCCCGTCGCAGCGTTACCTATTTATTTCCTCCCACTGGTATGCTTTAAAACTGCTAGGTTGGCAGAAGCTGGGACAGAGCAACAGGAACACACTCTGTTGCACGGATTTGAACCGCCAACCTTTTGATCAGCAAGCCCAAGAGGCTCAGTAGTTTAGACCACAGGGCCACCCATGTCCCACAACGCTACATTCTAACACGAACACCACTTGCTGCGAACAGCACAAGTCCCCCTTGCGGGTTCCTCAGAGACGTCTGGCTGGCCACAGAGACAACAGGGAGCTGCACTAGATGGGCCTTTGGTCTTCCTCTGCAGGTCCCTCCCACCAACCTAACTTGAGAGATGGGTGTGAAGCAGGAGGGCTCCTGTGGGGAGTGTTCATCCTTTGAGGCTGTGGTTCTAACCTAGTCTGGATCTGGGCTCCACCCTTGAAACGGATGCCAGTGCCAACCAATGCCAGTCCCCCTTCCACAGAACATGGGATTTTCCCCATGGGCCTGTGTTTTCTCCGCAGCAGGCGATGCTTCTTACTAGGTAGTTTTGGAAGGCAAAGCAGCAGACCACTCTCTGCGGCCGGGGACTGCAGCTGAGGCGAGGGCTCCTCTCTTTCCCAAGAGATGTGCTGGTGATGTGAACGATGGGCAAGTGTGCCTGGCAGCACTCTGACATGCTCGTGCATGGGCACCATTTCATCTCCCTTTCTGATCCCCACACACTTCCAATGCCTGCTAAAATGCTTTTCCTTTCTTAAAAGCAAAGTTAGTCATGCAATAGCCCTCAAACCGCAAGTGGGCATCTCGCGGGCCTTTGCTGTGGGCCTGGAGGTTGCCCAAATAAACCCTTGCCCACGTGTGGTGCAATTGTGGCGGGAAAGGTGGTGTCCCGTTGCCTTCCTCCCCATCAGGATCCCCAGGGCGAGCGTTGCCGCTTCCAGCGCAGCCCCCGGGAGAGAAAAGGCGCCCGAGTTCTGCCTTACGTGGATTACTCTCACCTGGCGAATGCTTTAGAAAGGGCTGCTGGATTTATTCCTTTCCCGATTCGCAGATTTCCCGGAAAGGATTTCCTAACATTTCGCCCAACATTTCGCGACCCCACCATCAGGGCTGAATAAAAACGCGCTTTCCTTTCTTTTTAATGAGCCCTGTCCTTTCCTTCCACCCCCTCTCGCCCGCCCCGGCGTCGCTTCCGGCGGCCAGTGTAGCCTCTGAGCACGCACAAAGTGTAGGCAGCTCAAAGCAACCCAGCGGGCGAGTCACGTGATATGGATGTCTCTCCCCGCAATCATGTGACGGGCAGCTTCTCACGTGACTCAGATCTCGGATCCTGCCAAGAGCGAGAGGCTGCGCTGCGATGGGGCTCCTAGACCGCCGGTACCAGGGCGCGGGGGGCGCGCGGGGGGCGCGCGGGGATGGGGGGGGCAGAAGCTTCCCGTTCCGCTGCCTGACCCCCCCTCCCGTTTCTCCCGTGCAGGTGTCTCCTGCTGGCGCTGCTCCAGCTGCCCGCCTTGCTCCGCTTGGAGACCGCCGCCGCCGCCGCCTTCGGGTGGGCTCCGGAGCCGGACCAGCTTTTCCAGTAAGCGGCCGCAGCAGGGCCGGGCGACGGGGAGGAGGCGGTGGCGGGGCCGGGCCGCCTCTCGTCGCGGCGGGCTCCTTTGCTAGCGGGGACCCCGGCCGGGCCTGGGGCGGAGGGCGCCGTTGGGGCAGGAGGACGATCGCGGCGAGCGACGGGCGCTTGAGCCGGGACTCGACCCAGGGAGATCGACTTGCGAAGCGGAGGGGGCGGGGGGCCGACCGCGGAGTCAAGTTGGGGGCCGCGTGGCAGGAAGGACCCGCCCCCAGGTGGGTGGGGTATCAATAATAATGTTATTATTGTTATTAGGGGGTAGGTTTGGTTGGGGGACGCAAGCCCCTTTGGCCTTGCCAGCTGAGCTTGCCGGATCCCCATCGGTCTGCTGAAGGAGACTCCTTTTCTGTGAAATAGGCGCATGGTGTTAATTCCCAGTTCTTCTGGGGAAAGAGCGGGATTTGGCTGGCGCTGCCAGGCTTGGGCACTGTTCTTTCCTCAGCTTGGTTCCCCCTGTGACAGCCGTGTCTCTTTCCCAGGATCCCAGAGGGATGGAGCTGTCTGGGTCGAGTGGCGTCCTCGGAGGCGCTGAGCCTGACCTTCGCCCTCCGGCAGCAGAATGTGGGGCGCCTGGAGGAGCTGGTGCACCGAGTCTCCTCTCCAGACTCTTCAGAGTATGGTAATGCCCCCCTTCTCTCTCTGCCCCCCCTGCTTCTGCCCCTCTTGCTGGGGCTTCCCTGATCTCTCAGTACAGCCAAGAGAGCCAGCCTTCTTGTGACTCAGGGGCACATTTCACGTGGCCTTAGAGGACTGCACAGTGTTCTCCTTGCAACAGTCCTCTAAGGTAGGCACATCCTGTTCTTGGGCTCCCTTGCAGCACTTTGGAGGCCAAGGCTGGCAGCCCCTCACAATGCAGCTCTCAGAATGTCTCCCAGGCAGTGAGTCCCACTGAGCTAAGCAGGACATGGTCCTGTCTGCTCCAGAGAAGTGGACACGGAGCAATGGATTCAAACTACAAGAAAGAAGATTCCACCTCAACATTAGGAAGAACTTCCTGACAGTAAGAGCTGTTCGGCAGTGGAATTTGCTACCAAGGAGTGTGGTGGAGTCTCCTTCTTTGGAGGTCTTTAAGCAGAGGCTTGACAGCCATATGTCAAGAATGCTTTGATGGTGTTTCCTGCTTGGCAGGGGGTTGGACTGGATGGCCCTTGTGGTCTCTTCCAACTCTAGGATTCTATGACTTCCTGCTCAGCTACTCTTGCACAATCTTTGGCGCTCTGGTGGCTCCCTGGGAGGAGCACCTCGTAGGGTTTGTGGGAGGAAGGCAGGCAGGCAGATTTCCTCTTCCCAATTCCAAGGGCATCTTTACATCACAGGACCATCTTGGTGGTTTTCTGGTCTCCTCAGGGAACTCTCTTTCCTGGGAGGCGGAAGTTGGCTAGTCTAGGAGTCCCTAGCAGAGCTCTCAGCCCCCTTCCAGTGTGGTGTAGTGGTTAAGAGTGGCAGACTCCTAATCTGGGGAGCCGGGTTCGCGTCTCCACTCCTCCACATGCAGCTGCTGGGTGACCTTGGGCTAGTCACACTTCTCTGAAGTCTCTCAGCCCCATTCACCTCACAGAGTGTTTGTTGTGGGGAAGGAAGGGAAAGGAGATTGTTGGCAAGCAGCGATGGAAGACTGTGCCCTTGCTTGGCTGCCCAGCTCCCCTGACAGTTGGGGGTGGGGGTGGAGGGAGACCCCTGTGACCCTTTGAGGTAGTTGGGCCACCATAAGTCTCCTTCCCCCCCCCACTCCACTTTGTCTCGCAGGCCGGTTCCTGTCTCTAGCGGAGGTGCAGGCCCTGGTTGCCCCCTCCCCTCAAACGCTGAATGCTGTTCGCAAATGGCTGGAGGCTCATGGGATCTGGGACTGCACAGACGTGGGCACCAAGGACTTTTTGCAGTGCCTGGTGCCAGCCGGGTGAGTTGAGATGTGGGGGCTCTTGGGTCAAGGGGGAGGGCACAGAAGGCACCCTGAGCTCCCCCCGCAACTGACCCTGACCCGAGGCTTCTCCATGCAGCGTGGCAGAGCAGCTCCTCCCGGGTGCACAGTTCCAGCGCTATGTCAACGGGGAGCGAAGCGTCGTGAGGTCCCCCTTTGCCTACACCTTAGCGGAGGAGGTGGCCGAGCACGTGGATTTTGGTACGGAAGCCTTGGGGAAATGGGGAGCGGCAGCATGGGACCCTCTGCCCCCCGTGTGCATTAGCCCAGACTCCCAGGGAACATCCGGTGGGGGGGGGAGTGTCTAGCCCTGGAAATAGGCAAATATCTTCCCACCACAGGAGTGGGGGATCTGAGCTGCTCTTCACCCAGCGAATAAGTGGGTGGTGATGAAGGGAGGGCTGGCGGGCCTGACTGAGCAGATCTGCCCCCCCCCCCCAGTCAGCCTTGAGCCTTGGGCTGAGCCAAGTCTGCTTTAGGTGCCCCCTTCCTTCTGCCCCAAGGATAACTGCAGCCTCTGCTTATTCTCCTCCTCCTCCCAATTCTCAGTGGGGGGTCTCCATCGCTTCCCTGCCGACAGGAAGGCAGTGAGTAGGGCCTGGACTGCAGGAAAGGCGCTGCTCTCCACCTTTCACCTGGGGGTGACACCGGCTGTGATCCGGCAGCGGTACAACCTGACTGACAAGGATGTGGGCAGCTCCCCCAACAACAGCCAGGCCTGTGCCCAGGTAACTAGGGGGTGTTCTCCCCCCCCTTCAGTGTCCTGGAGCCAGCTGCTCTCAGCCCAGCCGCCCCCAGGGGTGCAGCTAGCAATGAGGTGTGATGGGTCTGGGTGCCCCACGCCTGCCTCTTCTCTTTCCCCTCCAGTTCCTGGAGCAGTACTTCCACCAAGCGGACCTGGCTGAGTTCATGGGCTTCTTTGGGAAGAGTTTCCCTCACCATTTGCGTGTGGACCAGGTGGTGGGGCACCAGGGCTGGGGCAAGGCCGGCGTGGAAGCCAGCTTGGACGTGGAGTACATCATGAGCTCTGGGGCCAACATCTCCACCTGGGTCTTCAGCAACGGAGGTACTGACCAGCCCGCTTGGCTCCCTGTCTTCCTTAGCTCCCCAAGGGGAAGGGGTCCAACCTCTCTGGGAAGTGGAGTGGGGCAGGAACTCCTGGCTGTGATGTGGCCGCCTGGCTGCTTTCTCTGCGCTACCCTCATCCTGGGACCAGTCGGGGCTGAGTGCTATATTGGAAGGTGCTGAGGCAGAAGGGTGTCTCTGGGGCTGGGGGTGAGTCGTGGGGTTGAGACGTGGCTTGCAGTGGAAGTGCAGGCTACCCCCCCCCAACCCACTTTCCCCCGTTTGCTGTGCAAGGTGGGCTCCCAATGGGCCCTGCTGATATTCCTTCTCCCCCAGGGAGGCATGAAAGCCAGGAGCCTTTCCTGCAGTGGCTCCTTGTGCTCAGCAACATGTCTGCCCTGCCCTGGGTGCACACGGTCAGCTATGGCGACGATGAGGACAGCCTGTCCCGGGCCTACATGGAGCGGGTCAACGTGGAGTTCATGAAGGCAGCTGCCCGAGGGATGAGCATCCTCTTTGCCTCAGGTAGGTGGGGGCAGGCAGCCTGAACCCTTGGGTTCCCCTCCCTCGAAACACAAAGCACACGCTACAAAGGCAGAAAAATGCAGACCATAGAAACCAACAAAAACACTAGCATCCCTGACCCCCCAGCCACAGTACTCACAGTTTAAAAGGCCTTTGGGACTGGGAGAAGAGGAACATTTTTGCCTTTCACCTAAAGATGTGCAAAGAAGGGGCCAGGCGAGCATCCCTGGAAAGAGCGTGATCGCACAAGCGAGGAGTCACTACAGAAAAGGCCCTTCTCATGTTGCCACCCTCAGGTGGTGATCACAAGATCCAGGTCAGATACTGACTTCAAACAGGCCCTTAAGGCCTGCCTTGTATTGTAGAAGGAAGGCAGGGGCAAGATTTATGTTGACTTGGGGCATTTTATTGCCCTCCTTGGCAAGCTTGTGGTTTTATGCTGTGATTTATATTGTGTGTTAGAGCGCTTTCAGAGTTTCCTATTTCAAGACATAAGGTAAAGGTAAAGGGACCCCTGACCATTAGGTCCAGTCGTGACCGACTCTGGGGTTGCGCGCTCATCTTGCATTATTGGCCGAGGGAGCCGGCGTACAGCTTCCGGGTCATGTGGCCAGCATGACAAAGCCGCTTCTGGAGAACCAGAGCAGCACACGGAAACGCCGTTTACCTTCCCGCTGTAGCGGTTCCTATTTATCTACTTGCATTGTGACGTGCTTTCGAACTGCTAGGTTGGCAGGAGCTGGGACTGAGCAACGGGAGCTCACCCCATTGCGGGGATTCGAACCGCCGACCTTCTGATCAGCAAGCCCTAGGCTCAGTGGTTTAACCCACAGCGCCACCTGGGTCCCTATTTTAATACATAGTATTGCTTAAACGTCCCTTAATGTTAGGTTGTAGGCTGCTTTGGTACATTTAATATAAAATGTATTAATCTGAAGTATTTGTACCTCAGTGGTTAATTTCAAAAACAATTGCAAGGCAGTTTTCCAAGCGTATAATTGAAAACGTCAAATATAGAATCAGTGGTATAGAATAAAACAGTAATGGCAATAAAATAGTGTAGCAGCAACATTTCACAAAGGCAATAAAATTCAGGTTGCTGTCAATTAGAAGCCCGGGCCGATAAAGCAGTTTCCATGGTGTGCCTGAAAGGGGCAGAGTTGGGGTGAGGTCAGCATGTTTGGGGACAGAGTGAAAGTGGCTTGCAAGTGCCGCGACCAACTGGCCAAGTCCTTGGCTGCCCTTTCCCTGCAGGTGACTCTGGAGCAGGTTGTCGGTCAGTCCACGGAGGGAAGCACACCTTCCGGCCCAGCTTCCCAGCCTCCAGGTGAGAGGAGAGGAAGGCGCTGTGAGGGGCTTGCAGAAACCCCTGCTCTTCCCATGTCAAGGTGGGGCTGGGGAAGGGGGCTCATGACCCAGATCCACCCACAGAGGCCTGCCCCTTCTGCATCCCCCCCCCCCAGCTTTATGCAGGCCTGGCTCTTGCCTTTCCAAGTCTTTCTCTGAAACCAGGGCAGTGAGCTACTTGCATATTTTTCACAATGCAGAAATTCTGCAGCAGATATTAGATCTGAAATCTGCAGCCTTACTGAAAATGCCCAGCCCTGCCTGTGGGGTTAGGCCTCTGGGTTGGCAGGGGAGTCCTCCTCCTGGGGGGCTTCAGAGGTCGCTGCTACCTGCCCTTTGATGGAAGCAGAATCTTCTCGGGGGGGAGGGGGGGCTGTTGCGTTCTGCCACCCTTGGACTGCCTGTATCTCCCTGGTCATCCTGAGGGGCTGGTACCCCCCTGGTCTGTCGGTGCCTTTGTGACGCCTTGCCTTGCTGTGCTCGCAGCCCCTACGTGACCACAGTGGGTGGGACGTCGTTCCAGCACCCCTTCCTGGTCAGTGATGAGGTCACCGACTCCATCAGCGGGGGAGGCTTCAGCAACGTCTTCCCGATGCCAAAGTACCAGGTGAGTCCCATTCTACTTGCAAGGGGCCATTGGGGCTTCCTGCTGGCTCTGACCCATCATGGCAGATTTCAGCCTGCAGCCCCTGGGCCCTTTGGGGTTTTCCAGGATCCACTATCACTATGGAACTCATTGCCGTAAATTGTGAACATTTGCATAAATGGCTTTTACTGTGGTGAAGTGGTGGATTTTGAAGCGCAGGAGCTCCCCCCCCCTCCCCCCCGAGACCAGAAATGAAAGATCCAGGCAGATGGGACCTGGGATCCCTCAACCAGGACCCGTCTCAGCTCTGCCTCCTTCCTCTTCCCGCCTTTCCCTCAACAGACAACAGCTGTGAAGCGGTTCCTGAGCACGACCACCAAGCTGCCACCTTCCAGCTATTACAACAAGACGGGCAGAGCCTACCCGGACCTGGCTGCTCTCTCTGACAACTACTGGGTGGTGACCAACCGCATCCCCATGCCCTGGGTCTCGGGCACTTCGGTGAGGATGCTGCCCGCCTGGTGCCTGCTCCTGGGCAGGGCCGCCTGTGGGTGCCGCACCTCACTCTGCCTCTCCTCCCCCGACAGGCCTCGACTCCTGTGGTGGGGGGCATCATAGCTCTGATCAATGACTGGCGCCTCCAGCGAGGGCAGCCCCCCCTGGGCTTCCTCAACCCTGCCCTCTACCGGCTCCAGGAGAAGGGGAACAGCACCGCCCTCTATGACGTGAGTGTGGGAAGGGGCTGGGGCCGCATCCTGCTGAAGCAGCTTGGTCCTTGGCTTGGCCAGCCGTGTGTGTGTGTGGGGGGGGCAGCCTTTTGTTTGCCGCATGGGGCAAAGGGGGGAGGCTTTTTCTGGGGCTGCTCTGCCTGATGACACGCTCTTCCTCTCTCCTCTTCCAGGTGACCAAGGGCTGCCACTACTCGTGTCTAGATGAAACTGTGCAAGGCCAAGGATTCTGCGCTGCTCCTTCCTGGGATCCTGTCACCGGCTGGGGGACACCAAACTACCCAGAGCTCCTGTCTGCCCTGCTGGGCTAGGCGCTGGGGGGGGCTAGGTGGCCACATCACACTTGCAGACATCCATGGTGCTTGGCCACTCAATAGCTGGGGGGAGTTGCTTGGTGTCCAGCAGCCAAAGTCCCATCTGCTCAGGGGGAAGGCGTGTGTGGGCCCCTCACTGCCCAGGGCTGGGTGGGAATCTCAAGCTGCAAGATGGAGGCAGGGGGCATTTCAGAGGGGCCCCCCCTGCCTCCTTTGCATGACCACAAAGTGTGCATTAGCCTAACAGAAAAGACAGTGGAAGCAGAAATATGCACATTCATCTCTGTGAATCTATAGTGATACGTCGGGAGGGGAAGGTGCATAACAGTCTCAATCATGTGTTTAGTGTGTGAAATACATTGAAGTGGAAAGAGTTGTGTGTCTCTCTTAGCAAATGTGAGAACTTTGCATCTGCAGCTACACAAGGGCAGTCCCATGATTGGCCAATCAGGTAGGAGGAGGGGTCACAGTGTGTGCCCCCCTCCCCATACCCCAAACCAGCCTATCTGGTGCCTGAGACCTCTGAGGATGAAGCCCTGCCTCTAGGAAACTTAGATAGCCAAATGACCAGTTCTTCACCAGCTCCAACTGGAAACTACCTCATTGGAGTGAAGGTGGGGGTTGCCCTCCCGCTGTTGGGGGCTCCACAAGATGCAATGCCAGCTCAGTCCCTCTCCTCTATGTCACAACTCCCTAAGCAGAAGGCCTTGCTTGGGTCCTGGCCCTGATCCTGCCCCACCTGCAGGAACCGCTTTGCCAGCATTACTTGGGCACCATTTGCAGGCTGGGGAATTTGTGGGAGCCCAGTTCAATGCCTCCGTTGCCTGTGAAATCTTTGCCAGGCAGTTGCCCCCCCCATTCTTTCCCTCCTGCTCCAAAGTCAATGGAGGCAGCACTTCTTCCCCTCTCCCACCCCCTAATTTGCACTAGAGCATTTAATGTGGAAATACTGATATTCTTCCTCCAATAATGGATTTATATATTCAGCTTTGATAATTCTAAATACAATTACTTATGGTTGTGATTTCTTTTTTAAAAAGCAACAACAGATTTGTGGTGTTTCGGGCTCATGGGTGTGAATGCAAAAGCAGAGCAATAAATAAATATTTTGGAGAGTTGCTCCCATCAGGGCTGTCCTGTGCTGTATTGATTTCTGCGTTCGGTTGGGTGCGTCTCTCAAACTCAGCCTCGCCTTCCCTGACTGGCAGCAGCGGCCCTCCCAGGCTTCTGGCTTTGGGGTCTCTCCCAGGTCCACCTGCAGATGTTGCCGGAGGGGACTAAGCTGTCGGGACCCCTTCCGTTCTTCCCGATGTTGCTCGAGTCTCGCCCCGTGAGAAGCAGCAGCAGTGCAGGCGCGCTCCCCAGGTCAGCCCAGGGAAGGACCGCCGGATCCCCTCGCCCGGGCGGCCTCCGAGCGCGGAGTAGAGCGGAGCCACCCCGCCCAGCAGCCCCGACCCAGAGCCCGCTCCTCTTCCTCCGGGGATTGGCCCACTCCGCCCTAGACGGCTGCCGGACGCCGCTGCTGCCTGTCTTGTGGCCGGGAGTTCCGCAGCCCAACTCATGGAGACCACGCCCACCTCGCCTGCCCCGCCTCGGAGAGGAGAGCGGAAGTGGCGTCTGCGCGGCGGCCGTAGAAAGATTGGCCCGGAAAAGGAAGCGGCGGTCGCCGCTCAGGCCCCGCCCCTCCACTTCCGGGATCCTCTTCCCCCTCCCTCTCGGCTGGGCTCGCGGCGCCTGCGCAGAAGCTGCTCGGAGCGACGCTGCTGGTCCGGGACTCCATGAGCGCCATCGGGGGAAGCGGAGGCGGAGGAGGAGGCGGCGGCTTGGAGCCCGACCTCAGCCCGGTCGTCCCCGTTCCCCTCCCCGCCGCCGGGGGAGACAGCGCCAAGGGCAGCCCGGGGCTCGTGGCGGCCGTGGCCGGAGCCGGAGGAGCCGGTGAGAGAGATGGTGGGGGAGGGGAAGGTGGGGAGTGGGGGGAGGGGCGCCTTCCGTCCTTCCTTCCTTTCCTTGCCCGGAGTCTGTCTCTAAAGTCCTCTTTCTCTCCGCAGGTGCCTCCTCCTCCTCGTCTTCCTCCTCTTCCTCCTCCTCCTCCTCTTCCTCCTCGTCCTCACTGCTGGCGCATCCCGCGGAGGCGGCGCCCTCGGTGCCCAACGGGATTTTCGCGCCGCCCGGAGCGACCGCCAACGGAGACTCGAAGTCGGCCGCCCTCGCCGCTGCCTCATCTGCCTCGGCCTCTTCGGCCTCCGCCGCCCCGGCCTCCTCTCCCGCCTCCAGCGCTCCGCTGGTCGACTTCCTGCTGCAGCTGGAGGATTACACGCCCACGGTGAGGCCCCCTTCCCCGCCCGGCCCCCGCCCGCCTCACCGGCCCCTGGTGGCATCTCCCTCTTGAACCGTCCTCCTCACATTTCCCTTCCAGATCCCAGATGCCGTCACGGGCTACTACCTGAACCGCGCTGGCTTCGAAGCTTCCGATCCGCGCATGTAAGTGGAGCCGTGGGGGGAGAGACCAAGTCCCCAGGACAGATAGACTGCCACTAGCTCGAGGGGCTCCATGTTGCTCACTCCCTGCCCTCATCCCTCTTCTGATCTTTCCCCTGCCAGCATCCGCCTGATCTCCCTGGCCGCCCAGAAGTTCATCTCCGACATTGCAAACGACGCTCTGCAGCACTGCAAGATGAAGGGGACGGCCTCTGGCAGCTCCCGAAACAAGAGCAAGGTGAGGTCCCCCCCCCCAAATGCCGCCCTTCCACCACTCTCCCTTGAGGTGCCCAGGCAGGATGCCCAGCTGACGCCCCTCCCTCTCCCCTCCCCCATTGCAGGACAAGAAATACACCCTCACCATGGAGGACCTTGCGCCTGCGCTCTCTGAGTACGGCATCAACGTCAAGAAGCCCCACTACTTCACTTAGCTGCCCGCCCCCGACCCCCTGGATTCGCTCTTGGACTGCTTCTTTTTCTTATTGGCTGCTGTACCATTAAAGTTCTCCCTTTCCTGAGCTCCCTGCCCTGCCTGTCGCTCCTTCTGCATTGGAGGAGGGGAGCAGCTCTGACAAAAGATGGGGGGGGGTATTTGAAGCAAAGATGTCCCAGGACACCTGGGGGGGATAATGAAAATGGCTTTGGTTGGCATGGGCATGACGTTCCGGGGACGCCCAAGGAAGTTCATCCAGCATTACCTGTGGCGCATGTGGAAGGCAAAGGCAATGATATTTGATAGAATCTTAGAGTTGGAAGGGACCCCAAGGGTCATCTAGTCCAACCCAGCTGCAGTGCAGGATCTCAAGAAGGGAGATTCCGACTAAACATTTGGAAAAACTTTCTCTCAGTAAGAGCTGTTCAGTAGTGGAAGATTCCCATGAGAGGTGGAGGTTTTTAAGCAGAGGTTGGATGACCAACAGTCATGGATGTTTTAGCCGAGATTCCCGCATTGCAGGGGGTTGGACTAGATGGGGAAATCTGGCTGGCCACCAAGAGAAGAGGTTGCTGGACTTGGTGGGCCCGCTTTGCCCTGATCTTGCGCACTGAACAGCTAAGAATTGCAGGGAGGAGGGGGGTGGAAAGCTGGACTGCTCCAGCGTCAGGAATTCAGTTGCTCCCGCTGCAGCAGCTTTTCTCTTTGTGATGGGGAAACCAGAGGGAGCTGGCCTCTTGAAGGTCAACCTCCTCCCCCCCCAGCCCAAATGGATTTGCTGGGGGGGGGATTTGGGCGGGGGCGGGGGGATGACAGTGGTTGGGCAACAGGTGGGACGCCTACCTTTCTATGATAGGTGACGGTCCAGGCCCTCCAAAACTCAGAGGTTTCTGCTCACACACAAAGTCCCTCTCTGTCCAGTTAAGCACGGTCACAGTTGACAGTTTTTTCCACTAGGCAAAAACGCTCCAGGAGGGCCTGGAGCTGTGCAAAACAGCCCCCCTCTTTGCATGCAGCCAAGTGGCTCTGCATGACTCAGCAGCTGCCTCAGAGCCTCCCCCTGTCCCGTGACCACGTCCACCAACCACGCAATAACTCAAGCGCTGCAACATGGCAATGGGTGTTGCAGCTCGCAGAGGGTGGCCTCAGTTGATGCCAATGAGAACACACGCTGGCTGCACCCATTGCATCTGTTCTGCTTTCTTTCTCCCATTCCAATGGGTCGCTTGGTTTTTTCCTCCCGTCTCTTCACTGAGAAGATGTGTGGAGGTGATTACTCGTGGAGCAGGAAAACTTGCACTGCAAGGAAAACCACAAGCAGGCTGTTGGCTCCAGCGAGAGGCCTATCTCACCCACCACAGCTGGGGAGCCCAGAGGCACGCTGCCTCTGGTGCTGGAGTGGCCTGATCCTGCTCAAAGCACCCAAATGTGTTGGGCATGAGACCGGGAGAAAGGCTGCTGGCTGCTGAGCCTCTTGGCTGCCACTGCCTGTCCTTTTCCCAGCTCTGCACTTTCTTTCTGAGCTGCATCTCAAAGAGGGTTGTGGCCCATATTTCCCATGGCATTAGGAGAGTGGAAATGAAAAGGCCGGTTTCATTTGAGGGCAACAGAAGACCAGCCAGAGTGTAGCACCTGATGGGGATTAGAACCCAAATACAGCCACCTCGCCACTGGCTTACCCAAGGAAATGGACAAGGCTCCTGGGCGAGAGGGCTGGGGCAAGCATCCTCTTCAGCCGAAGCCCTCCAGGGAAGCTGGGGCAGCCGGCTGTGTCCCCCACACCCCACAAAGGCTGCAGCAACCACTGTCTCCTTTAATAACTCTTTATTTTGAGCCCTCTGGCTTTGGCCGGGGCCTGCATAGAAAAGATAAAAACCGTGCAGCGCAGAGGCAGGCGGTGGGCTCCGAGTGCGAGGCGACCTTGCTGATGCACGCTGAGGGGACGGGATGCTAGGCACTGTGGAAGGCAGTGCAGCATTGCTGGGGGAGCTTAAAAGGCCAGGGCAGTTTACAGCAGGGACCCCCCCCCCCAATAGAACTGCCCCAAAAGGGGAGGGGGGCAAGGCGGCGGCTCCTTCTGTACCGTTTTGTTTTGAGAGCAAGGAAGTGGCACTTCTTGTCAACAGCGCCTCCCCAAGGCACTTGTGGGCAGGTTGGAGCGGGGGGCTGGGCTGCAGAGCATGTCCCCCTCCCCTCACTTCTCCTGCATCTTCTCAAGGATGGGGACGATCATGTCAAATTTGGGGCGCTTGGCTGGGTCCTCGTTCATGCAGATCTTCATCAGCTTGCAAATGTGGGGGGAGATGCCTGGGGGGATGGTGGGCCGCAGGCCCTCCAGGGCAACCTGGGAGGAGGAGGAGGAGGAAGAAGAACCTCAGAAGGGGTCCCCAAGGGTTGCCTAGTCCAAGCCTGCCAAGGGGCATGACCTGAAGGTGAGATGGGGTGGTGGTGGTCCTGCCCTCCTGCCCCTGCCTCACCTTCATGCCAATCTCCATGTTGGAGAGGTCAGCAAAGGGCACTTCCCGCGTCACCAGCTCCCACAGCAGCACAGCAAAGCTCCACATGTCAGCCGAGCGACGGTTGATCTCCTCTGCCTTCTTCTGCAGAGCTGCAGGAGCAAAGAGGGGCTGGAGAAACGCAGTGGCTGGAAGGGGGACCCCTCCCCAGGAGGGCAGCTGCTCTGCCTGCACTCCCCCCCTAAGCAAACCCCCTCCTCAGGTCAGCTGCTGACCAGAGGAGGGCAGCGTGGTAAAGTGGTCTGAGGCACTCAGAGGAACGGGGACCTCCCTCCCCCGGGAGTGCTTTTCAGTTTGGTCCTGTGTAGGAGATTTTTAAAAAATTCAAGCTGCTTTGAGGCATTCTTCTGCAATAAGCAATAAAGAAATATAATGAAACCAAGGATAAGAACCAGAAAACACGACAAATTCGGGGGGGGGGGGATCTATGGAATGGCTCTAAGTGCAGTGACTGCTCTGCCCTCCACAGTCGCAGGAGGGAAGACTTGCTCTCGTGCTTGGATCCTGCTTGTGGTCTCCCATCAGGGGGATCTGGTTGACCTCTGTGAGAACAGGATGCTGGACCTGATGGTGCACACACACACACCCCCACGGCCTGATCCAGAAGGCTCTTCTTTGGGTCAGATAATGGGGATCTCAGGGGAGGGCAGGGCGCCACTCACCTTCTGGCGCCACCCATGCTGGTGCATACATCCTGCCAGGGCACTGGAAGGAGAACTTGACGTCTGCCATGCTGATCCGGGCCGTCATGTCCTCGTCGATCTGTGGTGGAAGGGAGGACACAACGGGGAGCTCAGCCTCCTAGAGACCCCACCAGCCCACTGGATCCCCAGAAAGGGCCCCCCACGCACCATGATGCTGCGGCTGTTGAGATAGTGGCGCGGGATGAGGGGCTCCAGGGTGTGCAGGAAAGCCATTCCCCGGGACACGTCGAGAGCAAACTTCACTGCCTGCGTCTGGTCCACAACAAAGTCTACAGGGGGAGAGAGAGCAGGGGCAGCAAATATGGGGGGGGGGAGCCTGCCTCTGCTGGGGTCAGCACTTCCTCCTGAGCGCTGTCCGGAAGGGGGGGGAAGGCTTCATCAAGTGCAAGAATGGTATGGACAGGGGCCAACTCAGGCCCCCCAACCCTTTCTTGCTCTGGCCACCAACACACTAAAGGCAGCCAGAAAGCGCTCTGTTCCCTCCCAAGAGCTACAGAGAGAGCAAACGATTCCTGCGTTGCCCAGGGGTGGGCTAGATGGCCCCTGGGGGTGCCCCCTTGGAAGTAGGGCGAGGGAGGGGAAGCGAGACTCACTGGTGCCTTCATGGAGCACATTGTAGAGGGAGCCGTAGGGCATCCAGTGGGTGAGGATGATGGGGTGAGGAGCAGGAGGAGACTGGCAGGCGCCCAGGACCGGCAGCACGTTGGGGTGGGAAAAGATCCTGCGGGTGGAAAGGAGACGAGTGGAGGAAGCAGCCCGGCCACCCACCGCCTGCGGCCATGTGGGCAGGAAGGGGTGCCAAGGGCAGCTTCTGACGTCCCCCACAGGACCCCCTCACCCACCCACCTGAGCTTCGGGTACTCCTCATTGAAATCACGGCTCTTGCGGGTCGTCCAGTCTCGGGGCTTGAGCACTTTGATGACGATGGCATTTCCCTGCCAGCGCCCTTCCCAGAGCTATGGAGAAGGCAGAAGGTCAGAGGGGTGAAGGAAACTGGGGGGGAGGGGAAAGGAGCGGCCCCCACCTCTCCAGACTGGTTCTCGTTGAGCTTGTGTCCCAGGGTCAACTGCCGGAAGTCGATGCCAGCCAACTTGTTCAGAGTCCCATTACCTAAGAGATGAGACAGACCATCAGCCAGGCGCAGCCGCAGCCGGCAAAAGGAACCCCCCAGTGCCCAACCCACTGGACGAGGAGAGTCCCCGTTCTCCCCTCTGCCCACCCCATGTCTCCCGGGTCTTACGAGGTCTCGTCCGTGTTGTGCCCTTCCAGAAGGTGTCCTTGAAGGGGATGCGTGTGAGGCTCTGGCCCAACTTCTCTGCTCGCTCTGGAGGGGGTGGGGGAGAGAAAACACGGAAGTTGCACAGGTGGAAAGGGGGTGGAAAGAGGGGCCCCACCACCTGGAGACTCACTGAACAGGATGCAGAGGAAGGATGGGAGGAACCAGCAGGGGAACCCCCTAAGGGAAGAAGGCTCAGAGCCCTCCGGGGGTTGGTGGTGGTGGGACCGGGACGGGTGGTCAGAGGCAGAAGATTGGGAAGAGGAGATGTCGGAAGCTGAAGAGGTAACAGGATTTAGTGAGCCGGGAGAGTCTGTGGCGGAGAGCAGTGTGGCAGAAGAGGAAGGAGGCGAGTGGGAGGTCGAGAGGCAGAGATCAGGCAGGCTGTAGAATCCAGGTCATGGATTGCACACAATGCACTCTGGGAGATATTTGGCTGACACAAAACGGGGGAAGTAGCTGAAGGCAGCCGCTGAGCAGGGAGGGGCTTAAGGAGGCAGATGGCCAGGAGCTGTGCTCACCTTTCAGGGAGTCCCGCAGGGGCGTCTTGGCCTTGTCCAGGGGTGTCTCCCCATATTTGTTGCAGATGCTGACGAGAGCCCCGCTGGCCACCAGGTCCTGAAAGACGGAGAGGGTGAAAAGTGAGGCAAAAGACCGTCTTGCCACAGAAGCCCTTCTTGCCCAGCCCCTCTCCCCACGGGGCACCAGGTCTTCCACCAGCCCCACAGGTCACTGCTGCCCTCCTATTAGGGAGCTTTCCTTTACTTTTAAATCGTGTGAATTGGGGTATATGATTAGAATTGAACCAGGAATGTTGCCAGGCCCTCTGCCGCCATGGCAGGAAGAGGCCCAACAGCCCCACATGCCTCTGCCAAGGCAGCCCTCACCTCAGCCACCTGCTCCTGGGCCCAAAAGCAGGCATAGTGGAGCGGGGTGTTCCCATGCTCATTCACCGCGTTGATGTCAGCCTTGAACTGGATCAGCTGAGCAGGGCAAAAAGATAGAGTGTGAGCCGGGGAAGGAAATCCCCCTCCAAAAGACCTCCACAAAGTGAAATACACACCCCCCCCCCCGGGGAGAGATGCGCCAGATGGCCACTCTCTTCCCTCTCCCTGCAGGGGGCGCCCTAAGACCCAGAGGAGGATGTGGGGAAGGAGGTGGTGGCGACCGACCGACCGTGAGTCTTGGGAAGCCCTCTACCTTCTGGACAATGTCCCGGTGGCCGTGGCTGGCAGCCAGGTGCAGCGGGGTGTCATCCCCCCGGTTCATGACGTTGATGCGCGCCCCGCGCATGACCAGCATGTCGACCACGCTGGAGCGGCCTTCGCGGCAGGCCCAGTGCAGGGGACTGAAGCCGTGGTCATCACTGCAGGGAGGGAGAGGGACCCTGTTCAGCGCCCAGGGCAGGAGAGGGGCCAACCTGGCCAGGGGGCAGAGCTCCAGGGCCACCTGCTCAAGGCTGGAAGCGCCAGAGGCAGGAGCAGCCTGGGAGAGGCTGGGAGCGCAGGAATCCCTCCCGCTGCTCTCCTCCTCCTCCCTCCCTGAGCTCACTCTTCTTGAGCCAAGCACAGGAGGAGAGAGCGAGAGGAAGACCAGGCCTTAAAAGGAGATCTGAGCCAGGAAGACGGGGCAGCCCCCAGTCCCCAGCCGGGACAACAGCTAGGGGGCCGAGCAGATGGGAGCGTCCCAGGGGAGATCAAAGGGTCATCTACTCCAACCCCCTGCAAGGCAGGAATCTCAGCTAAAGCATCCTTGACAGACAGACGGCCGCCCAACCTCAACTGAAAAACTTCTGCCTCCCCTGTGGAACAGATCAGAAGGGGATCCTGGCTGGCATCACAGACCCCAGCCATCCTTCCTGCCACCCCAAATTCCCTTCAAGCCTTGGGGACCAGACTGCACGGGGGTGACAGTGGCTGCTTCAAAGGACTAGGAACAAGTTCAGGACCAGAGGGAAATGAAGCCACCCATTTCCCTGACTCTGGACTCCCTGGATGGACAGCCCCCAGAATCAGGCCACCTGCCCCCAGGGAAGGATGCTGGCTCCTTGGGCAAAGGGCTTCTTCCTTTGATGGGGAACCCCCACACCTCACCCACCCCCACACTCTGACCCCCACCCCAGGGCTCCTCTACAGCAAGGCTGAAATGAGGGAGGAATCTGGGCAGCCTCCCTCGCTGCCCACCTCCCCTCAGGGCTGGGCTGGTGCTTCTGGACTCCCGCCACCTGCTCTGCCATCCAACCCCCCCACCCCAGCTCGGGCAACAGAATTCCTGCCGGCGTGTTTTGGAGCTGCGGTCATTTCCTGTCCTTTCCAGCCAAGGGGACGAAATGCAGGATGAAGGCAGCTTGGGGGCGTGGGCGGACAACGGGGTCTGGGGCTTCTCCCTGCCTGCCTCCCGCTCCCCACTGACCCCTGGTTGAGGTCGTTCTCCGTGTTGTCCAGCCAGAGGCGTACGGCCACGGCGTTGCCCTCCCGGCACTGGGTGAAGATGTCGTCCATGGTCCCTCCTGCCAAAGGAGGGCGGGGAGGGTCAGCCAGCAGCCGGAGACGCAGCCCGTTCCGGGGGCCGCAATGAGCCCTCTCGCCCCGCAACCCGGCTGACTCCCGCTGCTCGGGCGTCCCGAGCAGCTGCACCCCACCCGCCCCGAGTAACGGTCCCGAGCGGTCCGATTCAGGGTGGAAAGAGGGAGATAGGCAGCCGCCCCGACGTCCTGCTCTGGAGCCGAGAATCTGGGCTCTAGGTCCGGGCAGGAGCCCCTTCGACGCCGCCCTTCCGCAGCAGAGCCGCAGCGCCCGGCCGGGGGAGCCGCTTTCTCAGACCGGATCGGAGGAGCCCGGGGAAGGGCGCGATGCGGCGCCGCCCGACCGACAGTTGAGCCCACCCGGATCCCGGGGCAAGAGAGCGGGAGAGGAAGCCGCCCTGTTGGGCCCCTGTCGGGCAAGGGCAGCGCCGGGGCGACGGACGGGCGTGGCCGGGGCTGCGCTGCGAGGCGAGCGGCCGAGCTGCCCCAATCCCGACCCGAGCGATCCCCGTCTGGCGGTCCCCTTTACCGTGCCCGATCGCAGCGGCGGCTCCGTGTGTGGCGCGTCCCGTCGGCTCGGCTCCTCCCCGCCGCTCCCTCGGGCGGCTCCCGCCGGAGACCGCCCCCTCCCGTCCTCTGCTCCCCCTCCGACTGGCCCGCCGCTCCCGCCCCGCCCGGCAGAGGTTCCGCAGCAGCGGCCACTGGCGCCAGGAGGTGGCGCTGCAAAGCCCGCCGAGGGCCAAGCTCGGGGGTCCCGGGGCGCCCCGCCACCGTCACAGACAGGCCCCTTTGCCGGGACTCTGCTCCCACACCCCGCCAAGGCGCGCCCGTTTCTTTGGCCCGAGGGAACGGGGGTCTCCGCTTTCTCCCTCCGAGGGCGCCCCTTCCTCCGGTGCGGCTTGCTGTGGCGGCCTCCGGACGGCAGGGGGAGCCCGCGTGCCGCTCCGTCGGCGAGATGGTGCTCTCTATAGTGCAACCCGGAGACCCGGAACTTCCGCCAGCGTGAGCGCCTGGGCTGCTGCGAGGCTCGTCTTGGCAAAGGAGTTCCGCCGCCGCCGCCAAGCAGCTCGTCGCCTGGCTGCTGCTGCCGCGTCTTTTCCCCCCTTGGACGATGTTCGAGGAAGCCCCGTGGGGCGAGGCGGCGGAGCTGGAGCTGGCAGGCCGCCTGCTGCCTCCCCGCCCGCGGGCTCAGGTGAGTCCCCTGGCGGGGCGGGAGGGCGAGCAGGGCGGCTGGGGGCGGCGCGGGGTCCCTCACGCTCTCGGTACTCCCCGCAGAGCCCCGTCCGGAGCAGCCCCGCCGAGCGCCGGCGTCTCCTGGCCACCCTGCGCCGCCTGCAGAGCTCGGCGCCGCGCCCGCCTTCCCCGTCCTCCTCCGGCCGAGGCAGCAGCGCGTCGGACTCGGAAGCCGAGCAGCCGCGAGAGAGGAAGCGCCCGAGGAAGGCGCCGCCGTCTGGGTCGCCCCCCGGGTCCCGCGCCGGAGCTCCGCAATCGCAGCAGCAGCGCCTCCCGGCCCGGAAGGAAAAGCCGGCGCCCCGAGCAGGTGACGCCTGCAGTGCCCCTGCCCTGCCCGCTTGCCTGTCGCCAAGGATCTCCTCGGAATGAAGGCCGGGGCATGGGGGTTAGCCTGGGCTGTAGATCTGCAGGAGGGTTCGGGTGGCGGGAGCCTCTCTTGGGAATGAGAGATGGCTGCTTGTTTGCTTCATTGTAGCCCAAACCAGGACTACAATGCTCTTGTGCTGAGGTGCTGCTTGTGGATTTCCCATGATGTTGGACTAGATTCTTATAACCTCATGAAACATTCCCTGGGGGCCTCTCCAGGTGGGGTAGGGCTGGTCCCTCTGCCTGAAAAAACGCAGAGCCCTGGGCAGGAGAGATCATTTGGGCTGGGGGGGGCGGGCGATGGAGCCCAACGCCAAGCACCTCTGTCCTTGCCCTGTCCAGACAAAGCAGCTGGAGGTGGAGACCCTGAGCCCAGCAGCAAGCAGAGGAGCGCTGGGGCAAAGGCAGCTGCAAAGGACCCAGAGGAGGAGCCACGGCAGCGGCTGACCAGGAGACAGTGGAAGAACCGCCAGAAGAACAAGCGTCGCCAGAAGAGGCTCAAGGCAGGGCTGGGCCACGAGGAGCCCCCCGTGGCCTCTGCGGCAGCAGAAGAACCCCCTGCAGTCCCTGCAGCAGCAGAGGAGCCCCCCAGCAGCCAGGAAGACCCAGCAGCCCAGGAACCTCTCAGCGAGAGAGCAGCATCCCTGCGGCTGCGCATGGAGGAGCGGCTGGAGTCAGCGCGCTTCCGCTTCATCAACCAGCAGCTCTACACATCCTCCAGCCAGCAGGCGGTCCAGCTCTTCCAGGATGACCCTGAGGCCTTGGCGGTGTATCACCGGGGCTTTGCCCGGCAGGTGGCCCAGTGGCCTGAAAACCCTGTGCAGCGGTTTGTGCGCTACCTGCGTCAAAGGTAAGGATGGGGGGGGGATTGGCCAGCTCCCCCCCTTCAACATGTGCTGGTTAAGCAAACATCTGCACGTGTTGCAATGTCATAGTTAACGTATAGAAGTGTTTGACAGGATGGATGCATGGTCTAACTCTGCCCCTCCCCCCACAGACCAGCGTCACTCGTGGTGGCAGATTTCGGTTGCGGGGACTGCAGGCTGGCACGCAGCGTGCGGAACAAAGTGCACTGTTTTGATCTGGTGGCTCTGGACCCCCGAGTCATTGTCTGCGACATGGCCCAGGTACGTTGGAGGGGGAGGGCCTCCTCACAGCACCTGTCTTCTCCAGGCTTAGGAGCAGCTGTGTGATGGGTGTTGGCAAAACCGCAGAAGACCTGGGCCACTAAGCCCCCCGGTAAGCCTCTGCCGGGTGTCTTCTCTCCGGTAGCCAGCTGTAACACGATCCAGGCTCCTTGGAGTCTGGACACGTTATCTGCAGAATTCATCTCCAGCGTTAGCGTGGTTTGGCAGCAGCAGCAGCATCAGAGAAAAGTCAGAGAAGTTCTTGCATATATACAAGCGTTTATTCTAAAGCATCTCGGAAGCAAGACCAAACGTGTCTGTCTCCATCAGCAAAGCAAAAGCAAGACTAACATTACAATAGTACAACAAACGGAAATATACATCATGTGACATATTCAACATCCTCTTCCAAGCCTAAGCCTGTTTAAGGTGGAACAGAATCTACTATGAAATCCTAACAATGGGCCCACGCAGGTGGGCTCTGCTTCACTGGAGGCTTTTAAGCAGAGATTGGAGAGCCACGTGTCAGGGATGCATTGGGTGTGATTCCTACATTGCAGGGGGTTAGACTAGATTGCCTTTGGGTGTCCCTCCCAGCTCCACAGTTCTATGATTCTATGACTACCTCACACACATAGTTTTCTGATTGCGCCTCCCTCTTTTTGCTCCTTCTGTGCAGGTCCCCCTGGATGATGAATCTGTTGATGTGGCTGTGTTCTGCCTGGCACTGATGGGTACTAACCTGCAGGAGATCTTGGAAGAGGCTAACCGTGTGCTACGAGTTGGGTAATTGTGGGGTCCTGGGGTCACTGTCATGGGAGGGGCTGTGGCAGTGAGGGGGGCATGTGAAATGGGGATGATGATATTTAATACCTATACTGCTTAATGATGATAATAATAATAATAATAATAATAATAATAATAATAATAATAATAATACTCTGCCCATCTGACTGGGTTTCTACTAATAGAGATATAGTTAGAACATTTCTAAGTGTTGTACAGAAAACTGAAGTAACAACAAACAACTTAAACAAAAGGTACCGTATTACTAAAGTAGAGGATTATGTTAATATAAATTTACTAATTTTCAGACAATGAATGATGGTTGCAAAGAGCCTTTAGCCCGTGAATCAGCTAAATCTGCTTGTAAGCAAAATTTCAGCATAACTAACTTGGATATTGAAAATACCACTATTCATGTATTTTCTATTTCAGTACCAAAACACTCTCTCTGATCTAGTTGGCTTGCATCCTTTAAAATCAGTCCTCAGCACCAATTGCCTTTGAAAACAAGTAGCGAGGAGGAGGATGTGACTCTCTGGCCAGGAAGAGCTTTGGTGGGAGTGCAGACTTCCCAGGCAGAAGGTCTTGGGCTCACCCACTCACACCCACCCGTGGCAGCTCCAATAAGAGCTTAGAGAAGGACCCTTGGGTCTGAAGCCCTGGAGAGAGAAAGAAGGCTGTCAGTGGCTACATGTTGGCCACAGGATCAGAGGCAGCAGCTCTGGATCACTGTGAATAATAATAGTAACAATAATAATTTTATTACTTCTATCCCGCCCATCTGGCTGGGTTACAGGCCATAAAATATTGTAAAACAGACATTTTAAATTTCCAAAGGTGGGAAGGGGCTGCTTCTGAGGAATCCTCTGAGGTTTCCTGACGGGTGACCACATGAAATGCAGTAATAAAATAAGCATGCATTCCCTGGACTGCTTAGGGGGAAAGGATTACATGATTGCTAACCATTCAAAGTGCCAGCAAGAACAATGGCATATCGTATTTGGGGCCCCTCTCTTTGGGGGGCCAGGCCAAGCCTTCTCCCAGCCCCTCCTGGCTTCTGCAGGTGCCCTCCTGACACACACAAGGGATGGGGATGTTTCTGGCTGCTGGAGGATTCACTCAGCATCACACTTAGTCCTTTATACCTCTTTTCAGCTGTCATTTCTGCTGACGCAGAGCTGGGAGGGTGAAGAGGGGCTGCAGCGGGGGGGGGGGCAAAGGGGCGCCTTGGCTGATCTCCCTCCCTCCCTCCCAGGGGGACCCTCCTGGTGGCCGAGGTGGCCAGCCGCTTCCCGGACGTGCGGGCCTTCGTGGCGGCGCTCGCCCGGCTCGGCTTCCGGCTCCTCAGCAAGGTAGGTTTCCGCGGGGCGTGGGCGGGGGGTTCCCGTCCTCCTTGCCGGGCGCGCGCGAGGCCCCCTCCGGCCCGCGCGCGCCTCCGCATCGCCTTCCCCCTCCTCTCCTTCCAGGACGTGACGGGCAGCCACTTCTTCACCTTCGAGCTGCGCAAGGCAGAAGCGCCGAAGCGGAAGGGGCGGGGCGAAAGGGCTCTTCCGGGACTGGCGCTCCGCCCCTGCCTCTACAAGCGGCGGTGACGTCAGGGGGCGGGGCTTCGTCTGGGCCGCCGTCGCGTCGCTCTGAATAAAGTGCTTTTCTCGAAGCGGAAGTGTCTCGTCGCTCAATGCCTGCTGGGGGCTGTAGGGGAGGCAGGGGCGGCGCGCGGCCGGCGCAAGCGCAGTCCGGCCGAGTCCGGGCGGCGGCGGCGGCAGCAATGTCGGTATCGGCGGGCGGGCCGGGGCCCGGCGGCGGCGGGGGCAAGCTGGACATCAACCGGGCCTGCGTGGCGGAGCTGGAGCGGGCGCTGGTCGGCATCGGGCGCCGCCGGGCGAGGGGCATCGTGCGCAAGAGGGAGGTGAGGGACCCAGGGGTCCGAAGGGGCCCACCAGCACCACCTTCCTCCCCCCCCCGGAACTGAGCGGGTCTCGAACCCCCCGAGGGGCTGCTTACCTGCCGCGCCGCGCCTCCCCCCCAAAAATAGGGCCCCCAGAGGAGGGGAGGGGCTCCGTTCCTGCCGGGAGGGGCTTTTCCGGGGGGGGAGGGTTCCTCTTCTCTCTCGGTGCGTGACTTGGGCGCCCCCTTCCCTCCCCCCCAGGAACTGAAGGGCTTCGCCTCCCTGGACGACCTGCTGCACGTCAAGGGGATCACGGCGCGGATCCTGGAGCTCAACAGCCAGCGAATGATCTGCTCCGCGCAGCAGCCGGACCCCGCCAGAGCTGCCGCCTCCCCGTCGTCTTCGGCTCCCGCGCCCCGCGACGGCGCCGCTGCCGCCACCGAGGTGGGCTTGGCGGCGACCTTCTCCGAGGCTGCGGGGCGGGCGGGGAGCGAGCGGGAGGAAGCCGTGCCGGCCGAGGGGGCGCGGCGGGGCGGCGGGCCGGGCCGAGGCTGCCTGAACCCTGCTGCCCGCTTCCCCTCGCAGGCTCCGGGCGAAGAGGCGGGTCAATCGCCGCCGCCGCCGCCGCGTCCCGGGCAGCAGCAGCAGCAGCAGGAGAGTTGGGCGCCGGCCTGCTTGGCGGACGAGGCGGAGCTGGAGGAGGAGCCGGGCAGCTCCTACCCGCCCGGGGCTCCCGATTCCGAGGACGAGACGAGCGGCGGCAGCAGCGATGGCGAGGAGAGCGGCGGCGACGTCTACTTCTACTACACGGTGGACGAGCGCTGGATCGACTACCTGGAGCGGACGGAGGGCGGCGGCCTCATCCGGCACACGCGGCCCAAGGTGAAGAAGGGGCTGCGGGGGAAGAGAAAGGGAAGGGGGAGCCCCAGGCACCTGCGAGACCCCCGGGAGAGCAGGAGGCTGCCCGCGAGGGGCCAGATCCAGCAGACACTTCTCCTCTCCTGAAGGTGCCTGGGGAAAGGAGCCCAGAGACAGGGATGGGGCTCTGGGGTGCAGCAGGCAGCCGAGAGTGTCCATGCCAGGCAGCAGGGGGGTGGGGGGTGGGGGGGGCTGTGCAAGTATTCGGTTTGGCCCAGGGAGGCTGGCAGGAGGGGAGGGTGATGCTGGCCAGGGCCTTCAGGTTCTCCCTGGAAATGGCTGTGGCATCAATGCTTGTGCTGAGCATTTCTCAGGGGGTGCAGCCAAGGGACTGTGCTGACCAAAACAAGTGGGTGGGAGCTCTTGAATTTAATGCCTCGTTTGTGATTTTTATTTTGCTCACTGGAGGAATTTTTGAAGTTGGAGCACATTTTTCCTGTGCAGATTCTAAGTCTGCATTTCAGTCTGCAATTCATGGAAGAGAAGTTGTTGGCGGCAACTAGCCACCATGGCTAAGCATGCTCTGCTCTGCCCTGCACAGTAAGAGGCAGCGATGCCTCTGAAAACCAGGTGCTGGAAGCCACAGGTGACCGGGGGTGGGGGTGTTGTTCTTGGGCACCAATTGTGCTTGTGGGTTTCCATAATGGGCATCTGGTTGGCCACTATGGGGACAGAGGGCTGGACTGGATGGGCCTTCCAATCAGCAAGCCCAAGAGGGTCAGTGTGGTTTAGACCACACTCCCATGCACATCCCTTTTTGAATCTGTGCAACGGGGCGAGCGGTTGCTTGGTCCCAGCTTCTGCCAACCTTGCAGTTTGAAAGCATGCCAGTGCAAGCAGATAAATTAGTACTGCTGGGACAGGAAGGCAAATGGCATTTCCATGCGCTCTGATTTCCGTCACTGTGTTCCGTTGCGCCAGAAGCGGTGTAGTCCTGCTGGCCACATGACCTGGAAAAACTATCTGCGGACAAACACCGGCTCCCTCAGGGGGAAGCGAGATGAGCACAGCACCCCATCGTACCTTTGATTGGACTTAAACTTTCCAGGGGTCCTTTACCTTTGCCCGATGGGCCATTGGCCTGATCCAGCAGGCTCTTGTGATTCTCAGGTGTGTTCTGGCCATCAAGGCTCCAAGGAAGAAAGACAAAAGCTGTCAGGCGGGGAGAGGGCTGCTGTGCGCTGCATCTTTATTCCCCACCTCCTGCCCTTACAAGGTTGTCGTCCCAAAGCGCAGTTTGTAGATCTGTGTTCTGAGAGAAAGTGTTCTGCTATTGAACCTTCCCGTCTTTTGGGGAGGCAGGGGGGCCCTGGCATGGCTACTGTGTGGTGGAGGCAGCAAGAAGAGTGCCCCACTTGACTTTCAGCTGTGTGCATTGCCTGGATCCATGTGACTCCATTCTGCCCCATCTCTCTGCATTGCAGATGAAGCGCAAGTCAGAGAGCGGCCCAGATGGCAGAGCCCAGTCGCCTGGCAAGAAGCTGTGCAAGGGCTCCGAGAGGGGCAGGTGAGGAGGTTGTGGGTGGCGCTCGGGAGCTCCTGCAAGGTGCCGGGTGGGACATGGAGTCTGTCTCCAGCCGGACTCTTGACTTGGGCCAATGCTTGTGGGAGAACAACTCGGACCCCCACCGTGGCATTTTCCTGACATACTTGCTTCCTTTCCAGAGTGCTGGGCCCCTGTGTCGCTAGCCCCACAGCCACCTTTGGGGATTTGCGGAATGCCAAGGCAGGCCAGGCACGCTGCCGGCATGTCCCCCCAATGACACCACCCCCTGAGCTGCAGGACTGGCTGCGGACTTTCCAGGTGAGCGGCAGACAGAGCCTCATGTGTGTGTGTCTGTGTGTGATGCACGAGGCCCTTGGCTGGAGGCAGAGCAGGGCTGCGCATTCTGGATGGCAGCTGCAGAATGGCCACCTGGCTGGCTTGTGCTGACCTTCTGACATTCGGCAAAAGCCTTCACGAGCCGGGCGTTTGGCAGATGTTGTGCCAAACACACAGATGTTGTGTGTTTCTCATTTCCAAGTTGTTGTTTTTTTTAGGGGGTTGATCTTAAAAGTGAGCTGATGCAATGGTGGTGCTTTTGCTTGGATTGCTTTTGTGGGCTGCTTTGCGGCCTTGGTTCTGGCCCAGAGATGGGTAGCAATCCTGGGTTTTGCGCTTGATCTCCCCTTACTCCTTTCTCCCGCCAGCGCTGGAGTGGCCCAGAGAAGCTGCTGGCTCTGGATGAGCTCATTGACCGCTGTGAGCCTCCTCAGATCAAGCACATGATGCAAGTGATCGAGCCCCAATTCCAGCGCGATTTCATATCACTGCTGCCCAAAGAGGTGAGTGTCTGGTGGGTGGTGGTGGGGGGAGTGTCTTGGAGGAAGAATGCAGGGCAGTTGTTGGCCAAAGGTGATGGTGGAAGAATGAGCTTGCAGGGCGGTGTTGGAAAGCCTTGAGCAACAGGCCAAGAGATCAGAATCTGGGCCAAAGTCAAGAGGGGGGGATAAGGGGACACGATAGGTAGTTGTAAAAGAAGTGAAGCAGTGCGCATGCGCACGAAAGCTTATACCAGAACAAACTTAGTTGGTCTATAAGGCACTACTGGACAATTTTTTTGTTTTTATTTTTTATTTAACTGCGTCAGACCAACACGGCTACCTACTTGTGTCTAAAACAAATAAGAGTCAGAACTAGTCATACAAGCTACACATTTTTAAAGTGTCCATGAAAACTCACAGAAACACTAGGATGAAGTAACTTCCATCAGAGAGAAACTGGAAGAAGAGAACTTTATCTGAAGTGCGAATGTGGCACCAGGAGGAAAATTGACTAGAGCCAGTTGCTTTAGCAAGAGATAAAAGATACATCAGAGAAGGAGCTATTTGATTTGATCTCAAGGCCTTGGAAAAGTTTTAAAGGCAAGTTATCGGAGAACCTGAAGGCCTGGCAAGAAGCTAACAGCCAGAGTTTAGTTCCTGCCAAAGAGGAGGAAAAGGAATGAGGCAGCCAAGGGAAGGAACAACAGCCGAGGGCGTTGCAGGAGGGAGGAAGAACAGACCAACCCAGAAGGGGATGGTAGGAGAGAGCTTGGCCAAGAGCAAGCGGCTGGGGGTCCCAGGCCTTGTCTCAGTGTGCAGCAGAAAGTGATGGGAAAGAAGAGGAAGTGGGGGGGGGTGGAAATTGGGCCTCTGGGATCCAAATGATTTCTGGTTGCTAAGGCAAAAGTTGGGCTTTATGCTCAAATTAGGCTTTAAAATGTAAACAGATGCAGAGTACAAAATCTTGTCTTTTTGAAAGTGATTGTTAAATGGTTTTAAATGGTGTGCTTGTCATAAATGGCAGATGGGCTGAACACTTTCAGTCGAAAGCCGCTCCCCCCCTTAATTTTTAAATATACGAACCTTAAGGGAAGGCTGTCAAAGATGTCAAAGGAGAGGAGAGACAGCAGTCAATGAATGGATTTAGCTCGCTTGAACGTCTGCGTAGGTGAGCTAATGTAACGGACACTCTCTCCCTGCCTCTCCAGGCCAAAGCAGAACTTCCCTTGTGAGGTGCAGGCTACCATTTTAGAGCAAAAGCTGTGCCATAGGGAGTCCTCTGTAACACATCCAAAGAAAGAGCCCAACCAGGTAGGGGAGTGGCAAGGAGGACAAGGAGAAATGGCAGGAGGATGCTTGGAGGGCAAGAGATTGGCCCAGGTGGTCAGAACAGGGAGCTCAGCCGCAGACTCTGTGCTGGATTGGAAAGGCAGGAGAGGCCTTTGCGGGGTTTGGGATTGGGGGGGTCCTGGTGGGCCCTGAGAGCTGCTGCGTTTGGCTGGGCCTTGAGGGGCTGTGGGAGGAGGGTGTGGACCACTGGCCTTCCCAAGGGCCTTTGCCCAGCTCTCTTCTTGGAGGAGCATTGGAGGGCTGCTTCAGGTGTTCGTCTGGTGAGGGTGAAAGGATGGCAGCAGCCCCTCACCCCCTTTCCCAGCTGTGTGGGGCCTGGTGGTGTCAGGTCATCTAGATGGCAAAGTCTCCACATTGCCACAAAGCCGGGGGCCATTGCTGTGGTGAACGTTGGAAGTTGCCTCACCCGAGAGGGAGGCCCTCCAGGCCACAGCCAGAGAAGAGCTGCCCAGCCCAGCCCAGCCCCATGCTCTCTCTGCAGCTGCACCGGTTTGGGCCTGGCTTGCCCTTTGCACCCAGGAAGGCCTTTCACAGGAGGAAATCTTGCCCCTTTTGCAGTTGGCGCTCTACGTGCTCTCATTCCTGGAGCCGCGGGACCTGCTCCGGGCGGCGCAGACCTGCCGCTACTGGCGGATTTTGGCCGAGGACAACCTGTTGTGGCGGGAGAAGTGCCGCGATGCAGGTGAGGCCCAGCTCAGCTCCTGCCCAGTGTTGCTTCCCGGCTGCCCTTGGGCCTCCTCCTTGTCACAGCCACTTCTGTCTCTTGCAGGTATTGAGGAGCCCCTGAGTCTGCGCAAGCGCCGGCTGCTCAGCCCAGGCTTCATGTACAGCCCCTGGAAACTGGCCTTCCTGCGGCAGCACCGAATTGACATGAACTGGCGTGGCGGGGATGCCCGTCCCCCCAAGGTAGGGGACCTCCCTTGACCCCCACCATTGGGGTTGACATACCTCGCCATGGGATCTATGGGGTGGCTGCAAAATGGGGGCCAAACAGCAGGCTCTGGAGGAAAAGATGGTGTCTCCTTCCAAGCGCTTCACCCAGAGCAACTCAATGCCTGGGTGCCCAGCTGGGTCCCAGTCCTTGTCAGTCCTTGTCCTATACCAGGCAGGGCCCAGGGCTCAGTGGTGGGCTGGGACAGACCTGTGCCCCAAACTCTTGAGAGCCGCTGCTGCTGCTGCCAGTTAGTGTGGGTCCTGCTGGGCTAGGTGGATCTTTGACTTCTGGCAAAGAAGATCCAGAAAGTTGAATTATTCTGGCTATTCACAAATGTGGGGGGTGGGGGGTGGGAAGAGAGTTGGGGCTGTCACTGTGGCTGAACGTCCAGCCCTTGCTGAATTTGAAGTCGGCCTGCTTGATGCCAGCTCCTGACCGCTGGGCCTTGTCTCAAGCCTTGGAGCCCTGTCTTGGAGAACTCAAGGCCACTTGAGAAAGGGGGGGCACTTTCTTTGTGGGGGTGCAGGGTGATGCCAGTTGGCCCGCTAAATCTCTCCCTGTGCCAGGTTCTGAAAGGCCACGATGACCATGTCATCACCTGCCTCCAGTTTTGCGGCAACCGCATTGTGAGCGGCTCAGATGACAACACGCTCAAGGTGTGGTCGGCTGTCACCGGGGAGGTGAGTCTGGGAAATGGTGCTGTGGGCGGGGCCGGCTGTGGCTCCGCCTTCCCTGGCTCTGAGCACCTTCCTCCTCCTCCTCATCCTCCTGCAGTGTGTTCAGACCCTGGTGGGGCACACGGGGGGCGTCTGGTCCTCCCAGATGAGGGACAACATCGTGATCAGTGGTTCAACAGACCGCACCCTGAAGGTGTGGAACGCGGACACGGGCGAGTGCGTGCACACCCTCTACGGGCACACCTCCACCGTGCGCTGCATGCACCTCCATGGCAGCAGGTAGGTTGGGGGAGGGGAGGCCGCTCCAGGGACCCCTCCTGCCGCTCCTGCCTGGGACTCAAGCTGCTTGTCTCTCCTCCCTCGGCAGGGTGGTGAGTGGCTCACGGGACGCCACCCTCCGCCTCTGGGACATCGAGACCGGGCAGTGCCTGCATGTGCTGATGGGCCACGTGGCCGCCGTCCGCTGTGTCCAGTACGACGGGCACAAGGTGGTGAGTGGCGCCTACGACTACACGGTCAAGGTCTGGGACCCCGAGACGGAGAGCTGCATCCACACCTTGCAAGGCCACACCAATCGTGTCTACTCCCTGCAGGTGAGGGACCCCGACCCCTTCCCTCCCCTCCCCACCCCCCCACCCCCTGATTCGCACAGCCACTCACTTCTCCCACCCCTCTCTTGCACAGTTTGATGGGACCCACATTGTGAGCGGCTCCCTGGACACCTCGATCCGGGTGTGGGATGCTGAGAGCGGTAACTGCCTGCACACCTTGATGGGCCACCAGTCCCTGACCAGCGGCATGGAGCTGCGCGACAACATCCTGGTCTCTGGCAATGCCGACTCTACGGTCAAGATCTGGGACATCAAAACGGGCCAGTGTCTGCAGACCTTGCAAGGTGGGTGCGGTGGGCAGCTGGCTCAGCTCTGAAACTCCCCATCAGCCCTCCCAAAGGCCTTGGGGTGGGGAGAGCCCATTTGGGATACGGAAGCAGGCATAGGGTGGGAGCCTGCCACCAGTGGCGTCCTCCAAGAAGAGGTGCCTGGGCACTTGCTGGCTGGGCATGGCAGCTGGTGACTGCCTCTCACCTTCCTTGCTCCCCCCCCGCAACTTCTGCAGGTCCCAGCAAGCACCAGAGTGCCGTCACCTGCCTCCAGTTCAGCTCCAAGTTTGTGGTGACCAGCTCAGACGACGGCACCGTCAAGCTGTGGGACCTCAAGACGGGCGAGTTTGTGCGCAACCTGGTGGCGCTGGAAAGTGGCGGCAGCGGGGGGGTGGTTTGGCGCATCCGGGCCTCCAACACAAAGCTGGTGTGCGCTGTGGGGAGCCGCAACGGGACCGAGGAGACCAAGCTGCTTGTTTTGGATTTTGACGTGGACCTGAAATGAGGGGGGGGGTGGCTGGACTGGCAGGGGGGCCTGCGGGACGGGCATCCCCCAAGGCGCGAGTGAGTGGTGCCTGGCCGAGCACCTTATTTATAGCCCGGCGTGCAGGGCCCTGGGCAGCTGGCAGAGCGGCAGAGCACCCAAGTCTGCTTTTTGTACACACTAATAATATATCACTTTATTTCTGTACATGGCTTTTTCTGTGTCATGTGGGTTAAGCCTGGGAGGGGGGAGGGGGCTGGCCTGGGGAGGGGCCTCTGGGGGAGGGGGGAGGGCGCTGCCTTTGCCCTGCGCTACTTTCCCCCTCCCAGCGCAAGAGGCTGACAGCATGAACACGCTGCTGGAGGCACAACTCAGGGGCCATCTTGGAAGGCAGGCTCAGGTGCAGGATGACGTGCTGGCTGCTGAGCATCACAGGGACCTCGGGGGCCCCCAGGTAGACGGGGCACAGGTACTTGTCGGCTGGCATCTTGGTGGGGGGGTCAGCAGTGGCCATCTCCCAAGTCTGGCGGGTGGCCTGGATCCAGATGGTGGGCAGAGGGCAGGGCGCGGCTGTGCGGCTCTCCTGCAGCAGCCCACTGTGGGCCTTCCAGAAGGCATGGCGCAGCTCCAGGCCACTCAGGTAGATGCCTTTCTCTGGGGCGCTGGTGGGGGGTGGCCCACTGGGAAGGACCTGGCCAAGAGAGGGGGAAAGGGGGCACTCAGGGACCGGGGCTGCTGTGCTTGCTTGCCCCTGTGCCCAACCCCAGGCCCGCCCTCCCCTACCTGTTGGTGCAGCTGGTAGCGGTGAAGCTCCTGCCTCTCCACGCGAGCCCTCTCTTGCAGCACGGCCAGGAGGAGGCGGCGGGGCTGGTGGAAGGCAGCCAGCTGGTAGTGCGCCACGAGCGACCCGCTGATGGAGCCCAGGTAGCTGCAGAGGAGCTGGGTCCGCTGCTGGAGCGTCTGCAGCCAGGCCTGGGGGGTCTGGGGGCTGGTCAGGGCGTAGGGCCGCCAGGGGCTGGGCAGGCAGCCCTGCTTCAGGTGGTAGAGGATGGTGCTACAGCGGCGGGAGGAGCAGGGCTCCCCCTGCAGGTGCTCTTGGGCGCAGCACAGGTCCCGGCCCACTTGCTTGAGCAGGGCCAGGAGGATGCCCGCCTCCTCCAGCAGGAAGCGCTGCAGGGGGCGCGGCTTGGGGCGGGCCTGCCCTTGCGGGGGGCACCCCTTCCAGCCCACCTCCCAGCCACACTCGGTCAGCTGCTCCTGCAGCTCCTGCACCAGCTGGCTCCCGTCCCGCAGCAGCTGCTCCAGGGCTTCTGTGGGCGGGCGGCAGGGGGCCCTCCGGGGCTGCCACAGGCCCTGGGAGGCCTGCAAGGCCGACAGCAAGGCCTGGCTCCGCTCGGCCAGCATCCGCTGCTGCAGCGCGCTGCACAGGCCGATCCCGGCAGGCTCCATGGGGCTGGACAGCTGCTCGATGCTGGCCTGGGTGGCGGCCGCCGCCTCCTCATCACTGTTCCCTACAGGATACAAGGAAAGGGAGGGGGATCAGGAGGGGGACGCGGCTGCTGTAGGAGAGCACCCAGCGCCAAAGGCCCACCGGCAGGCTCTTCCCAGCGCTCTTCAGAGACATTAGCCAATTCTTGATGAGCCGCATAATGGCCACACTCTGCCGCCACAGCTGGAGGAAGCAAGACTTCCAAACCCTCGTTGCCGGAAACCGCTCTTGTGCTTGAGTCCGGCTTGCGGGTTTCCTGCAGTGAGAACAGGCTCTTTTGATCTTCTCTCACCTGGGTTGGGGCAGCCGACGACTGTGGCCACGAGCTGCTGGAGGCTGGAGGGTGGCTGCAGGGGGGAGGCAGGAGCCAAACAGGCCTGGCACAGGCTCTGCACCACTTGGGCATCACCGCTGTCCAGGACATGGCCCCCATAGAGCATGGTCCCTGCAGGGGCAGAAGAGCCAGCCGTGTTCAGGAGGGGGCCTTCAAGGCCTTGGCTCTTGAACCCCTCATTCAGCCCTGTTTCCATACCGGCCAGCTCCTGCAGGGCTTCCTGGCCTCCGTCTGTTAGGCAGCTCAGCCTCTCCTGGATTCTGAGCCCGGCCAACACTTCCCCGTGGCTCCTGCAAGGGCAACACAATCTCGGGCATAGAGCAGAGTCAGAGCAAAAACCACACTCCCGGCTTTGTGGCTGGACAGAAGCCTGCCAGAGGGAGGACCATCTTGCTCCGCCCCCTCCCCTTGCAGCCAGCAGCCCCCTCCGTGGCAACCCTTGGGCAAGGACTGGTTTGTTAGCCCACACAGGCAGCTCCAAGAGCAGGGGAAGAATGGGGAGCCCACAGGTGGCGATTCAGGGTGCTTTCCAAGTTGCATAAAGTGGAGGAGGCGTTTCCAAGCTTTTTGCCTCGCTGCTGGACAGGGCAAGCCCTTCCTTCACTCACCACAGGTATGTCTCTGCCTGGGTCCACTGGGCATAGTTCTGCCTGTAGAGCAGGACCCCATAGAGGGCGAGGAGGGGCAGCCGCTGCTCTGTGTCTAGTTTCTGGGTTTGCCCCTGCAGCCAGTAGTGGCTGCGTGCCAGGATGCCCTTCAGCTCCAGTGGCATATCGCAGAAGAGGGAGGTGGCACTGCGCTTCAGGAGTCCTGTTGGCGTAGAAGAGAATCAAGCACCGCAGCCGAGGCCGGGAGGGAGAGTAAGGACAGCTGCTGCCCTTGGCCTCCAAGGCCATCAGAAGTGGCTCAGCTTCTGTTTCTCCTGCAGAGGAAGGCCCTGTGGCAGAGCCAGCGGCACTGGGAGGGAGCCCAGACAACAATGAGCAAGAGGGAGGGGGTCCCTGGGAGAGAGAGGTGCAAAGGGCGGGCAGGGTGTGGAGAAGGCCCTCTGGCCGTGCCCGCCTGCGGCACCAGCCTCCCTCCCTACTCCCTGGCCTGGTACCTGGCATAGAATGAGGGGCGTCGGCTGCAGTGATGAGCCACAGGCGGAACTTGGTGTGGATCTCGAGGCCTCCCCCTGAGACCTTGCCTGTGCAGAAAGGGCAAGGTGAGAGGGGCTTTGGCCGGGGGGGGGGGGGAGGGAGAGGGAGACACCTCCTGCTTCTTCCGTCTGCCTCACCTGAGGATTTCACCAACTCGTCCAGCAGCTGCAGCAAGTCGGGGTCCCAGTGCTCCTGGAGGTGGCAGTTGGTCAAGACCAGCCACTTGCCTCTTTTGCTGCAGATGGGCAGCGTCCGCCAAACCCGCTTGCAGGCATCTGGGGTGCCAACGGAGAGGACTACCACATTTCCCTGCAGGGGATGGTGCCTGGTTACTTGCTGTGTCCCCCCAGAGGGACCCAACTGACACCTGCACCCGTTGCCCCCGTCTCACCCCTCGTCCCCGCTGGGTGGCCATCTGCTGGATCCAGAGGAGCGGGTGCATGAAGGAGCCTGGTGAGCTGGCCGAGGGCGTGTGGAAGATGATGGGTTTGTTGGCCCGGCTGTAGGAGTACGGGTAGGTGATGGCCATTTCCTCGGTGAGAGACCAGCCCAGCAAGCAGGTGGTGAGGGCCGAGATCACGCTGCTCATGGCAGTAGGACGCAAGATGCGCCACAGGATGGCCCGCTGGAAAGGCCTGAGGTGGGCGTGGCTGGGGCACAGAGCCAGCCCCACCATGGTGGAGGGCAGGCGGAAGTACTCCTGCCACTGGGCGGCCTGCCCAGCCAGGGAGGCCTGCAGCCCCTGGAACCCAGGAACGTTCTCCAGCAAGCCGCACTCCTCCCAGGCCTCGGCGCTCACCCAGGTGGGGCAAGGCACCCTGACCTGCGGCTGCAGAAGCTCCTTGGCCGCTGGCTCCTGCAGGCCCTGGCAAAAGACCAGCCACTCCAGCGGGGTGATCTCCCCAGAGACCTTCAGCGTGGCCACAGCCCCCAGGAAGAGGTAGAGAAGGCGGTCCATCTCCCGCAGGCAGGGCACCGCCTCGGTGAGGAAGTGGTGGAGCACAGCCTTGCTGAGCTCCAGGAGGCGGGACTCCAGCGACTGCTGCTTGGTCGTCTCCTGGTGCTTGGTGGAGAGCAGGGCCTGGCGCACGCGGGCCATGCAGATGCTGCTGGGGAAGCTGTAGGAGGGGTGGAGGCGGCAGACCTGCTGGAGGGCCAGGTGCAGGGCCACGCCCAGGCGGGGCACCGTCCGGTACTTGTTGCACAGCGCCGCCTGGTCCTGGTGCTGGGAGACCATGTGCTGGTGGGTGGCATGCAGGGCCTGGATCTGCGTCTGCAGCAGCCGCACCATCGGCATGAAGTTCTCCTCCTCCAGCAGAGAGCGCTGCGGCTGGGCAATCAAGGCCACCAGCTCCTCCTGCGGGGAAGAGCCACGGGGGGGGGGGGGCTGGGCTGAGCAGCCTCTCCACTGCTGCCCCACCTGCCCCACGCCAAGCCACAGGAGCCCCTGCCTCACCTCCGTGGCCTCCAGCTTCCCCTCCAGCTGCAGGACCCCAAACTGCAAGGCCTGCTGGTTCTTCAGGATCTCCTTCCGCTCGGCCCGCAGGACCTCCACCAGAAGCTGCTCCTCCAGCGCCTCCTGGCTGAGGCTGAGGTCAATCACGTTCAGGCTCTTGAGAAGCTCATGGTCCACCTCTGCAAAGAGGAGGAGGAGCCAGGCGGGAGGGAGGGAGGGCCCAGCCATCCCAGTCACCCACCTGCCTGCCCCCCTCCACCGATGGCTGGCTACAGGGTGGCTCTTGTCCCCCACACACACTTTGGGGAACCCAAGTAGGTCGCTGCCGTGTTTTGAGAGCACAGTTTCCAATCCCTATGCTGGGGGAGAATCTAGCTTTGCTTCCACCCGCAGCAACTGGAAGTTTCCAAAGCCTCTCACCCTCTGAGGGGGGAGCCGGGCATCGCTGTCAGGGTGAGCAGCGAATGACTGAGCAGCGAGTGACTGAGCCGCCTCCACCCACCTCGTCTTTTAAAGCCATCCAAGTGTGTGGCTGCTTTGGGGAGTGAATTCCACTTGGGGAAGGCACCTCCCTCCCTCCCTTACCTGCAGCCAAAGCCTCCAGAGGCAGCTCTGTGCACAGGTAGAGCCGGAAGGAGGTGGGCACCAGCACCGCGTCCTCCATGGACTCGGAGTGGAGGGCACCTCGGAACGATTCCTTCTGCATCAGCTGCTGGAGGGCTGGGCACCAGGGGACGTTCTTCTCAAAGTCCATCAGCAGCACCGGGATGCCTGTGAGGAGGTGGGAGCCAAGCAGCACATTGGCCTGAGCTCCCGGAGGACGGTGCTGCTGAGAGGGAACTGCACCCTCCCCGGGGGCTGCCAACTGCAGGGACACCCCCTTCCTCCGCTTACCATGGCAGGCTGCGTTGCATAGGTTCTGCTCCAGGTCTGGGTCTGTGAGCGACAGGATCTCCAGGTTGTCTTCTGCGATCTCTTCGGAGCTGCCCTGCTCTACCATATCCGGCACCAGCTCAGAGATGGCAAAGGCCTGAGAATCCTCTGTAAAGAGGGGTTGGGTGAGAAGCTACCCGCAGGCAAGGCCATGGGCCTGACTCCCGCCCACCCACCCTGCACTCCCCACTCACCCTCTTCCAACGCTTTGGATGTCAGCAGCCAGACACAGGCCTGCTTGTCAGGGTCCACCAGCAGAGGCCAGCGATGAGCCTGCGTGTGGGTGCTGGAGAGCAGGATCATGCCAACCAGGCGGCTGCTGGGGTCCTTGGGCTTGTGGACTCGATCCCAGAGACGCTGCTCTGGAGGAGAGCTGAGCAGGGACACCAGTTCCAGGGGCTGTTGCACAGCCAGCAGCACATCGCTGGGGGAGGCTGGGCCAGGGCAGGGCAGCTCCTTCTGCAGGAGCCACCTCACGTCGTCTGGCCCGAGGGGGCCCCAAGCCCCGGCACACACCGCTTGCCACTTCTCCAGCAGCTCCTCCCGCCGCTGCGGAGGGAATGGGCCCAGGTAGGAGAGGCTGGCTGCAGCGAGGAGGGCATCGCCATAGACGGTAGTGCGGTGGGATTCCAGGTTCTAGGAAGGAAAGCAGAGGTGCCAGCGGGCTGAGTCTGGGAGAACAGCACCCTCGGCTCGCAGGGCGTGGAGGGAGGGACAAGGGTGGACATGCAGGCAGCCCCTCTTACCCTTGTGACAGTTGTCCAGTTGGCCATGTGCTCGGCCACAGAGCTCTCGACAGTGGTGGCCTCCTCTTTGGCCTGCAGGGACTGGGTGAGCTGGTGCATCAGCTTCTCCTGGCGCTCCTTCTTCTGCTTCAGCTCCTTGATGCGCAGTTGGGTGGCATCTCTCAGGTACTCCGCGTGCAGGCGCCTGTCGCCCAGCTCCATCTTCTCTGTGTTGATCTGGGCGTCACAGTACTTTAGCCGGGCCATGGTCGGCTGCCAGTCGAGCAGGGCCCAGTGGTACCAGTAGGTGGCCGAGATCCACTGGAAGAGGGCGGCGGCAGCCTGGCTGGCGTTGCAGATGTTGGCCTTAGAGATGTGCTCTTGAGTCACAGCCCGGCCCAGGGCCTCAAAGAGCTCTGTGGGGAGGCTGTCCTTGGGGTAGAAGACAAGGTCCTGGAGGGGGGAGCAGAGGGAATGGGACCCTTGCCTGACTTTTTCACCAAGGAATGGGGTGCATTTCTTTACCTCTCTTCTGCCACAAGAAACACAAGGCTGCTTGTACAGTATTAAAATGCCCCAAGCTAAAACAAACAAACCCACAGTTGCTTACAATGAATATGAGCCAAAGGGGAGCACCTTCTCCAGCAGGTTCCAGAAGCACCCAGGGGGGCTGGGGGGGCCTTCCAGCCTGTCCACATCCCCAGCTCCTGCACATGGCCTCTCCTCTCTCTGACTTCCCTGCCCACTCCAGAGAGGCCCCTAGCAGCCCCGTGCAGAAATGAATTGCATTTGCCATTTCCCCTCCCATTCACCCAGTTTGGAGAGGTCTGTTTGGAGCTCTTCACAATCTCTACTTGTTTTAACAACTCTGAATAGTTTAGTATTGTCTGCAGACTTGGCCACCCCACTGCTGAGCTCTAACTCTGAGTCATTTGTGTGCAAGTTTAAAAGCTCATGTCCCGATCCTGATCCTTGGGGGACTTGACTTTACACATGAATTTGTTCAGAGAACAGACCATCTATTCTAGTCTTACTCTTTGCTTCCTATGATTCAACCAATTCCATAGGCCCAAGAGGACTTCGCCTCTTACTCCTTGACTGCTAAGCTTAATCAGGAGTCTTTGATGAGGGACTATATCAAAAGCTTTTTGAACCTTTAGGTGCACAATGTTGACTGGATGAGCCCCATCTATATACTCTGATTATTTGTTCTGGGCTACACTCTCAGCTCCTGTGGGCTTCTCTGTTCTTGGGTGCAGCCCTCCTTGAAAACCAAACCATAAAGATTAAACTCATCAGAAGAAATAAAGCAAATACCATGCAAGGTCACAGCATTTGAAAAATGAATTACTAACCAGAGATGTGTAAGCATTTACTGTTAACAACCAGCATGTATCAGAAAGCAACAGAAAGAAAAGAAATTGGAGACAAAAATGGTTCAACAGAAATGACTGAACCTAACAGATATATCCAAAATACAGTAAGAATTGTTCTTGATCTCTCTCACTTTCTTGCAGAGGAGGGGGGAGAACTCTGTTGCAACAGAAAAATAAAGATCTGCCTTGCTTTCACTGGATCCTGCCTCCATCCACTCTCCTCCGATTGATCATGACTTGAGGGGACTCAAGAGTCCCTTGGGGAACTGAGGAGCAAAAGGCAAGCCTCACTTTTTCTACAACCCTTGAGGGATAATTTTATATATACTGTACAGTATAATGTTTTCTTCCTGAAGGATATTTTCCATGCTTCGTGAGGACTGCAGTATCTCTGTTATGCTCAATTACTTTCCTGTTCTCTTACTGTGGCTGATGGTTTCTGGTTTTATCCACTGGTAAAGGTAAAGAGATCCCTGACCATTAGGTCCAGTCGTGACCGACTCTGGGGTTGTGCGCTCATCTCGCGTTATTGGCCGAGGGAGCTGGCGTACAGCTTCCAGGTCATGTGGCCAGCATGACAAAGCCGCTTCTGGCGAACCAGAGCAGCGCACGGATACCCTGTTTATCCACTGGTAGTTCCATGCTAATCAAATGCACATTTTCTGTTTCGCTAGCCATGCCTCCCCACCCCCTCCCAGGAGGAAACAGGCTGCTTTTGCTCCTCCCTTTGTCAAGGACTTGGCACAGCTGGAACAGCCTCTTGGTCTTGGCCAGGGTCTCTCTCTTCCCAGGCGGGCCAGCCCCAACAGCACAGGAGCCGCAGGAAGGGCTCTGGGCCTCACCTCAAAGAAGTTGTCCCTGTTGAGGAGCAGCTTTGCATTCTCCCAGCCCGGCTCCTGCTCAAACATCAGGCAGAGGATGTCCGTCACCATGACCACAGTCGCAGGAGGCTGGCGATAGCTGCGCAGCTCCTCAATGTCCTGCTGCCGCAGCATTGCCAGGGCCTCCTTGTAGTCCTTGTTCACCTGAGATGTGGGGGGGCAAAGGCTCCATGTTGGAGGGCTTTCAGGCTGGGCTCTCCTCACCTGCCCCCCTCTGCCACCCTCCAGATGACTGAGCAAGACCTTCCTCCCCCCCATGCCCCCATACCTTCTTCATGGCCAGCTCCCTCCCCTTCTCCAGAGCATCCCGCTCCTTGGTAAGTGCATCAATGCGCGCTTCATACAGCTCACACTCCTTCTCCTGCTGCTTCAGCACCTCCTGCTCCCGCTCCACCTCCCGCTGACTGCAGATCACTTGCTGCGAGGGAAGGAGGATGGGGGGAGTGAAGGGAGGCCATCCTAAGCCCACCAACCCCCTAAACCGCAGCAGGATCGCCAGGACAACTTGCAGGGGCACCCAAAACACCTGGCTGCTGCTTGTCTGCATAAAAGAAGTCTTCAAGAGTGCTTCCACAGATGTGTCATCTGCCCCATCAGCAGCCAGGATGCGACCTTCAGTGCTAGCTGGAACTTCTGGACCAAGCTCACAGGCAACACCTCATTGCAGTAGTCTAGTCTCAAGGTTACCAACATGTGGGCTGCGGTGGCTGGATCATCCAGATATGCTTGTAGCTAGCAGGTCAAAGGCATTCCTAGCCAGTTGCTGGAGCCTCTACTGACAAATGTACCCAGCAGTAGCCCAAGCTTTGCATCTGCTCTTTCAGAGAGAGGGCAGCCCTGCCCAGAACAGGCAACTGATCTGTCTCTTGGGCATGGAAACCTTCCCACAGAGTCTCTGTCTCCCCAAGATTCAAACACCCAACATGCTGTGAGCCAGGTTTGCCTCTATGGTTTGTCCAACTCCACTTTCTATATTTCTAACCCTCCACAATGGAATGGGATAAAAGATGGTTTCCCCTTTCTTCCTGACTCCATTCTGAATATCCAAATCTTATTTACAAGCCTTGCCCTGTTCCCAGCTTCCTTTCAAATCCCTCCTTCCTACAGTTCCTTCTGCTCCAGTAAATTGGTCAGAAGAGGCGGCTGTGATGGAGAAGACTCTCTGGGCAGCCTCTCCTTGTGAATCATCGAATCCTAGAGTTGGAAGAGACCACAAGGGCCATCCAGTCCAACCCCCTGCCAAGCAGGAAACACCATCAAAGCATTCCTGACAGATGGCTGTCAAGCCTCCACTTAAAGACTTCCACCTCTGCACAAAACCCAGCTGGTGGGGAAAGGCAGCCCTAGGCAGACACCTCCTTGCCTTACTCTTGCTCTGCCGTTGGGGCAAAATGGGCTTCCTTCACTTGCATATGGCACCCAGTGAATTCCAGGTGCTTTATAAATGTCAGGCCAGCTGGGAGCTGGGAGAGTTTCAAGCAGGCAGTCAGCAACTGAGCGGAAGACGATTGGCCGGCCTGACTCACCTCCTTGATCTTCACCAGCTTCAGCTGCAGGAAGCGGACGTCCCGTGTGTGCTCCTGCTGCTTCATGCTCACTTCCCCCATCTTGTGCAGGGCCATCTTCATCCTGCAGGTGGGAAAACCACCCCCATGAGGATGCACACAGAGGGGGTCTGGGGCACAGGACTCAGGGGTCCAACACCCACCCAGCTCTGCCAGTTAATCTGGTTGCCTGAAGTCCCTTCATGGGATGCCTAAGACAGATGCGTGCGCCCTCTGAACCAGGAATGCCTACAGAGAATACAACTTGGGGGGGGGGCTACTTAAGTTCCTCTCAATGGGTTGGGGATGCTATCCATAGTTCTTGGCTGATTGTCAGAAGGCAACTCTTGCTTCCCTTCAAGGGAACAAAGGTCTTTCAAGTAAACTCAGCTATCCTGTGAATCAAAGTCCTGCAAAATACTAACAGATGGACCTTCTCCATCACCCTACCTGGCCCTTTTTAATTTTTTTAATTTTTTTATTTATGCATTTTTCAATATACATTATATACATTCATATTTACATCCTATCAAATCCTATGTGGACTTCCCAACCTACCTTTCCTTGACAGCCTGTTACACATTCTTATGTTTGTTATATCTCCATTTATTATCTACTCCAGAGGTTTTCAACTTTTGGGGGTCCACAGCTCCCTTGACCAACTACCTTCTATCTGTGGCACCCCTGTGGAGTTCAGGAGCCCAGTTATGCCACCCCTTGCCTCACCCTTTTTGAACACCCTCCCTTGTGGACTCTTCCCTCAGCCTCCTCTCCTTGAGAGTCCAGAGGGGCAGCAGCTGCCACTGCCCCTCTGAGCCATAAGAGAGGTGCTTCTTCACACTGCCCCACAAGGGCCTTAGTGGCCCAACGGAGACAGGCCAAAGCTGAATGTGAGGCCAGCACCTTACCTTGGGAGGCAGCAGCAAACACAAGAACAGCCAGCACAGCACAGCACAGCACAGCACAGAGCCTGCCTGCCTGCCTGCCTGCCCCCCCACTTGTCTGTCCATTCCCAACAACATGGGCTGGTTGGCTGGCTGGGCTCCTTCACCCACTTGCTTGCTTACTCCAAGGAGCCTCAGCTCCTTGCAACCAGCAGCCCCTGACCAACCCCAGGGACACCATCCTCCTGTAGAGCTTATAGCCAGGGCTGCTGCAACAAACAGTCATGCAAGCCTTTGGGAGGCAGAGATGTGAGGGGGCATCAGAGGAGGAACGGAAGGAAAGAGGGGCAGAGGCCAGGGTTGCCTGTGGCACCCCAACCATCATTCAAGGCACCCCGGGTGCTACGGCGCACTGGTTGAAAACCCATGATCTACTCTTTTCTCCTTCTATCCATAACCCTTCCTTTTGTTTGCAGCTGCTCACATATTAATCACTGCTGGTAAATTTATCTTGATATCACATTGTTTTAAATATCCCTCAAATTGCTCACACTCGCTTGTTACTATCTTTCCATCTATATTTCTTATCTTGGCCATTATGCTTGCTAGTTGGATATATTCTATTAGTTTAAGTAGCCATTGGTCCTTGGTCGGGACAGCTTTCCCTTTTAGCTGTGGTTAAATCACTGAGCCTAGGGCTTGCTGATCAGAAGGTCGGCGGTTCGAATCCCTGTGACGGGGTGAGCTCCCGTTGCTCGGTCCCAGCTCCTGCCAACCTAGCAGTTCGAAAGCATATCAAAATGCAAGTAGATAAATAGGAACCGCTACAGCGGGAAGGTAAACGGCGTTTCCATGTGCTGCTCTGGTTTGCCAGAAGCGGCTTTGTCATGCTGGCCACATCACCTGGAAGCTATACGCCGGCTCCCTCGGCCAATAATGCGAGATGAGCGCGCAACCCCAGAGTCGGTCACGACTGGACCTAATGGTCAGGGGTCCCTTTACCTTTACCTTTATTCTTACAGCATATTGATTGTACACTCAATCTGCTGCTACACTCAATATGCCAGAATGTTTGGGAAACTTGTGGCACTCCACAGCCCGAGCCCCAGAACCAAGAAACAAACTCCCCGTATTAGCCAAGAAACGCATTGCTTTCCAGTAGTGACTGAGTAGGGGTGGCGCCCCCATAACAGGACCTCCAAATCCCACCTGCTTGAGCTGCTCCAGTATGACAGTGTCATGCTCCTGGCCCCACCCCAGGCAGCAACATGGCTGCACTCAGGATCCTTACCTGAAGTCCCAGGAAGTGAAAACTGAGTGGAAGAGCCACACTCACCGATCCAGCTGCTTGATATTCTTCTCCTGCAGATTGCTCAACAGCAGTAGGAAGGTGTCAAGGAAATCCAGGAAAGTCTTTGGGCTGATGAGGGGGATGTGGGCAGCCAGGGAAGTGATGTGTGCCATGGTGCACCAATGGATCAGGGAGGCAGCATTGGCCGTGCGCTGCATCACGTCCTTGAGGTCATGCACCGACGTCAGCACTAACAACAGAGAATGGACAGATATGCCCAGGTCAGAGCTTGGGGGGTGGGGTGTGCATCATGGAGACGGAGATTGGGACGCTGCCATCACCAAGACCAAGGAGAGTGGGGAACAAGTGGGCAAGCAAGCAGGGAGGGGGGGATGGTGGCATCTTGGGCACACGGGGGGCACAGGGCTGTTTGCTGTTGCTGGAGGGACAGGAGGGAGTGCCCTTCCTCCCCAACTCCCAGCTGCTGCTTCAGTGGCACCCACCTCGAGGGAGCTTGATTGAAATCTTCTGGTGGTACATGAAGTGCTTGGAGGCCACTGCCACCAAGGACTCGTGGCTCCATGGCTGATAGACCTCCAGGCTGCTGAGCACTTGGGCCAGGGCTGTGGCTGTGATGGGTGGCAGTGCCAAGGAGACAGCACCCCCCAGGAGCAGCACCACGTGCAGGTTGGCACGCACAAACTGGAAGAATCTGCAAGGAAAGCCAGAAGGCGGGACCTGAGCCCTGAGCCAAGTCGTCCCTTGCCAACCCCCTGGGCCAAGGGCCTGCCCCAGCCCCACACCTTTGCAGAATGAGCTCTTCCCGCATGTTGCGCTTGATGTTCTGGTTCTCCTGCAGCATGGCCTGGATGACAGAAATGGTGTCTTCTGTGCTGTAGAGGCCAGGGCACGTGCCCTCAGCCATGAGGGCCAGCAGCAGGTGCAGGTTGGCCAGGCTTATGCCAGGGTGGACCAGCAGCAGCACTCGCTTGCCCATGATGCCTGCCTGCCAACTGGCCAATCGCAGCAAGGCCAGGGCCCCGGCCTCATCCTCTTTGGCATGTATCTCCATGAGCAGCGAGGCGGTGGCACGAGCAGCCAGAGCCACCAGGGTCCTCCGCCCCGTGCAGCGGGCAAAGGAGACAATGGCCCCATGCCGGTCAGAGCCGCTGAAGAGCCGGCTCAGGCGCACTATGTGCTTCAGCCCCTCCGAGCACAGCAGGAAGTTGGGGGGCAGCAGGGGCTTCAGCTGCTTCTCCAGGGTCTTCCAGAGCTTCTCTTGGTAAGGGTTGTGGGTGTTGGGGCTGTAGGAGTCGGGGCCCAGGTCCTTGCTGAAGACGACGTCCCGGATTGCCTCGCCTGGCTGCAGCAGGAGGTGGGAGGGCAGCAGGGGGCCGGTGCTCTCCTTCTTGGGGGAGCCTTGGCGCCTGGCCTTGTGGGGATGGAGCCGGTTGGGGGGTGTCCGCTGCCGGTCACGTGGGGACCGGCCCTGGGAGGTAGGGGTCTGCTTCCTTGCACCTTCCTCTGCGGTTTCCGCCTCTGTGGTCTCGCCCTCTACCTCCAAAGCAGCCGGGCCTTCTCCAGGGTCTGGGCGGTCCAAGGCCAGTGGTGCCGCCTGCTCCACTGGGTCCCAGGGGTCAGGGCAGCCCATCTCACCACTCCAAGGGAAGAGGGGCTTCCCTTCTTCGGACTCCTCCTCCGCTGCACATTCTGCATCAAGGCTGTCGCTGAAGGTCCTGCTGGGCAGCTGGAAGGTGATGCCGGCTCTGCTGGGCAGGTGGGGGTCCTGGTCCCTGGGGGGGCTGGAGGACCAGGTCCTCTGCGCAATCCGTATGACATTGTGCTTGGCACAGAAGACGGTTATGGCGACATCCATCAGCATCTGCTCGCAGCGCTCCCGCTGCCGTTTCCCCTGCAGTGGGTCACAGAACACGCACAGGCACTCGTGCATCCAGAGGCGGACGACCAGTCGGGTGCTGAGAAGCGCAGTATAGCCCGCCCCCATGTTCATCTTGGTCAACCCCGAGGCGCGCCGGCTGGACGCCACCTTGAAGCTCTGTTCCTCCAGGGGGCTGCTGAGGTGGATGCCTGGCCGGGGCCGTAGCAGGAAGAGGCCCTTGAAGACCTTCTGGATGTCGTGCAGCGAGAAGTGGAAGAGGCAGCAGGCGGGAGAGGGCGGGAACAAGCTCTTGGCTGTCTCGTAGGCATTGACGGTGGCCCTGACCAGTGCAAAGGCCAAGTCGTTTTGCCGGGTCAGCAGGGGGAACTTCTCCAGCCAGCACAGAACAGGGTCCACATATAGGCCCAGCAGGGATTCTCGTGTCATGAGCGGCAACACCACCGTGCTGAAGAGCCTGCCAAAGCGAGGGCAGAGGGGCAGGGCACCTGTCATGGGCACGGAGAGCGTGCCAAAGCAGTTGAAGCCGGTGGCTGGGCAGTGCTGCACCTCCAGGGTCTCTCCGTGGTAGAACTGCTGGTAGCTCAGAGCCTGGCGCAGGGACTCCACCACAGGACTTGAGCCCCGGGCTGAATCTGGACAGGAGGAGGAGGAGGAGGACCATAAGAGCTATGGCAAAACCCCTCGCAGCCTCCCCACGGTGCAGGGAGAGGGTGTTCTCCTCCCCAGCCCCCTTGGCTCACCCACAAAGGCCAGGTGCAGGTCCTCCACCAGGAAGAGGCAGCGTCCCTTGGCGGCTGCCCCCCGCACAGGCTTGACCTTGTCTCGCGCCAGGCTGAGGAAGCGCTTGTGCAGCAGGTGGCGCAGGTGGGCTGGCCTAAGGGCAGGGGTGAGGCAGACCCGGTGGTAGCTGTGGTTTGGTTGCACCAGCATCTCGGCAAAGGAGGACTTCCCGCAGCCCGGCTCCCCAACCAGCAGGACTGGGCGCTCGGTGCTCAGGAGCAGGTCCACCACAAAGAGCGCCCGCTCATGCTGAGGAGGGGAGGAAGGCAAGTCAGAACACACATGGGCTCCCCAGCCAGAGATCACCCCCTCAAGGGGCTGGCCCTACCTGAGGCTGCAGGACAGAGAAGGTGACTGGAAGGACATTGACACGGTTGGATAGGTAGCACCCATTAAAGGAGTCCAGGGTGCCATCCACCACCAGGGGGTAGAGGTCGAAGGCGGAAGGCCCAGTGGGGAGCTTGATGGAGAGCTGGCTCCTGTGCAGGGCCTGGCGGGCAAAGTGCTCAAAGAGAGGCCAGTGCCTGGAGGAAGACAAAGGGCAGGGGAAGGACTCTTTGAAGCCCCCAAGACCAAAATGTTGCTCCACCCACTGGCCTGGCTCACACCCTGCCTGTTGTTCAGCATCACCAATATAACAGAACCATATAACAGAATGTCTTTCCATACACTTATGGCATTTCCAAAGGCAGCTCCTTCCCTGGCTCTCCCCTGCCCCCCGCCCCGGCCATGATAAACATCTCCCTCCTTAGGTCCCCCCCCCACCTTGTGAGACAAAGAGTCCAGCGTACCTGGGGTGTAGGTGGCCTCCGAAGCCCCAGATGTAGGCAAACACAAAGATGCTCTGCATTAGCAAGTGGTGGTGGGCAGGGACGGTGTCGTCCAGGCTGCGGGACAAGGAGGCAGTGTGGCTGTCCAAGGCGGCGCCCTTGGCGTCTGTGGGAAAAGGCACTCCATGCTCAAGAGAGCCAGGGCAAGGAGCCTCTCCCCCACTAAACCCACAAAGGGCAGAGGGATGCAGCCCAGGAGCAGGCCTGCCAGGAAGAGGCTCCTTCCCCCCCACCCTGTGGTCTCAACATGCCCCCAGGTGCTCCCTCTGCCCGCCCCCCCCCCGGGGGTCACTTACCTGTCGGCTCCTGAGCAGGAGCCTCCTCCTGCTTGACCCGGTGCTTGACCCGGTCCCGGCGCAAGTGTTGCTCCAGCAGGGCATGGAGGAGCCTCATGAAGGTGGTTGTCTCCTGGACGCCCTGGGCCACCGGGTCCTGGGGGTGGGTGTGGGGGAGCAGCACCGAGCAGCAGTGCTCCCGCAGGAAGGCCAGCGTGGAGGGGAAGAGCTCCTCGGCCAGGCTGCGCAGCATGGCCAGGCTCTCCTGGGTCAGGCTGTACGTGCGGTACACAGGGGCCAGGCCCGAGGCCAGCAGTCCCCGCCACAGGCTGGCCCCCCCGCAGTACAGCAGGGAGTAGTGGGTGCAGACGGAGGGGGGCACGTTGGAGGTGTTGGGCATCTCAAAGAGGAACTTGACATTCTCGGGGATCTTCAGCTTCTGCCCATTAGGCAGGCTGAGGGAAGGCCTGGCACTGAACAGGGAGGAGATGGGCTCCAGCCACTCTGCGCAGGCTGCCCCATCCAGGACCAGCCACTGCTGGGAGCTCCCCTCGCCAGTCCTGCGTGCCAGGGCGGAGGTGGCTGCTCTCTGCAGAACCCGGGAGAGGACCCCATCCTGCCATATGCTGCCCTCCAGGCTCCCCACAAACTCAGCCACACTCAGGCAGTTTGGCCACAGGCAGACGGTGCTGGTTGGCTGGAAGAGGCTGCTGGGGCTGGCCTCGGCCGTGTGGGCCCCTGGGGCAGCATCGCTGGCTGCCAGCCGGCTCAGGGCCTTGGCCAGGGTGCGCCACATGGTGGTCTTGCCGCCCCCCGCAGGCCCCAGCAGAAGGACCCCCGGGGCCCTCTGCAGGGCCTGGAAGAGCTGGCCAGCTAGGTTCAGGAGCTCCTGCTCGGGGTGGAGCTTGTCCTCGTGCAGCTGGGCCACCAAGGCACTCTGGAGGCGGTAGGGCATCCGCAACTCAAAAGCCTGCAGGGGGGCTCCGGGAAAGACCTCGCGCAGCAGGTCCCGTGTGTTCTGGAGTCGGGGGCACCCAGGGCCGCTGAGCAGCGAGGAGAGGCTCAGCGCTTTGACCATGGCCGGCTGTTCCTCCAGGCCCTGGAAGAATGCAGTCCTGCCGGAAGGCCGGGACTTGAGCATCAGGGAGTCCTGCCCAGCCGGAGGGCTGAACAGGATGCTGACCGCCACCCGGACCACCTCCCGGACGAGGCTGCAGCGGCCCAGGTGGGGTTTGGGGTTCAGCTCCCCCTCTAGGCGCAGAAAGTGGTTCAGCTTCTCTGCGAGACAGGTAGCCTCCCGGAAGCCAGCGGCCAGCAGGGCAACCTCTGCCAGCTGGGTGAGGTCAGGGGGCAACATGGCCAGGGGGCGCATGGCCAGGCACAGGGGCTCTGGGAGGCGCTCCAGGGTGATGACGCAGCCATAGGTCTCCCGCACCCGCAGCAGCCGCCCCCCAAAGAGGATGTTGCCCAGGACCCGGGGCTGGTAGGGCTCGGCCTCATCGGTGCCCAGCTCCAGCACTGGGATGGCCGGCTGCAGCTCACCCTCCGAGCTCCCAGAGCTAGAATGGGAGCTCTGGCTAGAATGGGGGGAGCCAGCCGAGGACACCCCGGCAGTGGCTCCACGGCCCCCTTGCAGGCTCAGGCACATCCGCTGCAGGTCCACCAAGCGCTGGCTGAAGGCGGAGAGAACCGCTGTCTCCAACCGCTCAGCCGCCTCCAGAAGCAGCAGAGCCCCAGCATGCACCGCCCCACAAAGGTAGCGCGAGAGGCAGCCCACAGACATCTGCAGGGTGCAATGCAGGGTGACCAGCTGGCGACCTAGAGCCTCAGCCAGGCCCTGCACCGTGTGAGACTTGCCCACGTCCGGGTGGCCCAGCAGGCCTCCGCAGCGGAAGTCGTCCAGCGCCAAGAGCAGCCCCAGGAAGGTCTTGTCCAGCGAGGGGCTCCCCAGGAGGTGCAGGCAAGGCCCCAGGTACTCGTAGTCATAGCGAAAGCGGCGGTCCAGGGCTTCTGCCCAGCAGCCAGGGGGGCTGCTCACCCAGGGGCTGCCAGGGGGGAGCCCCGCCACATGGCCGCACTCGGGACTCAGGGCCACGTGGTACTTGAGGAGCCGGGCCCACTCAAAGGCTTGCGGGGAGCTCACCTGGCACTTGAGCAGCTGGGCAAAGGTGTCTCGCTGCTGGACCGTCAGGGTGAGCAGCACCTCCAGCAGCGGACCCAGCTGCTCACTGCCGGGCCTGCCGGGCTGCAGGTTGCGGAAGTTGCGGACGTAGTGGGCCAGGGCTTCCAGCTTCAGCTTGAGCTTGAGCTCCAGCTCTGGCTGGCAGGATTGTTTGGAGAGGGCCTCCTCCAGGGTGGCACGCCACAGGGCCTCCTCCGCTAGCACCACACATTGGTTGGGGAAGTTGCGACCCAGCGTGGCCCAGCCTTCCACCAACATGTGGAGGGGCAGATCGGTGGGGCCAGGGCGATGCTTGAAGGCCACATCCAGCTGCGGGCGCAGCGCCAGGCGCTGGGCCACACACTGCTGCATCTGCTGAAAGACCGTCTCTTTCATGCGCTGCTCCAGGGCGCAGAGCCACTGGGTGGCCTTCCGGCTGAGGCAAACTATGCTGCACAGCTCCAGCCGCTCCCCCTGGTCCCCAATCAGGCCCGTGACCTGCACCACCGGCAGCTCGGCTGACAAGGTGCCACGGTTGTGGGTAGCAGAGGGCACGATGAGCGCCAGCTGGCGCACTCCGGGGAAACAGCGCTGGGCCCAGGCTGAGGCCTCTGCTGGCTCAGAGGCTGTGGCCAGCAGGCTGATCAGCTCCTCGTTGCTGAGGAAGAAGAGGCGGGGGAAGCCCATGCGTGTGCCCTCCAGCACGTAGTCCAAGGCCCGGATGATGGTCTGCAGGTCTCTGGAGCCGTCCACAAAGGCTTCTTGCAAGGCACCCCCGACAAAGCGGCTCTCGCGGCAGGAGCCATAGGGGGGCTTCACACTGGACAGCACCAGCGGGTCGTTGCAGGTCACCTGTATGAACTCTCGGAAGTGGGTGTCTACCCGCTGGAAGCGCAACTCCTGCATGGAAGGGCAAGGGGGGAAGAATGGGCTGCAGCAAGGTGCAAGGACACCCGAAGGGAAGAAGGCAACCAAGAGAGGTTTGTGGGCTAAAAGAGGGCCGCCTGCAACTCACCAGCTCAGAGCTGGGGAGACTGATGTCCATCTCGTAGAGAACAATGTTCAAGAAGACCCATTTCTGCTGGAAATTGACCCAGGCCTCGAGGAGGGATTCTGAGGTGCATAGTGGAGATGAGGAAAGGGGAGACTCTTTGCTGCAAAGCACCACCTCCCTCATGGCCAAGCTGGCCCAGAGCTATGGCTCCCTCCCACCCCCAAAAAGAGGGCTGCAGCAGAACTGCCCTGCCCCAGCTCCTCACCAAAGGAACGCAGGAGGGACGCCCAGCTCTCAGCCTCCAGCAGGATGTCGGAGGAGAACGGGGAGAGGATGATGTTCTGGAGAGTCAAGAGGCTGTGCTCCACCATCGCCTTCAGCTCTGCAGTATCTGAGGCCGAGACCAGAGGATGAGGGCTGGGCAGGGAGAGGAGGCAGAGCCCACCTTTGCCCATGCCACACAGGCGTGAGGAGCCACCTTCAGAGGACTCTCTCTGCTCAGGTCACAGCTCCCCAAGTGAGGAGCCCTTCCCTTTGCACTCTGGGGCTTCACCTGACAAAATGTAAGTGCCGCTGTCCTTAGAGATATATTCCAGCTTGGGTTGGCGGTGCCGTGCAGCAGCTGGCCGGCGAAAGCGCTCAGGCTGTGGCTCCTTGTGGGGAACGTTGAGGATGAAATTGACGAGGCGGAACTGCTTCTCGGCCCAGGACCTCTCCAGGCGGAAAAGGGTATCCCTGGCGTAATGGCGGCTCTTCTCCAAAGCATAGACCTGGGGATCAAGGAAGGTCACAGCCCCCCAGGAGGAAGGGGTGGGGTGGTGCCAGGCTGGGCCCTGGCCTTCTCCTGCTCTTCCTGCCCTTCACACAGGCACAAGGAGCCTCCTTTTCTCCAGGGGCCCCGGCTTCTGCTAATCTGCCATGCCAAGCTACTCACCCTGAAAATGGAGTCACTGTGCTCCAGGAGCGGGTAGGAAAGGAGCTGCCCCAGTGTGAACTGCATGTTGAGGGGGCACTTGACGCCCATCGCTGAGAGAGAGAGAGAGAGACAGACAGACAGACAGACAGAGAGGGCAACTGAGGAGATGGGCTGTCTCCGAGTCCTCAGAGGAGGCTTCTTCCCCGCCTGCTCACTTCTTGACCCCCACTGCTCCCACCATGGAAAGAGAGGAGGAGGAAGCACTTTGACCCATGGGCGTACCCAGGATCAAAGCTAGGGGGGGCACACCAGTCACGCCCCCATGTATGCAAATGAGGTGCCACAGAGCATTGTGGGGCAGCACTTTCTGTGCTGTGCTCGCTGTGACTTGAAGGAGTGTGGGCTGAAGTTAGCCCAGGTCCAGGTCCAGGTTTCCTTCAACGGAGGCAGCTTTGCTGCTGCTGCCGCTGCCATTTCCCTTCAGCCAAGCAGGCTGAGGCGGAGCACAGCAGGCAGCGTCCCTGCCTGTCCTCTCCAGCTGCCCTGCTTCTAGGGGGGCAGCTGCCCTCCCTGCCCCATGCTGGGTACGCCCATGCTTTGACCTCCAGGGCAGGGGCCAAGTTGCTTGCTGCCTCATGTCTAACGCCAGGGTCTCACCAGCAAATATCTCTTTCCAGCAGCTGAGCTTGAGAAAGTGGCTGCCCAGTTTCAGGAGGATAGGGAGGTACTTCTGCAAATTGGCAATGGCACGCAGGCAGGCTTGCAGCACCTGGTTTGGGCTGGGCAGGCAGTGCTCCAGGCTGATCACCTCCTTTTGCCACTCTTCGGTCTTCTCCACGGCCAAAGCGGTGTTGAACTGGGGGGGGGGGCGGAAGAGAGGAGAGGAGGCTTACTTGGGCAGCCTCACAGAGGTTGCCTGCTGGGGGAGAGGGAGGGACTGAGGTTTGGGACCCCAAAAGTGGGTCTCATTGGGCAGGGAGAGGCCAGCCTAGCCCCCTCTGTTTCCTTACCTTGACAAATGCCAGACACTTCCACTCAGTAATCTGCTCAGTGATGATGCGGAAAAGCTGCCAGATGCGAGTGTGGATCTCGATGACCCCCTGCTTCCCAGTGATGAATGTGACGTCCATGCAATCCCCTGAGGGGGCAGCAAAAGACGGCAGCGGGGTTCACGCCCAGCTCAGAAGAAGAGAGCTCCCTCCTTGCAAGGCAAGGACACCCTGCAGCTCACCTGTCAGGATCCGCTGGGAACGGCAGAGGTCAGTGATGCGCACCACCGTGGCCTGGAAGGACTGGCCGAGAGTGCGCAGCTCCTCTTCCATGGCCCGGGGGTTCTGGGAGGGGTCCTGGAAATGCCCCAATGTCACAACAGTCAGCAGTTCCTGCAGCTCCAGGGTCGCTTTCCGGAGGGAGCTACTGAGCTCAGCGATGATGCTGAGGCGCCGTGAGAAAATGAAGTCCGAGACCTCCCGCTGCTGGTACACAAAGGCATCCCAGGTGTCCAGGAGCTGCAAGAGCCAAGGCTGAGGGTCACCTCATCCGAGAAGAACCCGCAAAGCCCAAAGGGCTGCTCTCCATCTCGAGCACAGACCAAGCCTGCCCCATGCTTATCTCTGGACACAAACGCTATAGGGAGGAAAAGGTGCGCTGGAGGTGGTCTGCCCAACATCAAACAAATGCAACATGCTAGAAATTCCCAGAGGGACCCCCTTTTCCACAGGGCCATTGTGTGTGTGGGGGGGATACTGGGTGCCCATAGTTCTTTAGTGCAGGGGGCATGCTATCATCCTCCCGTCCCAAATATGCCAAGTGGTCTTGAGATGGATACTTAAATCAGTGAGACATAGAATCCTAGAGTTGGAAGAGACCACAAGGGCCATCCAGTCCAACCCCCTGCCAAGCAGGAAACGCCATCAAAGCATTCCTGACAGACGGTATTAGCTACCTCTTCGAGTTTGGTGTCATCTGCAAATTGGATGAGCATCCTCTCAATTCCTTCATCCAAGTCATTGATAAAAGACATTGAACAACAATGGGCCCAGGACAGAACCCTGCAGCCGCCCCCCCCCCCCCGGTCACTTTTTCCCAGGATGAGGAGGCACCATTAAGGAGCCTGGACTTTGAAGTCATCTTATTTTACTTGTTATTTGTATTATATTTACTGTTTTTAATTAGGTTTTGTAATTTTGGATTATGCAGAATGCTTTATCTGAGTGGATGTAGCAACCAAGTAATTTCGTTGTTCCCGCAAGGGGACAATGACAATAAAGATATCTTATCTTATCCTATTCTTTGGGTTTGGTGAGTCAACCAGCTACAAATCCCCCCAAAAGTTACCTCGTTCAACCTTCATTTTACCAGGTTCCTTGCAAGAATATCATTGAAACGTGAAGGATGCCCAAGATCAGGTGATGCTACTCCTGACGCAGTGTCAGCCTCCAGCTTGGCACATCATTTTGCCCCACCAATGTTTTCTTTTCCACTCACCACCAAAATCCTTCCCTATTGACCCTGCAACTGGGTCTCTCACCGAGTTTTCCAGGCTCTCTTCGCTGGGCGTAAGAGGGCGGAAGCATTGCTGGATGACCTCATTGAGGGCCCGCACGTAGTCAACATATTCCTGCAGCTCTGCCATCTGGCCCTGGTACTGCTCCAGCTGCGCAGGAAGAAGCACAAGTCAAGCAGGGGGGTTGCTGCTGCTCCAGAGAGCCCCAGGTGGGCATCACCAGCCCTCAAGCCCCGGCTGTACCACGCAGCTCCTGGGGTCCATCCCAACCCACGGCCCTGTCCTCTGCAGATGTGATTAGAATGCCCAGGCTCCTTGCACAACATTGGTTTTCCAGGCAGGAGCACGGAGAACCTGGAATCCATAGCTGGCGGCAGAAACATGGGAGGGTGGAAACAGAGAGGCGGATACAAGACGCAAATCTTTGCTTCCTGGCCATCACCCCTGGATCCCTCCTCATATATTGGACAGGGCTCCCTGGCAACTCAGGCTACTAAGGGGGGCCCAACCTTGAAGCCACCCATAGAAGAACCCAGCCCCCTCCTTTCTCCAGCCAGACCTCCCACAAGCAGCCTCCTTCTTGCAGCAAAAGCTTCCTGGAAAGATACAAGAGCTACTGGACTTTCCCCGTTAGTCCCACCCCAGGCTCACAGGAGCAGTCTCAAGGCTTCAGAGGCTCTGAGCACGGAATTCTCTTGAATTGTGAAATATGCTCAGAAACATACTGGGAGCCAGAAAAGATCCTTTAGGACCGTTTAATAATAAAGTTGCAAGAGAGCACAAGAGCCATCCAGTCCAACCCCCTGCCAAGCAGAAAATACCATCAGAGCATTCCTGACAGATGGCTGTCAAGCCTCCGCTTAAAGACCTCCCAAGAAGGAGACTCCACCAAACTCCTTGGCAGCAAATTCCACTGTCAAACAGCTTTTACTGTCAGGAAGTTCTTCCTAATGTTTAGGTGGAATCTTCTTTCTTGTAGCTTGAAACTATGTCCACTTCTCTGGAGCAGCAGAAAACAATCTTTCACCCTCTTCTATATGACATCCTTTCATATATTTGAACATGGCTATCATATCACCCCTTAACCTTCTCTTCTCCAAGCTAAACATACCCAGCTCCCTAAGCCGTTCCTCATAAGGCATCATTTCCAGGCCTTTGACCATTTTGGTTGCCCTCTTCTGGACACGTTCCAGCTTGTCAGTATCCTTCTTGAACTGTGGTGCCCAGAACTGGACACAGTACTCCAGGTGAGGTCTGACCAGAGCACAATACAGAGGTACTATTACTTCCCTTGATCTAGATGCTATACTCCTACTGATGCAGCCCAGAATTGCATTGGCTTTTTTAGCTGCTGCATCACACTGCTGACTCGTGTCAAGTTTGTGGTCTACCAAGACTCCTAGATCCTTTTCACATGTACTGCTCTCAAGCCAGGTGTCACCCATCCTGTATTTGTGCCTTTCATTTTTTTTTGCCCAAGTGTAGTACTTTACATTTCTCCCTGTTAAAATTCATCTTGTTTGCTTTGGCCCAGTTCTCTAATCTGTTACGGTCATTTTGAAGTGTGACCCTGTCTTCTAAAATGTCTGATCCTCTTGTTGCTTCTCCCACTTTCTGGACAGTGAAGTTGTCTGCAAGGGCAGTGAGGAATCTGTTTGACCTTATGCTCTTGGCTGAGTTTGACATCCAACAAATATCAGGATAGTTCAAATCCCCCATTATTTCTATCTCACTTCCTTTTGAATGCTTGGTCATCTGTTCCAGGAAGGCTTCATCTGTGTCCTCAGTTTGGCTTGGGGATCTATAGTAAACTCCCACAATGAGATCACTGTTATTTTTCTCTCCCTTAATTTTGACCCAGATACTCTCAATATGGCTTTGAAGTTTTAAATCCTGGATCTCTTCACAGGTATACACATCTCTGATATATAATGCCACCCCTCCTCCTTTCCTGTTTGGTCTATTTCTCTGAAATAGATTGTATCCCTCTATTACTACATTCCAATCATGAGACTCATCCCACCAGGTTTCAGTGATGCCTATTATGTCGTACGGTATTTAGTTTGCTGTACCAAGAGCTCAAGTTCATCTTGTTTATTTCCCATGCTCTGTGCATTAGTATACAGACACTGAAGACCATTAATCATTCCCCCATGTCTCTTATTTAAGGATTTTTTCCTCCCACCACCAAGCCTGCATGCTGTTTGCTCCATTTGGTCCTTGACATTCGGATGATCATCTTCAGCACTTGGTAGACTCCTACCTTCAGGACCACTGTCTCCCTCCCCCACATAAGTCAGTTTAAAGCCCTCTTGATGAGGTTTTTGAGTTTCATGGCAAAAACATTCCTCCCAACCCTTGTGAGGTGCAGCCCATCACTTGCCAGAAGTCCATCTTCAATAAACTGCAGACTGTGATCTAAGAATCCAAACCGTTCCTTCTTGCACCATTTGCGAAGCCAGTTGTTCACTTCCCCTATTTTTCCCTCTCTCCCGTCGTTCAACTGGGAGGACAGATGAGATGACAATTTGTGCATTTAATTGCTTCAACTTCCTGCCCAGAGCCTCCTAATCACTTTTGATCTTCTGGAGGCTATGGCTTGCAGTGTCATTGGTTCCCACATGCACCAAAAGGAAGGGGTACTTGTCGGTGGGTTTTATGATTCCTTCCAGCCGTTCTGTTACATCTTGGATCTTGACCCCAGGGAGACAGCACACCTCTCGAGACATCTTGTCAGGCCCACAGATCACTGCTTCTGTACCCCTCAGTAGGGAATCCCCTATCACCACTACACGCCTCTTCATAGGCTTGGTCGGGATTCTTCCATGTGCTGTCCCTTCCAAGGTTACCTGCATATTCCTGGAGGACTGACTTTGCTGCCCGTCTTCATATTCCTGATCAACTGTGATGAGGGAGAGATCTTCAAATGGAGTCTGTTCCTCGTCTTCCATGTTAAGGGAGAGCACTTCAAATCGATTGTGTAGTTCTAAACCCTCAGAGCGATCCCTGGGCCTTCTACTTCTATGAGTCACGTTCCTCCATACATCTGGCTCCTGTGTTGGGGAACTGACCTCCTCCTCAGGGATGCCCCCTGTCTCCTCCTTGGTGCAGACAGTGCGCTCTGCTGCATCCAAGAAAAGCTCCAGCTCTTTAATTCCCTGGAGCGTAGATACACGGGCCTGAAGCTGCTGGACCTTGTCTTCTAGTAGGTCAACTAACTTGCAATTGCTGCAGGTGTAGCTGCCTACACACAACCTGGAGATGTGCAGGAAAGGTATAACATGGAAACAGTGAATCTGCACCTTAACTGAAGGCGGGAGCTGAAGATTCCCAGATGGCCATGGATACTAGCCAAGGCAAGGGCCTTTCTGCCTCCCTGCCTGCAAGGTGGGGAGGGGGAGCAATCCTACCTTCTGGGAGCACTTGGCAATGGTGAAGATGTCGGTGCCAACATTCATGTAGAGTTGCAGAACACTGGACAGCTCGGCAATTAGCTTCTCACTCCGCTGTGCAGTCTCGCTCAGCAGCAAGGACAGGATGTCCTCGTTGATGGAGGCCAGGAGAGGCACTGCAAGAACAGAGCAGGCTGGGAAATGGCCCCCCAGTAGAGCAGGCCTGGTCCCTTGCTCCCACCCCTCCCCAGCACGTACAGAGGTCCTGATGAATGCCGCTGCAGTCCACTAAGAGAAGGAGGTTGTGTGTGATGACCACATGTGGCACCTGCTGGACCTGGGCCACCCACGTGCGCAGCTTGAGGATGTGGTTCACGTACTCCTCGGCCGGCCAGCTCTTCATGCTTTCCAGCTGGCTACGGCTCCAGTTGTGCACAAAGTTGTAGATCTCGCCCAGCCAGGTGTACTCTCGGCACAACAGCTCTGTCTCGGTTAGGGCCATCTGTGGGTGGGGAAAGGGGGCAGCACTCAGCTGAGGCCTTTGCCATGCTGGACCCGGCCCCAGCCCTCTGACCCACGAGTCAGGGCTGCCAGAAAGCTCTCACCACTTCCCCATGAGATGTCAGGGCCTGCCTCTCCCCAGACCCCAGGATTCAGGAAGAAGCCAACATGCTCCCACCTCCCGGGAGTTCTGGTCACGGAGTGCAAAAAAAGATAAATGTTTTGGGTCTTTATGATTTTAGCAATAATGTGTCTCAAAATTGTATTTTTTAAAGCATTCCTTATTGTCGGCTTGCCTGTGGAAGCACTCCGTGGAGCACACTGGCCCTTTGGGGATTTCGAACTTGTTGGACTCCATGTCCTGTTTGAGAGGGTTACCTCTTGGGGGAACCTTTCCTTGTCCTTCCTATAGAGTGTGTATGTAGAGACAAGGGTGCCCCCCTGGTTCTCTCTTCTAAGACCAAGCCCTCCATGTTTTCTCCTGCTCTGGACGAATGGATTGAAGTGACAAGAAAGAGGATTCCAAGTAAACATCAGAAAGAACTTCCTGACAGTGAGAGCTGTTTGACAGAGGAACAAGCTCCCTCGGGAGGTTGCAGGCTCTCCTCCTTTGGAGGTTTTTTTTAGCAGAGGTTGGATGGCCGTCTGCCATGGATGCTTTAATTGAGATTCCTGCATGGCAGGGGGTTGGACTGGATGACCCTCAGGGTCCCTTCCCTCTCTACAATTCTATTGCAATTGTGGTGTTTCTCTCTTCCCCCAAGTAGTTTTTGTACTCTCTGAGTTGCTATCCTGCATTGGTTGGATAATGGTCCTCTGTATGTCCCAGATCCTTCTCTACCAGCAAAGCAAATGGGCAGGACGGAATCGGCATGGAATCTGAGGCAAAAGAACTGAGTGCAACGTGGAAAGAGGCAGCTCTGGAGCAACAGGGCCTGCCCTTGTCCCTTTGCTATACTATTGCCAATGAGGTCCTGCTCAGCTCACCAAAGATTGGGCCCCAGGCTGGTCCAAATTCACTGGTGCTGGGTAAGTTCCTGGACAAAGCGATCGAAGCCCCTGCCCCAAACCCTGGCTGCAACAGCTCCCTATGCTAGCCAGGCAGAACCACAGCGGGGGGCTGTCAAGCCTGGAACCAGCCCCAGCTCAGCCCCCACTTCCTGACAGTAAGAGCTGTTTGGCAGTGGAATTTGCTGCCAAGGAGTGTGGTGGAGTCTCCTTCTTTGGAGGTCTTTAAGCAGAGGCTTGACAGCCATCTGTCAGGAATGCTTTGATGGTGTTTCCTGCTTGGCAGGGGGTTGGACTGGATGGCCCTTGTGGTCTCTTCCAACTCTAGGATTCTATGATTCTATGATTCCAGCGGGCACTCACCGTGAGCATGGCACGCAGCTTCTCCGTGGCCTCCTGGATGATGCGGTCTGACCTCAGGTCCTTCTCCAATTGCTCCCGTGACAGCAAGGGGTACATGCCCTTCAGCCGGTGGCCAATGACCTCCAGGCCACCATACACCTTCACGTCCATCTGATATACCAGCTGGGGCTTCTCCCCGCAGAGCTCGGCTGTCGACAGCCGCTTGGGCTGCAGGAGGGGCTCCAGGGAGCCCTGCTGGGGAATGGGGCCCCCACTGCTCACATCTGCAGCTGCAGGGGAGGAGAGCAAGTGGAAAAGAAGGTGACCCACCCCTCAAATCTGTAGTTCCACAAGATGGCAAATGCACCACAAAAGCAGAGCACATACAACAAGGCAAGCTCAAGGTTCACACCCACACCATACATTGAAAGCACTCTTAGATCCCTTTCAGTCATAGAATCATAGAGTTGGAAGAGACCACAAGGGCCATCCAGTCCAACCCCCTGCCAAGCAGGAAACACCATCAAAGCATTCTTGACATATGCCTGTCAAGCCTCTGCTTAAAGACCTCCAGAGAAGGAGACTCCACCACACTCCTTGGCAGCAAATTCCACTGCCGAACAGCTCTTACTGTCAGGAAGTTCTTCCTAATGTTTAGGTGGAATCTTCTTTCTTGAAGTTTGAATCCATTGCTCCGTGTCCGCTTCTCTGGAGCAGCAGAAAACAACCTTTCTCCCTCCTCCATATGACATCCTTTCATATATTTGAACATGGCTATCATATCACCCCTTGACCTTCTCTTCTCGTGGCTTTTCTTCCAGGAATACTGGGAACTGTACTTCCCTAAGCATGCTGGGACCTCTCACAGAGCTAGTTCCCAAGACCCTTCATCAATTACAGTTCCCAGGATTCATAGGGTGGGGGGAAGTGGTGTAAGGGGGCTTTCAAGGCATGGTGTGGATGTGGATGGAGCAAGGAGCTGGCCTAGGTTTGGTGTCACTTCTGGAGAGGCCCAGTCCAACCCCCCAACCCCACCCCTTGAGCAGCCCCCATGAGAGCCCAAGGAGGCCAGGCAAGGGGCCATTGGGTTGGGGGGCTCTTCCCCTCCCTGGCTTACCACTTGGCTGGGCTGCACGATGCTCAGCTTCAGATGCGGTGCTCTGAGGCTTCTCTGGAGGCGCTGTCCCCTCACTTTTGACCCGAGTCGTCTGAAGGGAACAGAAAGTCTACTCAGCTGGTGGGGCAAAGCCCCCTCCCAAACACTTCTGGGCAGCCCCTGCCACCTACTGCATGGAAATGTGGCAAGCGCAAGGCACAAGAGGCCAGGAAGTTGTGGGGTGGAGGGAGAGAGAGAGGGAGGGAGGAGGGACCCTCCTTGCATGGTCTTTGACCAGGAAGCTGACCCACCTGCAGGACGGACTCCAAGACCGTATTCACGGCCCCCAGCAGGCAGTCCTCCAGCTCCTTGTGGGAGGGGAAGAGCATGAGCTGCTTGTCGGCGCCAAAGACCAGGTGCACCTGGAGGACTGCTTTCCGCTTGATGCCATCGGCCTGCAGGGAGACCCCAAGCGGCAGGTGAAAAGGCTTCTGGCGCCCTAGACATGTTAAGTGTACGGTAACTATTTCATTGGACCTGAATTGGACCAGACATGGGTTGGAGCTCAACGTTGAGCCTACCAAGTGGCAAGAGTGAAGAGACAGCAAAGAGGACCTTCCTCACCAACCACCTCTATTGCATCTGCAGAAAACAGCAGCAGGAGACTCTTTCAAGTGGTTCACAATCGAACGAAACCGCCTTCACCATTGGGGCATGGGAAGGACCCCAAGATCTCCGGCAATGATTTCGCAAAGTGTTTTGCAGATCAAGTTACTCAGATTCGGAAAGAGGTTGACTCCACTGTGGGAGCAGGGCCAGGGCGGGAGAGTGCTAGAGTCCTGTCTGGTCAAGTTGCATGGGATCAATTCCAATCTGTTACCTCTGAGGATGTGGACAGGCTGCTTGGACGAGTGAAACCAACCACCCGACTCCTTGATCCTTGCCCATCCTGGCTCATAAAAGTGAGCAGGGAAGGGCTGGCAATGGGCTCCGCTGGGAGGCGAAGGCTTCCCTTCGTGAGGGAGCCTTCCCAGACCCACTGAAAGAGGCAGTCATTAAGCCACTTCTTTTTTTAAAAAAACAACTTCCTTGGACCCGGCCAATATGGCCAACTATCGCCCAGTCTCAAAACTTCTATTCTTGGGCAAGGTGATTGAGTGGGTGGTTGCTGAACACTCTAAGCACGCCTGGAGGATGTGGACCATTTGGATCCCTTCCAATCGGGATTCAGGCCCCATCACAGGACTGAAACTGCCTTGGTCACGCTGGTTGATGATCTCCAGTGAGCTAAGTACAAGGGTGAAAGCTGTTTCCTAGTTCTTCTGGATCTCTCAGCAGCCTTTGATACCATCAACCATGACATCCTTCTGGACTGTCTAGAGGGGTTGGGAGCTGGGGGAACTGTTATACAGTGGTTCCTCACCTTCCTCCTGGGCTGTGTTCAGAAAGTGGTGGTGGGGGATGAGTGTTCGGACCCCTGGGCTCTCACTTGTGGGGTGCCTCTGTTAGCATAAATCCTCTGCATGGCACAGATGCTGCATGTGGATGAATGTTTACTTTATGTGATTGCTGTAACTTTCCCACACAGGAGCTCAAGCTGTAACCTGATCTCCTGTCATGTGATGTTCTTTGTTCTGTTTCTACTTTCATCTTTCTTCTGAACTGGAGAGTGATGGCCGAACACACACTCTCTGAATAAACGTAGATTAGCACCTACGATTGTTTGCTGTCTTCTTTACCGAAGCCAGTGGCAGTAGTAAGAATATTGGTGATTTACACCCCAATATTCCAACAGTGGTAGCAGAGGATGGTTGCGATCCATCGACCTCTGAAAAGCGTGAAAACAGGCACGTAATCAGGCCTCAATCTGCAGCAGCTGATCCTGAGGAATTTCGCCTGCTTGGGAGTCACCGGTTCCTGCGTTCCAGGGGAGGAAAAGCACGGATAGTCTGCGTTCCTTATCACCGGAGCAGTGAGTAACCGGGACTGATTTATAGCGGCAATAAAACCTCTAAAGCGGCAGCTTAATTGCAGATGCCTGCCGAAAGCCTAATTTGCAGCTTCTTTGTACTTTGAAGTCAGAAGCTAGCAGCACGCTTACAGAAGCAAGATGGCTAAGGCCGGGGATTCAGATCAAACACCCAAGAGTTTGTGTCCTTTGTTAAATGACTCAAATTATGCAACGTGGAGTGTTAAAATGGAATGTGTTCTTATCCGGCAAGGACTTATTGAGTTGATTCAGAACGCACCGCCCGTTTTGCCAGGCCACAGGTGGTTGAATCGCAACGCACAGGCAAGGGCAACAATAGTTCTGCATTTGGACCCATCACAGCTGGTTCATATTCGGAACTTAGATAATGTTTATGATGTTTGGACTCATCTTCGGGACGAGCACCTTAGGTTGCGCGCCGGATCAACAATGTTATACTTTCAGAGATTAATTAATTTGCGTCTGAAGGAGGGAGGAGACCTGAGAGCCCATTTGCATCAGATGCGTCAACTACGCCAGGAGCTAGTTGACAGAAACGTCAATTTGGATGACGACATTTATTGCTTTACAGTGCTAAATAGCCTTCCCAAGTCCTATAATGCTATTGCAGCCCAGCTGGGGGCTCAAGACCCTCAGCAAATGACTGCAGCAGGAATTTATGCTTCATTGCTTAATGAGGAGGACAGGACCCGCGCACAGGCGGAGGCCAACGGGGAGCGCTACTCACCCTCACCTGGGGCATCTGCAGAGACTGCACAAGCCCTTAAAACTGTGGTCAGATGCCAGTTATGCAATATTCCTGGGCACACAGCCAAGACATGCAGACGACCCCAGAAGGACTCAGGAAGTCAACAACAGGCTTCTGGGCCTAAGGGGCGAGGCAGCAGCGGTAGCAGCAGCAGCAGCGGCGGCGGCAGCAGCAAGGGCCCTACTGCACGCAAAATGCTTGTAATGCTCACTCAGCTTGATGACCAAGAAGACGACGGGTCTTATCTGATCATAGATTCGGGATCTTCGCACCATATGGTGAACGACAAGAGACTGTTCCAGACTTTCGAGAAGCTGGACTCCATCGTGTCACAGGCAGATGGCAATTCTTTGAAATCCATTGGAAAAGGAACTATTTTTCTGAAATCTCTAAATTTGAGTATCAGTAATGTGTATCTTGTTCCAGAGCTGAAGCAAAACCTTTTCAGTGTTTCTCAAATTGATGAAAAGGGGTTTGAGCTGTGTTTTCACAGGGGCACCTGTGTGATTTCTAAAGATGGAGAAGTTCTTTTGACGGGACACAGAGACAAAGATAACCTTTTCAGATTATCTTATGATAAAAGTGATGCATGTTTTACTGTTGTTGATGATTGTTTGACAGGTCCAGAGGAGCCTAAGCAGACACAGAAGCAACCAACCAAGACAGGCCTAACACGTTGTTTCCAAATTGTTTCTGCAGGTGTATTTGGTCCTTTGCCAGAGTCCCTTGGCAAGGCAAAATTTTATCTTCTGATAACTGACCACTTCTCTAAGTATACGTGGTTTTATCCTCTGCAAAAGCCTCAGCAGGCTATTGTGAAATTTTCTGAATTTCATGCTAAGGTTGAACTGAAACATGGTTGTAAAATTGAATGTTTATTGACCAATGACATTCCTCTTTTTACTTCACAGGAGTTTCAAGCTTTTTTTGATGACAAAGGCATTCACCACAAGTTTGCCAAAACCCAGGCAGCTTGGGACAAAAGCTTATGTGTTAAGGTTAACACTGAGTTAGAAGCAGGCATGCAGGCGCAACTGCTGAGTTCAGGATTGTCTGAACAACTGTGGGCTGAAAGCATCTCATTTTTCCTTTACCAGTGGCTCAGACAGGTTCCTAAAGGACAGAAGAGTTCTCCTTATGAGATTCTGTTCCAACAAAAGCCTGATGTGAGCAACACTAAGGTTTTTGGAACCAAAATGTGGGTGGCTTCGCTTGAGGGCAAGCCAGTCCAAGGCATTCTATTGGGTTTTGAGGAAGGTCAATACAGAGTTATGTTGCTTTCTTCCAATGAGGTGATTCTTACTCAAGAGGTAGAACACACTCCTACGCCACAAGAAACATATGTTCTTGATGAATTTCCCATAGGTGCCAATGATTTTGATGATTCCTACACTGACACAAGTTGTAGTGATAATGATTCCTTTGCTGAAGGCTCTACCCCGAGTAGCTCTGACACAGGGGAGACAGTCATACACAAAGGAACTCATGCTGTTTTTAACAGACCATCATCGGATGATGAAAAAGTGCTTGAAGCACTAGATCCACTGTTTACCATTGGTATGAGTTCTCCCAAAAGTCCTGAGGGGGAGAATCTCACTAAACAGGATTTGCACCTCTCACGCAGGTCTGAGAGGATTAGAAGAGGACCCAAGAGGTATTCTCAGGAGTTTGCCAACACAGCAATTGCAAATTTAGCTGTGCTTAGAACTCCAAAACAGGCAGCAGTGACACAGGCTAAGCCACAACAACAGGTTGTCAAACGCAACACTGTTTCTGTCAACAGAGCAACTGCTCTGGTCCCCTGGAAGCCAAAGCTGGTCAATCCAGTCTCAGAGAGTTCCACAGCAGGAAAGTCCTATTTTGTTTATGACAACTGTCTGTTCACTTCTCTTAATGATGCTCTCACATTTGCATCTTTTTCCATTTCAGGATTCAGGGGAGATGTTAGCATAAATCCTCTGCATGGCACAGATGCTGCATGTGGATGAATGTTTACTTTATGTGATTGCTGTAACTTTCCCACACAGGAGCTCAAGCTGTAACCTGATCTCCTGTCATGTGATGTTCTTTGTTCTGTTTCTACTTTCATCTTTCTTCTGAACTGGAGAGTGATGGCCGAACACACACTCTCTGAATAAACGTAGATTAGCACCTACAATTGTTTGCTGTCTTCTTTACCGAAGCCAGTGGCAGTAGTAAGAATATTGGTGATTTACACCCCAATATTCCAACAGCCTCAGGGTTCTGTCCTCTCCCCCATGCTTTTTAACATCTATATGAAGCCACTGGGAGAGATCATCAGGGGGTTTGGGCTGGGTGTTCATCAGTATGCGGATGATACCCAGATTTACCTCTAGTTTAAATCAGAACCAGTGAAGGCGGTGAAGGTCCTGTGTGAGTATCTGGAGGCGGTTGGAGGATGGATAGTGGCTAACAGATTGAGGCTGAATCCTGATGAGACAGGAGTACTGTTTTTTGGGGGGGGGCAGAGGGTGGGGGGGTGTGGAGGACTCCCTGGTCCTGAATAGGGGAAACTGTGCCCCTGAAGGACCAGGTGTGCAGCCTGGGAGTCATTTTGGACTCACAGCTGTCCATGGAGGCACAGATCAATTCTGTGTCCAGGGCGGCTGCCTACCAGCTCCATCTGGTACGCAGGCTGAGACCCTACCTTCCTGCGGACTGCCTCGCCAGAGTGGTGCATGCTCTAGTTATCTCCCACTTGGACTACTGCAATGCACTCTGTGTGGGTCTACCTTTGAAGGTGACCCGGAAACTACAACTAATCCAGAATGCGGCAGCTAGACTGGTGACTGGGAGCGGCCGCCGAGACCACATAACACCGGTCTTGAAAGACCTACATTGGCTCCCAGTACGTTTCCGAGCACAATTCAAAGTGTTTGTGCTGACCTTTAAAGCCCTAAACAGCATTGGTCCAGTATACCTGAAGGAGCATCTCCACCCCCATCGTTCTGCCCAGACACTGAGGTCCAGCTTTGAGGGCCTTCTGGTGGTTCCCTCACTTCAAGAAGCAAAGTTACAGGGAACCCGGCAGAGGGCCTTCTTGGAAGTGGTGCCCGCCCTATGGAATGCCCTCCCATCAGATGTCAAGGAAATAAACAGTTCTCTGACATCTGAAGGCAGCCCTGTTTAGGGGAGCTTTTAATGTTTGATGTTTTATTGTGTTTTTAATATTCTGTTGGAAGCCGCCCAGAGTGGCTGGGAAGGCCTGGGCAGATGGGCGGCGTATAAGTAATAAAGTATTATTATTATTATTATTATTATTATTATTATTATTATTATTATTAACAAATGCACAGTATTAATAACCTCAGTAAGGCAGGGCTATGTATAGTTAAAGCTATGGTTTTCCCAGTAGTGATGTATGGAAGTGAGAGCTGGACCATAAAGAAGGCTGATCGCCGAAGAATTGATGCTTTTGAATTATGGTGCTGGAGGAGACTCTTGAGAGTCCCATGGACTGCAAGAAGATCAAACCTCTCCATTCTGAAGGAAATCAGCCCTGAGTGCTCACTGGAAGGACAGATCCTGAAGCTGAGGCTCCAATACTTTGGCCACCTCATGAGAAGAGAAGAATCCTTGGAAAAGACCCTGATGTTGGGAAAGATTGAGGGCACTAGGAGAAGGGGACGACAGAGGACAAGATGGTTGGACAGTGTTCTCGAAGCTACGAACATGAGTTTGACCAAACTGTGGGAGGCAGTGCAAGACAGGAGTGCCTGGCGTGCTCTGGTCCATGGGGTCACGAAGAGTTGGACACGACTAAACGACTAAACAACAACAACAAGGCAGGGCATCCTGTCTGCTCCGCAAACAAACTCTGGAGGCCTACCCTGAATCCCCTGCTGGAGTAGAAGCTGGAAACCCCAACAGGCCCTGCCCCCCACCCCCACCCTACCACCCACCCACCCAGAGCAGGTATCCCTGGGGTACGGGACCTTCATGGTGTCATAGATAAATGTGCTGACTTCCTCTTGCATTGCAGAGACCAGGTTCTGGCAGAGGAGGAGGTTCACCAGCAGGGCCAGGAAGCCCAGCCTCTGCAGCCAGTGTTCGGTGATCTGCAGGCGGTGCTGCAACTTCTCAAAGTCGATGCGCTGCTTGTACAGGGAAGCCTTGGTGATGTACAGCTTGTAGCTTTGCACCTGCTGCTGCAGCCCATGCACCATCCTGTAGGTGTCATCTCGGACCTGCCAGACCAAGACATGCAAAGGTCAATGATGCCACCGCTGGGGTGCAGCAGCCAGGCAGGCAGGCACCTCACCTCACCTCACCTCACCTCAGGCAGAATGATCTTCAGCAGGTGCATGCATTCAGATCCACTTGGCTGATTGCCTGCCTAACTTCACACAAGGGCAACCTGACTGCACACTTTCAAAGGAGCCCAGCCATTCCCTGGATGAAGCAGGATGGCCCAAGTCACTCACTGGGCAACTTGCAGTCTTGAACCCGGGTGTCACTAGCAGTTCTCTCAAGAACGTCATGGAAGGGATTCTGGGGGCTCAAACCTTCATGGGCTTTGCTGGGTAAAAACAGCAAATGTGCCCAGAAACAAGAACATCAGAAGATGTTTTTGTTTTACTCTGTGTTCTCGTTTTGTATTGTTATGTTGTGACGTGCCCTGTGATCTTCAGATGAAGGGCAACATACAAATTTAATGAATATAAATAGATAATAAAGGAATGAACCAGGACATCAAGGTGGTGTACAACAAAATATAAGATGACAAGCGGAAAAAAAATCCATTAAAGCAACAGGAGAAAAACAAAAATTGGCTCAACTTGGAAAAGTTGAAGTGACTGACTAGACCTGTTGGCATAACAAGGTCTTCAGGAGATGTCTGAAAATTAGCAGGGAAGATTCCTGGCTAATCCCTGCCCTTAGCAGGCACCCCCAGACTTCGGCCCTCCAGATGTTTTGGACTACAATTCCCATCTTCCCCAACCACTGGTCCTGCTAGCTAGGGATCATGGGAGTTGTAGGCCAAAACATCTGGAGGGCTGCAGGTTTGACATGCCTGCCTTAGAGGATTCTACAGCCTGGGACGGGAAGCATCTCCCAGCAGCCCCTAGGGATTTTACCCCAGCCTTTGCCAGAGGGAGTGTGGGCTCCCAGCTCCTGCACAGCCGAGGGATACTGCTTGAGGCCCTGGTGCTCACCCACTGCAAGACAGAAGAGCAGAGCTGGAGGAATTTGCGGAGCAATCCTTGGGCATTTCTGTTCTCCTGGGCCAGGGAGCGTTTGAGCTCGGAGAAGGTGTAACACTTGACTCTGCTTCTGGGCAGCCAGTGGATGGAGTGCAGCTGCAGCAGCAGCCTGCAAAGGGAAGACACGAAAGAGCTGCCAGGGCCAAGGAACAAGAGAGGCCCCCCAAGGGGGAGCAGGTCCCCCCACTCCTGGGGTCCAGGACCTCCCCACCCCCCGGACTCACCTGGAGATGTGAAGAAGAGCAAGCCCAAAGTGGGGCACCAAGTGGAGGAGCTGCAAACTCAGCTTCTCCCGGCACTTCAGGTAATGCAAGTGCTTGACGTTGACGAACCAACTGGCGGATGGGTGGGAGAGATGATGATAATAATAATAATAATAATAATAATAATAATAATAATAATAATTGTAAACACACACACACCCCATCTGGCTGAGTCTCCCCAGCCACTCTGGGCGGCTCCCAATCGAATATTAAAACAATACAGCATTAAATAATAAAAACTTCCCTAAACAGGGCTACCTTCAGGTGTCTTTTAAAAATAGGATAGCTGCTTATTTCCTTGACATCTGTTGGAAGGGCGTTCCACAGGGCGGGTGCCACTACCGAGAAGGCCCTCTGTCTGGTTCCCTGTAACCTCACTTCTCGCAATGAGGGAACCGCCAGAAGGCCCTCGGTGCTGGATCTCAGCGTCCGGGCTGAATGATAGGGGTGGAGACGCTCCTTAAGCTATAGAGCACCGAGGCTGTTTAAAGGTCAACACCAACACTTTGAATTGTGATTGGAAATGTACTGGGAGCCAATGTAGATCTCTCAGGACTGGTGTTATGTGGTCCCGGCGGCCGCTCCCAGTCACCAGTCTAGCTGCCACATTCTGGATTAATTGCAGTTTCCGGGTCACCTTCAAAGGTAGCCCCATGTAGAGCGCATTGCAGTAATCCAAGCGGGAGATAACCAGAGCATGCACAATATATTTATACCCCGCCCATCTGGCTGGGTTTCCCCAGGCACTCTGGGCGGCTCCCAACAGAATATTAAAAGCACAATAAAACGAGAGAGAGAGAGAGAGAGAAATGTGCCGCTGAGACTGGGAAAGCCGCGCTCTGCCTTTGCTTTCTTGCGGCGGCAACAGCAACCCAGACCCGCCACACAACGCAGGAGGACAACACCCGCATCCCTTTGGCCTGGCACCTCTTCGCCACCCCCCCTTACCGGACAAAGGCTTTGCGGACCAAGAAAAGCCGGAAGAAGGGGATGTACTGCAGCAGCTGCCACAGCACGGCCTGCCGGTGCAAGTCGCCCAGGGAAAAGGCCTCTGACCCTTCCTCAGGGTGCACATGCAGCACTCCAAAAGGGGAGAAAATGTAGTGCTGAGGGTTGGCCAGACGCTTGGGAACAGCCACCAGGTCATAAGGCCTGCAAAAAAAAGAGGGGGGGGAGATGCAGGAGTCCTCCAAGGGAGCCCCTTCACCAACCCCCAGAGAAACAAGGCAGGGTACCCTCGTCCCCTTGGCTCCATCCTGCCCTCTCTGCTGTCCGGGCTTCTCCTGGAAGCTCCAGGAAATGACACAGAAACTCCGGAAGCTGCCTTATTTGCCAAGCCAGACCATGATGGGTCTATCGAGTAAGACAGGGCTGGGCAGACAGAGCAGAATTCTCCTCCTCTGCCCCCCGAAGCAAAGGAGGGAGGGAGGGAGGGGGACCCACTTCCATGATGGGATTGGCAGCCAGGGCAAGAAACCAGGGGTACCTGAAGTGCCGGTTCTGGGCAACGTTGAAGTAGATGAAACTGATTTTCCCCAAATGGCGCTTCCTTGCAAAGAGCTCCGCTGCCTCCAGACTCGTCACTATTTCTCGGTCTCCTCTGTCTCCTGCTGCCACAGATCTCTTCTTGGGCACTTTGGGTGGTGCTGGGCTTTCTTTGCGTGGCTCCAGGGAGGGCCTGCATCAAAATTGGTAAGAAATGTCTGTAAGACATTTGTTGGCAGAAACGCCCAGGGGTGAGCCAAGATGGCTTGGGGAGGCCTTACTTACCCTGCAGCTCGGCTTGGCATAGCACAGGGGTATTCTGTTGGCACATCTGCAGCTAGAGTTAGAGGCATGAGGCCAAGGCTGCCAGGTCGGGGCGTCTCCTCTTGAGCCACCTCCCTGCCGACTTGCCCCACACATCTCTGCAGCTCCTGGAGGGACACGGGCTCTGGCTGCAGCATGCCAGAGGCCCCAGCCGCTACCCATTCCGTCGCAAAAGGGTAGGGTTGGCCCACAAAGACTGGCTCTCTGCTGGAGGGCAGCCGCTTGGCTATTTCCTTCGGCTCTCGGGGGCAAAATTCTCGTGGGTCAGCCCACAACACAGCACAGTCCATGGGGAAGGCCCGCCAGATGGACCCCAGAATATCTAGGTCGGAAACCATGGCCTGGCTGCTGCGGAACTGAAAATAGAGGCCCTCCAGGTAGGGGGCCAGCTCTGCCCGCCTCGACAGCAGCTGCTGGAAGGGGGCAATCAGGCGCAGCGCATCCATCATGCGCAGCCAGGCCCGGCGACTGCTTCTCTCCAGGACCGTACGGAAGATGGCGGTCAGCTCCGCCACAAGCGCGTCCACATCCTTGGGCTCCGCATGCCCAGCCTCCTGGATCTGGGTAGCCAGGCGGTGCCGGAGGGCGTGGGCCCAGGAATGGTCCTGCTGCTGGGCTGGGCTGCTGGACACCTGCCTGCCTGCAGAGAGACACAAAGGTGATGAATGAGGATCACCTCAGAGCAGCCCTCTTCAGGTGTGGGAGAGCACAGCCAGGAAAGGGGGCCCTCTAGGGATGAGCAATAGGGGCCTTCAACACCAGGCGAGGACATTTCTCCCCCTTTGCACAGTCATCGCCACCCCAACCTGCAAGCCGTGGGATTCATGGGGTTGCAGTGCTTGCCCATGGCTGGGGTTCCTGAGAGTGAGGGACAGACAGGGGAGACTCTGGTGCCTTTATGATAAAGGTAAAGGTAAAGGGACCCCTGACCATTAGGTCCAGTCATGACCGACTCTGGGGTTGTGGTGCTCATCTCGCGCTATTGGCCAAGGGAGCCGGCATACAGCTTCCAGATCATGTGGCCAGCATGACAAAGCCGCTTCTGGCGAACCAGAGCAGCACATGGAAACGCCGTTTACCTTCCCGCCAGAGTGATACCTATTTATCTACTTGCACTTTGAGGTGCTTTCGAACTGCTAGGTTGGCAGGATCTGGGACCAAGCAACGGGAGCTCACCCCGTCACAGGGATTCGAACCGCTGACCTTCTGATCAGCAAGCCCTAGGCTCAGTGGTTTAACCACAGCGCCACCTGGGTCCCTCTGGTGCCTTTATGATATATAGGGCTTATTATTGCCACCTGAGCCTAAGACGGAGGGGCTCTGCCTTCCATAGTCCCAACCTTGGAATTAATCATGGCTCTGTCACTCAGCACCTTCAGCTTGCTTCCAGCCCAGCTCACACCCAACTTTCAGGTGTAACAGCCAGGTGAGCAGGGGGCGCTTGGCTTAGGGTTAGAACCACTTTGGGGGTTTTAGGACTTTTATGAAAACAAACAAACAAACAAACAAACAAGGCCCTCTAGTGGTGCATCGGTGAAAGTGCTAGCTCATAGCTAAGGCAGCGTCTGGTCTGGTATCAAAGTGGATGGGGAGCTGCGTGTTGAGATTCCTGCATTGCGGGGGGCTGGACTAGATGACCCTCGGGGATCCCTTCCCACGCGGCAAAGGAACTGGCAGCCGTGCAGCTGCAGCCATGACCTGCCAAGGCCACTTGCCGGACTAGTCCAACCCCTGCACTTCCCGGTCTGCCCCAAGTAGGGCGTGGAGGGGGCTCCAAGGCCGGCGCAAAGAACCAAGAGGGAGAGAGACGCCCCCCCCCGAGGAGCCCGGCGGAAGGACCCTCTGCCCCTGCCCGGGGGGGGGTGCGTCCTTTACTCGGCAGGGCGTCGGGGGCGCAGGGCTCCATGGCGTCGGCGGGGCGAGCGAGGGGCGGCCGAAGGATTCGCCGGGGACTCCGTCGGGGAGGCGAGGGCGCGCGTGGGCGCGTTGCTAGGGGCGCCCAACGGCCGGCGGCGCTCCGTGGCCCCCGGGATGCCTAGACTCGCCCCCCTCCCTTCGGAAAGTCCCGTCCTGGCGGCGGGGGCGGCAGCGGATCCCCCTGCGCCCCCCCGGGGCCGAGTCCGCGCTGCTCTGCGCGCCTGGCAGCCGAGGGCGAGGCGGCGCCGGACTGGACAGCTGGCGCGCAGGGTCTTGTCTGGATGGAAACCCCCTTGCAAAGCTCCTTGCTCCGCTCCAGAGCAGGATCCCGTCCGTCCCTGGATCTCTCCCTGCCCAGGGTTCTGCTCCCAGGCCCAGCCGCCTTGGCATTTCCAGGCTTTCTCGTGGGAAGGCTGGAGTCTTGCCTTGAACCACAGAACTTCTCTAGCCAGAAGCCAATTGAAGCAGTAGCGGTAACGACAACAACAACAATTTATTATTTATACCCCGCCCATCTGGCTGGGTTTCCCCAGCCACTCTGGGCGGCTTCCAACGGAAATATTAAAATACAATAATTTATTAAACATTAAAAGATTCCCTAAACAGGGCTGCCTTCAGACGTCCTCTAAAAGTCTGGTGCCGGTAGTTGTTTTTCTCTTTGACATCTGGTGGGAGGGCGTTCCACAGGGCGAGTAAAAAGATTAAATATGAAAGGAAAGTGGGCCACGTGTAGAGATTTATTGATGGAGGTAGAAAATAAGTTAAAATTGAAATTATTTGAAGAAATGAGAGCTAATGACGGATTGGTTGCAATGTCATCAGTTAAATGATGCGTTCAATGAGGATAAAAAGAAGAATGGTTTTGATACAAGATCCAGGCTGGAGATAGAGCTATTGGATGATAAGAAAAAAATATTATCAAAAATGTACAAATTATTATTGGAATGGCAGACCAAAGATGAAGAGGTGAAAATGGTAATGATACGATGGGCTAAAGAGCTTGGATATAATATTCAGTTAGAATCATGGGAAAAGTTATGGAATGAAGGAAATAAATTCACCACATGTAGTGCATTAAAGGAAAAGGTTATGAAAATGATGTATAGATGGTATCTAACATCAACTAACTTATTAAAATGTACAGTATAGGACAAGAAATAAGGAGTGTTGGAAATGTAATGAAGAAGGGAACTTATATGGGGTGGAATTGTAACAAGGTAAAAGCGTATTGAGAAATGATATATATTGAGTTAAAGAATATGTGTAAGTACACCTTTGTTAAAAAGCCAAAAGCATTTTTATTGGGTCTAGTGGGTGAAAATATGCCATAGGGTGATCAAAAACTGTTTATGTATGCAACAACTGCAGCAAGAATCCTTTTATCCCAAAAATGGAAACCAGAAATACCAACGAAAGAAGAGTGGCAGATGAAGATGAAGGACTTTGCGGAATTGGCGAAGCTGACCGGAAAAATCCGAAACCCATGTGATCAAGCTTTCCAAAAAGACTGGAGTAAATTTATAAAATACTTGAAGGACCATTGTAAGCAATTAACAACCCTAGCATGGTTGTAAGAAGACTTGTAATGGTAATTGTTACTACCCTTTTCTATTTATTTAAAAATTGTGATATTCTGAATGAGAGAAACGTAAAATGGAAAATGCATAAATGCTATGATATACAAATGAATTTTGAAAACCATGAGGCGGGAGGGAGGGAAGTTGACAGGCTCATATGAGCAAAAGAAGTAAAGTGGATAATGAAGATATGTTTAAATATTATAAAATGGAAAATTAATAAAAGTATTATTAAAAAAGAAGGCGTATCTCGTGTTCCTCTTGCCCTCTTCCTGGTCTGACCAGCTCTGATCCAAAAGGCTCAAGGCCATTTCCCATACAAGCAGCTGTAAGTCTGGAAGAGTCAAAGGAAGGTGGGATTCTCCCTGTCTGCATCTGCTGCCCCTCGATACTCCCACAAATGACTGCAGTCCCGTTGGCTTCTGGGAAAAGGGCCAGCGCCACCTTACTGCAACAGTGTGATGCAGCAGCTAAAAAATCCAATGCAATTCTGGGCTGCATCAATAGGAGTATAGCGTCTAGATCTAGGGAAGTAATAGTACCACTGTATTCTGCTCTGGTCAGACCTCACCTGGAGTACTGTGTCCAGTTCTGGGCACCACAGTTCAAGAAGGATACTGACAAGCTGGAACGTGTCCAGAAGAGGGCAAGTAAAATGGTCAAAGGCCTGGAAAAAATGCCTTATGAGGAACGGCTTAGGGAGCTGGGTATGTTTAGCCTGGAGAAGAGAAGGTTAAGGGGTGATATAAAAAATTTCCTTCAGTAGCACCTTAAAGACCAACTAAGTTTTTATTTTGGTATGAGCTTTCGTGTGTTGGTCTTTAAGGTGCTACTGAAGGAAATTTTTTATTTTACTTCGACCCAGACCAACATGGCTACCCACCTGTAAGGGGTGATATGATAGCCATGTTCAAATATATCAAAGGATGTCATATAGAGGAGGGAGAAAGGTTGTTTTCTGCTGCTCCAGAGAAGCGGACATGGCGCAATGGATTCAAACTACAAGAAAGAAGATTCCACCTAGACATTAGGAAGAACTTCCTGACAGTAAGAGCTGTTCGGCAATGGAGTTTGCTACCAAGGAGTGTTGTGGAGTCTCATTTTTTGGAGGTCTTTAAGCAGAGGCTTGACAGGCATATGTCAAGAATGCTTTGATGGTGTTTCCTGCTTGGCAGGGGGTTGGACTGGATGGCCCTTGTGGTCTCTTCCAACTCTATGATTCTACTGTACCAGGTTTCTGGCTCTACGCAGGAATACAGGAGGGAGCTGCCTTATAGAGAGTCGGTGCATTGGCCCATTGCATGGAGCTTAGGTGGCCCCATGGTTTCCCCTGGGAATTAGGGCAACAAAAAACCCATTCCAAATCAGACTGGACATGGGTTAAAGCTCAATGTCCCGCCTACCAAGGGGCAACAGCAACGAAAAAATTCTTGTACAAGCTCTGGTTTTCTCCTCCTTGGTCTACTGCAATGCACTCTATGTGGGTGACTCAGAAACTACAATCTAGAATGCGGCAACTACACTGGTGACTGGGAGCAGCCGCTGGGACCATATTATACCAGTCCTAATGGATTTTCACAGCCTCCCAGTATGTTTCCAAGCACAGTTCAAAGTGTTAGGGCTGACCTGGGCAGCAGGGAGCCTTCTCAGCAGTGGCATCCTCTCTGTGGAATGCCCTTCCATCAGATGCCAAGGAGATAAAGAACTACCCTACTTCTCAAAGACACCTGAAGGCAGCCCTGTATTGGGAGGCTTTTAATGTTTAATATCTCAATGTTTTTCTATTCTGCTGGAAGCTTCCCAGAGTAGATGGGGCAACCCAGTCAGATGGGTGGGGCACAAATAATAAAATTAGTAGCAGTAGTAGTACCAGCCACACTCACAAGCAGCTGCTCTTAGGGGTTCCAGGCAGGGGTCTCTGCGAGTGAGCAGGGATTGAACCCGGGACCTTCTGCATGTACAGCATTTTCCCTGCTCCTGGGCTACGATGGTCCTTCTTGCGAGACCCTTTGGCACAGGACCAGCAAGGCCCTTCCCCCCCCATGTGCCCTGCATTGTGTGCTCTGCTCTTGGAGATCCATGTTTTCTTTTGCCAAATGCTTGATGGAACTGGGGGGTGGGGCACATCTCCAAATGCCACACGGACACCAACCTGCATTTGGTCCACATGAAGCTTCAGGGGTTCACAGCTCATGTGGCACAGTCCACCCACATCCCTTCTCCATGCACACAAGCCACGCTGTGGTTGCCACAGCCCCAGAATTGCCAGCAAGCCCTTTTCTCATGGGCCCACCCTGCTCAGCAGCCACCCTGTCAAATCAGAACTTGGACTAGCAGGCGGTGGAGGGGGAGCTGAACCTGGCGGTGAAGGAGGGAGGGGTGAATGAATGAATGAATGAATGCAGAGGAAGCCTTGCTACTTCCAGCTGCCAACAAAGAAGCTCTGCTCTCAAGCTGGCTGAGGCCACCTCGCCCCAGGGCTCCCTTCAGGCAAGCAGCATGGCAATCCCAAAGAAAAGCACCGCAGAGCACACATCCCAGCACAGCACTCTCACGCCAGCACAAGGTGTCCAAGAAAGTGGTTTTATTGTCCCCAGAAACGGTGTGCTCTGGAGAGATGGGCCTGAGAAGGAGCAGCTGCCCCGTCCAGCCCGGTGCCACGGAGTCCAGTCTCGAGGAGGGCATCTCTCTCTGAGGGCAAGTGGCCTGGCGAGGGGCTCCTTGGAGAGGCAGCCAGGAAGCACCCGGGGCACTGCCATCGGGGACAGCGGGCAGGTGGCGCTGAGAGACCAAGCAGCCCGGAGGTGCCGTCAGGAGGTGCTGACCACGCTGGGCCCCGGCAGGGTGGCGGGCTCGGTGGGCGGCAGGAGGGCCGCTTCCTGGGCCGCTTCCTGGCCGGCAGCCTCGTAGTCGGAGATCCGGCGCTGGACGAGGGAGGGCATGAGGCGGACGTAGGCGGCCATCAGGCGGTGGTTGGAGCGCACCAGCTTCCCCGCGCAGCCGTCCAGGCAGCTCTCCTGCGGGGAGGAGAGAGGGCGCAGGGGTCAGCGCGGCCGCCGGCTCTCGGGGTCCCGGCTCGGCCCTCCCCTCCCCAGGGCAGCGCTCACCTCCTCCCCGGTCAGCGCCCGGTAGTTCAAGTTGGAGACGCACCGCTGGAAGCAGAGCTCCGTCATCTGGTTGTAGGCCAGCAGGAAGTCGCGCAGCTGCAACGACAAGGCCGCGCTGGGACCGAGCGGGGAAGGAAGGAAGGAAGGAAGGAGGACCCCCGGGGCAGCCCCCCGCCGCCGCCCCGCGCATTCCCACGTGTCCCAGGGACGCGTGTCGCCCGGAAGAGAGTCTCCGCGGGCTCGCTGCCTTCCGGCCCCCGCCCGCGCCCCCCCCTCCGCCGCCGCCGCCCGCCTCTCACGCCGCGCAGTTGCTGCTGCTCCATCTTCCTCCTCCTCCTCCTCTTCCTCTCGGGGCTTCCGGATCCACTTCCGGTCTGACCGAGGCCCCTCCTCCTCCGGCGCCGGGGCGCGTGACGTCGTTTCCGGTGTGCCCGGGGCCCGACGCGGATCCGACGCCCGGAGCCTCCGGGAGCCGCCAGGCAGGTGCGCCGCGGAGCAGAGAGGGCGGGTAGGCGGGGCGGGAGCCGGAGCCGCGCCGAGGCCACTTCCCGGGCGCAGGGCGAGCCGGCGAGGGAGGGAGGCTCCTCTCCTCCCCTCGCCCGGGCTCACCCCCGCCGGAGCCGGGAGGGGGGGGGCTCGGGCTGGCCGGGCCCTGGGGGTGCAGGGCGGGGGGCGGGGTCAGCGCCCTTTCGGGGTGCCCTCCGGGATCTCGCAGGCCGGGGGGGGGCTGCTTCCCCGAGGGAGGGAGGGCGGGGGGCTCCGGGAAGGGGTCCTGCACCTGCCGGCCCACCCAGGACTCTCCTCCTCCCCGGCAGCCCTGGATCAGCCGGCGGCCTCCCGCTGGTCGCGATCCGCGTGGCCCCCGGATGTGCGCCAAGAGGGTAGCCTGGCACGGCTGGCAGATGCACCCACCGGGCATGGCCACAGGGGCCAAGCGAAGCCGAGGAAGTGGGTGTCCTCTGGGCAAGGCAGGGGCTGGTCAGGGGCAAATGGATCCTGCCAGAAGGGGGCGCTGGTCCTGGTCCGCTCCCCTTGCTGCCCCGCATCTCCTCTGCAGCTGATGCCGCTTCCCTCTTGAGGCTGAGAGAGCCAGAGAGGGGGCTTGGGGGGGGTCCCTGCTGACTAAGAGGCCCTGGGGATTGGGGGGGAGGCCTTCTGAAGGGCAGGATGGCTCCCCTTCTCCTCTCCAGCAACGCCATCATGGGTGGGGAGGGGGGCTTGCTAATGTTGCAGAAGGAGGGGCAGGTTGTCTTGCTCAAACCCAAATGTGGGGCAGAGAGAGGGTCCTGGCCAGATCTGGCCAGGGGTCTGGGTTGTGAGGCAGGAGATTCCTCCCTCCAAGTTCGCAGGTTCCCAGGGAAGTTCATAACAATGCATTGCAATTGACAGAGGTGTACAAACTCCCTCCCCAATAAAAGGCACAGTACTAAGCAAATACCACAAAGCAAAGCTGGCAGCTGGCACTGCCCTTCCTGCCAAGGGCTCCTCAGTGGCCACGTCAACCACCAGCGCGGAAACTTTGCATGTTCCTGGAGTGGGGAGGGAGTTGTTACCCCTCCCCCCTCACTCCCCCCACCCCACCCCAATGTACTGCCAACTGGACCCTTGGAGGTGACACGCCATGACTTCCTGCCAGGTTATGAAAATAGGCTGACTGCATTGGGGGGGGGGTTGGGGAGGAGGGAAACTGAGGTTCCAGCAAGAAGGGGGGGAGGGGCACCACTGGGCCCCATCTGGGTCGGCTTGCAGGAGGTGCTGATACCCCCCCCCCCTTGTGCTCCCCCTGGATTTGGCTCCCTTGAGCTGATGCTCTGTGCTGTGTCTGTGGCTCCTTCCCCTGCTTCAGGTGCCTGGCATGGGTGGGGTGGCCGCTCTGCAGGTGGCGCAGTGTGCTGGACCCGTTGGCAGGACTTGTCATCCCAAGGGGAGCGGCTGCCCAGGACAGGGGAAGCCTAGTTATTGAGAGACAAGATACGTCTTTGGGTGTGTGTGTGTCCCCTATTGCAGCCCACTTACTGCGTCCGTCTGCTGGGCAGGTCGATCTGGAGCTCAGGTTCCTGGGTGAGGCTGGTGCCACTAGGAAGGCTACATGTTTTGTGCTGGATTGCCCTGGGGGGGTGGCATTATTCCTGGCACTATTGTTAAACTTTCTGCCCTGGCCCAGATGGTGCCCTTGGCTATATGTGGTTCTCTTAGTTTCTGGAGTGAAGAAGGGTTATGAGTTGTTGTTCTGTCAATGTGCCTCCAAGGAAAGGTGTGCTGGACCTGTTCTCTTCTCCTTCCTGCATTTTGGAGAAGATAATAATAATAATAATAATAATAATAATAATAATAATAATAATAATTTATTATTTATACCCCACCCATCTGGCTGGGTTTCCCATTTTCTGTGGGGTGGTGCTGGGAATCTATGGGGTTTCAGGGACTGTCGGGGAGTGAGGGGGTGGAGTTGGCATTAGGGGTCCTGCCAGTTAGCAGGCAGCAAGTTCTTTTCTCTTGATGGTGTTCCTGCTTGGCAGGGGGTTGGACTGGATGGCCCTTGTGGTCTCTTCCATCTCTATGATTCTTTCCAAGAAAGGCTATCATAGAATCCTAGAGTTGGAAGAGACCACAAGGGCCATCCAGTCCAACCCCCTGCCAAGCAGGAAACACCATCAAAGCATTCTTGACATATGCCTGTCAAGCCTCTGCTTAAAGACTTCCAAAGAAGGAGACTCCACCACACTCCTTGGCAGCAAATTCCACTGCCGAACAGCTCTTACTGTCAGGAAGTTCTTCCTAATGTTTAGGTGGAATCTTCTTTCTTGTTGCTTGAATCCATTGTTCCGAAAGCAACCTTTCTCCCTCCTCTATATGGCATCCTTTTATATATTTGAACATGGCTATCATATCACCCCTTAGCCTTCTCTTCTCCAGGCTAAACCTACCCAGCTCCCTAAGCCGTTCCTTTTTGGTACATTTATGGGAAAAGCAGGCCCACTTTGCTTTTTATTCAAACGGTGGTTCCAGTCGCACCTGAGAACTCAAAGGGGGCCTAGCAAAGGAGGGAGAGAATGGAAGGGAGATTGGCGATGGGAGGGTTTCCAACGTGGTGCTCTTGCGCTCCCTGTTGTGCTCCCTGGTTTCCCGCAGGCTTCTCTTGGCCTAGTTGGTCCGCTGGCCAAATCCAGGCATCAGGGAACAAGACTTGCATGCTGAGCAGAGCAGGTCTGGGAAGTGGCGCCTGCCTGGGGCCATTGGAAGGCAGCTCTTTGCTCCTGAAGACAAAAATGCCCCCCCTCCCTGCGGGTTTTTGCCCTGGGGTGTCCTGCTGCCACCCCTGGCCAGGCATTTGGGGCAAGGAGGCTGTCAGGAGGGGGGCTGCTCCCTCTCCCTTGGACTGGCATCTTGGCTGGTTGTGGGGGCTTCGCAGGAGGGGGGAGAAGGATCCAGGCTGCCTTATCTATTGACTGGGACCAGCATATGGGGTGTGTGGACAGTGGAGCCCCTTCCTCTGCCCCTGGCGTCTGAGCCCCCCATTTTTCCTGGCCCCTCCAGACCCTGAGCATGACCGACGGGCTGATGAGCAAAGCAGCCACCATGGAGATCCCAATCCATGGCAACGGAGACTCCCGGCGTCTGGCTGAGGACGATGGTCTGGAGCAGGTAACGGGGAGGGGATAAGAATGGGGTGTCTTGGGTGCAGTGCGTGGGGCTTGCAAGGGGGGGTTCAGAGGGGCTCTGTAAGCTGAGCTCTGGTGGTTATCGGGCTGGGGAGGAAGTGGGATGGTTCAGTTGCCTGTGGGGCCCCCACCCCCATTCTAGCAGTCCACCTCGACTCCCAGCTGCAAGGGAGGCAGTTCCTGCCCCCTCCATCCAAATGCTGGTTCCCCGCAGGCCACTGATTTCAGGGAACCAGGCCCTGCTGGTTTGGGGGCGCTGCTGGGCCTGCCTGAAGCCCCCTCCTTTAAGACTCGGCTCTGCCACGTTCCCTTCCTCCCGCTGCAGGACCTCCAGCAGGTGATGGTGTCGGGGCCCAACCTGAATGAGACCAGCATTGTTTCCGGGGGCTACGGGGGCACCGCCGAAGGCATCATCCCCACCAGCGCCATCAAAGGTCAGGCAGCCGATGGGAATGGCAGTGCCGCTCTCTGCGCGGGGAGGAGGCCAATCTCTGCCCACAGCCGAGCCCTGCCTGCCCGCGAAGGGCATCCTGGGGCCCATCAGCAAGGCCCCCTCCTTCGAGACAGGCCTCCGGCAGCATCCCTTTCCCCTGACCCCCAGGGATGAGGAAGGCTTGTAGCTCAACCAGCACCTTGCCTGGAGAACTCTGCCCACCTCCTGCTCCTCTGGGAGCCTGGCATCGTGTGCTCATGCCCCCCTGTCCGTGTCTGCCACAGCTCATCAACCCCCCATGTTATCCTGCACCCCCTCCATGGCTCCCCTCCTCCTCCCCTCCACCCTGCCCATCTCTGCCCTGCCTTGGGCCCCCTCCATTTCAGGCTCTCTCGTTCCATCTCACCCACCCCGAAGACCGCTCATCTCCCCCAGCCCGTCGGCTGCCAGCCGGATTGCCAGCCAGGCAGTTGCTGCCTCAGGTATTGCCCTACCCCTGCCCCCCCCAAAGGCCCCCCCCATGGGAGCGGTTGGGGTGCAGGCTTCCAGGGGAATGTAGGCGAAGCGGAGATATATTTTCCTGGCCCCTCTTTCCGTCTCCTGCCTCCTCCATGGGGCGGCTCGGCATTCGGAGCAATGGGGGACCTGCCCCTTCCCCCTGCTCAGGAAGCCCCCCGCCCGCTTGGCCCTTGCAGGTTCCAATTTGCACCAGCCGCACTCCAGCCCGGCCCTGGCAGGCGAGGAGGCCACACGGGGCATCGCGGTCGAGAAGTTTGATGTCGTCAAGAAGTGGGGCATCAACACCTACAAGGTGAGGCGTTGTGCTCAGCCCCAGGAAGAGGGGGCGCTGGTGCGGCTCAGCCTGAACCAGGCAGGTGCCCTCTTCTTCACATGGATCGGTCTCTTGCTTCTGGATCAATCCCCTTTGGCCTGCCAGCAAGTCTGCTCAGCATTTTCTCTGCCTTCTGGAGCCCTGCAGTGCCCTGCTTTGGGGGCTGCCTTGGGAAGCTGCTCCAAAAAGGCAGGGGGCAGCCACTAAGCCCGCTGGTCAGCACCCACCCAAGGAGACCCTTGGTCCCCTTCCCAGAGGGCAGGCAGGCAGGGAGGGAGGGGCGGCCTTTTCAGCTGTGGCCCCTTTGTACAAGGCTTTCCAGAGTGCCTGCTCTTCCTCCATCTGGCCGCTTTAGTGATCGTGGGAAGGGACCCCAGGGGGTCATCTAGCCCAGCCCCCTGCAGGGCGAGGGGGGTCTTCCGCTCCAGGCGAGGCTCCCCCAGCTGCCCCTCCTCTTCTCCCTCTGCAGTGCACAAAGCAGCTGCTCTCGGAGCGCTTTGGGAGGGGCTCGCGGACCGTCGACCTGGAGCTGGAGACCCAGATTGAGCTCCTGCGGGACACCAAGCGCAAGTACGAGAGCGTCCTGGGCCTGGCCAGAGCCCTCACCCACCACTTCTACAGCCTGGTGCAGACGCAGCACGCCCTGGCCGATGCCTTCTCCGACCTCAGCCAGAAGTCCCCCGAGCTGCAGGTGGGGAAAACGCCCCGTGTCCTTTCGGCAGGGGGGAAGGCCAGGCTGGCACAGGTGCCAGGCGGAGGGGAGCCCCCCCATCCTGCCTCTGTGGCCATTTCCAAGGGCATCAGAAGCCAACGTCCTGCCTGGCAGGGGAGCAGCTGAAGCCACACGCCCGCCCCCCCCCCAGGAATGGCTCCCAGTCTGGAGGGCTTTGAAAGAGGATTGGACAAATGCATGGGGCAGGAGAGAGCTATCAAGGCCTGATCCAGCAGACTGTTCTTGGGCTCTCAAGTTCTGGGGGGGGGTTCTTGCCTTTGGGGGCTGGTTTGTGGGGGGTCTGGGACGGTCAGCCCCCTTTTCAAGGCCCCCACCCCCCACAGGAGGAGTTTGGCTACAACGCAGAGACCCAGAAGCTGCTGTGCAAGAATGGGGAGACCCTCCTGGGGGCTGTCAACTTCTTCGTCTCCAGCATCAACACGCTGGTCAACAAAACCATGGAAGACACTCTCATGACCGTCAAGCAGTATGAGACGGCCAGGTGGGGCTGCAAGGGGGGGAGCAGGGGGGGCAGCTCCAGGCAGGGCCCAGCAGACGCCCTGCTGCCGGTGGGTGGCTCTTTCCGGGGGGGCGCCAGTCCTGTCCAAGGGGTGGGAGTTGCTGCCGCCACTTTGACACTCCACCCCCCCACCCCCCGCAGGCTGGAGTACGATGCCTACCGCACGGACCTGGAGGAGCTGAACTTGGGCCCTCGGGACGCAACCACCCTCTGCCGCCTGGATGCTGCCCAGGCCCACTTCCAGGCCCACCGCGCCAAGTACGAGAAGCTGCGGGCAGATGTGGCCGTCAAGCTGAAGTTCTTGGAGGAGAACAAGGTGAGGGGGGGGTGTTTCTCCTGGTCAGAGGCCTCCCACAGTGGCCTGTCCTCCATACCTGCGTCCGGGAATCCCAGCCGGAGCATTCCTGGCAGGTGGCCCCCTGGCCTCTGCTTCAACTCTTGACAGTAAGAGCTGTTCAGCAGTGGAATTTGCTGCCAAGGAGTGTGGTGGAGTCTCCTTCTCTGGAGGTCTTTAAGCAGAGGCTTGACAGGCATATGTCAAGAATGCTTTGATGGTGTTTCCTGCTTGGCAGGGGGTTGGACTGGATGGCCCTTGGGGTCTCTTCCAACTCTATGATTCTATGAGTCCAGGAGGGGCCAAGGGGAGGCTTCCTTGGGGAGAGGGCGGAGGTGGGCAGCAGGAGGACCAACCATCCCGGGGGGAGGAGAAAAGAAAGCCTTTCCCGCAGCGCAGAGCTGACTTGTGGAGCTTGCTGCTGCAGGAAGCAGTGATGCCCTGAAGCCCCTTGAGCCCCGCGGTTGGACCCTGGGGGCTCCTGGCCTGCTCCCCACGGCTCCTCTGATGTCCCCCCCTCCCCCGTTGCAGGTGAAGGTGATGCACAAGCAGCTCCTGCTCTTCCACAACGCCATCTCGGCCTACTTTGCCGGCAACCAGCAGCAGCTGGAGCAGACGCTCAAGCAGTTCAACATCAAGCTGAAGAGCCCCGGAGCAGAGAAGCCCTCGTGGCTGGAGGAGCCGTGAACTGCCCGCCCCCTCCCCCGGCCCGCCCCCTCCCCAGCCCCCTGGCTCCCTTCATGGACCTGGACTCTGGGGGGAGGGGGCTGAGCTCAGGCGCCCCCCCCTTACCGCTCCTGTGCCCCCTCGCCACCTTCAGGGGCAGAAGAAGAGGCAGGCCGGATGAGGAAGCAGTCTCTCCTCTCTCCCCCCCCCCAGATTTTCCTGGGGCTGCTTGAGTGGCAGGTGACTCTCGCCCCACCCCAGATTTTGCTCTTGGCTCTGGAGAAGGGGGGCCCTGCCTCCACCACCTCCTCCATGCCACGAGGGCCTGCACTTTTGACACACTCCATGGTGGTGGTGGGGGTGGGAAACAGCCACAAAAGAGGGGCTGGCATTTTGGGGAGAGGGGGAAGCGGGGTTCTCCCTCTTGCCACAAGGCAGCTCCAGCCCCACACTAGACATTTCTTGCCCCCCTTGCTGGCATAAACAGAGGGAGGGAGGGGGGAGGGAGGGTGTCATCCTCTGGCCCCCAGCTGCTGTTCCGCTTCAGTACTTTTCTCATGGGGGGGTGGAGTGGAGTGGGGGTCCTGCATTTGGGCAGCTCTGACCTCTCCCTAGTTGTGCTCCAAATTGTGGCGGGGAGGGGGAGCTGTGCACAGGGGGCCTCAGTCTGGATGTGCTGCTATTGGGGTGGGGGTGGGGGGTGAATGTGAGGATCCCCAACTGGGATTGCCCCCCCCCCTCTCAGTATGGACCAAAAAGTAGCATGGCTTCAGCCTTGCGGGGAGGGGGGATTGTGTGTGTGTGTGTGTGTGTGTGTGTGTGTGTGTGTGTGTGTGTGTGTGTGTGTGTTTACGGCCAGTACCCCTGTGTTTGTTCCTAGGTGAGGGGGCTCCATGGGGGGGGCGGCAGGGTGAAGGAATGGGTGCTTTTCCCTGCTGGGTCCCCCAACCCACTGTAAAGAATCCAGAATAAACGGTACGAATCAGAGCCTGCCATTCTCCTGTTGCCGCCGCCAGGGGAACCCTCAGCCTGGCCCACTCCTATTCTGTAGCCCCCCCCCCAAATCATTCCAAGACCCCTATATTGCAGGGGGTTGGACTAGGAACTAGGAAACCCTTTGGGTCCCTTCTCCTTCAATCCTCCTCCCCTGCTTGTCTCTCAGTTGAAGCCTGCCTGGTCTGGCCGTTGCATTGGAGGAAGAGTGGGGCCAGGGAGGGCCTGCCTCTCTCCCATGGGGGTCAGCCAGATGCCCTCACAAGGGGTGCAAGAAGAATGGCAGGCTCCCTTCCAGAAGAGGCTCCTGTCCGCCCCCTTCCGAGACCTCCTGGTTCCTCCTCCCCAGGGCTACCTCCTCACGCCCTTCCAGGCTCCCCCAGCTCCAGGTCAGCAGCCGTGGGCCCCCTGCCCTATGCTGTCTCTTGCGTTTCATTCGAAGAAGCATGACTTCCATTGCTAAGAGGAATAATGGAGAGATCCAGGAGGAGGAGGAGGAGGAGGAGGTGACCTTGGAGACAATCAAAAGGGTTGCGCAGAAATAAAGTGCAATGTTCTGTTTCTAACTGGAGAAAAGCTCTTGTGTGGGGATCCCTCCCACGGACGGACCTTCTTCTGCAGGAGGATTCCCATGGGGTGGCCAAGAGAGCTGGGCCAGAGCTGCCTCCGCTGGCCCTGAGAGTGGACTGGCATTCCTCAAGCATAGCTGGCTGCCCAGTGGCACCGGCAGGATGTGCCACTGGGCAGGGCCCCTAAGAGGCAGGCAGGCAGGCAGGGCTTCTTAGCCTGGTGGTGGAGAGCAGGAGCCCTGCGGGATCAGGCCACAGACCTACTTCCAAGGTGGGAACGCTCAGGCCTGGTGGCCAAAGGCAGCTCTCCAGGCCCCCCATCCCTCCCTGCTTCTCTGGGGCGTAGCTGGGACGGGGCCTTGAAAGGCTGGGGAGTACTGGAAGAGCGCAGTCTTCCTCTTCCTGCGGAGGGTGCAGGGCCAGGCGAGGGAGCCGGCTGGCCTTTGCCGCCACAAACAGAGATGGGAGGAAAGCAGCAAAGGAGCTTATGGGAAGCACACAGCTTGGAGAGCCAAGTTCCCAGTTCCAGCCTCAACTAGCTAATCTGGAGAATGCAGTAGTGCCAAGGTGACCTCTCCTCTTGAGGTTCCAGAGAGGGAAGTGGGAGGAAGCTGTAGAACAGGATGCAACCTAGGAAGTAGCCTGGACAGCAGGGAGCTTGGCTCGAGGTGAAAAGCACAGGGACAGCCCGGGAAGCTGGATCTCCCTCTTTCCTGTGCAAACTTTCTTTTGCAAGCTGAGTTGCACCCAAACGTCCAACGTAAAGCCTGGGGGGGGGGGTGTCCCTGGTTTTTGCATGATTTGTCACTTCTCTTGTCCTGCCCACACTTGTGTGGCTTCCCCCCCCCAAGCTCAATGCATTCCAGTTCCTGCTGCAGCCAGGCAGGTGCCCACAGGGGTGGTGTCTCTGAGCTGGAGGTCCTGACCTGGCCCCTGGCCCCCTGTCTGCCACCTGGGAGACTTGTCCTGTGGGGGGGGGGGCAAGGACCTGTCCCGCCTGACACATGCGTGGAGCAAAAAGCTGGAGTGCTCTTTTGAGTTCAATTTTTTTTAAAAAAAAAGACTAGTAAAGGGACTTGAAAGAGGTGTCTAAAATTATGCATGGTGTGGAGAAAGTGGATAGAGAGAGCATGCACACACCCCATGATACTAGACCATAAGAAGCACCCAGTCCAGCATCCAGATCTCACAGCCAACGGGATGTTCTCTTGGGAAGCCAGCGACCAGCACCTCCTGCTCCTGGAGCCGTTTCTGGGAGTTAGAGGGATGGTGCCTCTGACAGGAGGGAGCACAGCATCTGCCTGTTTGGGAAGAGAATGGAGGAGGGCACCTTGGCCACCACTTTAATTTCCAGAATCCCCCCTGGATCCCTTTTTAAAAATGGATGTTGCATTGGCTGCTTTCCAGTTCTCCAAGGGACAGGGTACATTTTTAAAATAAGAAGATTGACAGTTTCACATTTGAATTCTTGGAGAATCCTTGGGTGGGTCGGTTTCTATTTTGTCTGTGGGCCTATAACTCACCTCTCATCACTGCTTCCTGCCTCAGTTCCTTAGACCTCCTTCCTGCAAATGTTAGTCCAGGCACTGGGATCTGCCCCGTATCTTATGTTGCAGCTTCTCTGCAATCTCCCTTATCCTCCTTTGGCACACCTTGGACTCCCTGGTCATCCCAGGGTCCAACTGCCACCATAGCCAGTCTCCTGCTACTAAGACATTGAAAGAACTTCTGTTTCAGTGTATCTGAAGAAGTGTGCATGCACACGAAAGCTCATACCAATGACAGACTTAGTTGGTCTCTAAGGTTGCTGGAAGAAATGTTTTGTTTTGTTTCGACTACGTCAGACCAACACGGCTACCTACCTGTAATTTAAAGAAATTCTTGTTGGTCTTAATGTTTTCAGCAACATGCTCCTCGGTTTCAGTTTTAGAAGCCCTTTCTGTCTGCTTGCACCTGTTGGTTTTTTTGCCAGTTTGTGTTCCTTTTTCTCCATTTCCCAAGGAAAGCCTTCCTGCCTCCAATAGCTTATTTGACTCTGCTCATTAATCATGCTGGCATCTATTGGCGTCTTTCCTGATCTGCAGTATACACCAGCTGAGCTCCTAGTGGGTCTTGCAAACACTGACTGGGCCTTCCATGAATGCAGGACAAAGTCCTTCGCGCAGCACAGTTAAGCTATGGAACTCCCTCCCACAGGAGGCAGGGGTGATCACCAGCTTGGATTGCTCTAAAAGAGGATGGGGCAAATTCATGCATGCAACAACAGGATGTCATAAAAAGAGGAATCCTGCTCCCTGCAATCTCTGAGATCAGCGAGAGCCTCACCACAAAATGCCCGAGGTTGCTTCACAAATTGGCAGCCAGCCCCCTCCTTCCTGTGGACTCCCTCACCTATTGCAGGCCCAAAAAGAGGGGGGCGGGGGGGAAAGGAACACTTGTGGGGCTCGGGCAGGAGGCCAGGAGAGGACTCACAAGTGGTGCTAGAAGCAGGAGCCCCACGGCCTCCCCCCAAAGGCCTTGGTTGGTGGGGGCGCTACAGGGAGAGCTGGAGCTTCGCTCCAAGAAACAGCAACCCCCCCATCTTGGTTCCTTGGAAAGGAGCGGCTGGGAGCACGTCGAGACATGCCGAAGGAAGCAGAGCCTAGCCCCCGCCCCGTCCAGCAGACCGCTGCCCAAGCAATGGCATGCGGAAGTCGGGCTAAAGGACTTCTGCAAGACCCAGGAGTCCGGCCGCTCCCTCTTTTGCAGCCCCCACCGTCCCGCCTCCCGCCTCCCTCTCAAGTTTACAGCGTGGTGACACCTGGAAAAAATTGCTGGGGGGCGGGGAGCACAGAAGGGATGGAGTCTATTTTTCGGCCGGGATGTGGCGCACACCTTAGTATCTCTGAAAGAAAACCAACAGCACCTGTTGTGACGGGAGTCAAGCAATGGGGGGGGGGGGCTCCTCCTCGGTTGGGGACCTCCCGCGCCCCCCCCAATTGCTTGACTCCCGTCACAACAGGTCAAGTGCTGTTGGTTGGGGACCAGCTGAGATGCGCCGCCGGTGCCCTTCTTTGGGCGTCTTCAGCCACCAGCTGAAAAATAACGGAGAAGAAGGAAGAGTTGTTTGCCCCGTCGCAGCTCGGCAGCGCGGCCCCCGGGATGGACGCAGAGGCAGCCGCCAGTTGCCGCGGGACAGGGGCGAACGAGTCTTCCTGGACCTCTCCAGCCTTTCTTTGTGTAGGCAAGTCCGTCCGGGGCCTCGGACTGTCCCCGCCGGTGGGGAGCGGGAGGGGCGGCGTCGGTGGCGGCCCTCTTCCGTCGGGGCTTCTTTGAAGCCCCCGTGAGCTGCGGGGCAGAGGCCTGCCCTGAGCAGCAACAAGGCGGCGGCGGGGAAGGGAAGGGAAGGGAGGAGGAGGCGTCTGGGCGCCTTCCTCCCCTGACTTTCTCGGTCTTATCCCTCCGCGCGCTAGCTCTGGGATTCCTCGGGAAGAGACCGATGCTCCCGCCCCGTCTCTTGGCGCTCAAGGCCTCAGGTGATACGTCCAAAGCCGGGCTGGGTGGGGCACGTCCGAGGCCGCCCCCTTCCGATGACTCCCTGACGCCGTGGGCTGGGAGCGGACATCCCCGACGGCTCTCGAAGCGTCGGCGCGCCTGTACTCTCTTCTCTTCCTACTGACGACGATGGTGACCGTCCGGAGCTCTCCCGCCTCGCCCACAGACTGGACGGGCCCCGCGGCGCCCCCCGACGCCGACGCTTTCTCCCTCTCGACGGCTTCTCTGCCCCCGGACCCCGCGGCTTCCTCGCCGCCGCCGCCGCCCCCGCCTCCGCCGCCCGTCGTCTTGAGTCCGGGAGCGCCACGGGCCTGGCCGGGCGTGGAGGGTTGCTCGGGGCGGCGGCCGGCGCGGCTGCGCAACTTCAACTGGGAAGCCATCCCGGCAGAGCGCATCCGGGGGCGCCACAACCTCTGGACGGCGCCCGGGCGGCGTCGGGGCGACGGCTTCCCGCTGGACCTCGCCCTCCTGGAGGAGCTTTTCGGGCAGCGCCCGGAGCCGCCCGGGGGGAGCCTGCGGGGACAGCCGCCGGTGGAGCAGGTGAGCCGGACGGGGCGGCCGGCGACGCAGCGGGATTCGCGCGCCCAGAAGGGGGCCCCGGGAGCCGCGTGTGTGGCCGGCCGCCTGTCTGGGGAAGTGGGGGGCGGGAAGAGATCCGCTGGGGTGCCAGACGCTGCCTTGAGAAAGGCGAGGAGAGGGTTGTGCGGTGGCGGCTCTCTTGCGCCCTGGAAAGCCCCATTCCGCCCAGCGTCCGCCCCATCTCCTGAGGCCCAGAGTGTGAGCAGAGTGAAGGGAGACAGGTGTGGGGCTGGCCTGCTCTCTCCCCCAGGATGAGGGGACCTGGCTTGGGGGGGGGAGTCACCCAGGTCAGCGGAAGCAGAGGGGAGCGTCTGATCTCTCTCCTCCTGGCCAGGGCAGAGGAAGCACCCTGAGAGCCCGTGGTCCCAGTCCCCTGGTTTTGCCCAAGCTAGCTGCCTTTCTTGGGACCACCTGCCCCTTCATGTGAAATGCTACTATTGGCACCTGGGGGTGAAGAGGTCCAGCCGCCTGGGCGTCTTGAGCCTTGGAGTTGGTCTGGGGGGCTCAGCGCCATTTGGGTTGCATCTTTCAAGAGTGACACCTGCCCTTGTTGGATGAGAGAGCCGGGGAAGCAGCAGGAATGGGAGATCTTGTTTGTAAGTGAGCCTCTTCCCAGAAGGCAGCTGCCCCAGTGAAGCAGGACTGGGCTCTGGGCTTATAGGAAGGTGCTGGGACAGGATCAGGGGGGACTCATGGTGCAGAGGGGTTTGTGTGCAACATGTGGTGGCCGGGAGAGGCTGCACTTTCTTGTTCAAATCCTTCACTGCTTCTCTCCCTCCCTCCCTCCCTCCCTCTCTCTAGGTCTCCCTTCTGGACTCTAAGAAGATTCTGAACCTGGGCATCTTCCTCAAGCAGTTCAAGAGGTAGGTGGCAGGGCAGGCAGGAGGGCGGCTGGGCTGGACCACCAGAGGGGTGGTGAGGGGGCCTTTGGCCTGGGGGCATGGATGGGGCTGGGTGCCAGCCCAGGTAAGGGAGCTGTGGTATAGTGGTTAAGAGTGGTAGACTCGTAATCTGGTGAACCGGGTTTGTGTCTCCGCTCCTCCACATGCAGCTGCTGGGTGACCTTGGGCTAGTCACACTTCTCTGAAGTCTCTCAGCCCCACCCACCTCACAGAGTGTCTGTTGTGGGGGAGGAAGGGAAAGGAGATTGTTAGCCGCTTTGAGACTCCTTCGGGTAGTGATAAAGCGGGATATCAAATCCAAACTCCTCCTCCTCCTCCTCCTCCTCCTCTTCTTCTTCTTCTTCTTCTTCTTCTTCTTCTTCTTCTTCTTCTTCTTCTTCTTCTTCTTCTTCTTCTTCTTCTTCTTCTTCTTCCCAGGCCGGTCCAGGAGATTGTGGCCGATATCCAGGATGGAGCAGGAGCCCTTTATGGGGCGGAGAAGCTGCTGGAGCTGACAAAGATGCTGCCTGATGCAGAGGAGGTGATTGCTGGGAAATGGGGGGGGCAGGGAGGCTTGCCCCGCTTCCCAACTCCCAAGTGACACCTCCCCTTTTCTCTTTGGGAAGGCCAAGAAGCTGGCTACGTTCCGAGGCTGCCAGAGCCGCCTCTCTGAGGCCGAGGTCTTTGCCCTGCTCCTCGTCCAGGTGCCCAGGTGAGGGGGTTGGTGTGGGTCCATGGGGGTAGCAGAGGCTTCAGCCGGCCTTCTTCTCCTGCTGGGCTGCCCCAGAACAGAGGGACAGGATGCCCTCCTAAAGGACCGGGAAACCAAGCCTGATGAGGAACAGTTGAGGGCGCTGGGGATGTTTAGCCCAGAGAAGGAAAGGCTGAGAGCTCCAATATCTGGAGCGCCAATAAATGAAGAAATAATTACAGGTGGAAGATGGAGCTGTTTTCTGCTTCTCTGGAGGGCATAGCTGCCAAGTTTTCCCTTTTCTCACGAGGAAGCCTATTCAGCATAAGGGAATTTCCCTTAAAAAAAGGGATAACTTGGCAGCTATGCTGGAGGGCATGAAACAAGGGATTCAACTGTCAAGAAATGAGATACCAACTAAACATGAGGAAGGACTTTCTGATACGTTTGATTCCCTCAGAGGTTTTTGAGCAGAGGTCGTGTGGCCACCAGCCATGGATTCTTGAGCTGCCATTCCTGCGCTGCAGCGGCTGGACTAAAGGATGTGGGAATGTTCAGGGATGCAGGAGAGGATATATTGTTTGATTATAGTCTTTCCAACCTGTTAACAAGTTCCACAATTTAGCAGAGTAACATTCCTCTTTTTAAACTTACACCAGATGTGTTTGCTCAGGCTCGCTAAAGCCTCTATAATAACTGCCCTGGTATTTTCCCCTTATTCCCTTATCAAAGATAAGACACGGCACGGTCGTCTATAAAAAGTATAAAAAGAGTTTACTCACACATTGTGTTCACAACTGGATCCCAGAAGGCAGACTTGGCTTAGAAAAGTATCATACACCTGGAAACTATCCCATATAGAGACAGTCCCTTTGTCCTCTCTTGGCTGGAAGCCAGGAGGGTATCTTAGGCTAAGCAAAATAAAAAAATTCCTTCAGTAGCACCTTAAAGACCAACTAAGTTTATATTTAGGTATGAGCTTTCGTGTGCATGCACACTTCTTCAGATACACTTGAAACAGAAGTCAGTCCCTTATGTATATACAGAGGGTGGGTGTGGGTGGGAATGGGTGATGGGCTGATGGGAGTGGTAAACCTGTAGATGGCTGTTAACGACTGCTGATGACTGCAATTGGTCCTGCAGGGGGAAAGCAAGGACAATGTCTTTGTTCATCCCAGGTGGCTCCATGGTTTTAAGCTTGGTAATGAGTTCCAATTCAGCAACTTCTCTTTCCAGTCTGCCCCTGAAATTTTTCTGTAATAAAACAGCTGCTTTGAGATCTTGTATAGAATGTCCTGGGAGACAAACAGGCCAAACCCTAAGGATAAATGGACATAAATCTGACATCAGGAACCACAAGACAGAGAAACCAGTAGGAGAACACTTCAATCTCCCAGCCACCTGGGATGAACAAAGACATTGGATTCTTATCTCATTATGCATGATCAAGCTTTCTTTAGCGCCTCAGCCCTTGCTTTTTCCCCGCAGGTTAGCAGTTCTGTGATTCTCTCCTTCTCTTTGTCCCTGCCAGCTACGTCCACCGCCTGAAGCTCCTGGTCTTGCAGGAGGAGTTCTTCCCCCAGCTCAACTCGCTGCAGTCGGCCATCCAGATTCTGACAGAGGCAGCCCTAGGTACCCATGGGGAGATGGGGCACATGAACTGCAAGGGCAGGGCTGCTGCATCTGGGGGAGTGGGGAGGGCACCTGAGTCCTGGGCATGTGGCTTGACTCTTCCCCCTCAGGACAGGCTGGGAGGAGAAGGAGCATTGCCTGGAGGCTGCAGAAGGGCTATCAGTTTATCCTGGTGGCAGTGCAAAATTCAGAAGTGGGGAGCTGTCGGCCATTCTGTTGACAGGGCTGGTGTCCCAGAGGCAATGCAGGGTCACTTGAGTCACCTGGCAGGGGTGCCATCCCCCCCCACCCCTTCACCAGTATGGACTGGATTGATCTCTGCCCCACACACCCCAATCTCATTCCCCCCTCCCCTCCCCTCCCCTCCCCTCCCCCAGAGTTGTTGGAGTGTGAGGAGCTGCACGAACTCCTCCAGCTGGTGCTGAAGGCAGGAAACTACATGAATGAGGTGAGGGGGCTTGGCTTGCGGGGGGTGGGGGTGGGAGGGAGAGGGCTGCCTCTGGTCTGGCAGGGAGGAAATGCCACCCTCTTGGGTCAGCCTCCAGGCCCCATGGTGGGTTGGGAGGTCCAGGGGGTTGAGGTGTCCCCACTTGTAGGGGGGATGCTCCACCCCGGTATGCGTTACCTGAGCAGGAGGTGGCACCCACGTTCTCTGCCTCTCAGCCATCCAGCTGGCAACAGGAGGACCTCCTTGTAACAGAGGGTGGTCAGCAGGTGGCCAACGGGCCACAACCTGGCCACTGAGTCTCTGCTCTGAGCACTGTGGGCAGTTGGCACCTGGCCAGCCAGGGCTTCTTTGGGTATTGGGCTGGTGAGAAGAGTTGTAATAAAATGTGGCTTCGGGGAGGGGCATTGGCAGCAGCAGGGCAGGGCATGAGCTGTGGCAAAACAGGCTGGCAGGTGGGCTGGGATGCTCTGGCCTGTGACTTCCACCTGAAGACAGCCCTGTTTCTGGAAGGTTTTAATGCTAGGTGATGATGTTTATCTGTTACAAAATAAAAAAAATCCTTCCAGTAGCACCTTAGAGACCAACTCAGTTTGTCATTGGTATGAGCTTTCGTGTGCATGCACACTTCTTCAGATACACATGCACACGAAAGCTCATACCAATGACAAATTTAGTTGGGTCTCTAAGGTGCTACTGGAAGGAATTTCGTTATTTTGTTTCGACTATGGCAGACCAACACAGCTACCTACCTGTAACTAGATGTTTATCTGTGTTTTTGTTGGAAACTGCCCACAGTGTCTGAGGCAACCCAGTCAGATGAGTGGGGTATAATAATAATAATAATAATAATAATAATAATAATAATAATAATAATAATAAACTGGTGTCCCCTCTCCCTGCAGGGAGGCTACGCTGGTTCTGCGCTGGGCTTCCGCATGTCCTCACTGCTGAGGCTCACGGACACCAAGGCCAACCGGCCAGGAATGGACCTCCTGCACTTTGTTGCCCTGGTGAGCTCTGCCAGCCCATGAGGGGGCACAGCGGGTAGGAAGGGGGCCGGTGCGGTGGGGTGTGCCCCATGTGGGTGGTGCCCTCAGCAAAGGCTGGCAGAAGGAGGACCAGAAAAATGACTCCTTTCCTCATGATCGATCCCTGGCATGGAATTTACCCTTTTCATGGCCGCCGTCTCCAATGACCCATCCACTATGACCCCAACATCTTGTTCCTGGTGTGTATATGCAGTATGGGAAATTAAGATTGTTGTGCTCCAGCTTGGACTCTTTACACCTGTTCACGTTGAATTGCATTTGTCATTGGGCCACCCATTTCCTCTGTTTAAGAAGAGCTCCAAAAGGACCTCTCCAATCTGGGTTTTTTTTTAACCATCCTGAACAATGTAGCATCATCAACATGATATGGTGCCTCGCTGTTCCCCTCCTGCTCCAGTTTAAAAACAGATCCTGGTCCTTTTGGTTGGAGGAGGAAGTCCACTTCCTGCTTCCCTCCGTCTGCAGAAGGGTCCGTTCGTTCCTCCTCTCCATTTCCTGTTCTGGAAGAGGACCAGGCCCACCTTGGCTCTTGCTTTCTCCCCACGGGGCGGAAGGGGTTGTGCTCCTCCCATGGACTCAGCTTCCTGGCTGAGCAGGGATTGAGCCAGATTCCCCCTTCTGCTCTTTCTCCCCTTTCCCTGGCCTGACCCTGCAGCTGTCTTCCTGGAAGGACAGGGCAAGGTCTCCAGGGCTAACTCACCCCCTCCTTCTTCATGCAGGAGGCAGAGAAGAAGGATCCGAGTCTCCTGCAGTTCCCTAGCAAGCTGCAGCATGTGGGGCCTGCTTCGCGGTGAGGAAGGGGGGAGAATGGGAAGGAAGTAGTTGGGGTGCACCCCTTCCAGTTCCTGCCCTTGCTCCAGATCCTCATTTGCTCTCTTGTCTTTCCTGCTGGGCTTGCAGCTGTGGGGGGGGGGGTAGTCTGGCAGTCTGGGGGGGGGCAGGGAGCAAGCGCAGCTCCGCAACACCTTGTGTGCCCCCTTCACAGGATCGTTGACCAGGAGGTGATGGTGGAGCTGGAGAGCCTGGGGCAGCGCCTTCTGGGTGCCCAAGGGGAGCTGGAGGGCCTGGGCCTGGGTGCCCAGGTGGGGCCCTTTGTGCAGGTGGCTGCGGTGGAGCTGCAGGCTGTGACGGCCTCCCAGGAGGGCCTGAGCCAGACCACGGCCACCCTGTGCGACTTCCTCTGCGAGGACCCCGAGACCTTCAACTTGACGGAGTGCTGCCGCATCTTCCAGTCCTTCGGGGAGCGGTTCCTGGCTGCCGTGCAGGTAAAATGGGCTGGTGGTGTGGTGGCCTGAAGGGGACAGTCTAGGGGCCTCTGGAGGGACATAGGAAGGCGCCTTATAGCTGTGGGAATGTTCAGGGATGCAGGAGAAGATATATTGTTTGATTATATCCTATTCCAATATTGTTTTATTATATCCTATTCCAACTTGTGTTAACAAGTTCCACAATTTAGCAGAGCAACATTCCCCTTTTAAAGTCACACAGCGGATGTGTTGCTCAGGTTCGCTAAAACCTCTATAATAATATTGTCCTGGTATTTCCCCCTATATTCCCTCCTAAAAGATAAGACACAACACAGCCTTCTATAAAAGTATAAAAAGAGTTTACTTACATTACACATCTGTTCACAATAGGATCCCAGAAGGCAGACTTAGCTTAGAAAAAGTTACATACATCTGGAAACTATCCCATAAGGAGACAGCTCCTTTGTCCTCTGTTGGCTAACCAGATGTTGCTTGCTTGAAGAAGGAAGTCAAAAAGAGAGAGAGATGGCAGCTAGTCCTGTGCCTTTTGTTACCTGCACAGGTGAGGCCACGCCCACCTCTAGTCACATGCAGAGGAAGTCTGTCCCAGTTCGGGAGAAACAGGAAGTTCCGACTGGCTGGTCCAGACATCCCCTTCTATGTCCACTCGTGGGATGTTGTACTTGACTGCTCTTGTGTTTCACATCCCACATAATTGAACCCAGAGCCTTCTGCAGGCCACTGAGTTAAGGGCCCTCCCCCAGTCCCCCATCACACATGAACCTTCCCCCCATCTGGAGGGCAGTGGTGGGATATTACCTTGGGGAGCAAGGGGACTCATCTGAGGTGGGGAGGCAGGTCCAGGCTGGCTTAGAGCCCTCTCCCCAATCTTCTGAGCCTTCGGTGGCCTCCCACTTTGCTGTGGCTCCAGCACCCCATTCTGGTGCTTCCACTGGTTGGGTGAGCATGTGCAGAGTGCAGGATCAGCTCCTGGCTCCCTCCTTCATGCAGCACATAGCGGAACTCCCTCCCCAACCTGGATGGCTGGAAAGGAGGATTAGACAAATTCCTGGAGGTGGAGAGAGAGGGCTTTGGAAGGCTGTGAGAGGGGGAAATGCTTCTGGGAAGCACAGGAGAGGGCTCTGGTGCTCGGATGGGGCACCTGGTTGGCCACGGTGAGAACAGGATGCTGGCCCAGATGGCTCTTCTTCTCCTCCTCATGTCCTCCTCCTCCTCCTCCCTCGCCAGGACAACCAGGCTCGGGAGGCAGCCGTGTGCCGGCAGCAGCGCCAGGAGCGTGAGCGCCAGGAGAAGCGGAAGCGGCGCTCCATCGCCACCTGCTCGGCCCGCGACCCTGGCCTGCAGGATGTGGAGCTGGACCTCTTCTTCCTGCGGCCCCCTCGCTCCAGGAGGCGCAACCGTTCCCAGCAGGGTCTCCGCCTTGCCCCGGAGAGCCCCCAGAGCACGAGGGAGAGGGCCCTGACCCTTGGCCACCGGAGACACACTTTCACCACTCTGCCTCCCTGCACAGAGCCTTCCAGGCCTGCGGAGCCGGAAGCTGCCCCGGCCACCCCCACGCTCCCCACTGCCGCCACCCCCCCTGTCTGTGGCAAGAAGGCAGGGGGGCTCTTTGGGCAGGGCCTCAAGGCCTTCCTCCGGTCCCCTCCCATGGCCACGGTGGCCGCTTCCCCCCAAGGTCCTGCCTCGCCTGAAGCTCCCAGTGGCTTCCGATTTCCCACCCTTTTCCAGAAGAAGACCCCCCTGGAGGGCCCAGAGCTCCCCACATCCCCTCTGGCTTCCCCCAAGGACGTCTCTGGCCTGGTGGGCTTCTTCCGCCGCCTGAGTGTTGGGGAAAAGCCACGGCAGGGAGCCCAGGTCTGAGGGGGGGGCTGGGAGAGTCCCAAGGTAAACCTGCTGCCAGGCAACCCCTCCCCCAGAACACGGTGGGCCAATGGGGGGGCTAAATCAGAGCTAGTCATTGCCCACCTTCTCTCCTGCTGCCCACCTTGTGCTGCCTGTAGACACTCCACGGGGTCCTCTGGGTTCCCCCCTTCCATCAACCTGTGGGGAATTTGACGCCCCTCCCCCCTTCAGCCTCTGTGGGGGTCGCAGAGGGGGTATTTTTGGTGACCTGGTCTGCCTCCACTCAAACTCTGCACTAGCCTAGAAGAGCTGGTGTCTGGCTGCTCCCCTTCTCGCCCTCCCCCTGGTCCTTGCAGGATCAGGCCACAGAGCCACGGGCTGCTGCTGGCAATTTTAAAGTCTTCCCCTCCCACACCAATAAAGACACTTTTATATTCTCTCATCTCCCCCTTTTAAAAACTGTTCTGTCCGTTGATTCTCAATAAACTTTTTTGGAGCTATTTCTTGCCTGAGTGTGATCTGAGCCCCAGGGACTTTGCAAGAGGCTGGGGGGGGGGGTGTTTTCACAGAATCATAGAATCATAGAGTTGCCAAGCTGGAAAAACCATCAAAGCATTCTTGACATATGCCTGTCAAGCCTCTGCTTAAAGACCTCCAAAGAAGGAGACTCCACCACACTCCTTGGCAACAAATTCCACTGCCTGGAAGATGAAGGGAACGCTGTGGATGTAGCCTATCTTGATTTCAGCAAGGCCTTTGACAAGGTGCCCCATGATATTCTTGTAAAGAAGCTGGTAAAATGCGGGCTAGACAATGCTACCATTCAGTGGATTTGTAACTGGCTGACTGACCGAACCCAAAGGGTGCTCATCAATGGCTCCTCCTCATCCTGGAGAGTAGTGACTAGTGGGGTGCCACAGGGTTCTGTCTTGGGCCCAGTCTTATTCAACATCTTTAGGAGTATAGCATCTAGATCAAGGGAAGTAATAGTACCACTGTATTCTGCTCTGGTCAGACCTCACCTAGAGTACTGTGTCCAGTTCTGGGCACCACAGTTCAAGAAGGATACTGACAAGCTGGAATGTGTCCAGAGGAGGGCAACCAAAAGGGTCAAAGGCCTGGAAACGATGCCTTATAAGGAAAGGCTTAGGGAGCTGGGTAGGTTTAGCCTGGAGAAGAGAAGGTTAAGGGGTGATATGATAGCCATGTTCAAATATATAAAAGTATGTCATATAGAGGAGGGAGAAAGGTTGTTTTCTGCTGCTCCAGAGAAGTGGACACGGAGCAACGGATTCAAACTACAAGAAAGAAGATTCCACCTCAACATTAGGAAGAATGTCCTGACAGTAAGAGACCCCTAGCCTTCCTGGAAGGATGTGGGGATGGTCTGCCTTTGGGAAGAAGGAGGTGAGAGGAAGAGGCAGCCCAGCTGCAGGCGGAACAGCAGAGAGGAGCATCACCTCTTGGGAGGGGCCAGGTGGGCCCAGGTCCAGGTGAGGGAGTTGCCACGGTGACAAGGACCCACCCTCCTTTGTGACATCTCTTGTTTCTCCTTTAAAAGCCACTGACGCAGGTGGCCATTGTGAGTTAGTAGTGAGGCGAGAGGAGGAGGAGGAGTTAGTGGCGGTTGGTGGAGATTAGGCAGAGGATTCGTGAATTGCTCTTTTTTCATTTCCTTATTTTGATTTCATTTATTACTTTGAATTTATTTTATTTTATTTTAATTTTATTTTATTTTTTTATTTTAACAGTTTCATTTTTAGTTCTTTATTTTAATATTGTTATTTTTGTTCTTTGTTTTTTATTTTACATTTTTTGTGCACATCTGTGCATATTTTGCAAATACCGTATTTTGTATATTTTTATTCTCATCCAGCTGAGGTGATTGGGGTCCTTGGGATGGACGGGGTTGTGGGGCTGGCAGAACTCCAGGGGGAGCTCCAGGTGGGGAAGAGCAGGCAGAAGGGGGCAAGGGAGAAGCAGCGTCTAACCCTCTCCCCATCATCTCTGCAGCACCAGGAGCCCAAAGTTCAGTGGCGATGTGGTCAGTGCCATCCTTCACATGATCCTGGAGGCTGTTCCTGCGGGCTCACAATGTTCAGGGATGCAGGAAAGGATATATTATTTGATCATATCCTATTCCAACTTGTGCTAACAAGTTCCACAATTTAGCAGAGTAACATTCCCCTTTTAAACTTAACACAGCGGATGCGTTGCTCAGGCTCGCTAAAACCTCTATAATAACTGTCCTGGTATTTTCCCCTTATTGCCTCCTAAAATATAAGACACAACACAGTCTTCTGTAATAGTAATAGTAATAATAATAATAATAATAATAATAATAATAATAATAATAATAATAATATTTGTACCCCGTCCATCTGGCTGAGTCTCCCCAACCACTCTGGGTGACTGCCAATCGAGTATTAAAACAGTACAACATTCAATAAATGTTTAAGTATAAAAATAGTTTACTAACATCATTCTGTTCACACAGGATCCCAGAAGGCAGACTTTAGCTTAGAAAAGTGATATACACGTGATATACCCCATATCAGTGATATACCCCATACCCCATAAGGGAGACAGCTCCTTTGTCCTCTCTTGGCTGGCCAAGAGAGCATCTTTGGCTAAGCAGGTAGGAGTAAAAAAGAGAGAGCTATGGCAGCAGCCCACCCATTTTGCTTACCTGCACACAGGTGAGGACACGCCCATCTCTGGTTACATCCAGAGCAAGTCTGTCCTGTGGGATGTATTACTCATGGGCAATCAATCACAACATTCCTAGAGTGATCATACGAAGGGGATGTCTGACCAGATCAGCAGAAAGCTTCCTGCTTCTGACTTCCTATGCAGGTAATGAGATGGGTGTGGCTTCACCCATGTCCAGGTAAAATGTAAGGACTGGACAGCCGCCATTTCATTCTCTTTTTCGCCACGTTCTTGAATAAGCAACATCTTAGTGAGAGATGTCCTCTCTCAGCTTCAGGCCAAGAGAGAGCAAAGAAGCTATTGCCCATATGGGATAGACTTCACATGTATATAGATTTTCTAAGCCAGCCTGCCTTCTGTGATTAGGTTGTCTGTGAGTAAACTCTTTTTATGCTTTTAACTCAAGACTGTGTCATGTGTTATCTTTTAAGCGGGACTAAGGGGAAATATCATGATTGTTGTTGTTTAGTCGTTTAGTCGTGGCCGACTCTTCATGACCCCATGGACCAGAGCCAGGCACTCTTGTCTTCCACTGCTTTCTGCAGTTTGGTCAGACTCATGTTCGTAGCTTCGAGAACACTGTCCAACCATCTCGTCCTCTGTCGTCCCCTTCTCCTAGTGCCCTCAATCTTTCCCAACATCAGGGTCTTTTCCAGGGAGTCTTCTCTTCTCATGAGGTGGACAACGTATTGGAGCCTCAGCTTCAGGATCTGCCCTTCCAGTGAGCACTCAGGGCTGATTTCCTTCAGAATGGATAGGTTTGATCTTCTTGCAGTCCATGGGACTCTCAAGAGTCTCCTCCAGCACCATAATTCAAAAGCATCAATTCTTCGGCGATCAGCCTTCTTTATGGTTCAGCTCATGATAGTTATTATTATAGAGGTTCTAGCAAGCCTACGCAACCGCAAGTCTGCTGTGTGTGTTTTAAAAGGGGAATGTTAACGCTGCTAATTTAGGAAACTTGTTAACGCAAGTTGGAATAGGATATTATTAAACAATATATCCTCTCCTGCATCCCTGAACATTCCCATGTGTCCCAGCTCAGGAGGAACAGGAAGTTCCAACTGGCTGAGCCAGACATCCCATTCTATGTACCCTCTAAGGATGTTGTACTTGACTGCTCTTGTGTTTCACATCCCACATACAAAAGGAGGAGGACAGAGAGGTATGTCCTTTGTCTTGAATTCCCTTCACACAGCTCTTTCTTCTTCTTCTTCTTCTTCTTCTTCTTCTTCTTCTTCTTCTTCTTCTTCTTCTTCTTCTTCTTCCTCTTCCTCTTCCTCTTCCTCTTCTTCCTCTTCCTCTTCTTCCTCTTCTTCCTCTTCTTCTTCACACATTCGCTTCTCTCTTTTCCCACAGGAACTGAAGCGGCACTTCCAGCTCCTAATGGGGGGTCTCCTTATGGAAGCCCCCAATCCTGGCACCCTCCTCCAGCTACCCTGATGGCATCAGGAGAGGTTTGAGGGTTGCCCCCTGTTACAGAACAATTCCAGGTGCAAGGCTGCTCAGCCACCAGCTCTCTGGCAGAGCCTGTGGGTCCCTGCAGAACAAAGAAGGAGTCCGGCCACCAACCAGAGCAAATAGCGTAGACCAAAGTTTATTGCGCAACAGGTTCAAAGGGGAATTGAACCGAGAGCATGGGGTGACATTGACTTTTAAAACTTCCCATCACATCCCAGGATACAGTTCACACAGCATCATTGATACATCACTGACGTGTCACCAAAGGGGAGGGGTAGACAGGGGTTACACTAGCAAACCTGTCCAGACAAGTCCTTGGTTCAAGATTAGCATAAGCCGACATGTCAGGGCCAGACCCAGGTAAAAGATTAGCATAGGCAAACACCTCTGAAGCAGCCATCCCCAAACTTCGGCCCTCCAGGTGTGTTGGACTACAATTCCCATCTTCCCCAAACACTGGTCCTGTTAGCTAGGGAACATGGGAGTTGTAGGCCAAAATATCTGGAGGGTCGCATTTAGGGGGTGCCTGCTCTGAAGTCTCACCTCCCCCCCCCCCCCCCCGCCAAAGTACAATAGAATTTCCTTTGCATGTCTGGACCCCTTGGCAAGTCTGGTGATGGGATTAAGCTTTCCTTGGCCAACAATCAGCTCAGCAATTGTCACCTCTGGGCACTTCCTGGAGTCCCCTTTTCAAGGGCAAAACAGCGTTGGAATGGAGGAAACTGGCAAAGGAGGTGATTTTATATGATTTTTAAAGCTAGGTAACTTCCCTCAGCTGTCAAGTCCAAAGGATACATTTATGCATAATATTTGTAACATTTAACAACTTTAAAGATGTGTGCCGCCCCCCCCCCCCACGGTAATTTCCGTAACAGTGTAAACACTCAATATGTTAACTGGAATGGAGGTAGTTGAGAGATGGAGAGAAGGCAAGCATTCTGAGCCCTCAGCTGGCAGTTATATCGCAGACAGAAGGGAGTCCCTCACTGCAAATCTCACGCTGTGAATGTGTGGTTCTTTGGGATGCCCTCCTGGCCGCAAAAGGTGCAGTTCTTCTCTCTGAGGCTGCCATTCGAAGCACGTCTGGTCTCCTGTAGAGCAGCAATGTCAATGTTGAGTGTTTTCAGCTCATGGTCAATGATGTTCATCTTCCATGAGTCGTTGACCTGCAGCAAGTCAGCAAACAAGCCAGAACACATGGGCCTCATGTTCCAGCTTGCGGGGTGCAAGAAGGTTTGTTCCTTTCTTTTTTGCCTGATATAGCAGTTTAGTCTGCTTGGTGAGTGAAACTGTGAGCTCCAAGCACCCACTGAGGCAGGTGGCCAGTCAGCACTTTATGACGGTAGTTGGAGACTGCCTGCTTGGCTTTATTGAGGTTGTGCACATACTATGCACAATGACAGGGTTGGTGGCAAAGGAAGGGGCACAACAGGTCCCACCCTCCCCTTTCTCTCTAGCAAGGAACTTCTCATTTTTCTTTGGAAAGGTAGCCTGTCTCCTCAGTTCAGTCCAATCTGCCAGGACAAGCTAAAGGGGAATACTGTCACTGTCCAACAAGCAGTGCTTTTTTCGGGGGGGGGGAGGCAAATACCACTAAACATTTTGTGAATCTAAGTTTGGCTTCATTAAGCTTTTTACCCCATGGGGGGGGGAGTTTCCTTCCTTTCCTGCTCCTACCTGACCAAATATTCCCCTGATTCTTTCCCGGTCAGATTCCTGTTCCTACCCTGGAATCCAGTTTACCTACCCATCACACAGACTACTACAGAATGGATCTCCTTGCTTTTAATGCTCTTCTCCAGAGAGGCATTGGTGAGGCTAGATCTGGTGACAAGAAAAAGAAATAGAACTCAGAGAGAGATCTCGAACTCATCAGAGATGTCCGCTGCAGGAGGCAGAATGGAAGGGAAACGAGCCACGTTAATAGATTGGGGGGGGAGAGCTGGGAGCCCTCCAGAGAATCACAGGGTCAGACAGAGACTCTCATCGATGGCGGCTCCTTGAAGGAGAAAGAGCTCGGCTCCACCGGAGCCAACCAGTTGTGTTGCTGCGCCGCCCTGGCTCGCCAGAAGTGGCAGGAAATGTCCAGCCTCCACAGGTTGGAGCAAGACGCGCCTGACGCTCACCTTTGGCCTTTACCTGCTGAGATGCTGCTCCGTTGAACAGGGGCTTCTGCAGGCGGCAGGGGGCGCCACCAGCCCTCGGTGGTTCTGCTAGGCTCCCGCTGGTTCCGAAATGCGCCGCTACTGGGCGCAGCGCAGGACCGCCTTCCGTCCAGGAGAGAATCCTCGGTGCCGGTCCCTGCGGTCCCTGAAACCTGCTCAGGTAGGACCTGGGCGAGCCCTGCGTCGCCACCTTTCATGCGCCGAGCAAAAGCGGGGCACACGGCGTCTCCCTGACGGCGGGGCTGTTCCTGGGTCGCTCTCTTTGGGGACCCCGCGGGCTCCGCAGGACGCGGCGGCGGTGGAGGATGGGCGGCATTTCTGCCCTGGACCCGCACAGGTGAGCAGTTCCCTGCGCGGCTTCTAGAGGGGCCCCGGCGGGAGCGGGAGCGCGCCCGGGACGTCTTTCTGGCTCTGGAGGCGAGGAGGACCGCGGCGCTGGCAGCCTCGTCTAGAGCCGGGAGCCGCTGCGAGGGAAGCGTCCCGACGGGGCGCTTCTGCGGATGACGAAGCCGGGGCAGCGGAACTCCCTCCCGCAGGAGGCGATGGTGGGTCCCAACTTGGTTGGCTTTAAAAGACGACGAGGCAACTCCACGGAGGAGGAGCGGGCTGTGTATGGAGGCCTCCTAGGATGGCTCTGCTCTGTCTCCAGTCCGAGGCAGCAGCGATGCTTCTGAATCCCAGTTGCTGGGAAGCGCAGCTGAAGAGAGATGCTCTTGCGCTCGGGTCTTGCTTGGGAGCTTCCCACGGTGACGGGGACACCCGGTTGGCCACTGTGCAGCCAGAAGGCTGGACTAGATGGGCCCTCCTGAGGTTCTGAGGGAACCTCCAGCTCCAGAGGCGGTCTATCTCGACCCCTAGGTTTTTAGGGGTATTTGGCCCAGCAGGCTCTCCTTATGTTCTTATGGCAGAAGGGGGCGCACAAGGAGGCCCTAGGTATCTAGGGTGCGCGGGGGTGCGGGTGCGGTGGAGTTCCTGGCTTCGGAGCTGCGCGGTTCTTGGGGGGCGGAGGGAGAACTACTTTCTGTTCCGAGCACAACAACAACCCAGATGAAAGAGGGGGCGGTGGCCGGGAAAGGGAGCTGGACCAGCCGGGCCGCATTCCTGCTTCTTTCTGCCCCGCCTGGGGGCCGCTTGGCCCGGGAACCGGAGGAACATGGGGGGCGGAGAGGCTGGGCGCGGCTCCTCCCTTGGTTGGCACGCGCGCGGGCGAGAGGAGGAACCAGCCTGTCGGGAGAGGCTCCTCTCCCTCGACGGGGGTCCCTCTGGCGACCGCCCCCCTCGTCCAGCCTGGATGCGCCCGTGAGAGTGGAGAGGTGTGGGGGCTGCAGAGATGGCGGGGCCGTTTGTCCCGCTCAGGAGGCCAACCACGGCTGCAGGGCGGGGCGCTCGAAATCGGCCTACCTCGCAAGGTTGTTGCTGTATGGATGACCCAACAGAGCATCTCATAGAATCATAGAATTGTATTCGGAGGGTCATGTAGTCCAACCCGCTGCAATACAGCAGGAATCTCCTAAAACTTCTACTTGCATTGCGCCTTCTTTGCCTGCCTGTAGCGCGCGAGCAGACTCGGCAGGCCCATCGCTGGACCCACGAGCGCTTCCCCCCCGCCCCACGGGACCGAGTCCTGGCTCAGATTGCTCTCCAGACGCCTCTCGGCGGCACCCGTCGGGGGTTCCGTTTGCGCTTGGGGCACCCGCCCCGTCCCCGCCCCCAGTTCTTGACTGCCCAACTGGCAAGCCACGCTCTCCGGCCCAAGTCGACCCCGTTTTGTGGTGTGCTCGCTGCCCGGCCGGCGGGCCGTGGACCCACGGACTGGGCGAAGAGGCCTCGGGAGCCGTCGGGGAGAGAAGGAAGGCCGCCAAGCCAGGCGGGGCGACGGCGGCGTCTTTTCTGACTGGCCTCCGAGGGCTGAGCGCCAGCGGAAAGGAACCGACCCACATGCCGTCACCTCTGAGAAGCTGCGCGGCTCTGGCTGGGCTGAGAGAAGGAGCGCCGGAGCCGGAGGGCTCAGAGGACCGCCCGCAGCAACAGACCACTTGCTCAGAGGCCGGGAAAGGCGACCAAGAGCTGGTCGGGAAGGCTAGACTCCCAAGGCAGCGGATCTGCCTCCAGAGCGGTCTCTGAGCTGCTGCTGCTGCTGCTGCTGCTACGGTTTCCATAGAATTGTACAGCTGGAAGAGGCCCCAAGGACCATCGAGTCTGCAAGGCAGGAATCTCAACTAAAGCATTGCCATGGAGAGTTTGTGTGAGGAAGGGGGGGGACCTTGAAAGCCCTAAACAGCCTCGGCCCAGTAGACCTGAAGGAGCGTCTCCACCCCCACCATTCAGCCTGGACACTGAGGTCCAGCTCCGAGGGCCTTCTGGCAGTTCCCTTGCTGCGAGAGGTGAAGTTACAGGGAACCAGGCAGAGGGCCTTTTCGGTGGTGGCTCCCTCCCTGTGGAACGCCCTCCCATTAGATGTCAAGGAAATAAACAACTATCTGACTTTCCAAGACACATGAAGGCAGCCCTGTTTAGGGAAGCTTTTAATATTTAATGCTGTATTGTTTTTAACACTCGATTGGGAGCCGCCCAGAGTAGCTGGGGAAACTCAGCCAGATGTGTCCAGTTCTGGGCACCACAGTTCAAGAAGGATACTGACAAGCTGGAACGTGTCCAGAAGAGGGCAACCAAAATGGTCAAAGGTCTGGAAACGATGCCTTATGAGGAACGGCTTAGGAAGCTGGGTATGTTTAGCCTGGAGAAGAGAAGGTTAAGGGGTGATATGATAGCCATGTTCAAATATATAAAAGGATGTCATATAGAGGAGGAAGAAAGGTTGTTTTCTGCTGCTCCAGAGAAGCGGACACGGAGCAATGGATTCAAACTACAAGAAAGAAGATTCCACCTAAACATTAGGAAGAACTTCCTGACAGTAAGAGCTGTTTGACAGTGGAATTTGCTACCAAGGAGTGTGGTGGAGTCTCCTTCTTTGGAGGTCTTTAAGCAGAGGCTTGACAGCCATCTGTCAGGAATGCTTTGATGGTGTTTCCTGCTTGGCAGGGGGTTGGACTAGATGGCCCTTGTGGTCTCTTCCAACTCTATGATTCTAAGATGGGCGGGGTATAAATAAATAAATTTGCACACAAGCACCCACCCGCCTGCCTCCCTTTGGGAATTTCCCTTCTCGCTGCCAGACTTTCCAGATTTTATTTTTTCTCCTGGGTGCCCGGAAATGCTGGACGACTCTCTCCCCCCAACCCCAGGGCAGGAGGGGGCTTCTGCAGAGGGTCCTTTCAGGAGGGCAGTTTGGCACCAGGAGCCTGGCTGGGGCTCTCCCTCCAGCCCCTGTTGCCACCCTCATGAGAGCAGGTGGGGCTCCAGGGTGGCATGCAGGAGGGGTCCTTTCTGGGGCAGCTTCTTCTCCTCCCTAATGCTGTGGCAGCCCTTATAGGGCAGAGGTCCAGCCAAGGGGTTTGGGGGGTGGCACACAGGTCAGGGCAAAGCCTCAAAGTCATTGTGGGGAGCCAGGCAACCAGCTACTACTCTGTGGGGGTCGCAGTAAAGAAGACTTAACCTGAAATAGTCGGGGGGGGGGAAGAGAGGAGGATTGGGGAAAGGCTGCCTTGATAGGGTTTATTGGGGGGGGGCTCCCTCTCCCCCCTGCTTTTATCCACTGAGTGATGCTACAGTCTCCTTCTCCCTTTGCTGTCTTTCAGGTGCCCAGCCCCAAGGCTGTGGGGCAGAAGCCACGGGAGCCTTGATGCAGTGAGGACATGATCCTGCCATGGCACGGTAAGGCCGTGGGGAAGTGGGGCAGAGGATATGGGGGGAGGGGGGCACTCCTTGGGCAGCAACTAGAGATGGGAAACGACTGCCGGAGCTAGGCCTCTGAGTCCTCAGGCTACCTGGGGGCCAGATAGTGGGCAGGGGCAGGGAGGTGGGTGTCTTGGCATAGGGGGCTGGCCATGTGCTTGAGCATGATTTAGTGTTGCTGAAAGAGGATGCAGCCTGGCCCTGCCCTTCCTGGATCACCCCTGCCCTATTGATGCCCCTTGAGCAAGAGGGAGGCCTCTTTCGGGGCTGCGATGCGGCTGAGAGGCACCGGGCTCCCTCCAGACCCAGAGAAGAGAGGTTGAGATGCTCAGGTGCCTTCTGAGGGTCTAGGGACGGGTCATGGAAGCATAGAATCTTAGAGCTGGAAGGGACCCAAAGGTCCTCTAGTCCAACCCCCTGCGATGCAGGAATAGCAGCTGAAGCATCCATGGCAGAGTGGCAGTCACAGGGGGATAGAAAGCCTTTTACCAAGTCCCTCACCAACGACTCCTGAGTAAGCTAAGCAGGCAAGGAGCAAAAGGAGAGGTCTGTTGTGCATCTGGAACTGGTTAAGCCACAGGAGCAGAAAGTAGGAAGACATGGAGGACTCTCTGAATGCAGAAAGTGGAGCCCCCCAGCATGGGCACCAGTGCCAGGGGGCTGTGAGTGCTTGGGCACCCTCTTTAATATAATTGTGGGAGCCGGGCACCCACAAAGTTAATAATAATAATAATAATAATAATAATAATAATAATAATAATAATAATGGCTCATCGCCGAAGAATTGATGCTTTTGAATTATGGTGCTGGACTGCAAGAAGATCAAACCTATCCATTTCTGAAGGAAATCAGCCCCGAGTGCTCACTGGAAGGACAGATCCTGAAGCTGAGGCTCCAATACTTTGGCCACCTCATGAGAAGAGAAGAATCCTTGGAAAAGACCCTGATGTTGGGAAAGATTGAGGGCACTAGGAGAAGGGGACGACAGAGGACGAGATGGTTGGACAGTGTTCTTGAAGCTACCCACATGAGTCTGACCAAACTGCGGGAGGCAGTGCAAGACAGGAGTGCCTGGCGTGCTCTGGTCCATGGGGTCATGAAGAGTCGGACACGACTAAATGACTCAACAACAACAACATTTATACCCCGCCCATCAGGCAGGGAGAGAAGCAGTTCAGCTCCATCCTACGCAGCCAGCCAGCAAAGCATCCTTTCCCAGTCTCTCTGCCTCTCCCCACAGAAAAGGGTTCCTCCCTGGCTGCAGATAGGAGGAGGAAGAGTTGCTGCTGGCCGCTGCAACGTGGGCACCCACAATCCCGAGAGCAAGGTGGTGCCCCTGCCCCAAGGATCAGGATTGGGACTTGAGTTTTTTAGCTGGTTCATAAATGCTCAAGAGGTAGGAGTGAGTGAGCAGTGGGGGCCAAGTTTGCTGATGACACCCTAATTGTTCAGAGTGGTTAAAACAAAAAGAGCTCCAAAAGGATGGCTCCAAACTGAGTAAAGGGGAAGGGGAAATGGCCAATGCAGTTCCATGTGAAAAAGTGTAAAGTGATGTCTGTTGAGGCAAAAGACCTTAATTTTGCATATATACTCATTAGGTCTGAACTGGGAGAGACTGGCCTGGCACAAAACCTTGGGGTTGTGTGTACAGTTTTGGTCACCTCACCTCAAAAAGGGTATTGTAGGATTGGAAATGGTTCAGAAAAGGACCACCAAAATGATCCAGGGACTGGAGCGACTTTGGAACTTTTTAGTTTAGCTGAAAGGCAAGGAAGAGACAACATGGTGGATGCTTATAAAATTATGTGAGGCCTGGAGAAAGTGAAGAGAGAAACGTTTCTCTCCTTCCCTCCAAATACTTGTGGAAATCAAATGAAGCTCAAGACAGAGAAGTATTTATTCATGCAGCACATTGTTCAGCTGTGGAACTCCCTTCCACAAGAGGCTGTGATGGCAGCCATCCTGGACGGTTTCAGCAGAGCAAAGCACAGATTAATGGGGAGAGCTTTGCTGCGCTCGGGTCCCACAGGCATCTGGTTGTGAACAGGATGCTGGACTGGAAGGGCCACTGGCCTCATCCAGCCAGCTCTCCTGGTGTTTTAAAAGGCTGTTTAAGATCCTATCAGCAGCAGCCAGGAGGATATGGGGGCGAGGGAGCTCTTGCGCTCGTGACCTATTTGTGGCTTCATGGGAGCGCCTGCTTATCAAGTGTGGGGCACAGGATGTGGGGCCAGAGAGGCATCTGGTCTGATCCAGCAGCCAAGCTCTTCTGATGTGGACTGGAACTCAGCGTCACCCATTCATTTGATGGGCAGCAGATTCAGGAAAGAGAAAAGAAAGACCTTCACGCTACGTGGGACTGAATTCAGGAGCCCACAATCTGGTAGACTTCCTGGACATCTGGAGGCTTTAAAGAGGGAGGGGGGAGTCCGCATCGGGCCCTTCCTAGGAGGGGTGGCTCCCCGCGGGGTTGACCTTCCTGAAGGGACACGAGGACCCTTCCTGGTGCGAAGAAGCCCCCTCCCCCTCCTGCCACTCCCCTGCAGCATCCTCCGCGGGTACCGAGATGCAGTTCCCATGACAACCACCACCGCTCCCTCTTCGCCTCACCCTCGCGGGCAGGGCCCTTCCCTCGTCGCCTGCTGCCTCGACTCGCCCGCCGGGGCTTGGGGGGGCGGGCTCGACGCCCCTCCCCCCCCCGCCGTGGGCCCCGCTTCTCCGGGGTCCGGCACTGCGGAGGAGCAGCCGCAGCTCCGAAGCGGGCTCGGCGCGGCGGGCGCGACCATTCGTGCGCCGGGAGGGGGGTCGGAGGCGGGGCACCCCCTTGCTCCCAGGGCCGGGGGCTCGCGCTGGCCAGAGCTGAGGCGGAGGGACCGGAGGCGAGGAGGCAACGGGGGCTCCGGGAGGCTCCGGCTGCGAACGAGAAAGCGCCGGTCTCGCCCTGCTGCCACCCCCGGCGCTTGTAGTGGTACGCTCCGGCCGCCGAGGGGATGCGCTGAGCCAGCCCAGCCCAGCCGGATCGGGAGCTGCCGCCGCCGCCGCCGCCGCCCCCGGGTGCAGCATCCCGGGCCTCGCCCCGCCGACATCCCAGGGTGATGTGGGCGCCAGAGGCGGCCGCCCCCTCCCGCTGAGCGCCTCCTCCGCCGGAGCAGCCCGCCCGGTGAGTGATGGGGCCGGGAAGCGGTCCTGGTGGGCGCTCCTCCCCGGGCTGGCATGGGAGGAAGGCGCCCCCTGGCACCGAGCCCGGAGGGGACGAGGGAGGGGTACCGTCCAGGCTGGCCCCTGCGGAAGGGGGCGGGGCCGATGCCTCTGCAGCCCCCCCGGCTGCTGACCACCCCCACCCCACCCCACCCCCCACCATGGCAGCGACGGGGAGGCGCCCTTTGGCCCTGGCCCAGCCTGCTGGGGGAGGGAGGGAGGGAGGGAGGGCGGACGGACGGACGGGCTGGGCGACCGCCCTCCTCCTCTTCCTCCGCCTCCCGGCCCAGCGGTCTGGCTGGCTGGCACACCGCTGCCTCGCCTCGCCTCGCCGCCCTTAGTTCCAGGGGAAGAGGAGGAGCCGCCGCCCGCCCGCCCGCCCGCCCGCTCCGTCCCTACTGCCAGACCCGGAAGGTCCCCCGGGCGGGCCGCCGCGCCATGGCCGGAAGGCTGGCGGGGGGCTCCAGAGAGGCGAGCCCCGAGGGCGCCCCCGTCGCCCGCAGAACCTGGGTGAGAGCGCGCGGTTGCGGGCCGAGCGGGAGGCTGGCGCGGGCCGTGCTCCGGCCTGGGCCCTTGGAGGGGCGGGCTCGGCGGCAGTGGGGGGAGGGGGCCTCCGCCGGCCAGGTGGGGATGCTGCCGCCCCCTCCCCTCCCCTCCCCTCTCCCGCGGCATCTCCTGGGGTTTGCCGGCGCTTCCGCCAGCGTGGCTCGTGTTTGGGGGTGGGTCCCTCCTCCGCCTCCCCCAGGATCCGGGGCTGAGCTGTCGCTCGGATGAGGCCCTAACCGATTTGTGGGGAGGGGGTGTCCTGGGAGTCCCTGGCCCTGCAGGGGAGGGAAATTTGGGGGGACCCCGCCCTCCTTCCTGCACCCCCCTCCCTCCCCGGTTTCTAGGGGTGTCGGGTGCGCGCCTGTGGCCGCCGGGGGTCACCCTTTGCCTGTCCCTCCTCGGCAGGCCAGCCGCAAAGAAGGAGGAGGAGGAGGAGGGTGCCACTGGGGCGCCCCCCCGGCCGTCGCCATGGCGAAGCGGGAGTCCAGCTCTAGCCCGGTGGTGCGGCAGATCGACAAGCAGTTCCTAGTGTGCAGCATCTGCCTGGACCGCTACCACAACCCCAAGGTGCTCCCCTGCCTGCACACCTTCTGCGAAAGGTGAGAGACGCCCCCCCATCGCCGCCGCCTGGCCTGGAGGGGGGGCCACCAGCTCGGCTGCTGCTGCTGCTACGGCCGCGGCGCCTCCGAATTGAGCTCCCTGCGGAGACTGCAGTGATGCGCTTCCTCTGCTGAGCACGGCAGGCACCGGGAAGGCTGCTTTTGGTGGGGGGTGGGAGACTTTGGGTCCTCTGTCTCCCTTGGGTGGGGGTGGAAGAGGCATCGGCTGAGTTGAGCTCCCCTCCCTCCCTCCTGGGTGCAGGGAGCCTCTTGCGGAGCCTCTCCCATCCCTCATGAGGACTAGAAGAGTTGTGAGGTTTGGCATCAGGAGTTGTAGTCTGCAAGGCTTTAATCCTGGCTAGAAGTGGCTTTGACTCTTGGCACTGCAGCCTTTTCCTTGCCTTCTGCCTCCACTGCTGGAGACAAGTTGCTGGGATTCGCAGAGGCTCCTGTGCCTTGGCATCTGTTTGCCCCCTCCCTCAACTGGAGGCAGGACCCCCTTAGGCCTGATCCAGATGCAGGGCTTTCCCTAGGTTCTCAAGGCCTCTTTATAAAGTTCAGAAATGGTGAATGTATTTTAAGTTGTTGACGGGGGTCCAAATGTCTCTTCTTAAAATAATGTGTCAGCTAAAGAATGTTGGATGTAATGGAAAGAGAAGTTTCTGGCGAGGCAGCCATGCCAGTTGGTTACAGAAGAAACAACACCCAGCATCTTGTGGCACCCGAAAGATTGGCACTTTGATCATGGCACAAGCGGCCATGGACTGCAGTCAGATGCATGGAGGGTTATGCTGACTTCCTGGTGCACCGATGCTCCATGCTCGGCTTTGGCTGTGGCGGAACTGCGAAAAGTGAGATCAGAGGGAACTGAAATACAGAAAGCGACAGGGAATGGCAGTTTCATGGTCAACAGTGGCAATTCGTAAAGCAGGTGTTGATAATGCAGACATTCTGGCATTGGGAAGCCACTTAGCCCATATAATGTGCTGCACATCATTCAACTTTCTGATATCTGGCAACTCAGCAGTTTCAGGTTGCCGCCTCCCTTCCAAGCGCCTCTCCTCCCAGAAGGCAGCTTCATAAGCTCCTTTGCAGAGCGTCCTGAGACGATACCCATGTCAGACTTGCCCCCCTTGATCCTTCTTCCTGCTTGCCTTATGGGGGGAGCGAAGAAAGGAGGGCAGCGGCCACTTCTGTCACATGGGGAGATGAGGCAGGGGGTGTGTGCTGTTAGGCCCTGCGGTGGTGGGGCAGATGCAGCCGCCATCTGGGTGCCTGCCGTGTGGCTGCTGCTACTGAGGAACTCTGGGGGGGGGGGTGACCTGGGAGCAAGTCCAGCCTTCCAAGAGGGACTTTGGGTCCCCAGCCAGGATGGACTGCAGGCCACAAGGGCCCCTTGGAGCGCTTTCAACCGGGGTCTGCCGGTGACAGGAAGGGGGGGCTGTCCTAGAGCACTTTGTTTCTGGGGACCAGCCTCTAAATTGCAGCGCAGTCTGACAGACACCTTTCTGTTTTGCCTTGGGGAAGGACAGAGGCCAGGAAGCGCCTCCTTTCTCTTTTATTAATATTATTTTAAAAAATAGCTTTTTATTAAAATGTAGTACATTAGCAAATCCTAACTTAAAGGCATACACTATTCACAGATCAGCAGCATACACCAACTCCAAACTGCGGCCCTCCAGATGTGTTGGCCTACAACTCCCATGATCCCTAGCTAACAGGACCAGTGGTTGGGGAAGATGGGAATTGTAGTCCAAAACATCTGGAGGGCCGAAGTCTGGGGATGTCTGTACCACATGGCTGCAATATGGTAGTATCCTTGCAGGAGCCTTCCTGGCTGCTTCTGGCCCCTCCCCCTGCTTAGTTTGCATTTTTATTGTATTTTTAATATTTTGCTGGAAGCTGCCCAGGCGGGGTATAAATAATAAATTATTACAATTATCCAGTTGCAGATAATGCTGAATCCCTTGGAACGATGGTGTTGGCCTTTTTGGCTGCTGCATCACGGCAGGGCTCACCCCTGGTTCTTTCCTCACTGGGACGTCTGAGCTGGGGCACAAGGGCAGTGGGCTGTCCGTGTTGCTGTGGGGGTGTGTGCAGTGGGGACCCTCTTAAAAACCCCTTCATGCTGGGACCACCTTGGGCTCCGCCTTCCCAGTCTCTAGTACAGGCTTCCTCAACCTCAGCCCTCCAGATGTTTTGAGACTATAATTCCCAACATCCCTGACCCCTGGTCCTGCTAGCTAGGGATCATGGGAGTTGTAGGCCAAAAACATCTGGAGGGCTAAGGTTGAGAGGACGCCTGCTCTAGTAGCTTGTGAGCGATTTCATGCAGACTCTGAAGGACACGCCCCAATCTGTCACCCCAGAGAATCTGGCGCTGACTCAGGGGCCTTTCTCAGTGGAAACAAAGGAAGGGCAGGGAGGGGCTCCTGGGCGCCACACCCCCTGGCAAAACAGTCCTGGGTCATTCACAGGCTCCTGTCGTTGGGAAATGGCTACAGAGCCATAAGTCTCTGGGCTACAAGCTCTTCTAGCCTGGTGCTGGCCGTTAGACTGGCAGCCATGCCCAGTTTGGCCCTGGCAGCGCCTGTCAGAGTGGTCGCCTTGGCACTGGGCCCCCTTCCTTGCAGGCGTTTCTAGAGGGGGCAGCGACCTTGCTGGGCTTGCTTGTCCTTGGGGAGAGTCGGCTATGGCGCTTCTGCCTCGGCTTCTTTACACATTCAAAGCCTGTCGCCTGCCACCCTCTGCCACCTCGTCTGCAAGCCAGGCAAAGGACAGGCGCTGGCAGGAAGCAAGCAGGCGCTGATTTGTAGTATGTAAGGAGGCCAGGAAGCCAAATGCCAGCCGAGGTCAAGGAGGCCTGGAGTTCGCCCACTGAGCAGAGTGGCAGATTGGGGGCTCAAGGCTGGGGGGGGGGAGGATGGCAACCTGGTGTAGCCGGGGGGGGGCGGGGGTCCTTGGGGGGTGCAGGCGGGGGGGGATAGATGGGGAGATGAGCTTCCTGAATTTGCTGAGCATGTCAGAAATGCCAGGCAGAAGGGTCAGTGGGGGGGGGCTCGAGGGGGGGTAGTTGCCGACCCTTCTGTGCAGAGGCCAAGGGGAGCGGATTCCTGTGATCTTTCCATTTGCAGGGGGTCCTGGATTTCAGGCACTCTCTCCAGGTCTAATGCCCCTTGAGCCTTCGGTATGACCCCTTGCCACTGGAGGAGCAGAGCATGTGCCTGGGCTGTCTGGGGAGGGAGGCGTTGGGTTCAGCCGCCCTGAGCCAAGGTGGGGCTGGCTCCCTTCCAGCATTGTGCTCAGATCGGGGAAGCCACTGCCGGCTCCCGGATGGGGACGGAGAGTGCCCAGATCTTCTGCCGGGCGTCAGTCTGTGTGACCTTACAGATGGAGAGCAGTACATGTGAAAAGGATCTAGGAGTCCTGGTAGACCACAAACTTGACATGAGTCAGCAGTGTGATGCAGCAGCTCAAAAAGCCAATGCAATTCTGGGCTGCATCAATAGGAGTATAGCATCTAGATCAAGGGAAGTAATAGTACCACTGTATTCTGTTCTGGTCAGACCTCACCTGGAGTACTGTGTCCAGTTCTGGGCACCACCGTTCAAGAAGGATACTAACAAGCTGGAACGTGTCCAGAGGAGGGCAACCGAAATGGTCAAAGGCCTGGAAACAATGCCTTATGAGGAACGGCTTAGGGAGCTGGGTATGTTTAGCCTGGAGAAGAGAAGGTTAAGGGGTGATATGATAGCCATGTTCAAATCTATAAAAGGATGTCATATAGAGGAAGGAGAAAGGTTGTTTTCTGCTGCTCCAGAGAAGCGGACACGGAGCAATGGATTTAAACTACAAGAAAGAAGATTCCACCTAAACATTAGGAAGAACTTCCTGACAGTAAGAGCTGTTCGGCAGTGGAATATGCTACCAAGGAGTGTGGTGGAGTCTCCTTCTTTGGAGTCTTTAAGCAGAGGCTTGACAGGCACATGTCAAGAATGCTTTGATGGTGTTTCCTGCTTGGCAGGGGGTTGGACTGGATGGCCCTTGTGGTCTCTTCCAACTCTAGGATTCTATGATTCTATGGTCTTGCCTCCCGCCCAAGGGGTGACCTCACTGGGGTGCAAGTTGGGGGGGAGTGGCTCGGGGGGGGGGCTGGGGTAAACCAAGAGGCATGTGGGGTCTGGAGAGAGAGAATGTGTTTCTGGGGCTTCCCACCTGAGAGAGGAGCCAGTAAAGGGGGGCTGGTGCTCTGCCACCCCCAGGCTGCTTGGGGTGCAGGGGGGGGGAGGCTGCAGGCAAAGAGCGGCTGCCTGGCTCTGCTTGGGGTTGACTGGCTCTGGAGGGGATGGGCAAGGAGAAGCTAGGAAATCCCCAGTTGGCCTTGAAGATCTTGGGGGTGGGTTGTGCTCCTGGAAGTCAGTGGGGAGAGACCTTGAGCAAAGCTGCCCCCCCAACAGACCCCCCTGCAGCTTAAGTCCCAGGAGGCTGCAGAATTGTAGTGTTGGAAGGGGACCCCAAGGGTCATCAAGTCCAACCCTTGCCATGCAGGAATCGGGGAAAGAGAAATCTGCTTCTAGGGCAAGGATGGCCTCCCTGGCAGGTGGGGCGCACAGGGCTGACCTGGAAAGGGACCCCCAACCCCACAGACTGCGGTGGTCAGTCGTTCCTCAACCCCACTCATTTTATACCCACCCCCCTCCTGGGGCCATCTCACCTCTGTGTCTGTCTCCCCCTCCCCCTCGCCTCTGCCCTTCCATGCCCCCCCGCTTGCCCCTTCCTCCCCTGCTTCATCTCCGTCTCCACCGCCTTCCTTGCCCCCCCCCTGCAGTGGGCACTTGGCCCCCTGACCCCCGTGTCTCGTCTTGCCTGCTCTGCCCCAGGTGTCTCCAGAACTATATCCCGCCCCAGAGCCTGACCCTCTCCTGCCCCGTCTGCCGCCAGACCTCCATCCTGCCCGAGAAGGGGGTGGCCGCCCTGCAGAACAACTTCTTCATCACCAACCTCATGGAGGTCTTGCAGCGCCAGCCCGACAGCGCCAGCCACGAAGACGCGGCCGCCGCCATGCTGGACTCGGCCAGCGCCGTGCCTGGAAAGTCTCTCTCCTGCCCCAACCACGAGGGGAAGGTGGGTCCTTGGCTTGCAATGGGCTGGGAGCCCCAGAGGGGACAGGCGGGGGACCCTTCTGCAGGCTGAGTGGAGGCTCCTCCTCCTCGGCTGAGCTCCACCCCCTGAGTCAGGAGGGAGGGGCCTGTTCTGGCACTGGCTCCAGGGGGCTGGGCGTGGGTTGGGGGGGGAATGGGCCAGCCCCTCACGGCATCGAAAACTAACTGGGTGGCAGTCACATTTTGCGACAGGTAACCAGCCGTTGGTGAGGAAGTGGCAATGTCTTGTCGCCAGGGTTGGCGACTACCATCTCCATCTGGCTGGCTGGCACTGCTGCCAGGGGCGTAGCCAGGATGAAAATTGGGGGGGCCAAGGGGAGGGGCCAAGGGGAAGGGGGAGGGGCCACAGTGGGGCAAGGAAAGCTCCCTTCTCCCTTGCTGGCTGTGGGGCGGGCAGAGGGAAAGCCAGCCAAACGCTTTGCGCGGCTCTGGGACTTTCCCTCCACCCGCCCCACAGCCAGCCAGGGAGAAGGGAGACGGCACCGGGCGGGCAGTGGGGCAGGCTGGCCAGCGGCCCTGCTTCTAGGGGGGGCAACTGCCCCCTCCTGCCCCCCTGCCTACGCCCATGACTGCTGCCATGCCGCACCAGTCAGCTAGCTTGTGGGGCAGCACGGCACCCAAAGAAACTCGTCTTTAGATGCCATGCTGCTGTGTGGATCAGCTAATCTGTGGGGTAGCAGCGCACCACTTCAAGATGCGTCTTCTGGTGCTGATCTGCCTGCGGATCACTTGGCTTGTGGAGCATCAAAACAGGCACATTCGGGGGGGGGGAAGCCAACTGATTTGTGCAGTGCGCTTTATATAGAACTTAAAAAAAATGTTTAGGCTTTCATTCATTTATTTATTTTTTAATTATCAAAATTATAGGACCAGACATTCCTAGGAATGTAAGAGGAATTTTTCTCTATGCCACTGTCGCTGTGAGAATCCTAATAGCGACAAATTGGAAAAGTGATAAAATCTCTTCTAGGTCAGAAGGGTTACAAAAATTAGTTGAATATGCCGAGCTAGACAAATTAACTGAAAAAATGAAAGGTGATTCAAAACAAGTACTTATTGCAAAATGGGAAGTTTTCAAAACATAACTTAAGAACAGTTGTTGTAGCCTGAACTCGGTCGCTGCCTTTGAATAACTTCTGTAGCTGTACTAAGTAAGAAACAAGGACACAGGAAAAATAATACTTTATTATAAAATGAATGGATAGGTTTAGGCAATAAATTTGTAAATATTAAATGAAGTATGGAGACGATGGGAAGTTAGATGTACTTTAAAAAGATTTATTGTCAGAACATAGGAGTTTATTTTTTGTTAATTTTGTATTTTTTGTAACAAATGACATAAACATATGAGAGGTTTGTTGGTGTTTAAGCATAATATTTTTTTTTATTTTAAAAAACTGATTCATGCAGCGGCCACTTTGCAAATCAGCTGATTAGTGGGGTGCCTGGGCCTTCCGTTGCAGCGACTGAAACCCAGGTTTTATATCCCAGTTTCTAACAGCGCCCTCTGCATCTCTCTCTCTCCCTCCTCCCTGCCAGGTGATGGAGTACTACTGCGAGTCGTGCGAGACGGCCATGTGCCACGAGTGCACGGTGGGGGAGCACCGGGAGCACATGACAGTGCCGCTGCGGGACGTGGTGGAGCAGCACAAGGCCTCCCTGCGCCAGCAGCTGGACGCCATCAAGAGCCGGTACCACCCTGGGTGGGTGGGTGGGGGTGGCCAGGGCCGGCGCGCTAATATAGGCAAACTAGGCCACTGCCTAGGGCGCCAAAATTGAGGGGCGCTGCGCTGGCCAGCCCGCCCGCCGCCCGCCACTGCCTGGAGGGCCGTCTCTAGGCTCGGGCTGGGGGCAAACAGGGGCACTGTGGGGAGGACGACACGGGAGGCGATCCTCCTCTGAGGCCGCCGCCGCTGTGCGCGCCTTCCGGAGGCTGGCCTGGGCGGCGGACGCTGTCTCCGTGCCGCTGCCACTTCTTTCCTGCTCTCGGCTGCTTCCGGCTGCTTCCTCTTGCTCGGCCCAGAGGCGCCCGCAGCTTCTGATTGGCTGCAGGAGCACCTCTGGGCCGAGCGGGTAGCGGCCGAGAGCTGAAAGGAAGCGGCTCCAGCAGCGGCACAGAGAGAGCGTCCGCCACCCAGGCCAGCAACATGGGCTCTGTGCCCCTTTTCATCCCTCCTGCCATTCACACTGGGGGGGGGAGGGTGCCAGAAGGTGACCTCGCCTAGGGCGCCAAAACCCCTAGCACCGGCCCTGGGGGTGGCGCTGCCCAGGAGGAGCTGGAGGGGTGGCACTTGCAAACAGGGCTGGACTGACACCCCCCCTCTTTCCCGCCCCCCAGGCTGCCTCAGTTGACCACGGCCATCGGGCTGGTCTCCGAGATCAGCCAGCAGCTGGTGGAGCGCAAGAACGATGCCGTGGCCGAGATCGGAAGCACTTTTGCCGAGCTGGAGAAGGCGCTGCACCAGCGGAAGGGGCTGCTGGTCCGGGACCTGGAGGCCCTGTGTGGAGCCAAGCAGAAGGTGAGCCTTGGCCAGGACAATGCTGCCCTGCGCTGAGCGCCAGAGCTGAGGGAGGTGTGCAAGAGCTTCAGTGTAGTTGAAGCAAAATGCCAAGTATGGTTGATACTTGGCCAATCAATTATTCCATTCTATTCTATTCTATTCACGGAGCCTCCGTTTGCCATAGATCTTCCCATGTGCTGTTTAAGAGACTCTCTCTTAAATCCCTGAAGGATGGGGATGGGGCAGTGTCTTTCTGCACATGCCTAGAGGCCCTCCTCTCTAGTTCGCTTCTTCTGGGGGTCAGGACTGGCTGAGATTCCACCCAGGGCCCTGGTGACCTGGCCACAAGCAGCTCTTTGTGAGAGTTCAGGCAGAACGTAAATGCGGGCTTCTGTAAACACTTGTTCTTTGGAACAATGAAGTGCGTCTCTAGGGCGCCAACATCCAGCCCCACCCACCCACCCCAGCTGCCTTTCCCCTCCCCGTCTTTGGCATGGGCCCCCAACTGGCCGGTGGCCAGCCCCTCCCTCCCTCTTAAAACTTCAGAGCCCATGGCTGCTTGGCCAAAGGGCAGATCATTTTGTGGGAGGCACTGCCCTGGGCGCTTTCTCTCGGCTCTACTGGGGCTGAGCTGTGGGGCAGGTGCTGTGCCCCCTGGCGAGGCAGGCAGTGTTTGTGTCGGCCTCTTTCCCTGGGCAGCAAATTTGCCAAGCCAGTGATTATGTATTTGTTATTCCTTGCATCCATGCCCCACCTTTTCCTGCCCCTCCTCATGTAATCCCCACAACAACCCTGTGGGGTAGGGTAGGCTGAGAGGAGGCGGCGACTGGCCTCTCGGAGTCACCCAGCGAGTGTCATGTCCAAGCGGGAGGATTCGAACCCTCATCTCTCCCAGGTCCTAGTCTGAAAATCTAACCGCTAGGCCACACACAGTGATGTGCGCCCCCCCATTTACAGAAGCCACTTGGGATGGGGGAAGTCTGAATCAGCCCCCCTGGAGAGAAGGAAGTGCTTGACGCAGGCCCACCCCACCCCCACCCCACCCCTTCCACCTGTTCTGCCGACTGGGGTGAGCGCAGTCTGACACCTGCTCCCTGCACCCAAATCCCAGCAGAGGCTCTGTCTCTCCCCCCCCATGCTGCCTCTTCATTTTGGGGGTTGGACTAGATGACCCTTGGGTTCCCTCCCAACTGATTCTATGAGTTTTTAAAGAGGTTAGATGGTTTTTGTGTGCCTCCTCCTCGAGAGGTTGCGGAGGGTGGCAACAGGAGAACGGGGCCTTCTCTGCAGTGGCTCCCCGTCTGCGGGAGGCTCTCCCCAGGGAAGTTCACCTGGCACCTTCATTACATACCTTTAGGCACCAGGCAAAAACATTCCTTTTAAAGCAGGCCTTTGGCTGCCCGCCCTAATCAACATCCTATACCCTTTAAAATGTGGCTCTTTTTTGGGGGGGTGTTATTGGATTATTGTGTTTATTTTGATTTTATATACTGTGATTTTTTTTGTGTGTGAACTGCCCTGAGACATCCGGGTTATAGGGCAATACAGTGGTACCTTGGTTTATGAACTTAATCCATTCCGGAAGTCTGTTCTTAAACCAAAGCGTTCTTAAACCAAGGCGTGCTTTCCCATAGCAGCGGGGGACTCAATTTACAAATGGAACACACTCAACAGGAAGAGGAACATGTTTGCATTCCAAGGCAAAGTTCACAAACCAAAACACCTACTTCTGGGTTTGCAGCGTTCTTAATCCAATTTGTTCATAAACTAAGGTCTTCTTAAACCAAGGTACCACTGTATATAAATTCAATGAATGAATGAATGAATGAATGAATCTGTCAGGGACAGGAATGGACTTTGGGCTCTGTGTGGTACTGAACTGGTTGTGCTGCCCGAAAAGCACCTCTGGCCAGGGATTCCTGATCTGCAATTCCTGCATTGTTGGGCTGGACTAGATGCCCCTTGGGCTCCCTCCTGGCCCCACCATTCTCTGATTCCTCCTTCCTCTCCTCTCAATGTTTAATAGATTATTGTGTTTTATTTTTCTGTTGGAAGCCGCCCAGAGTGGCTGGGGAGACCCGGCCAGATGGGCGGGGCATAAATAAATTATTATTATTATTATTATTATTATTAGGTGCTGCAGGCGCAGCTGGACACGCTCCGCCAGGGCCAGGAGAACATCCTGAGCAGCTGCAGCTTCACGGAGCAGGCCCTGGACCACGGCTCCGAGACGGAGGTCCTCTTGATCAAGAAGCAGATGACCGAGCGCCTGAGCGAGCTGGCCGGCCGCGACTTCCCTGAGCAGCCGCACGAGAACGCCCAGGTGGACTATGTGGTGGAGACGGAGGGCGTGCGCAAGTCCATCCTCAACCTGGGCGTCCTGCTGACCACCAGCGCCATTGCTCACAAGACGGTGGCCACGGGGGAGGGCCTGCGCCACGCCGTGGTGGGCCAGGCTGCCTCGCTGACCGTCACCACCAAGGACAAGGACGGGGAGCTGGTGCGCAGCGGGAGCGCCTGCCTGCAGGCCGAGGCCACGGCGCCGGACGGCTCGGCCCTGGGCCACGAGGTGCTGGACAACAAGAACGGCACCTACGAGCTGCTCTACAAGCCGCGCCACGAGGGAGACCACCTGCTCTCCATACGCCTCTACGGGCAGCCCATCCGCGGCAGCCCCTTCCGCGTCAAGGCCGTCAAGGCCTCCGATGTGCCGCCCTCCCCGGATGACGTCAAGCGCCGCGTCAAGTCTCCCAGCAGCGGCCACATCCGACAGAAGGCCGTGCGGCGCCCCTCCAGCATGTACAGCAGCGGCAAGAAGAAGGAGAACCCCATTGAGGACGAGCTCATCTTCCGCGTGGGTCAGTCGCTCGGGGGGGGGGGCTGGCCGGGCAGCGAGGGGCAGGGCATGGGGAGAGGGCCAAAGGGAGCAGGACTGCGTTGGGGGGAGATGCCATTCCGCATGGGTGTAGCACCCAGCCGCTGCCTGGCCCCGCTCCTGAATCACATGGTCAGCAGTAGCAATTCTGAAAACCACAGCAGGGAAGAGCGTCGCTCCTGGTTGCCAGTTTCCCATCGTGGGCCACTGGTCTGCCACTGTGAGAACAGGATGCTGGCTCTTCTTAGCTCCTTATTTTATTTATTTATTTATTGTTGTTGTTGTTTAGTCGTTTAGTCGTGTCCGACTCTTCGTGACCCCATGGACCATAGCACGCCAGGCACTCCTGTCTTGCACTGCCTCCCGCAGTTTGGTCAAACTCATGTTCGTAGCTTCGAGAACACTGTCCAACCATCTTGTCCTCTGTCGTCCCCTTCTCCTAGTGCCCTCAATCTTTCCCAACATCAGGGTCTTTCCCAAGGATTCTTCTCTTCTCATGAGGTGGCCAGAGTATTGGAGCCTCAGCTTCAGGATCTGTCCTTCCAGGGAGCACTCAGGGCTGATTTCCTTAAGAATGGATAGGTTTGATCATCTTGCAGTCCATGGGACTCTCAAGAGTCTCCTCCAGCACCATAATTCAAAAGCATCAATTCTTCAGTGATCAGCCTTCTTCATGGTCCAGCTCTCACTTCCATACATCACTACTGGGAAAACCATAGCTTTAACTATACGGACCTTTGTCGGCAAGGTGATGTCTCTGCTTTTTAAGATGCTGTCTAGGTTTGTCATTGCTTTTCTCCCAAGAAGCAGGCGTCTTTTAATTTCGTGACTATTGTCACCATCTGCAGTGATCAAGGAGCCCAAGAAGGTGAAATCTCTCACTGCCTCCATTTCTTCCCCTTCTATTTGCCAGGAGGTGATGGGACCAGTGGCCATGATCTTGGTTTTTTTGATGTTCAGCTTCAGACCATATTTTGCGCTCTCCTCTTTCACCCTCATTAAAAGGTTCTTTAATTCCTCCTCGCTTTCTGCCATCAAGGTTGTGTCATCTGCATATCTGAGGTTGTTGATATTTCTTCTGGCAATCTTAATTCCAGTTTGGGATTCATCTAGTCCAGCCTTTCGCACGATGAATTCTGCATATAAGTTAAAGAGATACAAAAATATGAATCCCTTACAAAGTATCTTTTTTATAATCTTCTGAAATTAAAACAGCTATTGAATCTATATTAAAAAAAGGCAGAAAAGAAAAGATCGCAGGGCAGATCACAGCATAAACATACAGCATGAGAACACAAAGAAATGGAAGCAAACCAACAACCCCTCTCCCCCAAACCCATTTTCAAGGCCACAACTTGGTCTTTATCAGCCCAAGGCCTGCTTACGGAGAAATGGGTTTGCCTGGCGCCTGAAGCTGTGCTTCAATGGAAGCTCCAGGTGAGCCCCCCTGGGCAGAGCATGTCTTGAACTCCCAAGTGACCTTCAGTACAGAGCGCATCTCTTTATTTTATTTATTGGATTTATATACCGACCTATACTCTGAGATCACAGTATAAAAAATCCACACCACCTCCTAGGTTGAAGGTGCCATTTCGCTCCTCGCTTTCATATCATTGGCTGTTGGATAGCAACTCCCATCGGTTTCAACTACTATGACTAATGCGAGTCCAACATATGGAGGATGATGGCATTTTGGCTACTTCTGCTACCGTAAGGGTAGTCTATCCTTTTCTTGGCAAAAACAATATTCTTCCAACTACTGTAAATTCTACTTGGAGTAAACCTATTGAAATTAATGGGCATGAGGAACTTGTTCTGTTGTTAGTCTAACTCAGTGGCTCAGAATGGCCTCCTTCAAATTTGGCCAGCTATTCCATTTGTAACCCAAACTTCCCCCAGGGAGCTCAGCGATGAGGCTTCCTAACACTTGGCTGAGCCCAGATGTTCCTTGCTCCAGAGGTGGAATTATAGTAGGACTGGATTCCGAAACAAGCGGATCACACGGGGACCTGCTCATGAGTAGAGATAGACGAGTCTGCCAGCGTTGCTTCTGTAACTTCCTCATTTCTCCAAACTTTAAATGCAATTCTCTGCATTTCCTCAACAATTTGTGATTTATTTATTTATTTGAAAAAGATCCTTACAAAAATTTCTCAGCCCTTCAAGTGAGAAATTTTCCTAATTAAAAATATATGTATATATAAAACAAAAGATATAATCAAAATAAAAGCAACATCCCAACCACCTTCTATGCCAGACATCCAGAGGGGGTTGGACTCCAACTCCCATCAGCCCAAGCAGGCCAGGGATCATGGGAGTTGTAGTGTTGAAAATGGTAAACGCCATATTCCCGACACATTCCCACCAACCCGGATTCATTCCTTCTGGAAGTTGCTCCGCTGTGTCTAGACTGTGGGAAATAGCAGCCCCCTCCCTCTTTCAATAGCAATCTTCCCACCTCCTTGCTTCTTATGGGGTGGGGAGAGCTGCTGGGCTGAGTTGGGGTGGCGTGGGGTGGGGTGTCTCCTTCCCGGAGTGTTGCTTGAGATCTGGGGGGGCTGCTTTTCACCGCTGTGCCCCCTTCTCTGGCTGCAGGGAGTCGCGGTCGGGAGAAGGGCGAGTTCACCAACCTGCAGGGCATCTCCACCTCCGGCAGCGGGCGCATCGTGGTGGCCGACAGCAATAACCAATGTGTGCAGGTAGGAAGTGCCCCCCGCCCACCCCCCCACCTCCAAGGCCCGCTTGGGGAGAGCGATGGGGCTGCCCCCTCACGTTCTCTCTCTCTCTCTCTTTCCCGCCTGGCACAGGTCTTCTCCAATGAGGGCCAGTTCCGCCTGCGCTTTGGGGTGCGGGGCCGCTCCCCAGGCCAGCTGCAGCGCCCCACGGGGGTCACCGTGGACCTCAATGGAGACATCATCATTGCGGACTACGACAATCGCTGGGTCAGCATCTTCTCCCCCGAGGGCAAGTTCAAGGTAAGGGAGGAGGTGGCGGCAGGGGGCCCAGGGGCCGCATTCATGGGGGCACCCGAAGGGTCACTGGAGAGTTCTGCTCGATCTGCTGGATCCACCGGCCCCCAGCAGAACTCCCTGGGCAGGGCCAGATGTGACCCCAGCTGCCCTGAGCAGGCTGTGCAGGGAAGGCCCTCTCAGTGGGTCCAGGATATCTGGGGTAGGCCTGGGGGTCCCATGGAGGACCTGGTGGTTAGACTAACCCCATGTCCCCACCGGGTTCTAAGGAGGGAGCTGCTGCACACCTGCCCAGGTAGGAGTCAGGTGGAAGAGGGATAGGTGACATGATGGGGAATAGGGCAGGAGGGCCAAAGTCTGGGTGTGCGTTGGGGGAGATGGGCCAGAGCTGAAGGCTGAACCCCAAATCTAGACCCAGTGGGGGGGTCACAGTTGGGGCTTCAGGCCAGCTCCGGCTCTCGGCTCATTATGCCTGCCCTGGCTGGCCGTGTCTCTCCTCTCCTTGTCCCCTGGCAATGCCACCCAGGGTGGGTGGGTTGAATGTGGGGCACCCCATTCTGTCCCCTTACCACATGGGCTCCTCCGTGACCTGACGGGCACCCACTGGGGATGGGTAGGCTGTCCGTCCCCGTCCCCCCGTTTGATACTTCCCCCTCCTGCCCCCCAGACCAAAATCGGAGCCGGCCGCCTGATGGGCCCCAAGGGGGTGGCTGTGGACCGCAACGGCCACATCATTGTGGTGGACAACAAGGCCTGCTGCGTCTTCATCTTCCAGTCCAACGGGAAGCTGGTGGCCAAGTTTGGCAGCCGTGGCACCTCGGAGCGCCAGTTTGCAGGTACCCTCGACGGTAATCCACGCCAGGTTCCCTGTTCTTACTGCATGCCTTGGGCTTCTGCCGGGGCCAAGCTGGCTGGGGGACCCGGGGGGTGAGAGCTCCCTGCCGCCCGCCTCTGGGGCCAGCCCTGCCGGGGGTCCAGGACCCCTTTGCTGTCCGGGGAGGGGGCTTCCCTGTGCTCTCTGCTCTGTCGCTGGGCTTTGCTCCTTTGCCACAGACTTCAGGCTCCTCGTGGCCGGCAGGGGAATTTCTTCCCTGTCACTAACCCTTCTAGCGGCTGGTGTGGTGACTAACAAGCCTCTGCTTGTGGCCCCCTAGAAAGGTAGAGTTGGAAGGGACCCCCCAGTGACGCAGGAAGCGCAGCCAAGGAATGCCTGGCAGGTGGAAGCCTAACCTCTGTTTAGAAACCTCCAAAGAATCAGAATGGTAGAGCAGGATGGGACCCCCAAAAGGTCTTCCAGTCCAACCCACTGCGATGCAGAAAGGCTGGTTTGTACAGTGGGACCTTGGTTCTCAAACTTTATCCGTTCCGGAAGTCCGTTCCGAAACCAAAGCGTTCCAAAACCAAGCCGCGCTTTCCCATTGAAAGTCATGCAAAACGGATTACAGTGGTGGCTCGCTAGACGAAATTAATTCGTTCCACGGGTCTTTTCTTATAGCGAAAAATTCGTCTAGTGAATCCCATAGGAATGCATTGATTTTTTTTTGATTTTTTTTTGCCCATAGGAACGCATTAATTGACTTTCAATGCATTCCTATGGGAAACCGCGATTCGCTAGACGAATTTTTCGTAAAACGCATTCGTCTAGCGAGGTAACCTCCGCTCGAAAAAAACTTTCGTTAAGCGGAAATTTCGTTAAGCAGGGCATTCGTTAAGCGAGGCACCACTGTAATCCATTCCAGACTCTTAAAAACAACCCCTAAAACAGCAATTTAACATGATTTATTCTATCTAACGAGACCATCAATTCATAAAATGAAAGCAATAAACAATATACTGCAGTCAATCAATCAATCAAGCTGAACTGGGTTCCACACAGTCACAAAAACAAAAGAAAAAAGAGCCACAAAAATAAATAAATAGCAAAAACAGACAGACCTGAGCGTAAAACTCAAAACAGAGCATGTTCGGCTTCCAAAAAAAAATTGCAAACCAGAACACTTACCAGTACTTCCGGAGTTGCAGTGTTTGGGTTCCAAGTTGTTTGAGTACCAAGGCCTTTGAGAACCAAGGGACCACTATATATGCCTTCCTTCCTTGGAGAGAAATCTCTCTCCCAATTTCCTGTAAAGAAAGGCAACCTCTTGTGACAAAACTGTGGTATGACTACCTGACTGTCATCTGCTGAAAATTCAGCATTTGCCTCTCCAGTAAACGCACATTTGGGTGCGATTTTGGTGGGGAAACAGTGTGAGGAGAAAGGATCAAGTCTCCCCAGGTTGACCTGATCCAGACGCTCTCAGGTGCAATAAAGAAGCAGGTGGAGGAAGTCATTGTAGCCTTATAGAATCATAGAAGCACAGAGGTGGAAGGGACCCCCAGGGCTCATCTAGTCCAGCCCCTTCAATGCAGGAATCACAACTTACAACATCCCTGATGGACGGCTTGAGGGCCTCACTTTTCAGTTTGGGGGGAGGATTTTGGAGAGAGAGAGAGATCCACTGAAAGATCCATTGATAATCCTGCCACCTTGTGGTCACGTGGATTTGGCCCCAACTCTCCCGCAGGGTTTTCTCCTGACCCCCCCCCTGCTGCCCCTCTTGACCTCTGACACCCACGGCCCCCTCCTGGGGGGCGGCAAGCAAAGTCTCCTTCCCTTTCCCTCTCCTCTCCTCAGGGCCACACTTTGTTGCCGTCAACAACAAGAACGAGATCGTGGTGACTGACTTCCACAACCACTCCGTGAAGGTGAGCGAGAGCGGATCCCCGGCGGGATCCACCCCACGTGGCCTTCAGAGCGGATTGCTGGCAGGCGGGGACCCCCCTACCCCCTTTTCCCTCGGTGGGGGTTGTGCGTCAGGCCCCAAGGCCAGCTCTCTTGCTCCTCAAGTGGCCAAATGCCCTGGAGGGGCTCCCCCTGCCCTTTAGAGGGAACAGACTGGTTTTAATGGGAGGCAATGGCATGGAAGGGACTTCCTGGTTGGTTTGGATTTGGGTGCCCAGCGAAGCCAAATAAAAGAGCGGCTGGACTGAAGGGGGCAGAGGGGGACCTTCGGCTTGGAAAAAGTCTTGCAGTGCTGCAAGACGCAAACATCTTACTAAAGTGGGCAAAATCTTCCGGCCCCCACAAAGCCTTGTTCCTTTGGGTGGAGGGAAAATCCAGTACGGTGTTTGGGGCAGACGGGGCCAGGCGCCTCAGCCTCTTTCCCAAAGTCAGTCCCCAAAGGCGTCTCCAGTTACGGCTGCAGGAAGACTCCTGCCTGCAACCCCAGAGAGCTGCTGCCCGTCAGTGTAGAATGTTACTACAGTGGTACCTCAGGTTACGTTACCTTCGGGTAATGTAATTTCGGGTTGCGAATGCGGCATGCGCAGATGCACTCTATCGTGCCACGCACTTGCACAGAAGGGGTGCCTCTGGATACAGACTTTTCGGGGTAAGTACGGACCCCCAGGATGAATTAAGTTCGTATCTGGAGGGTCCACTGTATAGCATGCAATCCCACTTCTGACACCAGTGTTGCACACCATCCTGTTCATCCCTTTGGGGGTAGGAGGGAACTCAGTGCCCAATGTCTGAGGCAGGCCAGCCCCTCTTTCCTCTCCCATCGCACAGCCCAAGAGGAACAGTGGGGCAGGGAGGGCAGGGATGCCAAAGGGGAGGGGCAGTTGGCCAACCCTCTTCCTGCCCCCCCCCAGGTGTACAGTGCGGACGGAGAGTTCCTCTTCAAGTTTGGCTCACATGGTGAGGGGAACGGGCAGTTCAACGCCCCAACGGGGGTCGCGGTGGACTCCAACGGGAACATCATTGTGGCCGACTGGGGCAACAGCCGGATCCAGGTACTGGGGGGCAGGAAAAGGAGAAGAGGAGGGAGGTGGGGGGCAATGAGCTAGCCCCATGGGTGGGTGTGGAATTGATTCTGAAGACCTCAAAGCCCCAGAGGTCTTCACCTTCTGACCTCAAAGCAGTCCCACTCCAAGCCCAGGCAGGGGCTGCACTCTGCATATGCTCTGCAACCATCTTCTCTTGCCTTCAGCCGCCATGTAAAAATTTGCCTGGAGTCTTGTTCTTGAGCTCCCTGGCAGTCAAATGATCCTGAGCTGAGATGGTGGAAGGGGAACCCCCCCCCCCGGCAGCCGACTCCCCAATATCCATAATTAAAACACCTGCATTTCCCCCCTTTGCAACCCCCCCACCTCATTTGGGGGGGTTCTTCCGCCCCCCAGCCTCTCCTTGACCCCCGGCTGCTCTCCTTCCAGGTTTTTGACAGCGCAGGCTCCTTCCTGTCTTACATCAACACCACGGCAGACCCCCTCTACGGCCCGCAGGGCTTAGCGCTGACGTCCGACGGACACGTGGTGGTGGCCGACTCTGGCAACCACTGCTTCAAGGCCTACCGCTACCTGCAGTAGCCCCGGGGGGGGGGCAGGCTGGGCCCGGGAGGGGGCCGTGGGGCTTCTCCTTCCTGCCCACCTGCTGGCCTTAAGGACGATGGGCTCAGGTGGGGGGCTGGACCCTCAACGGGGGGGGCCTGCTCCCCAACGCTGGGCGGGGGGCTCTGGCAGCTGAGTGTGACGGTGCCAATCGCTATCGAGGCAGCTATAGGTGCACTGAGGGGGGGGGCTTTCTGGGGGGTGGGGAGGGAGCGTCGCCCGCTTGGCTTCTCCAAGGACTATTTTTTGGGGATGGGGAGAACTCCCTTTGTGGGCACAACGGTCGCTGCTTGCTGGCTTCAGCGGCTCTGGCCACCCCCTTGCCAACTCTCACGGGGGTCTGGGACCCCAAGCGCTGCCCCCTCCCTTGCCCCTTGCTCTCCCCCCCCACAGAATCTCTCTGCACTTTATCTCCAAGGCAGACCCCTCCCCACTTATCTGACTCTGTTGCAGGAGGGGACAATCGCCCCCCAGCCTGGCTGCAGGTGGGAGAGAAGAGAGGCTGCGGCCTTCTGGGCATGCAAATGGGCAGGTTGCTCCCTCCCCCAGGGGGTTGGGCTAGATGGCCCTTGGGGGTCCCTTCCAACTCTAGAATTCCACCATTCCTTTCTGGGTTTCTGGGCATCCAAAGCAAGGAACAGGGGCGGCTTTCCTCATCTGGGCAGGAGCTGTGGACCAGCAGGAAGAGGCATTGCTTCGGGGCAGCTCAGATAATGGGGGGCCCAGAGCAACTCTGCTCCAGGGGGCTGGGCTGGATGACCCCTGGGGGTCCCTTCCAACTCTACAATTCCGAGATAACCAGCACCCTTGGCCGGCTTTGGATTGGTGGCACTTTGGCCTGCCTGCTTATTCCCCACGCCTTTGCCCCTCTCCGCTATGGGGAGAATGCCTGATGGACACAGCCGCTTTCCCCCCCCCCAGGCTCTCCTCTCCTCCCAGACTGAGATGCCCTTGATCTTCATCTTTTTACTTGTGGTGGTTGGGGGGGGGAGAGAGATGGCTGGGGGGCATGGCTGAGCAGCTGGTGCTTTGCCCTCAAGAGCCACCCCTCCCCCCCCGCCCCTCTCCAGAGGGGCTGCTTCTAGACCCAGAGAGCCTTCCCACCCCCTACAGACTTGTGTGGAGCCTTTGCCCTCCTGCTCCCCCAGGACCTCCTGCTCCTGCCAACAGCCGCTCCACCCCCTGGACAACTCCCCCCCCCCCCGGCCAAAGGGCTGCCCTGCCCCTCTGGACCTGACACAAGCACTCCTGTCTGCTGGGCTAAGACAAGGCAGCCCCGTGCTCATGACAAAATGTATGTAAAAAATAAATAAAATAAAATAAATAAAAGTATTCTGAAAGAACTACTGGGCCACTGTCTTCCTGAACAAGAGGTGGGGGGGGGGCTGGGCTTTGCTTATGGGGCTGCCGCTTGGGAGTCTCTGCCTGCAGCAACATTTCCCCCCAAATTTTACATTTTACACTTTTATCTTACTAACAACATAGCAGATCACCAAGATAAAAAGAATACACTCCCCAAGCTCCCCCCCCGACTTCCCTCAACGTCCTCTTCTGGTTTTTTACCTATTGACATCCCCTGCTTCATATAAAGTTATGGTTGTTATTTTTTGTTCATTGTAATTGTTTACTCAAACCCTGCTGGTGAGTCCATATCACATTGTTTCTGTAGATACAACATAAATGGCTCCCAATCTTTTAAAAATCCTCTATTGTCTTTATCTCTAAATAATAATAATAATAATAAATTATTTGTACCCCGGCCATCCGGCTGGGTTTCCCCAGCCACTCTGGGCGGCTTCCAACAAAGATTAAAATACATTAAAATGTCACACATTAAATACTTCCCTAAACAGGGCTGCCTTCAGATGTTTTCTAAATGTCCCTCCTCTATATGACATCCTTTCATATATTTGAAGATGGCTATTGTTGCATATAGGTCCAGGCAATGGGGGTTTGGCAATCTCTTTATTCACAGCAGACAAGTAAAAGACAAAGACCAACTCCCAGCCTACTGCTATAGATATGTAGCCAACTGGGCCAGCCTACAAACTCCAGGTGAAACTAATTAACTAACTAAAACAGTCACTCCCAGCCTTAACTCCTTCCTGGCTACTCTGCTCCTGTGTTGTACCTGCTATTCAATACACAACAGCTATCATATCACCCCTTAACCTTCTCTTCTTCAGGCTAAACATACCCAGCTCCCTAAACCGTTCCTCATAAGGCATCGTTTCCAGGCCTTTGACCATGTTGGTTGCCCTCTTCTGGACACGTTCCAGCTTGTCAGTATCCTTCTTGAACTGTGGTGCCCAGAACTGGACACAGTACTCCAGGTGAGGTCTGACCAGAGCAGAATACAGTGGTACTATTACTTCCCTAGATCTAGATGCTATACTCCTATTGATGCAGCCCAGAATTGCATTGGCTTTTTTAGCTGCTGCATCACACTGTTGACTCATGTCAAGTTTGTGGTCTACCAAGACTCCTAGATCCTTTTCACATATATTGTTCTCAAGCCAGGTGTCTCCCATCCTGTATTTGTGCCTTTCATTTTTTTTGCCCAAGTGTAGTACTTTACATTTCTCCTTGTTAAAATTCATCTTGTTTGCTTTGGCCCAGTTGTCTAATCTGCTAAGGTCATTTTGAAGTGTGATCCTGTCCTCTGGGGTATTAGCCACCCCTCCCAGTTTGGGTGGGGTGCAAACTTGCTCAGGATGCCCTCAAGCCCATCATCCAAGTCATTGATAAAGATGTTGAACAAGACTGGGCCCAAGACAGAACCCTGTGGCACCGCACTAGTCACTTCCCTCCAGGATGAGGAGGAGCCATTGATGAGCACCCTTTGGGTTCAGTCAGTCAGCCAGTTACAAATCCACCGAATGGTAGCATTGTCTAGCCCACATTTTACCAGCTTCTTTACAAGAATATCATGGGGCACCTTGTCAAAGGCCTTGCTGAAATCAAGATAGGCTACATCCACAGCGTTCCCTTCATCCACCAGGCTTGTAATTCTGTCAAAAAATGAGATCAGATTAGTCTGACATGACTTATTTTTCAGGAACCCATGCTGACTTTTAGTGATCACAGCGTTTCTTTCAGGTGCTCACAAACCGTTTGCTTAATGATCTGCTCTAGAATCTTTCCTGGTATTGATGTCAGGCTGACTGGGCGGTAATTGTTTGGGTCCTCTTTTTCCCCCTTTTTGAAAATAGGGACAACATTTGCCCTCCTCCGGTCTGCTGGGACTTCGCCTGTTCTCCAGGAATTCTCAAATATTACTGCCAGTGGTTCTGAAATCACCTCTGCCAGTTCTTTTAATACTCTTGGATGTAGTTCATCTGGCCCTGGAGACTTGAATACATCTAAATTAGCCAAGTATTCTTGTACTACCTCCTTACTTGTTTGGGGCTGGTATTGGTATTGCCTGAAGTTGTGCTTTTAATACTGTATTTCCCTTTTAACAAACTCCCAACCATCATGAACTCCCTTCTCTTTTAGTCCATGGGATCTCACCCAGCGTTTCCCTAAGTTTTCTGAAGTCGGCTTTCTTAAAGTCAAGGATTTGAGTCCTAGTATGCTTGGTTGCTCCTTTCCGCTGAATAATAAACTCCAGAAGAGCATGATCACTCCCACCTAATGATCCTGCCACTTCTACGCCTCTAACCAGGTCATCTGGTGGGAGGGCGTTCCACAGGGTGGGCGCCACTACCGAGAAGGCCCTCTGCCTGGTTCCCTGTTGCTTTGCTTATTTCTGTTAGCTTCGCCATTTCAGCATATTCCACCAGTTTTTGTAGCCATTCTTCCTTACTTAGTATTTCATCACTTTTCCATCTCTGGGCTAGTAGCATCCTAGCCGCAGTCTTAGCATACATTAAAAGTTTCTAGCCGGGGAAGCAGCGACGGGGGAGCCCAGCCCGGAGGCCCCTCCGCAGAGGCACCGCCTGGGACTTCTCGGCCAGCCTCCGCCTTCTGGAGAGCGCGAGCGGCGCTCTGCACACGCCCAGAGGCACGCGCCTTTTTCCCGCGTGTGAGCCTGCGCGGCGTCCCGCCCCCAAAGCCCTCTCGACCAATTGGAGCAGAGAATCGCTTCCAGCCACAGGCCCTTATTGGTCGGAGCAGCTGCCAGGGAACTGCGGGGCGGCGGAAAATCCCGCTTCGGCGCAGCGGCCTCGGTCTGCAGACGGAGGAGACGGCGGCCGGTCGAGGCGGTTCAGCGGAGCCCCAGAAGGAAACGCCCTGTCGCCGCGCCGCCATGTCACGCCCGCCACGCCAGCCGGCCAATGAAAACGGGGGGAAAGCTGGTATCCCGAGTGTGATTGGCGAGACGCCCCGCCATTCATTCTCTCCGGATCCGCCCACTCTCTGGGCGCGGCGAAGCGGAATCCCCGCCCACAGAAGAACGTCACCTGCCTCTGACGTCAAAGGCCCGCCTCTCCAGCTCTTAAGTGGCGCCTCTTTCTCTTCTTTTCCATGAATGGCTCCTCCGCTCCAGCGACACGTCGGCAGCCCAGCTGCCTCCCTGGGGGCGGGTCCTCCTCCGGGCAAGGGCGTGGCCTGCGATGTCACGTGCCTGAGAGCCCGGGAGAGGCTGCCTGCGGGCGGGGCGGGGCTGGGGGGTCCCGGGGGCGCCGGGAGGGGGAGATCCGCCGGATCCGGTGCAGAAAGTAACTCGCCTTTTAATTAGGCAAAAAGTCGAGGGACCGCACCGCAGGTGTGCAGCAACATGCACCTCTGAAACTGAGTAGCATTTTTGACCACTTTCAGATAAAGAAAAACCAACCAGAAGGACATCCGCAGAGCCTTCTTCTTCTTCTTCTTCTTGTTTAGTCGTTTAGTCGTGTCCGACTCTTCGTGACCCCATGGACCAGAGCACGCCAGGCACTCCTGTCTTGCACTGCCTCCCGCAGTTTGGTCAAACTCATGTTCGTAGCTTCGAGAACACTGTCCAACCATCTCATCCTCTGTCATCCCTTTCTCCTTGTGCCCTCCATCTTTCCCAACATCAGGGTCTTTTCCAAGGATTCTTCTCTTCTCATGAGGTGGCCAAAGTCTGGATCTGTCCTTCCAGGGAGCACTCAGGGCTGATTTCCTTAAGAATGGATAGGTTTGATCTTCTTGCTGTCCATGGGACTCTCAAGAGCAGGGGTCCCCAGACTTACCCGGCTTTGGGCTGGTGCCCGCCGTGCCGATCACGCGGCAGGCCGGAGGGCGGGGGAGTGTGTGACCATGCGCATGCGCACACGCACTTACTGGCACGGTGGCGCGCTTCCAGGTCGGAAAAAGCGCTGGAAATCGTTTGTGTGCATGCGTATGGGCCTCCCCCGACCCGGAAGTGCACCGGAAATGACCTCTTCTGGGTCGGGAGAGGCCCATACGCATGCGCACCAATTGGGCCGCATCTGGCCCGCGAGCCGTAGTCTGGGGACCCCCTGCTCAAGAGTCTCCTCCAGCACCATAATTCAAATGTCATGCCTAGCGGGCATCAGTATTCTTGCTTTCCTCCATGAATTGCCCGGTCCTCTTTTAAAGGCATCGAGGCTGGTGGGCATCACTGCCTCCTGTGGGAGGGAGTTCCCCAGTTTTACTCTGCACTGTGTGAAGGGCTTCTTTTCTCTGTCCTGAATCCTCCAGCGCTCAGTTTCGTGGGATCCCACGAGGGTGGGGAAAAGGCTTTTCCCTATTTGCTCTCTCTAGGCATAATCTTACACACTTTTCTCCTGTTGCTGCTTATTTGCCTTTTCTCTAAACCCCCAAATCCCAAACTCTGCCACCTTCCTTCAGAGGGGAGTCCTTCCTTGCCTCTCCGCCTGGCAGACCAGGGAATGGACCGGCCACAGCGAAGCAGCCAAAAGCCTTTAACATGTGGGTCACTCCTGCCCTTCAGCTCTGCAGAGAAAGAGCCCAATCAAGAGGAGGAGAATTTCCGAAGAAAAGAGCAGGGGGATTTGCAGTTATGTCTGCCTGGAAACGGGATTGTGAAATGCTGGAAGTTCCCAGCCCCATGTATTGAGTGCACCTTGGCCAAAAGCACAGGCAACTTCTGCCTTTGAAGGTGCCCACTTGAGAGAGCCCTGAACGCTCCTTGTGTGTTGTTGAATTTATAGCTTTTATGGTGCTGCACTTGCAAGACTCACAGGCTGGGGGAAGTGGAACTGGCCAGCAGTGGCTGGCCGCTCAGGGCATGCCTAAATGACCACGCTACCTGGCCTGAAGTGAAGCACGTAGTCGGGAGTTGCCGCAGGTGAGCTGTGCATAAGCAAGCTGGTTGCTAGCTCGGCAGAGACTCCTTTTATTAGCACAATATGCGAAACCAGTCAGATACATTTCGGACTGTGCCCTTTACACATCCTCCAATCACGAGGTCCTGGGGTGGTACAAAGCTATTTTGGCACCTGTTTCCACAACATCATTTCCCCCTTGAACAAAGTTTAATCAAAAGTAGACAAAGGTCACAGACAGGGCATGGCAGACTACCAAGAAAGCAAAAGGTGAGACCGAGGGCATGGCATTCAGAAAGCCATGGCTTGCTGGTGGGCGGTGGTGTGCCTCCAAGCCTTGGCATATCTGCAGCTGGTGGTGTGCCTCGCGCCCGTGGCCATTCCTACACTGGCCCCATCTCAGTCTGGCTTTTGGCCTGGTTTTGAGACGCGAGGGGGCTTCTTTCTCCCCGCTTCCTGGCGCAGGCGGAATGGCAGCCCACCTCACTCCCAGAAAGGCGGGCTGGGAAGCTCTGCTCATGCTCACAGCCTTCCAAATCGTGTCCCCACCAAGGAGAGCGTGGGGTGTGCTGAGTCCTGGGACTACGACTTTAGCCAACTTTAGCTGTGCACTTGACCACGGGGATACCTCTTCCCCTTGGGGCTTTGCAGCCTGACTTTCATGTTGTCCTGGCCCACACGGTAAAGCCTTTGCCAAAGCCGAGTTGGCAGTCAGAGGGCTTTTGCCACTAAGCTTTTACTCTCGGCTCACTTTAAGGCTTTCACTAAGAAATTCTAGTTACAGGTAGGTAGCCGTGTTGGTCTGCCATAGTAAAAATAAAATAAAATAAATTCCAGTAGCACCTTAGAGACCAACTAAGTTTGTCATTGGTATGAGCTTTCGTGTGCATGAAGAAGTGTGCATGCACACGAAAGCTCATACCAATAACCAACTTAGTTGGACTCTTAAGGTGCTACTGGAAGGAATGTTTTTATTTTGTTTTGACTAAGAAATTCTTACATCAAGACTCATAAGTTGGTGGCAACTACTGGATAAGTCGAGAGGCATAGGTGCCCCCCCGGGGGGCTGTTGGGCACTAGTTTTGCAGAAAAGGGGCATCGGAGGCCCTCTGAGCTCCCCCCCCCCCCGTCACAGGTCTCACAGCCAGAATCATGCCTCATAGATGGCTCAGTTGGTTTAAGCTTAGTGCTGATAACACCAAAGTTGCAGGTTCAATCCCCGTGGGGGACAGCTGCATATTCCTGCATTGCAGGGGGTTGGACTAGATGATCCTCGGTGTCCCTTCCAACTCTACAATCAATTTCATGATCCCACAACTGGGACAGTTAAGACTGCACGATTTTTCTTCTTCCTAGCATCAATTGATAAAAGGTGATGGTGGTGGCAAGCAGTGCTTTGCAAAAGAAAAATGGAAGGAGAGAAAGAAAGAAGGAAAGAATCTGGATGTGAGTTGAAGGCCTCTGGAGCTGGAGGAGGCGGGAGTTTTGTGCCCCTCCCGCGATCTCTGCCCTCCGAGGTGGAGGCGCCTGTTCTCTGAGCCTTGTGCAATTTGTGGAATTTTCAGGGTGGGCTTCCTCATAGCTGACTGCCTGGGAGCACAGAGCCCTTCTGTCCCAGCCTCCCCACCCCCACCTGCCTGGCCAGATTTTGGGCTGTGTCTTCCTCTTCCAGATCCCACGCTTGCCAGCTGAGTTGGGCAACATTTGATCTGGCTGGTGGTGCTTCAGAAAGTCAGCATTTGGTCTGGGCGTTGGAGAGCTTTTGCTGCAAGTCCCACCTCTTTTGTTTAACTGACCCTTGCGAGAACCTTCCTGGTCACTTGCTTGCAAAATGCACAACAAACAAAGTTGGCCTTTCACAAGCTCCTCTTGGCTGAGGCGAATCTACAACAGTGACCCTGGCGAAGTTGCTTCGGGGAAGACTCATTCTCTGTTTCGCAAGACAAACCATTTGAAGGAGAGGCCTGTTGTAATTGCTGTTCCTAAGAGGCTGGTGAGCAGGTGGCACACTCATCTCAGCGGCCACCCCCCATCCCAGATGCCCTATACGGACTTCCTTTCCATGGGGGCATCTGCCATCCCTCAGTAAGCCAAAACACCCCTACGCAGACGTGACCCACGAGTTTGGGACCAGCCGGGCGTTCCAGGGGTTGCCCAGCCGGTACCACACATAGCAGCCTCCAGATTTATGCTGAAGAGCCAAACCAGGAGGAAGCACAAGGCGGCCATAGGGGGAGGAGGTGGCTCTGCCTCTTCGACCGGCCGAGGTGAAGGGCATTTTCGCCTGGGAGGCTGAGATCCGCTTCCTCCATCCAGTCCGATTTGTGACCCAGCGTTGAAATGTACAGCGGCCAGAACGTACCTTCCGTTCGACATTATATTTCTCTTTCCAGAGGATCCCAGGGGAGCAAAATGTCCCTCTTCCAGTCCCTGTCCCACGTGGGGCTCCCTTCGCAAGAGGGTGCCTTCTGGGGTGTCCTGTGTGAGGGTTTTCCCAGTCCCACGCCTTTGCCAGCCCCACACCTGCCCCTTCGAAGAGAGTAGTTGTTCTAACTAGAAACCTAGGTGGTATCCAGCACAGCTCCCAAGGGGTAATATAGCATTAACTCATACTAAGATTCCCGTTGCAAATAATAAATATTTATAAAGAATAAAAGGATTATCCACCTGTTATTGAGAAGAAAGGTTCTCTCTCGTCTTAAACGAGCCAGACAGACTTGCACAGGCAGATGGCACTGGGGGATCAGGGGCCTTGACATTTTAATAAGAAACTAAAATCCTGCCATATGTGAAAAAAGTTGTTTTGAGCCTGCCATAGATCATGGCCGGGCATTTGTCTCTGAATGGGCAGGAGCCCCACACCTGCTTCTGTGAGCCTCCCTGCTTCTCCCCCCATCAGTGCCCCAGAGGCAGCCTCCGCCCCAAGGCCTTTTGCGGAAAGAGTTCACGGTGGCGAGTGCGGATTGTGCAACTCTCCTGGGCTGGGAAATCCCTCCTCTTTGCTGATATAAGAGGTGACAGGGCCTGGCCTCAGGGCTCTGCTGCTGCGTCTGGACTGGAGCACATCATGCGCAGCCACTTGGGATTCTTCTGCCTGAGCTGGGCCCTGGCCCTGGCCCACCCCCTGTGAGTGCCGGGAATGGGGCAAGGGCTGTGCTTGGACCTTCGCCCTGGGGGAGGGAGGAGGTGGCTCCATGGGAGAGCACCTGCCTTGCATGCAGAAGTCTCAGATCCAATCCCCAAAGGTGGAAGTCTCCAGGCATGGCCAGGAGAGACTCTCCACCTGAAGTCCTGGAGAGTTGCTGCCAGCCAGTGTGGGCACTATTGAGCTAAATGGATCCGTGGTCTGACTAAGCCAGCCTGCTATGCTTGCAGGCCTGTCAGTTGAGGAGGCTGCAATGGAAGCCCCCCCCCATTCTCCTTGGGCAGTGGGGACGGAGGGAGGGCTGACCTTTTGCTGCAGAGATGAGCCCCACGGAGGGGTCCATTGGGCCCAAGGAGAGAAGGGGGGCTCTGCCCTGGGTCTTCTCTCCCTAGAATCCCATTGTGCCACCATGTCTTCTTGCGGGAGCTGACCTGAGGCGGGGGCTCTGTTATGCCCCAGAAGGGGGCTCTTTCTGCCAGAGCGCCCCCCCCTGCCCGGGCACCAGGGCTGCTGCAGAGACCCAAGGCCAGGTGCTAACCGGGGTTTTTTGCTCAGCAGGGATCACGGGAGCAGCAAGTTCAATGGCACTGGCGGCAGCAGCTGGCACCACTTGGCCTCACAGCCTCCGCTCAACGACACAGGTGGGCTTTGCCAATGGGTACCTTCTCCAGAGGTCCTGCTCCTCCTTTCTCTGGGCACCACCCTTCTGTCTCCCTGCCCCACTCCCAGCCAGGGTGCCCCGATCAGAGAATTGCAAAGCTGGGAGGGACCTCGGGGGTCATCAAGGGCAGGAATCGCTGCCCAATAAACCCTCTGACAGGCGACCATCCAACCTTCTGCCCACCACCTTCTGAGAGGAGATTTTGGCATTTTTCTCACTTCTGGGGGCGTAGGCCAGAGAGGTGCATGCTTCGACTACTGCAATGCGCTCCACGTGGGGCTACCTTTGAAGGTGACCCGGAAACTACAACTCATTCAGAATGCGGCAGCTAGACTGGTGACTGGGGCCGGCCGCCGAGACCACATAACACCGGTCCTGAAAGATCTACATTGGCTCCCAGTACGTTTCCGAGCACAATTCAAAGTGTTGGTGCTGACCTTTAAAGCCCTAAACAGCCTCGGTCCTGTATACCTGAAGGAGCGTCTCCACCCCCGTCGTTCTGCCCGGACACTGAGGTCCAGCGCTGAGGGCCTTCTGGTAGTTCCCTCCCTGCGGGAAGCAAAGCTACAGGGAACCAGGCAGAGGGCCTTCTCGGTAGTGGCACCTGCCCTGTGGAACGCCCTCCCATCAGATGTCAAAGAGATAAATATGGCAGCCCTATTCAGGGAAGTTTTTAATGTGTTTTTAATATTTGTTGGAAGCTGCCCAGAGTGGCTGGGGAAACCTAGCCAGATGGGCGGGGTACAAATAAATTATTATTATTATTATTATTATTATTATTATTATTATTATTATCCCAAACTGGTTTGAAGTCCATATTGTGATTTTGCTTTTATAGTTTTTGACCTGACAATATATTGCGAATAATGATGTGTTTGTGTGCGCTATGCAAAAATCACCATGTGGGCAAAACCGTGCAGCCGGCCAGTGCCTCTCCATAGCTCCATCCTTCTCTCAGACCTTGTGAGATATATCGCGATGGTTAGCTGGCGATCTATTGCCATGTTCTCTGCTTCTTCCAGAGACCGCCAGGCGCTGTGCCAACGAGGAAGGCTTTGACGCCATCACGCTGGACGAGAGAGGCAACATGCTCTTCTTCAAAGGTAGCCTGGATCTCTCACCCGTCTCCCTTCAGCCCCCCTTTCTCCCTGCCCCACTCCCAGCCAGGGTGCCCCGATCAGAGAATTGCAAAGCTGGGAGGGACCTCGGGGGTCATCAAGGGCAGGAATCGCTGCCCAATAAACCCTCTGACAGGCGACCATCCAACCTTCTGCCCACCACCTTCTGAGAGGAGATTTTGGCATTTTTCTCACTTCTGGGGGCGTAGGCCAGAGAGGTGCATGCTTCGACTACTGCAATGCGCTCCACGTGGGGCTACCTTTGAAGGTGACCCGGAAACTACAACTCATTCAGAATGCGGCAGCTAGACTGGTGACTGGGGCCGGCCGCCGAGACCACATAACACCGGTCCTGAAAGATCTACATTGGCTCCCAGTACGTTTCCGAGCACAATTCAAAGTGTTGGTGCTGACCTTTAAAGCCCTAAACAGCCTCGGTCCTGTATACCTGAAGGAGCGTCTCCACCCCCGTCGTTCTGCCCGGACACTGAGGTCCAGCGCTGAGGGCCTTCTGGTAGTTCCCTCCCTGCGGGAAGCAAAGCTACAGGGAACCAGGCAGAGGGCCTTCTCGGTAGTGGCACCTGCCCTGTGGAACGCCCTCCCATCAGATGTCAAAGAGATAAATATGGCAGCCCTATTCAGGGAAGTTTTTAATGTGTTTTTAATATTTGTTGGAAGCTGCCCAGAGTGGCTGGGGAAACCTAGCCAGATGGGCGGGGTACAAATAAATTATTATTATTATTATTATTATTATTATTATTATTATTATTATCCCAAACTGGTTTGAAGTCCATATTGTGATTTTGCTTTTATAGTTTTTGACCTGACAATATATTGCGAATAATGATGTGTTTGTGTGCGCTATGCAAAAATCACCATGTGGGCAAAACCGTGCAGCCGGCCAGTGCCTCTCCATAGCTCCATCCTTCTCTCAGACCTTGTGAGATATATCGCGATGGTTAGCTGGCGATCTATTGCCATGTTCTCTGCTTCTTCCAGAGACCGCCAGGCGCTGTGCCAACGAGGAAGGCTTTGACGCCATCACGCTGGACGAGAGAGGCAACATGCTCTTCTTCAAAGGTAGCCTGGATCTCTCACCCGTCTCCCTTCAGCCCCCCTTTCTCCCCATGATGTGTGGAGGGGGCTGGGTTGGCTGGCCAAGGGGTCGCTATGGGAAGGTCTCTGTGAGATGTGGGCCCAGGAAGGTCAGGATGCAGAAATTGGGATACTTCCCTGGAGGCATCAGGTGGGTAGGATTGGGGGGGGGGCTGCTGAACCTAAGTCAGTCCCCTGGGGGCTCAGCCATGGGTCTCCCCTTCCTCCCCAGGGGACGTGGTCTGGAAGGGCTTCAGTGGGCCATCCGAGCCCATCAACGCCTCCTGGCCCCAGATCCAGGGGCCCCTCGATGCCGCCTTGAGGATCCACCACCTGAGCCAGCCAGCAGCCCACGACAACGTCTACTTCTTCCAGGTGGGGGGCTCAGACACAGTTGGGCCAGGGGGTGACTCCCCCCAACCAAAGAACCCCTAACGGCCCTCCCAGCCACTGGTGCCTCTGTGCCCTGGATGGGAAGGTGTGGGGCACCCCAGTGCTGGGGGCAGGATGGGGAGGCAAGTGGGGTGGGTGGGCTCTCTCTCCCACTGAGCTGTCCCACCCTTGGGCAAGGGAGACGGTGGGGCAGCCCTTTGTTGCGCCCTGTCGTCCTTGGCTGAAGTGGTGGGCGTGCCATTCTCTCCTTGCAGGGCCAGCGGGTCTGGGCTTACGCTCAGGGCAAGCTGAGGCCCGGCTTCCCCCGGCGCATCGAGGAAGAGTTCAGAGGGGTGCCTGGGGACCTGGATGCCGCTGTGGAGTGTCACCCCAAGGAGTGTGCGGCCGCCACCATCCTCTTCTTCAAGGGTGAGGTGGATCGTGTCTCCAGTGGGGTTGAGGGGCTCAGGAGGTGGGCCCGATGCTCCTGGGAAGAAGGCCGTGGAGTCAGAGGGCCCCAGAGTGGGAAGGGACCCCGGGGGTCCTCTAGTCCAACCCGCTGCAATGCAGGAATCTTGACTCAAGCAAGCCCCCCCCCCGACAGAGGGCTACGCAGCCTCTGCTTAAAGCCCTCCTCCAAGCGTGGGGAGAATTCACCTCTCCGCTACCTTGTTTGCTACCCAGGTGAGGAACAAGCACCTTTTGAATAATCCACAGAGCCAAGGAAACTCTTTTCAAGTCCAGCCTCTGGATTTAGGGACCCAGCATATATTATAGCTATTGCGATAGGACAGAGCTCACTCTGGCCAGCCGCCTCCCAGAACATCCCCCTGAAACTCCAGGCCAGGGGCTCCTCCAGCCCCCCAAGCAGGAGGGCAAGGGGGGAAGAGCTCCTCCCCCAAGCTGCCCCCCTCTGGCTGTTACAGCTTCCCCCAGGAGGATCTTGGGAGATGTAGTTCAGCGATGGAGGAGGACCACAGAGGCAGCTTCAGTGGAGAGACCAGGGGACAGAAGGGGAGCCTGGCTGTGGCTGGATCAGGCCAAAGGGTCCCATTGGCCCAGCACCCTCTTCTCACAGCAGCCAGACAGATGCATGCTCTTCACGGGACGCAAGCACAAGCGCCTCCTAGTGGTGCAGCAGTAGAACACATTTGCAAAGCTAAGCAGGGTCCGGTATGGTTTCACATTGGATGGGAAACCAGGGCACTAGGGCACTTCAGGGGGTCGGACTAGATGCTCCTTGGGTATCCCTTCCAAGTCAGCAATTCTAGGACTCTCTGTTTGCCTGTGTGGCAGCTGCTGACCCCCTTCCCTGCTCTGTCTCCCGCAGGCCCCCTGGCCCTCTCCTACGACTTGGCCACCGGGATGGTGAAACAGCGCTCTTGGCCGGCCGTGGCCAACTGCTCCTCTGCCGTGCGCTGGTTGGAGCGCTATTACTGCTTCCAGGGCATCGAGTTCTTGCGCTTTGACCCTGTTACAGGCGAGGTGCCCCCCAAGTACCCGCGGGACGCCAGGGACTACTTCATGCGCTGCCCAGGAAGAGGTGAGCTCCCCCACCTCTGCGTCTGGGGGGCTCTGAGAAGGAAACATCTACCCCCCAGAAGCCAGCAGGCGCAAACCCCACTGAGCCTCCAGACCCAACGTCAGCATTTGGTCCTGTGGGGCTGGTCAGCGAGAGTCTTGCATGCGAGGAAACAGCAAAGAGGGAATCTGGGGGTCCCAGAAGCAAAAAGCCCCCCCCTCTCCCGCAAGGTGTCCTGTGCCGGAGCCCACAGAAGCCAAAGGTGGTTGCAAGGAGCTGTGGTTTGGGGAGACCAGGGCTCCTGGGCACCTTCGGGCACCCTTCTCCCCACGTGGCAGCTGCGCAGGGCCTGCCGGCAAGGAACAGCTGCCCTGGGATGCCCACTCAGCCTGGCAGCTTGTGGCAGCCCAGCCAGTTGTACGGCCCGTAGGGCAGAGTGGGGAGGCTGCATGGGCTGAGCCCAGCGGGGCCCCCCTCTGGAGCCCAGCTCCAAGGGGGAGCTTAGCTGGGCCCCCTTGGGCCAGTGCCTTGGCCTAGGGGGCAACAGGAGAGGCCTGTGGCTGCTTCTCCCCAGGCCAATTTGCTCACAGTCCAAATTGCCTTTGGCCCCGGGGGGGGGGTGGCATCTACAAGCCCCTCCCCTGTCAAACAGCCCTCCTGAAACTGCCGCCTGTGGCATCAGGGGAACAGGCAAAATCACGCATTTATGAAGATGGGGGGCAGTGGGGGGCTTCACCTGGAAAAGGACTTCAGACAAGGATACTGTCTCACCTGTGGTGGGGGATCAGTGGGGCAGCCTTTGCCCTTCTGTGGCTCTGGGGCACTCCGATTCAGGAGCTGTTTTTTGCCCATGGACAGAGCTGTTTCTCAGGGCCCCAATTCACCCCCGGGCTTAGGAAGAGTTTCTTTTCTCAGCTCCTCTCTCTCTCTGCATTGCTTCCCCTTGACCCCGGACAGGCCATGGGCACGAGGCGCGGGCCAATGCCACCCTCAGGGCAGCCATGGACCCCTGCAGCGGGGAGCCCTTCCAAGCCTTCTCCTCGGACGACTCGGGGCGCATCTATGCCTTCCGCGGTGAGCAAGCGGGGACACCCTGGCATGACGGGGGGGGGGGGCAACAGGATGAAAGGATGTCATATGGAGGAGGGAGAAAGGTTGTTTTCTGCTGCTCCAGAGAAGCGGACACGGAGTAATGGATTCAAACTACAAGAAAGAAGATTCCACCTAAACATTAGGAAGAACTTCCCGACAGTAAGAGCTGTTTGACAGTGGGATTTGCTGCCAAGGAGTGTGGTGGAGTCTCCTTCTTTGGAGGTCTTTAAGCAGAGGCTTGACAGGCATATGTCAAGAATGCTTTGATGGTGTTTCCTGCTTGGCAGGGGGGTGGACTGGATGGCCCTTGTGGTCTCTTCCAACTCTAGGATTCTATGATTCTATCAGAGGGCTCACTGTCCCTGGAAGCGGGCATTCGGCATGGGGCAGAGGAGGGGGCTCAGCTGAGACAGGAGGGCGAGGGTTGGGGGGCTATCCTTCCACTCTCGTAGCCCCCGGGAGGTTGGAGACCCTCAACTGGAACCCAAATGGTGGCTGCCCACCCACCCCATAGACCCCCCTCCGTTTCTCCTCCTCGCAGGGGGGCAGTACCTCCGTGTGGACTCCTGGCGCGACGGCTGGCATGCCTGGCCTCTCAGCCACACCTGGAAGGGCCTAGAGGGGGACGTGGACGCTGCATTCAGCTGGGAGGACAAATTCTACCTGATCCAGGTACGGGGACAGGGCAGCTGGGGGGGGGGGAGGGAAGATACACCTCCGTTGTCAGGAGGAATATGGGAATGGGAACTGTAAATTTATGTTTATTTTAAAATCATTCGTGACGATTGTGGTATGTGATATGATATTCGGTTGATGTATCTATTTTGTAAAAGTTTGTCATTTATGTCTTTTATTTGTATGGCCGTAAAATAAACAACTGAATCTGGGAGAGGGCAGGGGGGGTCGGCTCTGCCCCCCACCTATGTGGTCTGGCCAGATGTGGCCTAAGAGGACCGAGGGAGCCATGGAGTCTCAAAGGGGGGGGTGTCCCTAACCTCTCATAGGGTGAATGAACCTCTACATTGGGATTCTTCCTCCTTTGCCCACCACCAGAAGGCAGGTGCCCCCCCTCCCCAAGTCTTAAGCCTCTGGCCCCTGCCCACCTCTTCCCACCATCTTCCACCATACGTCCCATAGGGAGGCTCAAAAATGGACACCCCCATGGTGCAAAGGCAGCTATGCTTTTGGGGGGCCCTTTTGTTCAATGAAACTCCCCCCCCCAAGAAAAGCAGCCATTATGGGAAGCCCCCCGAGTGGGACCCGAGCTCAGCACAGAATCTCAGAAGTGAAGAGTTGGAAGGGACCCCCAAGGGTCCTCTAGCCCACCCCCCTGCCAGGCAGAAGCATCTTTTCCTGCCTGCCATTCCCTGCAGCTGGCCTCAGACAGAGGCCTCTAGCTGACCCAGAAGACGGAAGGTGCCTGAGGGGCTGGGAGGCGGCTGGGTGCCCCCCCCCTGTGGGACTCACGGCTTCTCCTCCTCTTGCCTGCAGGGCTCTGAGGTCACCATCTTCCGGGCCGGCTCTGGCTACAGCCGCGTGGAGGGCTACCCCCGGCCTCTGCAGGAAGAGCTGGGGCTGTCCGGAATGGATGCGGCCTTCACCTGCCCTCATTCCAGCGACCTCTACGTCTTTCAAGGTATTTGGGGGTGGGGAGGGCTTCATTCTGCAAAGAGGGAGGTGCAGGGCCCCCCCCAAACCCTCTGGGATGGCCTTCCCTCCAGACCCAGGTGCAGTGCCAGGAAAGAGGGCCGTAGCTCCCCACATATGGATAAGAAAGGCTTTCGCCTGAAAGCCCGAGAAGCAGCTGCCAGCCTGTGCAGACAGCACTGAAGGAGATGGAGCAACGGTCTCCCTTGGCGTCAGGCAGCTCCCTGCGTTCCTGCGCACACTCCAGGGGACTCCTCTCAAGGCAAGCAAGAGCCACTGAGCCCCCCTGGCCTGGGAATCCTGGAATGGTAGAGTTGGAAGGGGCCTCCAGGGGTCATCCAGTCCAACCCGCTGCCAGGCAGGAGTCACAGGCAGGCTGTTTTCTCACATGCAGGCAGGTCCAGCAGTGTCTGTGGGCAAAAGGGCAGGAGAAGGCCACTCACTTCTGGGTGGGGTCTCTGGGCAGGCGAGCAGGGTCTTCTCCCTCTAGAGGCCCAGCATGGTTGAGGGGTGGGGTGGGGGGCAGGGAAAAGAGGGTGGGGGGCTCTGCATGCAGCTCCAGGGAATGGCACTGTGGGCCTGACTCGATTCCTCCACCCAGGAAACTCCATGAAGCTTGTGGACCTGCAGAGGAGCCCCCGCCTGCCAGGCCCAGCGCTGGCCACCCCCCACAACCACGTGGACAGCGCCTTCTGCACCCAACAGGGGGTCTTCCTTTTCCAGGGGGGCAACTTCTACCACTATAGGAGTGTCGACCATCTCCTGGGGGCCCCAGAGCCTGTGCCTGCCCAGAACACAGCTGCGGAGGTTTTCTGGTGCCCCATGGCAGGGGACAAGGGCCCCCACCCCCACCCCGCTCCCCAGGCATGAATGGCAGGGCTCCCATCCTGCCCTGAAGTGACCCACCAGCTCCCACCCTCCTCCCCACCTGCGCCCAATAAAAGTCTCTGCCTGGTGCCCACTGTCTGCCTGTGTTTTTTGGGGGGGGGGCTAGAGCTGATCTCTTGGGTCTCCCCCACCCCATAATCGGAGGGGCTGAGGGGGGGGTTCCAGATGACACGTTTGCCATACCTTCATCCCAGCAAGAGTTGTCCTCCCCCCTTTCCCAGTCCGCCTCTTGCCTTCCTCATTCGGTCAAGCTGGGTTACTGTGCCAGAGATCCCCCCCGCAACCTGCATTTGTGGGAATGTGACTGAATCCCACCCCCACCCCCCACTCTGGAAAGGACCTCAGCTGCTGGGTGCTGACTGAGCTGAGAGAGCGGCCCAGGTCAGGATTGGCCCAGGCTGAGCATCTCTGGGCAGAGGAGGGCGAGAGTCCCTGGTTCAGTCCCCAAAGGTCTGAACCCCAAAGTCCCCAACTCCAGAAAGGAGTCTGTGCAGGGAAGGCTGAGCCAGATGGACCCGATTCGGTCTCCGTGTGGGGAAGGTGCAAGAGAACAGGCTGGGCATCGCAAAAGGAGCTTTTATTAGGCGGCTTCCCAGCCGGGGCGCAGGCCATTCTGCCGGCCCGGGCTCAGCCGAAGATGCAGACGGTGCCCGAGGCCAGGCGGTGGCGGTACTGGTGCAGGAGGCTGGCGTCCTGCGGGAAGCTGCTCTTCATCTCCAGCTTGCCGGGCACCACCAGGAGGGTGACTCCGGGCCCCAGGCCCTCGGCCAGCTTCTGCAGCATGCGGCGGGCCAGGTAGTCGGAGGCTCGCGCAGGCTCGGCCTCCAGGCTGGCGTAGACGTCCGGGGGCGGGTTGGGCAGCTTCCACTCCAGCTCTCCGATCAGCTGGTGGGTGCGGGCGCGGTCGAGGGCGCAGGGGCTCTCCCCATAGCAGGCCACCACGTTCAGACCCCCCGGGCGCGGGCGGCCACAAAGCTGCCCTGCGCCAGCACCTCCTCGCCGGCGTCCGCCCCGTCGCCGCCCGGCTCCTGCCAGGCCATCACCGCCCAGCGCAGCCAGTCGTAGTTCTGCTCCAGCTTGCGCAGGACGCTGGAGGCCAGCTCGGCCGGCCCGGGGGGCGCCGCCGCGGGCAGCTCGGCCAGCGCCCGCCCGACGTCGTCCTGCGCTTGCTCGGGGAAGTAGCGGGCGCAGGCGGCCAGCGCCTCCTTCATGCGCCGGTGCACGGCGCCCACGCGCTCTTCCCAGACGGCCAGCAGCAGCGCCGGGTCGCGCTGGGTGAGGCCCGCCTGGCACAGCAGGCACAGCAGCCCTGCGCCCAGCAGCGCGTTCAGCTTCTGGCACACGCCCGCCATCTCGGGCCTCCGCGGCCGGTGCTCCTCGACGGCGCGCGCCAGCAAGGGCCGCTGCGCCGCCACCCCGCAGCCCTGCACGCGCCGCCACGCGGCCAACAGGCGCCGCTCCAGCTTCTCGCGCGCGCACGCGGCCACGAAGAGCTCGGCCTCGCGCGACGCCGACGCCGTGCCGGCCGCGCGCACCGCCAGAGCCAGCTGCTGGAAGGCGGCCGACACGCAGTCCTCGCACGCGCCCAGCTCGCCCGCGCCGTCCAGCGACAACCCCGGCCCGGCGGCCAGGTCGCGCTCCAGCAGCGCCAGCTCGCGGCGGACGAAGGCGGCCTCCTCCGGCGTCGCCGAGCCCCGCAGCTGCGACGCCGCGCCCAGCGCCAGGGAGCGCAGCGACTGCAGGAAGCCCGTGGGCTCCAGGCACTGCGAGAAGAGCGCCATCCGCAGGCCGACGTGGGGACGGGAGTCTGCAAAGGGAGAGAGAGAGAGACGGGGGTTAGGGAGGCACAGAGAGAGAGGCGGGCAAGAAGGGGAGCCCCCACATGGATTTAAGAAACTCTCTTAAACAGCCAAGATTGAAGATCCCAGCTGCTGGATCGGGCCCATGGCCCATGTCGTCAGCAGCCTATCACTGAAAGGGCCCTGAGGTCATCTAGCCCAACCCCCTGCCTGCAATGCATCTGTGTCAGGAGAGCCACCGTTCAACCTCTGGCTACAAACCTCCATGGAAGGAGAGTCCCCCCCCCCGTAGGAGCCATCAAACAGCTCTCTCCCAGGAATGTGCCTCTTCCTCTTTTCAGGCCACCCAAGTTGGTGCCCATCATTTCCTCCTGTGGGAGGGAGTTCCACAGTCTAAGCATGTGCTGCCTGAAGGAGGACTTTCCTTTTGTAGGAAGGGGGAGGCTGGGACCCCAATCTCTGTCCCCACAACCATGCCTGCTTCTGCTGCTAATGCAGGCACAGGCAAACTCCGACCCTTCAGATGTTTTGGAACTACAATTCCCATCATGCCTAGCTCACAGGACCAGGGGTCAGGGATGATGGGAATTGTAGCCCCAAAACATCTGGAGGGCTAGAGTTTGTCCTAATGCATTGTGAGTCAGAGAAGAGCACCGAGCCACTACCCTCTCGCACCCCCCCACACACTGTGCATGCTCAGAGAATCCCTGGTCCAAGGAGGCAGGAGGTGTCTTTGAGGCCAAGTCCTAAGGCAGCCTTGGCCAATCAGGCGCTCTCCTCTCCACATGCTCTGGGCTGGCAGCCAACTGCGATGGCCAAGACTGTTGGGAGTTGTCATTTGACATGCTCAGAGGGCGCTGCGTTGGCCAAGGCTGCCTTCGTGAAGCCTTCCTCAGCCCCTGAGGATCCTGCAGCAACAGAGGCCAGCTGGGGGAGCTCATAGGGGAATCTGCCCAAATAACCATGGGAACTGCCCCCCCAGCTACCATTCCCAGCACCCTTTACAAACTCTAGTTCCTAGGAAACTTGCTAAAGGGAGCTTCCAAGGCCAGAGGCAGTGTACCCCTGAATGCTGCTAGTCAGAGGAGGCGGGCAGGAAGGCCCTTGAACCCAGATGGAAGCTTGGGTACAAGCCCCCCAGATTCAGTGGGGCTACCCAGCTGGGATGTGGCCTCCTAAAGAGAGAGAGAGAGACCCCTCACGTATTTCACAAGAGCTGGGAGGGAGGGGGGATGCCCTGAGGGGCTGGCCTGATGCCACCCATGGCACCCTCCCTCCCTCCCTCCCTCCCTCCCTCCCTCCCAGCCATGGCTGCCTCTCCTGGCCACCCAGAACCAGCCCAGGCACCGCCTTGCCCTTGTGGTGCCTGACAAGGGCGGGCAGAGAGCAGGGAGTCGGTGCCCTGCCTGGCACAGGCTTGGAAGTGACCGGGTTCTTCTTCTTCTTCAAGGGCAGCCCCTGGGAGTGGCTGGCAGTGCCAGGCCCAGGATCCTGCCTGCCTGGCACAGTCCGGGGGGGGGGGGAGGTTGCACTTGACGCTTGGAGGGGGGTGGCTGCCACAGTAGCCATCAGCCCAGCCTGTGTGTGCATGGAGGGGAAAGCTGCGGAAACTCTTCCCGGACACCATTTCTTGCCAGCATAGGAAGCGGGCCGGCCTCTGGGCAGGAACCCTTGGGCAGAACCCTTGGGCAGGAAAAGTCGTTTCCTTCCATCCAAAGAGTGCAGGTATTCAACAGGGTTTAGCCACCAGGTGTGACTAGGTGAGGGTCTGTGACCCCAATAAGAGCCGGACAAAGGGTCCCCTGGCCTGTTTTTGGGTCTGGTGCTCTCACCACCACCCCTCAGAGGGCAAGTGTGGGTCCCCCCCCTCTAGCCAGATGGCTCTGCTTGGCCTCCATAGTCAGAGGCAGCAGCAAATTCTCCTCAAGACCCATTGCTGGAGGCTCTGAGACAAGAGGGGGGGGGTTGCTCCTGCTTCGCACAAGACAGGAGGCATCTGACTGGCCACTGGGAGGACAGGATGCTAGATCGATGGGCCACTGGCCTGATCCTGCAGGCTCCCCTTAAAGCAGGGGTCAGCAACCTTTTTCAGCTGTGGGCCGGTCCACGGTCCCTCAGACCATGTGTGGGGGGGGGATGAACGAATTCCTATGCCCCACAAATAACCCAGAGATGCATCCTATATAATAAAGTGCAAGTGTCTCTGCGTCCAGATTCCCTGTGTCCCTGTGTCCGCGCTACTGCACAGGTGCCCCACGGACACAGGGATTGGATGCAGAGACTGCACACACACACACACACACACACTCTCTCTCTCTCTCTCTCCCCACCCCCCCACCTACCGTTTCCCTGCGGCCGCCAACCGCTGCTCCCATCCGGACTGAGCGTTGGCGGCGGGGGGGGGGAGGGGAGAGAGAGCGTGTGTGTGCGTCCAGCAAGGACAGGTCCTGGGGTTCAGAGAAGTGCTGCGCAAGCACTTCTCTGAACCCCGGAATGTCTCCTTCCTATCGGCGGCTGGGGGAGAGGAAGGAAGGAGGAGAAAGGGCTGCTTTCTCCTCCTTCGTTCCTGTCCCCCTGCCGCCGACAACAAGGACAGGTCCCGGGGTTCGGAGAAGCGCTGCGCAAGCGCTTCTCCGAACCCCGGGATGTTCTAGCGCCCATTTATTCAACGGGCTGAATTACACTAGTTTTATATAAAAGCAGACATTCTACTCATGTAGAAACACCAGGCAGGCCCCACAAATAACCCAGAGATGCAGTTTAAATTAAAGGGCACATTCTACTCATGTAAAAACACGCTAGTTCCCAGACCATCCGTGGGCCGTATTGAGAAGGCGATTGGGCCGCATCCAGCCCCCGGGCCTTAGGTTGCCTGCCCCTGCCTTAAAGGATCAACCCTGGCTAGAGAGGTCTGCCTGCCCCCAGCTGCATGTGGAAAGGGCAGCAATGGGCCTCCCCATAGCTGCTCTGGCCCAGCCTCAGGTGGGGGGGGGTCTAGGGGTCTCTTTTACCTGACTGCACAGGAGGGTCTGTGGAGCTGCTTCCTCAGCCTCTTGTCCTCTCCCTTTGGTGCTGAGGTGCCAGCCACCTCCTGCCTCTGCTAGTACCGCTGCTGCCACAGTCTCTGATAACACCCCCCTCCCCGGCCCAACTTATCAAGGCAATGGCCAGGGCACGTAGCAGGGATCTCACCTTGGCACAGCAAGAGGTGTGTGTGTGTGTGTGTGTGTGTGTGTGTGTGTGTGTGTGTGTGTGTACAGGGGCAGAAATGTCTTATGGAAAATAGTGGGAACTTTTAAGAAGCCATGTGCCATTTGTTCTGGGCTTCTTTAAATAGAGGGTGACTTGAATGGGGGGGGGGCAAAAAGAAGAGCTTATTTGTCCATGACTAGGGGGTGCAATCTGGACAGTTCTACCAGGGGCGCAAGATCACCTAGCCTGGTGGCAAGCATGATCCTTCTCCAGCCAAAGAAGGACTACATAAAATCATAGAGTTGGAAGAGACCAAAAGGGCCATGCAGTCCAAACGCCTGCCAAGCAGGAAACACCATCAAAGCATTCTTGACATATGCCTGTCAAGCCTCTGCTTAAAGACCTCCAAAGAAGGAGACTCCACCACACTCCTTGGCAGCAAATTCCACTGCCAAACAGCTCTTACTGTCAGGAAGTTCTTCCTAAAGTTTAGGTGGAATCTTCTTTCTTGTAGTTTGAATCCATTGCTCCGTGTCCGCTTCTCTGGAGCAGCAGAAAACAACCTTTCTCCCTCCTCTATATTACATCCTTTCATATATTTGAACATGGCTATCATATCACCCCTTAACCTTCTCTTCTCCAGGCTAAACATATCCAGCTCCCTAAGCCGTTCCTCATAAGGCATCGTTTCCAGGCCTTGGACCATTTTGGTCGCCCTTCTGGACACGTTCCAGCTTGTCAGTATCCTTCTTGAACTGTGGTGCCCAGAACTGGACACAGTACTCCAGGTGAGGTCTGACCAGAGCAGAATACAGTGGTACTATTACTTCCCTAGATGCTATACTCCTATTGATGCAGCCCAGAATTGCATTGGCTTTTTTAGCTGCTGCATCACACTGTTGACTCATGTCAAGTTTGTGGTCTACCAAGACTCCTAGGTCCTTTTCACATGTACTGCTCTCAAGCCAGGTGTCTCCCATCCTGTATTTGTGCCTTTCATTTTTTTTTGCCCAAGTGTAGTACTTTACATTTCTCCTTGTTAAAATTCATCTTGTTTGGCCCAGTTGTCTAATCTGTTAAGGTCATTTTGAAGTGTGATCCTGTCCTCTGGGGTATTAGCCACCCCTCCCGATTTGGTGTCGTCTGCAAACTTGCTCAGGATGCCCTCAAGCCCATCATCCAAGTCATTGATAAAGATGTTGAATAAGACTGGGCCCAAGACAGAACCCTGTGTCACCCCACTAGTCACTACTCTCCAGGATGAAGAGGAGCCATTGATGAGCACCCTTTGGGTTCGGTCAGTCAGCCAGTTACAAATCCACTGAATGGTAGCATTGTCTAGCCCGCATTTAACCAGCTTCTTTACAAGAATATCATGGGGCACCTTGTCAAAGGCCTTGCTGAAATCAAGATAGGCTACATCCACAGCGTTCCCTTCATCTACCAGGCTTGTAATTCTGTCAAAAAATGAGATCAGATTAGTCTGACATGACTTATTTTTCATAAACCCATGCTGACTTTTAGTGATCACAGAGTTTCTCTCTAGGTGCTCACAGACTGTTTGCTTAATGATCTGCTCTAGAATCTTTCCTGGTATTGATGCCAGGCTGACTGGGCGGTAATTGTTTGGGTCCTCTCTTTCCCCCTTTTTGAAAATAGGGACAACATTTGCCCTCCTCCAGTCTGCTGGGACTCCGCCTGTTCTCCAGGAATTCTCAAAGATTATTGCCAGTGGTTCTGAAATCACCTCTGCCGGTTCTTTTAATACTCTTGGATGTAGTTCATCACCACAGGACCAAGCAGATTGTGAGGCCTAGGATCAACACTGCCAGAAAAGCCATGTCTGAACTTTCTGAACGCTTCTCCAATTCTGTCAAACAAGCTATTCTGAATTGCCCCAGAGATAGCGTCAAAGCCAGGTGGAACCACATCAAAGCGGCAATGCAGCTGGAAACCTTGTTGGACGAGACCACGCCTGTTAGGGCAAAATTCTGGGTGCGAGAATGCTCAGCCACCCAGCTCATCAGGCAAGGGCCTGTGGTCATTGCGGAGTATAAAAGGAAGGAGTCCAGCCACGATCCGGAGCAAACAGCAAGGTTTATTACTGCGCAGCAGGTTCAATGCCAGACTGAACCCCGTGAACTTTTAAAAGTTCCCACCACCACCCCATAATGCACATCGAAAGCATCATACATACATCACTTGTGACAGGGTAAAACGTCAGAAAAGGGGAAGGTGCAAGGGGCATTAGCATACAGGCATACATAACTTAGTTGGTCTTTAAGGTGCTACTGAAGGAATTTTTTTATTTTACTTCGACCCAGACCAACACGGCTACCTACCTGTAACCAGGAGGTAAACAGGATTAACATAAGGTAACAATGCACGATGTCCCAGGACATTGATAAGCAAGTACCAGTAAGTATCTGGGAGGGGATCCTTGAGTACTTGGCGGGGAAAAACAATGGGTCCAGGTGTGAGTATTGCCTCTGGCTTTGGAGGGTCGGGAATGGCAGGAGATGGTACCTGAATGGATTATGGATATGCAGAGGAGCACCACCATAGCTACGTGACCTCTCGCTTAAAGGATTATGGCTGTTCCCTGCATCCCTGAGAGCCTTGGCCAGAGTAGCAAAAGGGGGTTTCATTTAGAAATAAAGATACACGGTATTCATTCATAAAGAAATATGGTTACATAGAGTCTCAGGCAACAGAGAAAGGGCAGGAAAGGGAGCCTTTATTACACAGGGCTTGATCTTGAGGGGTTCGTGTTGGTGCGATACTAGAGTGGTGTTGTAGGATCAAATGGGGTCCCCTTGAGGGCATTTGTGCCAATCTTGATTCCCAAATGAAGCCTCGTTTGGGTGCCCCCCCCCCTATAAAATTCCCAAACAACGCCCAACTGCAGCAAGCCCTGAAGGCTGGCAACCTCAGCCGTGACATGTGGCAATGAATCCCTGGCAGAGCAGCCCAGGGCCTGGGGCATCCCTGGCAGTGACAGAGGAGGAATGGCCGCTGGCAGGACAGGAAGGAGCACAGGGAGGAGTAGCCCTGGGGTGCCTCTGCAGCAGCACAACCGGGCGCCGTCCTTGGCGGTTTTAAAGCAGAGGTTGGATGGCCACCTGCCATGTAGGGGAAGCAGGCAGAGGGCCTTCTCGGTAGTGGCACCCGCCATGTGGAACGCTCTCCCATCAGATGTCAAGGAAATAAACAACTATCTGACTTTTAGAAGACATCTGAAAGCAGCCCTGTTTAGGGAAGCTTTTCATGTTTGATGTTTTATTGTGTTTTTAATATTCTGTTAGAATCTCCCCAGAGTGGCTGGGGAGGGGTATAAATAACTTTCTTCTTCTTCAAGATGGAGTTGAGATTCCTGCATTGCAGGGGGTTTATATGACCCCTGGGGTCCCTTCCAGCTCTACAATTTCTAGAATTCTATGATCTGCCCCAGTTGCAACAAAACATGTCACCCCTCTATTGGTCTCAACAGCCTCAGCAGGTGCTGTAACCTCCCAACAGTTTGACTTTCTGCCCAAAGGCTCTTCCCTGGGGTCACGAGACAGGCGGGTGCCAGCCAACCAGCGACACCTCTCACCTTTTTAAAAGTCCCAAATTCTGCAGCGTTTCTTCCTAGGGGAGTCACTCCACCCCTTGATCCTTTGGCTTCCCTTTACTTACTGGACCTTCTCCAGCTCTAGAATATCCTTTTTGGAAGCCAGGCAGCTGGGACTGCCCCAAATGTGGTCCCACCACAGATTTGTGTGACGCAGTAGGATATTGCCGGATTCATGTCCTATTCCTTTCCCGACGATCCCTAGCAGGGAATTGGCCTTTTTCAGGGCTGCCACACCTGAGCTGGGCACCAATTGCGCCTTACAAATGACTGTCTTGAGATGTTCGGGAGAATGTGCCGCTTGGCCTTTCCTACTGGAGAGCCAGCTGCCTGGGACCCGGGAGGTCGGGGTTCGAGTCTCCCCACTTGGTCACGAGGCTCGCTGGGTGCCTCGCAAGAACCCAGCCTACCTTACAGGGCTGTGGTGGGGAGCGGGGGGGGGGGAGAAGACCCACGCTCGCTCCCTGGAGGAAAAGGGATGGAAGGGCAAACCCGTCCGCGGCCCAAATGGATGCCCAATGTCCAGAAAATCAAGCGAAACGGGGGGGGGGGCGCCGTCCGTGCCAAAGCGCTGAAGGTCACGGCAGGCCGGGGCGGGGGGAGCTCCGGATTTCCAGGCGACCCCGAGGGCGACACTCTCGCCCCCCCCCCCGCCGAAGGTGGCCTCTCCCGTCGCCAGAAACCCGGATGAGGCGAGCCTGGTGCCCAGCTGGCATTGCCCCCACCCAGCTGGGCCAGGCACCCCCCCTCCCCTCTGGAGTGGGAGACTCGGAGGGAGGGGGGCACCGTCGCTCGGAGACCCCCGCGCTGAGCTGACTGCCCCCTGCGCGCCGGGAAGCGGCCCCCGTTGCGCACGGTTGGCAGCCGGATCCCCGCACGACGAGCCCCGATCCTTCCCCTCCCCCCACACGTCGGAGTCCCCCCCCCTGCTAGCGGGCGGGGCTCGGCGGTCTCGGAAACGGAAACGACGCCTCCCCCCCCCGTTCTCTCCCTCCCCCCCCCGGCCGCCCCGTCTCCATCCTCACGCAGGCGCCGCGCTGCTGCAGGCAGGTACCGCGATGCAAAAAGGAGGAAAAAAGAGGGGAGGGAGGCCCCCCCGGGAGGGGGTGCACGATGGGGAGGGGGCTGCAAAGGCACCGTCGGGTGGGGGCTCCGGCCTTTCGGGATGTCTGGGCGGGGAGGGAGGGAGACGGTTGCCTGGCCCCCTCCCTCCTTCAAGGAGACCCCCTTCCCACAAAGGGACCCCGACGGGGCGTCTGGAGCAGATTCTGTGCGATGCGCCCCCCCCCCCGAATGGGTCTGGCCTTGCGGGGTTGGGTGGGTGGGGGGCTGCGCGGTCACGGCCGGGGATGCCCGACCCTCGGGAAGGGCGCGCGCCCGGGGCTCCATCCTTCTCCCCACTCCTTTCTCTGCCGACGCCCCCCCCGGGGGGTGGGAGAGAACGCCCCCCGTTTCCTTGGCCAGCAGGGCCGTCTCGGAGCAGGGGGGGGGCACACCTGCCAGGGAAGCTGCGCCAACCCCCCCCCCTCCATCTCCATCTTCCTTCCAGGAGAGGCCTCGGATGGGGATTTGGGCTGGCAGGGAGGAGGTGGGGCTGGTGCCAAAGCGCCCCCCCCGGAACAGGAGCAGGCTGGCCTTCATGGGCTCCCCCTCAATCCAGCCACCCATTTCTGGCCGCCCCCCCGCAAAAGGGCCTGTGCTGTGAGCCTCTGGGTGCCCCCCCCTGTTCTCTGCCCTTTAGTTGCAAGAGGAGTGGGCAGTTGGGGGGGGTGCTGCCCTGGTCCAGCCCCCTGCAGAGACCCCCCTCCAGGCCCTGAGCTCCCCTTCCCCCAAGCACTTGGTGGGTTCCAGGGGGGGGTCACAGGGGGCTTGTGGAAGGTGGTGAGTCCTGAACTAGGGGGATGCTCTGATGAATTAGGGGGTTCTGTGGGGCAGGGCAGAGAGAGGGCTCCAGGGCATGTCTTGGGGTGGGAGGGGGCTGCTACTTCTGGGAGACCCCCGTCTCCTACCTCAACTGAGCTTCTGCTTTTCTGCCTCCAGGCTCTTGGGGCAGCCCTCTCCTGGCCGCTGCCCGTTTTGTGCCAACCAAAGCATGTAGTTGCCCGCTCTTCTCTCTCTCCAGCCCACGACAGGTAAGTCCAACGGGGTGGGCAGAGGTGACAGCTTGGCTTAGGGCAGGGGGTGAGCAGTTGCAGGGGGGCTTCTGAGGTTTCTCAGGAGAGAGTGGCATAGACCATGTGCAAAGTGCCTCGGGCTGCTTGCCGTCATTAGAGCTGGGGGGGCAAACGTTTGAAGGCAGGCTGTTCTGGGGGGTCCCAGGACTGCCATGCCAAAATGTCACCTTCCCTGCTAAGAAAGGCACCCTTTTAAACGAACAATTCCAGCTCTTTTCCTGAAATTGAGCTCTCAAACACTGCCCTGAGATCTTTGAATATTATTATTATAATTATTCTGAATGCCAGGCCTTGTGGCTAAATGCTGGCACAGTGAAGGCCTTGTGGCGGCTGGAAAATGGGTTCCATTACCAGAATAAGCTATAATAACAATAACAACAACAATATATTTATTTATAATCTGGCTGGGTTTCCCCAGCCACGCTAGGTGGCTCCCAACAGAATACTGGTAGTAGTAGTAGTAGTAGTAGTAGTAGTAATCGTAATAAAGCGACAAAACATCACCCATTAAAAAGTTCCCTAAACAGGGCTGACTTCAGATGTCTTCTATAAGTCAGATACCGGTAGTTGTTTATTTCCTGGAGGGTGTGAAGGAATTCTGAGCATGTGCAGAGCGCCTTTCCTCTCACCCTGAGAGGTCTGGTATTAGGCTCTCCAGGGAGAGGAGGGTGGTGGTGGGTTTGCAGTGGAGGAGACTAGAATTCCTACTTTGCGCAGGATATTGTTAACCTGCGGAACTACCTGCCACAGGAGGAGGGAGTTGCTCTTAGGCTCGGATCCTGGTTGGCTACTGTGAGGGTGCCGGAGTGGGGCTGAGCGCCTAAGAGGCTCCTCTCTCTCTCTCTCTCTCTCTCTCTCTCTCTCTCTCTCTCTCTCTCTCTCTCTCTCTCTCCCCCCTTCCTCCCTTCCTTCCCAGGGCTCCCGCGATCTCCTTTCCTGACCCCCCTCTGGGACCCCCAGCGCCATGTCGGGCTCCCTGAGCAAGAGGGGCGACTTGGCCAATGACAACAGTTGCCTGGGCCTGAGCCTGGGCCTGGTGGCTCCAGCCGTGGGCCCAATACTGCCCCGCAAGGGCCACTGCGCCTACAGCTGCGCCGAGCTGCAGGGGGTTCTGGGCCTTCCACCGAGCGCGGAGGAGACCCCCTCCAACACCAAGTGGGTGAAGGACGGGCAGAACCAGCTGCGCCAGGCGGCCGAGAGGGGCCGGGACCAGAACCGCAACGAGCTGAGCCCCCCCACCAAGGAGCTGAGCACCCTCCTCATCCCGCTGACGGGGGACCCCGAGCGAGAGGAGGAGGGGGAAGAGGAAGAGGAAGACGAGGAGGAGGAGGAAGAGGAGGAGGAGGAGGACTCCACGCCCGTCCAGAGCGAGCCGGCGACCGAGTCGGAGGAGCAGAGCTCCGAGAGGGCTCCTCCGCGGGGGGATCAGGGCCGCAGCGCCAGCCTCCTCTTTGGCATGCGCCACAGCACCGCCAGCGACGAGGACTCCAGCTGGGCCACCCTCAGCCAGGGCAGCCCCGCCGGCAGCTCCCCCGACGAAGCAGGTAGGGCCAAGGGCCCCTCGCTGGAGATGCAGGCGGGGCCCTTGGGGTCCCTTGAGCAGGCCCCCGGCCGTGCCAAGGCATCCCTGAAAGACGGGCGGCAGGCGGGACGGCTCCCTGTTGCCTGCTCTGACTGGCAGGAGATTCCCAGGAGGGGTGGCTCAGGGTCGTGGGTTCAAGAGATTCCTGCCTTGCACGGGGTCCCTTCTAGGGTTCTAGGATTTTAAAAATATTCATATACCGTCTTTTTCTCGAGGCGGTGTACGTGGTTCTCCTGGTTTCCTCCTCACAACATCAAATTGATTTAAATCCAAATTTAGATGTAAATAGGCATTTAATAAATAAGAACAACAGCCCCGTGAGGTAGGCTAGGCTAAGAGAGGGGGGCTGACTCCAAGGACATCTCAAAGGGAGGGGGGAGGGGGCTTGTGGAGACAGAGCTGCCCCCCCCACATGAAGCTATCGTTACGAATCCTGCCTTGCAGGGGGCTGGGCTAGATGACCCTTGGGGTCCCTTCCCCCTCTACAATTCTCCTTGGGAGGGGTTGGGGGGCTCCGATCTGGGGCACAGTGGGGAGGGGGAGGAGGTGGCCACAGCTAGGATCAAGTGGATGCCAAGGCAGCGAGGATGCCAAGGCAGCTTTCCCACTTCGGCTCCCTGACCCCCCCCCAGCTCCTTATCTCTGTTTTTCCATGGGGTGGGGGGGCGGGCAGGGGGCTGCGGCTGGACTCCCTGCTTCCTTGGACTTGGGGGGGGGGCAGAGCTCAGCTCTGAGCCAGAGGCATTTGCTGCTTCACAGCCCCCCCCCCCGCTGCCTGGCATCTGGCTGTTCTCCCCTCCCCCCCCAAGGGAGCAGGGTGCCTTGGCGACGCTTCTTGCCTTGGCAGCCGTGATGTCAGTGGGTGCCTTGGGACACCTGCCCAGGAGCAGGCGGTGAGGCGGAGGGGGGGCAGCCATCGACACCCTCCCTCCTCGGTGCAAAGGGAGGAGCAGGCGTTGGAGGTGGCTGCAGCCCCCCAGCGGGGACAGGAGCCATGCGGAGCCCCAGCCAGGGTGAGCGGGGGGGATTCGGGGGGGGCTGGCTGGCAGGTGGGGGGAGGCCTGTGGGGAGGGGCGGGCAAGGCAGGCGGGGAGACAACTCAGGACTTGGGACCCCCCTGCCCTGGAGCAGCAGGCAATGCCCCCCCTTACTGCCTCCTTACTGCCTGGGGGGGGGGGAGAAGCAGCCCATTGGATCCTAGACTCAGAGCTGGACAGGGCCTGGGGGGTCATCTCATCCAACCCCCCCATAAGGGGGGGGAGTCATAGCTCAAGCTTCGTTCTACCTAAACTTTAGGAAGAACTTCCTGACAGTAAGAGCTGTTCGGCAGTGGAATTTGCTGCCAAGGAGTGTGGTGGAGTCTCCTTCTTTGGAGGTCTTGAAGCAGAGGCTTGACAGCCATATGTCAGGAATGCTTTGATGGTGTTTCCTGCTTGGCAGGGGGTTGGACTGGATGGCCCTTGGGGTCTCTTCCAACTCTAGGATTCTATGATTCTACCTTCCCCCGCCCAAAAAGGTTGGCAACCACACGCTCTTTGGCGGTCAAAGGAAGGGGCTTTATTAGGAATGAAAGGTAGGGGGGAGCAGGCAGAAAGTCGAAAGCAATGCTTGTTTTCTGGGGGGACGTAGGGGGATCCCGAAACATTTTGTGAATCTGTGTTTGGCCTCATTGAGGGTCAGTATTTCAAGACAGTGGTACCTTGGTTCCCAAACTAAAAAACCCCAGAAGTGTTCTGGTTTCCGAACGTTTTTTGGAAGCCAAACATCGGCTGCGGCTGTCGGCTGTTGCTTCTGTGGTGCCTCCACGAATCAGAAGCCGCGCCTTGGTTTCCGAACATTTCGGAAGCCAAACGGACTTCCGGAATGGATTAAGTTTGGCGCTTTTGTTTTTGCTATTTCTTTTGTATTTTTGTTCCGAAGGCTTTTTTAGTTTAGTTTGTTTTGGCGACTGTGTGGAACCCGGTTCAGCTACTGATTGATGGATCGCGTGACTGCAGAAATGGGTCAGAGCCCCCCCTCCCCATCCAAACAATGACTATCATCAGCGCAGATAGGAAAATAATTTTATTTTTTATAATCTACAATGATGTCTTGTTTATTTTATAGTACAGTACATTGATTATTGCTTTTATTTCAGGGATCAAGGGTCTCGTTAGATAGTACAATTAGTGTTAAATTGCTGTTTTACGTTTGTTTTTAAAAGTCTAAGGTAAAGGTAAAGGGACCCCTGACCATTAGGTCCAGTCGTGACCGACTCTGGGGTTGCGCGCTCATCTCGCATTATTGGCCGAGGGAGCCGGCGTATAGCTTCCAGGTCATGTGGCCAGCATGACAAAGCCGCTTCTGGCAAACCAGAGCAGCACATGGAAACACCATTTACCTTCCCACTGTAGTGGTACCTATTTATCTACTTGCACTCTGACATGCTTTTGAACTGCTAGGTTGGCAGGAGCTGGGACCAAGCAATGGGAGCTCACCCCATCGCGGGGATTCGAACCGCTGACCTTCTGATCAGCAAGCCCTAGGCTCAGTGGTTTAACCCACAGCGCCACCTGAGTCTAGAACGGATTAATTCATTTTGCATTCCTTTCTATTGGAAAGCGCACCTTAGTTTTGGAACGCTTTGGTTTCGGAACGGACTTCCGGAACGTAATATAATTATAATGATGATGATGATGATAATAATAATAATAATATTTTATTTATACCCTACCCTACCCTACCCGGCCAGGGCCAGGCTCAGGGCAGCTAACACCAAATATAAATTACAATAAAACAAATATAAATTACAATAAAACGTAATAGGAAAAACAAACTGTTAATTAAAATATGGCTTAAAATACAGCTTAAAATGCAGCCTCGTTTTAGTAGTAGCCCATAAATCAAGACCGTCAAGGGAAGAAACATCAGATATTCACCCGAGCTATCTCTCCATGCTGGTCCTACATAGGCCAGCAAAAAAGCCAAGGGAAGATTTATATACCAAATCCCATATAAGGCGTCAGAGTGAGTCCAAGCCGAAGGCCAGGCGGAACAGCTCCATCTTGCAGGCCCTGTGGAAAGATGTCAAATCCTGCAGGGCCCTGGTCTCTTGTGTGAGAGAGTTTCACCAAGTCGGGGCCAGTGCTGAAAAGGCCCTTAAGGTCCTCTGTGGGGCATACCGGGAGAGGCGGTCCCGTAGGTATAATAATAATAATAATAATAATAATAATAATAATAATAATAATAATAATAATGTGGTTTCCCCAGCCACTCTGGGCGGCTTCCAACAGAAAAATAAAATACAATAATCTATTAAACATTATGTATGAGGGTCCTAGGCCGCGAAGGGCTTTAAAGGTCAAAACCAGTACCTTAAGCCTGATCCTGTACTCCACCGGGAGCCAGTGCAGCTGGTAAAGCACTGGGTGAACGTGATCCCGCGGCGAGGATCCCATAAGGAGCCTTGCTGTGGCATTCTGCACTCGCTGGTGTTTCTGGGTCAACTACGTTTGAGAACCAAGGTCCCACTGTATGAGGAGGAAAAGGAGAGGACCCCGAAACATTTTTTTAAAGAAAAAAAAGCACTTATCGGAAGAGAAAACAAACTCCAGTGCTGTGCCTCTAGATAAGAGTTCGTCATAGAATTGCAGAGTCAAAGGGACTCCAGTGGCCATCTAGCCCAACCCCAGGCAGTGCGGGAATCTCAGCTCGAGAAATCGTGACAGGTCAGCCCCCCCCCCCGCCTTTGGGAGTCCTGCATTGCAGGGGGCTGGACTAGATGACCCCGGGTTCCCTTCTGACCCCTTGCCTGTGGGGTGGAGATCGGCTGGCAGGCGGCTGGGAGGCCGAGGGGGCCAGATCCCGGGGATTGGGCTGAGGGTTGTATCTGACCTACCCGCCTTGTCCTCCCCCCCCCCGCTTCACCCCAGTGCGCTGCCTCCGTTTTGGGTGGGGCAGGTGGCCCCCTTTCCTTTTTTAAAAAAAATTATTGAAGAAATTTTAACATAATCAAAAGTTCAATTTACATTTTACAATTTCAATTACCCCCCCCCCCGTGACTTCTTTCCCTGGTTTATAACATATTTATTTCTTCTGCTTATACTTTTATATACTTTATATTTTTACTTCATATTTATATTTTCTATTGTAAGCGTATTACTCCAATCCTGCAAATGAGTTCATTTGCATGCATTGTTTCTGCATATACGTCATAAAAGGTTGCCAATCTTTTCTGAAGTCATTATTGCCCTTATCTGTGAGTCTCTCCTTTAACTTTGCCATTTTTGTGTATCCCATCAACTTTTCTTGCCAACGTTCTTTCGTTGGTATTTCCTTAACTTTTCCATCTTTGTGCTAATAAGATTCTAGCCCAGGCATCCCCAAACTGCGGCCCTCCAGATGTTTTGGCCTACAACTCCCATGATCCCTAGCTAGCAGGACCAGTGGTCGGGGAAGATGGGAATTGTAGTCCAAAACATCTGGAGGACCAAAGTTTGGAGATGCCTGTTCTAGCCACTGTTGTTGCATACTGTACATAAATACATTTTATAGCTGACTGGCTCCCTCTCCCTATGCAGACTCCTTCTGGCTGTGCAACTCGCTGGAGACGGACTCAGACCTCCCGGCCGGATGGATGCGGGTTCAAGACACGTCCGGGACCTATTACTGGCACATCCCCACCGGGACCACCCAGTGGGAGCCCCCCTCAGGGAGCGGTAGCAGTGACTCCCCAGGAAACACCCCCTCCAAGGAGAGGCAGGTGAGGGGGGAGACCCTGGAACAGAAGACCAGCCAGGGCCGGATGGAGGTGGGAGGCGGCCCTCAGCTCTCCTTTGTCCACAACAAATGGTCGCTGTTTTTTGTGTGGAATACATGCTAGGTGGTCCTTGATGGACCTCGTGGGAGCTCAAGCCATTTGCACATCACAAAGGATGTCTTTTATCAAATTAATTGATATTGAATTGAGCAAAGCAGTGATATTTGAGGGAGCAGGCTAGCAGGCAGGGGCCGTGACTTACATCAGTGTCAAAGAGGGCCAGATTTCATGAAGGGACGGGCCGTGAGGGCCGGCCAAAGTTGTTAATCTTTATTTAGGACTAGCTGGCCCTGCACGCGTTGCTGTGCGTTAGTCAGTAATTGCCCCCCTTCAGATACCCCTGAGCTTCAGAGTCCCCCTGAGTTGAGGCGAGATACTGTGGAGAGGGCAGGTTTCATCCCTGTGTCGTCGTCCCCCCCCCCGTTCTGACCCATTACGTATCCCTGCCCTCTATTTGCCCCCCCCTACCTCCACTTGGCCTAGTCTGGAAAGCGGCCTAGTCTGTCTGATAATGGCCGCCTTGGTGGTTTCAGTTGCTTGGTTGATGATGTCATTTGGTTTGTGGGTGTGGCTTAGATTTCAGAGGAAGGGAGGGGTGGAGGAGGGTACTATGCCACTTGAGGGCGCTGTTTGACTGGGTGGAAAACCAGGTCTACACCTGCCCAGGTGTGTGATTTGAGGGATTTTTGACCCCAACAACGCTCGGGGAGTGGCCTGGATCGTTGTGTCAAAATTTCAGGATGATCGGTCAAGCGGTTACGGAGAAAAGTGTAGAACGCAGTTTCACGATTTTTACATTTTTATATATATAGATTGAAGTTGTTGAGCTTTTTTTAGGGTTGAAGTTGTTGCATCATAGGAGCCTACACAACACAAAACAAAACGAAACAAAACAAAACACGGTTGATGTATGTAGGTTTTATTTTATTGGTATTTCATCTTACATTTTGGACATCCAGTTCCCCCCCCCCTTTTTTTTGGGGGGGAGAAAGTGGCGGAGGAAGGGGGTGCCATCTCTGAGGGGGTGACAAGAAGGCACCCTGAGGGAGACTTGCCCATCGCGCCTCCGCAGCAGCACCCTCCGCTCGCGGCTACACCCTCCGCTGCCGCCTGTACGGTGCTTGAGCATTGCTGTATGTACGGTGCATGCGCACCGCCGCTCAAGTGCCTTGCGGACGGCAGCAGGATCCCACCACCGCCTGTTCAGCTCACACGCACGCGTGACACATAGCACATGCACACCGGGCGCTTTGCCCCACCCCCCCGACATCCTGCACTGGGGGCCGGCTCTCCTTCCTTCGCCCCTGCCAAGAGAGTGAGCCCTAAGCTACGGAGAACCCCCCCCCCCCGAGGTCTTGGCTGCCCTGGGAGGGGCGGTCGAGGGGGGCACCCTAGGCGGCTGCTTCCTGCCCCCGCAGCTCTTTCCCAGGCTCAGTTTAAGCACTGCAGGCCTGGGGCAGCTTTCAATTTTCAAAAAATATCAGAAATAATAATTAATAATAAATAACATCATAACAAATAATAATAATTAATAATTGTAATTCTTAAGGGGTAGAGAGACTGTCTTATGTCACTTTTTATTTTATTTTACCATAGTTTTCTGTGTATAAGCCCCCCCCCCCAAGTATGACACCCCCTATTTGTTGGGGACTTAAGAAAATGGGGGGAGATGGCTCCATGTATAAGACAACCCACACTTTTTAGCATAATTTTTAAAGAAAAAAATCTAGTCTTATACATGGAAAAGTACGGTATTTTTTAAAAATATATTTTTATAAAGATTTCCTAGTTTACAAAAAGACATGCACTGTCTCTTTTTTCAACTTGCATTTTCTACGGATCAGTTTCGTTTGTTGTGAGACGTTAGCGTTATACCTTATGCCCCTCCTTCTTGGGAAGCCTGCCAATTCTGTCCTCGAGCCATTTTTAAAACCCCTTTAAATGTTACGTATTTATTTATTAGATTTGCATACCAGCCTTCATCGTAAGATCTCAGGGCAGCTCGCAGAATAAAACACAGGAGAAAAGGAACTAAATAATAAAATCAAAACAACAGAACAGTACCTCCCCGCCCCCCCCCCCCAAATCCCTGTGCAGCCCTGGGGTGTGTGGATGGGGTGGGTTGGTGTTTTGTTTAAGAAAAACAATTTCTCACCACGTAAAGCAGAGGAAAATCAAAATCAAACGACAAACAGGAGCTTTAATTACGGGAAAATGCTGAAGGCTGTCCCCGCCCGCTTCCCTCCCCTGGCATGAGACCCAAATAGGAATCTGGATAAAGTATAGCTCAGGCACCCCCAAACTGCGGCCCTCCAGATGTTTTGGCCTACAACTCCCATGATCCCTAGCTAACAGGACCAGTGGTCAGGGATGATGGGAATTGTAGTCCAAAACATCTGGAGGGCCGAAGTTTGGGGGTGCCTGGTATAGCTAAATGCTTTCTTTCTATCTTCTTTAAAGAGCTCATTTCATTGACAATATTGCAACCAATCATGTACATGATCTCTCATCTCTTCAAGATCCTTCAGCTTTAATTTTCCCTCTGTTTCTATTAACAGATCTCTAGATGTCGGCCATTTTTCTTCCCCATTTGGTTTTTTAATCGAGGTTGCTTCTGTTGGAGACAACTACCATGCAGTAGTTTGTTCTAATAGACCTTTGTGTTTCCCCCATTCTTTTAAAAGTGACCTCCTAATTATATGATTATGGAATCCTTTATGTACCGTATTTTTCTGTGTATAAGACGCTCCCTAATTTGGGGTGCTCCAAGTTAAGAAAACACCCCTCAGCACTACCCATGTATAAGAGCCCAATTTTAAACCTAATTTTTTGGTAAAAAGTCCTAGTCTTATACACGGGAAAATACGGTACCTTCCCTTTATTATACCGTAGACACGCCTGCCAACCAAATCTGTGATTGTGTCGTTCTGGATCTAACATGTCCATATCTTCTCAGAGTAATTCTCAGGGATGGGATGAGAACTTTGGGGGTGGGGGTGGGGGAAGCAAGTAAACTCACCTGCTGGTGGTGGGGCAGCCCCATAGACCCCTCCCATTGCTCGTGCTGAGCTAAGAGGGGCAGGGAGGGGCTGTTCTTTTTCACCTGACCCCACCTGTACCGTTGCAGCTCACCTGGATGGAGTTTGGGCAGGCTGAGCCCTCGGAGGAAGCCGCTGCCTTCTGGAAGGTGAGAGGCTGGATGGGGGGGGGGCGTGAGGGGGGAGGGAGGGAGGGAGGGGGCTGGTGCTGACCTGTGGGGCTCCTTTATCACGGTGTGCCCTTTTCCGCTGTGCTCCCTGCAGGACGTCCCGTCGGAAGAGGGGGTCCCAGAGCCCCAGGAGGAAAAGGAGGGCACGGTCGGCTTGTGCTTGGGGTCCCCCAGCACCTGGTAAGTGGGGCAGGAAGAGGAGGAGGGAAGAATCACCGCTTGCATGACCCACTAAGAAGGATGCTGGGTTACGTACCTCTCTGGATACGTAACCTTCAGGTTATGAACGCAGCAAACCTGGAAGTATTTTTTCCAGCTTTCGCTGCATGCGCAAAAGCGCTTTACACGCCACACGCATGCGCAGAAGCGGCGCCTCTGGATACGGATTTTTTGGGGTGCACACGGACCCCCGGAATGAATTAAATTCATATCTAGAGGTACCCCTGTAATGCAAAACGGATCAATCCTTTCCAGACTTTTAAAAACAACCCCTAAAACAGCAATTTAACATGATTTTTTCCCATCTAACGAGATAGATGAAAATGAAATGAAAAATGAAAGCGATAAACAATGTACTGCAGTCACACAATTAGTCAATCAGTAGCTGAACTGAACTGGGTTCCACACAGTCACAAAAACAAAACAAAAAAAGAGCCACGAAAACGCAAAATAAATATCAAAAACAGACGGACCTCAGCGTAACACTCAAAACGGAGCATGTCCGGCTTCTGAAAAAGGTTCGCAAACCGGAACACATCCTTCTGGGTTTGCAGTGTTTGGGTTCCAAGGCGTTTGAGAACCAAGAAACCACTGCAGAATCAAATTTAAACGATTCAATTTAATTAAGCCAAATGGACGAACTTAGAATCATAGACTCATAGAGTTGGAAGAGACCACAAGGGCCATCCAGTCCAACCCCCTGCCAAGGGGTGCCGGCTTTTCAAAGCCCGAGAGCCATTTATGCCTCCAGGGCCCCCCTGCCTCTCAGCTCCCCCCCCAAATAATCTTACCACCCACTTTCTGGACCCCTGGTCTATGGGGCGCAACTCCCAAAGGGGACTGAGGATCTTTCCTTGCAAAATGGGGTGCAATCGGGGGGTCTGGCCTGCGGCAGACTTCCCCCCGGCTGCCCTGGGCTCTGCGGCTCCCCCCCACTTTCTAGGGGACTTGGAGGTCCAATTCAGGCAGCTGCTTTCTACAAAGGGGTCCCTGGGCTCCATCACTCCATCGTCAGCGAAAGGCGCTCTGCACATGCTCCGAGGAAGCCTGCCGTGTCCTCTGGCGCCAGCCGTTACCCTGACTTTGCCGCTTCCTTTCCACAGCTCTTCCCTGGAAGAGGGAGGTGAGGAAGAGGAGCAGTTCCTGGGAAGCTCCCAGGTGTCCAAGGTAAGGTGGTCTTGCCGGGGGGGGGGAAGGGTCTCCTCATGGCCTTAGGGACCCACGTGGCCCCTGGGACTTGGAAGAGGAGGAGGAGGGGAGATGGCCCGTCCCTTGCACTTGGGGGTGGGAAGAGCAAAGGGGGCCCCTTCTCTTCCTATGGCACTAAAGGGGGTGGGGACACCTGCTGGAGCAGGCCAACAAAAAAACAGACTATTATTTAAAAGTTTCCATTTTATCACCTTTAAACAAATCCTTATTATACTCATGACATATTTGCGCCATCGAGCTTTGACTTCCCTCCCTCATGGTTTCCATAATTCATTATTACTTCAGAGTAGCAATTAGACATTTTCCTATTTATGTTTCACTCCTTCCGGTTTCTTATGGCAACCCTTATGGCTAGTGTTGTTAATTGTTCACAATTGTACCTTCAGATATTGTACAAATTGACTCCAGTCTTTTTGGGAAGCTGGATCACGCTGGTTTCTGAGTTTCCCGGTCAGCCTCGCCAGTTCTGCATAGTCCATCGTCTTCGTCCTCCACTCTTGGAGCGATGGAATTTCCTCTTGCTTCCATTTTGCGGGCTGAAAGAGTTCTTGCTGCTGTTGTCGCATACATAAACAGTTTTATATCTCTCTTTGGGATCTCATTCCCTACTATTCCTCTGGTTTTTTCCGCAATGTACTTTTTAACATTTTCTTTAACTCATTATATAGCATTTCCCAGTAAGCGTTTACCTTACTACAAGTCCACCCCGTGTGATAAAAATTTCCCTTGTTTCTTTACATTTCCAACATTCCTTATTTCTTGTCTTATACATTTTGGCTAATTTGGTTGGGGTTAAATACCATAAATACAAAAAACCAGACTGTGGCAAAGACCCTCCTGTCCGCCTAAGAGGGGCTGGCGGAAGAAAAATGCCCTGGGCTGTTTCCAAAAGTGCCCCGGATCTTGTGCCCTGAGGGAAGCTGGCCGCCTCTTGGACCCAGATGTACCTTTGGGGGGGGGTTGCTGCATTGCTCCTGCCTTCTTTGGGGTGCCTGTTGGTCACCCTGGGGAGCAGGAAGCTGGGCCCCTCTGGGCCAGATCCACCCCCTGCCACCGCAAGGCTCTACTTGAGTCCTCAAGAAGCTGGTCTCTCCCTCCTACCCCCCTTTCCCGTGGCCTCCTGAGACCCAGTGCTGCTCTCAAGTAGGGCCGTCTTGCCCATAGGCACTAGGGGTGCAGGGCACCCGGGCGCCGGGCTGTCAGGGGCACCAGGCCAAGAGTCTGGGGCCGAGGTTTGGAGTCAGGGGATTGGGAAGCGCCGGCAGCTGCTGCCGAGCAGAGGAAAGCCCTTTGGAACGCTGCTGCTCTTCTGCTGTGGGCGAGTGAGGCACTGAGGCAGCCGGCCGGCTCTGCCCTCCTGTGTGCCAGGGATTGGCAGGCCGTCGAAAGGCCCACCCAGCGCACGCTGCTCACACGATGCTGCCGCTTCTGCCTCAGGGTTGACTTTTGTTTTTGCGCTGGGCTCTGCTTGCCGCCCCCCCTGCTGCCACCGCCGCCACTGCCACCTCGGGCTTCTCTGTTGATGCTGAGGCGGCCGAACCACCTTAAAAAAGGTCGACAACTCTGGGCAACTGGGGGGGGGGTTGCCGGGCAGATCTTTGCACCCTGGCACCGCCTATGCTTAAGATGGCCCTGCTCTCAAGTTTGGGAGAGGTTAGGGCAATGGGGGCATCTCTCGGGGGTCCTGGGGGCCAGGGCCAGGGCACCCACAGGGCAGGGCTCCAACGCAGCTTCCGCCCGAGCCTCGGAAGCAGCTTCCAGTAGAAACCGGGAGTCGCCTTGTCTTCCTTCCATTCAAGCAGGACCAGGTTCCGAGCAGAGAAGACTGGATGGTCCAGATGATGGACTCTGCCGAAATGGCAAAATTGACAGGGAGAATCAGAAACCAAGAAGATAAGAGATTTATTAAAGAATGGGGGAAATTTATAGATTGACTTAAGAATCACTGTGCACAGCTAGCAGGATTAATACAGTGGAACCTCAGTTTACGAACACCTCGGTTTATGAATTTTCGGTTTATGAACGCCGCAGACCCATCTGGAACGGATTAATTGATTTTCCATTACTTTCAATGGGAAAGTTCGCTTCAGTTTATGAACGCTTCAGTTTATGAACAGACTTCCGGAACCAATTGTGTTCATAAACCGAGGTACCACTGTATAACACTTGTAAGGCAATAATTCTGTGGTTGTAAATGGGAATTTGAATATAAATTGGGATAATATTATAAGATGCAGTGTATAATGTACTGTAGTACTATGGAAAAGAGGGCTGGATTTCGGTTTGATGAGGCTCTAAACTACTGAAGGGAATGGGACTCTTTGTTAACAACAAATTGTCGCTGCTTTTTGTGTTGAATATATGCTAGATGGTAATTTAGGGACCTCATGGGTATCTCAAGCATTCTGCACATCACAAAAGATGTATTTTATCAAAGGAATTGTTGAACTGATATACAATTAAGAAGAAGCTTGTTGAGCTTATACATAAATTGGGCACTGTATGGAAATCACTGCGGAGTGAAGGGAAGCCCAAGGGTTCAGAGATTTATGTATAAAATGGATTATATTTGAATGTAAAAGTTATTTGTAAAAACTGAAGAGAGAAAAGGGGGGGGAGAAACTGGAAGTCACGTCGGAGGTCTTGTGAGGCCCCCAACGTGACCCCCCAAGGCCCCGGAAGGGCCCCCCGTCACAATGCCATGATGTCATGTTACCTCTCGGGTGTCACTGGGCATGCATCATGTGGGGCCCCAGTCGCTGCCCCGGGCTGGGAAACCTCCCCACTTGTGAGGCCCCCCTTCCTCACCCCCTGCCTCTGTCCCCCCCACCCAGTGCTTCTCCGTCCGCTCCCTGGGCTGGGTGGAGATGTCCGAGGAGGAGCTGACCGTGGGGAGGAGTAGCGTGGCCGTCAACAACTGCATCCGGCAGCTGGCGGGGCAGAATCCAGACCTGGGGGACTCCTGGGAGGAGGTGAGTCCTGCTTTGGGGGGGGGCTGTGAGTGTGGGCGGAGGCAGCCTTCGCCAGGTGGAGGAGAGGGGGTAGTTTGGTTGAGTCTTGGGTGCCCCCTCCTCTTCCCACAATACTTGTAGGGCTGCAGGGGGGGTCCTGTTGAGGAAGGGGCCCCTGTGCATCTGTGACCCCCCTCCCCCCTCCCTGCAGGGCAAGGCGATGTTTCTGGTCCTGGAGAACGAGACCCTGAAGCTGCTGGACCCCGAGGAACAGTTGGTCCTTCACAGCCAGCCCATTGTCACCATCCGCGTCTGGGGGGTCGGGAGGGACAGCGGAAGGTAGGGGGTCCCCCTGTGGGGAAGGGGGGGTGGAGGGGGGCAGGGAGGGGTCTGGGCCCCTTTCCTCTGGCCCCGAGTCGGCCAGCCACCTGCTTGGGCATGGAATCCCTGAAGGGCCCCCCGAGGGTCCTCTAGCCCAACCCTCTGCAAGGGAGGGAGGGGGGTGGGGCTGCCCCTTTGCCTCTAGATTCTGCCCCCCTCCACCTGCCTAACTTTGACTGCTTTTTTCTCTTCTGCACTCGCTCCCTTTGGGGATCCAGGGAGAGGTAGGTGGCCTTCCTCTCACTTCTTTGTGGGCCCCCCTCTTCTTGCTCCCCCCCACCCTGAAAAACAGTCCCTTGTGAACAGTTGAAAGTGGCAGCCCCCATTTACCTGCCCACCCACGTTCCTCTTTGAAAGGGATCCTTTTTATGGGGGCGGGTGGGCGACCTGGTTGGGAAAGGCAGAGGGCCCCCCCCTCCGGTGCTGCCGTCTTCACCCCCGAGAGGCGACACGAGAACCGGAACTTCTCTGTGGTGCCCCCCCCCCCTCTTTGCAGAATGCTCTCACCAGGCGGAAACCTTCCTCTATGCCCATTCAGGAGTATGGGTTTTTTTGGGGGGGGTTCTAATTTTTATCTGGTTTAATCTGGTTGTGTTTCATAATGTCAGGGGGCTTTGAGACTCTTTTGGTACAAAGCGGATGAGAGACGTGATAAATAAGAACACCCCCCCCCGGTGTGTTCTCCCCCCCCCCCCAGGGATTTTGCTTACGTGGCCAGGGACCAGATGGCCCAGATGTTGAAGTGCCATGTCTTCCGCTGCGACTCCCCAGCCAAGGACATTGCCACCGGCCTCCATGAGATCTGCTCCAAGGTGACGCTGGCTCCAGTGCCTGACCCCCCCCGTGACCCCCCCTTTAGCTCCAGAGCAAGAGCCCCCCCCCCAAGACAGGGCTTAGGAAGCGAGGGAGCAGCCCAGGATTCATTTCACGGCAGTGGGGCTGTGTGGTGATGGACCCCTGCTCACAGGAACCCCCCCCCCCACTGAGGAAGGGCATGTGGGTCGGGCGGGGGGAGGAATCACCCTTGGGGCCCCTCCTGGAGCTCCTGCAGGAAAAGCCCAGGACCTGGCAGAACCTACCCCCCCCCGAGGCTCCGCTTCCTCATTTAAAATGCAAAAAGCAGGTTTCTCGACCTCATTGATAAGCAATTCCTGCATTGTTGCGGGTTGGGCTAGATGACCCACGGGACCACTTTGAACCCTGCAATTCTTCTGCGATTCTAGATCATGACGGAGCGGCGGAACGCCCGGCCCCCTCTGAACGGGCTGTCCCTCGACCACTCCAAGATGGTGGACATCCCCTTCCAAGGTAGCTAATTTTTTTTTTGCGGGGGGGGGGGGACCACAGGCCAGTGGAATAATTCCTGCCACTGTTTTCTTTTTTAGGGAATTTTTTTTCTGTTTTCATTTTATAATATTGAGAACAGCTATAACAACACATGAACATTAAAAGATGAAAAAGTTTAAAATAGACCCGCCAAATGGGTCCGGTTGCATTTGGGTGAAAATAACAGAGTCTTCTCTGATTTATCAAGTCTGGTTCTGGGTTCCCCAGGCTTGGAACAAGGGTTGCCTTGGAAACGGATGTATCGGTTCCCCCCCCCTTGTATAAGACTATATTTCCCCCCAAAATTTTAAAGTTTGAAATTGGGGTTTATTTATACACGGAATGTTGCAAGTATTTGCAACATTTTGGGCTCATAAAATAGCGGTCGACTTATACAGGCAAAAATATGGTATTTGTCACGAAGGAATCCTATAAAATGTGCCTGGAGGTTCTAGTCCTCATTGAAGCCTCAAATTAAGCGTCAAATTTTCTCCAGGACAGCTCTTTTGCAGAATGAGTGATGGTCAGATTTTGGGCTGGTTCCCGTTGGGATACAAGTTAGAGTCGCCATATTCCAAAATAGACACACATGGGGGGGGGAAAGAAAAATAATATTGATTGTGTGTGTTTGTGTGCAGTAAAAGATAAGAGATGTATTGAAATATTTAATAATGGTAATTAGAAATGAAAATGACATACCCTCCAACATTTTGTGAGAAAAATTCAGGGCACCCCCCCCCCCAATCCCGTGTCTCTGTCGCTCGCCCCCTCCTTCCCTTGGCTGCCTGTGGCCTCCTTGCTCACGAGACGCTGCGTCTGCAAACAATGTGAGGCTGAGCAGCCCCAGGAAGGACAAATGGTACAAAAAAATGTAAATAAAAGCAAAGGTATTTTGCTGGAATTTTTAAAAAAATCCACCCAGGTGGTGATTTTACCTTTGACAAAGAAGAAATGCCCAGGGAAAAACACGGATGTTTGGCAACCCTCTTCCAAGTCTGTTCTGCCAGGATCCAACATGGACACCTGTGTTGGCATCCCCAGAAAGATCCAGCCAACTTAATTGTGAAGAGCAAGCCCTGGTTCTGCTTCCGCCAAAATTAAATCCCAAAATCTTGCACCGACAAACCTTCCACCCCAAAAGGAACCCCGTCCGTCTCCCCTGCAGTTGCTGTCAAAGGGATTTGCCCAGGACGCCTGTTGGGGGTCAAGGAGCCGTGCTTCCCCCCCCAAGCCAAACTGGCACCTCTTGGGCAGAGGGGACCCTGGGGGGGGGGTCCTTGCCCAGACCCCATTTGCACCAAGAGACGGCTTGTGCCCCAGGCTCACTCCCAGGCCTGCGTTCTGCCCCCCAATGCCCCAGATGTGTTTTTTGTCATGCCTCGGTCGCCCTCTCACGCCTGCCCCTGCTCTCCTCCCCCCCCAGTTGAGTTTCCAGCCCCCAAAAGCGAATCTGTGCAGCGGTTCCAGGTCTTCTACTTGGGGAGTGTCATCGTGGCCAAGCCTGTGGGTAAGGAGGGGGGCGAGGGAGCCGGTCTCGCATGTCTGGCTAGTACCAGGGAGAGACCCGGGTTCAAATCCTCCCACTTGGCCCGGAAGCTCACTGGGCAGGACCTTGAGGGCCAGGCACTCTCAGCCTGGCCGACCTCGCAGGGGGGTTGTGAGCACAAAATGGGGAGGAGGGTGTCTGGTGTGAAATCCTGTTGGGTGCCCCCCAAGTGGGTGCTGCCAGGTGCTGTGTGTAGCCCTGATGCCACAGCTGCCCTTGGCCTGCCCCGCCTGGGGGGCGCTGGGCCTGCTTGCCAACCTCCCTGCCTCCCCCCCCCCAGGCATGGACGTCCTCAATGCCGCCCTGGACGTGGCGTTGGCAGAGGGGGCCAGAGAGCAGTGGACCCCCGCCCAGGTCAGCGTGGCCCCTGCCACCCTCACCCTCACCCACCAGCAGGTGAGTGTGCCCCGGTCCCCAGGGGGGCGGGAGGGGGAGGGAGGGGGAGGAAGATGGGAAGGCCTGACACCCCCCCCGCTTTTCTCCCCAGACGGAGGGGGTGCTGTGCGAGTGCCGGGTCCGCTTCCTGTCCTTCATGGGGATCGGGAGGGACGTCCGCACCTTTGCCTTCATCATGGCTGCCGCCCCGGGGAACTTCCGCTGCCACATGGTCTGGTGTGAGCCCAACGCTGCTGGCCTGAGCGAGGCCGTCCAGGCCGCCTGCATGGTAGGTGCCCCCCCCGTCTTGCACTCTCCCCCCCCCCCGTAATTCAATATCACGCCTGGTGGCAGCTGCCATTGTCCCCGGCTTGTGGGAATGCTGTGAGTGACAGGAGAGGGTATATTGATGAATATTATCCTTCCTGCCAGCAGAGTGTATTCCCCTATTACACAGCAGAAAGCTGGTTGTTAGATTTGTTGGAATCTCTTAAGTTCTCTTATTCCTGGCAAGACCCCTTTGATTCCCTTCTAAAAGAATAAAGACACCCCAGCATACCTGCCAAGTTCCGGACGTAAATATCCGGGATCGGCAGCGCGCGCATGACCGGAAGTTGCGTGACGCAACTTCCGGTGGCGCTTCGCCCTTCTATGGGCACCAGAAAATGGCGGCGCCAGCGCCGGAAGTCGCTTCCGCACATGACTGGAAACACGTAAAAGCGACTTCCGGCGCCGGCGCCGCCATTTTCTGATGCCCATAGAAGGGCAAGCGCCACCGGAAGTCGCGTCATGCAACTTCCGGTCATGCGCGGAAGCGACTGCCGGCGCCGCCATTTTCTGGTGCCCATAGAAGGGCAAGCGGCACCAGAAAAATGGCCGGGTAATTAGGGTTGCTAACAACTCATAGCTGCCAAGTATCCCGATTTAAGGGACAACACCGGGATTTTTCGCTAAACGGGAGACCGCCGGGAAACGCTAAGAAAAAAGGGGTTTTCCCGGCGGATACGAGATACTTGGCAGCTATGCACCCCAGTCTTGTTCATAAGTAACAAAAGGAAGTTTACTCACGATCGGGCAGAGCACCCTGTGATCCCTAGAGGCCGGCTTAAGACTTAATAAGTAGAAATAGGTTTACCCCATATGGGAGATAACCCAGGGACAGCTGGCTGAGAGCCAGCAGTGCGGTCCAGGTGAAGCAGGAAGCAGAAAAAGGACAGAAAAGAAGGGAGGTGGCTGCATGTCTTGGCCTTTGACCAGGTATGGAAAGGTCATGTCCACCTACCTCAGGCATGACCAATGTCCGTTTCGGGGGCCTAATTCAGCCTGCCGGTCGATTTAATCCGGCCCCTGTGGCAGTATATGTCCTGGGGTAAAATGGTAAAAAAAGCTCAGCAACTTCAATCCTAAAGAAAGCTCAACGACTAACAACTTTGGGGTAAACTTCAACCCTGAAAAAGCTCAACAACTTTGGTCGGCCCTCACGCATGTTCCCCTCATCAAATCTGGCCCTCTTTGAAGAAAGGTTGGGCACCCCTGACCCACCTGGTCACATGCAAAGAAGGATGCTCCAGCCAGGTGTAACAGGAAGTCCTCCTGGCTGGACCAAACATCCCCTTGCATGTCCACTCTAGCAAAACAAGGAATGTTGCACTTGTCTGCTCCAGTGGGTTCCATCCCACGCAGGTGACCCCTCTTGCCACGTTTGCCATGCGCCCTGTTGGCTGCAGAAGGTCCTGGGCGGGCAGGGACTGGTGGGGAGGTGGGGGGCTCGGCTTCGGATCCTCGAATTGCCGAATTGGAGGGGTCCCCCAGGGGTCCCCCGGCCCACCCCTTTGCCACGCAGGCCTCGCCTTTGGATCATCATCCCCTGCTTCCTCTCTTCCAGCTGCGCTACCAGAAGTGCTTGGACGCCCGGCCCCAGACCACCAGCTCCTGCCTCCCGGCCCCCCCGGCCGACTCGGTGGCCCGCCGCGTGGGCTCCACCGTCCGGAAGGGGGTGCAGACCTTGCTGGGGAGCCTCAAGCCCAAGCGCCAGGGGGCTCAGACCCCGTGAGTGCACCCTCGCCAGGCCCGCTGCGGGGCCAGCAGGAGGGTCCGCACGAGGGTCCCTGTCGGATGAGGTCGCCCCCCCCATCAGCCCGGCAGCTCTTGTCCCCCCCAGCCCCCCCTCTCGGGGAGAGCGAGTGTGCAAGGTGCGTATTTATGAGGCGCGAGTGTGAGTGTGAAAGAGAGGAATGCTGTGGCTCCCTAATGTGAGCTGCTGGGGGGAGCGAGGGGGGTGCACATATCTAGGGCGTCTCTCCCGGGGGGGGCAGCTGTGGCCTCATCCCCCCCTCCAAATTGGGGCACCTGATCTTAAGCTGCTGCTTTGAATAGAATATGAAAGTGGAGGCTGGGGGGGTATTTGGGGGTCCCTGCACTAGTTGGGGGGCACTTGCACCATTGCGGTCTCCCCCCGGGTGGCCCCAGCGGACAGAGGCCCTCCCTGGGTGGGGAGTGGAGGCCCCGGCCGTCTCTGCTATAAGAAGAGATCTGTGTGTTGTACTAAAACTTAATAAACTCGATTCCCCTGATGTGGCTCTTTCTTGCAAGGGGTGGGGGGCAGAGGGAGGGGAGGCCCCCCCCCGTCACAATCATGTCCTCCTAGAGATCCCCGGTGAGACCGTATGTGGGGTTCTGGTGCACCGTTCTGCTCGCCTCATGTCAAGCTGGAGTTGGAGAAGGTTCAACTTGCTTGTGAGTAAGGTTTTGGGTTCGAATTTGGCGCTTTTCAGGCGAAGGAGGGGCAGCAGGAGAGAAGCTGACAAAATTAGGCCTGGCATGGAGAGAGAAATCTCAAAAGTAGAGCTGGGCGCTGTATCGATAACATTGCCCCAAACCGGTTTGAAGCTCAGATCGCAAGAACGATTCCAGAATTGCACATCCCTGTCCAGTTGTGCTGCACTCCTGGGGGTTGCCAGCATTTGGCAAGCACCCTTCTCAGCTTGCGCCCCGCAAGGCTGCCGGATGCTCGCCCCCTCAGGCACCGTCCTCGAGGGCCCAAGAGGTGAGGGGGGCCTGCCTGCGCCTTCGCTGCCTTCTCTGGCCACGCCATTGGACTGCCTCCTTGCGCCAGGCACTGCGCAATGGAGGAATGCCTGTATCCTGGGAGCCCCTGCAGCAGGAGTGGCCCCTCCTCCCCGTCTCTGGGGCACTGGGGTCCCTGGTAATCGCACGCTGGCAACTGCAGTCGCTGGGAGCTGCACCCAGGCAGGAGGGAGGGAGCCTTGCCTGATGTTCCCCGTCGCCGCTGGTGCCAGGAGAGGCAATGGTTGGCATGAGTCGCGACTGGCAGCTCTACAGCCAGAGCCCCATGATGCCACGCTGGCCGATGCTCCTGCCCAGCACAGTGATTCCGTCCGTCCGCCCGCCTGGCCGGCTACTGATGGCTGAGGCAACGGCTGCCTTTCCACTTTCCTGGCCTTGCGATGTATTGCGATATCTTTAGGTTCAGATGGCGATATAGGACGTTGAAAAGCAGGTATATTTCCCAGCCCTACAGTACCACTGTATTCTGCTCTGGTCAGACCTCACCTGGAGTACTGTGTCCAGTTCTGGGCACCACAGTTCAAGAAGGATATTGACAAGCTGGAACGTGTCCAGAAGAGGGCAACCAAAATGGTCAAAGGCCTGGAAACGATGCCTTATGAGGAACGGCTTAGGGAGCTGGGTATGTTTAGCTTGGAGAAGAGAAGGTTAAGGGGTGATATGATAGCCATGTTCAAATATATGAAAGGATGTCATATGGAGGAGGGAGAAAGATTGTTTTCTGCTGCTCCAGAGAAGCGGACACGGAGCAATGGATTCAAACTTCAAGAAAGAAGATTCCACCTAAACATTAGGAAGAACTTCCTGACAGTAAGAGCTGTTCGACAGTGGAATTTGCTGCCAAGGAGTGTGGTGGAGTCTCCTTCTTTGGAGGTCTTTAAGCAGAGGCTTGACAGCCATCTGTCAGGAATGCTTTGATGGTGTTTCCTGCTTTGCAGGGGGTTGGACTGGATGGCCCTTGTAGTCTCTTCCAACTCTATGATTCTATACTCGTAAGGCTAGAATTTGTATTATATGTTTTATATAAGGTCCAGCGCTGAGGGCCTTCTGGTGGTTCCCTCACTGCGAGAAGACAAGTTACAGGGAACCAGGCAGAGGGCCTTCTCAGTAGTGGCACCCACCCTGTGGAACGCCCTCCCACCAGATGTCAAAGAGAAAAACAACTACCAGACTTTTAGAAGACATCTGAAGGCAGCCCTGTTTAGGGGAAGTTTTTAGTGTATTTTAATATTCTGTTGGAAGCCACCCAGAGTGGCTGGGGAAACCCAGACAGATAGGCGGCGGGGTATAAATAATAATAATAATAATAATAATTATTATTATTATTCCAGATACATACAAACCTGTCCAAATTATTTAAATTTAATACAATTTCTTTTCCCGCTCCTGTTTGCAAACATATGTCCATTACTTCCTGATGTCGCCACTTCATTCTTCTTTAATCTCCTCTTCATCCTTCTCTGGATGTTAGTCCATTCTCACAGCTGATTTTTCCAGTCCCCTTGCATTCAGCACCTCTTTTACTTTTCAAGAATATAAAATCCCTTTCACGTGTGTAGTCTTCATAAACATTTCCCCAGACCTAGTGTTGAGATAGATAATTGCCCTCCTCCTTTGCCCAGTTCTCTGCAATGTTTACAAAGTCCCTTTCCATTCCTTTGAGATCCTGTTCCCCAGCTTGTGTGCAGACTGCGGATAGAAATAACTCCCCAACAAGATGACCACTCTCGGCTATTAAAATCCCACTCTGGGTTTCTTTGTCAGCACACAGTTAAAACCCCCCAGTCTTTTCACAAATGCAAGCTATTGCCAGATTTAATTAGCAGCCACGCTCACACTCCTGGGGGGGGCATAATAAAACATGGTTAAATCCTTTGTTGGGCATAAATCAAATCCCCCCCCCCTTTCTCGGTGTCAGACAGAATAGCATAGGTACACATGGCTCATTCATTTTGCAGGGGAGGGCAGGAAAGAAAAAGAGCATTTGGAAACCAGATGAAAACACACAGTGTCTTGTCCTCCCCGCTTCCTTCCCGGCTGTTGTAAGGATTTTCACGCTTCTTAAAAGTCAGATATCTTCAGAGATCCAAACGCAGTCCTTTCGGCAGCTGATTCGTTTCAGCCCCGTATCGTATGCCGTTTGAGGAGTGCCTCATCATTCATACCGATACAGTTGAACCTTGGAAGTCAAACAGCCGAGTTCCCAAACATTTTGGCTCCTGAACGTTGCAAACCCAGAAGTGACTGTTCCAGTCTGTGAACTATTTTTGGAAGCCGAATGTCCGACTGGGCTTCTGCGGCTTCCGATTGGCTGCAGTAGCTTCCTGCAGCCAATCGGAAGCCGTGCTTTGATTTTCAAACGTTTTGGAAGTCGAAGAGACTTCCAGAATGGATTCCGTTCGGCTTCCAAGGCACCACTGTATTTCAAATTAGTGAGGGAGGAGTAAATCACAAATCATGCTGGAGACGGAGGTTCGTCCATGGCAGGGAGACACTCTTTCAAATTGGCAGATCTGGGCTTAAGTGACCCTGAGGAGCATTTCCAGGAATCCTACCCCATAAATCCTGGCTTTCCCCTGCCTGAATAGCTCCCCTGAGCTCCACCATCATGGATTGTGACATCAACCGCCAACCCGTAAGGCTAGAATCTGTGGACATCCAAGGAAGCAGAATGTTGGGAGGTGAAATCAAGAACTCCTTCAACTTTGGAACTCCCTTCCGCAGGAGGCAGCCATGGCCCCCAACTGAGAGGGCTTTGAAAGAGGGCTAGGCGACTTCATGGCGGACGAGAGGGCTCTCCATGGCCGGCAGCCCCAATGGCCTCCACGGACGGATGGAGGGAGCGATGCTTCTGGAGGGGAGTGGCTAGTGTTCAAATCCTGCTTGGGGGTTTCCCATAAAAGGCCACTGGGAGAAAAGGAGGGTGAACCAGAGGGGCCGTGGGTCTGATCCCGCAGGCTCTCCCTATGCCAGGGGTGGCCAAACCTGGCCCTCCAGCTGTTTTTGGACTACAACTCCCATCATCCCTGGCTAACAGGACCACTGGTCAGGGATGATGGGAATTGTAGTCCCCAAACAGCTGGAGGGGCAAGTTTGGCCACCACTGCACTATGCTCTTAAGAGGCAGCTCTTGGAGGGTGCTAGAGGTCGGCTATGGAACAGTGGTGCCTCTGAGAGCCTCCAGTGCCAGGAGCAGTAGACCCCCAATGAACTGCCACGCTTGGGGCCAGATTGGAAGCTGGACAAGGGGGTCCGTTGGCCAGAACATGGCATGTTTTCAGGAGCTACCAGACGGGGAGGGTGGGGGCCGCCATTCCTGGTGGGGAAAGACCCAGACCCCCCACACACACACACCTGCAGACTGGAGCCAGCCGAGAGATTTGGCAGAACCAGAAATCAATCATTTATTGCACAGGTGGGTGGGGCGAATATAAATAGGGGGAAGCCCCCAACCCAGTCGGAAGACGCAGAGCTGGTCACAAGTGTGGGTTTCCTGCATAGCAGGAAGGGCCAAAGCTCAGCAGCCGAGAATCTGCTTTGCGTTCCGGGTTCAAGTCCAGGTGTGGCTGGGTGAGGCTTCCTGCCCGAAATCCACGCTAGGGGTGCTGCTGCTGCCAGTCCATGTAGAGGGAGCAAGGGTCTGACTCTGCTTAAGGCGGTTCTAGGGGTCCTGTGTGAGATGCTCCCCCAGTCTGGGCCATGAAGGGGGCCAGGAGGAAAGGAGCATGGGGGGGGGGCTTCCACTCAGCCCCTCAAAGCAGCATCCAAGGCAACAGTGGGGGGGGGGATCAAAGAGTCTGGCCTTCAGAATGTCTTTGGAGGGGCAGATCCTGAGTGTGCCCCCGGCAGGCAACACGTGGGGGGCTGAAGGGGGCTGGCCCACCACCCCAAAACAGGCAGTGCAGCCCACCCTCCAGGTCTTTGGGCTGCAGACAAGCTCTGTGCTTAGAGAATTGCTGGAGGGCGCTGGGCGCTATAGCTGTGGTGGCGGCAGACTACAGTTCCCAGGGTTCTTTGAGGGGGGGGGCTCATGTGCTTAAAGTCTGGGAGTGGCAGCCACCGCTCTCCCCCCCAACCGTAGAGCCTTTAATTTTGGCCTCAGCCCCCTCCAAGCACCGATAAAGAGAGACGCCCGTCAGGAAGACGGGGTAGAGCCAGATGACCCTTGGAGGTCCCTTCCAACTCTACGATTCTGTGATCCTCCTTCCGATGAGGACTCTGGGGGCCCCAAGCCAACCCAGCTGCAGCAGCAGGATTGGGGGGGGGGCTAACAAGGCAAAGCAAGTGTGTCGGGGGGGAGAGAAGACCCCCCCATTTCCTTCATGTAAATCACCGGCGGCTCCGGTGTTTGAAAGGGGGGTCCTCAGTCCCGGCCACCACCCCGCTGGAGTGTCCAGGGCAAAGTCCAGAAACCTTAGAAGCCAAGGGCACCAGTTGCAGAGCTGAAAGGGGACCCCAGCGGTCATTTAGCCCACCCCCTGCCAGGCTGGAATCACGGTGCAAGAATCCCCATCGGGTGGCCACCCAATCTCCGCTCCCTCCACGGAAAAGCACGGGCGCTCTCTGCCATGGCCCCGATCCTGTTTGGCCATGCGACGAAGTCCCTCGGAAGGAAGCAGTCTTTCCTTAGGGGGCTCCTGGGCAGAGGTGGGGCGGCCGTCTGGGGCCCCCCACTTCCTGGGTGTCTCCTAGCAGAGCTGGCGCTGCCTCCACCAGGCCTGGATCTCGGCAAAGGGCATCTTTTGGGCGTGCTCCTGGCAGAGCCTGGGGTCGTCGGCCTTGCCCGTCCGCAGGGCGCAGAGCAGGGCGGTTCTGCAGAGGTCCTGGCAGGGCTGGTGGGGCAGGCGGCCCTTGTGCATCAGGAACCAGAAGCGCTGGAAGAGCCCCTCGTCCGTCTGCAGCCGCCCCACCAGGGCGTCCCAGTCGGCCGGGAAGGCGCTGGCCAAGCCGTAGGCCTCGCGGGCCCCGTAGAGGCGCTGCCACTGGGCTTTGGCACCCGGCACGTTGGCCAGCGTCAGGTTCAGGATGAAGGTCTCGTGGTCCAGGACCTGGAAGGAGCTGCCAGGGCGGGGGCCGTCCACCTGGTAGACGCGGTAGCCTGGGCGGGGGGAGAGAAAAGGAAAGGGTCCCAACAACATTGAGTTGGGTTTAGATTAATTTCACAGAAAAGGAAATCACTGTTTGGACCATGGGTAGGCAAACTAAGGCCCGGGGGCCGGATCCGACCCAATCTTTTGAAAATGTAATGAAGTTTTTAAAAAAAGAAATGAAAAGGGGGGCCCCCAGGCCTCCAACTGCAACTCCCAGCATGCATCTCTGGGACAGTGGGCAAGGAGTTCTGGAAATAATCCCAATGTGTTTCACATCTAACAACCAATTTCAGATAGTCTAGGAGAGACTAGTCTAAAAAGCCCAGGACACCCAGATCCATGCCAGATGTCTTGTATTTAGGAGGCTTAGTCTGGTCAGAATCGAGTCCATGATTCCAGAGTTAATGCTAATTCCTTTACTCCTGGTCAATGAGCTACTAGAACTGTTAGAGGGCCTTGGAAATGGAGTCAAGCTACAAGAAAGAAGATTCCACCTAAACATTAGGAAGAACTTCCTGACAGTAAGAGCTGTTCGGCAGTGGAATTTGCTACCAAGGAGTGTGGTGGAGTCTCCTTCTTTGGAGGTCTTTAAGCAGAGGCTTGACAGGCATATGTCAAGAATGCTTTGATGGTGTTTCCTGCTTGGCAGGGGGGTGGACTGGATGGCCCTTGTGGTCTCTTCCAACTCTATGATTCTATGAAATGTGTTTCCTGGGTGTTTTCAGACTCATCTACTATCTGAAATCCAAAAGGGGGGGGTCAGATGTGACCCACCCCATCCCAGCTCTCCTACCCTGCTAGGAAGGTCAGGAGTTTTATGAGTCCTTCTCAGGTGAGCTGTGGAACTCCCTGCCACAAGAGTGATTGCCACAACTCAGACTGCTTTTGGAGAGGATTGGGCACTGATGCTGATGGGGACCCCATTTCATCCTGGGCCAGCCCTGGGGGCAGGATCCCCTCCCCACAACTCACCTGGGTTGAGGTTGATGTAGGTGGTGACGCTGGGGGCCACGAAGGCGATGCCCACCGGGCGCGAGAGGGTCTCATCATCGTAGAACAGCTCAAATTCATCCAAGTGTGTGTGGCCAAAGAACTGCCCGGCCACTGTGCCCTCAAACCTGGGGGGGGGGACAGGGGTAAATGTGGGGCCAGCTGGCATCTCCTCTTCCCAGAACCCATGGCCACAGCCTGGGAAACTGAGGCAGGGCAAGGGGAGAATGGGCAGGATTCTGGTCCAGCCATGGGGGACAAGAGGCAGGAAAGAGCAGGGTTAAGGGGGCCAGGGCAGGAGGAAGCCCCCAACTGGAAGTTATTTTCCTGCATTGCAGGAGGCTGGACTAGATGGGCCTTCGGGGTCCCTTCCAACGCTGGCACCAAACCCCATACGCCCCCCTCCCAGCCGGCCTGACTGGCAGAGCAGCATGGAGGGAGGGCAAGGTCCCAGGTGGCGGGGGGGGGCATGCAAGCGTCTCACCTGCTGATGATGCGGTAATAGTTCCACCCCCACGAGCGCATGCAGTGTGCCGGGGGGATGTGGCCGATGATGTGGACCTGGGTGGGGGGAAAGAAGAAGAAGAAGTGGGGCTGAGAACCATTCTGGGGGGCTGGACTAGGGCAGGCAGGCAGGAGTTTGCACCCCGTCGGCTGGCAGTCCCCGCCCCCCACCCCTTGAGAAGCCCCCTCACCTTCTCGCCTTGCTCCTCCGCCCCCTGCAAGACCCCCACCAGCCACTGCAGCTGCCCGGCTGGGTCCGTGGAATTGATGAGGAGCCAGAAGTTGGCGTCGGAGCAAAAGTTCATGTTGAGGGACACGAGGCGCAGGCCGGGCTGCACCAGGAGGGTGTAGAAGCCCCCCAACCTGTGGCAGGGAGGAAAGGGGGGGGGAGAGGCGTCAGGGCGCAGGGAGGAAAAGAAGCCCCCCCCAGTCCCCGCCCCTTTGCTCTCCCTCAATCCAGGTAAGACGGAGGCCCTGTTACTGGGGGATTTCCGAGACCAGATGAGTGGGAGATTGCCTGTTCTGGGTGGGGAAGAACTTCCTGACAGTAAGAGCTGTTCGGCAGTGGAATTTGCTGCCAAGGAGTGTGGTGGAGTCTCCTTCTTTGGAGGTCTTTAAGCAGAGGCTTGACAGGCATATGTCAAGAATGCTTTGATGGTGTTTCCTACTTGACAGGGGGTTGGACTGGATGGCCCTGGTGGTCTCTTCCGATTCTATGATTCTATGAAATAACCCAGAGATGCATTTTAAATAAAAAGACACATTCTACTCATGTAAAAACATGCTGATTCCCGGACCGCCGCGGGCCAGATTGAAAAGGCAATTGGGCTGCATCCGGCCCCCGGGCCTTAGCTTGGGAACCCCTGGCCTAACTACTGCTGTCTATGCTCTGGCAACCTCAAGGTTAGATTCCCACAATGCTTTATTCGTAGGGCTGCTGCCTCGGAAGGCGAATCAGAAATTTCAGCCGGTGCAGAATTCAGCGGCCAGGTTGCTCCCCAAGGCAAGACGGCCTGAGCATCTCACACGGATCCTGATCCGACTGCTCTGGCTGCCAATTACTTTCTGGGCCCAATTCAAAGTGCTGGTTTTGACCTATAGAGCAGGGGTCCCCGGACTAAGGCCCGGGGGCCGGATGCGGCCCAATCGCCTTCTAAATCCGGCCCGCGAACAGTCCGGGAATGAGCACATGAGAACGTGTCCTTTTATTTAAAATGCATCTCTGGGTTATTTGTGGGACATAGGAATATAGTCCAAAATCTAGTCCGGCCCCCCAAAAGGTCTGAGGGACGGTGGACCGGCCCCCTGCTGAAAAAGTTTGCTGACCCCTGCTATAGAGCCTTAAACGGCTCAGGACTGCAATACCTCAAGGACCGCCTCTTCTCTTCCGGGTTCATCTTCTGAGGCCCTCCCTCCTTCGTGTGCCTCCTCCTCGACAGGTCCGGAGGGTGGCAACACAAGAACAGGGCCTTTTCTGCAGTGGCTCCCCGTCTGCGGGATGCTCTCCCCAGGGAAGTTCACCTGGCGCTTTCATTATATACCTTTAGACGCCAGGCAAAAGCGTTCCTTTTTAACCAGGCCTTTGGTTGATCTTATTGACATCCAACGTCCTTTTGGAATGTGGCTTTTTGGGGGGAGGGGGGTTATTGGGTTCCTGCTTTTGGTTCGATTTTTTATGTTGTGGTCTTGTTGGGAACCGCCCCGAGACCTCCAGGTATAGGGCAGTCTATAAATTGATTATTATTATTATTATTATTATTATTATTATTATTATTATTATTATTATTCCACTCTCACTGAGCCTGAACTGTAGAAGTGTGGGGCCCCCAAGGACTCTTCGGCTGGGATTCCTGCAACGGCAGGGGGCTGGAATGGATGCCCCTTGGGTGTCCCTTCCCTCCCTACCATCCTATGAAATGTGTGCTGCCCCTCCCCTCCGGCATGCCCCCAACCTACCTGAGGGTCCCCAGGGCATGGGGGGGCAGCCAGGGGCGCCAAGCTTCAGCCATGGCCTCGTAGAGCCAGGCAGAGGACTGGTTGCCCACCACGAAGGGCGGGGGGAAGGCGTTGACGGGCACGGTCTCATGGTTGCCCACGGCCGGGTAGACAGGCAGCGGCCCCAGGTGCTTCTGAATGAGGGCCGTGACGGTGCCCAGCGCCCCCAGCTGGTCGGCCCGGCTCTGCTCCCAGACGTTATGGGCGGGGATGTCCCCCGTCCAGTAGGCCAGGTCAAAGGGGCCGGATCCTGCCAGGTGCTGCAGGAGGCTCTCCAGGGTGTGCAGGGGCAGGTCGCAGCGCCCGTAGGTGCCCCAGAAGCCGGCCCCCGGCCCGCGAGACGGGGAGCCCCCCCGGCAGCACAGGGCATCCTTGCAGTCAGGGTCGCTGCCGGGCACGTAGGCCTTGTCCCAGTGCAGGTCGGTGAGGAAGAGGATGCGGGCGGAGGGGGCGCCTGGCGGAGGGGGGGCGGGGGGCACGACGGGCGGCTTGGGTGCCCGCGGCAGGGTGACGTTCCAGTCGGAGTAGATGTCCCAGTGGCCGCAGCGGGAGCCCACCAGCAGCCCGCAGATCTCGCCCGGGCGCAGCACCGAGCGGCGCCAGGCCGTCAGGAGGTCGGGCTCAAAGAGGCGGATGATGTCCTGGCACACCCGGGGAGTGCCCAGGCGGAGGCGGAGGCAGACAGCCACCCCTGTCCGCTGGATCCAGGCCCGGCTGGACTGCAGCTGCAAGGGGAGGGGAGGGAGAAAGAGAAAGAGAGAGAGAGGGTCACACCAAGGGAAGGTCAGGGTGGGCTGGATGATGCCCAGGGGACCTTTGCCAGTCCATGGTCCTATGGGAGCAGAGCCTGGCGCTCCCCTGGTGGCAAGGGCTCTCGCAGCAGCCAGGAACCCAGCACGGCACAGGGTCCGACCCCAAGGAGCTGGGAGAGAGCAGGGTTCGAACCCAGAGTTTTTCACATAATTTTTAAGTAAAAAAACCCTAGTCTTATACATGGAAAAGGACGGTAAATCATTTTTCAAAAACAGACAAACTCATTCTTGCTGGTATAATCTTCATATTGACAACCAGATAAAGGCTTCATTTTCGGATTGTTTACATAGGCAAGCGGGACTGGAAAGAAAGAGTATTTCATGATTGTTATGATTATGGTTTAACTGCAGAATTAACTGTGTGGAACTGATTTATGAATTTTGTAATCATTTTCAGTGGATCGATAAGAATAGATGATGGAAATGATGGTTTCTAGCTAAAGTACAGGCTTATTTGTCTTCGAAGGAGATAAAACCAAGAAGTTTGGATATATGCCTGGTACAAATCCTCCAGCTTGGGATGTGTCCCAGTGGAAAATTACAGGCGTGAGAAAGCGAAAGTGACTTGCCACAGACAGATCCGCTTGCTGGACAAACTCTGAGGCCGTTAAGAATAAACGAAGGCTCAACATTGGAATGTCTTATTGGAACTAGGTAAAGGTAAAGGTATCCCTGGCCATTAGGTCCAGTCGTGACCGACTCTGGGGCTGCGCGCTCATCTCGCATTATTGGCCGAGGGAGCCGGCGTATAGCTTCCAGGTCATGTGGCCAGCATGACAAAGCCGCTTCTGGCAAACCAGAGCAGCACATGGAAACACCGTTTACCTTCCCGCTGTAGCGGTTCCTATTTATCTACTTGCATTTTTGACGTGCTTTCGAACTGCTAGGTTGGCAGGAGCTGGGACCAAGCAACGGGAGCTCACCCCGTCACAGGGATTCGAACCGCCAACCTTCTGATCAGCAAGCCCTAGGCTCTATGGTTTAGACCAGTGGCCCTCAACCCCCGGGCCACGGACCGGGAACAGTCCATGGATCAATTGGTACCGGGCCACCCAAGGAACATTAAATACAATTAAATTAAAATTATTAAATCAAAACAATCTAAATAAAATATAAACAATCAACGTCCCCCCCCCTCAGCGGGCCGCAGTAAAATTATCAAACGTTGACTGGTCCGCAGCGATAAAAAGGTTGGGGAACACTGGTTTAGACCACAGCGCCACCAGCATCCAGGTTATTGGAACTACCTGGACTCATTAAGGGAAGCGGCACAAATGTGAGATCACTGTGAGATCATCACTCCCCCAAAATGGAAAACTTTATTTATTATTATTATTATTATTATTATTATTATTAAAAAACAAAAGGGAGGCTCTCCTCCAAGTTCACCTTCTTGAGTTGTTTTCTGCTTCTCCAGAGATCAAGAGATCCCAAAGTGAGGGATTAAAAGGGCAAGAAAGGAAATCAGGACTCAATATTTGGAAGAGCTTTGTGGCTTTAAGGGGGGCGCGCTCCTTTCCTAGAAGGTTTCTAAGCAGAGCTTGGATGGCCATCTGCCCAGGATCCTTTAGTGGCGATTCCTGCCTTGTGGGGGGTTGGACTGGATGACCCCCGGGGTCCCTGTTCCCACTCTAGGACTCTCTGTTCTTACACTCTGTTGGGCCCTGCCAGGGAGCAGAGAGCTGACTCCCCCCCCCCCCCAAGGATCTCTGCCACCCACGGCTGCCAGGCTCCCTTGCAGGCCCATCAGGATCAGAGCCGAGGCCCTGATCCAGCCTCATTGCGGAGGCACTGCAGCCGCCCAGCAAGTGAGCAAGGAGCTGGAGGCCAGTGGGTCTCCCTGTCCAGCCCCCGCCTCCTCATTTTATGATGCTTTTCATTCTCTTGGGAGCCGCCCAGAGTGGCTGGGGAAACCCAGTCGGAGGGGCAGGGTAGAAATCCCCCTCCTCCTCATCTCAGGGCCAGGAGGCAAGGACACGGTCAGGGGCCACGGCTTGGCAGGGAGGGGCGGGCAGGGCTGGGCAGAACTCCAAATTGCCCCACACATGCAAATGCCACCTCTGCTGATAATCGCAGGGTGCAGGAAATTAAATGGATCATCTGATAATTGAGGGGTGGCGGGAATGCACCCCAACCTGTGTTTCCTGTTTAAGGCAGGCAGGGTCTCCTGGGCCCCAGGGCACCCCCAATCACCCCTTCGAGGGCACTGGTCAACACCCCCCCCTGTGCCAGGCAGGGCCCCCTCCGCTCCTTTCCAGATCAGGCTCAGGATCCCATGACCAGAGGAAGGCGGCTGGGATTAGGAGGCAAAGGGAGGCTCAACAGGGGGCCCTGGCACCCTCCCTCTCTTGGGGGGGGGGCGGACGGAGGCAGAGAAATGCCCAGCAGCAATGACCTCCTTCATGGCAGTGGAATGGGGGAAACTTGAGAGCCTTCTTCCAACTCCAGCATTGGGGGGGAGTGGGGGGGTCCAAGACGCTTCTCCTGTGCCAGAAAAGGAGGAGCTGGACAGGAAGGGGAGAGTCAAGAGGCTCTTACCTCTTGGCGAAAGAAAGAAAGAAAGAAAGAAAGAAAGAAAGAAAGAAAGAAAGAAAGAAAGAAAGAAAGAAAGTCCCTTCTCAGAAGGAGGGAGTCACAGAATTGTGGATTCAGGAGGGACCCCCAAAGGTCCTCTAGTCCAACCCCCACAATGCGGGGGTCTCAGCTAAAGCATCATGGATAGACGCCCCCCCCCAAGCTCTGCTTAAAAACCTCCAAGGAAGGAGAGCCCCCCCTTTACTCTGACCCTCTGGAAGCTTGCTTATTCAGAATCTCCTTTCTTGTCATGTGAGTTTCCTGGACGGAGTCCTGCCCTCGGGAGCAGCAGCGGAAAACCGGCTGGCCCCCCCTTCCCCGTGACAGCCCTAGAGATATTTGGAGACCCACCAGAGGTCTGAAGAGAAGGCCCATGTTTGCTCTGGGGAGGGAACGTGGCGTCCCGTGCTCCCCCCAGGCTGTTTTGCAGCCCAGGCCCAGAAAGGACTATCCTCCCCCCCCCAGGGACTCTGCCAACCTGCTTCCCCTCTGGCTTGGCGGGAATGAAGGGTTGAGTTGGGGGGAGCAGATGGCCAACCGCGTTTCCCCACAGGGGCCAGGCCCTCGGGGGCAGGTGGGGCAGAGGGAGACAACCGGGCACCCAGAGCGGGGGAACAGCAGTGAAACCGGCCAGTCAGGGCCACGCAGGTGAGGGGGAGGAACTGCTTCATAAAAGAGTCTAATGACACCGGGAGCCAGAAGTTGCCACCGCAGAGCAGCTGCCGCCCAGAGCCAAGGCAGCTGGACCTCCGCCCAAGTTGCCAGAAGAGCTGCACATCTGGAAGGAAGAGGTGGGGAGGGGCCTGGTGGGGCTGCCGCCTTCACACTCCACCTGCCAAGCAGGAAACACCATCAAAGCATTCTTGACAGATGGCTGTCAAGCCTCCGCTTAAAGACCTCCAAAGAAGGAGACTCCACCACACTCCTTGGCAGCAAATTCCACTGCCGAACAGCTCTTACTGTCAGAAAGTTCTTCCTAATGTTTAGGTGGAATCTTCTTTCTTGAAGTTTGAATCCATTGCTCCATGTCCGCTTCTCTGGAGCAGCAGAAAACAATCTTTCTCCCTCCTCCATATGACATCCTTTCATATATTTGAACATGGCTATCATATCACCCCTCAACCTTCTCTTCTCCAGGCTAAACATACCCAGCTCCCTAAGCCGTTCCTCATAAGGCATCGTTTCCAGGCCTTTGACCATTTTTGGTTGCCCTCTTCTGGACACGTTCCAGCTTGTCAGTATCCTTCTTGAACTGTGCCCAGAACTGGACACAGTACTCCAGGTGAGGTCTGACCAGAGCAGAATACAGTGGTACTATTACTTCCCTAGATCTAGATGCTATACTCCTATTGATGCAGCCCAGAATTGCATTGGCATTTTTAGCTGCTGCATCACACTGCTGACTCATGTCAAGTTTGTGGTCTACCAGGACTCCTAGATCCTTTTCACATGTACTGCTCTCAAGCCAGGTGTCTCCCATCCTGTATTTGTGCCTTTCATTTTTTTTGCCCAAGTGTAGTACCTTACATTTCTCCTTGTTAAAAATCATCTTGTTTGCTTTGGCCCAGTTGTCTAATCTGTTAAGGTCATTTTGAAGTGTGATCCTGTCCTCTGGGGTATTAGCCACCCCTCCCAGTTTGGGTGGGGTGCAAACTTGCTCAGGATGCCCTCAAGCCCATCATCCAAGTCATTGATAAAGATGTTGAATAAGACTGGGCCCAAGACAGAACCCTGTGGCACCCCACTAGTCACTACTCTCCAGGATGAGGAGGAGCCATTGATGAGCACCCTTTGGGTTCGGTCAGTCAGCCAGTTACAAATCCACTGAATGGTAGCATTGTCTAGCCCGCATTTTACCAGCTTCTTTACAAGAATATCATGGGGCACCTTGTCAAAGGCCTTGCTGAAATCAAGATAGGCTATATCCACAGCATTCCCTTCATGAGGGGGGGCACCAGGGGGGCAGAGGCTGGTCTAAGGGATTGGGCAATTCTTATACTTTATAAGGGGGGGGTCAATTCTTTGATTCTGTAAGTTGGTACCCATCATTCTTCCCCTCTCCATCCTATCCTCACAACATCCCTGCGAGGTCGGGCCAAGAGTTGGTGACTGGCCCAAAGTCACTCAGTGAAGGGGGATTTGAACCCTGGCTTCCAAGCCCAGCACTCCAACCACTACACCACACTTCCTCCCCAGAGCAGCCAACAAAAGAGTCAGCTGACTCACCTGGGGGGGGGCACTCCGGGGTGTTGTGGCTGACAGCGACTTCCCCATACAAATCTAGGATACTAAGAAAAGGTCAAATTCAGAGTAAAGAAAATGAAAGGTGAGTGTAGACCTGAGACCTCTTGCCTGGCCCCCTCCTGCCAGGTGATTTCAGGAATCATTGGGAAGATTCCCCACAGGACTCCCTTCTCTTTTTTTTTAGGGGGGGGGCGGTCCCAGAAGGGGCAGAGGGAAATTCTTGGGGAAGAAGAAGAGTAAGGAAGGGCAGGAGGGAAAGGGCAGATGGCGGCTTCTTGCAGGTACCTGTCAAGCCCTAGCGCAGCCTTGACCCACCCCGACCCCCTGGTCATGGGGCAGAGCACTGTTTTGCAAAGGGAAGGTCCAAAGGTTGGCTCTTAAGACTCGGGTGCAAAACATCTCCTGTCTGTGTGACCTTGCGGGGGGGGGGAGCAGCTGCCGACCAGGGAGGACAATCCTGGCTAGATGATAAGGACAAGAAGAACAACAAGCAAGGCTCCAGCGAGTGGCAGCTTCTGGAGCTGCCCCCTTCATCTGGGGTTTCCCTGCTGGGGAGCCACCATATGCCCCAGCTTCCCCTGCTTGTAGGGCAACAGCCTCAGACAGGGAAGTGGGGCAGCCCCCACGCAACTAGGGTTCAAGTAATGGGGAGCAGGGGGGCTGCGCTCTGGGCCTCTTCTGGTCAACAGGGCCTTTTCTGCTGCGGCGCCAGAAAGGATTTCAGGAAGGGAGGGGAATCGGCCACATCTGCTCACCCTGGTTTCTGCGGTCCCTTCGGTGCCGCGTAGAATCCCAGGCTTGTAGCGTTGGACGGGACCCCCCGAGGCCATCCAGCCCAACCCTGCGCAATGCCGGCTGTCTCCCTCAGCGCTGTGCCCTTAAAAGCGGCCATGTCAGCTGATTCGGGCTGGGAAGCAGAAGTCGCAGGTTGCGGTCGGAGGGCGTCCTTCTGGGGGAGCGGCCCGCTGCCCCCCACCCCCGGGGGACGACCCCTCCCCCCCGGCCCCCCACCCTGCTTGCGCCCCGGAGACCCACCTGCACGCCCACGTCGAGGGCCAGGAAGAGCGCCTTGCAGGCGGGGCAGCTGAGGTTCCTCCAGCCGAAGCGGACGCCGGCCTCGGGGAGAAGCTCCGCCAGCGCCGCCGCGTCCTCCAAGCCGCCGGCCCCGATCGCCCACGGCCCGGCCAGCGCCCCGCAAAGCAGCGCCCCCCAAAGCAGCGCCCGCGGCCCCACCGACCACCCCATGCCTCGCTCGCCCCACAGCAGCCCCGACGCCCGGGCGGAAAGCCTCCCTCTGTCCGCGGCTCCCTTGCTCGCTCGCCCGCTCGGCGCTGCGCTTCCTTCCTGCTCGGGCTGCGGGCGGAGGCGAGGGGCGGGCCGGGGAGGGGCGTCGGCGGGCCGGAGAAGAGCCCCCGCCCTCCTAGTCCCACCTACCCGCCGGCCGGCTGGCCTCCCCTAGTCCCTCCCTCCTTCCCGGCTCTTCTCCTGCGCGCCTGGCGGTGCCGGGGCTCCGAAGGGGCGTCCGGGCTTGGGGGGCTTCCCGGAGCGCAGCCGCTTCTTCCGGCCCGGCTCCAAGATGGCCGGCCTGGCGTCGGCGCCCTGCGCAGCCCGAGCGGGGGGGGGGGGGCGAGGAGCCGCGACTGTGCCCCCCGCCCCCCAAGACGCGCGCGGTTCAGGGATCGGGGCCGGCGGGCAAGGCCAGGCGCAGCGTCGGAGCGGACTGAGCCTCCTGGCCGCGCGCAGTCTATCTGTACAGTCACAGGGGTCCGAGGGGGCTTCGGACCCGCAATAAAATATTTGAGGGGCCGAGCTCCCCAAAGTTTGATGGGCATTGTGGGTCATGATCGATTATGCGGGGCGGGGCTGATTCCCCCCCCCCGGTAGGGGACTTTTTAACGAGACACCCGAGGTCTTTTCCGAGGGACGGGGAGGCATAGCTGCCAAGTTTTCGCTTTTCTCGCGAGGAAGCCTATTCAGCATAAGGGAAAATCCTTGTAAAAAAGGGATAACTTGGCAGCTATGCGGGAGGCGCAAAAAGACCCCCGAGAGTCTCGGCCTCTTAAGGAAGGCGTCTGCGGAGAATTTTTTTTTAAAATTGCTTTTATTTATTTTGCAAATAAACAACAATCAACAATAACAATCCAAAATCGAAACGAAAGAGAAAAATATAAAAAAGTCAACTAAAAATAATTATTATGTTTACATTTTTAGTCTGCGGAGGATTTCATCCCGGCCTCTGCTTCAGACACGACGAGGAGGGCTGCTCCTACACGCGTGTCAACGGGGGGGGGGGGTGGTAGCCGCGGGGCGGGCGGGGCTCCTGCCTGGCGAGCCGAAGGTCGCAGGTGGCGCAAAGCGCGCTGGCACCTGTCTAGGTCGGCCTGGGAGCCTGAGACCCGGCCGGGAGAGCCTCTGCCGGTCCGAGCGGGCGATATGGAGCTGGGCCCCGTGGCCTGACCCGGGCCCGTCCCGCTGCGCGCAGGGACCGTTGGCCGCGCGCCGCTCGCTGCCTTAAGCGCCCGCGCCCCTTTGTCAGAAATGCAGCATTAAAATGCATCGCGTGGATCGCCGGATCTTTGAATATGCAGGAAGCCGCTTGCAGCTGTCAGTTAAGCCTGAGTGACAGGCTGCTGCCGATCATCCAACCCACGTCAACAACAGTTCGAGGCATAATTGCATAATAATCGCCAGGCAAGAAGCGCTCATTAAAAGCCATTCCTCGGCTGCGCGCGCGCGATGGTGTTTCTGCGGGGGAATGTCAGGTGAACGACCCTCCCTCCCGGCGGCCGCTCCCTGCCTTAGCCCGGCCTCGGGCCAGGGAAGGAAAAAGACCCAAAGGGGGCGTGAAAGGCTGGAACCTTTCCCCTAACTTGGGCCTTAGAATTGTAGAGTTGGAAGGGAACTCCAGGGGCCATCTAGTCCAACCCCCTGCAAATGCAGGAATCTCAGCTGAAGCATCCAGGACAGGTGCCCATCCAACCTCTGCTTAAAAACCTCCAAGGAAGGGGAGTCCAACATCTCACAAGGGAGGCTGTTCCACTGAGGAACAGCTCTTACCGCCAGAAAGTTCTGACTTCATGTGCATTTTAAAAATGATTTTGAACCTCTTGCAATGCAGGGGGTTGGACTAGATGACCTTTGGTGTCCTTTCCAAATCTGCTATTTTATGATTAATAATAATGATAATAATATGCTGCCCATTTGACTGGGTTGCCCCAGCCACTCTGGGCAGCTTCCAAAAACCATGAACATTTAAATACTGTAAACACAACCAGTCTAGGTGCCAGTCAACTGGGGGGAGGGCACTGGTGGTGGACCTGCCTACAGAAGCTGATGGATGCAAATGCCCCACGGCATGATGGGAGTTGTAGTCCAGCAACCCCTGGAGGACCGCAAGTCCCACCTCTAGCCTGTCCAATCAAGAATGAGGCCTCTGCAATGTCAGTGGATTGGCCGTTGCTGCATCCTGAAGCAGCTTAGCTGTGCTTTGTGACCTGGGAATCAGACCCACCTCATTTACTGCTGCAAGCTGCTGCCTCTCCGCTGCAGGAGCCTCCAACCCGCAAGGGGAATCCTGCTGGGGGGTCCGCACTGCAGGGCTCTTGTGTGCTGCTGGAGCAGGGCCGGATGGAGGTCAGACGCGGCCCTCAGCTCCGGAAGGGAAGGGGGCCCTCTCTGTGTCCAGCTGTCCTTCGTCAACAACCAATTGTCACTGTTATTTGTTCCAGGTAGGTAGCCGTGTTGGTCTGACGCAGTCGAAACAAAATGAAACAATTCCTTCCAGTTGGTCTCTAAGGTGCTACTGGAAGGAACGGTTTTTTGGGTTGAATATATGCTAGATGGTCATTTATGGACCTAAGAGGTATCTAAAGCCATTTCACCTCACAGAATATGTATTTTATCAAAGTAATTGTTGAACTGAAATACAATGAAGAAGTGTATTAATCATAGAATCCTAGAGTTGGAAGAGACCACAAGGGCCATCCAGTCCAACCCCCTGCCAAGCAGGAAACACCATCAAAGCATTCTTGACATATGCCTGTCAAGCCTCTGCTTAAAGACCTCCAAAGAAGGAGACTCCACCACACTCCTTGGTAGCAAATTCCACTGCCGAACAGCTCTTACTGTCAGGAAGTTCTTCCTAATGTCACTACTGTCACTACTGACATTACATCACTACTAGTCACTACTGGCTTTGGCCCAGTTGTCTAATCTGTTAAGGTCATTTTGAAGTGTGATCCTGTCCTCTGGGGTTCACGGAGAAATCTGAGGGCTCCTTGGGCAAAAAAACAAGGACACCGGCCAGGAATACCAGAGCAAAACAGCAGCCAGTAGACTATCCCAACAGGACTCCCACCTGCCGGAAGCCTCGTACGAAAGAGAACCCAAACTTTTATTAGCTGCTAATCCCCATGTTAGGGACGCGGGTGGCGCTGTGGGTTAAACCACAGAGCCTAGGGCTTGCCGATCAAAGCGGCTTTGTCATGCTGGCCACGTGACCCAGAAGCTGTATGCCGGCTCCCTCGGCCAGTAAACCCCAGAGTCGGTCATGACTGGACTTAATGGTCAGGGGTCCCTTTACTTTTACCTTTAATCCCCAAACTACATCACTAAGACATCATGACCAAGTCATGAAAGGGGAGGTCTGGTGGCAGTAATCTGAGCATCCTGGATCCTGCCCTATGCCTCCCCTTGCCCTCCACCAAATATCCTTCAAGCGTAACAAAAGAGATATTTGCATTTCCCTGTTTCCCATCCAAGTTAATCACACCCTTTTGTCTTCAACTGGGTTTGTTCTTTCTGGAATGGCTACCCGCCTGGCACTCGGGTATCAGGATGCCAGGAATTATCACTCGGGCAGAGGGGCTGCTGAGTAGCTGAGCTCACCTGTCTAAATGAATTTCTGAAGTTTCCCCAGGGAGCCAGTAGATACAGTAGATCCCTTTATCAGTGAATTGTGACATTTGGAATTGTGCAGCAGAGGCCCTTTGAATAGATAGGAAGAAACTGGGATGAAGTGTTTTGTGTGGACAAATCACAAAAGTCACAAAAGTGATTGTGCTGATTTTGGCAGTGTGATATCTGCTGGAGGGGCAACCCCCACAACCTACACATAAATTCCTGCAACAGTTATAAAATAATTATTAAGCTCTAACTTAAAATGATTTTTGATTCATAACAAACTTAATAATAACACAAACACATTGGCGTCCGGCAAGAACAAAGGTTCCTTTTAGAAACATAATTTACAAAGACTCATTAGTCTCTAAAGGTAAAGGTAAAGGGACCCCTGACCATTAGGTCCAGTTGTGACCGATTCTGGAGTTGCAGCGCTCATCTCACTTTATTGGCCGAGGGAGCCGGCGTATCGCTTCCAGGTCATGTGGCCAGCATGACTAAGCCGCTTCTGGTGAACCAGAGCAGCCCACGAAAACGCTGTTTACCTTCCTGCTGTAGTGATACCTATTTATCTACTTGCACTTTGACGTGCTTTCGAACTGCTAGGTGGGCAGGAGTAGGGACCAAGCAATGAGAGCTCACCCCGTCGCGGGGATTCGAACCGCCGACCTTCTGATCAGCAAACCCTAGGCTCTGTGGTTTAACTCACAGCGCCAAGTAGCCTATTCCTGTGCTTTGTGGATATGCCTAACAATGGGATTTAAATGTTTCTTTGTTTGTTTGTTTTGTAACCCAAGAAAATATTTAATAAAAACACATAATTGAAAAGCTCTGTGTGTAGGCCCAGAGTTTTTAAGAACAGGCACCAGCTGTTCACCCACACATGTGGATCTATAGAGGATCAAATACAATTAATATATCGTCTTGCTGATCCCCATCAAGTGGGGGCTTGTGGAGGGCAGGGACGGCCCTGCTGGCATCCAGTTCCAGCTATGTTTAAACCTTGGATTTCTCTGTCGATTTCTAGGGATGGCTTCCCTAGGGACTTTTGAAAAAAGCGAGGAGGATGTTGGTTTTTGTCAGGCTGACGGTGAGGCTGAACTCCCTGCAGGCTGGGAAGGGCAAAATGCTTGATGAGTCTCTGCAGAGCCTCTTCCGAGTGTGCTGTCAAGGCATGTCTGAGCTGAGATTCCTGCATTGCAGGGGGTTGGACTAGATGACCCTTGGGACCCCTTCCAACTCAAGGATTCTAGGATAGTTTGTGTCATCTGCAAATGCCGTCTGTCCGATAAGGAGGGTTAGACAATTTGCCACATTAAAAAATGTGACTTACTCTGCTTAACTGCTTAGGACAAGTTACAGACGTGTCATTTTAAGTTGTACCATGAAGAGGAAAGGTATGGATAATTCTGGTGTAGGTGGAGGAGTCTTATGAGCAGCCACCACCAAGAAGGCCCTGCCTTGCGTTCCCACCAAGCCTGCCTGTGAGGGTGGGTGGCTTCCCCCGAAGATCTCAAAACTGGAGATCAGGCAGACTCATTGGAGGGGAGACGGTCTTTCTGCCCCCTTGGAGCGAAGCTGCGGAGGGTTTCATAAGCGGCCCTTTGAACTGTGGCTGGAAGCAGCCGGGAGCAAGGGAGTCAGGAGCACACACCTGAATACAGTCAGCAAGGGGAATAATAAATCTCATTGATTAAGTGCCGCAGCTGCTCTTTTTGCGCCACTTCAGTCAGTAATGAAATGAGCCTTCAGTCAACCTGAAGGCTGGCAATTGGATTTAATCCTGGCAACGGCATCGGCTGCAGCAGGCAGATAGCCGTGGGCTTTGCCCCCTGCTTTGGGGGCTGTGGGGTTGTTTCCCGGCCACCGCCCTGGGCTGGCACCCCCCGACAGAAGCTGCCCCTTCCTTCCCCACAGCTCCATTCGCCAGCCCACAGGTGGGTTCCTGGAGGGGGGGGTCTGAATACCCGGTTTCAGCCAGTGGGGGGCAGCCTTGGCAGAGCTTCCATGACTCTTCTGCTGCAGAGAGAACAAGAGAAGCGTCTTGAATGCCAAAAATCCGTTCTTGGCTGCCTCCTTTCTTCCCTCCTCTGATTGGCTGGCATCCCTTGACAGACAAGCCCCTTTGCCCGCCCCTCCCTAGCTCCACCCTGCCGATTGTGTGTTGTTTGTACAGTGCAGCAGCATCTTGCTCTGTGTCTTAAGATCTGGAGGACAGGAGACGGATCCTGCCCACCAGATGCCTAGGGAGGGCAGGAGCAGCTCTTCCTTCCAAGAGCCAAGGGCCGGCTCTGCTGCCCTCCTGCTTCTTCCTCTTGCTTCGGACAGAGCCAAAGAAACCTTTATTCTTATTTGTAACTTCCCTTGCAAGCCTGAGCTCATCCTGAGCTTGAGCCAGCCTGACTTTCCCCCTGCAACTCTTGGCTGTTCCTGTATACTCCTCCTCCTCCTCTCTGATTTCCCCCTTCTTCCATTTCTTATACATGCCCTTCTCAGCTCATCCGTAAGCTCCTTTTGCAGCAACACCAGTTTCCTTAGATAGAATCATAGAGTTGGAAGAGACCACCACACTCCTTGGTAGCAAATTCCACTGCCGAACAGCTCTTACTGTCAGGAAGTTATTCCTAATGTTTAGGTGGAATCTTCTTTCTTGTACTGTAGTTTGAATCCATTGCTCCGTGTCCGCTTCTCTGGAGCAGCAGAAAGCAATCTTTCTCCCCCCCTCCATATGACATCCTTTCATATATTTGAACATGGCTATCATATCACCCCTTAAGATGCTTCCTGCGTTTCTTTCTTGTTGGTCTTGTCTGCATTTGGGCCTTCGATATTTCTCCTTGGAGAAACTCCATCCATCCTTTGAGTATTTCTGACCATGGAATCTCTCATCCAGTAGCTCTAAGCTTTTTGAAATTGGTCTTCTTAAAGTCCAGAGTGTGTCTCCAACTATGCTCAGCTTTCCCTTGCCCAGTGGCGGAGCGGGGCTGGTGCCTGTTCTGGGGGTGGGGCACACCTCCCGTAGGGGAGGGGCAGGCACCCGCGATGGCACCCCTTGGAGCCCGCCGCTTGGGGCGACCTGCCCCTACCGCCCCTATCTTCCTACGCCCCTGCCCTTGCCTGTGTATCCTGAAACCCAGGAGAACACGATCACTTCCTCCCAAGTTTCCAAGCACTTCCACTTTGTGGATCATTTCCTCCCTACTGGTAAGGACCAGGTCCAAGATCGATCACCCCCTTGTTGCTTCTTCCACCTTCTGGGAAATGAAATGGTCAGCGAGGCAGCGGAGGATTTTGTGGGACCTTCCATTCTTGGCAGAGAGAGTTGAAGTTGAAGTCTCCTATGACTACTATGGACTGCAAGAAGATCAAACCTCTCCATTCTGAAGGAAATCAGCCCTGAGTGCTCACTGGAAGGACAGATCCTGAAGCTGAGGCTCCAATACTTTGGCCACCTCATGAGAAGAGAAGAATCCTTGGAAAAGACCCTGATGTTGGGAAAGATTGAGGGCACTAGGAGAAGGGGACGACAGAGGACGAGATGGTTGGACAGTGTTCTCGAAGCTACCAACATGAGTTTGACCAAACTACGGGAGGCAGTGGAAGACAGGAGTGCCTGGCGTGCTCTGGTCCATGGGGTCACAAAGAGTCAGACATGACTCAACAACAACATGACTACTATATCTCTCATTTTTCAATGCAGGAATCTCAACTGAAGCATCCATGACGGACGGTCACCCAACCTCTGCTTACAAACCTCCAAGGAAGGAGAGTCTTCAGCCTCCGCAGGGAGTCAGTCCCACTGTCAATCAGCTCTTAATGTCATAAAGTCTTCCTGATGTTTCTTCGGAATCTCCTTTACAATGGTCTCTTGGTTCTCAAACTTATTCTGTTCCGGAAGTCCGTTTCAGAACCAAATCGTTCTTCCAAAACCAAGGCGCACTTTCCCATAGAAAGTCATGCAAAACGGATTAATATGTTCCAGACTTTTAAAAAGAACCCCTAAAACAGCAATTTAAAATCAATTTTACTATCTAACAAGACCATTGATCCATAAAATAGTTACAGGTAGGTAGCCGTGTTGGTCTGAGTCGAAGCAAAATAAAAAAATTCCTTAAGTAGCACCTTAAAGACCAACTAAGTTTTTATTTTGGTATGAGCTTTCATGTGCATGCACAAGAAAGCTCATACCAAAATAAAAACTTAGTTGATCCATAAAATGAAAGCAATAATCAACATCATGTACTATAAAATAAATAAGACAGTATTGTAGATGATAAAAAATGAAATTAACTTTTTTTTTTACCTGCACTGATGATAGTCATTGTTTGGATGGGTTTTTTTTATCCATTTCTGCAGTCACTCATTCACTCACTCAATCATAAAATGAAAAACAAGCCACGGTCACAAAAATGAAAAAGCCACACAAACAAAAACGCAAAAAATAACAAAAGCACCAAATATCACTTCAGAACACTGCAATCAGAAATGGAAGGCTTTAATCATGATGGGGGGGACTTAAATTTGCTGCGCAAGGGGAAAAGGAGAGGGGGGAAACCTTTTTTTTTACTATGTGGGGGACTCACGTTTGTTGCACAACAGTAAAAAATGGAAGCTCAGGAGCACATTTGGCTTCCGGGGCAAAGTTCGAAAACCGGAACACCTAGAATCATAGAATCCTAGAGTTGGAAGAGACCACAAGGGCCATCCAGTCCAACCCCCTGCCAAGCAGGAAACACCATCAAAGCATTCTTGACATATGCCTGTCAAGCCTCTGCTTAAAGACCTCCAAAGAAGGAGACTCCACCACACTCCTTGGCAGCAAATTCCACTGCCGAACAGCTCTTACTGTCAGGAAGTTCTTCCTAATGTTACCTACTTCTGGGTTTGCAGCGTTCGGGTTCCAAGTTGTTTGGGAACTAAGCTGTTCCAAAACTGAGGTCCCACTGCACGGTAATTTGAACCTGTTGCTTCAAGTCTTACCCTCTGGAGCAGGAGAAACAAGCTCGCTCCATCTCTCCTTGGGTGTTTGGTAATCGGCGTCACCTGGCTTGGCAGTCTCGAGCCAACACCCACATGAGAAGGTCTTCTTCTTTCATCCTTATACTGTACTCCCAATGTGGTTTCCATGCTCCAGTTCATGGCTTTCTTCACAAGCCTACACATCATTTGCCTATGATGCTACTCCTCCCACCTTCCTGTTGGAGCAGATTGTATCCCTCCCTTTCGACATTCCATGCCACCAAGTTTGGGTAATGCCAACCAGGTCATGTTTGCCACCCTATGCCGAAATCCAGCACCACCTGAGCTCTGCAAGTGCGGCTTTCTCCCAACTAAAGTGCAGAGTGAGGGCCGGGACATTTGCAGGAAAACCAAAATGCTTGTTTACAAAGCTATTGTACTACCGACCTTACTGTACACTTGTGAAACATGGGTTACGTATAAACGCTATCTCCAAATCCTGGAAAGATTCCATCAACGGTGTCTCTGAAAAATGTGACACATCACTTGGGAAGACAGGCAAACTAATATCAGTGTACTGGGAGAAGCAAAGATCACCAGTGTGGAAGCGTTGATTCTTCAACATCCACTTCGTTGGACTGGTCACGTTGTGCGGATTCCTGATGGTCGTCTTCCAAAGCAACTACTCTATTCCGAACTTAAAAATGGATAGCACAGTGCTGGTGGTCAACAAAAGAGGTTTAAAGGCTGTCTCAAGGCAAATCTATATATATATATATATATTTAGTATAAACACCGACTGGGAAACACTGGCCTGCGAACAATTTTTTGTCTTGTCTCGGTATCTCTTTACCCACTATATCCAGTAAGAAGGCTTCTGGCTTTTTAACCAAAGTGTTTTTAAACATTTTCTTTAACTCATTACATATCATCTCCCAGAAAGCTTTCACCTCTTTACATGTCCACCACTTATGGTAAAAAGTACCCTCCTTTTCCTGATGTTTTATTGTGTTTTTTAGTATTTGGCTGGGAGCTGCCCAGAGTGACTGGGGAAACCCAGCCAGGTGGGCAGGGTATAAATTTCATCGTCACCGTCGTTGTCGTCATCATCATCACTTTCCTGCTTGATTTCTTCCTGCCTGAGTGCAATGGTGGGAGGGGTTGATCCTGTCCTCTGGGGTAAAGCAAGATTCAGATCCCGAGATGGCCTCACGGTCTTTGCTGCCTTTTTCTCTTTCTTTGCTCTTCTGCTGGGCTCCTTGTACTGTGTTGCTGCTCCTCTTGACTTTTGTGGGCGAGTGTTTACATATGGTGTTTTAATTCCATTTAATTGGGTTTTGAAATTTTGGTGAGCTGCCCTGGGGGTTTTATTGAAGGAGTGGGTGTTATATAACCCCCAAAATAAATAACGTAATAAATGAGGACTTCCTTAAAAAAACAAAACAAAGCTGAGGCTCTTTTGAAATGAGTTTATGATTCATTTCATACACCGAAGCTGATCCTTATCTCGACATGAGAGAAGTTTGCAAACTGGTTTCGGGCATGGAGGAAATAGAGAAAGAAAAGTCTGTGTCCCCCCCCCCCCATTTCTCTCATAATGCTAGAAGAGATGGGCATAAAATGAAAGGGAAGATTTGGGACAGTTAAAAGGAAGTCCCTCCTAGTTAAACCGACTCTCCTTTGCCAGAGGTTTTGAAACAGAGGTTGGATTGCGAAGGGATCCTGGAGCTGGGATTCCTGCCTTACAGCGGGGTGGGCTGGATGACCTTTGGGGGTCCCCCCAACTCTGCAGTTCTGTGCTTCCTTGCAGTGGCTGCGCTGGGAGCAGCAGCTGGCCAAATCGGTGTGCTTGGCATGAGCCGGCTGGTTAATCAGACGGAAAAGCTTTGATCACCAAGAGGGTTTTATGGAGAGAGCTCACAAGAGGCCCGCGGGTTATTACAGGAAATCAGAGTCAAATGCGTCTTGCCAGCCAAACATCCTCCGGCAGCTTCGCTCGCGTTGCCGGTCGGCAAATTAACTTGTCCAGGACTGAAGGTCACGTCTCCGCCGGGCCTGTCTCTCCGCTTGCAAAGAGGAACGTGGCCGTCTGTGGCTCTAGCCCAAGATGCAAAAGGGCAGCGAGGGGGGTGGGGCTGCCAACCGCTCCGGTGGCCTCGATTCAACAGCCTGATCTGCTGCCAGGAAAGTGTAATGAGAAGCTTCACACAGAGTTTGTTTTCTTAAGAAATCAGAGTCCGTACCTGTATTCGTTGTGTACATATGATCGCATTTCATCTGACCCATCTACTGCAATTATTAAGTTTGCTGATGACACCACCATAATGGGTTTAATTGCAAGCGGAGACGAATCTGTGTACAGGGGGAAGGTTCAAAAGGTATCCACATGGCGCTCAGAGAACAATCTGCACCTAAATATTGGCAAGACAAAGGAGATGGTGTTGGACTTTCGGAGGAAGAGAGGGGAGCTAGCCCCGTTGTATACGGGGGGGGGGGGCTGTGTGGAGAGAGTCTCTTCCTTTAAATACCTGGGAGTCCATCTCAGTGAAGACCTAACTTGGAAGGTCACTACAGCCCAGGTGGTTAGGAAGGCCCAACAGAGACTTCATTTCCTTAGGGTCTCCCCCATGCTTTTTAACATCTACATGCAGCCGCTGGGAGAGATCATCAGGGGGTTTGGGCTGGGAGTTCATCAGTATGCGGATGATACCCAGCTCTACCTCTCTTTCAAATCAGAACCAGTGAAGGCGGTGAAGGTCCTGTGTGAGTGTCTGGAGGCGGTTGGAGGATGGATGGCGGCTAACGGATGGAGGTTGAATCCTGACAAGACAGAAGTACTGTTTGTGGGGGACAGGAGGCGGGCAGGTGTGGAGGATTCCCTGGTTCTGAATGGGGTAACTGTGCCCCTGAAGGACCAGGTGCGCAGCCTGGGAGTCATTTTGGAGGTGCAGGTCAATTCTGTGTCCAGGGCAGCTGTCTATCAGCTCCATCTGGTACGCAGGCTGAGACCCTACCTGCCCACAGACTGTCTCACCAGAGTAGTGCATGCTCTGGTTATCTCCCGCTTGGACTACTGCAATGGGCTCTACGTGGGGCTACCCTTGAAGGTGACTCGGAAACTACAACTAATCCAGAATGCGGCAGCTAGACTGGTGACTGGGAGCGGCCGCCGAGACCACATAACACCGGTCTTGAAAGATCTACATTGGCTCCCAGTATGTTTCTGAGCACAGTTCAAAGTGTTGGTGCTGACCTTGAAAGCCCTAAATGGCCTCGGTCCAGTATACCCGAAGGAGCGTCTCCACCTCCATCATTCTGCCCGGACACCGAGGTCCAGCCTTCTGGCGGTTCCCTCGTTGTGAGAAGCTAAGTTGCAGGGAACTAGGCAGAGGGCCTTCTCGGTGGTGGCGCCTGCCCTGTGGAACGCCCTCCCAACAGATATCAAAGAGGAAAACAACTACCAGACTTTTAGAAGACAGCCCTGTTCAGGGAGGCTTCTAATGTTTAATAGATTGTTGTGTTTTATTTTTCTGTTGGAAGCCGCCCAGACTGGCTGGGGAAACCCTGCCAGATGGGCGGGGTATAAATAATAAATATATTATTATTTATTATTATTATTATTATTATTATGGAAGAACAAGGTTGGACAGCAACTGGTGATTTCCTTCTATCGGTCCATGATAGAAAGTGTTCTCTCATACTGCATTATGCTGGTTTGGCAGCCATGGACAGAGTCCCTACGGAGGGTGGTGAAGACAGCACACGATATCTCCTGCCCTTGGGTAGCAGATATCGAAGCATGATAAGCCGCAGCAACAGGTTAAAGAACAGTTTGTACCCATGGGCTGTGAGGCTGCTGAATGGCAGACAGCAACATTGCAGCTGACGTTCGAGGTTGGTGGTCGTACGACAGCACACAGAGTGTAACAAGGACTGAGAGATTGTGGGGGGGGGAGGGGGGCTGATTTAATCTCACTGTAAACAAGTGGTACAGTGACAATAAAGGATTTCTATTTCTATTAAAATAATAACCACATTTTAAACCATTTCTCAATTTAACCAAATCAGTCCCTTATAAAAATAGTCTCGCTCTGTTCTGCCTCGGTCAGACCACGCCTGGGATGCTGTGCCCAGTTCTGGACGCCGCAATTTAATAAGGATATTTATTGACAAGCTGGAAGGTGTGCAGAGGAGGGCGACCAAGATGATCCAGGGTCTGGTAAAGAAGCCTGATGAAGAACGGTTGAAGGAGTTGGGTATGTTTAGCCTGGAGAAGAGGAGACTGAAAGGAGATAGAATAATAGAATCATAGAGTTGGAAGAGACCACAAGGGCCACCCAGTCCAACCCCCTGCCAAGCAGGAAACACCATCAAAGCATTCCTGACATATGCCTGTCAAGCCTCTGCTTAAAGACCTCCAAAGAAGGAGACTCCACCACACTCCTTGGCAGCAAATTCCACTGTTGAACAGCTCTTACTGTCAGGAAGTTCTTCCTAATGTTTAGGTGGAATCTTCTTTCTTGTAGTTTGAATCCATTGCTCCGTGTCCACTTCTCTGGAGCAGCAGAAAAGAACCTTGCTCCCTCCTCTATATGACATCCTTTTACTGTATATATTTGAACATGGCTATCATATCACCCCTTATCTTTCTCTTCTCCAGGCTAAACATACCCAGCTCACTAAGCCATTCCTCATAAGGCATCGTTTCCAGGCCTTTGACCATTTTGGTTGCCCTCTTCTGGACACGTTCCAGCTTGTCAGTATCCTTCTTGAACTGTGGTGCCCAGAACTGGACACAGTACTCCAGGTGAGGTCTGACCAGAGCAGAATACAGTGGTACTATTACTTCCCTTAATCTAGCCCAGCTGAGGAATCCGTCCTTTCACGGGGACTATCATTCTGCCCTGCCAAATCCCAACACATGATTCAGTTCTGCGGGGACCTGGAAGCATTTTTCCGCCGTTTACGCCTGAAGGAGTATTTTCATCACACACAAGAACAAGACAAAGTAGAACAAACTACATCCCCACAACACAACACCTCTCAACTTACTGGGGAACAACCATCACCCTCCAAACGCATCAATGAACAGAACATTGACCACCAACTACCACCGAAAAGAAGTTACACAAAAAGGGACTCCACATGGACCCCTCCTGATGGACGCAATACCACACTAGATCTGTACATCGAATGCTTCCGCCACAGAATCCAAACGGATGTGACCAGAAAACACCATCGCTTACAACAAAATCTAAACCATGCTGAAAGGAGAGCCATAGAAAATCTCAGGAACAACCCAGACATTATAATTAAAGAGGCAGACAAGGGTGGAGCTGTCGTCATCATGAACAAAACTGATTACATCCAAGAAGCCCACAGACAACTTTCCAATACTGCCTTTTACATGAAATTGGACTCGGACCCCACACAAGCATACAAAAAAGAACTGAACAAGATTATTAAGGAGCTACCCCTACACATCCAAGAACAGATCCTCACAAACACACCAGCGGAACCTCGGCCAGGAACTTTCTATCTTCTACCCAAAATACACAAACCAGGAAACCCAGGACGCCCCATCATCTCAGGTATTGGCACCATTACAGTGGGTGTTTCCGGCTATATGGACTCTGTTCTGAAACAATATGCTATCAGTGCTCCCAGCTACGTACGTGACACCACAGATTTTCTGAGGAAAATACAATATTTGAACAATCTTCCTAACAATACTATACTAGCCACTATGGATGTGGAATCTCTATATACCAACATCCCACACAATGATGGTTTACAAGCCATAAGGAACACCATTTCAGATAAAACCACAGCGGACTTTGCTACCAAACTCTGCCACTTTGTCCTTACCCACAACCACTTCAAATTTGGTGATGACCTGTTCCTCCAGATCAGCGGCACAGCCATGGGCACCCGCATGGCCCCACAGTATGCCAACATCTTCATGGCAGATTTAGAACAACGTTTCCTTAACTCCTACCCACTCAAACCTCTCCTGTACCTGCGATACATTGACGATATTTTTATTATCTGGACACATGGACAACAGACCCTGGAAACCTTCCACCAGACATTCAATGACTTTCACCCCACCATCAACCTAACAATGAACCAATCTATGCAAGAAATACATTTTTTGGACACTACTATAAAAATACAGGATGGACGTATAGACACCACCTTATACAGAAAACCAACTGACCGACAAACATATCTACATGCTTCTAGCTACCATCCCAAACATACCAAACAATCCATCGTATACAGCCAGGCCTTACGTTACAACCGCATCTGTTCCAACTCTACAGACAGAGAATCTCACCTAAGAGATCTACAGCAAACCTTTTTAGAACTAAAATATCCACCTGATGAAGTTAAACAACAGATCAACAGAGCCAGACAGATACCTAGAGAGAACCTGCTGCAAGACAGACCCAAAAAAGAAAATAACAGAACACCACTAGTCATCACATACAGCTCCCAAGCTAAAACAGTACAACGCATCATCAGAGATCTACAGCCTCTCCTGGACAATGACCGCTCCCTTTCTCAAGCTCTGGGAGGAAGACCTTTCATTGCCTACAGACAGCCACCCAATCTTAAACAACTCCTCACCCACAATAATACAACCACCAGACTTAACATGGACACTGGTACCAGAGCCTGCAATAAACCCAGATGCCAACTTTGCTGCCACATACACCCAGACAACACCATTACTGGCCCCAACAACATCCAACATACCATCTCAGGACTATTTAATTGCTCATCCTCTAACATTGTGTATGCCATCAAATGCCAACAGTGCCCTTCAGCTCTCTATATTGGACAAACAGGCCAAACCCTACGCCAAAGGATAAATGGACATAAATCTGACATCAGGAACCAGAAGACAGAAAAACCAGTAGGAGAACACTTCAATCTCCCAGGACATTCTATACAAGATCTCAAAGTAGCTGTCTTACTACAAAAGAATTTCAGAAATAGACTGGAAAGAGAAGTTGCTGAATTGCAACTTATCACCAAGCTCAAAACCATGGAGGGACCTGGTTTGAACAGAGATATCGGGTTCTTATCTCATTATACATGATAAGCGATCTTCAGCCATCTCAACCCTTGCTTTTTCATGCAAAACCATTTGCAGTCGTTTGCGGTCATCAACAGCTATCAGTCAGTCAATCACCCATTTCCACCACCCTTCTGAGTGATGCCCCCTCCCCATCCCCACCCCTCCCCACCCCTTCTCTACATAAGTGCCTGGAAACTTCCATTTCACTGTATCTGAAGAAGTGTGCATGCACACGAAAGCTCATACCAAAATAAAAACTTAGTTGGTCTTTAAGGTGCTACTGAAGGAATTTTTTTATTTTACTTCGATCCAGACCAACACGGCTACCTACCTGTTCCCTTAATCTAGGTGCTATACTCCTATTGATGCAGCCCAGAATTGCATTGGCTTTTTTAGTTGCTGCATCACACTGTTGACTCATGTCAAGTTTGTGGTCTACAAGGACTCCTAGATCCTTTTCACAGGTACTGCTCTCAAGCCAGGTGTCACCCATCCTGTATTTGTGCCTTTCATTTTTTTTGCCCAAGTGTAGTACTTTACATTTCTCCTTGTTAAAATTCATCTTCTTTGCTTTGGCCCAGTTGTCTAATCTGTTGTTGTCATTTTTAAGTGTGATCCTGTCCTCTGGGGTATTAGCCACCCCTCCCAATTTGGTGTCATCTGCAAACTTGCTCAGGATGCCCTCAAGCCCATCATCCAAGTCATTGATAAAGATGTTTAACCCTGTGGCACCCCACTAGTCACTACTCTCCAGGATGAGAAGGAGCCATTGATGAGCATCTTTTGGGTTCGGTCAGTCAGCCAGTTACAAATCCACTGAATGGTAGCATTGTCTAGCCCGCATTTTACCAGCTTCTTTACAAGAATATCATGGGGCACCTTGTCAAAGGCCTTGCTGAAATCAAGATAGGCTACATCCACAGCGTTCCCTTCATCTACTAGGCTCATCTACTAGGTAATTCTGTCAAAAAATGAGATCAGATTAGTCTGACATGACCTATTTTTCAGAAACCCATGCTGACCGGTGGCCCTCCATCCTCTGCTTCAAGACCTCCAAAGCAGGAGAGGCTGCCACCCCTGAGCTCCACTGTCCAAATGCTCTTAGCGCATGATGCACCAGCCCTGAGGTGTGGAGGTAGAAAGGGGCAGAGCAGTGGAGCACAAGGAGTCTTGGGGGGGAAAGCTTTGTGCATCCACCTCTAGTCTTAGAATCATAGAATCCTAGAGTTGGAAGAGACCACAAGGGCCATCCAGTCCAACCCCCTGCCGAGCAGGAAACACCACCAAAGCATTCTTGACATACGCCTGTCAAACCTCTGCTTAAAGACCTCCAAAGAAGGAGACTCCACCACACTCCTTGGCAGCAAATTCCACCGCCAAACAGCTCTTACTGTCAGGAAGTTCTTCCTAATGTTTAGGTGGAATCTTCTTTCTTGTAGTTTGAATCTTGCCCCTTTCTGAATTTTATTTATTGCTGTGTGCTTTTCTTTTTGTAAATCTACCAAAGAATAAAATAAAATAAAATAAAATAAAATAGGGATGGATGGTTTTTCTCAGGGCGTGGGGGGGGGCACATGCGACGTGCCCCATTGGTGCCCTGGTAGTGGCACTTGCCCTTCTTCTGGTAGGGAATGCTGGGGGGGGGGAGAGAATGTCGAGGAGGGAGGAGTGTGAAATGTCTTTGTTTTCTCCTGAGGAGCATCCGAGGGTTTGGCTGGCAGGTGATGTGTGTGCAGCTGAGAAAGAACAAATCAATACCAGCCAGTCTGTTGAGGAGAGCAAAGCTGGTTGGTACATGCAGATGAGGCCATGCATATTCATCCGGAGCCTCGTCTGTCTGAACGCCTTCCTGCAGGTTTTCGGGGGTGGGTGGGATGCCATCAGGACCCATGGAGTGGAGTGAGCTGGAGGGCACCCCCCACGCCAAGGGGAGCCGGCTGCCAGCTTCTTGCCTCATGCTGAAGTCCGCGGAGAAGGGTCCTCGAAGCCAACCGGAGTCTGCCCCTTTGGCTTGAAACAAGACGTCTCCTCTTGCACAGCTCCGAAGTCTAAGGAATCTTCTTTGTCACGCCATCCCCCACAATTTCCAAGTCTTTCTCGTGCAATTAAGATGCTTCATCCTATGAATAGGAAATGTGGTGTGGAGATTCCGCCTGGCAAGGAGAGAGCGGATTAAATACAGTGGCCCCTTGGTTCTCAAACTTCATCCGTTCCAGAAGTCCGTTCCAAAACCAAAGCGTTCCAAAACCAAGGCGCGCTTTCCCATAGAAAGTCATGCAAAATGGATTAATCTGTTCCAGACTTTTAAAAACAAACCCTAAAACAGCAATTTAACGGAATTTTACTATCTAATGAGACCACGGACCCATAAAATGAAAGCAATAATCAATGCACTGTACAATAAAATAAATAAGACAGTATTGTAGATTCTGAAGATTAAATTTTTTTTTCTTGCCTGCGCTGATGATAGCCATTGTCTGTAGCTGGACTGGGTTCTGTCGTTTAGTCGTTTAGTCGTTTAGTCGTTTAGTCGTGTCCGACTCTTTGTGACCCCACGGACCAGAGCACGCCAGGACTGGGTTCTACACAGTCACAAAAACAAATTAACCAAAAAAGCCTCAAAAACAAAACCGCAAAATAAATCGCAAAAACAAAAGCACCATACCTAATCCGTTCAAGAAGCCCATTTGACTTCCTAAATGTTCGGAAACCAAGGCGCGGCTTCTGATTGGTGCAGGTGCCCTGGAAACTATAGCTGGCAGCTGCGTCAGACGTTCAGCTTCCGAAAATTCTTTGAAAACCGGAACACTTACTTCCGGGTTTTCGGTGTTTGAGAACCAAGGTAACACTGTGTTTCTTTTGAGGACCTGCATGATAAGGGGCTCCTTACAGCCTCTGGATCGGACCAGTCGGGGGTCCTTCTATGCCCAGGATCCAGTGTGTGGCCTAGTGGTTAGAGTTTAGGACCAGGACCTGGGAGAGACCTGGTCTCAAATTTCTACTTGGCCATGAAGCTCCCTGGGTGACTTTAAGCCAGAGGCTGCCTCTTGGGAAGAATAAATGGGGGGGGCAGAGCCATGCCTGGCACCTGGAGCTCCGTGGAGGGGGAAAGGTGGGGTGGAATAATGGCATGCCCGAAAGAAAGAAAGAAAGAAAGAAAGAAAGAAAGAAAGAAAGAAAGAAAGAAAGAAGAAGCACAAATGGCTTTTAATGCATTCGAGACGGGTGACCAGGGAGGGAGGCAGTCGGATCCTTGGATGCCGAGTCAAAGGTCTGGTAAAAGAAGAAAAGGAGATGGCGGAGAAGCTGAATGGATTTTTGGGGGGACTTAATTAAAAGCTTTTTGGCAGTCCCAAAACACCGTGTCTACGGGGCCTTCCTTCTTTGAGAAACGGAATGGCCCCCCTCTCCTTCTCCTCCCTGGAGAGTTTGGGTGGAGCCACACACAGGAAAAAACCACACACTATAAATAAGTCAGAAGTTAAATGGTGATAACAAAAGGGGTGGGGAACGCTATGTAAAAATCACATAGGAAATATTCTTTGCTCTCTGGCACCATCTAGTGTGTTGCATATTTATAACAAATCCAAAGCATTGTTTTTTGGACTGATGCCGCTGAGTCCTTTGTCCCAGAGCCACCGGCTGGGTCTCCCTGTTTGTCTCCATCCTGCCCCCCCCCTGTGCATTTGACCGGCAGGAGCTGCTCTCCCCTTTCCATCTCCCTGGGATGATTCCGTCCATCAGTGGGGCTGACTGCTCAGCAAACATGTTGTTACAAGTTTGGGGGGCCAGAGTCTGTGGGTGCAGGTCAGCCACAAATCCTGGAATTATAAAAGTTGGGATTCATCAAGGTTTGGTTAAAGCCCCAGGATTTAGCTAAGGAGACAGAAGAGCTCCAGGGGGAAGAGCAGCTGCCTTGCTTGCAGAAGGTCTCAGGAGAGCAACTGCTGCTAATAATAATAATAATAATAATAATAATAATAATAATAATAATTTATTTATAGCCCGCCCATCTGGCTGGGTTTCCCCAGCCACTCTGGGTGGCTTACAACAGAAAAATGAAATAAAACAATGAAACATTAAAAGCCTCCCTAAACGGGGCTGCCTTCAGATGTCTTCTAAAAATCTGGTAGCTGTTTTTCTCTTTGACATCTGATGGAAGGGCGTTCCACAGGGCAGGCGCCACCACCGAGAAGGCCCTCTGCCTGGTTCCCTGCAACTTGGCTTCTCGCAACGAGGGAACCGCCAGAAGGCCTTCAAAGCTGGACCTCAGTGTCCGGGCAGAATGATGGAGGTGGAGACGCTCCTTCAGGTATACTGGACCGAGGCCATTTAGGGCTTTAAAGGTCAGTGTAGAGACAGGACTGAGCTCGATGGACTGAGGGTCTGTCTCCACCCCAGGCCTCTTCCTATGTCCCTCTGTACTTGAAGGTCAAGAGGCCTGGGACTTTGCCCCCTCCCCTGCTTGCCCTCCTCCTCCTCCTTTCCTCCGCTGCTGCTGCTGCTGCTGCTGTTTTTCTCCTCTCTTCATTTCCTTTCCCAGCCGGCGCCTCAGTGCTGACGTCTGATCTGGAGAGGTTGGTGTGACCCTGACCCCAGCTGCCTTCCTTCCTTCCCCGCTTGCTGCCGGCTCTTCTCATTCCGCCGGCCATCCGCTGTTTATTGGAAAGACGCATTTGGCAGATTAGATGAAATTCCTCCTCGGGTTCTGCGCTTTGCAAATGCTCAAGTTTTGTTCCGGGGCAGAAGGGGCCTTTGTGTGCCTGAGTGGCCTTGCTAATGAGCTGGCGGGGGTGGGGGAACATGGAGTCCTGCAGCTCCCCATGGTGACCCACAGGTGAGAGTGCTGGGGGGGGAGGGGTGATGCTCAGGTGCCCCTCCTCCTCCTCCTCCTGTTTTTCTGCCTCCTCGATCTGGTCCTTCTTTTGAGCAAAAGCTTTGCCTGGCTTCTCCTCCTGAGTAGACTCTGGCAATAGATTCTACTTTTTCTTTTGAAAAGTATTTTCATTGCAAATAGCAGTGAAATAGCAAAAAAAGAGAGAACCTCATGAGATAAACGTGAAACCAGACTAAGCCAGGGTTTGCGTGGGATGCTACATTCGCTGGAAGAAATGATAAAAGCTGGTGATCCGAATATTTGCGGGAAGATACAGAAATGTGGGAGCAAGAAGCGTGTGCTGCGCATGACTTTCAAGATGTTCAGAAACGTCAACCTATAACGCAGACCCATTGGAGGCACAATGAACACCAAAAATAAAAAGGCTCCATATTGCATCAAAGAAATGGATGTTCCCGATGACTCAGCCTCCCCTGAGTTCTGCCAGAGATCTGCATTGCATTTTTATATTTGGCACCACGGGCTGGTGGGATCTCCCCTTCCTCTGACAAGCAAAACCAGACATGGCAGAATCAGTGAGAGGCAGCGGTGGTGTAGTGGTTAGAGCAGGGGTTCCCAACAAAATTTTCTCGAGGACCCCTCATCGAGCCGCTATTGTGACAAGGACCCCCATTAATTCCTAATCCTAAATCTAATTCCTAATTCCTAATCTAATTTTTCCAGTAAGCTTAACACTGATCTTGGAAGGGTTAGGTTCAAGGGACGCCGACGATTTAGGTTCAATGGACACTGACGAGATCGGTTCGAGAGTCACTGACTTACTTGCTTGAACATCAAATGCATTATCTTCCTCTTCATCTGTAGGCCTTTGTCGTTTTAACAAACCACTTTGTAACCAACGGTCCATTTTTAACTACGTGAACTGTAGCTTCCGTGAAAAACAACGCTTTGTTTACAAACACTACTGTTTTGCAAAGAGGCAGCGTGTGCCAGGGAGGAGGGAGGGGAATGGAGAAGCCAGGGTACCTGCGCAGTAGCGCACAAATGAAGCCGACGCGCGCAAAGCATCTTGGGGAGGTGAGCGTTAGCAGAATGCGCGCGCTGCCTCTTTGCAAAACAGTCGTGTTTGTAAAGCGCCACCTAACGGCATACAGCAGAACTACTGCCTCTATCTAATTATAGTTTTGCGCTAGACTCTGCTCATGCAGGAAGCGGCCAAAACGAAAAATCTGTTATCATACGAAATATATTTAATATATTTTTTATTCTAATAGCATCTTGCGGACCCCTCTGGCATAGCTCGCGGACCCCTGGGGGTCCCCGGACCACCTGTTGGGAACCACTGGGTTAGAGTGTCGGACTAGGACCGGGGAAGAAACCAGGGTTCAGGTCCCCCACTTGACCATGAAGCTACCTGGGCGTGACCTCGGGAGCCACTCACTGCCTCTCGGCCCTGACCTACCTCACAGGGTTGTTGTGGCGATCGAATGAGGAGGGGAGGCAAAGCACCACCTGAAGTTCCTCGGTGGGAAAAGTGGGATATAAATGCAATACATAAAAAATAAATACTGTGACGGGAGGCTGCTAGACAGGCTGGCTCTGCCCGGCCTGCACAGTCAGAGGCAGCAATGCTTCTGAACACAGTGGGACTTTGGTTCTCAAACTGAATCCGTTCCGGAAGTCCGTTCCGAAACCAAAGCGTTCCAAAACCAAGGCCCGCTTTCCCATAGAAAGTTGTGCAAAATGTATTGATCCTTTCCAGGCTTTTAAAAACAACCCCTAAAACAGCAATTTAACATGAATTTTACTATCTAATGAGACCCTTGATCCATAAAATGAAAGCAATCATCCATGTACTGTACTATCAAATAAATAAGACAGTATTGAAGATAAAAATTAAAATTATTATTTTTTTCCTTACCTGCACTGTTTGTTTGGATGGGGGCTTTGATCCATTTCTGCAGTCACACAGTCAATCAATCAGTAGCTGAACTGTGTTCCACATAGTCACAAAAACAAATTAACTGAAAAAGCCACAAAAACTCAAAATAAATAGCAAAAACAAAAGCACCATACCTAATCCGTTCAAGAAGCCCATTCTGGAAGTCAGTTTGATTGGTGCAGGCACCCTGGAAACAATAGCTGGCAGCCGCACCGGATGTTCAGCTTCCAAAAAATGTTCGAAAACCGGAACACTTACTTCAGGTTTCCGGCATTTGGGAACCAAGGCATTTGAGAACCAAGGGACCACTGTATCAGTTGCTGGAAACCAAAGGAGAGGACAAAGAGGCTCTTGCGCTCGGATCCTGCATTGGGGAAAGCTGGGCTGGAGAGGCCTGATCCAGCAGGCAGACTCTTCTTATGTTCTTCTGAGGAGCTGCTGCCTCCCCTTCCTGGGGGGGACGGGACTTCCCAGGCAGGTCCCCTGAGCTGTGTCCCCCACCCCACAGCCACGACCAGGAGCTCTGTGTGGCCCCAAGGCTTGTGTGCTGCTTGTGGGGTTGGTCCTCAGAAGAGGTACAGTTGCTGCTCTTGAGGCAGCCAGAGGTGGAGGCTCCCAGCAGGAAAGTCAGAGGAGGGGCTCCCCTCCAGGCTGCTAGCTTAAGTACCGCTGGAGGACAGAGAGAAAAGGAGGCAGGTCAAGATGGACCCGGAAGCCACTGAATATCCCCATTTCTCACTTGCCACCTACGTTACATACAGAAGCAGAAATATGGGGTGGGGGGACACCTGGCTTGCCAGTAGTACATGTGAAAAGGATCTGGGGGTCTTGGTGGATCACAAGCTCAACCTGAGCCCACCGTGTGATGCAGCAGCAAAAAAGGCTAATGCTATTCTAGGCTGCGATTACCATAATCAAGGACAAAAGTGGTAAGGACCTAACAGAAGCAGAAGACATCAAGAAGAGGTGGCAAGAATACACAGAGGAATTATACCAGAAAGATATGGAGGTCTCATACACCCCAGGTAGTGTGGTTGCTGACCTTGAGCCAGACATCTTGGAGAGTGAAGTCAAATGGGCCTTAGAAAGCACTGCTAATAACAAGGCCAGTGGAAGTGATGATATTCCAGCTGAACTATTTAAAATTTTAAAAGATGATGCTGTTAAGGTGCTACACCCAATATGCCAGCAAGTTTGGAAAACTCAGCAATGGCCAGAGGATTGGAAAAGATCAGTCTACATCCCAATTCCAAAGAAGGGCAGTGCCAAAGAATGCTCCAACTACCGCACAATTGCGCTCATTTCACACGCTAGCAAGGTTATGCTTAAAATTCTACAAGGCAGGCTTAGGCAGTATGTGGACCGAGAACTCCCAGAAGTGCAAGCTGGATTTCGAAAGGGCAGAGGAACCAGAGACCAAATAGCAAGCATGCGCTGGATTATGGAGAAAGCTAGAGAGTTCCAGAAAAACGTCTACTTCTGCTTCATTGACTATGCAAAAGCCTTTGACTGCGTCGACCACAGCAAACTATGGCAAGTTCTTAAAGAAATGGGAGTGCCTGATCACCTCATCTGTCTCCTGAGAAATCTCTATGTGGGACAAGAAGCTACAGTTAGAACTGGATATGGAACAACTGATTGGTTCAAAATTGGGAAAGGAGTACGACAAGGTTGTATATTGTCTCCCTGCTTATTTAACTTATATGCAGAATTCATCATGCGAAAGGCTGGACTAGATGAATCCCAAGACGGAATTAAGATTGCCGGAAGAAATATCAACAACCTCAGATATGCAGATGACACAACCTTGATGGCAGAAAGTGAGGAGGAATTAAAGAACCTTTTAATGAGGGTGAAAGAGGAGAGCGCAAAATATGGTCTGAAGCTCAACATCAAAAAACCCAAGATCATGGCCACTGGTCCCATCAGCTCCTGGCAAATAGAAGGGGAAGAAATGGAGGCAGTGAGAGATTTTACTTTCTTGGGCTCCTTGATCACTGCAGATGGTGACAGCAGTCACAAAATTAAAAGACGCCTGCTTCTTGGGAGAAAAGCAATGACAAACCTAGACAGCATCTTAAAAAGCAGAGACATCACCTTGCCTACAAAGGTCCCTATAGTTAAAGCTATGGTTTTCCCAGTAGTGATGTATGGAAGTGAGAGCTGGACCATAAAGAAGGCTGATCGCCGAAGAATTGATGCTTTTGAATTGTGGTGCTGGAGGAGACTCTTAGAATCATAGAATCATAGAGTTGGAAGAGACCACAAGGGCCATCCAGTCCAACCCCCTGCCAAGCAGGAAACACCATCAAAGCATTCCTGACAGATGGCTGTCAAGCCTCTGCTTAAAGACCTCCAAAGAAGGAGACTCCACCACACTCCTTGGCAGCAAATTCCACTGCCGAACAGCTCTTACTGTCAGGAAGTTCTTCCTAATGTTTAGGTGGAATTTTCTTTCTTGTAGTTTGAATCCGTTGCTCCGTGTCCGCTTCTCTGGAGCAGCAGAAAACAACCTTTCTCCCTCCTCTATATGACATCCTTTTATATATTTGAACATGGTTATCATATCACCCCTTAACCTTCTCTTCTCCAGGCTAAACATACCCAGCTCCCTAAGCCGTTCCTCATAAGGCATCGTTTCCAGGCCTTTGACCATTTTGGTTGCCCTCTTCTGGACACGTTCCAGCTTATCAGTATCCTTCTTGAACTGTGGTGCCCAGAACTGGACACAATACTCCAGGTGAGGTCTGACCAGAGCAGAATACAGTGGTACTATTACTTCCCTTGATCTAGATGCTATACTCCTATTGATGCAGCCCAGAATTGCATTGGCTTTTTTAGCTGCTGCATCACACTGCTGACTCATGTCAAGTTTGTGGTCAACCAAAACTCCTAGATCCTTTTCACATGTACTGCTCTCAAGCCAGGTGTCTCCCATCCTGTATTTGTGCCTTTCATTTTTTTTGCCCAAGTGTAGTACTTTACATTTCTCCTTGTTAAAATTCATCTTGTTTGCTTTGGCCCAGTTGTCTAATCTGTTAAGGTCATTCTGAAGTGTGATCCTGTCCTCTGGGGTGTTAGCCACCCCTCCCAATTTGGTGTCATCTGCAAACTTGCTCAGGATTCCCTCAAGCCCATCATCCAAGTCATTGATAAAGATGTTGAACAAGACTGGGCCCAAGACAGAACCCTGTGGCACCCCACTAGTCACTACTCTCCAGGATGAGGAGGAGCCATTGATGAGCACCCTTTGGGTTCAGTCAGTAAGCCAGCTACAAATCCACTGAATGGTAGCATTGTCTAGCCCACATTTTACCAGCTTCTTTACAAGAATATCATGGGGCACCTTGTCAAAGGCCTTGCTGAAATCAAGATAGGCTACATCCACAGCGTTCCCTTCATCTACCAGGCTTGTAATTCTGTCAAAAAATGAGATCAGATTAGTCTGACATGACTTATTTTTCAGGAACCCATGCTGACTTTTAGTGATCACAGAGTTTCTTTCTAGGTGCTCACAGACTGTTTGCTTAATGATCTGCTCTAGAATCTTTCCTGGTATTGATGTCAGGCTGACTGGGCGGTAATTGTTTGGGTCCTCTCTTTTCCCCTTTTTGAAAATAGGGACAACATTTGCCCTCCTTCAGTCTGCTGGAACTTCGCCTGTTCTCCAGGATTTTTCAAAGATTATTGCCAGTGGTTCTGAAATCACCTCTGCCAGTTCTTTTAATACTCTTGGATGTAGTTCATCTGGCCCTGGAGACTTGAATACATCTAAACTAGCCAAGTATTCTTGTACTACCTCCTTACTTATTCTGGGCTGTGTTTCCCCTGCTGAATCATCTGCTCCATATTCTTCAGGTCGGGCGTTTTTTTCTTTTTTGGAGAAGACTGAGGCAAAGAAGGCGTTGAGGAGTTCTGCCCTTTCTCTGTCCCCTGTTTGCATTTCACCATCTTCTCCTCTGAGTGACCCCACTGTTTCCTTGTTTTTCCTTTTGCTACGGACATACCCATAAAAGCCCTTTTTGTTGCTTTTAACCTCTCTGGCGAGCCTGAGTTCATTCTGTGCTTTAGCTTTTCTGACTTTGTCTCTACACGTGCTGGCTATATGTTTGAATTCCTCTCTGGAGATTTCCCCCCTTTTCCATTTTTTGTACATATCCCTTTTAAATCTTAACTCAGTCAAAAGTTCTTTAGATAGCCAGCCTGGCTTCTTTAGGCACCTTCCATGTTTCCGTCTCATTGGTATTGCCTGAAGTTGTGCTTTTAATATCTCCCTTTTAACAAACTCCCAACCATCATGAACTCCCTTCCCTTTTAGTATTACTGTCCATGGGATTTCACCCAGCGTTTCCCTAAGTTTTCTGAAGTCGGCTTTCTTAAAGTCTAGAATTTGGACCTTAGTATGCTTGGTTGCTCCTTTCCGCTGGATAATAAACTCCAGAAGAGCATGGTCACTCCCACCTAATGATCCTGCCACTTCTACCCCACTAACCAAGTCATCACTATTGGTTAGGACCAGATCTAAAATGGCTGATCCTCTTGTTGCTTCTCCCACTTTCTGGACAATGAAGTTGTCTGCAAGGCCAGTGAGGAATCTGTTCGACCTTATGCTCTTGGCTGAGTTTGACATCCAACAAATATCAGGATAGTTGAAATCCCCCATTACTCCTTTGGAATGCTTGGCCATCTGTTCCAGGAAGGCATCATCTGTGTCCTCAGTTTGGCTTGGGGATCTATAGTAAACTCCCACAATGAGATCACTGTTGTTTTTCTCTCCCTTAATTTTGACCCAGATACTCTCAATTTGGCTTTGAAGTTTTAAATCCTGGATCTCTTCACAGGTATACATATCCCTAACATATAAAGCTACTCCTCCTCCTTTCCTGTTTGGTCTATTTCTCTTAAATAGATTGTATCCCTCTATTTCTACATTCCAGTCATGAGACTCATCCCACCAGGTTTCAGTGATGCCTATTATGTCATATTTAGTTTGCTGTACCAAGAGCTCAAGTTCATCTTGTTTATTTCCCATGCTCTGTGCATTAGTATACAGACATTGAAGACCGTTGATCATTCCCCCATGTCTCTTATTTAAGGATATTTTCGTCCCACCACTAGGTCTGCATGCTGCTTGCTCCATTTGGTCCCTATACATTCGGATGATCATCTTCAGCATTTGATAGACTCCTACCTTCAGGACCACTGTCTCCCTCCCCCACATAAGTCAGTTTAAAGCCCTCCTGATGAGGTTTTTGAGTTTCGTGGCAAAAACATTCCTCCCAACTTTTGTGAGTTGCAGTCCATCACTTGCCAGAAGTCCATCTTCAAGAAACTGCAGACCGTGATCTAGGAATCCAAACCGTTCCTGTTTGCACCATTTGTGAAGCCAGTTGTTCACTTTCCCTATTTTTCCCTCTCTCCCTGGGCCATGTCTTTCAACTGGGAGGACAGAAGAGATGACAATTTGTGCATCTAATTGCTTCAACTTCCTGCCCAGAGCCTCATAATCATTTTTGATCTTCTGTAAGCTATGGCTTGCAGTGTCATTGGTTCCCACATGCACCAAAAGGAAGGGGTATTTGTCGGTGGGTTTTATGATTCCTTGCAGCCGTTCTGTTACATCTTTGATCTTGGCCCCAGGTAGACAGCACACCTCTCGAGACATCTTGTCAGGCCCACAGATTACTGCTTCTGTACCCCTCAGTAGGCAATCCCCAATCACCACTACACGCCTCTTCATAGACTTGGTTGGGATTCTTCCATGTGCTGTCCCTTCCAAGGTTACCTGCATATTCCCAGAGGACTGACTTGGTTGCTCGTCTTCATATTCCTCATCAACTGTGATGAGGGAGAGATCCTCAGGTGGAGTCTGTTTCTCGTCTTCCATGAGCACTTCAAAACGGTTGTGTAATTCTAAGCACTCAGAGCGATCCCTGGGCCTTCTACTTCTATGAGTCACGTTCCTCCATACATCTGGCTGCTGTGTTGGGGAACTGACCTCCTCCTCAGGGAGATCCCCTGTCTCCTCCTTGGTGCAGACAGTGTGCTCTGCTGCATCCAAGAAAAGCTCCAGCTCTTTAATTCTCTGGAGCGTAGATACACGCCCCTGAAGCTGCTGCACCTTCTCTTCCAGAAGGGCAACCTTGTTTTCTAGTAGGGCAACCAATTTGCAATTGTTGCAGGTGTAGCTACCCACATCCTTTGGCAAGAAAACAAACATTGCACAGGAATTGCAGGTGACAACGGTTGTTCCCTCCACCTCCATCTTGAAAACCTTGAGGTCAAGGGGGAAGAGGCCTAGGTCCCCCCTAACAAACGTTTGAGACTTGCTGCCCTAGATCAAAAAGATGGGTCAAACTGCACCGCTGCACTGCAAGTTCTGACTAAGCACACAAACTTACTCACACACAGCCCCAAAAGACAAAGCCACAAAACCTACAGAGTGTCTCCCAAGCTCAGCTCACCTTCTGCTCCTTCCTCAGTCGCTGCACTCCAAGCTCTGACTAGCTCCGCCCACAGCTAATCACCTGAACTTCCTGACTCACACTTCTAGGTGAAAGGTCACAGCCAGAAACAAACAAGGTCACAGCCAGAAACAAACACCCACACAAGCCTGAACAGTCACCCAAATCCAAGAGGCAGCAGCCCTAGAAAACCAGCACAAGCACACAAACAAGTAAGAAAACAGATAAGCACACAAACTTACTCACACACAGCCCCAAAAGACAAAGCCACAAAACCTACAGCGTGTCTCCCAAGCTCAGCTCACCTTCTCTTGAGAGTCCCATGGACTGCAAGAAGATCAAACCTATCCATTCTTAAGGAAATCAGCCCTGAGTGCTCCCTGGAAGGACAGATCGTGAAGCTGAGGCACCAATACTTTGGCCACCTCATGAGAAGAGAAAACTCCCTGGAAAAGACCTTGATGTTGGGAAAGATGGAGGGCACAAGGAGAAGGGGACGACAGAGGATGAGATGGTTGGACAGTGTTCTCGAAGCTACGAACATGAGTTTGACCAAACTGCGGGAGGCAGTGCAAGACAGGAGTGCCTGGCGTGCTATGGTCCATGGGGTCACGAAGAGTCGGACACGACTAAACGACTAAACAACAACATTCTAGGCTGCATCCACAGAAGTCTAGTGTCCAGATCAAGGGAAGTCATAGTCCCTCTCTCTTCTGCCGTGGTCAGACCACACCTAGAATATTGTGTCCAATTGAAGAAGGATGTTGAGAAGCTGGAAGGTCTGCAGAGGAGGGCAACCAGGATGACCAAGGGTCTGGAAACTAAGCCTTACGAGGAGCAGTTGATGGAGCAGAGTATGTTTAGCCTGGAAAAGAGGAGACTGAGAGGAGATAGGAAAACCATCTTCAAATATCTTAAGGCCTGTAACAGAGAAGAGGGAGCAAGCTAGTTTTCTCCTGCTCTAGGGGTTAGGACTCGAACCCATGGCTTCAAGCTACCAGAAAGGAGATTGTGACTAAACACCAGTACAAACTTTCTGACAGTAAGAGACGTTTGATGGTGGACCAGTCTCCCTCGGGAGGTGGTGGACTCTCCTTCCTTGGAGGTCTTTAAGCAGAGGTTGGGTGGCCATCTGTCCTGGATACTTGAGCTGAGATCCCTGCATTGCAGGGGGTTGGACTAGATGACCCTTGGGGTCCCTTCCAACTCTTAAGATTCTATGACAATATTACAATCAATCTCCAAAAGATATTCAATGCTGTCCAAATGGCATTTAAAAATGCTTCAAAAAGGCCTGGGATAATGAGAGTCTTATAATTTTTGTTGCCAAAAAGTCCCCCCCCCCGGGCTCCTCTTTTGCATTTGCAAGAATTTGACCTTCTAGTGTGGTCGCACCTCCCTCTGGGACTCCCTGCCTATTGATAGCAAGGAAGCAACTTCTCTGACCTTCTTTTGACACCTGCTAAAAACATTCTTGTTTAGACAAGCCTTCCCAGATACCTGAATCTGCTTTAGTCTAGCTGTCAGTAAACGGAGGTTGGTTTTCCCAGCCCAACTCCCTCTCCAGGGTCCCTCGAGGTCCGCTAGATGGAGGCTGCAAGCAGGGGAGTGGAAGCAAGGGGGCTTTCTTGGTCTCCCCGCCTGCCTTGCAGCTCCTTTTTAAACTTCAGAAATGGTAACGCAGAGACTGCCCAAAAGCGTAATACAGACGTCACAAAAGTGGGTTGTCTGGAAAACCAGAGCATGAAAGAAGTGTGTGTTTTTCCACCTTGCGTGGTTTTCCGGCCTGTCAATCCAGATACCTGGCAATGGCCCTTCCTGGCCTGTCTGAAACATTCTTTAGAACTGGTGACTCCGTCCCGAATCCCTTGCCATACACAAAAGATGCTCTTTGGACAGGTTTGCAGAGGGCTGGTCCGTTAAGGTCTTCCTGTGACTTGAGAGGGTCTCTGAGGCTGACTTAAGGGCCAGACTTGGCCACTGTGTTGCTCTCTTTTTCGGGAATATGGTTTATGCACTTATGTGCAAGCATTTACCTTGCACACTTACGAACAAGCATTTTTTAATGTCACCTTCTAATTCTTATGGCAGCATTTTAACCTTTTGTATGTTGTATTTCCCCCCTGGTTTTCTTGTTTTATCGTTTTAAATTACTTTGAGGTCTCTTTTTTAAAACAACAAAAACAACAACAAAGCATCGTATAAATTTCATGAAATAAGTGACTCAAATAAATAAGTCCAGGCGCTCAGAACTCCCTCTCTGTGACACAAGGTAGAATTTTGCTTTCCTGAGGGTCTCAAGTAATATTACGTCTCCCTTGACACTTTTATGTGTGCTTATTTTCATTTTATTGCATTGATTTCTTTGGTTTACTTCAACAAAATCTCTTTTTTTAAAAGCAATAGACAGCCAGAAGCACATCTCCTCTCGAGGGACCTTGGAGTCTTCTCAGCAAGATGAAAAGCCCTTCGTGAGCCTCTCAGCATCGCAGAGCAATCACAGGGAAGTGTAAGAAAAAACGGGGAGCTGAGATGAGCAGAGAAGCCTTCTCCTGGCAAGCGAGACCCACTGGGATGCTCACCCCCCTGGAGATCTAGGGCTCCTCCTGGGCACAAGGGCCCTGCTCTGCCTCCTCCTTCCAGCCATGCTTCCAAATCCCAGTTGCTAGAAACCACCAGAGAGGAGAATGGTCTTTGTGGTCCTTCTTCCAGGATTCCCACTGGCAACTGCTCAGCCGCTGTGAGATCAGGAGGCTGGCTACATGGAGCCCAGGTCTGATCCTGCCTCTTCTTATATCAGGCAGGCACCAGCAGTCGGGGAGTTCATAGAATCGTAGAGTTGGAAGAGACCACAAGGGCCATCCAGTCCAACCCCCTGCCAAGCAGGAGACACCATCAAAGCATTCTTGACATATGCCTGTCAAGCCTCTGCTTAAAGACCTCCAAAGAAGGAGACTCCACCACACTCCTTGGCAGCAAATTCCACTGTCGAACAGCTCTTACTGTCCTTCCTAATGTTTAGGTGGAATCTTCTTTCTTGTAGCTTGAATCCATTGCTCCGTGTCCGCTTCTCTGGAGCAGCAGAAAACAACCTTTCTCCCTCCTCTATATGACATCCTTTTATATATTTGAACATGGTTATCATATCACCCCTTAACCTTCTCTTCTCCAGGCTAAACCTACCCAGCTCCCTAAGCCATTCCTCATAAGGCGTCGTTTCCAGGCCTTTGACCATTTCGGTTGCCCTCCTCTGGACACGTTCCAGCTTGTCAGTATCCTCCTTGAACTGTGGTGCCCAGAACTGGACACAGTACTCCAGGTGAGGTCTGACCAGAGCAGAATACAGTGGTACTATTACTTCCCTTGATCTAGATGCTATACTCCTATTGATGCAGCCCAGAATTGCATTGGCTTTTTTAGTGCTGCATCACACTGTTGACTCATGTCAAGTTTGTGCTCTACCAAGACTCCTAGATCCTTTTCACATGTACTGCTCTCAAGCCAGGAGTTTATCGAGCGCATTAAAAAACAACCCTCATCTATTTGCTCAGTGACAGATTTTGGCGCCCAGAGACCGCAACTGATGTTCACCTTTTGCTGATAGGTTTCTTGTATATGAGTATATGAAACCATCCTAAATATCTTTGCAGAAGCTTATGAAAAGCTTGGCCTATCGCTCAACATCCAAACAACCAAAGTGCTGCACCGACAAGTACAAAATAACCCCTCTGCAGAGCCACAAATCCAACTGAATGGTGTAGCGTTGGAAAATGTCGATCACTCCTCCTACCTAGGCAGTTACCTTTCCACAAGGGCGGACATAGATGCCGAAATCCAGCACCGCCTGAGCTCTGCAAGTAGTATAAACACCAGCAACTGAGAAACACTGGTCTGCGAGTGCTCCAGTTGGAGAACAGCCTTGACCAAAGGTGTCATGGGCTTTGAAGAAACGTGCCAAGAGGAAGGCACGCTTGGCAAATCCACACTGTGATCAACTCCCGCCTGGAAACCAATGTCCCCACTGCGGAAGGACGTGTGGATCCAGAATTGGCCTCCACAGTCACTTACGGACTCATTGTTAAAACCGTGTTTATGGAAGACAATCTTACTTGGCTACGAGTGATTGCCAAAGAGAAGAAGAGAAGAGATATGTTTCATGAGCTGCTGTTGTGCTGTTATTGCAGTTCACCAGCTGGAAACTGTCTTGGTCCTTCCTGGACTTGTGAAAGGCGGAAGAGAACTACTGTAGTTTTGCAAATGAAAAGTAAATGTGGCTCAGGACTCAGGATTGTACAGAAGGTGCGCCTCTCCAACCCCCGGGGCAGCCTGACAGCGCTGTGCGCTTGGTGGGGGGGATACAGGTGTTGGAGATTCATTCCCTGTGTCTGCAGTCATGGGATTGTTGTCTATCACATAATAATAATAATAATAATAATAATAATAATAATAATAATAATAATAATATTTTATTATTTATACCCCGCCCATCTGGCTGGGTCTCCCCAGCCAGATGGGCGGCTTCCAACAGAAAAATAAAACACAGTAATCTATTAAACATTAAGCGCCTCCCTGAACAGGGCTGCCTTCAGATGTCTTCTAAAAGTCTGGTAGTTGTTTTCCTCTTTGACATCTGTTGGGAGGGCGTTCCACAGGGCAGGCGCCACCACCGAGAAGGCCCTCTGCCTAGTTCCCTTCAACTTGGCTTCTCGCAACAAGGGAACCGCCAGAAGGCCCTCGGTGCTGGACCTCAGTGTCCGGGCAGAATGATGGAGGTGGAGACGCTCCTTCAGGTATACTGGACCGAGGCCATTTAGGGCTTTAAAGGTCAGCACCAACACTTTGAATTGTGCTCGGAAACGTACTGGGAGCCAATGTAGATCTTTCAAGACCGGTGTTATGTGGTCTCGGCGGCCGCTCCCAGTCACCAGTCTAGCTGCCGCATTCTGGATTAGTTGTAGTTTCCGGGTCACCTTCAAAGGTAGCCCCACGTAGAGCGCATTGCAGTAGTCATTGCAGTAGTGGCATTGTCATCCCTAGGCTGGTGTGAAGCCATTGGACGGCATCCTGCCTTGTTCGGTGGCTGCATAAAGAGATTCAGTAGCAATCCGATCTTTGTATGCGTGGAAGTGCCCTCTTAGGGGAGGACTTGGCTCCTGGTGGGGAGGCAGGGATGGTTTGGGCTGTGAAAGTTAATATACCTGCAATCGTTTCCATCTTGTTTTATTGTTTCTGTTTTATGAAATTTGTGGCCCAGCCTGAGCCGTCAGCCAAAGGCTGGATTATTATCGCTCTGGGTGATTATCAGCTCTGGGTTTATTACTGATCCCCAGACATAATATTTGGGGTCATTTCAAATTAGCCGTGATTTCTGTGTGGAGGGCGTGAGGATGCAACGTGGCTCAAAGGAGCTTTGAGAGATGGGGGGTTGACCAGCAGACTCACCCAGGCAGAGCTCAGGGCTGTTGGGACAGAAGTCTAGAAGAGTTTCAGCCACAGCTAGGAGGGAGGTCCCAGGAGCCCCCCCCCCCACAGAGCCCCCCATAGACACCCAGCCGCTCCCAAACGGATTCTGTTTGCAGGCATTGAGTCGGGTTGCACAGTTAAGGAAATGAGCAGAGCTGCTGGGTGAGGCCAGAGGGAGTCTTCTAGCCCAGCCTCCTGTCCCCCAGTGGCCAACCAGAGCCCTCTTCAGGGGAAACTCCAAGCAGGACTCAAAACACCCGGGTGCCCTCCCCTCTGGTGGTCTTCACAAGCATCATTGCCTCCGACTGCTATTCCCCCACCCCCATAGGCAGTAAGTCCCACGGCGGTCCCCTTTGGGCCTGGGGTGCAGGAGGGAGGGGTCCAATTCTGGATTCCATCCCTCCACCATCCTCTCTGGGCTTCCTCGCTGCAAGAGTGTGGCTGGCAGATGCATTTCAGACCGGAGGCTGGAGTTCTTGGCTCAGTGGGGTAGCCCCCCCCTGCCCCCCAATACAGTGGTCCCTTGGTTCTCAAATGCTTTGGTACTCAAACAACTTGGAACCCAAACACTGCAAAGCCGGAAATAAGTGTTCCAGTTTGCAAACTTTATTCGGAAGCCAAACGGGCTCCATTTTGAGTGCCACACTTCCATTGTGAGAGTTACACTGGGGTCTGTCTGTTTTTGCTATTTATTTTGCATTCTTTTGTGGCTCTTTTTTTTCTTTTGTTTTTGTGACTCTGTGGAACCAAGTTCAGCTACTGATGGATTGATTGTGTGACTGCAGTACATTGTTTATTGCTTTCATTTTATGGATCAATGGTCTCATTAGATAGTAAAATTAATGTTAAATTGCTGTTTGAATGAGCTGTTTGAAAAGGACTGGAGTAAATTTATGCAATACTAGCTGACCCGGCCACGCGTTGCTGTGTTGTTGTTGTTGTTGTTGTTGTTGTTGTTGTTGTTGTTGTTGTTTTGAGAGTTTTGAAATCATTTGTATTTAGAATGGTAATGGTTTCATACGTTTGATTTTTGAATTTTAGGATCTATTCTGTTTGTCCGGATGTATTAACTTTGTCCTTGTATTTATGGGTTTGTTTGTTTTTTGTCTTCTTATGATTGTTTGGTTTTGGTTGTTTGTTTGTTTTGGTATTTTTATTTTTGGTATTTTTTTTTAAAAAAAGTTATTTATGTCCTTGAATGCTGTTTTATTTGTGGAGTGACAGGTTCAGCAAATAAGTTGATAAGTTGTTGTAATGGTTAGGTGTAATGTTGAGTTAAAAGTTACAGTTGTTTTGTACTGTGGTTGAGTTTATTATAAGACTTGACGGTAGACTACATTTTTGTGGTTTCATTGTTTGCGTAGATAATTATGTTTTGTGGATTGCCAACTCTTTGTTTGTGGGCCAGAGGTGGGAAGGGTTTAAGATGCGGTTGTTGTTGTTGTTGTGTGTGGTGTGTGGTGGTTTGGTAGTGTGGGCAGTTGGTGTGGTGTTTGGTTTTTGAGATTTTTGTCTGTGTTGTTGTGTATTTTGTGTCAATCTTTTGTGGATTGGAAGTGGTTTTGTTATTTGTGAGTGGTGGTGGTTCTGGGTGGGTGTATTTTGTGGAGGGTTTGTTTGTTTTTTGGTTGTGTGTTTGGGTTGGTTTGACGTTGTTTGTGAGGTTGATATGTATGCCGTTTTGACGGTGGAGTTTTTGTGGTATTGGTTACCTTTGTGCTGTGGGGTTGGTCTTGATCGGTTGGAGTCATTTTCCGTGCATTGGCTGAGGAGGCAGCAGCGTTGGGGTCTGCACCCTGTGGAATTTGGTTTGGTTTTGTTGTTTTGGAGGGGGGTGTCGGGACTTTGATGGTGGGAGGTGAGGGGACAGAGGTTGTGGGGTCGGCGGCTGTTGGTGGTCTTTGGTGGGTGGTGAGGCGTGGGAAGACGTGGTGGCAGGTTACGGGGTTAGGCTGCGGCAGTGGAGGGAACAGAGGTTGCGTTGGTGGGTTGCGGCCTTTGGTGGTGGGTGGCAATGCGTCGGAGGATGCGGCGGTGGGTTATGGGTTTGGTGGCGGGAGTGGAGGGGACAGAGGGTGGGTCGCTGGGTTACGGCCTTTGGTGGTGGGGGGTGAGGCGTCAGAGGTTGTGGCGGTGGTGGCTTATGGCCTTTCGCGGCAGTAGCTAAGGCGATGGAGGGTGTGGCGGCAGCAGCGGGTTGCGGCCTTTGGGGGCGGACACGGAGGCATGGGAGGTTGCGGACGGCTGTGGTCTTTGGAGGGGTGCTCTGAGGTGTCAGAGGGTGCGTGGGCAGCGGCTTACGGTCTTTTGCGGTGGTAGAGGAGGCGATGGTGAGTTTGGCGGCGGCAGGTTGGGCCTTTGGGTGCAGGCATGGAGGTGGGGATGTCAGGGTTGGGCCTTGATTGTGGGGTGGGTGCGGCGGTCTCGGGGTCCGTCCTTGGGCTTTGGGGTGGAATGGCTGTTTTGGTGGTGGTTGGACGGTGGTTGCTGACGTAACGATTTGGCCCCGCCCTCGGAGATCTGCCTTTCTATTGGATGCTGCTGGAGTCTTCAGAGCTTTTGCTGGTGACGTCTAATAGGGGCACCACTTTTTTACGTTTAATCATTATTTTAGGTATGTTGTTGTTGCTGTTTAGTCGTGTCCAACTCTTCGTGACCCCATGGACCAGAGCACGCCAGGCACTCCTGTCTTGCACTGCCTCCCGCAGTTTGGTCAAACTCATGTTCGTAGCTTCGAGAACACTGTCCAACCATCTCATTCTCTGTCGTCCCCTTCTCCTAGTGCCCTCCATCTTTCCCAACATCAGGGTCTTTTCCAAGGATTCTTCTCTTCTCATGAGGTGGCCAAAGTATTGGAGCCTCAGCTTCCGGATCTGTCCTTCCAGTGAGCACTCAGGGCTGATTTCCTTCAGAATGGATAGGTTTGATCTTCTTACAGTCCATGGGAATCTCAAGAGTCTCCTCCAGCACCATAATTCAAAAGCATCAATTCTTCGGCGATCAGCCTTCTTTATGGTCCAGCTCTCACTTCCATACATCACTACTGGGAAAACCAGTAGGTATGTTAGGTGTGTTTTTTGAAAATTTATTTATACCAGATCCCTCCCTGATGGGCATGGAACAATGTGTCCAAATTTGATGCAATTCGGTTCAGTGGTTACGGAGCAAGGCTGTTACATCCGCGCATGCAGTGGGAACATATATATATATATATGAAAGAACATTGTAAAGCTTTGAAAATGTTTGCAGGTTTACTTAAAATATTTTGTAATGTTGATATGTGGAACTGGTTTACAAACACAGAAGGGAATTTTTTTAAAGGGTAAAAAGAACGTAAATTGGGGGAGATAGGAATGCTAAAAGAAAGCCAGGGATTGGGAGAGGGGAAGTCGAGGCTCAGGATGAGCAAAGATGTAAGTGATGCTTTGATTTCGGGGATATGTGATAAAGTACAAAACGAAAAACCTAATTAAAAAATTATATATATATATATATATATATATATATATATATGTGTGTGTGTGTGTGTGTGTGTGTGTGTGTGTGTGTGTGTGTGTATATAATAGATTAATCTGGATTCTGCCTTTGGATAAAGGGCAGGAAGAGGGAAACTGGTCTCTTCTCGGTGCCTGGCTGAGATAAAAATAAAGGGAACAGGGTTGCTGAACTAAAAAATAAAAAATATACTAATATTATTATTTTTTGCTGTTTTAGGGGTTGTTTTTAAAAGTCTGGAACAGATTCATCCATTTTGCAAGACTTTCTATGGGGAAGCGTGCCTTCGTTTTGGAACGCTTTGGTACTGGAACAGACTTCCGGAATGGATTAAGTCTGAGAACCCAGCTCCCACTGTACCCCCCAGGAGCTGGAGTCAGGCAAGCCTCCTCCGCCTCCATCAGAGCCAGGCAGGTGCAGTGTGTTCGAGGCCAAGGGCGGTGCAGGAACACTCTGGAGGCCACCTGGGTGCCATGGCAACTCGTCACCAGCAGACACCCACAGAAGAGGGAATAAAGGGACCCCCCTCTTCTTCCTCACACTCCTGAATGGGAAGGGGTTGGCCCAGAGGTGCCGAGCTGGTGGGCTAAGCAGGGGGAAATCACCCCCAGAAGTGCATGGCCTGCTGGGGAGGGGGAAGATCTCCCAGAGCAGCAGCCTAGCAAGGGGGCACCTTGGGCCATTTGGAAGCTGGCTGGCCTGTAGGCTGTGTTGGGTCTCTCCTTCTGTGGGGCCGAGGTGGCAGGTCCTGGCTGGGGCTGCCCAAGAAGAGGGGGGGCCCTGCTGCCCTCCCTTTGCAGTTGGCGGGGAGTCACAGCCAGAGCCAAGTTGGCATAGCAGTTGGAGAGCGTTAGACTAGGGCAAGGGAGGGACTAGTGTTCAAATCCACTCAGCTCTCCCCCTTGGGGGCCAGTCTCTCCCTCTCAGCCTAGCCTACAAAGGCCCCAGCAACCTAGGAATCTTAATAGACTGCCTCTGGGCCTGGAGGTTCCATGGATCAGGTCAGTGGCCCACCTAGGCCACCCTCCTGCTCTCACAGGGGCCCCCCTGATTCCCTCTAATGAAAGACCCCCCAAGCAGGACCTGAGCACAGCAGCTGTGCTCCCCGCCCCTGCAGTTTCCAGCAGCTGGTATTCAGAAGCATTTATGTGCTTTGGTGTGCGCAGAGAACATTTGCTAGCCTGGTCTCCCTCCCTCCCTCCCTCCCCCTCTCCCTCCTCCTTCTTCATCCTCTGCTTTCTTCCCATCTCCCCCTTTGGTTTCTTGCTTCTTCTCACCCAAAGCATAGCCTCTGATGGGTCTCTTCCCCACCAGGGGGGAAAGTGGGTGGTCCCTATCCCTGGTGCTGAAAGAAGGGGCCCTGATAGGGCGCATGTTGACCGTTGTCCAAGGTGCTGAAGACGGGGAAACAGCATACTATAATTCAGGGGTCAGCAAACATTTTCAGCAGGGGGCCGGTCCACTGTCCCTCAGACCTTTTGGGGGGCCGGACTATATTTTGAAGAAAAAAAAGAACAAATTCCTGTGCCCCACAAATAACCCAGAGGTGTATTTTAAATAAAAGGACACATTCTACTAATGTAAAAGCCCCAGGCAAGCCCCACAAATAACCCAGAGATGCATTTTAAATAAAAGGACACATTCTACTCATGTAAAAACATGCTGATTCCTGGACCGTTCACGGGCCGGATTTAGAAGGCGATTGGGCCACATCCAGCCCCCGGGCCTTAGTTTGGGGATCTCTGCTATAATTGCTTGTGGGAATTGATGTTTTGGGAACCCGTCTGTCTCAAGAGACAATGGAGTGCATCTCCTGCTGGGGAATCATAGCTCCCGCTGTGGCTGCAGAGACCGGTCACTCGTAACTGCTGCCTCCCAAGCCTGGGCAGTGTGCATGGAGGAGCTGGGGTGCCCCAACGGGGGCTGCCCCATCTCGGCTTCCCTGATGGGGTCCAAAGGAAAGCAGACCAAGACGTTTAGCACAAGCTTGGCTGCAGGAGTTGCTGGAAGGAGGCATACCAGGCACCATCCAAGCGCCTTAGGGACTCTCCTCCCACCTGCAGGGATCAGGACCAGCCCCGCATTTCGGGCCCCTGCTGTGGGTGTCCCAGGTGGGCATCCTCAGCTGGCATCATTTCCTGCCACTTCAAACAGCTCCGGCTCCCCTGCCCATCTCTCCCCTGAAACCAGAAACTGCTGATGATCAGTCCTGCAAAGAGGATGAGTCAGGTATTAATTTGGGCTGCGGAAAAAGACATTTGAGTTGGCGTCGGAATGCAAAGCCTCTTGTTTTCCTCCTGTGCCCGCAAAATGCCAAGTCTTTGTCTCTCCGAGGAGGAGCTGGGATCGGTGAACTTCCCCGTGTGCACATTTTAACCGAGGGTCCCATGGAAACGGGGCTAAGTGGTTCCCACCATCGCCTCCCCGTCCTTGGCTGCTCACCTCTTTGCTGTGCTCTGTTGGCACTTTGGTTCCATAACGCAGAAGCAGCCTCTCACTGCAAGTTGCCTCTTGCCTCCGCAGCAAAGGCCCCTCCGCCAGCCTCCTCCTCCCTCATCGCTGTGTCTCTGGGCGAAAAGGACCTCATCCATCACACTCTGCCATCCGACCCTCAGGCTTCCTTGTTCTCTGCATGGCTCAGCTGCTTAGGGGATTCCTCCGGAGGAGGGTGGCCTTGATTTGTGACAGCTTTGCCAGAGAAACTTACGAATCCCGTAGGCACCGCAGTTGCCTTCCTTAACCTGTGATTTTTCCCTTCCCTCACGCCCATCAATCTCCACCTTTGCCTTAATAGAGCCACTCTTGCAGCTTCACTGCCGTTCCACCCCATGGGAACAATCGGGGACATCCATCTCCCCACAGCTAGGGATGCTTCATCTCAAAGAGGGCACCCCTCAGATATTTTATTTTATATTATTTTTTATTGAATGTATATACTGCCTGTCAGGGGTTCTTTCGACTACTCCAGAGTAACGACGCTCCCCATGCTTGTCTTTAAGCAGTTTTTATTGGTGCACTCTATTTACAGTGAGACGGGTGTGTAAAACATGTCTGCTCATTCCGATGCAGAATCCGGCACTGCCCCCCCCACGTGATCTCCCCCAACATAGGAGTCTCGGGACAGTGAATCTCCTCCCCTTTTTTCTCCTGCGTAATTCCGGAACCGGAGGAAAGGGTCTACGCTCCATGCTTTCCTTTTCCCTCCTCTCTTCCTCTCTCTCCCCCCTCCTGTGTAGCCGGGGCTCTCCCATGCTGCCAGAACCCTGGCACTCTCTCTCTACTTCCTGGCTTGCCTCCTCGGAGCCCTTGCTTCCATCACTGCTTGGGGAGGAGCTACTTCTGATGCAAGGGGGGGGAGGTTCTCTGTACTGTCCCCCCCCCCCTTACACTGCCCTATACCTGGATATCTCAGGGTGGCACACATAAAAAGATCACAGTTTATAAAATAAAAATAAAAGCAATAACCCAGTAATACCCCCACCACCACCAAAGAGTCACATTTTTAAAGGGTATGGGATGTTGATCAGGTCAACCAAAGGCCTGGTTAAAAAGGAACGCTTTTGCCTGGTGCCTAAAGGTGATGGCACCGGGCGAACTTCCCTGGGGAGAGCATTCTATAGATGAGGAGCCACTGCAGAAAAGGCCCTGTTCTCTCTTGGGGGTCCTTCCAGAAACTGCTCTGCTGCCTTCTAGATCTTAGGGGCCAGAAGTATGACTCCAGGGTGGTTCAGGTGATGCCGATCCCTTTCTGGTGCCTGGATACAAGGATAAACAATCATGATTCCTGCATTGCAGCGGCTGGACTAGATGATCTTTGGGTCCCTTCATGATTTTAGGAAGCCCAGAGCCCTCTTCCCAACACCACCATCCAGGCTGGGCTCTGAGGCTCCTCAGCTCCCTCTAGCTGGGTTGTAAACAGCTGCAAAGGGATCTGGGTCAGGGCACAAAAATGCTCTCGATATCGCAGGTCTGCTCCCACGGTCCAAGGTCTCCAGGGCCAGATGAACAACACCCAAGAGTATTAAAAGAACTGGCAGAGGTGATTTCAGAACCACTGGCAATAATCTTTGAGAATTCCTGGAGAACAGGCGAAGTTCCAGCAGACTGGAGGAGGGCAAATGTTGTCCCTATTTTCAAAAAGGGGAAAAGAGAGGACCCAAACAATTACCGCCCAGTCAGCCTGACATCAATACCAGGAAAGATTCTAGAGCAGATCATTAAGCAAACGGTCTGTGAGCACCTAGAAAGAAACTGTGATCACTAAAAGTCAGCATGGGTTTCTGAAAAATAAGTCATGTCAGACGAATCTGATCTCATTTTTTGACAGAATTACAAGCCTGGTAGATGAAGGGAACGCTGTGGATGTAGCCTATCTTGATTTCAGCAAGGCCTTTGACAAGGTGCCCCATGATATTCTTGTAAAGAAGCTGGTAAAATGTGGGCTAGACAATGCAACCATTCAGTGGATTTGTAACTGGCTGACTGACCGAACCCAAAGGGTGCTAATCAATGGCTCCTCCTCATCCTGGAGAGTAGTGACTAGTGGGGTGCCACAGGGTTCTGTCTTGGGCCCAATCTTATTCAACATCTTTATCAGTGACTTGGATGATGGGCTTGAGGGCATCCTGAGCAAGTTTGCAGATGACACCAAATTGGAAGGGGTGGCTAATACCCCAGAGGACAGGATCACACTTCAAAATGACCACAACAGATTAGAGAACTGGGCCAAAGCAAACAAGATGAATTTTAACAAGGAGAAATGTAAAGTACTACACTTGGGCAAAAAAAAAATGAAAGGCACAAATACAGGATGGGAGACACCTGGCTTGAGAGCAATACATGTGAAAAGGATCTAGGAGTCTTGGTAGACCACAAACTTGACATGAGTCAACAGTGTGATGCAGCAGCTAAAAAAGCCAATGCAATACAAACTTCCTCTGCATGTAACTGGAGATGGGTGTGGTCTCACCTGTGTGCAGGTAAACAAAAAGCACTGGTCTGGCAGCCATCTCTCTCTCTTTTGACTTCGCTCTCAAGCAAGCAACTGCTTAGCCAGAGATGCCCTCTTGGCTTCCAGGCATACGCTGGTGCTTAAAAAGAGTGTCTCTGAGCACATGCAGAGTACTTCCGCCCCCTGCCTTTGGAATGAGAGGGCAGTCCTTTTCCTGCTGAAGAGCGTGACTTCTGTAAGATCTTGGCACCTCTTATTTTTTATGTAGAAAATTAACCACTTGGCACGGCCAACGGCTTTATATCTGGGTCCCCTGGAGCATGATAAGGAAATATTTGATAAGGGCTTGTTGTGCGGCAATAAAATAATGGATAAATCTAATAAGGCCACAGAAGTGGAGCCAAGGAGAATCTGAAGCTCCATCTCAGCCCCTGATGCAATCTGAGGCCTGGCTGTGCAGGGGGACGGGGGGCACACAGACCCACATTGGCTGCCCCCAAGAGCCCCCCCTGCAGGAGCAGAGGCCTCACCTGAGGCTCCCCCCTGGCTCCCTGAATTGGGGGGAGTTTGTGCCTCATGGGCAGCAGAATGTCTGTTTTGCAGGCCCCGTGGGATGAGTTTTAAAAGGCAGGAGAGGATATATTAATTGCAATTGATTCCCCTGGGCCCTCATGTGTGGGAGCTGAGCAGTGTTCTAAAACTCCCATCCTTAGCAGCAAAATTAAAGCTTGTAGGAAGAGGCTGTGAAGCCTTCTTTTCATTAAGCCCAACTACAAAGTAGGCTATCCATTCTTAAGGAAATCAGCCCTGAGTGCTCACTGGAAGGACAGATCGTGAAGCTGAGGCTCCAATACTTTGGCCACCTCATGCGAAGAGTAGAATCCTTGGAAAAGACCCTGATGTTGGGAAAGATTGAGGGCAGAAAGAGAAGGGGACGACAGAGGACGAGATGGTTGGACAGTGTTCTCGAAGCTACGAACATGAGTTTGACCAAACTGCGGGAGGCAGTGCAAGACAGGAGTGCCTGGCGTGCTCTGGTCCATGGGGTCACGAAGAGTCGGACACGACTAAATGACTAAGCAACAACAACAACAACAACAAAGTAAGCTGGCTTTGCCCTTTCTTACCCCCTTTAACAAAGAAATCATAGAATCCTAGAGTTGGAAGAGACCACAAGGGCCATCCAGTCCCACCCCCTGCTGAGCAGGAAACACCTTCAAAGCATTCTTGACATATGGCTGTCAAGCCTCTGCTTAAAGACCTCCAAAGAAGGAGACTCCACCACACTCCTTGGTAGCAAATTCCACTGCCAAACAGAACTTACTTACTGTCAGAAGAAGAAGAAGAAGAAGAAGAAGAAGAAGAAGAAGAAGAAGAAGAAGAAGAAGAAGAAGAAGAAGAAGAAGAAGAAGAAGAAGAAGAAGAAGAAGAAGAAGAGTTTGGATTTGATATCCTGCTTTATCACTACCCGAAGGAGTCTCAAAGCGGCTAACATTCTCCTTTCCCTTCCTCCCCCACAACAAACACTCTGTAAGGTGAGTGGGGCTGAGAGACTTCAGAGAAGTATGACTAGCCCAAGGTCACCCAGCAGCTGCATGTGGAGGAGCAGAGACACAAACCCGGTTCACCAGATTATGAGTCTACTGCTCTTAATCACTACACCACACTGACTCTCTCGAATCTTTCCTGGTATTGATGTCAGGCTGACTGGGCGGTTATTGTTTGGGTCCTCTCTTTTCCCCTTTTTGAAAATAGGGACAACATTTGCCCTCCTCCAGTCTGCTGGGACTCCGCCTGTTCTCCAGGAATTCTCAAAGATTATTGCCAGTGGTTCTGAAATCACCTCTGCCAGTTCTTTTAATACTCTTGGATGTAGTTCATCTGGCCCTGGAGACTTGAATACATCTAAACTAGCCAAGTGTTCTTGTACTACCTCCTTACTTATTCTGGGCTGTGTTTCCCCTGCTGAATCATCTGCTCCATATTCTTCAGGTCGGGCGTTGTTTTCTTTTTTGGAGAAGACTGAGGCAAAGAAGGCATTGAGGAGTTCTGCCCTTTCTCTGTCCCCTGTTTGCATTTCCCCATCTTCTCCTCTAAGTGACCCCACTGTTTCCTCGTTCTTCTGGGGTTCCTTCCAACTCTGCAGTTACATGACTCTCTGGCCTCACTTCCCACCTGGCAAATGAAAGGAAGGGAGGATTGGCATTCCAGAGAAGTTGATTCCTCACTCACCTCCCCTATTCAGAAAAGGTCTCTGGAGAGGATTTCTGCTCTCCAGCTGCAGCCACTCTCTTTGCCCCAAAGTGGCACAAACGGTTTCTGCCCCCCTGCCATCGCCATTGTGCTGTGCCAGCCCAACCGAGCTGGAGCCCAAGGAAAGGAAACCAGCTTGTCTCCCCTCCCTTACCCCACCGGCTGCCAAAGGGCCCTCGCCAGCTCCTGCATTAAGACTTTGAGCTTAGGGGGTGATCTCACAACCCCAACTCACTTGGGGAGGGGGCACCCCCTCAGCAGCTGTGGGGCATTGGCAGGGCAGTTCTGGGGGGCTGAGTCATCAGCCTGGATGGGCACCCCCGTACTGAAGATCTCTGGGCACCAAGGCCCCTCCTGTTCCCCCCTCCCTGCTCTCTGCCTTTCCACTCTGAGTACCTGGCGGAGTTCCTTGTCTCTGATCTCTGGTTAAACACAAAGCAATTTGTTCTGCTACAGCTGTCGGCGTCTCCTCCCTGCGGAGCGGGGCAGGCGGGGGGGGTCCCTTCCCTGGCTCTGCACAAGCTCAGCCCCCGCTCAGCTGCTGGCACTCTTCCCTTAATCACATTCACACACGCCAGTGCACCCGAGAGGCCGCCTGGGCACTGCCATCTGGACCCTCTCTCTCACCCCAGTGCCAACTGCTCCCCCGCCACCCCCTGTCATGCGCCTCAGCGGTGCCAGGAATGAGTTTTAAACATACAGACACCTTCATTCGAGGCAGGGCATCAGCTCAAAGAGGCAGATGAAAGGAAGGACTTCTTCATGGAGTGAAAGTGTGGAACAGTATAAATGATCTTGTAATTTTTGTGTTTGAAGATTAACTTTTAGTTGAGTTAAGTTTTTCGGATCTATTGTATTATTTGTTTCAAATATTAGCGTGTTTGTTTTTGGTTTAAATTTCAATAAAAAATTTTAAAATGCAAAAATAATAATAATAGATGGCCGCCAAATAGAATGGCTTTAAAGGAGGCAAATCTATGGGCTGTCAATGGCTTTTAGCCAGGATGGCTCTGATCTTTCCTCCACAGTTAGAGAAAGCAGTGCTTCTGAAGACCCACTTCAGGAAGACACAGGAGAGGGCTGGGCATGTTTGGCCTGGAGAAGAAGAGACTGAATGGGAGAACCCTCCTCAAATACCTGAAGGGCTGCCATGCGGAAGGCAAAGGAAGCTTGCTTTCTGCTGCTCCAGAGGCTGGGAAAGGAGATTCTGGCAAAACATTGGGAATAACCTTCCGAGGGTGAGAGCGATTCAATAGTGGAGTGCCCTCCCCTGGGGGGGGTGGCGGCATCTCCTTTGCCTGAGATTTTTAAGCAGGGGTTGGAAGGCCGCCTGTTGGAGAGTCTGCAGCTGCAATTTCTGCATGGCAGGGGGTTGGACTAGATGGTCCCTGGAGGCCCCTTCCAACTGTACAATTCTGTGGTTCTGCCTACACACAAACACACACAGTCTAGGGAAAAGGCAGGATAGAAGAAAGTTAAGCAGAAGCTCTCCAGGGTTGCCTCCGATGGGCTGACCCAAGCGGTTCTCCTGCAGCTGATCCTGATGGAGTTTGTTTTATTCTTTCGGCTGCCCTCTGCATCTTTTGGAGCTTTCCATTGATTTGTTTTCTTTTGCATTTCTTGTCCTTTTGCCAGTCCTGGAGCAAATTGCTGAGGCCATCAAGGTAGCAGCAAAACAATCTTGTTCTCAGGCAAAGCCCTGTTCCCCTCCAGGATTCAATCCCGCTCCAAAATCTCAGCCCCCCCCCATCCCTCCCCTTGCCTCAAGGCCAGCGAACAAGGTGTCTTGCTGCACCTTAGAGACTGCCAGGTGCAGGAAGCCCTTTTCTCCCCAGGGTGGCAGCCCTTGTTCCCGAGTGTTGCCTGGAAATAGATGGATTTGTGCCTCTTCCTGCAAAAGTGCCTCCACCTCAGCCCTGAATGTTTCCTTGAAGTTCAGCGCTTGTGCCTTGGATGAAGCCGACAAAAGGCAAACAGAAAATGTCAAACCATTTAGGGGCTGCACTTGGTCCTTTTCTCTGATGCAGGGATCTCATTCCCCCTCCCCAGGGCAGCAAACTGAGCTGTTAGCGGCTCCACCAAGCTCAAGGCTGGTGTATTAATTGAGGGAGCCCAATGGGGGGGGGCAGGCCTTTGTCCATGTGGGTTGAGGAAGCCCAGGGCACCCAGGAGAATAAAATCTCCTTTGAATCATAGAATCATGGCGTGGCAGAGTAGGGAGGGACCCCATGGTCATCTAGTCCAACCCCCTGCAATGCGGGAACCACAGGTGAAGCATCCCTGGCAGATGGGCTCCCAACCTGACCCTCAGAGCTCTTGGGCACTGCAGCAGACTCCGTCTTAGAAGGGAGTGGGCTCTCCTTCGCTTGAGGTTTTTAAGCAGATGTTGGACAGGCGTCTGCTTTAGTTGAGATTCCTGCATTGCTTCAAAGAATCATAGCATCATAGAGTTGGAAGGGACCCTGAGGGTCATCTAGCCCTGCAGGGGGTTGGACTAGATGGCCCTTGGGGGTCCCTTCCAACTCTCCCATTTTACGATTCCATGAACCTCTGCTTAAAAACCTCCAACATGTGGGAATGTTCAGGGAGGCAGGAGAGGATATATTGTTTATTAATATTCTTCCTAACTTGTGCTAGCAAGTCCCTTTACTTCGCAGAGTTTCACATTCCTCTTTTAAACGCACAGATGATAACTGGCTGCAGGCTTGTGTAAGCCTCTCACTGTTAGGTTCCTGGTAAGTTCCCTTTTATCCCTCTTAACAGAATAAACATGCCCCAATCTAGTTTAAAGTCAACAAAAGTAGTTTACTCACATTCAGTTCACAGTTGGATCCCAGAAGGCAGACTTAGTTACAAAGTATATACATGTGGATCTATCCCCCTGGGGATAATCCCAGGGTCCTCTTCTGGCTGAAAGCCAACAGGGCAATGGTGGAGGAAGTCAAACAGAGCGAGAGTAGCAGCATGCCTTGTCCTTTTGTCACCTGGACAGGTAAGGTCAGGGGTCCCCAGACTTACCAGCCTTTGGGCCGGTGCCCGCTGCGCCGGCCGCGCGGCGGGCCGGAGGGCGGGAGAGTGCGCACGCAGTGGGCCGGAGGGTGGGGGAGTGTGCGCCAGTGCGCATGCGCACACCCATTTACTGGTGCGGTGGCGCGCTTCCAGGCCGGAAAAATCGCCGAAAATTGTCTGTGCACATGCGTATGGGCCTCCCCCGACCCGGAAGTGCAGCTCCCCTGACCCGGAAGTGCACCGGAAATGACCTCTTCTGGGTCGGGAGAGGCCCATACGTATGCGCAGAAACGATTTTCGGCGATTTTTTTCAGATCTGGAAGTGTGCCGCCACGCAGCGTGCTGCAAGAGCGGGCGGCGGCAGCGGGCGGCAGGGGTCGTTGCGGGCCGGATTGGGAGGCCAATTGGGCCGCATCTGGCCCGTGGGCCGTAGTCTGGGGACCCCTGGGTAAGGTCATGCCCACCTCTATTCGGTTTTTAAGATATACAAATAAATACATAACAGCAGGAAGCTTTCAACTGGCTGGACCAAACATTTCCCCACATGTATGTCCACTCTAGGAAAACAAGGAATGTTGTACTTGACTGCTACTTATGTATCACATCCCACACAATGGAGATTCAGGGACCACAGCTCAGCCTACTCCCTCTGGCTGCCAGGAAGGCTGCTTCTGCCCCAGAACATCGTCCCTCTTCCAAGGACCTCCTTTGGGTCTCCTGGCCAGAGTGCAAGAGGGGCTTCCTCGGGAGCCTCACCCCTCCCCTGCTCACCTTTCGGCAGGCATTGTACCGTATGTTACCTGTTGCAACTACGGAACACCCCACCTTTCCCCCAAGGAGCTCAAGGGGGTGGCCATGGTTCCCCCCTCCCCTCATTTAATCCCAACAACCCTGAGAGGGAGGGACTGGCCCCCAAGGTGAGTTTCATGGCCGAATGGGGATTCAAACCCTGTTCTCTCCCAGATCTAACCACTGCACCACACAGCCCCCTGCTGGAAGCCTCCCACCAGACACTGGTGGGTCTTCTGTGAAGGTGGCTTAGCAACCAGCCTTGACTCCTCATCCACTTCCTCACATCCATTGCTTCAACACCTTGTAAACCAAAATACCCCAGAGGGACTTGGCCGGATTCACAGTAAATGATGTCTGCAGCATTGCCACTGACCACTCACCCAATAACAAGGCTAGTTGGGCAGAATTTATTATTGACAAATCCATATTGGCTGCTGCTAATCACTGCCTTGTTATGTAGCTGTTTACAAATGAGCACATCCATCATCTTCTCTTCTTCCCAGGAACCCAAATCAGGTTTGGAAGAGACCTGGCCAAGACGTGGCAGAGGGTGTGTGCACCTGGCCGGACAGTTGTTTAGGGGCAGAATCGAGGGCTGCCCCCACTGGAGCCCCTCCTGGTGCCATTTCCCATTGGAGAAAGCCCAGGCACCACCACCACGCCCAACTCAGTCCCAGGAGAGCGGTGGCCCCTGAGGGCAAAGCTGTCAGCAGCAGGATCATAGAACTGTAGAGGTGGAAGGGGTTGCGAGGGCCATCTAGTCTAGCCCCCCTGCCTGCAATGCAGGAATCCCAGCTAAAGCATCCCTCACAGGTGGTCACCCAACCTCTGGTTGAAAACCTCCATTTGAGTCTTTGGAGAAGCAGACAACAGGTTTTCTCCATCTTGTGGGATGTGAAACACAAGAGCAGTCAAGTACAACATCCCACGAGTGGACATAGAAGGAGATGTCTGGACCAGCCAGTCGGAAGTTCCTGCTTCTCCTGGGCTGGGACAGACTTCCTCTGCATGTGACTAGAGGTGGGCGTGGCCTCACCTGTGCAGGTAACAAAAGGCACAGCACTAGCTGCCATCTCTCTCTCTTTTTGACTTCCTTCTTCAAGCAAGCAACATCTGGTTGGCCAAGAGAGGACAAAGGAGCTGTCTCCTTATGGGATAGTTTCCAGATGTATGTAACTTTTTCTAAGCTAAGTCTGCCTTCTGGGATCCTATTGTGAACAGATGTGTAATGTAAGTAAACTCTTTTTATACTTTTATAGAAGGCTGTGTTGTGTCTTATCTTTTAGGAGGGAATATAGGGGGAAATACCAGGACAATATTATTATAGAGGCTTTAGCGAGCCTGAGCAACGCATCCGCTGTGTGACTTTAAAAGGGGAATGTTGCTCTGCTAAATTGTGGAACTTGTTAACTCAAGTTGGAATAGGATATAATAAAACAATATTGGAATAGGATATAATAAAACAATATATCCTCTCCTGCATCCCTGAAGATTCCCACACATCTTCCATGGGGCACTTGAAGACGGCTCTCCTATCTCCTCTCAGTCTCTTCTTTTCCAGGCTAAACATACCCAGCTCCTTCAACCGTTCCTCATCTGGCATGGTTTGCAGACCACCATCTTGGTCGCCTTGGAAGGTGGTGGACTCTCCTTCCTTGGAGGTCTTTAAGCAGAGTTTGGGTGGCCCTCGGTCATGGATGCTTCAGTTGCAATTCCTCATTGCAGGGGTCCCTTCCACCTCTACAATTCTATGAGTCTATGGGTCATGCGGAGAGGACTCTGCTGCCCTTTCCCGTCCCACGATCCCCACGGCCCCCTCCTGCCCCCCCTGCTCTCTGTGCTGGTGGATGACAGGAGGCCAAGGCAAGGGCCGACCATCCTCGCAGCAGCTCCTCTTTCTCCGCAGCTGGGGGGGAGGCAGGGGGGGCAGGCTCTGGGCTGCAAGGAGAGATGACAGGCAGAAGACATTCATTAGCCTGGATGCTACATGACTCTTCCAGCTCCTCTTAATGCACTTCAAAGATGGAGATATATTTCTTTGACAGCTACAACAAGAACTGGATTTAAGATTCTGGCAGGAAACAGACGCAGCCTCAACGCTGTCAGGAGTTCTGACACCCCCTCAAGGAGCCTGGTGAGGGGGGGGGCAGCCAGGCAGGAAGCAAGGAAGGACGGCCACCACAGCCATGTATCAGGATTTGATCATGCATTTAGGAAACGAAGCAGAGTCAGCAGGCTTGCAGGAGGGAGGGCGACTGGACCACAGCCACCAAATGGGCCTGCCTGCTTGATGGGTTCCTTGAATTGTACAACCCACTCTTCCTCCCCAAGGAGCTCAGAGAGGCCGGCTTTGCACTGGACACAGAGATGGTTGGGTCAACCATCATCTGACCACCACCCCCAGCGGAGAAGAGGGACTCCAGTGGGAGGGAGTTCCTCAGCTCATCTCTGTGCTGTGTAAGGAAGTCCATTCTTTTCTCCGTCTTGAATCTTTCAACATTCCCCTTTATTGGATGTCTCCTGGTGGCCGGGGGTGGTGTGGTGTGGTGGTGGCACTGAATTTGCCCACAAGGATCCAGAAATAGCATTTTCCAAGAGGCAGGGAGCGGGCAAGAAACCATAGAATCATAGAGTTGGAAGAGACCACAAGGGCCATCCAGTCCAACCCCCTGCCGAGCAGGAAACACCATCAAAGCATTCTTGACATATGCCTGACAAGCCTCTGCTTAAAGACCTCCAAAGAAGGAGACTCCACCACACTCCTTGGCAGCAAATTCCACTGCCGAACAGCTCTTACTGTCAGGAAGTTCTTTCTAATGTTTAGGTGGAATCTTCTTTCTTGTAGTTTGAATCCATTGCTCCATGTCCGCTTCTCTGGAGCAGCAGAAAACAACCTTTCTCCCTCCTCTATATGACATCCTTTTATATATTTGAACATGGCTATCATATCACCCCTTAACCTTCTCTTCTCCAGGCTAAACATGCCCAGCTCCCTAAGCCGTTCCTCATAAGCCAGGCATCGTTTCCAGGCCTTTGACCATTTTGGTTGCCCTCTTCTGGACACGTTCCAGCTTGTCAGTATCCTTCTTGAACTGCGGTGCCCAGAACTGGACACAGTACTCCAGGTGAGGTCTGACCAGATCAGAATACAGTGGTACTATTACTTCCCTTGATCTAGAAGATGCTATACTCCTATTGATGCAGCCCAGAATTGCATTGGCTTTTTTAGCTGCTGCATCACACTGTTGACTCATGTCAAGTTTGTGGTCTACCACAACCAGGAGGAGGAGGAGCTCCCAGTCCCTCCCTCCCTCACCTGGAAGGGGCACAGGGCAGCCTGGCATGGGAGAGGGGGCCTCCCCAGGGGGCTCCTGCTAGGTCGCCTCTGCCCCTGCATGACCTATGGCCTGGCCAGCATTTGGGGAACTGACCCCATTTGGTGTGTGCCTGTGTTGGAGAGATGGATGCCGGGTCTGTGGGATGTGAAACACAAGAGCAGTCAAATACAACATCCCTAGAGTGGACATAGAAGGGGATGTCTGGACCAGCCAGTCGGAACTTCCTGTTTCTCCTGGGCTGGGACAGACTTCCTCTGCATGTGACTAGAGGTGGGCGTGGCCTCACCTGTGCAGGTAACAAAAGCATAGGACTGGCCGCCATCTCTCTCTCTCTCTTTGACTTCGTTCTTCAAGCAAGCAACATCTGCTTAGCCAAAGATGCTCTCTTGGCTTCCAGCCAAGAAAGGACAAAGGAACTTATTCCTTATGGGATAGTTTCCAGGTATATTACTTTTCTAAGCTAAGTCTGCCTTCTGGGATCCTGTTGTGAACAGAAGGACGTGAGTAAACTCTTTATATACTTTTCTATAGAAGACTTTGTTGTGTCTTATCTTTTAGGAGGGAATAAAGGGGAAAATACCAGGACAATATTATTATAGAGGCTTTAGCGAACCTGAGCAACGCATCCGCTGTGTGACTTTAAAAAGGGGAATGTTACTCTGCTAAATTGTGGAACTTGTTACGGTAACACAAGTTGGAATAGGATATAATCAAACAATTTATCCTCTCCTGCATCCCTGAAGATTCCCACAGGGGAGACACCTTCTCCTTCTTTTTACCTGCTCCAGAAGACATTTCTCTGGCAAACAAAAGAATGGTAACTGTTAGAATGATCAGGAGAGTAAATCCAAGGAGTAAATCCTATTGAGCTCAGAGGAACTTACTTCTGGGTAAAAATGCTTTGAATTGCCATGCAAGGCTGCCCAGTCTTGACTCAGTTACCTGGGAGTAAGCTCCATTGAATACAGTAGGAGTTACTTCTCAGTAGACAGTGTAAGGCTCCATTTACAATAAAGGAATAAACCGGTTTTGTGGGCATGCTAGAAATGTCCCCCCCCTTTTCCCCAAAGCATAACTGGGGATCAGGGGGCGAGGGTTCTCATTTCCTTCTTCTGGTGCTGAGAGGCTCCAGCAGGGAGGGCTCTTGGGGGGGGGGGAGCTGAGGCTCCCGGAGGCCCCACCAAGGCCGTTTCCATGCCATCCCTTCCCACCCCCTCCTCTCGCAGCTCAGAAAAGACACAGGAGATGAGCATCGCCCCAGAATGAATGATTCAACAGCCGCTGGCATATTTAAGTGAGGAAAGTGTTGAAGCCTGGGGGTGGGGGAGGCAAGGAAAGGAAAGAGCAAAAATCCCAGATCCCGGGGTATTTCTCTCTCAACCCCCCCCCCACAAAATCCAGGGACTGAGACCAGACTGCCGCTTTCTCCGCAGCCCTGCAAGCAGGAAGGAGGCACGAGGGAGATCACCTTGGAGAACCTTTATTTCCCAACAGACACACAGCCATGAAAACGACCCCTGACCCCCGCTAAAAGGGAGGGGGTCTGGCACAAACAGAAGCAGGGGATGTGCAGAAGAGAAGGGGCTTCTGTGTGGCAGAGGGTAGGAGACCCCAGGCCCCATTGCGGGGAGCAGCCTTGGGGGATGTGCAGAGTGGCAGGAAGGTGCCGGAGGGCAGAGCAGGGTCTGCCCCACGAGGGTGGTGGTGGCCCCCTCACCAGCGGGCAAGCCAGATCCCACGGCCAGCCCAGGTGGCTCCCTATGGGGGGGAGGGGCCCACCAGCTTGCTTTCCACCCTCAGCAGCCAAACATCTTGGCTCAGGTAGAGGGGTGGGGGCCTCCTGAGAAGCCCCTGCCTGGCTCTCTAGGGGGAGGCCATGGTGACGCGGGGACTACCGAGGAAAGGCGCTGCAGGAAGGCTGCTCCCTTCTGGAATGCCCACCCCACCTGCACCCGAGGCCACTGATTTGGGGTGTGGGTTTCCATGTCCGCCCGCCCTGTTCTCCACTCGGAGAAGCCCTGCCTCCCACGTCAAAAATATAGCCACATTAAAAACCCGAAATTAACAAGAAAACAAACAAAACAAAACAAAACCAAGGTGTCCAGCAGAGAAAGGCAGCAGAAGGGCCTTCGAAGCAGAGCAGTCGTCCTTTTCAGATTTTTCCGAGGATGGGGAAACTGCAGAGAAAGTCTAGGGCAGAGGCTGCTTTTGGTGTGGGGAGGAGGGGGGACTAAAGGAGACCCAGGGGGTGGAGTGGGGTACATGGGCCCAATGAGTGCCCCCCACCTGCATTGTCTCAGGAATAACAGTACTGTATCATACAATGGTAGAGTTGGAAGGGACCCCATGGGTCATCTAGTCCAACCCCCTGCAAGGCAGGAAGAGCTCAGCTCCTCTTTACGCCCCTTTTGCTTTACTCCACCCTGCAGCCTCCCCCCCCCCCAGGTGGCTGGCACCAAGGTAAGAGGGGAGCCAGGGAGGAAAGGTTTGGGGTGCCAGAGGGGAGGGTAGAGAAGCATCCTGGGGGGAAGGCATGCGAGGGAGCAGGAGGGGAGGGTCTCAGGATGTGGGGCAGCCCCCCAGAGCTGTCCGGCAGGGTCAAGGGGGCCCGACGCTGCTGACGGTGGTGTAGCTGAACTTGGAGAGGGACACCCCTGTGGCTGTGAGCTCGTCCTCCGGGGGCCGGGGGCGCCTCCGGCAGCAGGGGGCCACCCGGCCACAGGAGCAGGTGGCAGCAAAGGCCTTGCGGAAGCGCTTGTTCATGAAGCAGTAGATGAAGGGGTTGACGCAGGCGGAGGCAAAGCAGAGCAGCTGGATGAAGGAGATGGGGGTCCCCGAGAGGGCCTGGTGCGCGGCCTGCGGGTCAAAGGCCCGCCACGTGTTGACGGTGTAGAGGGGCAGCCAGCAGACAAAGAACATCACCACAATGGCCACCAGCATGCGCACCACCCGCTTCTTGGCCAGCAGCTTCGCCCGGGAGGTGTTGACGCGAGCGGCCTCCTGCTGGGCACCGTCCTCGGGGGTCAGGACCGACAGCTCCACCGCGCCCCCCGCCGGACGGGACACCTGGACATAGCAGCCGTCGCCCTCCTCTACGCAAGGCGGGAGGGGCTCTGCGGACCCCCCATTCTGCTGGGCTGGGGGACACAAGCGAGAAGAGGAAGAGGAAGAAGAAGGAGGAGGAGGAGGAGGAGGAGGAGGAGGAGTTTGGATTAGATAATCTGCTTTATCACTACCCGAGGAGTCTCTAAGCGGCTAACATTCTCCTTTCCCTTCCTCCGCCACAACAAACACTCTGTGAGGTGAGTGGGGCTGAGAGACTTTAGAGAAGTGTGACTAGCCCAAGGTCACCCAGCAGCTGCATGTGGAGGAGCGGAGACGCGAACCCGGTTCCCCAGATTAGGAGTCTACCGCTCTCAACCACTACACCACACTGGCTCTCAGGAAGGGCATGTGAGCAGGGGGTGGCAGAGCTGGAAGGGACCCCCCAGGGTCATCCAGTCAACCATCTGCAGTGGAGGAATCTGAGCTGAAACACCCCAGGCAGATGCCCATCCAACCTCTGCTGGAAAACCTCCGAGGAAGGAGAGTCGGCCATCTTCCAAGGTCACCCATTGGATTACTGCCAGAACGTTCTTCCTGAGCTTTAGGCAGAATCTCCTTTCTTGTTATTTGAATCGGTTGGTTCAGGTCCTCCCTTCCAGAGCAGGAGAAAACAAGCTTGCTCCACCTTTTATGTGACTTGAAAGGGGGCGGGGCTCTCCTTCCTTGGAGGTTTCTCAGCAGAGCTTGGTTGTCCCTTTTCAGGAGTTCCTTAGCTCCAATTCCTGCTTCCTTGGGGGTTGGACTAGATGACCCTTGGGGTCCCTTCCAATTCCATGATTGTGACATTTCTAACACAGAGCCCTTCCTCAGGCAAAACCAACAGGGTGGCCAACATTACTGTAGCTACAGAAGCAACATGAGGAACAAGGTTCAAAACGTTGCCCAAAAAACAGCAAAATGGTTTTTTGAAGCATCAAAACTGCCGGACACCAGTCCCTCTTGCCATGAGCCGAAGGCTTGCACAGATGAAAAGGTCTTGCATGGCACCTCAGCAAAAATAATTTTTGGGGGTGGGGTGGGTAGCCAGGACTGTGCATCTTCCCAAGCCCAGAGACCTGCCTCTCCCCCCCCACCCCAGCCTAGGGCTCCAGCGTTTCCCACCCCTGCCCCACACCAACCTTTGGCCTGCTGGGTGAGGTCCATCTCAAACTGGATACCCCTGTAGAGCTCCCGGGAGATCAGTCCGTAGGCCACGATCATCACCAGCCCTGGAATCAGGAAGAGAGTGACCAGCAGCAGGACGGACCTGGCCGGGAGGGAAGGGGACACGGTTGCCCTCGAGAAAGGCCTCACCCTCCGCCCTGAATTGGCCAAACCCTCTTTCCAAAGCGCTCCCAGGTGCACAAGGTAAACTCACGTCCACAAGTACGTAAACAGAACAGAGAGCGAACTAGTAGCAATTGAGCTCCCCTGTCCTAATAATAATAATAATAATTTACCGTATTATTTGTACCCCGCCCATCCGGCTGGGTTTCCCCAGCCACTCTGGGTGGCTTCCAACAAAGATTAAAATACATAAAAATGTCACAGATTAAAAACTTCCCTAAACAGGACCGCCTTCAGATGTTTTCTAAATGTCAGGTAGTTGTTTATCTCTTTACATCTGATGGGAGGGCATTCCACAGGGCGGGAGCCACTACCAAGAAGGCCCTCTGCCTGGTTCCCTGTAACCTCACTTCTCGCAATGAGGGAACCGCCAGAAGGCCCTCGGTGCAGGATCTCACTGTCCGGGCTGAATGATGAGGGTGGAGATGCTCCTTCAGGGTTACTGGGCCAAGGTCAGCACCAACACTCTGAATTGTCAGCCTTGGAGACCCTCGCCTCTCAAATCATGTCCCAGAGAAGCCTGAATGGACCAGCCCTTTGCAAAACCAGTCCGGCAAGTATTTCTTGAGCTTGCCAAGCAGACCTGTCCAAAGGGCATCTTCTGGGTATGGATGAGGAACAGGTTCTGGAGCCAAGGCATTCAGCATTTCCAAAGGATGTCTCAGACAGACCAGGAAGGGCCATTGTCAGGTACTGTCATGCACCTTGATGGAGAGACTTGCAAATAGCCATGTTCAAATATATAAAAGGATGTCATATAGAGGAGGGAGAAAGGTTGTTTTCTGCTGCTCCGGAGAAGCGGACACGGAGCAATGGATTCAAACTACAAGAAAGAAGATTCCACCTAAACATTAGGAAGAACTTCTTGACAGTAAGAGCTGTTCAACAGTGGAATTTGCTACCAAGGAGTGTGGTGGAGTCTCCTTCTTTGGAGGTCTTTAAGCAGAGGCTTGACAGCCATCTGTCAGGAATGCTTTGATGGTGTTTCCTGCTTGGCAGGGGGTTGGACTGGATGGCCCTTGTGGTCTCTTCCAACTCTATGATTCTATGAACTATGTTGGAGAAACAGGACCTCCGAGCATGAGCTGATTTACATGGCCAACCCATTTTGCAATGTCTCTGACGTTCTGCAATGGGCAAAAAACGTTTTCCTTCCCTTTCTCGTAACACTAGAATTCATGGCCATTCAATGAAGCTGAATGTCGGGTGATTCAGGACAGAGAAAATTAAGCCCTTCCTCGTGCAGCACAGAGTTAAACTGTGGAACTCCCTCCCCCAGGAGGCAGGGGTGGTCAGCAGTGGCTTTAAAGGAGGAGGAGGAGGCAGATTCACAGAGGAGGAGAGGGCTCTCGAAGGCTCCGAGCCAGGATGGCTCTGCCCTGCCTCCCTAGCTGGAGGCAGAAATGCTTCCGAATGCCAGTTGTGGAAACGGCAGGAGGAGAGAGTGCCCCTGGGCTCGGATCCTGCTTGCTGGTGTCCCACAGACAATTGTTCAGCCACTGCAGAAACAGGGAGTTGGACTGCGTTGGCCGCTGGGATCTGACAGGCCCTTACACTCTTAAAGCAAGGGCCCAAATGTCTGAAAGGGCAGAAAGCCACTACTCTGACCTACTCTGATCTGTCGGTTTGCCTTTTTCTGTACAAAATGGCTTTTTTATTATTAAAGAAAGACTGTGGCACATAGAATCTGATTGATGGGCCCATCAACATTCTGCCCAGGGCTGACCTCTCAGGCCTGGTTTACTAATTAAACTTGGCTCCTGTGCGGAGTAGCTAAAAGGAGGAACCGTTTCAACACATGTCATTGTGGCCAGCAAATTTACTGGGGAAGCTTCCAAACCTCCCCGGAAAGCGTTCCGTTCCTGACAGCAGCTTGAAGAAAGGATCCCCTGTCAAGCAAGGTGCAGAGACTTCAGCCCAGAAAGCAGACAGGCGCTCTGGGGCAAAACTTTGGCTCATTTTGTCTCTGATAGAAGATGCCACTCTAGATGCCAATAAAGGTGTTGTGATTGTGATTGCAACTCAAACTCTTCCCTTATGGACCTACTCGGACCCTGAGAACATCTTCCGAGGCCCCTCTTTGTGTGCTGCCTCCTCGAGAGGTCCAGAGGGTGGCAACACGAGAACGGGGCCTTCTCTGCAGTGGCTCCCCATCTGTGGAATGTTCTCCCCAGGGAAGTTTGCCTGTGAGGACTGGCTGCTGAGCTATCCGGGCCCTTGGCCTGATCCTGCCGGGCTCTCCTTCTGCTCCCAGCACTCTTCCCCCCTCCCACCGCCGACCACTACTCACCAGGCCTGCTTGACGTTGCTCCCAGGCCACTTGTGGGTGCACTGGGTGATGTGGGGCTCTGCGGGCTGTGTGGCGGTGGTGGTGTAGATGGGGTAGGGCAACATCAGTAGGGCCGAGATCAGCCAGGTGGCGGCGATGACGCGGTAGGCGTGGGAGCGGGTCTGCCACACGCGCGACTGGAGAGGGTTGCAGATGGCATTGTAGCGCTCAATGGCGATGGCGACAAGGCTGAAGGTGGAAACGCTGACCGCCATCCCTGGGGGGGGGAGGGGAGCGCAGGGTTGGGAACAGAGGAACAGGGTCAAGGAATCCTGTCTCAGACCCAGGGCAGCCCCTTCCCCTCCATGGGACTCAAGGGCCCCGGCTCACCCCAGCAGCGTAGCAAGCCGCTTGGATACTGGGAGCGGCAACCCGCTCTGTATCGCGCATGCGCTGCGTCAATGTGCATGTGCACTACAGAGTGACGCAGCACATGCGCACTACGGAGTGGGTAGCTGGTGGTGGCGCTCCAGCGCCGCCACCTGCAAACCGCAAGCAAGCCGCGGAGCGAGGTTTTTTACAGGGCGGCTTGGGAGGCACGGTTGCCCTGCCGCCCTGTAAAAAGCCTTGCTTTGCAGCTTGCGCACTCACCTGCTCGGTGTGCACTTTGCTTGTTCCTGGGTGAGGGGCGTCGCTGACACCCCTCCCTGGCCCACCCCTTGCCTCCGCCCGAGAAGGAAGAAGCACAGCACATGCCGGCCAAGCAAGTGAGCGAGCAGCCAGCCACCAAGCGAGGCTTTTTACCAGGCTGGCTGCTCGTTCACGGGGGGGCCGCCGAGTGTCACCCCCCTCCAGGGTGGCACTCGGGGCGACCCGCCCCCATCACCCCCCCTTGCTATGCCCCTGGCTCACCCATGAGGTAGGCGACGGCCTTGCAGACAGCCTTCCCAAAAACGAAGGTGCCCATCAGGCTGGGGATGAAGCTGAAGGGCAGGCAAAAGACGGCCACCATCAGGTCGCTGAGCGCCAGCGAGAGCAGGAAGGAGTTGGTGACGGTGCGCAGGCGCTTGTTGGCCACCAGCACCGAGATCACCAGGACGTTGCCAAAGACGCTCAGCAGGAAGATCACCGAGTAGAGAAGCACGCGCACCGTCACGTCCAGGTCTGCTGCCGAGGGAGAAGAGAGCAGGGGGAGAGGGGGGTGGCAGCAGCAGCAAAGCAGGCCGGCTGGCCTGGCCCCCTGGCCCCAGACAGGCTAATGCTACCCCCAGGGTGTCAGGGATTCTGTGACTGTGATTCCTCCATTGCTGGGGGTGGACTCGATGACCCCTGGGGGTCCCTTCCAACTCTACAGTTCTAGGGTGCTTGCAGTTTCTCTGTGCTGCAGCCTGGGGGTGGGGTGGGGGCACTTTAGCGATGAGCTTCCTTGGGGAGTATTATAATAAGAATACTTCCACCCCCTATCTGACTCGGTTGCCCCATATATTTTGGGCACCTTCCAACAGATATAAAAACATAATAAAACATCAAACTTCCCTAAACAGGGCTGCCTTCAGATGTCTTCTAGAAGTCAGATAGTTGTTCATTTCCTTGACCTCTGATGGGAGGGCGTTCCACAGGGCGGGTGCCACTACCAAAAAGGCCCTCTGCCTGGTTCCCTATAACTTTCCTTCTCGCAGTGAGGGAACCACCAGAAGGCCCTCGGAGATGGACCTCAGTGTCCGGGCTGAACGATGGAGGTGGAGACGCTCCTTCAGGGATAGTAAAGATAAAGGGACCCCTGACCATGAGGTCCAGTCGTGACCGACTCTGGGGTTGCGCGCTCATCTCGTGTAAAGCTTCCAGGTCATGTGGCCAGCATGACAAAGCTGCTTCTGGCGAACCAGAGCAGCACACGGAAACGGCGTTCACCTTCCCGCTGTAGCAGTCCCTATTTATCTACTTGCACTTTGACGTGCTTTCGAACTGCTGGGACCGAGCAACGGGAGCTCACCCCGTCACAGGGATTAGAATCGCCAACCTCCTGATCAGCAAGCCCTAGGCTCAGTGGTTTAACCCACAGCGCCACCTGCGTCCCCCCTTCAGGGATACAGGGCTGTTTAGGGCTTGAAAAGTCATCACCAACACTTTGAATTGTGCATGGAAAAGTACTGGGAGCCAATGTAGTTCTTTCGAGATTATGGTCTCGGCGGCCGCTCTCAGTCACCAGTCTAGCTGCCACATTCTGGATTAATTGCAGTTTCTGAGTCACCTTCAAAGGTAGCCCCACATAGAGACACATTGCAGCAGTCCTCCCTCCCTCCCTCCCAGACGGGGCAGTTCTGGATCCGGTCTGCCCACCTCTCCCTATCCATGCCACCCACCACCCTGGGGTGTTATTCCCCTTTCTCCTACCTGCTGCCGCCTGACCCTCTCTCAGCAGCTCCCCTGGTCCCCCCCTCCCTCACCCCTGCCACTCCACTGCCAGCCTCCCTGCTCTGAGCAGACTGCTGGCACTGCTGCCACCCATGGAGGCGTCACCAGGCCCTGGGAGTTTTCTGAGGGTGGCTCATTTCAGAGACAGGCCTTACCCACCTGTGGCTCATTTCAGAGACAGGCCTTAGCCACCCTCATGATGCCACCCATCCCAGAGGACCCAGGCGTCCTGCTCCCCTGCCGGACGCCTCTCCAGGTGTTGCTTCCTCTCGTTTCTCCCAGGGAAGAGGCCGCTGTTTGCCAAGGTACCTTTTTGCTGATAAGGATGTGTCAGTCGGCCGTGACACGCAGAGATGGGAGCAGAAGGCAGGAGGGAGCGGGCAGTGCCAGCGCCAACAGCCCCCCCCCCCGAACAGGGGTTTGTGTGTGGGGAGAGCTGTGTGCACACCTACACAAAGTAGCAGGAAGGCGCAGCGAAAGTCTGGGTCTCTCTCTCTCCCTGCCCCTACCAAGGACATGCCTTCCAGCTGACCCTCCCCAAAGAGGGAAGACCCTTGGGCATGACTGCCTGGCACCCCCTCTTGTGCCTCTGAGACCCCACCCTGACCCTCCACCTCCCAAACCTCCTGTCTGAATGAATGCAGGAGGGGTTAGGATTATAGTCGTACCTCGGAAGTTGAACGGAATCCGTTCCAGAAGTCCGTTCGACTTCCGAGACGTTTGGAAACCAAGGAGTGGAAACAATAGCGGAAGCCGCGCCAGACGTTTGGCTTCCAAAAAAAAGTTCGAAAACCTGAACAATCACTTCCGGATTTTGCTCATTCGGGAGCCAGAACATTCGACTCCCAAGGTGTTTGGGAGCTGAGGTACGACTGTACTTTTCATTATTATTTATTAAATTGGAGGCTCGCTTTATCTTGCCAAAGGCAACTCAAAGCGGCTTAGAAGCAAGCAGGCAAACAGACAGACAGACAGACAGACAGACAGACAGACAGACAGACAGACAGACAGAAATAAAACCACCACAGAGAGAGAGGTTAAAATAAAACAAAGAACATATTGAAATAATACCTTAAAGATACATTGAAAACACCATACCCGTTCTAAGAGGTCACAGATAAACACAAGCCAGAGAGCTAGTTAAAAAGGAAAGTTTTCGCCCAGCACAAAAGACATGAAATAATTGTGCCAGGTGAGCCACCCTGTGGAGAGCGTTCCACAAACTGGGAGCTGGTGTGGTTTAGGGCTGGTGACACACCAGGAGGGAGTCCAACTCTCTTTCACAGAAGGGAGACTGAGGGCCATCTAGTCCAACCCCCTAATGCAGGAATCTCAGCTAAAGCACCCATGACAGGTGGCCATCCAACCTCTGCTTAAAAACCTCCAAGACAGGAGAGTCTACCACCTCCTGAGGGAGACCACTCCACTGTCAAATAATAAGTAAATTACTCCAGATGTTTAGTCGGAATCTCAATTCTTGCCCTTTGAATCCACCAGTTTGGGACTGGGTGTTACCCTCTGGAGCAGCAGAAAACAGTCTTGCTTCATCTTCCGACTAAACATTAGGAAGAACTTCCTGGGAGCAAGAGCTATTTGGTGGGGGGGGCGGGGGGGCAGACTCCCTCCCTGGGAAGGTGGCAGATTCTCCTTCTTAAGCAGAGGCTCTGAAGCAGAGGTTAGCATCATCTGTCATTCTTGTTATCTATTTATTGATATCCTGCCTTTTTCCCTGTTGGAACTCATGGTGGCTGACAGATAAAATAAAAATAGCTAAAAACATAGGGGAGGAAGTCATTAAAAAACAAAAATCAACATTAATAGAATAAAACTGTCTGTCTGTCTGTCTGTCTGTCTGTCTGTCTGTGTCTGTCTAGTGCTTTTTTTCTTTAAAAAAATGTTTAGGGGTACTCTCATTTTCCTACTCATATTGAAATACTGCCCCTCAATGAGGCCAAACGTAGATTCTCAAAATGTTTTGAGGTATGCGTCCCTCTGCGTCCCCACAGAAAAAAGCACACTCTCTCTCTCTCTCTCTCTCTCTATCTATCTATCTATCTATCTATCATCTATCTATCTGAGCTATTTTAAGACATATGATTGTAATGAAACCAGCAGTCTCCCAACCCTTTCATTAAAAGGTCTTCTCTTCACCTACCCGGGAAGGACAACCAGGAGGGAGCCAGTCTAGCTTCCCAAGGGAGAGAGTTCCACTGAGAAGTCTGGGTGGGTGGCCATCTGTCTGGGATGCTTAAGCTGAGATTCCTGCATGGCTGGGGTTGGACTAGAGGACCCTTGGGGTCCCTTCCAATTCTACGATTCCAGGATTCTAGGGGGACAGCCCTTCTGATATTTGAAGCTGGCTATCCCATCTCCTCTCAGTCTCCAAGCCCAGCTCCCTCCACGGTTCCTCCGGCGCCTTGGCTCCCAGGTAATCCTGGCCTCCCTCCTCAGCACTGCGCTCATGCAGCTCTTACCCACAGGAGAGAAGCCAAGCCCCCCCCCCGAAAGCCACCCAGAGAAGAGACGCCAGGGGTCAAACCTGGAGGGACACGGCAGCACCCAGGCCACAAAAGAGCTCTGTGCACGCAAAGGGCAAGAATTGAGGCTGGAGGACCCGATCCAGTGGCCGACGGGGGGAAAGGGACGTGAAGGGGACACCACGTGGAGACGAGGGGGTCTCCCCGCTGCCTCAAACATGGGCTTGGCTTGGGGAGGCGCCCAATAGTTGGGTTGGGGGTTTCACCAGAAAATAGGGGTCTATCAAAAGGCACCCCACCATTTTCTGGTGCCAGGGGTCTCCTCTAGGATGCTGAGGGGGAAAGTCCATTACCCTCCCCAGCCCCGTTCGGACTGTGTGGCATCGCGGGTGGGGGGGGGGCTTGAGAGTTCCCACGTGAGAAGCGCAAGGGGGTCCCCGAAGGAACGTGTCGCGGCGGTTGTGTATGTTGCCTGTCCCCTTTGGTGGTGTCCCAGACCAAAAGGGAGACGGGGGATGGGGGAATCTTGCGGGGTGGGCGCGGGAGTTCCGCGGCCGAGAGATGCACGCGCGCAAGTGGCGGGTGGATTCCGGCATTAGGCTCTCCGGTGCCGCAGAGAAGGTGGGATTTTTTTTGGGGGGGGCTGCCCCGGTTCACCGCTGACCTGGGCGAGGCGGGGCCCCCTTCCTTCCTTCTCACCTCGGGCTCCGCGCGGGGGTCTCCGCGCAGCGTCGCAGCCTCCGCCGCTCCCGTTCCAGGCGCCGCCGGCCGAGCCGTTCCCGGTCCGGCCGCACAGCAGCGACTCGTTGAAGTGGCGCGGAGCCTCCATCCCTATTCCCTGGTTGGCGGGGCCGTCCGCTCCTCTGCTCCTCCGCGCCGGGCGCCCACCGGCCCAGCCCAGCCCAGGCAGACTGACGGACGGACGCCCCCTCCTCGCACGCCGCCGCCGCCTCCTCCGCCTCTGCAGCCGCCGCCGCCTCCACCACCGGCCGCCCGGCTCAAGCGCTGCTGCCACCCCGCGCCTGGCACCGAGCGCCGCCAGCCCAGCAGCGCCCCCTGACGGCGGACGGAGGCCCTCGCTGAGCCCTGGAGGGGCGCTCTGCACATGCCCCGGCGGCGGGGGGCGGAGCGCAGGCGAATCACAGGCTGGCAGAGTTGGATCTAGGGAACCCAGGGGTCATCTAGGCCAACCCCCTGCAATGCAATGCATTGCAAGGAATCACAGCTGAGGGCCGAGGGATTCCCTCCCTCCGCTCTGGAACAGCACTGCGGCGCCGAGGCTCACCCTTGAGCATGGGCAGAGTTCGGCGGGGCAACCGACACTTTTCCGGGGTGGCAAGGCGCTTTCCACACGAGGACCGCATCCCTTGCCCCAGGGCATGTGCAGAGTGCCTTTATCTCCAGGCTCCCTGGCCTTTCGGGGAACAAGGTCGGCCGGCCGGCGCTCAGACTCCAGCCAGCCAGCCAGCCAGCCGCGGTGGGGGGGGGCATCAAGAGACCCCCACCCCTGCGCGGGCCAGAGTTCAAACTGCTCGCCCTCGGGCTCCTCGAGTGAGGGGGGCGCGCGTCTCCCAGCAGCAGCCCCGAGCCGGAAAGCCTACGCCGTGTTTGCTGGGGGAGCGGCGGGCGGAGGCACCTGACCATCCATCCCCCCTCCCCGCTGTTGACACAGGTGGTTGTTTACCTGGCCGAACGACAGCCAGGTAAGTGCTGCCTGCGGGTCCGAGCGGGGAAGGGAGCCTTGGAGCCCTAGAGGGGGGCTGGCTGGCTGCTCCGGACAGGAGGTCTGCTCCTCCCCCAAGCCTCCCGACTGAGGTTCCCCCTCCTGGCACATCGCCTCCCCACGATCCCAGAGGGGAGAATTTTGAGAACTGCAGCTTCTCTCGTTCTTCCCCTTCCTCCTGGTCCCCAGTTCCCCTCCCAGCTGCCTCTTCGGCTAACCTACCTCTCAGGGTTGTTGTGGGAAATAAATGAGGAGGTGGAGAACCACCTTGTTACGCCACCTTGAGCTCCTTGGAGGAAAAAGGTTGGCTATGAACGCAATAAATAGAGCCAGAATTCTCTGCTAGGGGGGGGGGTCCCTCTCTGTCTCTTTGGAGGGGAGGCGCTGGCTTTCATTTGGCAAAGCAACGTTTTCAGAGATGGGGAGATGGGGGCCTCCTTGAATAGCAATCAAGAAAAGCAGGTTCTCCTCCGATGGCTTGGGGGGCTCTGCGCCTGCTTGGCCTGGGGCCTGCTCAACTTTCCCTTTCTTGGCTTCCCCTTGAAGCTGCCTTTTGATGTCTCTCTCTCTGAGTTTTGGAGAGAGGGATGAAGGGAGATCTGCCAGGGGGAGGAGGCTGGAGTGGGGGGGGGAGGAGGAGGAGACGAGGGGGTGACCTCCTCCTCTGTGCAGAGGGTGGCGGCTGCCACTAGGAATGGGGGGGGCAGCGGGGTCAGTGCTGCCAGGGACTGACAGGACGCTACACGGAAAGAGGGGCTGGAGCCTGAGGCAGGAGAGGTGGGCAGTGATTTGTGGGGAACTGAGGCAGCCAGGACAGTGTTCTTGAAACCACGAACATGAAGTTCGGGAGGCAGTGGAAGACAGGAGTGCCTGGCATGCTCTGGTCTATGGGGTCACAAAGGGTCGGACACGACTAAACGAAGCTTCAGAGCTGGAGGAAGAGGAGAAAAAGGCAGGTCAGGTCAGGCCAGGCCAGGGAAGGGCAGGGCCAGGGGCTTTCTCACCTTCTCCTGTCCCTCTGTCTCCCAGAACCAGGAGCGGACTGAAGAGGGAAGGGCAGAGGCAGCTTCCATGCAGGCTTAGTCTCTGGCTGTGAGGTGCATAAACGGATGGAGGGAGAGCTGCCCCTCAGGGCCGTCTTAAGCCCACCCAGCGCCCTGGCGCTAGGTCCCTCCAGTGCCCCCCTCCAGCGCCTCTCCAAGGGCCCGGGAGTGCCAAGCGGACCGCGGCAGCAGCGGGAGGCCACCTCCGAGGACTCAGCGCTGCGCCTCCTTCTCGTTTCCCCAGCGCTGGGTTTCACTCAGTCAAGCTTCACCACCAGCGCGCGCACCGCCAGCGCGGGACCAGCAAGAGCTGCTTGGGCGCTGTGCGCGCGCTGGTGGTGAAGCTCGACTGAGCGGAACCCAGCACTGGGGAAATGAGAAGGAGGTGCAGCGCTGAGTCCTCGGAGGTGGCCTCCCGCTGCTGCCGCGGTCCGCTTGGCACTCCCGGGCCCTTGGAGAGGCGCTGGAGAGGCGCAGCGCGGAGTTCTTGGAGAAGGAGCGCAGTCCTGGCCAAATCGCCGGAACCCTGCACTCACTTGGCGCCCTTCCAGCGCCCTCCAGCGCCCGGCGCCATGGTTCTCCACGCCACTAGCCTCTATGGCTAGGACGGGCCTGCGGCCCCTGTTCTTCCAGCTGCTCCATAGAGCTCCATAGAGCGCAGACCTGGGAATAGCTGCATCCTTTTGCTGTTGTTTAGCTGTTTAGTCGTGTCCGACTCTTCGTGACCCCCTGGACCATAGCACGCCAGGCACTCCTGTCTTCCACTGCCTCCCACAGTTTGGTCAGACTCGTGTTGGTGGCTTCGAGAACACTGTCCAACCATCTCATCCTCTTGTCGTCCCCTTCTCCTTGTGCCCTCCATCTTTCCCAACATCAGGGTCTTTTCCAGGGAGTCGTCTCTTCTCATGAGGTGGCCAGAGTATTGGAGCCTCAGCTTCTGGATCTGTCCTTCCAGTGAGCACTCAGGGCTGATTTCCTTCAGAATGGATAGGTTTGATCTTCTTGCAGTCCGGAGGCAAGGCGGGTGGGAAGCCAGCTGGCAAGGCTGGCACTTTTGGGCTCTGACCTGGAGGGTGGGAATGACTCTCTTCCTGAAGTCTCTTGGTCCTGACTGCTGGGGTGGTTCCTGGGTCTCCATCGGACAGGTCCAGAGGGCAACCATCTGGTAGCATGGATACACACCAGTTCTGACTTCAGGAACATTCACTTTGTAGTTGCATCATTTCATAGGGCATTTCTTTCTTCCAGAGACATTTGTGGAGGACAGACTCATACTTTACACCATTATTTCAGCTTCGAGGTCCTACATGATTCCCTTAGTCTTTGGGCACACACTTTATTAACAGGAGGTTACAGGACTGTGATGGGGCGCGCACACACACACCCAGGTCTGTTTACTTCAGCAGGAAGGAAGGAACCTCATGCTAGAATTCAGGAGTGGGAGGGATAGAAGGGGATCTCAGGGTCATCTAGTCCAACCCCCTGCAATGCAGGAATCTCAGCTCAAGCATCCATGGCAGATGGCCGTCCGATCTTTGCTTAAAAACCTCCAAGGAAGGAGAGTCCACCACCTCCCAAGGGAGAAATTTCCCCTGCCAAACTGCTCTTAGATGTCCCTCAAGGCAGCCAGTCCTGAGTTCTAGTCCTGCTGAAATAATCACATTGGCTACCAAGGAGGATCCAAGCGAAGTTTAAAATAAATAAATCATATTCTCATCATAAATGAGTGATACTTTCTGATGCATGCTTTTATGCTAATACAGTGCTACCTCTAGTTACGAACTTAATTTGTTCCGGAGGTCCATTAACCTGAACTTAATTTGTTCCGGAGGTCTATTAACCTCGCCGCCAGCAAACGGTTTCCATTCTCATTCTGGGGCAAAATTCTCAACTCGAGGTAACTCTTCCAGGTTAGCAGAGTTTGTATCCTGAAATGTTTGTAACCTGAGGCCGTTCGTAAGTAGAGGTTCTACTGTATACAAAAGTATATCATTTCCTCTTCCAGAAATGCTGAATTGCTAATTCAAGGGACACTGAAGTCCTTGCAGAGATAACAGGGCGGCTTTCCAGATTAGTTACCTGGGAGGGAGACAGTGGGCAGAGTGGCATTGGGCTCGCAAAGATGCCAGCTAATACAGGAATTGCTTTCTTGAGCCTTTTCAGCACTGCGATACCATTTTTATTTATTTTATTTTTAAAAAAGAATGATTTTAAAGTCATGGCAGTGTGTGAGCAAATACTCCACATCTGCCAAGCTTTCAGGAGCAGGACTAAGGGCTGAAATGAAGCCCCCCAGATCCCCAAAGGTTGAGGGAACGGGTCTATCTCCCTTCCTCCTTTTCAGTATCAGTTATTTCCACATGGCAGGTTTTGTTGGGGTTGAGATGACTGAGCTCACTATAGTATGATTTGTCAGCAATAAATATTATTTGTTCTTAACTGTAAGGGAAGTCACTTTTGAAACAATACAGAAGCAGTCAAAGGGAATTTCCTAGGAAGCGTTTTATTCAGTCTCACCCGCAATCATGTGTGCTGAACACACAGAAACACATAGATAATGTGAAATTACTGGGAGTTGCAGTCTCCAAATAACACAAAACACATGTAAGCAGATTAATGGAACAGGACACATGATTCCTCTACCTCCTTTTTAAAAGAAAAAAAATATTGCTTTTATGTATTTTCATGGTACAAAAGATAATTTTAAAGAAAATCATGGTTACAACATTCTTCTTCTTCTTCTTCTTCTTCTTCTTCTTCTTCTTCTTCTTCTTCTTCTTCTTCTTCTTCTTCTTCTTCTTCTTCTTCTTCTTCTATCCCTCGTAGCCGAGTAAGATTGTCTTCCATAAACACAGTTTTAACAATGGGTTCGTAAGTGACTGTGGAGGCCAATTCTGGATCCACATGTCCTTCCACAGTGGGGACATTGGTTTCCGGGCAGGAGTTGATCACGGTGTGGATTTGCCAAGCGTGCCTTCCTCTTAGCACATTTCTCCCTTGTGTCCTGAAATCGAGTTTCTTCAAAGCCCAGGACACCTTTGGTAAAGGCTGTTCTCCAACTGGAGCGCTCGCAGGCCAGTGTTTCCCAGTTGTCAGTTACAACAGTAAACAACAAATAACTTGTCCTGATGGAATTGCTGACATTCATAGAATCCTAGAATCCTAGAGTTGGAAGAGACCACAAGGGCCATCCAGTCCAACCCCCTGCCAAGCAGGAAACACCATCAAAGCATTCTTGACATATGGCTGTCAAGCCTCTGCTTAAAGACCTCCAAAGAAGGAGACTTCACCACACTTCTTCATCCTGCCATGTGTTAAAGTTTCATTTGATTATTCTAAAAGATCACGCCACCTTTTCCCATGAGTGCTGGGTGGACTCCTGCAACAGTCTTAACCATTTATATATTCAATAAACATTGGTCACGTGTTATAAAAGGAATATGGATTGTGTTTCCCCATCTTCTTCATTTCCCCTGGCAAACAAAATTTAAGATACTTAAATCGTGGTGCCCAGAATTGAACGTAGTATTCTAGGTGGGGCCTGACCAAGGCAGAATAAAGTAGTCTGCTTCTGCCTTCTGCCACACTGGCCTCTGCTCCTGGATTGGTGCTAATAATAATAATAATTTATTTATACCCTGCCCATCTGACTGGGTTTCCTCAGCCACTCTGGGCGGCTTCCAACAAAATATTAAAATACTATAGTCCATCAAATAATAAAAGTTTCCCTAAACTAGCCCGTCTTCAGATGTCTTCTAAAAGTCTTGTAGTTGTTTTTCTTTTTTTGACATCTGGTGGGAGGGTGTTCCACAGGGTGGGTGCCACTACCGAGAAGGCCCTCTGCCTGGTTCCCTGTAACCTCACTTCTTGCAGCGAGGGAATTGCCACAAGGCCCTCTGTGCTGGATCTCAGTGTCCGGGATGAACGATGGGGGGTGGAGACGCTCCTTCAGGGATACTGGACCAATGCTGTTTGGGGCTTTAAAGGTCAGCACCAACACTTTGAATTGTTCTCAGAAATGTCCTGGGAGTCAATGGAGATCTTTCAAGACCGGTGTTATATGATCTCGGCGGCCGCTCCCAGTCACCAGTCTAGCTGCCACATTCTGTATTAGTTGTAGTTTCCAGGTCACCTTCAAAGGTAGCTCCACATAGAGCGCATTGCAGTAGTCCAAGCAAGAGATAACCAGAGCACGCATCACTCTGGTGAGACAGTCCATCTTGGCTGATAAAAGCGAGCCGGGAAGGGCTGGGAGATGGGCTCTGGGGGTTAGTCAATGCTTCTCTATGTGAGGGAGCTGGATCGCTTTTATCAGCCAGAATGGATAGAGACAGGACTCTAGCACTCTCCCGCCCCGGCCCTGTTAGTATGCCCTGTTCAGCCCACGTCTTAAGCGCGTGAATGGGCTAGGCGACTTGTGAGGGACAAGGGATACAGGGAAGTCCCTCCCATCTTAAGTTCCAGCCCATCCCCAAGCGCTGGGGAGAGCAGGGAGAGCTCTGCCTCCAGCGGAGAATCAGGAAGTGGTGTCCGAGGCTCAGGCAAGGTTGCGGAGCCAATGACCCAGGTGGGACAGGAAGGGGGGAGCCCGGGGGGAAGGCCAATTCCCCCAACTCCGGAATTGCGCCGAAAACGTAGGGGGAAGAGGCTGGGTCTCCCAAAGCTTCTTTGCTGGAAGAAAACGCGCCAATCTCCATTCGGAGGTACTGACACCTCACCGTAAGCATGTATATAGATCGCTCTGAGCACTGTAAATAATCAGCACTTAATAAAAGTCTAAAAGGACTATGCTGCGAGGAGTCGTTACTCTAGAGTAGCCACATCAGCACCTCTGACACGACTGGAGCACCTTCACCGACCTTCCGATCACAGGAACAGAGACACGGCATTCCTGGAGAAGAGGTCCTGGTGCAGTGGACTCCCATCTGCTCATTGTGAGCACCAAAACTCAGCAGAGTAAAACAGAAGCAAAGCTGTGGAGGTTTTGAAGCACACCTAATTTATTTCTAACCGTCACTACAAATCACTACAGACATGCATGAGAGGAGCAGCTCTCATACAGCCATCTTATCTCTACACAGATGAAAGGGGAACTTTTTAGTACCAGAGACAGAAGAACCGAAGAACAGCTTCCGCCCCCTCCTTTCTCATAACATGAAAGTTAAACAAAAGATCAGGCAATTCTTGCAATGGGAGGGGTGAAAATGCCAACAGGCCCTCCTCCCAGGGGAAAGAGGAGTCTACCTCTTTCCGAATCTTAGCGACTTTATCTGCAATAAAACTTTGCAAAATCATTGCAAGAGATCATCTGTCAGGAATGCTTTGATGGTGTTTCCTGCTTGGCAGGGGGTTGGACTGGATGGCCCTTGAGGTCTCTTCCAACTCTATGATTCTATGATTCTATGTGGCCCGTACCAGGCCCTGATGGAGCAGGTGGTTCCGTTAAATTGCGAACCACCTGAAAGAGTCTCCTGTTGCTGTTTTCTGCAGATGCAATAGAGGCGGTGAAGGTCTTCTTTGCCGTCACTATCACCACTTGGTAGGCTCGACATCATGGGATAAAACCTCTCCTACCACTCTCTGGAAACCATTTGGATCCATTAAGTGGCGGGGCGGACCATCCGAATCGGTCCCACCTCCCTGCAGAGGGGAAGGGTCCCAGAGAAGTCCAGTTGCACCAGGAAGTGATCTGACCATGGCACTTGGTTAGTTTCACTTTTACTTAGCGTCAGATCACCCACGTCACTAGAAGTGAACACCAGGTCTAAGGCATGTCCGCAACTATGAGTTGGGCCAAACTTATTCAGGGACAGCCCCATGGAGGCCATGCTTTCCACAAAGTCCCAAGCGGCCCCTTCTAAAGTCGTGTTGGTGTGGATCAGGCATCCCCAGACTTCTGCCCTCCAGATGTTTTGGACTACAATTCCCATCTTCCCCAACCACTGGTCCTGTTAGCTAGGGATCATGGGAGTTGTAGGCCAAAACATCTGGAGGGCCGCAGTTTGGGGATGCCTGGTGTGGATGTTAAAATCTTCCAGGACAACAAAACTAGGTGTCTCCAGGAGAACATCTGCCACAAACTGAAACAGCTCAGGCAGGGAATCCTTTTTGCAGCAGGTAGGTCGGAACACCAAAAAGAATCCTGTACTGCCCTTATTGCCCAACTTCCAGAACATGCACTCAGAGAACTGGGTTTTCCCAATAGGACGCCTGGTGCAAGCTAATGACTTCCTAAAAATCACTGCAACCCCCCTGCCTCCTCACATCACCCGAGTTGCTGTGTGCTAGAGAAACCTGGTGGACAAGCAGTGGCAAGGACAGGCCCATCTGCTTCATCCAACTGAGTCTCCATTACACAAACCAGGTCAAGTCCTCCATCCACAATCAAGTCATGTATGACAGCCGTCTTGTGAGTCATTGACCTGGCATTGTACTGCAGCACCTTCAGGCCATGTGGGTCTCCCTTGCTGATTCCAGTATCCATCCGGTCAAGACCAGACCCGGAGGCAGGGATAGTCCGCAAACAATGACTAAACCTGCCTCCTCGGGAATTACATGGTCTGGTCTTAGTGTAACTCCTCCTCCTACTCGTGATCAGATGTCCCAGTGCATCCCTCCCTGTGGAACCTGCCCCAGCCATTCTGTTGGATGGGACCCACTCCCAGGCAGCCCTGACCCCTACCCTTAAAAACAAAATAAAAACCTATAGAAAAAACCCCAATAAAACAACAGAAACCAAATACAATAAAAGTTACAAACATACCAAGATTAAACAAATTCCAACCCCAACTAAACATCCATCCTGCCCTCCCCCCCAGCCAAAAAGAATTAAAAGAGCAATTTTAAAAACATTTTAAGAAAGAACTCTCTGCGCTGTTCTGAGTTCTCCTGAGCAGCAGCAGCAGCAGCAGCAGCAGTCCTTAAGAGGCCTGTCAGGTCCCATCCTGGACCAGATGGAGAAAGGCAGGGACGGGACCTGCAGGCACTCACAGCAGGGGATGCCTGAATATGTGATGAGCAGTTCCTTCATCCAAGTCATTTATAAATGCAGCATCCCTCTTGTCACTTTTCCCCAGGATGAGGAGGAACCATGAAGGAGTCCTCTTTGGGTTCGGTCAGTCAAGTCCACCTGACAGTTACCTCATTCAGCCCACATTTTACCAGCTTCCTCACATAAATATTGCAGGGACTTTGTCAAAAGCCTTCCTGAAATCAAGATGCACTATTTCCACAGCAATCCCCTGATCAAGAAAGTTTGTAACTCCATCCACAAAAAAGGGAGGAGAGATTTCTCTGGCTTGTCTTGTTTTTGAGAAAGCCATCCTTTCATCCTATATGTTTATGTTGTGAAATCTTCAGATGAAGAGCACATAAATTTTAAAAATGATAATAAGTAAGGATATTGACAAGCTGGAACATGTGCAAAAGAAGGCAATTTATGTGTTTATTTACTTTGTATACCACCCAACACAGTGGTGCCGACTTGAATAAAAAATTGGTGGGGGGCCAGGTGAGGCCCGCCTTGCACAATCAATCACATGATGCATGCACGCCATTGGAAGGGCAATGCCTATCAAGTGGGGGGGTTGCCCATCAAATATTTTATGGGGGGGCAAAGACCCCTTGGCCCCTAAGAGTTCTATTCCCTACACCCACAGGTCTCAGGAAGGTTACAACATAAAAACAAAATAATAACACAAAATACACATCTGTAACCCCCCTCCCCACCACATTTTAAAAGGGCATTAGATGTCAATCAGCCAAAGGCCTGCTTAAAAAGGTGTGTATTTGCCTGGCTCCTAAAGCTATTTAATGAAAGGTTTTTCCAACCTTTGTATGAATTCTTTGATACAAAGTGAGATTAGAGCCCTGACTGAAGCTCTTTCCACATTCCCCGCACAGATAGGGTTTTTCTCCTCTCTCTCTCTCTCTCTCTCTCTCTCTCTCTCTCTCTCTCTCTCTCTCACACACACACACACACATACACACACACAATATTCTTTAAAATCACTTCCGGTGTTAATCCTTCATTTATTTATTTATTTTTAACAGCCACAGGTCCGTTCAACTTTTGCTCGTATTCAAATAATCTGTCCATTAATTCAGCAGGCGGGGTAGTCCATTATAATTCTGTATGAAATATTTTTAATTTTCTTCTTTGTTTTCCTGTTGTTTTCCAAAGTCCTTAGCAATCTCACTTTCGGGTTTGGCAAACAAGGGCAAATCTCAGTGCATCACATCCAATACAAAGGGAGGCTTAGGTTTCTGCCATTAGCCCCAGGCAGATATCCAAAATTCCCTTCTGTCATCTCATTCCAGCTACTAACAAATTGACGCCTCAGCGAAAACACAATCACTCCAGTCAATAATTCTTTTGAACATTCCATTGAGGATTGTTGTCAGAATCATAGTCAAAATTTCACACAGTCCATTTCGAAGTTAAACCATAACAATAACAAAATACCCTTTAAATGCCGCTTGCATATTTCAAACACTAAATTTTTGGGGGGAAATTTGCTAAGTAAAACAGCAAATGCAAAATTTATCAAAAGAAAATAATGGAGGCTCGCCTCCCACACATACAAATCCAATTACAAAGTACTTCTCTAGATCAAAAACTTGGCTAATTCAGTTAGTAGATAATCTTATCTCCCGTAGTTCAAAGCATGCCCGTTCATTAAGTCCAAATGTCATCTTAAAAAACAGGTGTCCTCCGCTCATGGCGACAGCTTTGGAATGCTGACTCCCTTGTATGAATTCTTTGATGGGAAGTGAGATCAGAGCTCTTCCTGAAGCTCTTTCCACATTCCAGGCACGGATAGGGTTTCTCCCCTGTATGAATTCTTTGATGCTTAGTGAGATTGGAACTCGTACTGAACCTCTTTCCACATTCTACGCATGGATAGGGTTTCTCCCCTGTATGAATTCTTTGATGCTTAGTGAGATCGGAACTCATACTGAACCTCTTTCCACATTCTACGCATGGATAGGGTTTCTCCCCTGTATGAATTCTCTGATGTGAAATGAGAGAGGAGATGTGACTGAAGCTCTTTCCACATGGAATCACTGATAGGGTTTCTCCCCTGTATGAATTCTTTGATGGAAAGTGAGACTGTGGCTGTGAATGAAGCTCTTTCCACATTCCACACACTGATAGGGTCTCTTTCCTGTATGAATTATTTGATGGGAAGTGAGATTGGAGCTCGTACTGAAGCTCTTTCCACATTCCACACACTGATATGGTTTCTCCCCTGTATGAATTCTCTGATGGGAAGTGAGATGGGAGCTCTGACTGAAGCTCTTTCCACATTTGAAGCACTGATACGGTTTCTCCCCTGTATGAATTCTCTGATGTTTAGCGAGTTCAGAACTCTGCCTGAAGCTCTTTCCACATTCCACACAATGATAGGGTTTCTCCCCTGTATGAATTCTTTGATGGGAAGTGAGATTGGAGCTCGTACTGAAGCTCTTTCCACATTCCACACACTGATACGGTTTCTCCCCTGTATGAATTCTCTGATGGGAAGTGAGATGGGAGCTCTTCCTGAAGCTCTTTCCACATTCGAAGCACTGATAGGGTTTCTCCCCTTTATGAATTCTTTGATGGAAAGTGAGACTGTGGCTGTGACTGAAGCTCTTTCCACATTCCACACACTGATGTGGTTTCTCCCCTGTATGAATTATTCGATGTGCATTGAGATGGGAGCTCTGACTGAAGCTCTTTCCACATTCAACGCACTGATAGGGTTTCTCCCCTGTATGAATTCTCTGATGCTTAGTGAGATGGGAGCTATTAGTGACGCTCTTTCCACATTCCATGCACTGATAGGGTTTCAGCCCTGTATGAATCATTTGATGGGAATTGAGAGAGTCTCTCCGACTGAAGCTCTTTCCACATTCTATGCACTGATAGGGTTTCGCCCGTGTATGAATCATTTGATGGGAATTGAGAGAGTCTCTCCGACTGAAGCTCTTTCCACATTCTATGCACTGATAGGGTTTCTCCCCTGTGTGAATTCTCTGATGGGAAGTGAGATGGGAGCTCTTCCTGAAGCTCTTTCCACATTCCACACAGTTATGTGGTTTCTCCCCTGTATGAATTATTTGATGTGCAGTGAGATGGGAGCTCTGACAGAAGCTCTTTCCACATTCAGCGCACTGATAGGGTTTCTCCCCTGTATGAATTATTTGATGTGCAGTGAGATTGGAGCTCTGACTGAAGCTCTTTCCACATTCAGTGCACTGATACGGTTTCTCCCCTGTATGAATTCTCTGATGTTTAGCGAGTTCGGAGCTCTGCTTGAAGCTCTTTCCACATTCAATGCACTGATAGGGTTTCTCCCCTGTATGAATTATTTGATGGAAAGTGAGACTGTGGCTGTGACTGAAGCTCTTTCCACATTCCAAACACTGATAGGGTTTCTTCCCTGTATGAATTCTTTGATGGGAAGTGAGATTGGAGCTCGTACTGAAGCTCTTTCCACATTCCGCACACTGATAGGGTTTCTTCCCTGTATGAATTATTTGATGGGAAGTGAGATTGGAGCTCGTACGGAAGCTCTTTCCACATTCCACACACTGATACGGTTTCTCCCCTGTATGGATTTTCTGATGGGAAGTGAGATTGGACCTCTGACTGAAGCTCTTTCCACATTCAGCGCACTGATGTGGTTTCTCCCCTGTATGAATTATTTGATGTGCATTGAGATGCGAGCTCTGACTGAAGCTCTTTCCACATTCAACACACTGATAGGGTTTCACCCCTGTATGAATCTTTTGATGGGAATTGAGAGAGTCTCTCAGACTGAAGCTCTTTCCACATTTTATGCACTGATAGGGTTTCACCCCTGTATGAATCATTTGATGGGAATTGAGAGAGTCTCTCCGACTGAAGCTCTTTCCACATTCTATGCACTGATAGGGTTTCTCCCCTGTATGAATTCTTTGATGGGTATTGAGATTGGAGCTCTTACTGAAGCTCTTTCCACATTCCACACACTGATAGAATTTCTTTCCAATGAGAATTCTTTGTTGGGAAGTGGAATGGGAGCTCTGACTGCAGCTCTCTCCAAACTCCAAAGTTTTGCGTGGCTTCTCCTCTCTGGGGATTTTGTCTGGTTCACCTTTGTTCGCAATTTCCAATTCATCAAAATCTGCAATGGAGACAAAAAGGGATTAGAGCCTCAGGAACAAATGAAAAAGAACTGAAGGGAGTTGGACGTGTATTCATTACTGTCAGGGGACCTTCCTACAGGGAACCTCCCCCCCTCCTGTTTACCAGCTCTTCGCCCAGTAAGAGCAGCAGCAGTGGGTCAGGTGGGGAGAATGAGGAAGTTAGCGGTATGGAGGTGGCAAGGCTCAGTGATGTGGGAGAGCCTTGACCAAGAGGTGGAAGGGAACAGGCAGCCCCTTCTGGCGCCTGAATTAAGGCGTGCCACTAAACCTAAGGTCGGGAGGAGGCGTTTCGGGGTGCCCAAACTCTTATGCTGGTCACACAACAGGAAACGTCCACTCCCGGACTCTGCAAGTGACTAGGAGGTCATGTTTTCTGCTATCTCTGCACTGTAAATACTATGCACAATAAAACCTTTAAAGACAAGCACAGACTTGGGCGTCCTTTCTCGAGAGTAGCCGCAACAGCACCATTACGATTACTTTTGTGGTTTGTCATTTACCAACATATTTATTATTAGATTCTGATGGGGTGTTGAATTTTGCTTACTTTGATGTACAGTAGTGGTCAAAATTGTGGAAGCCTTTTGGAAAAAAAGTAAATTTCAGAGGTTTGATGGATCATAACACTACTTCTTTTTGAGTACGGTAATATCATACAATTATGTATCAATGGAAAGATAATTTAATCAAGAATGTAATTACCTGTATTCTATCAAAAGTTATAGCCAAATAACTAGAAAAAGGAGGCACAACTTGCTTAGGTTGACTTTTGTCAGATTGTTATGTGATTGCTATGAGGTTGGTTGATTTTTTTTGTCTTCTTTCGTTTCGTGAGTTTGAAGAACATAATAAAATGAAAGAAAAATATGGGAGAAGAAGAATCAGAGAAGATTTACATCCTACTGGCATTACACCTACCGTGAAACACCCAGTTAGTGTTATGATCTGGGGTTGTATAACACCAAAAGGTGTGCGCAGGATTTAGTGGGAATGTAAAATCCCCAAATACATAAGTCAAATACTTGAGCCCAAACTGAAGCGTTCCGCATGTGATCTTTTCCTAGATACTGAAGCATGCATATTTATTTATTTAATATTTCAACAGGATTCAGTTCCATGTCATGTTGCTGCTGTGTGCAAAAGGTGGTTTCAATATAATCATATTCCACTGCTGGAATGGCCTGAGAATAGCCCAGACCTTAACCAAATCGAAAATCTATAGAGCCGACAAAAGAAACTTGTTAGTCAGAAGCAATCCAGCAATACAGTGGTACCTTGGTTTACGAACTTAATCCATTCTGAAGTCCATTCTTAAACCAAAACCCTAACCCTAAAGTGTTCTTAAACCAAGGCGTGCTTTCCCATAGAAAGTAATGGGAAATGTATTAATCCATTCCACTTTAAAAAACAACCCCTAAAACAGTGCTTTAACATGAATTTTACTATCTAACAAGACCGTTGATCCATAAAATGAAAGCAATCATCCATGTATACCACTGTATAATTTTTTTTATATACCTCCCTTCATCCCAATATCACACAGCAGTTCACAACATAAAAACACATAACGAGAAGACGAGTTAACCGGCTTGACAGGGAGTAGTAGTTACTTCCCTCTGGAAGTGGAGAAGAAGTTCCACACTGCTAAGATGTGTTGGAGATTCATTCCCCATGTGCAGCCATGAGTTTGTTGTCTATCGCATGACGGTATGTGTTTTGTTTCCACAGGAATGGGAAGTGACATAGACAGGATGTTTGTCTTACTGTGTCCTGAAGTGGGACTATTGTTCTTTGTTCTCTCTCTTTGCTGCCTGATGCTAGAGAGGGAGAGGGAGCCATGTTGCCGTGCTCCGAGTGTGTTTATACGTAAATAAAAGTAGATTAGCCAAATGCTGTGCTACTGAGTTCTCTTATGCAATTGCGCAAACTCTGCAGAATCGTAGGTGTGCTGATGTCGCGAAGGCATCAGTCGCTGTGATGTACATGCTGGAGAAAGCTTGTGAAGCTCCCAAACGATCTACCAGGAGGGAGAGAACATGCCTGCCAGGGTCCTACGTGAGAGTAGGAGATCCTGACATGATGTAGCTCGTTGGGCAAGACACAGATCTCCCCCAAAAAGAGTGTTTTCACATTTGGGCATTCCAACATCGATTGCTGGGACCGCTGATGTAGGCAAGCTGCTACTTCAAGCAACTGTCAATCTTCTCATCTGAGAAGTACCAGGAGGTACCAGGAAAGGGTGGAGAAACCTGATTGAATAGCTGTACGTGGGCAGCTGTGGCTGAAGGTTTGTCTGCACATTGCTTTGGGTTACCCTGGGCAAGTGACTGACAAATTTTATAAATAAAATTGAATAATTATCTCCGAATCTTGTCAGCAGGAAAAACTTAACTGAAAACTACACTTTCCGGAATGGAGACACAAACAGCACCCACACCCAGTATCATTTAGTTGAGATTGCATTTCAGGGGGTTGGACTAGATGACCCTTGGGATCTTTTCCAACTCTGCAATTCTATGATTCTATAACTCAAGAGTCGTTAGATTTGCAAGCACAAATGGTGCTGCTTTTTATTTTTCGCTCCTCCTCCGGGTCTATTTGTGTGGCAACCCTCCGTTTAATGCTCTTCCCACTAAGAAAGGAGCGGAGTCTCCATTTAAATGCCACCCACACGCTCTGCAAAATCTTGGAAACGCCGACGGCACTCTGCCTTCTTCTCCTGCGCATCTGTCACCCCGCACATGGCCGCAGCTCCGTTGAGAACCGGGGCTGTCACGAGCAGCCTCACTTGCTCAGGACTGCGTGTGACCTCACCCCGTCCATCTCAACCAATAGCAGGTGGGGACGCCACATTTGAATGGAGAGTTTAGGAGGCGCCACAGGAGGGCGGGCTGTTGGTCGGTCTCCTGAGGACAGGCGAGTCCCTAGACAGGGATCCTTCCTCCCCACCCTCCGCTCAGCTGTCTATTCTGCTATTCCATCACTGCAGCATCAAGGACGCCCTTCTCTGCTTCTGGGTGTTGCTGCCACAGCCGGCGTTAAGCAGGAGAAGGCTGTGCCAAGCAGGCAAAAGATGTCGCTGCCGATCCCTGGCTCCAACACCGCTGCTTCCGAGGGCTGAGCGAGGGAAGGCCGTGCCGACAAAACAGAAGTGCACCCCCGAATGGAGTACGTTCGCTTTCAAAAAAAATTACGCAAACCAGAACACTCATTCCAGTTTTGAAGTGTATGTAACCCCAAAAGATCGTTAACTATGTTGTTCGGAATCCCAGATCAATTAATAGAGGCAATAATTGCATATTGGTTTCACATTATTACAGCTGCAGAACTAAAAAAAAAAATTGGTTCACTCCATGAGAAGGCGTTGTAAGGCCGTAATTAAAACTAAAGGTTACCAAACTAAGTATTAATTGACATGGTGAGAATTTCTGTATATCTCCTTTTTTCTATGTGTTTCACATTTCTTCTTTATGACTGATGTTCTAATAAATGCTCCTTCATAAAAGCTATTGCATTACAATCTTCATTAAATTATCTTTCCATTGCTATATAATTTTTTGGTATTACTCCCCCCAACAAATGGTGTTATGAGCCATCAAACCTCGGAAACACACTTTCCCCAAAAGGTTTTCACGATTTTAGTCACAAGTATAAGTTGAATTATGATGCTGGAGGAGACTCTTGAGAGTCCCATGGACTGCAAGAAGATCAAACCTATCCATTCTTAAGGAAATCAGCCCTGAGTGCTCACTGGAAGGACAGATCCTGAAGCTGAGGCTCCAATACTTTGGCCACCTCATGAGAAGACTCCCTGGAAAAGACCCTGATGTTGGGAAAGATGGAGGGCACTAGGAGAAGGGGACGACAGAGGACGAGATGGTTGGACAGTGTTCTCGAAGCTACGAACATGAATTTGAGCAAACTGCGGGAGACAAGAGTGCCTGGCGTGCTCTGGTCCATGGCGTCACGAAGAGTCGGACGCAACTAAACGACAACAACAACACAAGTTGATCATTTTATATGAGATCAGATTTTTATTATTAATGTTTCATGTTTATATATGTGATGCCTGGTTGCAACCCAGCCAGATGGGCAGGGAATGAATAAAAATTATTACTATTACTATTCTTATCACTGCTACGACTACCTGAGATTCAATAAGCCTGGCTCTTCTCTGGGATGGATTTTGTTTGGCCCAGTCATGGCCTCCCCTCCATCTCCAAGGTCAGGCGTCTCTTTGGTCGACCCAAGATTGACAGCAGAAAAAACAAAAACAGAAAACCTGACAGAAGCTACTTCTCTTTCCTAACAACTCTGAAGCTGACATTGAAGATGACCTGGGCAGTTCAGACCAGCCCAAGTGTGGTATGAAAAGGCAGAACTGGGGGAAGATGGTTCACAGAAAAAACTGCAATTTGCTGTTCACGGTTTTTTGTGGGGGTGAGGAGCGTAGCAGGGGGGTGATAGGGGCGGGGTTCCCTGGGCTCCACTCTGGGGGGGCCTCCACTTTGGCGCCCCCTCCCCACCTCCACTGACGACGACTGCTGCGCGGTGTGATCGCCATCATGGAGGCTCCAATGCTGCCCCTGCAATTGAGCAGCCAGCCGCCCTCCTTGCTTGTCGCCCTCCTGAGTTTTGGCCCTCAAATTTTGCTCCTGGTTTCTGCATATTGTCACTTTGCACCTGTAAAGCTGAAGGGGCTTTGCTTCCCCCCTCCTCCTTGCTCCCCCCTCCAAGCCTGGCTGTCCCTTTGATGCTCCACATTGAGGAGGTTGTGTGTGTTTGTTTTTAATTGTCAATTTTATGCTAAATTAGTTACAGTTGTGACGTTACTGAGAGTTCAGTTTCACCCAGAAACTAATCTTTTTGAGGGATGGCGGGGCGGGGAGAGGAGGAGAGGAGGAGGAGAGATCCAGGGAGATCTTGAATGAAAGTCCTGGGATATCATTTAATATGGAAGAACAGGGGGGCGAGGGGAAAAGGTTGCAACCTCTTCCCTTCCCTCTTCCACCTCCTGGAGTTTTAGTATATGAGTAGCTTTCCTTGTCTAAAAACTGCAGCAATATAACCTTGGAATGCTTTGCCTGCTTTTCTTAGACAGCCCCCCTTCGTTTCCAAAGCCCCCTCGCCTCCAGGGCAAGGTGGGGGGCTCGCTCTTGGCACCTCCAAAGCCGCCCAGCTGGCCCACCTCAGCCATTGCTCCTGTGTTTTACAACCCACCCAAGCCCAGGGGGCTCGCAGAAGCAAAGCGCACCGTGAGCAAGCAGCCAGCCTCCGAGCGGAGCTTTACTGGGTGGTGGCTGGCTGCTTGCTTTCGGGGTATCTGTGTGTGCCGCTCTAGCATCGGGATCCTTGAGGATCCCAGCACTAGAGCACGCCCCCCCCCCCGGCAACCTGCTCCGCAGTGCGCATGTGTAGCGTCGATACGGAGCGACGCATGCATCGTCGCTACGTAACGTCACTACGTAACAACACATTGCCGCACCGGGTGACCAAGAGGCTCTGTACGCCGCTGGTGGGGGTGTTAGGTTCCCAGGTGTTGTAGGGAGCGCTGTTGAGCTCTGTGAAAATAGATGGTTTGTCACATAGAGGTATTTTTTGAATTTCCAGGCAGATATGGCAATCCCACAGGGAGCCTTACCAAGAGAGGCCACGATCCCACAATTCTCCTCCATGACGTCCTTATGCAGAGCTCTCTGGTCAGGATCCAGCAATGCCCACTCCTCGTCCGTGAAATGAACAGTGACATCTTCAAAGCACACTGAACCCTAAAACAAAAAGGGAAATGTCCTCCTCTGAGACAGCAGAAATATGATCTGCTACGCAATGCTCTGTTCTTTCCTTCCTCTTAATGGCTGCGTTGTTTCAATAGGATTCCTTTGCTGCACATTTTAATTTTGGATGCTTATTTTAACACTTTAATGGAATTCTTTTATTCTGCGTTTTAATTATGGGTCTTTGTGCAAATAGGTGGTACTCCTCCTTGTGGTTTTCAAGTCATTCTCCTTACGCAATTATTACAGTTTGCCAGATGGAAAGATCCACTTTCTCCTCTCCTTGGGTCCTGTTCTGAAGAGGATCCTTCCCAGTGCCCTAGAGCCAAATTCAAGGGGTTCATGGGGGCATGGAGAGGGGGAGGAATGGGGGGCAGGCCCCATTTTGCAGCAGATGGGGCTGGCTAGGTGAATCCTGGACACTGTTGGTAATGGTATCTCCAAAGCTTAGAAGCCAATTTTTGTATTCAGTGATTAATATAGATAGTAAATAAGCCTAGTTTGGATGGCCACCTGCCTGGATGATCTAGCTGAGATTCCTGCAATGCAGGGGGTTGGACTTGATGACCCTTGGGGTCCCTTTCAACTCTAGGATTCCATGAAAACTGCAACTACAGATGAATCCTACTGGCGGCATTCAGGAGGCTGGTGTCACAGAGTTATATGAGCAGAAAATCCCACAGTTCACAGCTGGAGTTTACTCTTTCTTAGCAAGAACACGATATTCAGAGACTTGGCTGAGTTTCAGGCCTAAGGAGAACAGCAGCTCATTTGTCAGTTTGCAATTCTTAGTGCAGAAAGTATTGATCTCATTTCATTTTTTGATTTTCTAATTAATTGAAGAAGGTTCCGGAAGCTTCTCTGCATAAATGAAAGAAGCAGAAGGTTCCTGATGTTTGAGTTATTCCTTCTGGGAAGCTGAGTACAGCTGGTTCAAGTGGTTTTGTCATCTCTTCTCTCAAGGTCATGCTGACTATAAGAAGAGGCCAGAAGGAGCCTTGGTTTCATTTTCTCTTTCTATCTCTTCCTTCTGGTGTTGTGTACAAAGTATGCTGAGTGATAAGGTTTAGACTTATCCTAAGTTACAGTCATACCTCGGTTTAAGTACACTTCGGTTTGAGTACCTTCAGTTTAAGTACTCTGCGGACCCGTCTGGAACGGATTAATCCACTTTCCATTACTTTCAATGGGAAAGTTCGCTTCAGGATAAGTACACTTCAGGTTAAGTACAGACTTCCGGAACCAATTGTGTTTGTAAACCGAGGTACCACTGTATAGTAAGTTTATGTTAATTCTGCTGCAACTGCTGCAATTTCTTATGGAGGGGGCCAATCCTGAACATTTTGGATTTGGGACCATTATGCTCATTTGCCGTTAGTAGCAGTAAAGCTTTGCCAAGTGAAATACAATTGCCTCTGGTCTATTTTTAGGAAACCTGCAAGGTGTTTAGGTTTTTACTCTCCTAACAATACACTGGAGTTCTGCTCTGGATCAATATTGAGTAGAATTCCATGACAGGGTCGTCCTCCAGGAAATCATTTGCTGAGAGTGAAGTCCCACAGCTCCCCACAGCATTCCAAGTCTCCTCCTCTCTGGGTTTCCTAGCATACGATCGAACAGTGTGCCACTGTGCAGCCTGCCTTTGCTCCTCCATTGTCAGACGTCTCCTGGCTCTGAGCGCCAAGCAAGGAGGGTGGCTTCTGGCAGAAGGAGAGGGAGCCACCGGTGGTTCCTCCTTCTCCTGACTCACCTCTGCCTCTCCACCTCCCTCCTCCCACTCACCTCCTTCCTCTTCTGCCTCTGATTCTGGGCTGCATTCTGCCACAGAGTCTCCCAGCTCACTAAGCCCTGTTACCCCTTCAGCTTCTGACACCTCCTCTTCCTCAGGCTTCTCCCTCTTCTCCCTCTGACCGCTCATCCTTCTTCCACCTCCACTCCTTGGGCTCTGAGCCATCTTCCCTTCCTGGTTCCCCAGCTGCCTACTCCCACCATTCCTCTGTGCCCAACCCGTCCATGACATTGCTCCATCCCTCAGCCTCTGTCCCCACAAGGCAGCTTCCCCTGACCTGATCTGGTTCCACAGCCGCTGTTTCCCTTCTGCCCCCATAAAAATGTGAATAAGGAGGTCTTGCTGGCTTCATTATATCATCTGCAAAAGAAAAAAGGTAAGCAGGACGCCAGGAGTATCTGCTTCTCTGGCAGGTGAATCAGGGCATCTCTAACTACAGATGGGCCTTTGAGAAAGCCTGACCTGCTGAGAGCATTTGGAGGTTTGTGCCCATTTCATATGTTAGTTGTGCAAAAATACATCTCCCCTCCTCTGGACCCTTGTCCCAAATATCCCCCCCACCAAAAAAAAACAAGATGAAAAAACCATCAGATGAGTTGGAAAAGCAACAGAATGAGACCAAACGGAGAAAAACAACCTTCCTCCTTACCCAGTAGCCTCTCTCTGGTGTCCAACGGAGGCCTTTCTGCCTCACAGGAATCCAGGTCCATTTCTGCAAGGAGATCCTTTCCCTGAAAAATAAACAAGGATTCAAAATAGAGATATGTGAGAAATATTAGAAAGAGAATGACAAAGACAAAAACTTGAGGGTGTGAGATCTCATTCCACGGATGCCTTCCCAGGAAAAGGATGGGCCATCACTAGAGCATTATGGGATGTTCTCCGTCCTGTTTGGAGACCCTTGGGAGTATCCAGAGGAAAGTCTCTCTCACCTGCTTTCTCTCCTCTGCCTGACTCAGGAGGAAACCTTCGGCCAGGGCCACCGCCTGGGAACTGGTCTCCGCTCCGCATTCCCTCACCCAGCTCTCCATCTCCGGGGGAAGGACAGCCAGGAACTGCTCCAAGATTACCAGGTCCAGCATCTCAGCTTTCGTGTGCCTTTCTGGCTTCAGCCATTGACGACAAAGGTGGTAGATTTGGTTGCAAACCTCTCGGGGTCCTTTGGCCTCCAGGCAGCAGAACAGCTTCAACTGCTGGCTCTGCCCCTCTGAGCGGAGGGTGTCCTCCTCACCCAGGATCTTCTGCACAGAGTTTTCCCAGAATCCCCCACTGCTCCCAGTTTGGATGGCATGGCCTCTTCCAGCTCCAGGGCCAGATGAGTCTCGGTCATCCATCTGTGCTCTCAGGAAGCCTCTGAGAGATCGGAAGGAATCCTTTGGTCTTCTGCCAAGTTCTGCCTGTGCTGATGAGAGGTTCTAGGAAATCCTACAAAGCAAATACAATACATTGTTCTGTTACAGGATTTGTAGTTCAAGAGAAGAAAATGCTTCTCTGAAGAAGAATGGATGAGTCTTGCTAGGAACCAGGGCTAGACTGGACCACAGCCCAAACCATGAAATATCTTCTTAAAGGAGGAGGAGGAGGAGGAGGAGATGAAGAAGAAGGAGAAGGAGAAGGAGAAGAAGGAGAAGAAGAGGAAGAGGAAGAAGAAGAAGAAGAAGAGAAGAAGAAGAAGAAGAAGAAGAAGAAGAAGAAGAAGAAAGCAGCCTCTAGCCCTCCTAGAAGGACCATTGCAGTGCAAAATGTGGAGGCAACTGAAAGGATTTATTAGAGGTGAATCAGCCTAGTTTCTCCTCCTTTCCAGTCAATGCATGAAGTCAGAACTGACTGACAAGAGAGTCATTTGTATCTTGTGAAAAATGGATGCTTGGCTGTAGTGGGGGTCCTCACCTGGGGGTCCTCAGGAGTTGGTCTCCCCCCACCCCCACTTCAGGGCACATTTCTCCCCTGCTTCTGTCCCATTTTCCTGCACTTGGACTCTCCTCCACTCTGAAGACAGACTCCTGGGGTGGGGTCCCTTTTTCTTTGCTCTGAGGGCCAGGTATGTATCTGGCCAACCCCATGAGGGCCAAGTGGGCGGGTCCAAAGACATCTCCCTTGAAATTTAGGTGGCTAATTTATTATTAAGGGACCCAGGTGGCGCTGTGGGTTAAACCACAGTCTAGGGCTTGCTGATCAGAAGGTCGGCGGTTCGAATCCCTGCAACGGGGTGAGCTCTCGTTGCTCAGTTCCAGCTCCTGCCCACCTAGCAGTTCGAAAGCACATCAAAGTGCAAGTAGATAAATAGGGACCGCTCTGGCGGGAAGGTAAACAGCGTTTCCGTGCGCTGCTCTGGTTCGCCAGAAGCGGCTTAGTCATGCTGGCCACATGACCCGGAAGCTGTCTGCGGACAAATGCCGGCTCCCTCGGCCTATAGAGCGAGATGAGCGCCGCAACCCCAGAGTCGGACACGACTCGACCTGATGGTCAGGGGCCCCTTTACCTTTACCTAATTTATTATTATTATTCCGTTAGATAGCTTAACACACACACAGCCATTGATACAAAGGGCTTTGGAGTCTCAGTGAACAGCAGTGGCCGTTTCTGACTGTTTTGCCAGCAACAATCCCTTTGGGACAGAGAGGATCATGTCAGACTAATCTGATCTCATTTTTTGACAGAATTACAAGCCTGGTAGATGAAGGGAACGCTGTGGATATACCCTATCTTGATTTCAGCAAGTCCTTTGACAAGTTGCCCCATGATATTCTTGTAAAGAAGCTGGTAAAATGCGGGCTAGACAATGCTACCATTCAGTGGATTTGTAACTGGCTTACTGACCGAACCCAAAGGGTGCTCATCAATGGCTCCTCCTCATCCTGGAGAGTAGTGACTAGTGGGGTGCCACAGGGTTCTGTCTTGGGCCCAGTCTTATTCAACAACAGTCTTATTCAACAGCAATTGCAAGTTAGTTGCCCTACTAGAAGACAAGGTTGCCCTGCTGGAAGACAAGGTCCAGCAGCTTCAGGCCCGGGTATCTACACTCCAGGGAATTAAAGAGCTGGAGTTTTTCTTGGATGCAGCAGAGCACCCTGTCTGCACCAAGGAGGAGGAGACAGGGGACATCCCTGAGGAGGAGGTCAGTTCCCCAACACAGGAGCCAGATGTATGGAGGAACATGACTCATAGAAGTAGAAGGCCCAGGGATCGCTCTGAGGGTTTAGAACTACACAATCGATTTGAAGTGCTCTCCCTTAACATGGAAGACGAGGAACAGACTCCATTTGAAGATCTCTCCCTCATCACAGTTGATCAGGAATATGAAGACGAGCAGCAAAGTCAGTCCTCCAGGAATATGCAGGTAACCTTGGAAGGGACAGCACATGGAAGAATCCCAACCAAGCCTATGAAGAGGCGTGTAGTGGTGATAGGGGATTCCCTACTGAGGGGTACAGAAGCAGTGATCTGTGGGCCTGACAAGACGTCTCGAGAGGTGTGCTGTCTCCCTGGGGTCAAGATCCAAGATGTAACAGAACGGCTGGAAGGAATCATAAAACCCACCGACAAGTACCCCTTCCTTTTGGTCCACGTGGGAACCAATGACACTGCAAGCCATAGCCTCCAGAAGATCAAAAGTGATTAGGAGGCTCTGGGCAGGAAGTTGGGGCCCCCCCCCCGGGAACCCTCCCCTGCTGCAGCCCTGGGACCCCCCCCGTCTCCCCACTGCACCCTCTTGGGGGGGAGAGGGGGGGGGAGACTCACCCGACCATCCCAGGAGTGAAGGGACAGCGACGCAGCCCTTGCAGGAGAGACACCAAAGCAGGAAAGGAGGACTGGGGAGGGAGGGGGGAGGGAGGGGCCTTGGTGCTGGAGGACAGGGACCCCCCCTCGCTTCCTGTCCTCTCTAGGAAGGCAGCTCGCTTCCCTTTAACCCTTGCAAAGCCGAGTCCACCCATCTTTGCCCTTTCTCGCCTTTCAGAAATGTCTCTGAGAGAAATGCCCTCTGGAATGAAGGATGCGACCCCCAAGTGAAGTCAGACCTGGTGTGTCTCCCTCCCTCCATGCTGCCCGATGGAGCTGGTTGCCCTCCGGTCGGACCTGTCCGATAGAGACCCAGGATTGGAACCCAGAGCCTTCAGGAAGAGAGCCATTCCCCCCGTGACCCTGCCAGGCCACCTGGCTGCTTCCCACCAGCTTCACCTGCAGCCCAACCTCGGGACTTGGGATGCTGCTGCTTCCCAGGAAGATCCAACACGACCCTCCCACTCCTCTCCTCTCCTTCCCCCCCATCCGGACCCAGGAGAAAAGCTCTCCAAGGACGGCATATCTCCCTCTCCCACCCCCTCCCTCTCTTCCTCTCTCTCTCCTCCACTTTCTGGCCAAGGGAGGGAGATGCTCACAGCCCAACCAAGAGACAAAATCCCCCCCAAAAGCATCTCTTCCCATATAGGCGTAGCCAGGGGGGCAGCAAAGCGAGAGGGGGCTGAGCTGGGTGGACTCGGCTTTGCAAGGGTTAAAGGGAACGGAGTTGCCTTTCTAGAGAGGACAGGTGTCTCTCCTGCAAGGGCTGCATCGCTGTCCCCTCCCTCCTGGGATCTGGTGAGTCTCCTCTCTCCCCCCCCCAGAGGGTGCAGTGGGGAGACGGGGGAGGGGTCGCAGGGCTGCAGCAGGGGATGGTGCGGGGGGGGGCAAAGGCAAGTCAGGGAGGAGAGGGTCCTGCCGGGGGGGGGGCGAGGTCTGCAAGGCTCTCCTTCCTGGAGATCAGAGGATCCCAAACTCCCCCCAAATCTCCCTTCTCCAAACAAAGGAGTCCCTAAGACTTTAACTCTGTGTGACGTCGCTCAGTGTCATTGCACAACAGAGGAAACATGTGCAAAGGGTTTTCTGAAGCTGGACGAGGAGGGGGACTAGACCCGCCCCATTAAAATACCCACTAGGAGGAGGGAGGGAGGAAAAGTGGGAGAGAAAGGGCAGGAATAAAGAGGGGGATCCCAGCCCATAGTCTGGCTGCTGCATTGCAAACCAGTTTCCCAGCCGTCTCCAAGGGCAGCTCCACACGGAGGCCACTGCAGCAATCCCCTCGCACCCAGAGCATGGCATCCCAGGACCACATCCTCTCTGTCCCAAAGGGATTGTTGCTGGGAAACCAGCCAAGCAGGAAATGGGCGCTGCTACACACTGAGACCCCAGGGTCCTTGGCATCTGCTTCATCTCCTCCTCCTCCTCCTCTTCTTAAGAAGATATTTCATGGTTTGGGCTGTGGTCCAGTCTAGTCCTGGTTCCTAGCAAGACTCATCCATTCTTCTTCAGAGAAGCATTTTCTTCTCCTGAACTACAAATCCTGTAACAGAACATTATATTTGCTTTGTAGGATTTCCTAGCACCTCTCATTAGCACAGGCAGAACTTGGCAGAAGACAAAAGGATTCCTTCCAATCTCTCAGAGGCTTCCTGAGAGCACAGATGGATGATCAGCACTCAGCTGGCCCTGAAGCAGGAAGAGGCCATGCCATCCAAACTGGGAGCAGTGGGGGATTCTGGGAAAACCCAGTGCAGAAGATCCTGGGTGAGGAGGACACCCTCCGCTCAGAGGGGCAGAGCCAGAAGTTGAGGCAGTTCTGCTGCCTGGAGGCCAAAGGGCCCCGAGAGGTTTGCAGCCAACTCTACCACTTTTGCCACCAGTGGCTGAATCCAGAAAGGCACACGAAAGCTGAGATGCTGGACCTGGTGATCTTGGAGCAGTTCCTGGCTGTCCTTCCCCCGGAGATGGAGAGCTGGGTGAGGGAATGCGGAGCGGAGACCAGTTCCCAGGCGGTGGCCCTGGCCGAAGGTTTCCTCCTGAGTCAGGCAGAGGAGAGAAAGCAGGTGAGAGAGACTTTCCTCTGGATATTCCCAAGGGGCTCCAAACAGGATGGAGAACATCCCATAATGCTCTACTGATGGCCCTTCCTTTTCCTGGGAAGGCATCCGAGGAATGAGATATAACACCCTCAAGTTTTTGTCTTTATCATTCTCTTTCTAATATTTCTCACATAGCTCTATTTTGAATACTTGTTTCTTTTTCAGAAAAAGGATCACTTTGCAGAAATGGACCTGGATTCCTGTGAGGCAGAGAGGCCTCCGTTGGACACAAGACAGAGGCAGCTGGGTAAGGAGGAAGGTTGTTTTTCTCTGTTTGGTCTCATCCTGTTGCTATTCCAACTCAACTGAGGTTTCTTTTCATATTGTGGGGGGGGGGGATGTTGGGAACAAGGGTCCAGAGGAGGGGAGATGTATTTCTGCACAACTAACATATGAAATGGGCACAAACCTCCAAATGCTCTCAGCAGGTCAGGCTTTCTCAAAGGCCCACCGGTGGTTAGAGACACCCAGTTTCACCTGTGAGAGAAGCAGGCACTCCTGGCATCCTGCTTACCTTTTATTTCTCTTGCAGGTGACAGAATGATGCTGGCAAGACCTCCTTATTCACATTTTCATGGGAGCAGAAGGGAAGCAGCGGCTGTGGAACCAGATCAGGTCAGGGGAAGCTGCCTTGTGGGGACAGAGGCCGAGGGATGGAGCAATGTCATGGACTGGTTGGGCACAGAGGAATGGTGGGAGGAAGCAGCCAGGGAACCAGGAAGGGAAGATGGCTCAGAGCCCAAGGAGTGGAGGTGGAAGAAGGATGAGCGGTCAGAGGGAGAAGAGGGAGAAGCCTGGGAAGAGGAGGTGTCAGAAGCTGAAGGGGTAACAGGGCTTAGTGAGCTGGGAGACTCTGTGGCAGAATGCAGCCCAGAATCAGAGGCAGAAGAGGAAGGAGGCGAGTGGGAGGAGGGAGGCCGAGAGGCAGAGGTGAGTCAGGAGAAGGAGGAGCCACCGGTGGCTCCCTCTCCTTCTGCCAGAAGCCACCCTCCTTGCTTGTCTCTCAGATCCAGGAGATGTCTGACAATGGAGGAGCAAAGGCAGGCTGCACTCTGGCGCACTGTTGGATCACTTTCAAGAAACCCCAGAGAGGAGGGGACTTGGAAAGCTGTAGGGAGCTGTGGGACTTCACTCTCAGCAAATGATTTCCTGGAGGACGACCCTGTCATGGAATTCTACTCAATATTGATCCAGAGCAGAACTCCAATGTATTGTTAGGAGAGTAAAAACCTAAACACATTGCAGGATTCCCAAAAATAGACCAGAGGCAATTGTATTTCTTTTGGCAAAGCTTTACTGCCACTGAAGGCAAATGAGCATAATGGTCCCAAATCCAAAATGTTCAGGATTGGCCCTCTCCATAAGAAATTGCAGCAGTTGCAGCAGAATTAACATAAACTTACTATACAGTGGTTTATGTTAATTCTGCTGCAACTGCTGCAATTTCTTATGGAGACAGTGGTAAGGGACCCAGGTGGCGCTGTGGGTTAAACCACAGAGCCTAGGGCTTGCTGATCAGAAGGTCGGCGGTTCGAATCCCTGCGATAGGGTGAGCTCCCGTTGCTCGATCCCACCCAGCTCCTGCCCACCTAGCAGTTCGAAAGCACGTCAAAGTGCAAGTAGATAAATAGGGACTGCAGCAGCGGGAAGGTAAACGGCGTTTCCGTGTGCTGCTCTGGTTCGCCAGAAGCGGCTTAGTCATGATGGCCACATGACCTGGAAGCTGTACGCCGGCTCCGTCGGCCAATAACGCGATATGAGCACGCAACCCCAGAGTCGGTCATGACTGGACCTGATGGTCAAGGGTCCACAAGGAGGAGTACCACCTATTTGCACAAAGACGAACACCCATAATTAAAACGCAGAATAAAAGAATTCCATTAAAGCGTTAAAATAAGCATCCAAAATTAAAATGTGCAGCAAAGGAATCCTATTGAAACAACGCAGCCATTAAGAGGAAGGAAAGAACAGAGCATTGTGTAGCATATCATATTTCTGCTGTCTCAGAGGAGGACATTTCCCTTTTTCTTTTAGGGTCCAGTGTGTTTTGAAGATGTCGCTGTTCGTTTCACAGACGAGGAGTGGGCATTGCTGGATCCTGACCAGAGAGCTCTGCATAAGGACGTCTTGGAGGAGAATCGTGGGATCGTGGCCTCTCTTGGTAAGGGTCATCCTATCTGCCTGGAAATTCAACAAAATACCTCTAGGTGACAAACCTCATATATTTTCACAGAGCTCAACAGCGCCCCTACAACACCTGGGAACCTAACACCCCCACTATAAACAGTAAATTAGTTTTTTCTGTGAACAATATTCCTCCAGTAATGCCTCTTTATACCACAGTTGGGCTGGTCTGAACTGCCCAGGTCATCTTCAATGTCAGCTTCAGAGTTGTTAGGAAAGAGAAGTAGCTTCTGTCAGGTTTTCTTGGGTTGACCAAAGAGACGCCTGACCTTGGAGATGGAGGGGAGGCCATGACTGGGCCAAACAAAATCCATCCCAGAGAAGAGCCAGGCTTATTGAATCTCAGGCAGTAGTAGAGATGTAACATTTCCGGAAATTTTGAAGATCGGAACCCACCCACCCCCCGGGTTTTTTCCATTTTTTTCTGGGGAGGAAAGGAAATTTTCGTGAAAATTGAAAAAAATGTACCAAACAATTATTACAAACAGAATTTACTTTTAAAATAATATTTATTTGTATTTGTAACAAATGGAGCAACAATCTCCTGAACTGTTTACTAGTTTATGTGGAACAAAAAAAACTACACACAAAACATTTTTTTTAAATCCAGAAGTAACAATTATTCATATTTCCTCTTCATAGTATTTTTTTAAAAAAAATTCTCAAAAAGAACGGAAGAAGGAAGTGGGACTAAGTTTGATGAATGGGCATGAAATTTAATCAAAATCAAATTTAATCAGAGCTGTAATGATCTTCCTGTGCTTTGAGGCCTAGTGACGAGGATTTTTATTGCCTCCTCTCCTCCGCTATTTGTAAGGCCTCGTTGGACAGCCACTTTGCTTTCTTGCATTTCCTTTTCCTTGGGATGGTTTTCGTTGCTGCCTGCTGTATAATGTTACGAGCCTCCATCCATAGTTCTTCAGGCACTCTGTCCACCAAATCTAAATCCTTAAACCTGTTCCTCACTTCCACTGTGTATTCATAAGGGATTTGATTTAGATTGTGTCTTGCTGGCCCAGTGGTTTTTCCTACTTTCTTCAGTTTAGACTGGAATTTTGCTATAAGAAGCTGATGATCTGAGCTTTATGCACATAAAGCCTGGATATATGTATAAAGCTAAATTACAAAAAAGGGGCTATAATCAATATAGAGATTAAGACCTGCGGGAGCTAGAGACCCAAACTTGTAAATCCAATAGGACCCTTTCTTATGTAATTTCTCCATTTACCTCAGGAATGTTATGCTTGTAAATGACAAACCATTTAAAATCAGTGGCTTTATGGTTTGCTTCAACAAAATGAGAGGTAAGGGGTGCCTCCATGACCTTATTTAGAATATGATTTTTATGTTCTAATATTCTTGTTTTGACTGGTCTGTCAGTGCTCCCAACGTACCATAAACCACAGCTGTCTTCCTATGTTAATTTCTGTTACATTTTTGTTATAATATATTCCATATTTTTCATTGTTTTCACTATGGAGGCATGGAGAGAAAAGGTGGCATGGAAGAGAAGGGAGGCCAGTTCCCCCCTCCCCACATACACACACACACACACGAAATTTGGGTGAAGAGAGGCAAGGCTGAGCCAGGGGGAACCCTGAGGAGGAAGAGGTACAACTTCACAGAGATGTGCCAAGGTAGTTTTCTTCCTCTTCTGGAACCAACGCGCATTTGTTGCTCCCTCGGTAATTTCAACTCTCCCTGCTGTCACATTCACATTGAGGGAGATCTCACTGTAAGCGAGTGGCAGTTGGCCAAGGGGCAGGGGAAACGCCAACAGGGTGGACAGACATCTTCAGCTGGCATGAGAAGGGCTATGGGTAAAAGTGGGGGCTGCAATCTGTGTTTGGGATCACATAACCAAGGAATGATTGCTATTTTAGATTCATTTAGCAAGGGGATATAAGGACCTGGACATAGGTATTTAGCTTTAGGGCAGCTGTGGTAACTGGGTATTTCACGGTAGGTGTAGCGCAAGTAGGGTGTAAATCTTCTCCGATTCTCCTCCTCACATATTTTTCTTTCATTTTATAATGTTCTTCAAACTCATGAAACGAAAGAAGACAAAAATACGAACCAACTTGATAGCAATCACATAACAATCTCACAAACGTCAAACTAAGCAAGTTGTGCTTCCTTTTTCTAGTTATTTGGCTATAGCTTTTGATAGAACACAGGTAATTACATTCTTGATTAAATTACTTTCCATTGATACATAATTTTATGATATTACTCAGCCATCAAACCTTCCCCCAAAAGGCTTCCACAATTTTGACCACTACTGTATATCAAATTTAGCAGCAATCAAGAAGCCATCAGAATCTAATTATAAATATGTTGGTTAATGACAAACCACAAAGGTAATAAACACACACCCAACTCCCTTCAGGGTTGGACTGGATGGCCCTTGTGGTCTCTTCCAACTCTATGATTCTATGATTTGTTCCTGAGGCTCTAATCCCCTTTTGTCTCCATTGCAGATTTTGATGAATTGGAAATTGAGAACAAGGGTGAACATGACAAAATCCCCAGAGAGGAGAAGCCAAGTAAAAATTTGGAGTGTGGAGAGAGCTGCAGTCAGAGCTCCCATTCCACTTCCCAACAAATAATTCTCATTGGGGAAAAACTCTATCAGTGCTTCAAATGTGGAAAGAGCTTCAGTCAGAGTTCCCATCTCACTTCCCATCAGATAATTCATACAGGGGAGAAATCCTATCAGTGTGTGGAATGTGGAAAGAGCTTCAGTCAAAGCTACAAACTCGTTAAACATCAGAGAATTCATACGGGGGAGAAACCCTATCAGTGTGTGGAATGTGGAAAGAGCTTTAGTCAGAGGTCCCATCTCACTTCCCATCAGAGAATTCATACAGGGGAGAAACCCTATCAGTGCATGGAATGTGGAAAGAGCTTTAGTATGAGCTCCTCTCTCACTTCCCATCAAAGAATTCATACAAGGGAGAAACCCTATCAGTGTGTGGAATGTGGAAATAGCTTCAGTCAGATCTCCTCTCTCACTTCCCATCAAAGAATTCATACAGGGGAGAAACCATATCAGTGTATGGAATGTGGAAAGAGCTTCAGTACGAGCTCCAGTCTCACTTCCCATCAAAGAATTCATACAGGAGAGAAACCCTATCATTGTATGCAATGTGGAAAGAGCTTTGGTACGAGCTCCAATCTCACTAAGCACCAAAGAATTCATACAGGGGAGAAACCCTATCAGTGCGTGGAATGTGGAAAGAGCTTCAGTCAGAGTGACTGTCTCATTTCCCATCAAAGAATTCATACAGGGGAGAAACCCTATCATTGTGTTGAATGTGGAAACAGCTTCAGTCAGAGCAACTCTCTCACTTCCCATCAAAGAATTCATACAGGAGAGAAACCCTATCAGTGCGTGGAATGTGGAAAAAGCTTCAGGAAGAGCTCAGATCTCACTTCCCATCAAAGAATTCATACAGGGGAGAAACCCTATCAGTGTGTGGAATGTGGAAAGAGCTTCAGGAAGAGCTCTGATCTCACTTCCCATCAGAGAATCCATACAGGGGAGAAACCCTATCAGTGCGTGGAATGTGGAAAGAGCTTCAGGAAGAGCTCCCAACTCACTGAGCACCACAGAATTCATACAGGGGAGTCGACACTACAAAGCTGTCGCCATCAGCAGAGGACACCTGTTTTTTAAGATGAAATTTGCACTTAATTAATGGGCATACTTTGAACTAGGAGAGATAAAATTATCTCCTAATTGAATCAGCCAAGTTTTTTGATCTAGAGGACTTTCATAGTAATTGGATCGGTATGTTTGGGGAGGTGCGCTTCCATTATTTTCTTTTGATATTTTTTGCATTTGCTATTTTAATCGGCAAATCTCCCCCAAAAGGTTTAGTGTTTGAAATATGAAAGCGGGATTTAAAGAGTATTTTGTTATTGTTATGGTTTAACTTCAAAATAGACTGTGTGAAATTTTGACTATGATTCTGACAACGACCCTTAATGGAATGTTAAAAAGAATTCTTGACTGGAGTTATTGTGTTTTGCTGAGGCATCAACTTGTTAGTAGCTGGAACGAGATGACAGAAGGGAATTTTGGATATCTGCCCAGGACTAATGGTAGAAGGCTAAACTTCCCTTTGTCTTTGATGTGACGCACAGAGATTTGCCCTTGTGTGCAGAACCCGAAAGTGACAGGAAAATGACGAAGAAGAAGAAAATTAAAAACATTTCATACAGAATTATAAAGGACTACCCTGCTGCGTAAATAATGGACAGACTATTTGAATACGAGCGAAAGTTGAACGGACCTGTGGTTGTTAAAAACAAACAAACAATGAATGAAGTATTAACATTGGAAATGATTTATTTGGACTAATTAAGAAATACAGTATGACATTAGATCATCATTCCCCGAAGTTCAGAGCATGGGAAGTCACCCAAAGGATTTATAATTTGGCTTTGAAGAATTGGCTCTTTTGATTGTATTATAATTTAGAATGTTTTATTGTGGTTTTTATTGGATTGTTAAAATGGAAATTTTACAAGAATATTGTGGCTGGGTGGGGCCCGATATGTGATGACATTGATAGATGGGTGGGTGGGACCCGATATCCCCGATATGTGATGACATTGATAGATGACCACTCTAGAATGGGTTGAGTGATACTTCTGAAGCAGAAAGGTGAGGCTGCCAACATGCTGAAGGAGTGGGTCAATGCTGTGGAACTCCAATTCTCTCTGAGGGTTTGCAAAATCCAAAGTGATTGGGGAGGAGAGTTTCCAGGTTCTGAGTTACAAATCTTTTTCCACCGGAAAGGGATAAGTCACAGGTTGATGAACCCCAGCTCTCCATAGGAGAATGGAGTTGCAGAGCGAAGGAATAGAACGCTTCAAGAAGCAGTGAAGGCAATGCTGCTTATTCTGGCCTACCACAACACTTCTGGGTGGAAGCTTGGAGGACTGCGGTTTTTATGCAAAATTGTACCTTCAATGCTGCTGTAGGTGACACACCCTATTTTCTGTTGCATGGAAAGAAGCCCAAGGCAGGGGCGTACCCAGGATCAAAACTGGGGGGGGGGGCAAGGCACGGGAGGGGAGGGGAGGGGAGGGGCCACAAAGTGGAAACGTGGGTGGGGCTATGGAGAACGATGATTATGGTGATGATGACGTAAGAATAAAAATGAAAATAATAAAAATAACTTATCCTCGCAGTGCCTGGCTCTCCTAGGTCCCAGCCCGGCCTCCTCCTCCCTGCCCGGCGCCTTCCTCCTTGAGAGGAAGCCTTCCTGGGGGCGGTGGACAGCCTTCTCCGCCGACAGAGGTGTCCCGGAAGTGAGCGCTGAGGCGGCTGGCAGGCCGCTCTCTCTTCTCCCTCCGCCGGGGCATCAGGCTTGGGGCCTCCTCTTCCGTGGGTGCCAGCGAGCGCTAAGGATCGCGGCAGCGGCACGCCTGGCAGGCGCGGCGACATCACACCTGGTGGCCGCGGGTGAACCATGCGGTGGAGGGAGGCTGAGGGCAGGCGCCCAGGAGCGCGGCCACTGGCAACAACAGAGAGCGCCGCAGCGCCGACGGCCCCACCAGCAAGCCCGGGGCAGAAGCAGCCACGCTCCCTCCCAGCTCCTGCCGAGCTCCAAGGAGTGCAGCAGCGCTGGCGGCGCACCTGGCAGCCGCAGGTGAACCATGCGGTGGAGGGAGGCCAAGGGCAGGCGCCCAGGAGCGCAGCCACTGGCAACAACAGAGAGTGCCGCAGCGCCGACGGCCCCGCCAGCAAGCCCGGGGCAGAAGCAGCCGCGCTCCCTCCCAGCTCCTGCCGAGCTCCAAGGAGCGCGGCAGCATCGGTGGCGCACCTGGCGGCCGCGGGGAAACCATGCAGTGGTGGGAGGCCAAAGGCAGGCTGTAGCGCAGAGCTCGGCCACCTCTCGGGAAGCTAGAGGGCGCGGCACGGCGGGCAGGAACGCCAAACTCGCACTCCGCCGGGCTGTGCTCCGCCTCTGCCCACCAGCCCCGCCGGCCCTGCTTCTAGGGGGCAACTGCCCCCCCCTGCCCTGCGCTGGGTATGCCCATGGCCCAAGGTGCATTTCTTCCGTGTGTTTGGGTGTGAGGCCTGGGTTCTTGTCCCAGAACCCATGGCTGGTTGCCTTCTGGATAAGCAAACCTCCACCCCTTTGTCCCTGGCTCATAGCCACAAAAAATTATTTTCTGGGACAATAACCTAATTTAGATGTATTCAAGTCTCCAGTGCCAGATGAACTACATCCAAGAGTATTAAAAGAACTGGCAGAGGTGATTTCAGAACCACTGGCAGTAATCTTTGAGAATTCCTGGAGAACAGGCGAAGTCCCAGCAGACCGGAGGAGGGCAAATGTTGTCCCTATTTTCAAAAAGGGGGAAAGAGAGGACCCAAACAATTACCGCCCAGTCAGCCTGACATCAACACCAGGAAAGATTCTAGAGCTTATCATTAAGCAAACAGTCTGTGAGCACCTAGAAAGGAACACTGTGATCACTAAAAGTCAGCATGGGTTTCTGAAAAATAAATCATGTCAAACTAATCTGATCTCATTTTTGGCAGAGTCACAAGCCTGGTAGATGAAGGGAACGCTGTGGATGTAGCCTATCTTGATTTCAGCAAGGCCTTTGACAAGGTGCCCCATGATATTCTTGTAAAGAAGCTGGTAAAATGTGGGCTAGACAATGCTACCATTCAGTGGATTTCTAACTGGCTTACTGACCGAACCCAAAGGGTGCTCATCAATGGCTCCTTCTCATCCTGGAGAGTAGTGACTAGTGGGGTGCCACAGGGTTCTGTCTTGGGCCCAGTCTTATTCAACATCTTTATCAATGACTTGGATGATGGGCTTGAGGGGATCCTGAGCAAGTTTGCAGATGACACCAAATTGGGGTGCGTGGCTAATACCCCATAGGACAGAATCACACTTCAAAATGTCATTAACAGATTAGACAACTGGGCCAAAGCAAACAAGATGAATTTTAACAGGGAGAAATGTAAAGTACTACACTTGGGCAAAAAAAAATGAAAGGCACAAATACAGGATGGGTGACACCTGGCTTGAGAGCAGTACATGTGAAAAGGATCTAGGAGTCCTGGTAGACCACAAACTTGACATGAGTCAACAGTGTGATGCAGTAGCTAAAAAAGCCAATGCAATTCTGGGCTGCATCAATAGCAGTATAGCGTCTAGATCAGGCACCCCCAAACTGCGGCCCTCCAGATGTTTTGGCCTACAACTCCCATGATCCCTAGCTAGCAGGACCAGTGGTCAGGGATGATGGGAGTTGTAGTCTAAAACATCTGGAGTGCCGAAGTTTGGGGATGCCTGGTCTAGCTCAAGGGAAGTAATAGTACCACTGTATTCTGCTCTGGTCAGACCTCACCTGGAGTACTGTGTCCCGTTCTGGGCACCACAGTTCAAGAAGGATACTGACAAGCTGGAACGTGTCCAGAAGAGGGCAACCAAAATGGTCAGAGGCCTGGAAACGATGCCTTATGAGGAACGGCTTAGGGAGCTGGGTATGTTTAGCCTGGAGAAGAGAAGGTTAAGGGGTGATATGATAGCCATGTTCAAATATATAAAAGGATGTCATATGGAGTAGGGAGAAAGGTTGTTTTCTGCTGCTCCAGAGAAGCGGACACGGAGCAATGGATTCAAACTACAAGAAAGAAGATTCCACCTAAACATTAGGAAGAACTTCCTGACAGTAAGAGCTGTTCGACAGTGGAATTTGCTGCTAAGAAGTGTGGTGGAGTCTCCTTCTTTGGAGGTCTTTAAGCAGAGGCTTGACATCTATCTGTCAGGAATGCTTTGATGGTGTTTCCTGCTTTGCAGGGGGTTGGACTGGATGGCCCTTGTGGTCTCTTCCAACTCTAGGATTCTAGGATTCTACGTTCGACAGTGGAATTTGCTTCCCCCCCTGCCCCCCCCCTAGTTTTGATCCTGGGTTCGCCCCTGGATGGGGATGAGGAGAAGTTTGGAGGGAGGGAGGGAGGGAGGGAGAAGGGGCTCGATCCTCTGTGAGGAGAATATCTCTAGAGCCAGAGGAAGGAGCCTCACAGCTTGGAAGGGGAGACCATGTTGAGGGTCTGGAGAGAGTGAAGCTGGAGGGAGAAGCTGTGGGAAGACGCTCTCCTTCTTCTTCTTCTTCTTCTTCTTCTTCTTCTTCTTCTTCTTCTTCTTCTTCTTCTTCTTCTTCTTCTTCTTCTTCTTCTTCTTCTTCTTCTTCTTCTTCTTCTTCTTCTTCTTCTTCTCCTCCTCCTCCTCCTCCTCCTCCTCCTCCTCCTCCTCCTCCTCCTCCTCCTCCTCCTCCTCCTCCTCCTCCTTCGGTCTCCTTCCAGTCAGGAGGGGAGAGATCTCCTAGGAAAAGGAGATTCCCGAGTCCTTAGCCTCTCTCTGATTGGCTACCGCTGAAGAGAGGGGTGGAGCCCGCACTTTTGGAGGGAGAATAAAGGGAGCCGTTTCTGAGGGGATTTTTAAAAAGGGCTGGATTTTGAGATGGGGATGAGGAGAAGTTGGGAGGGAGGGAGGGAGAAGGGGCTCTGATCCTCTGTGAGGAGAATATTGATGGAGCCAGAGGAAGGAGCCTCACAGCTTGGAGGGGGAGACCATGTTGAGGGTCTGGAGAGAGTATTCAGGCGGGAGTGAAGCTGGAGGGAGAAGCTGTGGGAAGACGCTCTTCTCCTTTTGGGGTCTCCTTCCAGTCAGGAGGGGGAAAGATCTTCTAGGAAAAGGAGATTCCCGAGTCCTTAGCCTCTCTCTGATTGGCTACCGCTGAAGAGAGGGGTGGAGCCCGCACTTTTGGAGGGAGAATAAAGGGAGCCGTTTCTGAGGGGATTTTTAGAAAGGGCTGGATTTTGAGATGGGGGAGAGGGAAGGTTTGGAGAAGAAGATGGGGATGAGGAGAAGTTTGGAGGGAGGGAGAAGTGGCTCTGATCCTCTGTGAGGAGAATATCTCTAGAGCCAGAGGAAGGAGCCTCACAGCTTGGAGGGGGAGACCTTGTTGAGGGTCTGGAGAGAGTATTCAGGCGGGAGTTAATGTGGAAGGAGAAGCTGTGGGAAGACGCTCTTCTCCTTCTCCTTCTGGGGTCTCCTTCCAGTCAGGAGGGAGAGATCTTCTAGGAAAAGGAGATTCCCCAGTCCGTGGCAAAGGCTGAGAGGATCCCCTGGGTCTGGCATAGAAAGGAAAATCCCTCAGAGAGAGGGGGGGAAGCGAGGAAAAGTGGCCCCTCAGGGCTCACGGAGCAAAGTATGAAGACCTGAAGGAAGCTGGAAAGAAGGGAAGGAGAGAGAAGCAGCAGAAAGAAAGAGAGTCCAGCCTTTGAGTATTTATTCTGGATTATACCTGAAGTGTCACAACACCTGATTTGGAGAGGAGCTGTGCCTGTAGAACCGGGTTCAATCCTAAACCCTAGACTCCCCCCCCCCCCCCGTGAAGAAGGACCTTTTGGGGCTCCCAGGAAGGAGTCTGTGGGGAGGGAAGGAAGGTCGGCTGTCTCTTGGGGAGGGAGAGAGAGGCAGCTTGGGCCCCCAAAGAGCCCCACAAATGGCGCCTGAGGAAGACGAACTGCTCTTCCTCCTCCGCCGCCCAAGCTGAGCAGGGGAAGCCCTTCAAGGGACAGGCCGGCCAGAAGATGGGGCTGCAAGCTGTTCCCCCGGTTTAGGGACAGGGAGGGAGAGAGATGCTCAGAACGGAGCCAAGAGGCGGAGCCAAGCTGGCCCTCGACAGCCATCAAAAATAAAAAACAGTGAATAGAAATCTGAGGTCATGCTGCCTTGGCTGCAGGAGACTGCAATTCAAGAGAGAGGGCGGGCTGAGGTGGGTGGACTCGGCTTGGCAAGGGTTAAAGGGAAGCGAGCTGCCTTCCTAGAGAGGACAGGAAGCAAGGGTGGCGTGGGCAGGTCCTCCAGAGCCAAGGCCCCTCCCTCCCTCCCCAGTCCTCCTTTCCTGCTTTGGTGTCTCTCCTGCAAGGGCTGCATCGCTGTCCCTCCTGGGATCTGGTGAGTCTCCTCTCTCTCCCCCAAGAGGGTGCAGTGGGGAGACGGGGGGGGTCCCAGGGGGGCTGCAGGGGAGGATGCCGGGGGGGGGGCAAACCCAAGTCAGGGAGGAGAGGGTCCTGCCAGGGAGGGGCGAGGTCTGCAAGGCTCTCCTTCCTGGAGATCAGAGGATCCCAAACTCCCACCAAATCTCCCTTCTTCAAACAAAGGAGTCCCTGGGACTTTAACTCTGTGTGACGTCGCTCAGCGTCATTGCACAACAGAGGAAATATGTGCAAATGGTTTTCCAAAGCTGGACGAGGAGGTGGACTACCCCCCCCCCATTAAAAGACCCACTAGGAGGAGGGAGGGAGGAAAGGTGGGAGAGAAAGGCCAGGAATAAAGAGAGGGATCCCAACCCATAGTCTGGCTGCTGCATTGCAAACCAGTTTCCCCGTCGTCTCCAAGGGCAGCTCCACATGGAGGCCACTGCAGCAATCCCCTCGCACCCAGAGCATGGCATCCCAGGACCACATCCTCTCTGTCCCAAAGGGATTGTTGCTGGAAAACCAGCCGAGCCAGAAATGGGCGCTGCTACTCACTGAGCCTCCAGGGACCTTGGCATCAATGGCTGTGTGTGTGTTAAGCTATCTATAGAATAATAATGATAAATTGCCCACCTAATTTCAAGAGAGATGTATTTGGCCCCGTCCACTTGGCCCTCAGGGGGTTGGTCAGATACATACCTGGCCCTCAGACCTAAGAAACAGGGACCCCACCCCAGGAGTCCAAGTGCAAGAAAAGGAGACAGAAGCAGGAGTGGGGTGGGGGTGGGGAGTACCTCCTGAGGACCCCTGGGTGAGGCCCCCCACTAGAATCTAATAGAATAATAACAATAAATTTCCTGCCTATATTTCAAGGGTTTGGCTCTGCCCACTTGGCCCTCAGGGGGTTAGCCAGATACATACCTGGCCCTCAGAGCAAAGAAATAAGGAGCCCACCCAAGGAGTCAGTCTTGAGAGCAGCAGAGAGTCCAAGTGCAAGAATAGAAATCAGAATTTGGGCAACTAGCCGGTCTTAAACTTAATAAGGCCAAGATGAAAATGTTTACTAAAAATATAGGTTAAGATATGGTGGAAGAATTGCAATGCAAGTACAGTCATGCCTCGGTTTAAGTACACTTTGGTTTGAGTACTTTCAGTTTAAGTACTCCGTGGACCCATCTGGAACAGATTAATCCACTTTCCATTTGTACGTTATTATTTTGTATGTTATATTATTATTTATATATGGTTTTGTATGTTATTATTTTTATATCATTGTCTGTTTGGTGTGTTTGTGAATGTATTTTAATTTGAATTCTAATAAAGTTTATTTTAAATTTTTAAAAATAAGTACGCTTCAGGTTAAGTACGGACTTCCAGAACCAATTACACTCATACTACGGGTTAAGTACACTCCAGGTTGAGTACTCAGCGGGCCCATCTGGAACGGATTAATCCACTTTCAATTACTTTCAATGGGAAAGATCTCTTCAGGTTAAGTACGCTTCAGGTTAAGTACAGACTTTTGGAACCAATTGTGTACTTAAACCGAGGTACCACTGTATTTGGGAATATGGTTAACAGCAAAGAGTATAAATTTACCTGGCCCTCAGAGCAAAGGAAAAGGGACCCCACCCCAGGAGTCAGTCTTGAGAGTGGCAGAGAGTCCAAGTGCAAAAATGGAGACAGAAACGGGGGAGAAATGTGCCCTGAAGTGGGGGTGGGAGAACAACTCCCAAGGACCCCCGGGTGAGGACCCCCACTAGAACCAAGCAGCCATTTTTCACAAGATACAAATGACTCCCTAGTCAGTCAGTTCTGACTTCATGCATTGACTGGAAGGCAGGAGAAACTAGGCTGATTCACCTCTAATAAATCCTTTCAGTTTCCTCCACATTTTGCAATCTTCCTTCTAGGAGGGCTAGAGGCTGCTTTCTTCTTCTTCTTCTTCTTCTTCTTCTTCTTCTTCTTCCTCTTCCTCTTCCTCTTCCTCTTCCTCTTCCTCTTCCTCTTCCTCTTCCTCTCCTCCTCCTCCCCCCCTTCTCCTTCAGAAGATCTCATGGTTTGGGCTGTTGTGCCGTCCAGTCCTGGTTCGTAGCAAGACTCATCCATGCTTGCTAAGGGAACCTTTTTCCTCTCCTGACCTACAAATTGTCTAACAAAACAATGTATTTCCTTTCTAGGATTTGCTAGAGCTTCTCACTAGCACAGGCAGAACGTGGAAGAATACCAAAGGGTTCCTTCCGATCTCTCAGAGGTTCCTTCCAATCTCTCATCCAGATGGATGAGCAAGATTCAGCTGGCCCTGGAGCAGGAAGAGGCCATGCCATCCAAACTGGGAGCAGTGAGGAATTCTGTGAAAACTCTGTGCAGAAGATGCTGGGTGAGGAGGACACCCTCCGCTCAGAGGGGCAGAGCCAGAAGTTGAGGCAGTTCTGCTGCCAGGAGGCCAAAGGGCCCCGAGAGGTTTGCAGCCGACTCTACCACCTTGGCCACCAGTGGCTGAAGCCAGAAAGGCACACGAAAGCTGAGATGCTGGACCTGGTGATCTTGGAGCAGTTCCTGGCTGTCCTTCCCCCAGAGATGGAGAGCTGGGTGAGGGAATGCGGAGCAGAGACCAGTTCCCAGGCGGTGGCCCTGGCCGAAGGTTTCCTCCTGAGTCAGGCAGAGGAGAGAAAGCAGGTGAGAGAGACTTTCCTCTGGATATTCCCAAGGGGCTCCAAACAGGACGGAGAACATCCCATAATGCTCTACTGATGGCTCATCCTTTTTCTAGGAAGGCATCCATGGAATGAGATCTTTCTAATATTTCTCCCCATTCATTCTCTGTTTTGAATCCTTGTTTCTTTTTCAGGAAAAGGATCTCTTTGCAGAAATGGACCTGGATTCCTGTGAGACAGAGAGGCCTCCGTTGGACACCAGAGAGAGGCCACTGGGTAAGCAGGGAGGTGATTTTTCTCTGTACTGTCTCATTCTGTTGGTTTTCAACCCAATCTCTGGGTTCTTTTCATCTTGTTTTGGGGGGATATTTGGGAACAAGGGTCCAGAGAAGGGGAGATGTATTTCTGCACAACAAACATATGAAATGGGCACAAAATTCCAAATGCTCTCAGCAGGTCAGGGTTTCTCAAAGGCCCACCTGTGGTTAGAGATGCCCAATTTCACCTGCGAGAGAAGCATAGACTCCTGGCATCCTGCTTACCTTTTTTCTTTTGCAGGTGACAGAATGAAGCCAGCAAGTCTTCCTGATCCACCTTTTCATGGAGGCAGAAGGGAAGCAGCAGCTGTGGAACCAGATCAGGTCAGGGGAAGCCGCCTTGTGGGGACAGAGGCTGAGGGATGGAGCAATGTCATGGACTGGATGGGCACAGAGGAATGGGGAGAGGAAGCAGCCGGAGAACTAGGAAGGGACGATGGCTCAGAGCCCAAGGAGTGGAGGTGGAAGAAGAATGAGCGGTCAGAGGGACAAGAGGGAGAAGGCTCAGAAGAGGAGGTGTCAGAAGCTGAAGGGATAACAGGGCTTAGTGAGCTGGGACACTCTGTGGCAGAATGCAGTGCAGAATCAGAGGCAGAAGAGGAAGGAGGCGAGTGGGAGGAGGGAGCTTGAGGTCTCATTTATTTCTAGATTGATCACTGAATGCTAAAATTGTCTTCTAAGCAGTGTACAAACGATAACAAATACGGTAGTGTCCAGGATTCACCTAGCCAGCCCCATCCTCTGCAAAATGGGGACTGCTCCCCACTCCTCCCCCTCTCCATGAACCCCTTAAATTTGGCTCTAGGGCATTGGGAGGGAACCTCCCCAGAACAGCTCACGAGGAGAGGAGAAAGTGGATCCTTCCATTGGGGAAACTGGAATGTTTGCGTAGGGGGGCTCCCTGGTCCTGAATGCGGTAATTGTGTCTCTGAAGGACCAGGTGGGCAGCCTGGGATTCATTCTGGACTCACAGCTGTCCATGGAGGCACAGGTCAAGTCTGTGTCCAGGGTAGCTGTCTACTGAGACCCTACCTGATGGCGGACTGTCTCGCCAGAGTGGTGCATGCTCTGGTTATCTCCCACTTGGACTACTGTAATGCGCTCTACGTGGGGCTACCTTTGAAGGTGACCTGGAAAGTGCAATTAATCCAGAATGCGGCAGCTGGCCTAGTGACTGGGAGCGGCCACCAAGACCATATAAAACCGATCCTGAAAAACCTGCATTGGCTCCCAGTCTGTTTCCGAGCACAATTTGGTGCTGGCCTTTAAAGCCCTAAACGGCCCTGTATCCCTGAAGGAGCATCTCCACCCCCATCGTTCTGCAAGGACACGGAGATCCACCTCGTGAGGGGCTTCTTTCTGGCGGTTCCCTCACTGCCCGAAACCAAGTTACAGGGAACCAGGCAGAGGGCCTTCTTGGGTAGTGATGCCCGCCCTGTGAAACGCCCTCCCATCAGATGTCAAGGAAATAAACAACTCTCTGACTTTTAGAAGACATCTGAAGGCAGCCCTGTTTAGGGAATTTTTTATTATTTGATGTTTTATTCTGCTTTTAATGCTCTGTTGAAAGCCACCCAGAGTGGCTGGGGGAACCCAGACAGTTTGGTGGGGTATAAATAAATTATTATCATCACCATCATCATCATCATCATCATTAAAATGTACAGCAAACCTATCCTATTGAAACAACACAGCAACTAACAGGCAGTTTTCTGTAGCAGATCATGTTTCTACTGTCTCAGAGGAGGACATTTCCCCTTTTCTTTTAGGGTCCAGTGTGCTTTGAAGATGTCGCTGTTCGTTTCACGGACGAGGAGTGGGCGTTGCTGGATCCTGACCAGAGAGCTCTGCATAAGTATGTCATGGAGGAGAATCATGGGATTGTGGCCTCTCTTGGTAAGACTCCCTGTGGGATCGTCCTATCTGCCTGGAAATTCAAAAAATACCTCTATGTGACAAACTTAATATATTTTCACAGAGCTCAACAGCGCCCCCTATAACACCTGGGAACCTAACACCCCCCACAATAAACAATACATTACAGTTCTTTCATTGAACAATCTTCCTCAAATTATTCCTTTTTCTACCATGATTGGGCTGCTCTGAACTGCCCAGGCATCTTAAATGTCAGCTTCAGAGTTGTTAGGAAAGATAAGTAGCTTCAGGTTTTCTGTTTTTGTTTCTGCTGCTGTCAGTCTTGGGTCGACCAAAGAGACGCCTGACATTGGAGATGGAGGGGATGCCATGACTGGGCCAAACCAGATCCATCCCAGAGAAGAGCCAGGCTTATTGAATCTCAGTTAGTAGTAGCAGTGATAATAATAGTAATAATTTTTATTCATACCCTGCCCATCTGGCTTGGTTGCACCCAGGCAACACATGTATAAACATGAAACCTTAATAATAAAAATCTGATCCCGTATAAAAAGTACATTAACTTTAAAATGAACAACTTACAGTAGTGGCCAAAACTGTGGAAACCTTTTGGGGAAAGTGTATTTCTGAGGTTTGATGGCTCATGGCACCATTTGTAGGGAGGAATAATACCAAAAAATTATATAGCAATGGAAAGATAATTTAATGAAGATTGTAATGCAATAACTTTTATGAAGGAGTATTTATTAGAACAGCAGTCATGAAGAAGAAACATGAAACACATAGAAAAAATGGGATATACAGAAATTCTCACCATGTCAATTAATACCGGTATTTAGTTTGGTAACCTTTAGCTTTAATTACGGCCTTACAACGCCTTCTCATGGAGTGAATCAATTTTTTTTTAGTTCTGCAGCTGTAATAATGTGAAACCAAGATTCAATTATTGCCTCTATTAATTGAGCTGGGATTCTGAGCAGCCTAGTTAACGATCTTTTGGGGTTACGTACACTTCAAAACTGGAAAGAGTGTTCTGGTTTGCGTAATTTTTTTGGAAAGCGAACGTACTCCATTCGGGGGTGCACTTCTGTTTTGTCGGCACGGCCTTCCCTCGCTCAGCCCAGCAGAAGCAGCGGCGTTGGAGCCAGGGATCGGCAGCGACATCTTTTGCCTGCTTGGCACAGCCTTCTCCTGCTTAACGCCGTCTGTGGCAGCAACACCCAGAAGCAGAGAAGGGCGTCCTTGATGCTGCAGTGATGGAATAGTAGAATAGACAGCTGAGCGGAGGGTGGGGAGGAACGATCCCTGTCCAGGGACTCACCTGTCCTCAGGAGATCAACCAACAGACCGTCCTCCTGTGTAGCCTCCTAAACTCTCCATTCAGGTGTCAGGAAAAGGCCTACTTACGAGTAGGACCCTGGCAGAGATACATTCTCCCCCTCCTGGGCGATCGTTCGGGAGTTTCATAAGCATTCTCCAGCCCGAACATCACAGCGACTGGTGCCAGAAGACACCAGCACACTTTAGGGATCCGCAGAGGTTGCTCAGTAGCGTAACAGACCTCAGTAGCACAGCATCTTGGCTAATCTACGTCATTTACATATAAACACACTTGGAGCTCTTCATCATGTCTCCCTTTCTCTTGCATCACACAGAAAAGAGAAAGAGCAAAGGAACAACAGTCCCACTTAGGAACACAGTAAGACAAACATCCTGTCTACATCACTTCCAACTCTGTGGAATGAAAACACATGCAGTCATATGACAGACAACAAACCTATGACTGTAGACGGGGAATGAATCTCCCCAAATCCCCCACCTGCTATTGCTTGAAACGGATGGTGAGGTCACACGCAGTCCCAAGCAAGTGAGACTGCTCGCAACATCTCCCGTTCTCTCTTTTGGGGGAGAGATCTGTGTCTTGCCCAATGAGCTACATCTTAGCAGTGTGGAACTTCTTCTCCACTTCCTGAGTGAAATAACTACTGCTCACTGTCAAGCTGGTTAACTCGTGTTCTCGTTATTTGTTTTTATGTTGTGACCCGCTGTGTGATATTGGGATGAAGGGAGGTATATAAAAAAATTATACAGTGGTATACATTGATGATTGCTTTCATTTGATGGATCAACGGTCTAGTTAGATAGTAAAATTCATGCTAAATCACTGTTTTAGGGGTTGTTTTTTAAAAGTGGAACGGATTAATCCCTTTTCCATTATTTTCTATGGGAAAGCACGCCTTGGTTTAAGAACGCTTTGGTTTAAGAATGGACTTCTAGAACGGATTAAGTTCGTAAAACCAAGGTACCATGTATTGCTGGGTTGCTTCTGACTAACAAGTTTCTTTTGTTAGTCAGATTTTCGATTTGGTTAAGGTTGAAACCACCTTCTGCACACAGCAGCAACATGACATGGAGCGGAATCCTGCTGAAATTAAATAAATAAGCAAGGTTATCACATGCGGAACGCTTCAGTTTGGACTCAAATATTTGATTTCTGTATTTGGGGATTTTACATTCCCATTAATGATGCAAATTCTGCCCACACCTTTTGCTGTCATACAACCCCAGATCATCACACTAACTGGGTGTTTCACGGTAGGTGTAATGCAAGTAGGGTTTAAATCTTCTTCGATTTCTCCTCACATATTTTTCTGTCATTTTTTATGTTTTCCAACTCATGAAACAAAAGAAGACAAAAACCCAACCAACCAACTTGATAGCAATCACATAACAATCTGGCAAAAGTCAACCTAAGCAAGTTGTGCCTCCTTTTTCTAGTTATTTGGCTATAACATTTGATAGAATATAGGTAATTACATTCTTGATTAAATTATCTTTCCATTGATACATAATTTTATGATATTACTCAAAAAGAAGTAGTGTTATGAGACCTCAGTCCTCTGAAATATACTTCCCCCCCAAAGGCTTCTACAATTTTGACTACTACTGTATATCAAACTAAGCAGCAATCAAGAATCCATCAGAATCTAATAATGAATATGTTGGTTAATGACAAACCACAAAGGTAATGAACACACACCCAACTCCCTTCACTTCTTCTTCATTTGTTCCTGAGGCTCTAACCCAATTTTGTCTCGATTGCAGATTTTGATGAATTGGAAGTCGAGAACAAGGGTGAACATGACAAAATCCCCAGAGAGGAGAAGCCACACAAAAATTTGGAGTGTGGAGAGAGCTGCAGTCAGAGCTCCCATTCCACTTCCCAACAAAGAATTCTCATTGGAAAGAAACCCTATCAGTGCATGGAATGCGGGAAGAGCTTCAGTCAGAGCTACCATCTCACTTCCCATCAGAAAATTCATACAGGGGAGAAACCCTATCAGTGCTTTGAATGTAGAAAGAGCTTCAGTAACAGCTTCTCTCTCACTTGCCATCAAAGAATTCATACAGGGGAGAAACCCTATCAGTGTGTGGAATGTGGAAAGAGCTTCAGTCAGAGCCCCCATCTCACTAAGCACCGGAGAATTCATACAGGAGAGAAACCCTATCAGTGTGTGCAATGTGGAAAGAGCTTCAGGACTAGCTCCAATCTCACTAAGCATCAAATAATACATACAGGAGAGAAACCCTATCAGTGTGTGGAATGTGGAAAGAACTTCATTAATAGCTCCTCTCTCACTTCTCATCAAAGAATCCATACAGGGGAGAAACCTTATCAGTGTGTGGAATGTGGAAAGAACTTCATTAATAGCTCCTCTCTCACTTCTCATCAAAGAATTCATACAGGAGAGAAACCTTATCAGTGCATGGAATGCGGGAAGAGATTCAGTCAGAGCTCCTCTTTGAGTTTCCATCAAAGAATCCATACAGGGGAGAAACCTTATCAGTGTGTGGAATGTGGAAAGAGCTTCAGTCAGAGTTCCGATCTCACTTCCCATCAAAGAATTCATACAGGGGAGAAACCCTATCAGTGCATGGAATGTGGAAAGAGCTTCACTAATAGCTCCTCTTTGAGTTTCCATCAAAGAATCCATACAGGGGAGAAACCCTATCAGTGTGTGGAATGTGGAAAGAGCTTCAGTCAAAAGGCCAACCTCACTTCCCATCAAAGAATTCATACAGGGGAGAAACCCTATCAGTGTGTGGAATGTGGAAAGAGCTTCAGTCAGAGCTCCCATCTCACTAAGCATCAAATAATTCATACAGGGGTAAAACCATATGTGTGTGTGGAATGTGGAAAGAGCTTCAGTCAGAGCTACGAACTCGTTAAACACCAGAGAATTCATACAGGGGATAAATCCTATCAGTGCGTTGAGTATGGAAAGATCTTCAGTCAGAGCTCCCATCTCATTTCACATCAGAGAATTCATACAGGGGAGAAACCCTATCAGTGCGTGGAATGTGGAAAGAATTTCATTAATAGCTCCTCTCTCACTTCTCATCAAAGAATTCATACAGGAGAGAAACCCTATCAGTGCGTGGAATGTGGAATGAGCTTCAGTCAGAGCTCCCATCTCACTTCCCATCAGAGAATTCATACAGGGGAGAAACCCTATCAGTGCGTGGAATGTGGAATGAGCTTCAGTAGAAGCGATTCTCTCAATTACCATCAAATTATTCATACAGGGGTGAAACCCTATCATTGTGTAGAATGTGGAAAGAGCTTCAGTACAAGCTCCCATCTCACTTCTCATCAGAGAATTCATACAGGGGAGAAACCCTATCATTGTGTGGAATGTGGAAAGAGCTTCAGTATGAGCTCCCATCTCACTTCCCATCAGAGAATTCATACAAGGGAGAAACCCTATCAGTGCGTGGAATGTGGAAAGAGCTTCAGTCAGATCTCCTCTCTCACTTCCCATCAAAGAATTCATACAGGGGAGAAACCCTATCAGTGTGTGGAATGTGGAAAGAGCTTCAGTCACAGCCAAAGTCTCACTAAGCATCAGAGAATTCATACAGGGGAGAAACCCTATCATTGTGCGGAATGTGGAAAGTGCTTCAGTTCAAACTCCAATCTCACTTTTCATCAAAGAAATCACACAGGAGAGAAACCCTATCAGTGCGTGGAATGTGGAAAGAACTTCAGTCAGAGCTCCCATCTCACTCGGCATCAGAAAATTCATAGATAGTTTGGAAAAACCCTTCTGTATAGCTTTAGACGTCACGCAAATACGCACCTTTTTAACCAGGCCTTTGGCTGATTGACATCTAATGCCCTTTTAAAATGTTGTTGGGAGGGGGGTTAAAGATGTGTATTTTGTATTTTTTAAATGCCTTTTCTTTTTTCTTTTTTTAATCAAACTTTATTTCTTTTAAATCATATCAAAAACAAAAACACAAAAACCTTGTCACAAGACATTGTCATATGCAAACATATTCAAAAAAAACTTGAGAAAAGAAGAAGAGAAGAAAGGAAAAATAGACAAAAAAAGAAAAAATGAACATTTTTTTTAAAAATAAAAATAATCTTTATTGATTTCAACAGAAAAAGGAAATTGTTTACATACAAATAAAAACATACAACTGTAATACTGGTATTACATTGTCTTATTTTCCCCTCCCACCCCCTCCCTCGTTTCCCTCCCTCCTCCCCACCCCCCTACTTCTCAACCTGTTCTGAGCTTATCCCTGTTTTCCAAATATAAATTGCATACTATAATTTATTACTATATATATTACAATAAATGTTACAATACACCCTTAGTCTTATAGACAAATTGTAAACTATACAAGCTTATATCAAATTTCATGTCATTACATATTTTTACAATATTAAAAAAGAGAACACATTAAAGAACAAAAACAACAAAACACATAAAAAAGCAAAAAGCAAAAAAAGACAGACTTCCACCAACCAAATGGTGCAAACAGGAACGGTTTGGATTCCTAGATCACGGTCTGCAGTTTCTTGAAGATGGACTTCTGGCAAGTGATGGACTGCACCTCACAAAAGTTGGGAGGAATGTTTTTGCCACAAAACTCAAAAACCTCATCAGGAGGGCTTTAAACTGACTTATGTGGGGGAGGGAGACAGTGGTCCTGAAGGTAGGAGTCTATCAAATGCTGAAGATGATCATCCAAATGTCAAGGACCAAATGGAGCAAGCAGCATGCAGACCTAGTGGTGGGACGAAAATATCCTTAAATAAGAGACATGGGGGAATGATCAACGGTCTTCAATGTCTGTATACTAATGCACAGAGCATGGGAAATAAACAAGATGAACTTGAGCTCTTGGTACAGCAAACTAAATATGACATAATAGGCATCACTGAAACCTGGTGGGATGAGTCTCATGACTGGAATGTAGTAATAGAGGGATACAATCTATTTAAGAGAAATAGACCAAACAGGAAAGGAGGAGGAGTAGCTTTATATGTTAGGGATATGTATACCTGTGAAGAGATCCAGGATTTAAAACTTCAAAGCCAAATTGAGAGTATCTGGGTCAAAATTAAGGGAGAGAAAAACAACAGTGATCTCATTGTGGGAGTTTACTATAGATCCCCAAGCCAAACTGAGGACACAGATGATGCCTTCCTGGAACAGATGGCCAAGCATTCCAAAGGAAGTGAGATAGTAGTAATGGGGGATTTCAACTATCCTGATATTTGTTGGATGTCAAACTCAGCCAAGAGCATAAGGTCGAACAGATTCCTCACTGGCCTTGCAGACAACTTCATTGTCCAGAAAGTGGGAGAAGCAACAAGAGGATCAGCCATTTTAGATCTGGTCCTAACCAATAGTGATGACTTGGTTAGTGGGGTAGAAGTGGCAGGATCATTAGGTGGGAGTGACCATGCTCTTCTGGAGTTTATTATCCAGCGGAAAGGAGCAACCAAGCATACTAAGGTCCAAATTCTAGACTTTAAGAAAGCCGACTTCAGAAAACTTAGGGAAACGCTGGGTGAAATCCCATGGACAGTAATACTAAAAGGGAAGGGAGTTCATGATGGTTGGGAGTTTGTTAAAAGGGAGATATTAAAAGCACAACTTCAGGCAATACCAATGAGACGGAAACATGGAAGGTGCCTAAAGAAGCCAGGCTGGCTATCTAAAGAACTTTTGACTGAGTTAAGATTTAAAAGGGATATGTACAAAAAATGGAAAAGGGGGGAAATCTCCAGAGAGGAATTCAAACATATAGCCAGCACGTGTAGAGACAAAGTCAGAAAAGCTAAAGCACAGAATGAACTCAGGCTCGCCAGAGAGGTTAAAAGCAACAAAAAGGGCTTTTATGGGTATGTCCGTAGCAAAAGGAAAAACAAGGAAACAGTGGGGTCACTCAGAGGAGAAGATGGTGAAATGCAAACAGGGGACAGAGAAAGGGCAGAACTCCTCAATGCCTTCTTTGCCTCAGTCTTCTCCAAGAAAGAAAACAACGCCCGACCTGAAGAATATGGAGCAGATGATTCAGCAGGGGAAACACAGCCCAGAATAAGTAAGGAGGTAGTACAAGAATACTTGGCTAGTTTAGATGTATTCAAGTCTCCAGGGCCAGATGAACTACATCCAAGAGTATTAAAAGAACTGGCAGAGGTGATTTCAGAACCACTGGCAATAATCTTTGAAAATTCCTGGAGAACAGGCGAAGTTCCAGCAGACTGGAGGAGGGCAAATGTTGTCCCTATTTTCAAAAAGGGGAAAAGAGAGGACCCAAACAATTACCGCCCAGTCAGCCTGACATCAATACCAGGAAAGATTCTAGAGCAGATCATTAAGCAAACAGTCTGTGAGCACCTAGAAAGAAACTCTGTGATCACTAAAAGTCAGCATGGGTTCCTGAAAAATAAGTCATGTCAGACTAATCTGATCTCATTTTTTGACAGAATTACAAGCCTGGTAGATGAAGGGAACGCTGTGGATGTAGCCTATCTTGATTTCAGCAAGGCCTTTGACAAGGTGCCCCATGATATTCTTGTAAAGAAGCTGGTAAAATGTGGGCTAGACAATGCTACCATTCAGTGGATTTGTAGCTGGATTACTGACCGAACCCAAAGGGTGCTCATCAATGGCTCCTCCTCATCCTGGAGAGTAGTGACTAGTGGGGTGCCACAGGGTTCTGTCTTGGGCCCAGTCTTGTTCAACATCTTTATCAATGACTTGGATGATGGGCTTGAGGGAATCCTGAGCAAGTTTGCAGATGACACCAAGTTGGGAGGGGTGGCTAACACCCCAGAGGACAGGATCACACTTCAGAATGACCTTAACAGATTAGACAACTGGGCCAAAGCAAACAAGATGAATTTTAACAAGGAGAAATGTAAAGTACTACACTTGGGCAAAAAAAATGAAAGGCACAAATACAGGATGGGAGACACCTGGCTTGAGAGCAGTACATGTGAAAAGGATCTAGGAGTTTTGGTTGACCACAAACTTGACATGAGTCAGCAGTGTGATGCAGCAGCTAAAAAAGCCAATGCAATTCTGGGCTGCATCAATAGGAGTATAGCATCTAGATCAAGGGAAGTAATAGTACCACTGTATTCTGCTCTGGTCAGACCTCACCTGGAGTATTGTGTCCAGTTCTGGGCACCACAGTTCAAGAAGGATACTGATAAGCTGGAACGTGTCCAGAAGAGGGCAACCAAAATGGTCAAAGGCCTGGAAACGATGCCTTATGAGGAACGGCTTAGGGAGCTGGGTATGTTTAGCCTGGAGAAGAGAAGGTTAAGGGGTGATATGATAACCATGTTCAAATATATAAAAGGATGTCATATAAAGGAGGGAGAAAGGTTGTTTTCTGCTGCTCCAGAGAAGCGGACACGGAGCAACGGATTCAAACTACAAGAAAGAAAATTCCACCTAAACATTAGGAAGAACTTCCTGACAGTAAGAGCTGTTCGGCAGTGGAATTTGCTGCCAAGGAGTGTGGTGGAGTCTCCTTCTTTGGAGGTCTTTAAGCAGAGGCTTGACAGCCATCTGTCAGGAATGCTTTGATGGTGTTTCCTGCTTGGCAGGGGGTTGGACTGGATGGCCCTTGGGGTCTCTTCCAACTCTATGATTCTATGATTCTATGATTCTAACCACGCAATGCTTCCTTATACACTATTTTACTAATCTGTATTCCTTATTTTCTTTTAACCTTCTTTATTTTATATATATATCTAAACCTGTTATTCCCATCCCTCTCTTAGTTCTTCACGGGCTCAGTCTAAACTCAACCAGATATTCATTTTAACACTTGGTTTTTTAAAATACTGGTTCAAACATTCCCACTCCCCTTCCACTCTGTTCTTAGGTTTGTACCTTATTATATCCGTTCGTTTGGCCAATTCTAAGTACTCACACACCTTGCAAAGCCATTCTTCCTTAGTTGGTATTTGTGTCCCTTTCCAATATTTTGCATCCAATATTCTTGCCGCCCCGTTGCATATAGAAAGATGTTTTCTTTTTTTGGGATGTCCTTACTCACTATCCCTAATAGATAGGCCTCTGGGTTCTTTCTATAATTAGCCTTAAGTAATTTCTTCAGTTCTTCGTGCATCATGCCCTAAAAATTACCAATCTCCGGGCATGACCACCACATATGGAAGAATGTACCTCTTTCCTTTGTGCACCTCCAACATTTATTTTGATTTGTTCTGTTCATTTTGGCCAACCTTTCCAAGGCTAGATACCACCTGTGGTACATCTTCATTAGGTTTTCTCTTATAAGGTAACAGGCAGTAAAATTTATAGTTTTGGACCATACTCTCCCATTCTTCATATTCTATTATATGTCCTAAATCATTTCCCCATTTCTTCAAAGCCTTACCCCTTTCCTCAACCCCTATTTGTCCTTCTTGCAACATTTTGTAAATTTTAGCAATCATTTTTTGGTCGTTCCTTAATATTTCCATCTCCCAGATTGAGGGTTTCTCTTCAAAACCTCTAGTTGTTTTGTCCTTCTCAAAAAATGACTTTAATTCATGATACTCCAACCAGTTTACTCCTTTATGTTTTAATTCTTCAAATTTCTTAATATTTAGGCACTGATTATTTTCCTCCATTAGCTCTCTGTACGTTAACCAATTTTCCTTCATATTTTTCTTGTGAATGGATGTAGAGTCTAGCGGTGATACCCACCCTGCCATTTTACCCATAATTTTTCCTTGTTCCTTTCCCAGACATCAAATAAAGCTTTCCTCACAGCATGATTTGTAAAGCCCCCATGTCCTCTTACTTTCTCATATAGCAAGTAACCGTGCCATCCGAAAATGTTGTCCCATCCTTCTAGGTCTAAGACCTCTGTCTTTTCATGTTGCAACCGTCCTGAGACCTGTGGGTGTAGGGAATAGGAGCCAACTCTTAGAGGCCAATGGGTCTTTTTTTATATATATAATCTATTTTTATTAATTTTCCAATTAAAACACAATTATATCACATCCATTATTTCGAATTATACAAATACATATCAATTAAGCCGAATGTTATGCCAAATCATCTAAAATTTTCGGGGTTCCCATGCTTCAAAAATTGGGGATTCCTCGCAACTGTCCACTGCCGTCTTTTTCTAAAGTCCAAATCGTCACTCAAAGTCCATAATAGTCCCGATCTTTCCCCTACAGTCACTAAGATGTTTTCTTCTTTCATCCGATTTTTCCAGCTGCTGAGATAAGTATCAAACGAGATTTCACATATATTCTTTCTCCTGTGTGAGTTTTAATCAGTCCGGCCTCCCCATAAATCTTCTTTGTCTGGAGTGTCCCCTGTTGCGTCGGTCTTTCAACACGGAGCCGCGCCATTTTAGAAAGCTCAAATTACTTTTGCTTTCTTCTCATAACTTTTTTAGACTAACGATCTTTGTAAAATTTGCAGCTTTTCCAGGCAGAAGATCCAGCCGTCACATTATGCATAAACTCTTGATAAATTTGTGGCTCTCCTTGCCCTATAGCTGAACTTGGCTTCAGATCGCTGTTCAAATTCAAAGTGCGTCACACCTCATAAATCCACCGGACGCCTTCCAGGCACTCTGACTATCCAGTTAGAGGGGGGCTTCTCTCTTCAGCAGTTTTACAACTTCAAAAAATATACTCAATATCAATAGTTTATAAAGTTCATTACTCACACGGGTATCCTTTATTTCTCGTTTGTTCCAAACAAGCAAGGACATCACGTCCGGGAAGGTATGGAGTAACTCATAGAGTATATGAAAAAAATAAAAAAGCTCACTTCCCTTCTCGTTCCGTCCCCATCAATCTTTCTTCCAGATAAAATACAGCCTCGACTTCTCACCCTCAGCAGCGCAAATTCCTTGGCAGTAAACAGAGCTTCTGCCCCTCCTTCTGAAGCATGTCCATGAATTTAAACCTAATTATCTTCTTTAATCATGGAGATCCCGCCATGCAGGTTAGCGTCCGGGGTTTGGGGGCATCGCGGGCCAGCGGCCCCTCTCCGTAACACCCGGAGAGGTAGGGGGGTTGCCATTTACTCCCCTAGCAACCGCCAAATTCCTCATGAAGGTCGGAGGGATGGAACAAGGGTCAGCCATTACTGCAGGCGGAACCGGAAGCTCGAGGCCAAGGGGTCTTTGCCCCCCCAATAAAATATTTGAGGGAGCCACCCCCCCCAGTTGATAGGCATTGCCATTCCATCATGTGATTGGAAGGTGGGCCTTACCTTGAATAAAGTCAGCACCACTGGGTTGGGTGGTATACAAAGTAAATACATAAACCGCCTTCATTTGCACATGTTCCAGCTTGTCAGTTTCCTTATTTATTATCATTTTTAAAATTTGTGTGCTCTTCATCTGAAGATTTCACAACATATACACACAGGATGAAAGCATGACTTTCTCAAAAACAAGTAAAGCCATATAAAACTCTCCTCCCCTTTTTTGGATGGAGTTACAAAGTTTGTTGATCAGGGGATTGCTGTGGAAATAGTGCATCTTGATTTCAGGAAGGCTTTTGACAAAGTCCATGCAATATTTGTGTGAGGAAGCTGGTAAAATGTGGGCTGAATGAGGTAACTGTTAGGTGGATTTGACTGAGCGAACCCAAAGAGGACTCCTTCATGGTTCCTCCACATCCTGGGGGAAAGTGACAAGAGGGATGCTGCAGGGTTCTGTCCTGGACCCGTTGTTGTTCAACGTCTTTATGGATGGCCACTAACAGATTGTGGTTGAATCATGACAAGACAGAAGTACTGTTTTTGGGAGGCAGGAGGTGGGCGGGGGTGGAGGATTCCCTTGTCCTGAATGCGGTAACTGTGTGTCCCTGAAGGACCAGGTGCGCAGCCTGGGAGTCACTTTGGACTCGCAGCTGTCCATGGAGGCACAGGTCAATTCTGTGTCCGGGGCAGCTGTTTACCAGCTTCGTCTGGTACGCAGGCTGAGACACTATCTGCCTGCAGTCTACCTCGTCAGAGTGGTGCATGCTCTGGTTATCTCTTGCTTGGACTACTGCAATGTGCTCCATGTGGGGCTATCTTTGAAGGTGACCTGGAAACTCCAGCTAATACAGAATGTGACAGTTAGACTGGTGACTGGGAGCAGCCGCTGAGATCATATAACTCCGGTCTTGAAAGACTAGATTGGCTCCCAGGACATTTCTGAGAACAATTCAAAGTGTTGGTGCTGACCTTTAAAGCCCTAAACAGCCTTAGTCCAGCATACCTGAAGGAGAGTCTCTACCCCCATTGTTCAGCCCAGACACTGAGATCCAGCTCTGAGGGCCTTCTGGCGGTTCCCTCGCTGCAAGAAGTGAGGTTACAGAGAACCAGGTAAAGGGCCTTCTTGGTAGTGGCATTGCTGATGCGCCTATCACTATGTCTTATTTTCAGGGTATGGCTTATATTCCTTGAATGCTTAAATATCCTGCTATGGCTTATTTTATGGGTATGTCTTAAAATATGAGAAACAGGGTAGCGTAACTCCTCCTCCTACCTGTGACCAATGAGATCAGTTGTCCCAGTACATCCCCCCCTGTGGAATCTGCCCCAGCCATTTTTCTTGCTGGGACACCCTACCGGGCAGCCCTGACCCCTCCCCTTAAAAACAAAATAAAACCTCTGTAAAAAAACAGCAAAAAATGGAACAAAAGCAAAACACAATAAAACCAAAAACAATAAAAATTACAAATACACCAAAATTTAACAGATTCCCACACCCAACTAAAAATCCCTCCCACCTACCACCCCAAAGAAAATAAAAACATAAAAAATTCTTTTAAAAGCATTTTAAAAAGAACTCTGTGCTGTTTTAAGTTCCCCTGGGCAGCACCAGCAGCAGAGCAGCGGTGGCAGTCCTTATGAAATAAGATATCTTTATTGTCCTTGTCCCCTTGCGGGAACAACGAAATTACTCGGTTGCTACATCCACTCCGATAAAGCATTCCGCATAATCCAAAATTACAAAACCTAATTAAAAACAGTAAATATAATACAAATAACAAGTAAAATAAGATGACTTCAAAGTCCAGGCTTTCCATTTAAGGCCAAAATCGCTCTAGAGAAGAAACTGTTCCTGAGACGGCTCGTTCTTGCCTGCATTGTTCTATATCTCCGTCCCGATGGCAGGAGCTGAAAGAAATGGTGACCAGGGTGCGTTGGATCTCTTGGTATGTCTAGTGCTTTTCTATGGCACCTGGTGGTGTAAATTTGTTCTAAGGTGGAGAGTGAGCAGCCAATAATGCTCTCCGCTGTTTTAATAATTCTACACAGCCCTGCTCTGTCCTGAGAAGTACAGCTTCCGTACCACACACGTAAACCGTACGTGAGCACGCTCTGTATGGCACAGTGATAGAAGGCAAGCAGCAACTTTTGTGGAAGATGGTTTTTCCTTAAAATTCTCAAAAAATACAGTCTCTGCTGCGCCTTCTTCACAAGCCCCCTTGTATTAACACTCCAGGACAGATCCTCCTCCAGGCCCTGCCCTAGGCCAGGTGGAGAGAGGCAGGGACAGGGCCTGTGGGCACTCACAGCAGGAGAGAGTCCTGGGCAGCACCCAGGTTGCCCTGTTTAGGGAAGCTTTTAATATTTGATGGACTGTTGTGTTTTAATATTTTGTTGGAAGCCACCCAGAGTGGCTGAGGAAACCCAGCCAGATGGGCGGGGTATAAATAATAAATTGTTATTATTATTAACACCAAACCGGGAGCAGAGGCCAGTGTGGCAGAAGGCAGAATCAGACCACTTTAGTCTGACCACTTGGTCAGGCCCCACCTATAATATTATGTTCAGTTCTGGGCACCACGATTTTAGTACATATATTAAATTTTGTTTGCCAGGGGAAATGAAGAAGGTGGGGGAACACAATCCATATTCCTTTTATAACACGTGGCCAATGTTTATTGAATATATAAATGGTTAAGACTGTTGCAGGAATCCACCCAGCCCTCATGGGAAAAGGTGGCGTGATCTTTTTTAGAATAATCAAATGAAACTTTTAACACATGGCAGGATGAAAGTCTGCAATTCCATCAGGACAAGTTATTTGTTATTTACTGTTGTAACTATTGCTTTTTAAAAAATTATCTTTTGTACCATGAAAATGAATAAAAGCATTTTTTTTTCTTTTAAAAAGGAGGTAGAGGAATCATGTGTCCTATTCCATTAATCTGCTTACACGTGTTTAGTGTTATTTGGAGACTGCAACTCCCAGTAATCTCACATTATCTATGAGTTTCTGTGTGTTCAGCACATGATTAATAATAATAATAATAATAAATTTTTATTTATATCCCGCCCTCCCCAGTCAAAACCGGGCTTAGGGCGGCTCACACCAATAAAATTACAATAAAACATAAAAAGCAATTAATTAAAATACAGATTAAAATACAATATTAAAATTTAAAATGCAGCCTCATTTTAAGTAGTCCATAAATCCAAGCCATGAGGAAGGAAAACACAGGGGTCAGACTAAGTCCAACCCAAAGGCCAGGCGGAACAGGTCTGTCTTACAGGCCCTGCGGAAAGATGACAAATCCCGCATGGCCCTGGTCTCCTGTGAAAGAGCGTTCCACCAAGTTGGCGCCAATACTGAAAAGGCCCTGGCCCTAGTAGAAGCCAATCTAGCCACCTTATGGCTTGGGATCTCCAGAATATTGTTGTTTGTGGACCTTAAGGTCCTCCGCGGGGCCTACCAGGAGAGGCGGTCCCGTAGGTCCGAGGGTCCTAAGCCGCATATGGCTTTAAAGGTCAAAACCAGCACCTTAAAGCTGATCCTGTACTCCACCGGGAGCCAGTGCAGCTGGTAAAGCACTGGATGAATGTGATCCCGCAGCTGGGACCCCGTAAGGAGCCTCACCGCGGCATTCTGCACCCGCTGGAGTCTCTGGGTCAGCTTCAAGGGCAGCCCCGTGTAAAGCGAGTTACAATAATCAAGCCTGGAGGTGACCGTCGCATGGATCACTGTGGCCAGGTAAGGGACCAACTGCTTGATACGGCGGAAGATGGGAAAATGCCACCTTAGATGTGGCTGCAACCTGCGCCTCCATGGAGAGGGAGACGTCGAAGGTTGCACCCACCTCTTGACAGAAGGCGCTGGCACTAATTGAGCCCCTGCAAGAGATGGGAGTTGGCCCCCCAACCCCATGTCATCCCGACCCAGCCTGACGACCCCCGTCTTCGAAGGATTTAACTTCAGTCAACTCCCACGTAGCCATCCAGCCACAGCTTCCAAGCACCTGGTCAGTGTGTCCGGGGCCGGGGCCGAGATTGAATAAAACACTTCCTATGAAATTTCCTTTGATTGCTTCTGTATTGTTTCAAATGAGATTTATGAGATGACAAGGGTATGATTTCTCAGCAATAAATATGAATTGTTCTTATCTGTAAGTGAAGTCACATTTGAAACAATAGAGAAGCATGTCTCCATGCTGCCTGATGGAGATGGTTGCCCTCCGGACCTGCTGTCCGATGGAGACCCAGGATGGAGCCAAGAGACTTCAGGGTGGAAGAGAGCCAGCCATTCCCCCCCTGCCATGCTGCTTCCCAGGAAGATCCAATACGACCCTCCCTCTCCCCTCCTCTCCTTCCCACCATCCTGACCCTGAAAGAAAAGCTCTCCAAGGACGGATCTCTCTCCCTCTCTCTCCCCTCCACTTTCTGGCCAAGGGAGGGAGATGCTCACAGCCCAACCAAGAGACAAAATCCCACCCCCCAAAATCATCTCTTCCCATATAGGCGTAGCCAGGGGGGCAGCTGTAATGTCTCCTGGGAACCCTGGACTTCGGCAATGAGGAAGCAACGCTGCTAAACAGTCTTTACTAAACTGCAGTCATAGTTTATTAAGAGAATTACACACAGCGACAACATCCACCCGGAAAGGGAGGAAATGCACAAGATGAATGAATGGGTGGGGAACAGCTTACCACTAAAATACCTGTATCCCAGCTAATAGGATTCAGGTGCACATAATAAGATTCCACACTTAAAGTCACATACATCACAGCAGCAAAGCGAGAGAGGGCTGAGTCGACTCAGCTTTGCAAGGGTTAAAGGGAAGCGAGCTGCCTTCCTAGAGAGGACAGGAAGCAAGGGGGGCCAAGACCCCTCCCTCCCTCCCCAGTCCTCCTTTACTGTACTGCTTTGGTGTCTCTCGTGCAAGGGCTGCATCGCTGTCCCTTCACTCCTGGGATGATCGGGTGAGTCTCCTCTCCCTCCCCCCCCTCTCTCCCCCCCAAGAGGGCCAGGGAGGGGAGGGTCATGCCAGGGAGGGGGGGGCGAGGTCTGCAAGGCTCTCCTTCCTGGAGATCAGAGGATCCCAAACTCCCCCCAAATCTCCCTTCTTCAAACAAAGGAGTCCCTGGGACTTTAACTCTGTGTGACGTCGCTCAGCGTCATTGCACAACAGAGGAAACATGTGCAAAGGGTTTTCCAAAGCTGGACAAGGAGGTGGATTGCCCCCCACACACACACTAAAATACCCACTGGAGGGAGGGAGGAAAGGTGGGAGAGAAAGGCCAGGAATGAAGAGAGTGATCCCAGCCCATAGTCTGGCTACTGCATTGCAAACCAGTTTCCCCGTCGTCTCCAAGGGCAGCTCCAGACGGAGGCCACTGCAGCAATCCCCTCGCACCCAGAGCATGGCATCCCAGGACCACATCCTCTCTCTCCCAAAGGGATTCTTGCTGGAAAACCAGCTGAGCCGGAAATGGGCGCTGCTACTCACTGAGCCTCCAGGGACCTTGGCATCAATGGCTGTGTGTGTGTTAAGATATCTAACAGAATAATAATAATAAATTACCCACCTAAATTTCAAGAAAGATTTCTTTAGCCCCGTCCACTTGGCCCTCAGGGGGTTGACTAGATGCATAATGGCCCTCAGACCTAAGAAACAGGGACCCCACCCCAGGAGTCTGTCTTGAGAGCAGCAGAGAGTCCAAGTGCAAGAAAAGGAGACAGAAGCAGGAGGGTGGGGTGGGGGTGGGGAGCACCTCCTGAGGACCCCCAAGTGAGGACCCCCACTAGAGTCTAATAGAATAATAACAATAAATTGCCTGCCTATATTTCAAGGGTTTGGCTCTGCCCACTTGGCCCTCAGAGGGTTAGCCAGATACATACCTGGCCCTCAGAGCAAAGAAAAAGGGACCCTACCCCAGGAGTCTGTCTTCAGAGTGGAGGAGAGTCCAAGTGCAAAAATGGAGACAGAAACGGGGGAGAAATGTGCCCTGAAGTGGGGGTGGGGGCGGAACAACTCCCAAGGACCCCCGGGTGAGGCCCCCCACTAGAGCCAAACTTCCATTTTCACAAGATACAAATGACTCCCTTGTCAGTCAGTTCTGACTTCATGCATTGACTGGAAGGCAGGAGAAACTAGGCTGATTCACCTCAAATAAATCCTTTCAGTTGCCTCCACATTTTGCATTGCAATGGTCCTTCTAGGAGGGCTAGAGGCTGCTTTCTTCTTCTTCTTCTTCTTCTTCTTCTTCTTCTTCTTCTTCTTCTTCTTCTTCTTCTTCTTCTTCTCCTCCTCCTCCTCCTCCTCCTCCTCCTCCTCCTCCTCCTCCTCCTCCTCCTCCTTCTTTAAGAAGATATTTCATGGTTTGGGCTGTGGTCCAGTCTAGCCCTGGTTCCTATCAAGACTCCTATCCATGCTTGTTCAGAGAAGCATTTTCTTCTCCTGAACTACAAATCCTGTAACAGGACAATGTATTTGCTTTCTAGGATTTGCTAGAGCTTCTCATTAGCACAGGCAGAACTTGGCAGAAGACAAAAGGATTCCTTCCGATCTCTCAGAGGCTTTGTGAGAGCACAGATGGATGAGCGAGACTCAGCTGGCCCTGGAGCAGGAAGAGGCCATGCCATCCAAACTGGGAGCAGTGGGGGATTCTGGGAAAACTCTGTGCAGAAGATCCTGGGTGAGGAGGACACCCTCCGCTCGGAGGTGCAGAGCCAGAAGTTGAGGCAGTTCTGCTGCCAGGAGGCCAAAGGGCCCCGAGAGGTTTGCAGCCGACTCTACCACCTTGGCCACCAGTGGCTGAAGCCAGAAAGGCACACGAAAGCTGAGATGCTGGACCTGGTGATCTTGGAGCAGTTCCTGGCTGTCCTTCCCCCGGAGATGGAGAGCTGGGTGAGGGAATGCGGAGCGGAGACCAGATCCCAGGCGGTGGCCCTGGCCGAAGGTTTCCTCCTGAGTCAGGCAGAGGAGAGAAACCAGGTGAGAGAGACTTTCCTCTGGATACTCCCAAGGGTCTCCAAACAGGACGGAGAACATCCCATAATGCCCTACTGATTGCTCATCATTTTTCCCGTGAGGCATTCATGGAATGAGATCTTTCTAATATTTATCCCCATTCATTCTCTGTTTTGAATCCTTGTTTCTTTTTCAGGAAAAGGATCTCTTTGCAGAAATGGACCTGGATTCCTGTGAGGCAGAGAGGCCTCCGTTGGAGACCAGAGAGAGGCTACTGGGTAAGGAAGAAGGTGGTTTTTCTCCGTATTGTCTCATTCTGTTGCTTTTCCAAATAATCTCTGGTTTCTTTTCATCTTGTTTTGGGGGGGAACTGTTGGGAACAAGGGTCCAGAGGAGGGGAGATGTATTTCTGCACAACTAACATATGAAATGGGCACAAACCTCCAACTGCTCTCAGCAGGTCAGGCTTTCTCAAAGGCCCATCTGTGGTTAGAGATGCCCTGTTTCACCTGTGAGAGAAGCAGGCACTCCTGGCATCCTGCTTACCTTTTTTCTCTTCCAGGTGATAGAATGATGCTGGCAAGACCTCATGGGGGCAGAAGGGAAACAGCGGCTGTGGAACCAGATCAGGTCAGGGGAAGCTGCCTTGTGGGGACAGAGGCCAAGGGATGGAGCAATGTCATGGACTGGTTGGGCACAGAGGAATGGTGGAAGGAAACAGCCGGGGAACTGGGAAGGGAAGACTTCTTAGAGCCCAAGGAGTGGAGGTGGAAGAAGGATGAGCGGTCAGAGGGAGAAGAGGGTGAAGCCTGGGAAGAGGAGGTGTCAGAAGCTGAAGGGGTAACAGGGCTTAGAGAGCTGGGAGACTCTGTGGCAGAATGCAGTCCAGAATCAGAGGCAGAAGAGGAAGGAGGAGAGTGGGAGGAGGGAGGTGGAGAGGCAGAGGTGAGTTAGGAGAAGGAGGAGCCACCGGTGGCTCCCTCTCCTTCTGCCAGAAGCCACCCTCCCTGCTTGGCGCTCAGAGCCAGGAGACGTCTGACAATGGAGGAGCAAAGGCAGGCTGCACAGTGGCACACTGTTCGATCGTATGCTAGGAAACCCAGAGAGGAGGAGACTTGGAATGCTGTGGGGAGCTGTGGGACTTCACTCTCAGCAAATGATTTCCTGGAGGACGACCCTGTCATGGAATTCTACTCAATATTGATCCAGAGCAGAACTCCAATGTATTGTTAGGAGAGTAAAAACCTAAACGCATTGCAGGATTCCCAAAAATAGACCAGAGGCAATTGTATTTCATTTGGCAAAGCTTTACTGCAACTGAAGGCAAATGAGCATAATGGTCCCAAATCCAAAATGTTCAGGATTGGCCCTCTCCATAAGAAATTGCAGCAGTTGCAGCAGAATTAACATAAACTTACTATACAGTGGTTTATGTTAATTCTGCTGCAACTGCTGCAATTTCTTATGGAGACAGTGGTAAGGGACACAGGTGGCGCTGTGGGCTAAACCACTGAGCCTAGGGCTTGCTGATCAGAAGGTCGGCGGTTCGAATCCCTGTGACGGGGTGAGCTCCCGTTGCTCGGTCTTAGCTCCTGCCAACCTAGCAGTTCGAAAGCACGTCAAAGTGCAAGTAGATAAATAGGGACTGCAGCAGCGGGAAGGTAAACGGCGTTTCCGTGTGCTGCTCTGGTTCGCCAGAAGCGGCTTTGTCATGATGGCCACATGACCTGGAAGCTGTACGCCGGCTCCGTCGGCCAATAACGCGAGATGAGCACGCAACCCCAGAGTCGGTCATGACTGGACCTGATGGTCAAGGGTCCACAAGGAGGAGTACCACCTATTTGCACAAAGACGAACACCCATAATTAAAACGCAGAGTAAAAGAATTCCATTAAAGCGTTAAAATAAGCATCCAAAATTAAAATGTGCAGCAAAGGAATCCTATTGAAACAACGCAGCCATTAAGAGGAAGGAAAGAACAGAGCATTGTGTGGCATATCATATTTCTGCTGTCTCAGAGGAGGACATTTCCCTTTTTCTTTTAGGGTCCAGTGTGTTTTGAAGATGTCGCTGTTCGTTTCACGGACCAGGAGTGGGCATTGCTGGATCCTGACCAGAGAGCTCTGCATAAGGACGTCTTGGAGGAGAATCGTGGGATCGTGGCCTCTCTTGGTAAGGCTCCCTGTGGGGTGGTCATATCTGCCTGGAAATTCAACAAAATACCTCTAGGTGACAAACCTCATATATTTTCACAGAGCTCAACAGCGCCCCCTACAACACCTGGGAACCTAACACCCCCACTATAAACAGTAAATTAGTTTTTTCTGTGAACCATCATCCTCCAATTCTGCCTCTTTATACCACAGTTGGGCTGGTCTGAACTGCCCAGGTCATCTTCAATGTCAGCTTCAGAGTTGTTAGGAAAGAGAAGTAGCTTCTGTCAGGTTTTCTTGGGTTGACCAAAGAGACGCCTGACCTTGGAGATGGAGGGGATGCCATGACTGGGCCAAACAAAATCCATCCCAGAGAAGAGCCAGGCTTATTGAATCTCAGGTAGTAGTAGACATAGCTGCCAAGTTATCCCTTTTTTTAAGGGATTTTCCCTTATGCTGAATAGGCTTCCTCGTGAGAAAAGGGAAAACTTGGCAGCTATGGTAGTAGAGATGTTAAATTTCCGGAAATTTTGAAGATCGGAACCCACCCACCCCCCAGGTTTTTTCCATTTTTTTCTGGGGAGGAAAGGAAATTTTTGTGAAAATTGAAAAAAATGTACCAAACAATTATTACAAACAGAATTTACTTTTAAAATAATATTGATTTGTATTTGTAACAAATGGAGCAACAATCTCCTGAACTGTTTACTAGTTTATGTGGAACAAAAAAAAAACTCCACAAAACAATTTTTTAAAATCCAGAAGTAACAATTATTCATATTTCCTCTTCATAGTATTTTTTTAAAAATTCTCAAAAAGAACGGAAGAAGGAAGTGGGACTAAGTTTCAATGAACGGGCATGAAATTTAATCAAAATCAAATTTAATCAGAGCTGTAATGATCTTCTTGTGCTTTGAGGCCTAGTAAAGAGGATTTTTCTTGCCTTCTCTCCCCCACTATTTGTAAGGCCTCGTTGGACAGCCACTTTGCTTTCTTGCATTTCCTTTTCCTTGGGATGGTTTTCGTTGCTGCCTGCTGTATAATGTTACGAGCCTCCATCCATAGTTCTTCAGGCACTCTGTCCACCAAATCTAAATCCTTAAACCTGTTCCTCACTTCCACTGTGTATTCATAAGGGATTTGATTTAGATTGTGTCTTGCTGGCCCAGTGGTTTTTCCTACTTTCTTCAGTTTAGACTGGAATTTTGCTATAAGAAGCTGATGATCTGAGCTTTATGCACATAAAGCCTGGATATATGTATAAAGCTAAATTACAAAAAGGGGCTATAATCAATATAGAGATTAAGACCTGCGGGAGCTAGAGACCCAAAATTGTAAATCCAATAGGACCCTTTCTTATGTAATTTCTCCATTTACCTCAGGAATGTTATGCTTGTAAATGACAAACCATTTAAAATCAGTGGCTTTATGGTTTGTTCAACAAAATGAGAGGTAAGGGGTGCCTCCATGACCTTATTTAGAATACGATTTTTATGTTCTAATATTCTTGTTTTGACTGGTCTGTCAGTGCTCCCAACGTACCATAAACCACAGCTGTCTTCCTATGTTAATTTCTGTTACATTTTTGTTATAATATATTCCATATTTTTCATTGTTTTCACTATGGAGGCATGGAGAGAAAAGGTGGCATGGAAGAGAAGGGAGGCCAGTTCCCCCCTCCCCACATACACACACACACACGAAATTTGGGTGAAGAGAGGCAAGGCTGAGCCAGGGGGAACCCTGAGGAGGAAGAGGTACAACTTCACAGAGATGTGCCAAGGTAGTTTTCTTGCTCTTCTGGAACCAACGCGCATTTGTTGCTCCCTTGGTAATTTCAACTCTCTCTGCTGTCACATTCAGATTGAGGGAGATCTCGCTGTAAGCGAGTGGCAGTTGGCCAAGGGGCAGGGGAAACGCCAACAGGGTGGACAGACATCTTCAGCTGGCATGAGAAGGGCTATGGGTTAAAGTGGGGGCTGTAATCTGTGTTTGGGATCACATAACCAAGGAATGATTGCTATTTTAGATTCATTTAGTAAGGGGATATAAGGGCCTGGACATAGGTATTTAGCTTTAGGGCAGCTGTGGTAACTGGGTGTTTCACGGTAGGTGTAGCGCAAGTAGGGTGTAAATCTTCTCCGATTCTCCTCCTCACATATTTTTCTTTCATTTTATAATGTTCTTCAAACTCATGAAACGAAAGAAGACAAAAATACGAACCAACTTGATAGCAATCACATAACAATCTCACAAACGTCAAACAAAGCAAGTTGTGCTTCCTTTTTCTAGTTATTTGGCTATAGCTTTTGATAGAACACAGGTAATGACATTCTTGATTAAATTACTTTCCATTGATACATAATTTTATGATATTACTCAGCCATCAAACCTTCCCCCAAAAGGCTTCCACAATTTTGACCACTACTGTATATCAAATTTAGCAGCATTCAACAACCCACCAGAATCCAATAATAAATATGTTGGTTAATGACAAACCACAAAGGTAATAGTTACAGGTAGGTAGCCGTGTTGGTCTGAGTCGAAGCAAAATAAAAAAATTCCTTCAGTAGCACCTTAAAGACCAACTAAGTTTATATTTTGGTATGAGCTTTCGTGTATCTGAAGAAGTGTGCATGCACACGAAAGCTCATACCAAAATATAAACTTAGTTGGTCTTTAAGGTGCTACTGAAGGAATTTTTTTATTTTGCACAAAGGTAATAAACACACACCCAACTCCCTTCAGGGTTGGACTGGATGGCCCTTGTGGTCTCTTCCAACTCTATGATTTGTTCCTGAGGCTCTAATCCCTTTTTGCCTCCATTGCAGATTTTGATGAATTGGAAATTGAGAACAAGGGTGAACATGACAAAATCCCCAGAGAGGAGAAGCCATGTAAAAATTTGGAGTGTGGAGAGAGCTGCAGTCAGAGCTCCCATTCCACTTCCCAACAAAGAATTCTCATTGGGGAAAAACTCTGTCAGTGTGTGGAAAGTGGAAAGAGCTTCAGTAAGAACTCCCATCTCACTTCCCATCAGATAATTCATACAGGGGAGAAACCCTATCAGTGTGTGGAATGTGGAAAGAGCTTCAGTATGAGCTCCCATCTCACTGAGCACCACAGAATTCATACAGGGGAGTCAACACTACAAAGCTGTCGCCATCAGCAGAGGACACCTGTTTTTTAAGATGAAATTTGCACTTAATTAATGGGCATACTTTGAACTAGGAGAGATAAAATTATCTCCTAATTGAATCAGCCAAGTTTTTTGATCTAGAGGACTTTCATAGTAATTGGATCGGTATGTTTGGGGAGGTGCGCTTCCATTATTTTCTTTTGATATTTTTTGCATTTGCTGTTTTAATCGGCAAATCTCCTCCCAAAGGTTTAGTGTTTGAAATATGAAAGCGGGATTTAAAGAGTATTTTGTTATTGTTATGGTTTAACTTCAAAATAGACTGTGTGAAATTTTGACTATGATTCTGACAATGACCCTTAATGGAATGTTAAAAAGAATTCTTGACTGGAGTTATTGTGTTTTGCTGAGGCATCAACTTGTTAGTAGCTGGAACGAGATGACAGAAGGGAATTTTGGATATCTGCCCAGGACTAATGGTAGAAGGCTAAACTTCCCTTTGTCTTTGATGTGACGCACAGAGATTTGCCCTTGTGTGCAGAACCCGAAAGTGACAGGAAAATGACGAAGAAGAAGAAAATTAAAAACATTTCATACAGAATTATAAAGGACTACCCTGCTGCGTAAATAATGGACAGACTATTTGAATACGAGCGAAAGTTGAACGGACCTGTGGTTGTTAAAAACAAACAAACAATGAATGAAGTATTAACATTGGAAATGATTTATTTGGACTAATTAAGAAATACAGTATGACATTAGATCATCATTCCCCGAAGTTCAGAGCATGGGAAGTCACCCAAAGGATTTATAATTTGGCTTTGAAGAATTGGCTCTTTTGATTGTATTATAATTTAGAATGTTTTATTGTGGTTTTTATTGGATTGTTAAAATGGAAATTTTACAAGAATATTGTGGCTGGGTGGGGCCCGATATGTGATGACATTGATAGATGGGTGGGTGGGACCCGATATCCCCGATATGTGATGACATTGCTAGATGACCACTCTAGAATGGGTTGAGTGATACTTCTGAAGCAGAAAGGTGAGGCTGCCAACATGCTGAAGGAGTGGGTCAATGCTGTGGAACTCCAATTCTCTCTGAGGGTTTGCAAAATCCAAAGTGATTGGGGAGGAGAGTTTCCAGGTTCTGAGTTACAAATCTTTTTCCACCGGAAAGGGATAAGTCACAGGTTGATGAACCCCAGCTCTCCATAGGAGAACGGAGTTGCAGAGCGAAGGAATAGAACGCTTCAAGAAGCAGTGAAGGCAATGCTGCTTATTCTGGCCTACCACAACGCTTCTGGGTGGAAGCTTGGAGGACTGCGGTTTTTATGCAAAATTGTACCTTCAATGCTGCTGTAGGTGACACACCCTATTTTCTGTTGCATGGAAAGAAGCCCAAGGCAGGGGCGTACCCAGGATCAAAACTGGGGGGGCAAGGCACGGGAGGGGAGGGGCCACAAAGTGGAAACGTGGGCGGGGCTATGGAGAACGATGATTATGGTGATGATGACGTAAGAATAAAAATGAAAATAATAAAAATAACTTATCCTCGCAGTGCCTGGCTCTCCTTCTAGGTCCCAGCCCGGCCTCCTCCTCCCTGCCCGGCGCCTTCCTCCTTGAGAGGAAGCCTTCCTGGGGGCGGCGGACAGCCTTCTCCGCCGACAGAGGCGTCCCGGAAGTGAGCGCTGAGGCGGCTGGCAGGCCGCTCTCTCTTCTCCCTCCGCCGGGGCATCAGGCTTGGGGCCTCCTCTTCCGTGGGTGCCAGCGAGCGCTAAGGATCGCGGCAGCGGCACGCCTGGCAGGCGCGGCAACATCACACCTGGTGGCCGCGGGTGAACCATGCGGTGGAGGGAGGCTGAGGACAGGCGCCCAGGAGCGCGGCCACTGGCAACAACAGAGAGCGCCGCAGCGCCGACGGCCCCGCCAGCAAGCCCGGGGCAGAAGCAGCCGCGCTCCCTCCCAGCTCCTGCCGAGCTCCAAGGAGTGCAGCAGCGCTGGCGGCGCACCTGGCAGCCGCAGGTGAACCATGCGGTGGAGGGAGGCCAAGGGCAGGCGCCCAGGAGCACGGCCACTGGCAACAACAGAGAGCGCCGCAGCGCCGCCGGCCCCGCCAGCAAGCCCGGGGCAGAAGCAGCCGCGCTCCCTCCCAGCTCCTGCCGAGCTCCAAGGAGCGCGGCAGCATCGGTGGCGCACCTGGCGGCCGCGGGGAAACCATGCAGTGGTGGGAGGCCAAAGGCAGGCTGTAGCGCAGAGCTCGGCCACCTCTCGGGAAGCTAGAGGGCGCGGCACGGCGGGCAGGAACGCCAAACTCGCACTCCGCCGGGCTGTGCTCCGCCTCCGCCTCTGCCCACCAGCCCCGCCAGCCCTGCTTCTAGGGGGCAACTGCCCCCCCTGCCCTGCGCTGGGTATGCCCATGGCCCGAGGTGCATTTCTTCCGTGTGTTTGGGTGTGAGGCCTGGGTTCTTGTCCCAGAACCCATGGCTGGTTGCCTTCTGGATAAGCAAACCTCCACCCCTTTGTCCCTGGCTCATAGCCACAAAAAAATTATTTTCTGGGACAATAACCTAATTTAGATGTATTCAAGTCTCCAGTGCCAGATGAACTACATCCAAGAGTATTAAAAGAACTGGCAGAGGTGATTTCAGAACCACTGGCAATAATCTTTGATAATTCCTGGAGAACAGGCGGAGTCCCAGCAGACTGGAGGAATCATAGAATCATAGAGTTGGAAGAGACCACAAGGGCCATCCAGTTCAACCCCCTGCCAAGCAGGAAAGGAGGGCGAACTTTGTCCATATTTTCAAAAAGGGGAAAAGAGATGACCCAAACAATAACTGCCCAGTCAGCTTGACATCAATACTAACAGGAAATATTCTAGAGAGCCAGTGTGGTGTAGTGGTTGAGAGTGGTAGACTTGTAATCTGGTGAACCGGGTTCGTGTCTCCGCTCCTCCACATGCAGCTGCTGGATGACCTTGGGCTAGTCACACTTCTCTGAAGTCTCTCAGCCCCACCCACCTCACGGGGTGTCTGTTGTGGGGGAGGAGGGGAAAGGAGATTGTTAGCCGCTTTGAGACTCTTTCGGGTAGTGATAAAGCGGGATATCAAATACAAACTCTTCTTCTTAGAGCAGATCATTAAGCAAACGGTCTGTGAGCACCTAGAAAGAAATGCTGTGATCACTAAAAGTCAGCATGGGTTTCTGAAAAATAAGTCGTGTCAGACTAATCTGATCTCATTTTTTGAGAGAATTACAAGCCTGGTAGATGAAGGGAAAGCTGTGGATGTAGCCTATCTTGATTTCAGCAAGGCCTTTGACAAGGTGCCCCATGATATTCTTGTAAAGAAGCTGGTAAAATGCGGGCTAGACAATGCTACCATTCAGTGGATTTGTAACTGGCTTACTGACCGAACCCAAAGGGTGCTCATCAATGGCTCCTCCTCATCCTGGAGAGTAGTGACTAGTGGGGTGCCACAGGGTTCTGTCTTGGGCCCAGTCTTATTCAACATCTTTATCAATGACTTGGATGATGGGCTTGAGGGGATCCTGATCAAGTTTGCAGATGACACCAAATTGGGATGGGTGGCTAATACCCCATAGGACAGAATCACACTTCAAAATATCATTAACAGATTAGACAACTGGGCCAAAGCAAACAAGATGAATTTTAACAGGGAGAAATGTAAAGTACTACACTTGGGCAAAAAAAAATGAAAGGCACAAATACAGGATGGGTGACACCTGGCTTGAGAGCAGTACATGTGAAAAGGATCTAGGAGTCCTGGTAGACCACAAACTTGACATGAGTCAACAGTGTGATGCAGTAGCTAAAAAAGCCAATGCAATTCTGGGCTGCATCAATAGCAGTATAGCGTCTAGATCAGGCACCCCCAAACTGCGGCCCTCCAGATGTTTTGGCTTACAACTCCCATGATCCCTAGCTAGCAGGACCAGTGGTCAGGGATGATGGGAGTTGTAGTCTAAAACATCTGGAGTGCCGAAGTTTGGGGATGCCTGGTCTAGATCAAGGGAAGTAATAGTACCACTGTATTCTGCTCTGGTCAGACCTCACCTGGAGTACTGTGTCCCGTTCTGGGCACCACAGTTCAAGAAGGATACTGACAAGCTGGAACGTGTCCAGAAGAGGGCAACCAAAATGGTCAGAGGCCTGGAAATGATGCCTTATGAGGAACGGCTTAGGGAGCTGGGTATGTTTAGCCTGGAGAAGAGAAGGTTAAGGGGTGATATGATAGCCATGTTCAAATATATAAAAGGATGTCATATGGAGTAGGGAGAAAGATTGTTTTCTGCTGCTCCAGAGAAGCGGACACAGAGCAATGGATTCAAACTACAAGAAAGAAGATTCCACCTAAACATTAGGAAGAACTTCCTGACAGTAAGAGCTGTTCGGCAGTGGAATTTGCTACCAAGGAGTGTGGTGGAGTCTCCTTCTTTGGAGGTCTTTAAGCAGAGGCTTGACAGCCATCTGTCAGGAATGCTCTGATGGTGTTTCCTGCTTTGCAGGGGGTTGGACTGGATGGCCCTTGTGGTCTCTTCCAACTCTAGGATTCTAGGATTCTATGTTCGACAGTGGAATTCGCTGCCCCCCTTGCCCCCCCCTAGTTTTGATCCTGGGTTCGCCCCTGGATGGGGATGAGGAGAAGTTTGGAGGGAGGGAGGGAGGGAGAAGGGGCTCTGATCCTCTGTGAGGAGAATATCTCTAGAGCCAGAGGAAGGAGCCTCACAGCTTGGAAGGGGAGACCATGTTGAGGGTCTGGAGAGAGTGAAGCTGGAGGGAGAAGCTGTGGGAAGACGCTCTTCTTCTTCTTCTTCTTCTTCTTCTTCTTCTTCTTCTTCTTCTTCTTCTTCTTCTTCTTCTTCTCCTCCTCCTCCTCCTCCTCCTCCTCCTCCTCCTCCTCCTCCTCCTCCTCCTCCTCCTTCGGTCTCCTTCCAGTCAGGAGGGGAGAGATCTCCTAGGAAAAGGAGATTCCCGAGTCCTTAGCCTCTCTCTGATTGGCTACCGCTGAAGAGAGGGGTGGAGCCCGCACTTTTGGAGGGAGAATAAAGGGAGCCGTTTCTGAGGGGATTTTTAGAAAGGGCTGGATTTTGAGATGGGGGGGAAGGTTTGGAGAAGATGGGGATGAGGAGAAGTTTGGAGGGAGGGAGAAGGGGCTCTGATCCTCTGTGAGGAGAATATCTCTAGAGCCAGAGGAAGGAGCCTCACAGCTTGGAGGGGGAGACCTTGTTGAGGGTCTGGAGAGAGTATTCAGGCGGGAGTTAATGTGGAAGGAGAAGCTGTGGGAAAACGCTCTTCTCCTTCTCCTTCTGGGGTCTCCTTCCAGTCAGGAGGGAGAGATCTTCTAGGAAAAGGAGATTCCCCAGTCCGTGGCAAAGGCTGAGAGGATCCCCTGGGTCTGGCATACAAAGGAAAATCCCTCAGAGAGAGGGGGGGAAGCGAGGAAAAGTGGCCCCTCAGGGCTCACGGAGCAAAGTATGAAGACCTGAAGGAAGCTGGAAAGAAGGGAAGGAGAGAGAAGCAGCAGAAAGAAAGAGAGTCCAGCCTTTGAGTATTTATTCTGGATTATACCTGAAGTGTCACAACACCTGATTTGGAGAGGAGCTGTGCCTGTAGAACCGGGTTCAATCCTAAACCCTAGACTCCCCCCCCCCGTGAAGAAGGACCTTTTGGGGCTCCCAGGAAGGAGTCTGTGGGGAGGGAAGGAAGGTCGGCTGTCTCTTGGGGAGGGAGAGAGAGGCAGCTTGGGCCCCCAAAGAGCCCCACAAATGGCGCCTGAGGAAGACGAACTGCTCTTCCTCCTCCGCCGCCCAAGCTGAGCAGGGGAAGCCCTTCAAGGGACAGGCCGGCCAGAAGATGGGGCTGCAAGCTGTTCCCCCGGTTTAGGGACAGGGAGGGAGAGAGATGCTCAGAACGGAGCCAAGAGGCGGAGCCAAGCTGGCCCTCGACAGCCATCAAAAATAAAAAACAGTGAATAGAAATCTGAGGTCATGCTGCCTTGGCTGCAGGAGACTGCAATTCAAGAGAGAGGGCGGGCTGAGGTGGGTGGACTCGGCTTGGCAAGGGTTAAAGGGAAGCGAGCTGCCTTCCTAGAGAGGACAGGAAGCAAGGGTGGCGTGGGCAGGTCCTCCAGAGCCAAGGCCCCTCCCTCCCTCCCCAGTCCTCCTTTCCTGCTTTGGTGTCTCTCCTGCAAGGGCTGCATCGCTGTCCCTCCTGGGATCTGGTGAGTCTCCTCTCTCTCCCCCAAGAGGGTGCAGTGGGGAGACGGGGGGGGGGTCCCAGGGGGGCTGCAGGGGAGGATGCCGGGGGGGGGGGCAAACCCAAGTCAGGGAGGAGAGGGTCCTGCCAGGGAGGGGCGAGGTCTGCAAGGCTCTCCTTCCTGGAGATCAGAGGACGCTCAGCGTCATTGCACAACAGAGGAAATATGTGCAAATGGTTTTCCAAAGCTGGACGAGGAGGTGGACTACCCCCCCCCCCATTAAAAGACCCACTAGGAGGAGGGAGGGAGGAAAGGTGGGAGAGAAAGGCCAGGAATAAAGAGAGGGATCCCAACCCATAGTCTGGCTGCTGCATTGCAAACCAGTTTCCCCGTCGTCTCCAAGGGCAGCTCCACATGGAGGCCACTGCAGCAATCCCCTCGCACCCAGAGCATGGCATCCCAGGACCACATCCTCTCTGTCCCAAAGGGATTGTTGCTGGAAAACCAGCCGAGCCAGAAATGGGCGCTGCTACTCACTGAGCCTCCAGGGACCTTGGCATCAATGGCTGTGTGTGTGTTAAGCTATCTATAGAATAATAATGATAAATTGCCCACCTAATTTCAAGAGAGATGTATTTGGCCCCGTCCACTTGGCCCTCAGGGGGTTGGTCAGATACATACCTGGCCCTCAGACCTAAGAAACAGGGACCCCACCCCAGGAGTCCAAGTGCAAGAAAAGGAGACAGAAGCAGGAGTGGGGTGGGGGTGGGGAGTACCTCCTGAGGACCCCTGGGTGAGGCCCCCCACTAGAATCTAATAGAATAATAACAATAAATTTCCTGCCTATATTTCAAGGGTTTGGCTCTGCCCACTTGGCCCTCAGGGGGTTAGCCAGATACATACCTGGCCCTCAGAGCAAAGAAATAAGGAGCCCACCCAAGGAGTCAGTCTTGAGAGCAGCAGAGAGTCCAAGTGCAAGAATAGAAATCAGAATTTGGGCAACTAGCCGGTCTTAAACTTAATAAGGCCAAGATGAAAATGTTTACTAAAAATATAGGTTAAGATATGGTGGAAGAATTGCAATGCAAGTACAGTCATGCCTCGGTTTAAGTACACTTTGGTTTGAGTACTTTCAGTTTAAGTACTCCGTGGACCCATCTGGAACAGATTAATCCACTTTCCATTTGTACGTTATTATTTTGTATGTTATATTATTATTTATATATGGTTTTGTATGTTATTATTTTTATATCATTGTCTGTTTGGTGTGTTTGTGAATGTATTTTAATTTGAATTCTAATAAAGTTTATTTTAAATTTTTAAAAATAAGTACGCTTCAGGTTAAGTACGGACTTCCAGAACCAATTACACTCATACTACGGGTTAAGTACACTCCAGGTTGAGTACTCAGCGGGCCCATCTGGAACGGATTAATCCACTTTCAATTACTTTCAATGGGAAAGATCTCTTCAGGTTAAGTACGCTTCAGGTTAAGTACAGACTTTTGGAACCAATTGTGTACTTAAACCGAGGTACCACTGTATTTGGGAATATGGTTAACAGCAAAGAGTATAAATTTACCTGGCCCTCAGAGCAAAGGAAAAGGGACCCCACCCCAGGAGTCAGTCTTGAGAGTGGCAGAGAGTCCAAGTGCAAAAATGGAGACAGAAACGGGGGAGAAATGTGCCCTGAAGTGGGGGTGGGAGAACAACTCCCAAGGACCCCCGGGTGAGGACCCCCACTAGAACCAAGCAGCCATTTTTCACAAGATACAAATGACTCCCTAGTCAGTCAGTTCTGACTTCATGCATTGACTGGAAGGCAGGAGAAACTAGGCTGATTCACCTCTAATAAATCCTTTCAGTTTCCTCCACATTTTGCAATCTTCCTTCTAGGAGGGCTAGAGGCTGCTTTCTTCTTCTTCTTCTTCTTCTTCTTCTTCTTCTTCCTCTTCCTCTTCCTCTTCCTCTTCCTCTTCCTCTTCCTCTTCCTCTTCCTCTCCTCCTCCTCCCCCCCTTCTCCTTCAGAAGATCTCATGGTTTGGGCTGTTGTGCCGTCCAGTCCTGGTTCGTAGCAAGACTCATCCATGCTTGCTAAGGGAACCTTTTTCCTCTCCTGACCTACAAATTGTCTAACAAAACAATGTATTTCCTTTCTAGGATTTGCTAGAGCTTCTCACTAGCACAGGCAGAACGTGGAAGAATACCAAAGGGTTCCTTCCGATCTCTCAGAGGTTCCTTCCAATCTCTCATCCAGATGGATGAGCAAGATTCAGCTGGCCCTGGAGCAGGAAGAGGCCATGCCATCCAAACTGGGAGCAGTGAGGAATTCTGTGAAAACTCTGTGCAGAAGATGCTGGGTGAGGAGGACACCCTCCGCTCAGAGGGGCAGAGCCAGAAGTTGAGGCAGTTCTGCTGCCAGGAGGCCAAAGGGCCCCGAGAGGTTTGCAGCCGACTCTACCACCTTGGCCACCAGTGGCTGAAGCCAGAAAGGCACACGAAAGCTGAGATGCTGGACCTGGTGATCTTGGAGCAGTTCCTGGCTGTCCTTCCCCCAGAGATGGAGAGCTGGGTGAGGGAATGCGGAGCAGAGACCAGTTCCCAGGCGGTGGCCCTGGCCGAAGGTTTCCTCCTGAGTCAGGCAGAGGAGAGAAAGCAGGTGAGAGAGACTTTCCTCTGGATATTCCCAAGGGGCTCCAAACAGGACGGAGAACATCCCATAATGCTCTACTGATGGCTCATCCTTTTTCTAGGAAGGCATCCATGGAATGAGATCTTTCTAATATTTCTCCCCATTCATTCTCTGTTTTGAATCCTTGTTTCTTTTTCAGGAAAAGGATCTCTTTGCAGAAATGGACCTGGATTCCTGTGAGACAGAGAGGCCTCCGTTGGACACCAGAGAGAGGCCACTGGGTAAGCAGGGAGGTGATTTTTCTCTGTACTGTCTCATTCTGTTGGTTTTCAACCCAATCTCTGGGTTCTTTTCATCTTGTTTTGGGGGGATATTTGGGAACAAGGGTCCAGAGAAGGGGAGATGTATTTCTGCACAACAAACATATGAAATGGGCACAAAATTCCAAATGCTCTCAGCAGGTCAGGGTTTCTCAAAGGCCCACCTGTGGTTAGAGATGCCCAATTTCACCTGCGAGAGAAGCATAGACTCCTGGCATCCTGCTTACCTTTTTTCTTTTGCAGGTGACAGAATGAAGCCAGCAAGTCTTCCTGATCCACCTTTTCATGGAGGCAGAAGGGAAGCAGCAGCTGTGGAACCAGATCAGGTCAGGGGAAGCCGCCTTGTGGGGACAGAGGCTGAGGGATGGAGCAATGTCATGGACTGGATGGGCACAGAGGAATGGGGAGAGGAAGCAGCCGGAGAACTAGGAAGGGACGATGGCTCAGAGCCCAAGGAGTGGAGGTGGAAGAAGAATGAGCGGTCAGAGGGACAAGAGGGAGAAGGCTCAGAAGAGGAGGTGTCAGAAGCTGAAGGGATAACAGGGCTTAGTGAGCTGGGACACTCTGTGGCAGAATGCAGTGCAGAATCAGAGGCAGAAGAGGAAGGAGGCGAGTGGGAGGAGGGAGCTTGAGGTCTCATTTATTTCTAGATTGATCACTGAATGCTAAAATTGTCTTCTAAGCAGTGTACAAACGATAACAAATACGGTAGTGTCCAGGGTTCACCTAGCCAGCCCCATCCTCTGCAAAATGGGGACTGCTCCCCACTCCTCCCCCTCTCCATGAACCCCTTAAATTTGGCTCTAGGGCATTGGGAGGGAACCTCCCCAGAACAGCTCACGAGGAGAGGAGAAAGTGGATCCTTCCATTGGGGAAACTGGAATGTTTGCGTAGGGGGGCTCCCTGGTCCTGAATGCGGTAATTGTGTCTCTGAAGGACCAGGTGGGCAGCCTGGGATTCATTCTGGACTCACAGCTGTCCATGGAGGCACAGGTCAAGTCTGTGTCCAGGGTAGCTGTCTACTGAGACCCTACCTGATGGCGGACTGTCTCGCCAGAGTGGTGCATGCTCTGGTTATCTCCCACTTGGACTACTGTAATGCGCTCTACGTGGGGCTACCTTTGAAGGTGACCTGGAAAGTGCAATTAATCCAGAATGCGGCAGCTGGCCTAGTGACTGGGAGCGGCCACCAAGACCATATAAAACCGATCCTGAAAAACCTGCATTGGCTCCCAGTCTGTTTCCGAGCACAATTTGGTGCTGGCCTTTAAAGCCCTAAACGGCCCTGTATCCCTGAAGGAGCATCTCCACCCCCATCGTTCTGCAAGGACACAGAGATCCACCTCGTGAGGGGCTTCTGGCGGTTCCCTCACTGCCCGAAACCAAGTTACAGGGAACCAGGCAGAGGGCCTTCTCGGTAGTGGCTCCCGCCCTGTGAAACGCCCTCCCATCAGATGTCAAGGAAATAAACAACTCTCTGACTTTTAGAAGACATCTGAAGGCAGCCCTGTTTAGGGAATTTTTTATTATTTGATGTTTTATTCTGCTTTTAATGCTCTGTTGAAAGCCACCCAGAGTGGCTGGGGGAACCCAGACAGTTTGGTGGGGTATAAATAAATTATTATCATCACCATCATCTTCATCATCATCATCAAAATTTACAGCAAACCTATCCTATTGAAACAACACAGCAACTAACAGGCAGTTTTCTGTAGCAGATCATGTTTCTACTGTCTCAGAGGAGGACATTTCCCCTTTTCTTTTAGGGTCCAGTGTGCTTTGAAGATGTCGCTGTTCGTTTCACGGACGAGGAGTGGGCGTTGCTGGATCCTGACCAGAGAGCTCTGCATAAGTATGTCATGGAGGAGAATCATGGAATCGTGGCCTCTCTTGGTAAGACTCCCTGTGGGATCGTCCTATCTGCCTGGAAATTCAAAAAATACCTCTCTGTGACAAACTTAATATATTTTCACAGAGCTCAACAGCGCCCCCTATAACACCTGGGAACCTAACACCCCCCACAATAAACAACACATTACAGTTCTTTCATTGAACAATCTTCCTCAAATTATTCCTTTTTCTACCATGATTGGGCTGCTCTGAACTGCCCAGGCATCTTAAATGTCAGCTTCAGAGTTGTTAGGAAAGATAAGTAGCTTCAGGTTTTCTGTTTTTGTTTCTGCTGCTGTCAATCTTGGGTTGACCAAAGAGACGCCTGACATTGGAGATGGAGGGGAGGCCATGACTGGGCCAAACCAGATCCATCCCAGAGAAGAGCCAGGCTTATTGAATCTCAGGTAGTCGTAGCAGTGATAAGAATAGTAATAGTAATAATTTTTATTTATACCCTGCCCATCTGGCTTGGTTGCACCCAGGCAACACATGTATAAACATGAAACATTAATAATAAAAATCTGATCGCGTATAAAAAGTACATTAACTTTAAAATGAACAACTTACAGTAGTGGCCAAAACTGTGGAAACCTTTTGGGGAAAGTGTATTTCTGAGGTTTGATGGCTCATGGCACCATTTGTAGGGAGGAATAATACCAAAAAATTAAATAGCAATGGAAAGATAATTTAATGAAGATTGTAATGCAATAACTTTTATGAAGGAGTATTTATTAGAACAGCAGTCATGAAGAAGAAACATGAAACACACAAAAAAAATGGGATATACAGAAATTCTCACCATGTCAATTAATACCGGTACTTAGTTTGGTAACCTTTAGCTTTAATTACGGCCTTACAACGCCTTCTCATGGAGTGAATCAATTTTTTTTTTAGTTCTGCAGCTGTAATAATGTGAGCCCAAGATTCAATTATTGCCTCTATTAATTGAGCTGGGATTCTGAGCAGCCTAGTTAACGATCTTTTGGGGTTACGAACACTTCAAAACTGGAATGAGTGTTCTGGTTTGCGTAATTTTTTTGGAAAGCGAACGTACTCCATTCGGGGGTGCACTTCTGTTTTGTCGGCACGGCCTTCCCTCGCTCAGCCCAGCAGAAGCAGCGGCGTTGGAGCCAGGGATCGGCAGCGACATCTTTTGCCTGCTTGGCACGGCCTTCTCCTGCTTAACGCCGTCTGTGGCAGCAACACCCAGAAGCAGAGAAGGGCGTCCTTGATGCTGCAGTGATGGAATAGTAGAATAGACAGCTGAGCGGAGGGTGGGGAGGAACGATCCCTGTCCAGGGACTCACCTGTCCTCAGGAGATCAACCAACAGACCGTCCTCCTGTGTAGCCTCCTAAACTCTCCATTCAGGTGTCAGGAAAAGGCCTACTTACGAGTAGGACCCTGGCAGAGATATATTCTCCCCCTCCTGGGCGATCGTTCGGGAGTTTCATAAGCATTCTCCAGCCCGAACATCACAGCGACTGGTGCCAGAAGACACCAGCACACTTTAGGGATCCGCAGAGGTTGCTCAGTAGCGTAACAGACCTCAGTAGCACAGCATCTTGGCTAATCTACGTCATTTACATATAAACACACTTGGAGCTCTTCATCATGTCTCCCTCTCTCTTGCATCACACAGAAAAGAGAAATAATAATAATAATAATAATAATTTATTATTTATACCCCGCCCATCTGGCCGGGTTCCCCCAGCCACTCTGGGCGGCTTCCAACAAAACAGAAATTCTAAAATACAGAGATCCATCAAACATTAAAATACAGAAATCCATCAAACATTAAAAGCTTCCCTAAACAGGGCTGCAAAGGAACAACAGTCCCACTTAGGAACACAGTAAGACAAACATCCTGTCTACGTCACTTCCCACTCTTTGGAATGAAAACACATGCAGTCATATGACAGACAACAAACCTATGACTGTAGACGGGGAATGAATCTCCCCAAATCCCCCACCTGCTATTGCTTGAAACGGATGGTGAGGTCACACGCAGTCCCAAGCAAGTGAGACTGCTCGCAACATCTCCCGTTCTCTCTTTTGGGGGAGAGATCTGTGTCTTGCCCAATGAGCTACATCTTAGCAGTGTGGAACTTCTTCTCCACTTCCTGAGTGAAATAACTACTGCTCACTGTCAAGCTGGTTAACTCGTGTTCTCGTTATTTGTTTTTATGTTGTGACCCGCTGTGTGATATTGGGATGAAGGGAGGTATATAAAAAAATTATACAGTGGTATACATTGATGATTGCTTTCAGTTGATGGATCAACGGTCTAGTTAGATAGTAAAATTCATGCTAAATCACTGTTTTAGGGGTTGTTTTTTAAAAGTGGAACGGATTAATCCCTTTTCCATTATTTTCTATGGGAAAGCACGCCTTGGTTTAAGAACGCTTTGGTTTAAGAATGGACTTCTAGAACGGATTAAGTTCGTAAAACCAAGGTACCATGTATTGCTGGGTTGCTTCTGACTAACAAGTTTCTTTTGTTAGTCAGATTTTCGATTTGGTTAAGGTTGAAACCACCTTTTGCACACAGCAGCAACATGACATGGAGCGGAATCCTGCTGAAATTAAATAAATAAATAAGCAAGGTTATCACATGCGGAACGCTTCAGTTTGGGCTCAAATATTTGATTTCTGTATTTGGGGATTTTACATTCCCATTAATGATGCAAATTCTGCCCACATCTTTTGCTATCATACAACCCCAGATCAGAACACTAACTGGGTGTTTCACGGTAGGTGTAATGCAAGTAGGGTTTAAATCTTCTTCGATTTCTCCTCACATATTTTTCTGTCATTTTTTTATGTTTTCCAACTCATGAAACAAAAGAAGACAAAAAAACCAACCAACCAACTTGATAGCAATCACATAACAATCTGACAAAAGTCAACCTAAGCAAGTTGTGCCTCCTTTTTCTAGTTATTTGGCTATAACGTTTGATAGAATACAGGTAATTACATTCTTGATTAAATTATCTTTCCATTGATACATAATTTTATGATATTACTCAAAAAGAAGTAGTGTTATGAGACCTCAGTCCTCTGAAATATACTTCCCCCCCAAAGGCTTCTACAATTTTGACTACTACTGTATATCAAACTAAGCAGCAATCAAGAAGCCATCAGAATCTAATAATAAATACGTTGGTTAATGACAAACCACAAAGGCAATGAACACACACCCAACTCCCTTCACTTCTTCTTCATTTGTTCCTGAGGCTCTAACCCAATTTTGTCTCGATTGCAGATTTTGATGAATTGGAAATTGCGAACAAAGGTGAACATGACAAAATCCCCAGAGAGGAGAAGCCAAGTAAAAATTTGGAGTGTGGAGAAAGCTGCAGTCAGAGCTCCCATTCCATTTCCCAACAAAGAATTCTCATTGGAAAGAAACCCTATCAGTGCATGGAATGCGGGAAGAGCTTCAGTCAGAGCTACCATCTCACTTCCCATCAGAAAATTCATACAGGGGAGAAACCCTATCAGTGCTTTGAATGTAGAAAGAGCTTCAGTAACAGCTTCTCTCTCACTTGCCATCAAAGAATTCATACAGGGGAGAAACCCTATCAGTGTGTGCAATGTGGAAAGAGCTTCAGGACTAGCTCCAATCTCACTAAGCATCAAATAATACATACAGGAGAGAAACCCTATCAGTGTGTGGAATGTGGAAAGAACTTCATTAATAGCTCCTCTCTCACTTCCCATCAAAGAATTCATACAGGGGAGAAACCCTATCAGTGCGTGGAATGTGGAATGAGCTTCAGTCAGAGCTCCCATCTCACTTCTCATCAAAGAATTCATACAGGAGAGAAACCTTATCAGTGCATGGAATGCGGGAAGAGATTCAGTCAGAGCTCCTCTTTGAGTTTCCATCAAAGAATCCATACAGGGGATAAACCTTATCAGTGTGTGGAATGTGGAAAGAGCTTCAGTCAGAGTTCCGATCTCACTTCCCATCAAAGAACTCATACAGGGGAGAAACCTTATCAGTGCATGGAATGCGGGAAGAGATTCAGTCAGAGCTCCTCTTTGAGTTTCCATCAAAGAATCCATACAGGGGAGAAACCTTATCAGTGTGTGGAATGTGGAAAGAGCTTCAGTCAAAAGGCCAACCTCACTTCCCATCAAAGAATTCATACAGGGGAGAAACCCTATCAGTGCTTGGAATGTGGAATGAGCTTCAGTCAGAGCTCCCATCTCACTTCCCATCAGAGAATTCATACAGGGGAGAAACCCTATCAGTGCGTGGAATGTGGAATGAGCTTCAGTAGAAGCGATTCTCTCAATTACCATCAAATTATTCATACAGGGGTGAAACCCTATCATTGTGTGGAATGTGGAAAGAGCTTCAGTACAAGCTCCCATCTCACTTCTCATCAGAGAATTCATACAGGGGAGAAACCCTATCATTGTGTGGAATGTGGAAAGAGCTTCAGTATGAGCTCCCATCTCACTTCCCATCAGAGAATTCATACAAGGGAGAAACCCTATCAGTGCGTGGAATGTGGAAAGAGCTTCAGTCAGATCTCCTCTCTCACTTCCCATCAAAGAATTCATACAGGGGAGAAACCCTATCAGTGTGTGGAATGTGGAAAGAGCTTCAGTCACAGCCAAAGTCTCACTAAGCATCAGAGAATTCATACAGGGGAGAAACCCTATCATTGTGCGGAATGTGGAAAGTGCTTCAGTTCAAACTCCAATCTTGGTACAGCAAACTAAATATGACATAATAGGCATCACTGAAACCTGGTGGGATGAGTCTCATGACTGGAATGTAGTAATAGAGGGATACAATCTATTTAAGAGAAATAGACCAAACAGGAAAGGAGGAGTAGCTTTATATGTTAGGGATATGTATACCTGTGAAGAGATCCAGGATTTAAACCTTCAAAGCCAAATTGAGAGTATCTGGGTCAAAATTAAGGGAGAGAAAAACAACAGTGATCTCATTGTGGGAGTTTACTATAGATCCCCAAGCCAAACTGAGGACGCAGATGATGCCTTCCTGGAACAGATGGCCAAGCATTCCAAAGGAAGTGAGATAGTAGTAATGGGGGATTTCAACTATCCTGATATTTGTTGGATGTCAAACTCAGCCAAGAGCATAAGGTCGAACAGATTCCTCACTGGCCTTGCAGACAACTTCATTGTCCAGAAAGTGGGAGAAGCAACAAGAGGATCAGCCATTTTAGATCTGGTCCTAACCAATAGTGATGACTTGGTTAGTGGGGTAGAAGTGGCAGGATCATTAGGTGGGAGTGACCATGCTCTTCTGGAGTTTATTATCCAGCGGAAAGGAGCAACCAAGCATACTAAGGTCCAAATTCTAGACTTTAAGAAAGCCGACTTCAGAAAACTTAGGGAAACGCTGGGTGAAATCCCATGGACAGTAATACTAAAAGGGAAGGGAGTTCATGATGGTTGGGAGTTTGTTAAAAGGGAGATATTAAAAGCACAACTTCAGGCAATACCAATGAGACGGAAACATGGAAGGTGCCTAAAGAAGCCAGGCTGGCTATCTAAAGAACTTTTGACTGAGTTAAGATTTAAAAGGGATATGTACAAAAAATGGAAAAGGGGCGAAATCTCCAGAGAGGAATTCAAACATATAGCCAGCACGTGTAGAGACAAAGTCAGAAAAGCTAAAGCACAGAATGAACTCAGGCTCGCCAGAGAGGTTAAAAGCAACAAAAAGGGCTTTTATGGGTATGTCCGTAGCAAAAGGAAAAACAAGGAAACAGTGGGGTCACTCAGAGGAGAAGATGGTGAAATGCAAACAGGGGACAGAGAAAGGGCAGAACTCCTCAATGCCTTCTTTGCCTCAGTCTTCTCCAAGAAAGAAAAAAACGCCCGACCTGAAGAATATGGAGCAGATGATTCAGCAGGGGAAACACAGCCCAGAATAAGTAAGGAGGCAGTACAAGAATACTTGGCTAGTTTAGATGTATTCAAGTCTCCAGGGCCAGATGAACTACATCCAAGAGTATTAAAAGAACTGGCAGAGGTGATTTCAGAACCACTGGCAATAATCTTTGAAAATTCCTGGAGAACAGGCGAAGTTCCAGCAGACTGGAGGAGGGCAAATGTTGTCCCTATTTTCAAAAAGGGGAAAAGAGAGGACCCAAACAATTACCGCCCAGTCAGCCTGACATCAATACCAGGAAAGATTCTAGAGCAGATCATTAAGCAAACAGTCTGTGAGCACCTAGAAAGAAACTCTGTGATCACTAAAAGTCAGCATGGGTTCCTGAAAAATAAGTCATGTCAGACTAATCTGATCTCATTTTTTGACAGAATTACAAGCCTGGTAGATGAAGGGAACGCTGTGGATGTAGCCTATCTTGATTTCAGCAAGGCCTTTGACAAAGTGCCCCATGGTATTCTTGTAAAGAAGCTGGTAAAATGTGGGCTAGACAATGCTACCATTCAGTGGATTTGTAGCTGGCTTACTGACCGAACCCAAAGGGTGCTCATCAATGGCTCCTCCTCATCCTGGAGAGTAGTGACTAGTGGGGTGCCACAGGGTTCTGTCTTGGGCCCAGTCTTGTTCAACATCTTTATCAATGACTTGGATGATGGGCTTGAGGGAATCCTGAGCAAGTTTGCAGATGACACCAAATTGGGAGGGGTGGCTAACACCCCAGAGGACAGGATCACACTTCAGAATGACCTTAACAGATTAGACAACTGGGCCAAAGCAAACAAGATGAATTTTAACAAGGAGAAATGTAAAGTACTACACTTGGGCAAAAAAAATGAAAGGCACAAATACAGGATGGGAGACACCTGGCTTGAGAGCAGTACATGTGAAAAGGATCTAGGAGTTTTGGTTGACCACAAACTTGACATGAGTCAGCAGTGTGATGCAGCAGCTAAAAAAGCCAATGCAATTCTGGGCTGCATCAATAGGAGTATAGCATCTAGATCAAGGGAAGTAATAGTACCACTGTATTCTGCTCTGGTCAGACCTCACCTGGAGTATTGTGTCCAGTTCTGGGCACCACAGTTCAAGAAGGATACTGATAAGCTGGAACGTGTCCAGAAGAGGGCAACCAAAATGGTCAAAGGCCTGGAAACGATGCCTTATGAGGAACGGCTTAGGGAGCTGGGTATGTTTTGTGACGGGTATAGGGCTCCGTTGAGTTGTTTATGACTCAATTAGGAGCCTCTGATTATCGCCCGGCGCGCTTCCTCTCAGCTTCTCTGCTTACGTAGAACCGGGCTGGCAGTAAAACACACACACAGCAGAGTTCTTCTTCTCACAGCGAAAGCTTGTATAGCCGTTGGATAAAAAGCCTCTTAAGAACACACAGAGTCCAAAGTGTTCTAATAACTACTTAAGTTTATTCTAGAGAGAAAATAACAAACAACCTGGTGAGAGCGCAGACATCTTGCGACCGTCTCCCAGGCAAAAACGAAACCAACTGCAACATACAGAAACACTTCTGGTACATTCTGTAACATGATCTTCCTCAGTGGTCAGGTGCTACAGTACACAGTTAACTCTTTGGTTACTTGTTACTCATCACACCCCCTCTCACCTGAACACTGGGGATAGCGGGTATCCAAACTTACCCCAAAACCAACCCTTCACAGAATTCCCCATGCCGTTGGAAACTCAAGGGTTTTGTGAACCCATCTGCTAGGTTCTCTTGGCTTGGACAATACCTCAACTTCACCAAGCCTACCTGTATGCTCTGACATACGTTTCGGAAGCGGATGTCTAAGTGTTTGGTTCTGGCTTTGAACTGTCCAGACTCCGCCAGTCTCAAAGATGGTTGATTGTCGCCCCAAACAGTGATGGGCTGGCTACAATCACCCCAGATTTCCTGGACCAAACATCTGTAGTACTCCAATTCAGTGCATGTCGCAGACAACGCACAGAATTCGGCTTCCGTGGAAGACATTGCTATTAGGCTTTGCCTGCGCGACCGCCAACCAATCAGGGCATTTCCAAACTTGACTACCAAACCAGTCACTGACTTCCTGTCCTCCTGATTGGCCCAATCAGCATCTGCAAAACAAGTGAGTTGTGGCTCACCTTGCGCTGACATCTCCAAACAATACTCTTTGGTCTCCTGCAAATACCTAAGCACTCTCTTAATGCCATTCCAAGCATGCACGCTAGGTTTCGATGCCTCTCTACTGAGCAAATTGACTGCAAAAGCAATATCTGGTCTGCTCCATTGTGACAAATACAACAGACTCCCTAGCGCTGACTGAAACACTTCAGGACTCTCAAACGCTACTTTGTCCTTCACTTGTGACTCTTTCACAAAGTTTGTCTCCATGGGTGTTCTGACCCCTTTACAATCAGACATTCTGAACTTCTCAAGCAAATGTTCAATCTTGCCTTTCTGACTGAGCAAAAAACTTCCATCCTCAGTTCTGTCTATCTGCACACCTAGATAAACATTCACTGCACCTAGATTCTTGAGTTTGAACCTCTTGCCTAGCTCTTTTGCAAACTTCTGCACTTGCATCTGGCTCTTTGCTAAGCAGATCAGGTCATCAACATAGACAAGCAACAGTTCTTGCTGTTCTCCTTCACCTCTGAGATACAGACAACTGTCAGCTAGACTCTTCCTGAAACCTAGGCTCTTCAAAACAGAATCAAGACATGAATTCCAATTTTTAGCTGATTGCTTCAGACCGTAGATCGACTTGTGCAGCTTCCACACCTGACCTGGCACGTCACTCTCAAACCCTGGAGGAGGCAACATGTACAACTCCTCCTGGAGGTCAGAGTTCAAATAAGCGGTGTCCACATCAAAGTGGTTGACCACTAGGCCTCTCTGCGCTGCAGTCGCTAAAAGCATCCTGAAAGATTCCGCTCTCGAAGTCGGACTAAAGACATCTGTGTAGTGGATTCCTTTCTTCTGAGTAAAACCTCTAGCCACTAATCTAGCCTTGTACTGAGGCTCTCCAGTCACTGTGGGTTTCAGCCTGTAAACCCACCTACAACTGACTGCTTTCTTGCCTTCTGGCAACTGTGTTAGGCTATACACACCAAGAGATTGCATGGAGTTCAACTCTTTCTCCATTGCAACTTTCCACTTACTAGCTTCCTCTACTGACAACTGTTGCACCTCTTCAAAGCTTTCAGGCTCACACACTGCTAGGTTCGCCCATACACTGACAGCTGAAAACCTTTCAGGTGGTTTACCTTTCGTGGTGCGTTTTGAACGCCTTGGTCCCACATCTTCCCCCTCTAAATCCGAACTGCTTGTCTCTGACTGTGGCTCTCTCGGACTAGCAGCACTGTCTAGAGACTTACTACGCTTTGCAGCCCCCTCTGGGCTTGCTTTGGGTGAAGTGGGTGACCTACCACGTTTGCTGTACTTCCCAGGCTTGACCTGGGGTGAAGTCGGTGCGCTTCTGACTTCTTGCTTCACTTCCCTAGGAGCTACACCACTTGGACCAGCTGCCTGACCTGGATCTGGTCCTGCAGCACCTGGAACTTCAGCATCAGCTACCTGAGTTTCCTCTTCCTGGTCAAAACCTGAAGACCAGTCAAGAAGAACTTCGGGGTTAGCATGAATGCGTCTCCAGCCCTCTTGTTCACAGAACGTAGCACTCCTGCTAATGTGAACGCGGGTTTGGTCCCCCTCTGCTGGTACAAACCTCCAAGCCTTTGAGTTTGGTTCGTAACCACAGAAGATCATTTTTCTGGATCTTGATCCCCCCTTTCTGCGCTTCTGCTTTGGAATTAGATCCCAAGCCTCACACCCAAAAGTTCTGAAATAGTGCACCTTCGGAACTTTGCCATACAACATGTAGTAGGGTGTGTTGTCCACAACTGAATTAAAAGCGCGATTTGAACAATAATTCACAAATTTATAGCATTCCCCCCAAAACTTCTGGGGTAGTCCTGCATCAAACAACGTTGCCTCCACCAGTTCAGACAGCGTTCTAAATTTCCTTTCAGCTAAACCATTCTCCTGTGGACTAAAAGGAGCGGTTTTTCTGTGTCTAATTCCCTTGCTGCGGAAAAACCCTTGTAGTTCTGCACTCAAAAACTCTCCCGCCCTGTCACTCTGAAAACACTGGACAGTGACGGAGAACTGCAGTTCTACCTCGGCTACCCACTCTTTTATCACTTTGGCAGCCTCCCCCTTCTCTTTCAGTGTTATGACCCAGGAAAAATGACTGAAATCATCCAGAAGACACAAAACATATTTTGAACCACCTAAACTTAACGTTGACATAGGCCCAGAAATATCCAAATGCACTAACTGAAATGGCTTTGTGCTCTTCCTCTCAGACCTAGGATAAGAGCATCTCTTCGTCTTCGCTTTCGCACATGCGCGGCATTGCAGGTGTTTTTGACATGGCTTGAACCTGCAACCTTTGACTAAATCAGGGGCTTTTTCCACATAAGGAAAAGACATGTGACAATATCTTCTGTGCCAAGCATGAATACAATCCTTATGGATAGCGCCCTCTGTGCCCTTTGGGGTATTGGCACTTTTAGCCTGAGCATCACCAGTGTTACTTCCACCTGCTTGCCCCCTCCCATCTAGGACAAACAGACCATCAGACCCAACAGTAACACTTACCAGCTCAGCCCCATCTCTGGCAATTTTGCAAACACCATTGGCAAAACTTATTTCAAAGCCCTCACGCAATAAGCAAGACACACTTAAAAGACCATTCTCCATGCCTGGTACAACATAAACATCAAGGTTAGTGTCTAAGCATTGCATATAAAAAACACCCTTGCTTTTAATTGTTCCAGAAGAACCATCAGCAAGATGCAGGCTCTTTTCATCTTCAAGTGGCCTGCAGTTCAGGATCTGTCCTGAAGGAGGTACAAGATGATGGCTGCTGCCTGAGTCGATAATAAAAGTGAAACTGTCCTGTCCTTTGTTTCGAACCGTTGCTAAGGCAGCAGACAGACGGCTGACAGGCTTATCTGGAGTTTTCCCACGTCCTCTGCCTCGGCGCTGCTGGCTGGTCCCACGACCACGTCCGCTGGGTTGCCTGGCACCTGGCTGAGTGACCTTGGCTGCTTCCGGAGCTGGGCAAAATCTCGCTACGTGCCCAGGCTGCTGGCACCGAAAACAAAGCCTTGTTGCGCACGCACTCACAGTGGATTCCTCAGTGCCTTTTACTGCACCCCCACTGGCTTCTCTGCGCCCACGGCCCCCCTTCTCAGCCGATTCTTTCTGGCGTCTCAGTTCCTCATCCGCCAAACGCCCAGAAACGTAAGCAATCGTGAGTTCAGATTCAGGCATTGACTCAAATGTTAAACACAAATGTTCATAGGCGTTTCCCAAACTAGACAGCAAAATATAAACTTTTTCCTTCTCTTTGAACACAAGCTCATGCCGCTGCAGCTTATGGAATGCATCAATCACATTGGCAATGTGCTCCTTAATGGGTTGCCCTGGTCTCAGTCTCAACTCAAAGAGATGCCTCATAGCATGCAGCTTAGCTCCAGCTGTTTTTCTCTGATGGACCCTTTCCAAACTGTCCCAGGCTTCCTTGGCATTTTCAGCATTTTGCACATAGGGCAGTTGTGTAGCATCGCAGCTCATGGCAATGGCACATAGAGCCTTATTGTCTTTTCTGGTTTCTGCTGCAAACCTCTGTGCTTCAGCTGCTGAATTATCAGCGACAGGGGTTGGAGGATTTAACACACAAGTCCACAAATCCTTTCCCAGCAACCACATTCTGGCCCTTTCTCTCCACTCTGCATAGTTGTCGCCATTCAACCTCTGGAACGGCACGACAAATGACTCCTGTAGCTGCTCCGCCATCTTGTCCACCCCCGGGCTCCGTGTCTGTGTACTCACTCAGAATAGCTCACGTTGCTCCTCCGGGTAGACTGCGGATCCCAGCCTTCTGGTACAGGGTCTTTCTGCTAGCGAGTGCATCTATTGATTGCCGACTGCAAAACAACAGGTTTCTCCCAGCTAGCTCTTTACACCGGCTTTCTCCACGGCTTTTACAGCTGCAATCACCTTTTATTGCTTTGGTGATTGATTAGGTTCTATGACCCATAACCTGTGACGGGTATAGGGCTCCGTTGAGTTGTTTATGACTCAATTAGGAGCCTCTGATTATCGCCCGGCGCGCTTCCTCTCAGCTTCTCTGCTTACGTAGAACCGGGCTGGCAGTAAAACACACACACAGCAGAGTTCTTCTTCTCACACAGCGAAAGCTTGTATAGCCGTTGGATAAAAAGCCTCTTAAGAACACACAGAGTCCAAAGTGTTCTAATAACTACTTAAGTTTATTCTAGAGAGAAAATAACAAACAACCTGGTGAGAGCGCAGACATCTTGCGACCGTCTCCCAGGCAAAAACGAAACCAACTGCAACATACAGAAACACTTCTGGTACATTCTGTAACATGATCTTCCTCAGTGGTCAGGTGCTACAGTACACAGTTAACTCTTTGGTTACTTGTTACTCATCACATGTTTAGCCTGGAGAAGAGAAGGTTAAGGGGTGATATGATAACCATGTTCAAATATATAAAAGGATGTCATATAGAGGAGGGAGAACGGTTGTTTTCTGCTGCTCCAGAGAAGCGGACACGGAGCAACGGATTCAAACTACAAGAAAGAAGATTCCACCTAAACATTAGGAAGAACTTCCTGACAGTAAGAGCTGTTCGGCAGTGGAATTTGCTGCCAAGGAGTGTGGTGGAGTCTCCTTCTTTGGAGGTCTTTAAGCAGAGGCTTGACAGCCATCTGTCAGGAATGCTTTGATGGTGTTTCCTGCTTGGCAGGGGGTTGGACTGGATGGCCCTTGTGGTCTCTTCCAACTCTATGATTCTATGATTCTATGATTCAATCTCACTTTTCATCAAAGAAATCACACAGGAGAGAAACCCTATCAGTGCGTGGAATGTGGAAAGAACTTCAGTCAGAGCTCCCATCTCACTCGGCATCAGAAAATTCATAGATAGTTTGGAAAAACCCTTCTGTATAGCTTTAGACGTCACGCAAATACGCACCTTTTTAACCAGGCCTTTGGCTGATTGACATCTAATGCCCTTTTAAAATGTTGTTGGGAGGGGGTTAAAGATGTGTATTTTGTATTTTTTTTAATGCCTTTTCTTTTTTCTTTTTTTAATCAAACTTTATTTCTTTTAAATCATATCAAAAACAAAAACACAAAAACCTTGTCACAAGACATTGTCATATGCAAACATATTCAAAAAAAACTTGAGAAAAGAAGAAGAGAAGAAAGGAAAAATAGACAAAAAAAGAAAAAATGAACATTTTTTTTAAAAATAAAAATAATCTTTATTGATTTCAACAGAAAAAGGAAATTGTTTACATACAAATAAAAACATACAACTGTAATACTGGTATTACATTGTCTTATTTTCCCCTCCCACCCCCTCCCTCGTTTCCCTCCCTCCTCCCCACCCCCCTACTTCTCAACCTGTTCTGAGCTTATCCCTGTTTTCCAAATATAAATTGCATACTATAATTTATTACTATATATATTACAATAAATGTTACAATACACCCTTAGTCTTATAGACAAATTGTAAACTATACAAGCTTATATCAAATTTCATGTCATTACATATTTTTACAATATTAAAAAAGAGAACACATTAAAGAACAAAAACAACAAAACACATAAAAAAGCAAAAAGCAAAAAAAGACAGTCTTCCACCAACCACGCAATGCTTCCTTATACACTATTTTACTAATCTGTATTCCTTATTTTCTTTTAACCTTCTTTATTTTATATATATATCTAAACCTGTTATTCCCATCCCTCTCTTAGTTCTTCACGGGCTCAGTCTAAACTCAACCAGATATTCATTTTAACACTTGGTTTTTTAAAATACTGGTTCAAACATTCCCACTCCCCTTCCACTCTGTTCTTAGGTTTGTACCTTATTATATCCGTTCGTTTGGCCAATTCTAAGTACTCACACACCTTGCAAAGCCATTCTTCCTTAGTTGGTATTTGTGTCACTTTCCAATATTTTGCATCCAATATTCTTGCCGCCCCGTTGCATATAGAAAGATGTTTTCTTTTTTTGGGATGTCCTTACTCACTATCCCTAATAGATAGGCCTCTGGGTTCTTTCTATAATTAGCCTTAAGTAATTTCTTCAGTTCTTCGTGCATCATGCCCTAAAAATTACCAATCTCCGGGCATGACCACCACATATGGAAGAATGTACCTCTTTCCTTTGTGCACCTCCAACATTTATTTTGATTTGTTCTGTTCATTTTGGCCAACCTTTCCAAGGCTAGATACCACCTGTGGTACATCTTCATTAGGTTTTCTCTTATAAGGTAACAGGCAGTAAAATTTATAGTTTTGTACCATACTCTCCCATTCTTCATATTCTATTATATGTCCTACATCATTTCCCCATTTCTTCAAAGCCTTACCCCTTTCCTCAACCCCTATTTGTCCTTCTTGCAACATTTTGTAAATTTTAGCAATCATTTTTTGGTCGTTCCTTAATATTTCCATCTCCCAGATTGAGGGTTTCTCTTCAAAACCTCTAGTTGTTTTGTCCTTCTCAAAAAATGACTTTAATTCATGATACTCCAACCAGTTTACTCCTTTATGTTTTAATTCTTCAAATTTCTTAATATTTAGGCACTGATTATTTTCCTCCATTAGCTCTCTGTACGTTAACCAATTTTCCTTCATATTTTTCTTGTGAATGGATGTAGAGTCTAGCGGTGATACCCACCCTGCCATTTTACCCATAATTTTTCCTTGTTCCTTTCCCAGACATCAAATAAAGCTTTCCTCACAGCATGATTTGTAAAGCCCCCATGTCCTCTTACTTTCTCATATATCAAGTAACCGTGCCATCCGAAAATGTTGTCCCATCCTTCTAGGTCTAAGACCTCTGTCTTTTCATGTTGCAACCATCCTGAGACCTGTGGGTGTAGGGAATAGGAGCCAACTCTTAGAGGCCAATGGGTCTTTTTTTATATATATAATCTATTTTTATTAATTTTCCAATTAAAACACAATTATATCACATCCATTATTTCGAATTATACAAATACATATCAATTAAGCCGAATGTTATGCCAAATCATCTAAAATTTTCGGGGTTCCCATGCTTCAAAAATTGGGGATTCCTCGCAACTGTCCACTGCCGTCTTTTTCTAAAGTCCAAATCGTCACTCAAAGTCCATAATAGTCCCGATCTTTCCCCTACAGTCACTAAGATGTTTTCTTCTTTCATCCGATTTTTCCAGCTGCTGAGATAAGTATCAAACGAGATTTCACATATATTCTTTCTCCTGTGTGAGTTTTAATCAGTCCGGCCTCCCCATAAATCTTCTTTGTCTGGAGTGTCCCCTGTTGCGTCGGTCTTTCAACACGGAGCCGCGCCATCTTAGAAAGCTCAAATTACTTTTGCTTTCTTCTCATAACTTTTTTAGACTAACGATCTTTGTAAAATTTACAGCTTTTCCAGGCAGAAGATCCAGCCGTCACATTATGCATAAACTCTTGATAAATTTGTGGCTCTCCTTGCCCTATAGCTGAACTTGGCTTCAGATCGCTGTTCAAATTCAGAGTGCGTCACACCTCATAAATCCACTGGACGCCTTCCAGGCACTCTGACTATCCAGTTAGAGGGGGGCTTCTCTCTTCAGCAGTTTTACAACTTCAAAAAATATACTCAATATCAATAGTTTATAAAGTTCATTACTCACACGGGTATCCTTTATTTCTCGTTTGTTCCAAACAAGCAAGGACATCACGTCCGGGAAGGTATGGAGTAACTCGTAGAGTATATGAAAAAAATAAAAAAGCTCACTTCCCTTCTCGTTCCGTCCCCATCAATCTTTCTTCCAGATAAAATACAGCCTCGACTTCTCACCCTCAGCAGCGCAAATTCCTTGGCAGTAAACAGAGCTTCTGCCCCTCCTTCTGAAGCATGTCCATGAATTTAAACCTAATTATCTTCTTTAATCATGGAGATCCCGCCATGCAGGTTAGCGTCCGGGGTTTGGGGGCATCGCGGGCCAGCGGCCCCTCTCCGTAACACCCGGAGAGGTAGGGGGGTTGCCATTTACTCCCCTAGCAACCGCCAAATTCCTCATGAAGGTCGGAGGGATGGAACAAGGGTCAGCCATTACTGCAGGCGGAACCGGAAGCTCGAGGCCAAGGGGTCTTTGCCCCCCCAATAAAATATTTGAGGGAGCCACCCCCCCCAGTTGATAGGCATTGTCATTCCATCATGTGATTGGAAGGTGGGCCTTACCTTGAATAAAGTCAGCACCACTGGGTTGGGTGGTATACAAAGTAAATACATAAACCGCCTTCATTTGCACATGTTCCAGCTTGTCAGTTTCCTTATTTATTATCATTTTTAAAATTTGTGTGCTCTTCATCTGAAGATTTCACAACATATACACACAGGATGAAAGCATGACTTTCTCAAAAACAAGTAAAGCCATATAAAACTCCGTTGCTCCGTGTCCGCTTCTCTGGAGCAGCAGCAAACAACCTTTCTCCCTCCTCTATATGACATCCTTTTATATATTTGAACATGGTTATCATATCACCCCTTAACCTTCTCTTCTCCAGGCTAAACATACCCAGCTCCCTAAGCCGTTCCTCATAAGGCATCGTTTCCAGGCCTTTGACCATTTTGGTTGCCCTCCTCTGGACACGTTCCAGCTTGTCTGTATCCTTCTTGAACTGTGGTGCCCAGAACTGGACACAGTACTCCAGGTGAGGTCTGACCAGAGCAGAATACAGTGGTACTATTACTTCCCTTGATCTAGATGCTATACTCCTATTGATGCAGCCCAGTAGTGTGATGCAGCATTGGCTTTTTTAGCTGCTGCATCACACTACTGACTCACACAGCGACAACATTCCCCCGGAAAGGGAGGAAATGCACAAGATGAATGAATGGGTGGGGAACAGCTTACCACTAAAATACCTGTATCCCAGCTAATAGGATTCAGGTGCACATAATAAGATTCCACACTTAAAGTCACATACATCACAGCAGCAAAGCGAGAGAGGGCTGAGTCGACTCAGCTTTGCAAGGGTTAAAGGGAAGCGAGCTGCCTTCCTAGAGAGGACAGGAAGCAAGGGGGGCCAAGACCCTTCCCTCCATCCCCAGTCCTCCTTTCCTGCTTTGGTGTCTCTCCTGCAAGGGCTGCATTGCTGTCCCTTCACTCCGGGGATGATCGGGTGAGTCTCCTCTCCCTCCCCCCCTCTCCCCCCCAAGAGGGTCAGGGAGGAGAGGGTCCTGCCAGGGAGGGGGGGCGAGGTCTGCAAGGCTCTCCTTCCTGGAGATCAGAGGATCCCAAACTCCCACCAAATCTCCCTTCTTCAAACAAAGGAGTCCCTGGGACTTTAACTCTGTGTGACGTCGCTCAGCGTCATTGCACAACAGAGGAAACATGTGCAAATGGTTTTCCAAAGATGGAGGAGGAGGAGGACTAGCCCGACCCCCCCCCCATTAAAAGACCCACGTGGAGGAGGGAGGGAGGAAAGGTGGGGGAGAAAGGCCAGGAATGAAGAGAGGGATCCCAGCCCATAGTCTGGCTGCTGCATTGCGGACCAGTTTCCCAGCCGTCTCCAAGGGCAGCTCCACGCGGAGGCCACTGCAGCAATCCCCTCGCACCCAGAGCATGGCATCCCAGGACCACATCCTCTCTGTCCCGGAAATGGGCGCTGCTACTCGCTGAGCCTCCAGGGACCTTGGCATCCATGGCAGCTGTGTGAGTGTTAAGCTATCTAACAGAATAATAATAATAAATTACCCACCTAAATTTCAAGAAAGATTTCTTTTGCCCCGTCCACTTGGCCCTCAGGGGGTTGACTAGATGCATAATGGCCCTCAGACCTAAGAAACAGGGACCCCACCCCAGGAGTCTGTCTTGAGAGCAGCAGAGAGTCCAAGTGCAAGAAAAGGAGACAGAAGCAGGAGGGTGGGGTGGGGGTGGGGAGCACCTCCTGAGGACCCCCAAGTGAGGACCCCCACTAGAGTCTAATAGAATAATAACAATAAATTGCCTGCCTATATTTCAAGGGTTTGGCTCTGCCCACTTGGCCCTCAGAGGGTTAGCCAGATACATACCTGGCCCTCAGAGCAAAGAAAAAGGGACCCTACCCCAGGAGTCTGTCTTCAGAGTGGAGGAGAGTCCAAGTGCAAAAATGGAGACAGAAACGGGGGAGAAATGTGCCCTGAAGTGGGGGTGGGGGCGGAACAACTCCCAAGGACCCCCGGGTGAGGCCCCCCACTAGAGCCAAACTTCCATTTTTCACAAGATACAAATGACTCCCTTGTCAGTCAGTTCTGACTTCATGCATTGACTGGAAGGCAGGAGCAACTCGGCTGATTCACCTCAAATAAATCCTTTCAGTTTCCTCCACATTTTGCACTGCAATGGTCCTTCTAGGAGGGCTAGAGGCTGCTTTCTTCTTCTTCTTCTTCTTCTTCTTCTTCTTCTTCTTCTTCTTCTTCTTCTTCTTCTTCTTCTTCCTCTTCCTCTTCCTCTTCCTCTTCCTCTTCCTCTTCCTCTTCCTCTTCTTCTTCATCTCCTCCTCCTCCTCCTAGAAGATATTTCATGGTTTGGGCTGTGGTCCAGTTTAGCCCTGGTTCCTATCAAGACTCCTATCCATGCTTGTTCAGAGAAGCATTTTCTTCTCCTGAACTACAAATCCTGTAACAGAACATTGTATTTGCTTTGTAGGATTTCCTAGCACCTCTCATTAGCACAGAAAGAGCTTGGCAGAAGACAAAAGGATTCCTTCCCATCTCTCAGAGGCTTCCTGAGAGCACAGATGGATGATCAACACTCAGCTGGCCCTGGAGCAGGAAGAGGCCATGCCAACCAAACTGGGACCAGTGGGGGATTCTGGGAGAACCCAGTGCAGAAGATCCTGGGTGAGGAGGACACCCTCCGCTCAGAGGGGCAGAGCCAGCAGTTGAGGCAGTTCTGCTGCCAGGAGGCCAAAGGACCCCGAGAGGTTTGCAACCAAATCTACCACCTTGACCGTCAATGGCTGAAGCCGGAAAGGCACACGAAAGCTGAGATGCTGGACCTGGTGATCTTGGAGCAGTTCCTGGCTGTCCTTCCTCTGGAAATGGAGAGCTGGGTGAGGGAATGCGGAGCGGAGACCAGATCCCAGGCGGTGGCCCTGGCCGAAGGTTTCCTCCTGAGTCAGGCAGAGGAGAGAAACCAGGTGAGAGAGACTTTCCTGTGGATACTCCCAAGGGGCTCCAAAAAGGACAGAGAACATCCCATAATGCCCTACTGATTGCTCATCCTTTTTCCCGTGAGGCATTCATTATCTGTTTTGAATCCTTGTTTCTTTTTTAGGGAAATATTCTCTTTGCAGAAATGGACCTGGATTCCTGTGAGGCAGAGAGGCCTCCGTTGGACACCAGAGAGAGGCCACTGGGTAAGCAGGGAGGTGTTTTTTCCGTTTGGTCTCATTCTGTTGCTTTTCCAAATAATCTCTGGTTTCTTTTCATCTTGTTTTGGGGGGGAACTGTTGGGAACAAGGGTCCAGAGGAGGGGAGATGTATTTCTGCACAACTAACATATGAAATGGGCACAAACCTCCAACTGCTCTCAGCAGGTCAGGCTTTCTCAAAGGCCCATCTGTGGTTAGAGATGCCCTGATTCACCTGTGAGAGAAGCAGGCACTCCTGGCATCCTGCTTACCTTTTTTCTCTTCCAGGTGATAGAATGATGCTGGCAAGACCTCCTTATTCACCTTTTCATGGGGGCAGAAGGGAAACAGCGGCTGTGGAACCAGATCAGGTCAGGGGAAGCTGCCTTGTGGGGACAGAGGCCAAGGGATGGAGCAATGTCATGGACTGGTTGGGCACAGAGGAATAGTGGAAGGAAGCAGCTGGAGAACCAGGAAGGGAAGACTTCTTAGAGCCCAAGGAGTGGAGGTGGAAGAAGGATGAGCGGTCAGAGGGAGAAGAGGGTGAAGCCTGGGAAGAGGAGGTGTCAGAAGCTGAAGGGGTAACAGGGCTTAGTGAGCTGGGAGACTCTGTGGCAGAATGCAGCCCAGAATCAGAGGCAGAAGAGGAAGGAGGTGAGAGGGAGGAGGGAGGCGGAGAGGCAGAGGTGAGTCAGGAGAAGGAGGAGCCACCGGTGGCTCCCTCTCCTTCTGCCAGAAGCCACCCTCCTTGCTTGTCTCTCAGAGCCAGGAGATGTCTGACAATGGAGGAGCAAAGGCAGGCTGCACAGTGGCACACTGTTCGATCGTATGCTAGGAAACCCAGAGAGGAGGAGACTTGGAATGCTGTGGGGAGCTGTGGGACTTCACTCTCAGCAAATGATTTCCTAGAGGACGACCCTGTCATGGAATTCTACTCAATATTGATCCAGAGCAGAACTCCAATGTATTGTTAGGAGAGTGAAAACCTAAACACATTGCAGGATTCCCAAAAATAGACCAGAGGCAATTGTATTTCATTTGGCAAAGCTTTACTGCTACTGAAGGCAAATGAGCATAATGGTCCCAAATCCAAAATGTTCAGGATTGGCCCTCTCCATAAGGAACTGCAGCAGTTGCAGCAGACTTAACTTAAACTTACAATAACTTATAATAATTCTAAACCTTATCACTAATCATACAGAACACCAGAAGGAAGAGATAGAAAGAGTATGTGAAACCCTGGCTCTTTCTGGCCTCTTCTCATAGTCAGCAGGACCTTGACAGAAGAGATAACAGAACCACTTTAACCCAGCTGTACTCAGCTTCTCTGAAGGAATAACCCAAAAATCAGGAAGCTTCTGCTTGTTTCTTTTATGCAGAGAAGCTTCCAGAACCCTCTTCAATTTATTAGAATAAGATAAATCAAAATGAGATCAATACTTTCTGCACTAAGAATTGCAAACTGACAAATGAGGTGCTGTTCTCCTTAGGCCTGAAACTCAGCCAAGTCTGAGAATATCGTGTTCCTGCTAAGAAAGAGTAAACTCCAGCTGTGAACTGTGGGAATTCCTGCCCAGATAACTCTGTGACACCAGGCTTCTGAATGTTGCCAGTAGGATTCATCTGTAGTTGCAGTTTTCATGGAATCCTAGAGTTGAAAGGGACCCCAAGGGTCATCAAGTCCAACCCCCTGCATTGCAGGAGACTTAGGTAGATCATCCAAGGCAGGTGGCCAGCCAAACTAGGCTTATTTACTACAGTGGTACTCTGTTTAAATACACAATTGGTTCCAGAAGTCTGTACTTAACCTGAAGCGAACGTTCCCATTGAAAGTAATGGAAAGTGGATTAATCCGTTCCGGATGGGTCCGCAGAGTACTTAAACTGAAAGTACTCAAACCGAAGCGTACTTAAACTGTGGTATGAATGTATCTATATTAATCATTGAATACAAAAATTGGCTTTTAAGCTTTGGAGATACCATAATCAACAGTGCCCAGGATTCACCTAGCTGGCCCCAGCTGCTGCAAAATGGGTCCTGCCCCCTATTCCCCCCTCTCCATGCCCCCATGAACCCTTGGAATTTGGCTCTAGGGCACTGGGAAGGATCCTCTTCAGAACAACTCATGAGGAGAGGAGAAAGTGGATCCTTCCATCTGGGAAACTGGAATAATTGTGTAGGCAGAATGAATTAAAAACCACAAGGAGGAGTACACCTATTTGCACAAAGACCCATAATTAAAATGCAGAATAAAAGAATTCAATTTAAGCGTTAAAATAAGCATCCATAATTAAAACGTGCAGCAAAGGAATCCTATTGAAACAACGCAGCCATTAAGAGGAAGGAAAGAACAGAGCATTGTGTAGCAGATCATATTTCTGCTGTCTCAGAGGAGGACATTTCCCTTTTTCTTTTAGCATCCAGTGTGCTTTGAAGATGTCGCTGTTTGTTTCACGGACGAGGAGTGGGCGTTGCTGGATCCTGACCAGAGAGCTCTGCATAAGGATGTCATGGAGGAGAATCGTGGGATCGTGGCCTCTCTTGGTAAGGCTCCCTGTGGGATCGTCCTATCTGCCTGGAAATTCAACAAATACCTCTATGTGACAAACCTCATATATTTTCACAGAGCTCAACAGCGCCCCCTACAACACCGGGGACCCCCACAATAAAAAGTAAATTGCAGTTTTCTGTGAACCATCTTCCTCCAGTACTTCCTCTTCATACCACGGTTGGGCTGTTCTGAACTGCCCAGGCATCTTAAATGTCAGCCTCAGAGTTGTTATTAAAGAGAAGTAGCTTCTGTCAGGTTTTCTGTTTTTGTTTTTGCTGCTGTCAATCTTGGGTTGACCAAAGAGACGCCTGACCTTGGAGATGGAGGGGATGCCATGACTGGGCCAAACAAAATCCATCCCAGAGAAGAGCCAGGCTTATTGAATCTCAGTTAGTCGTAGCAGTGATAATAATAGTAATAGTAATAATTTTTATTCATACCCTGCCCATATATAAACATGAAACATTAATAATAAAAATCTGATCCTGTACATTAACTTTAAAATGAACAACTTACAGTAGTGGCCAAAATTGCGTAAAACTTTTGGGGAAAGTGTATTTCCGAGTTTTGATGGCTCATAGCACCATTTGTTGGGGGAATAATGAAGGAGTATTTATTAGAACAGCAGTCATTAAGAAGAAACGTGAAACACATAGAAAAAAGGAGATATGCAGAAATTCTCACCATGTCAATTAATACTTAGTTTGGTAACCTTTAGCTTTAATTACGGCCTTACAACGCCTTCTCATGGAGTGAATCAATTTTTTTTTAGTTCGGCAGCTGTAATAATGTGAAACCAAGATTCAATTACTGCCCCTATTAATTGAGCTTTACAGTGGTACCTGGGGTTCCGAACAGCCTAGTTAATTATCTTTTGGGATTACGTACAGTTCTGAACGGGCTTGAGTGTTCCGGTTTGCGTAATTTTTTTGGAAAGCGAACGTACTCCATTCGGGGGTGCACTTCTGTTTTGTCGGCACGGCCTTCCCTCGCTCAGCCCTCGGAAGCAGATGCGTTGGAGCCAGACCGTCCTCCTGTGGCGCCTCCTAAACTCTCCATTCAAATGTGGCGGCCCCACCTGCTATTAGTTGAAACGGATGGTGAGGTCACACACAGTCCTGAGCAAATGAGGCTGCTCGTGACAGCTTCAGTTCTCAACGGAGCTGCAGCCATGTGCAGGGTGACAGATGTGCAGGAGAAGAAGGCAGAGTGCCGTCGGCGTTTCCAAGATTTTGCCGAGCGTGTGGGTGGCACTTAAATGAAGAATCCACTCCTTTCTTAGTGGGAAGAGCATTAAACAGAGGGTTGCCACACTAAAAGACCAGCTGTTGTGAACCGCTGTTTGATATTGGGATGAAGGGAGGTATATTTAAAAAATTATACAGTGGTATACATGGATGATTGCTTTCATTTTATGGATCAACGGTCTAGTTAGTAAAATTCATGTTAAATCACTGTTTTAGGGGTTGTTTTTAAAAGTGGAACAGATTAATCCATTTTCATTACTTTATATGGGAAAGCACGCCTCGGTTTAAGAATGCTTTGGTTTAAGAATGGACTTCGGAACGGATTAAGTTCGTAAACCAAGGTACCACTGTATTGCTGGTTTGCTTCTGACTAAAAAGTTTCTTTTGTCGGCTCCATAGATTTTTGATTTGGTTAAGGTCTGGGCTATTTCCATGGCATTCCAGCAGTGGAATATGATTATATTGAAACCAACTTTTGCACACAGCAGCAACATGACATGGAGCAGAATCCTGTTGAAATATTAAATAAATACAGTGGTACCTCTACTTACAAATGTTTCTACTTACGAACGGAGCTCCGTCCGCCATCTTGGATGCTGTTTAGATAGGATTTTTTCTACTTAGGAATTTTTTCTCCCAGTGCATTCCTATGGGATTTGACTTACAAATTTTTTCTACTTACAAATGTGCGTTTGGAACGCATTAAATTCGTAAGTAGAGGTACCACTGTAAATAATTAAATAAGCAAGCTTCCCTATCTGGGGAAAAAATCACATGCGGAACGCTTCAGCTTGGGCTTAAGCATTTGATTTATGTATTTAGGGATTTTACATACCCATTAATGAAGCAAATTCTGCCCACACCTTTTGCTGTCATACAACCCCAGACCATGACACTAACTGGATGTTTCACGGTGGATGTAATGCAAGTAGGATGTAAATCTTCTTCGATTCTTCTTCTCACATATTTTTATGTAATTTTATTACGTTATTCAAACTCACGAAATGAAAGAAGACCAAAAAACCAACCAACATGATAGCAATCACATAACAATCTGACAAAAGTCAATCTAGGCAAATTGTGCTTCCTTTTTCTAACTATTTGGCTATAACATTTGATAGAATACAGGTAATTACATTCTTGATTAACTTATCGTTCCATTGATACATAATTCTTTGATATTACACCAAAAGAAGTAGTGCTATGAGCCATCAAACCTCTAAAATATACTTTCCCCCCAAAAGGCTTCCACAATTTTATCCACTACTATATATCAAACTAAGCAAAATTCAACAACCCATCAGAATCTAATAGTAAATATGTTGGTTAATGACAAACCACAAAGGTTTCCCGCTTGGCAGGGGGTTTGACTGGATGGCCCTTGTGGTCTCTTCCAACTCTGTGATTCTATAATTCTATGTAATGAACACACCCCCAACTCCCTTCAGTTCTTCTTCATTTGTTTCTGAGGCTCTAATCCCTTTTTTGCCTCCATTGCAGACAAAAATATGGAGTGTGGAGAGAGCTGCAGTCGGAGCTCCCATTCCACTTCTCAACAAAGAATTCTCATTGGAAAGAAACCCTATCAGTGTGTGGAATGTGGAAAAAGCTTCAGTACGAGCTCCAATCTCACTAAGCATCAAAGAATTCATAGAGGGGTGAAACCGTATCGGTGTGTGGAATGTGGAAAGAGCTTCAGTACGAGCTCCAATCTCACTTCCCATCAGAAAATTCATACAGGAGAGAAACCCTATCAGTGCGTGGAATGTGGAAAGAGCTTCAGGAGGAGCTATGGTCTCACTTCCCATCAAATAATTCATACAAGGAAGAAACCCTATCAGTGCATAGAATGTGGAAAGAGCTTCAGTCAGAGCTCTCACCTCACTAAGCATCAGAGAATTCATACAGAGGAGAAACCCTATGAGTGCGGAGAATGTGGAAAGAGCTTCAGGAAGAGCTCCGATCTCACTAAGCATCAAAGAATTCATACAGGGGAGAAACCATATCAGTGTGTGAAATGTGGAAAGAGCTTCAGTCAGAGCTCCCATCTCACTACCCATCAGAGAATTCATACAGGGGAGAAACCCTATCAGTGTGTGAAATGTGGAAAGAGCTTCAATACAAGCTCCCATCTCACTAAGCATCAAATAATTCATACAGGGGAGAAACCCTATCAGTGCGTGGAATGTGGAAAGAGCTTCAGGAATAGCTATGATCTCACTTCCCATCAAAGAATTCATACAAGGGATAAACCCTATCAGTGCATAGAATGTGGAAAGAGCTTCAGTCAGAGCTCTCACCTCACTAACCATCAGAGAATTCATACAGGGGAGAAACCCTATCAATGTGTGGATTGTGGAAAGAGCTTCATTAATAGCTCCCATCTCACTTCCCATCAGAAAATTCATACAAGAGATAAACCCTATCAGTGCGTGGAATGTGGAAAGAGCTTCCATGACAAGTGGACTCTCTCTTCTCATCAAAGAATTCATACAAGGGAGAAACCCTGTCAGTGCATAGAATGTGGAAAGAGCTTCAGTCAGAGCTCCCATCTCACTAACCATCAGAGAATTCATACAGGGGAGAAACCCTATCAGTGCGTGGAATGTGGAAAGAGCTTCAGTATGAGCTCCTCTCTCACTAAGCATCAAAGAATTCATACAGGGGAGAAACCCTATCATTGTGTGGAATGTGGAAAGAGCTTCAGTCAGAGCTCCCATCTCACTACCCATCAGAGAATTCATACAGGGGAGAAACCCTATCAGTGCGTGGAATGTGGAAAGAGCTTCAATACGAGCTCCCATCTCACTACCCATCAGAGAATTCATACAGGGGAGAAACCTTATCTGTGTGTGGAATGTGGAAAGAGCTTCAGTGAGTGCTCTGATCTTACTTCCCATCACAGAATTCATACAGGGGAATCAACTCTCCAACGCTGTCCCCATGAGCAGAGGACACCTGTTTTTTAAGATGAAATTTGTACTTAATTAACAGGCATGCTTTGACCTAGGGGAGATGTTGTTGTTGTTTAGTCCTTTAGTCATGTCCGACTCTTCGTGACCCCATGGACTGTCCAACCATCTCATCCTCTGTCGTCCCCTTCTCCTAGTGCCCTCAATCTTTCCCAACATCAGGGTGTTTTCCAGGGGCGATAAGATTATATGCTAATCGAATCAACCAAGTTTTTGATCTAGGAAAGTACTTTTATAGTAATTGGATTGGTATGTTGCGGGAGGTGAGTCTCCATTATTTTCTTTTGATATATTTTGCATTTGCTGTTTTACTCAGCAAATCTCCCCCAAAAAGTTAAGTGTTTGAAATATGCTAGCGGGATAGAGAAGCTATGAGCTATGCCATGCAGGGCCACCCAAGATGGACAGGTCATAGCGGAGAGTTTTGACTAAAAGTGATCCACCTGGAGAAGGAACTGGCAAGCCACTCCAGTATCCCTGCCAAGAAAACTCCATGGACAAAGACAACAGGCATATAAAAGTTATGATGCTGGAAGATGAGCCCCTCAGGTCGGAAGGCGTCCAACATGCTACTGAGGAAGAGCAGAGGACAAGTACAAGTAGATTTAGAGCTGATGAAGCGGTTGGGCCAAACCCGAAAGGTCGTTCAGTTGCGGATATGCCTGGAAGCGAATGGAAAGTCCAATGGTGTAAAGAAAAATATTGCACAGGAACCTGGAATGTAAGAACCATGGATGGAGGTAAGCTGGATGTGGTAAAAAATGAGATGACAAGAATAAATATTGACATCCTGGGAACTAAAATGGAAGGGAATGGGCGAATTCAGTTTGGATGACTATCATATCTACTACTGTGGGAAAGAATCCCGTAGAAGAAATGGAGTGTTACGAGCCTCCATCCATAGTTCTTCAGGCACTCTGTCCACCAAATCTAAATCCTTAAACCTGTTCCTCACTTCCACTGTGTATTCATAAGGGATTTGACTCAGATTGTATCTTACTGGCCCAGTGGTTTTTCCTACTTTCTTCAGTTTAAGCTGGAATTTTGCTATAAGAAGCTGATGATCTGAGTTACAGTCAGCTCCAGGTCTTGTTTTTGCTGACTGTATAGAGCTTCTCCATCTTTGGCTGCAGAGAATATAATCAATCTGATTTCGATGCTGCCCATTTGGTGATATCCATGTGTAGAGTCGTCTCTTGTGTTGTTGGAAGAGAGTGTTTGTGATGACCAGCTTGTTCTCTTGACAGAACTCTATTAGCCTTTGCCCTGCTTCATTTTGAACTCCAAGGCCAAACTTGCCAGTTGTTCCTTTTATCTCTTGATTCCCTACTTTAGCATTCCAATCCCCTGTAATGAGCAGAACATCCTTCTTTGGTGTCATTTCTAGAAGGTGTTGTAAGTCTTCATAGAATTGGTCAATTTCACTTTCTTCAGCACCGGTAGTTGGTGCATAAACTTGGATTACTGTGATGTTAAAAGGTCTGCCTTGGATTCGTATCGAGATCATTCTGTCATTTTTGAGATTGCATCCGATTACAGCTTTTGCCACTCTTTTGTTGACTATGAGGGCCACTCCATTTCTGCTACAGGATTCTTGCCCACAGTAGTAGATATGATAGTCATCCGAACTGAATTCGCCCATTCCCTTCCATTTTAGTTCACTGATGCCCAGGATGTCGATATTTATTCTTGTCATCTCATTTTTGACCACATCCAGCTTACCTCCACTCATGGTTATTACATTCCAGGTTCCTAAGCAATATTTTTCTTTACAGCATCGGACTTTCCTTTCGCTTCCAGGCATGTCCGCAACTGAGCGTCCTTTCGGCTTTGGCCCAGCCGCTTCATCAGCTCTGAATCTACTTGTACTTGTCCTCCGCTCTTCCTCAGTAGCATGTTGGACGCCTTCCGACCTGAGGGGCTCATCTTCCAGCGTCATAACTTTTATATGCCTGTTGTCTTTGTCCATGGAGTTTTCTTGGCAGGGATACTGGAGTGGCTTGCCAGTTCCTTCTCCAGGAGATTGTAACTCCCAGTAATTTCACATTATCTATGAGTTTCTGTGTGTTCAGCACACATGATTGCAGTTGAGGCTGAATAAAACACTTCCTAGGAAATTCCCTTTGACTGCTTCTGTGTTGTTTCAAATGTGACTTCACTTACAGATGAGAACAAATCATATTTATTGCTGACAAATGATACCCTTGTCAGCTCATTAATTTCAACCCCAAGAAACCCTGCCATCCTATATAATAAAATACACCTATATAATAATGTCCATGTTGTCCCTGCGTCCAGATGTCCCGTGTGTCCCTGGGTCACTGCGCATGTGCCCCAGGGATACAGGGATTGGACAGCAGAGACTGCGCGCGCGCACTCTCCCCCCACTCTGCCTCCTCCAACCGCCGCTCCCGCCGGGGTGGAGGCCGGCGAAGGCCTCCTCACAACCCTCCCTGGCCGTGAGGAGCGGCGGTTGGAGGAGGCGGGGGGGGAGTGCGCGCGTCCTTCCTGTCGGCGGCTGGGGGAGAGGAAGAAAGGAGGAGAAAGCGCCGCTTTCTCCTCCTCCGTTCCTGTCCCCCTGCCGCCGACAGCAAGGACGGGTCCCAGGGTTCGGAGAAGCGCTGCGCAAGCGCTTCTCCGAACCCTGGGATGTCTGCTTCCTGTCGGCGGCTGCGGGAGAGGAACGGAGAAGGAGAAAGCAGCGCTTTCTCCTCCTCCGTTCCTGTCCCCCTGCCGCCGACAGCAAGGACGGGTCCCAGGGTTCGGAGAAGCGCTGCGCAAGCGCTTCTCCGAACCCTGGGATATCTGCTTCCTGTCGGCGGCTGCGGGAGAGGAACGGAGAAGGAAAAAGCAGCGCTTTCTCCTCCTCCGTTCCTGTCCCCCTGCCGCCGACAGCAAGGACAGGTCCCAGGGTTCGGAGAAGCGCTGCGCAAGCGCTTCTCCGAACCCCAGGATTCTAGCGCCCGTTATTGAACGGGCTGAAAACCACTAGTCCTATATAATAAAATACAAGTGTCTCTGCGTCCACGTTTTCCCGTGTGTCCCTGGGCTACTGCGCATGTGCCCCAGGGACACAGGGATTGGACCAGAGACTTAGAACGCACGTGCGCGGGCCCTCCCCCCCACCCCTCTGTCTCCTCCAACTGCCGTTCCCAGCCAGACAGCACGTCGGGGAAGCGAGTGTGGAGGCCGGCGGAGGTGAATGGGGGGAGGAAGGGCGCTTTTGAGGAGCCCGGTCCGGCAGCTGCCGCCGCGTCCCCAGAGCCCGATGCCGCCATCTTTGTCCGTCGCCGCCGCCTCCTCACAACGCTCCCTGGCCTATGAGAGGAGCGGCGGGGCCGCAGACTTCCCTCCCTCTCTGCGCTCGCATGGGACGGAGCTTCGGAGACCTTCTCCGAAGCCCCGTCTCATGCGGGAGGTGCACGGCGAGGCTTGGGGGGGTGAGAAGCGCTCCTCCCCCCCGCCGCCTCGCCACGCAGCGCCGGCGTGATTATTTCATCAGTGCTAGAACTCAGGACCCGCTGCCTTGAGGAAAGTCTAAGAGCAGTTGGAAGGGGAAAGGTCTCCCTTGGGCGGTGGCGGACTCTTCTTCCTTGGAGGTTTCTATGCAGAGATCGGACGGCCATCTGCCATGGATGCTTGAGCTGAGATTCCTGCATTGCAGGGGGCAGGACAAGATGACCTTGGGATCCCCTCCTATCCCTCCCACTCCTGAATTCTAGGGTGAGGGTCCTTGCTTCCTGCTGATGTAAACAGACCTGTGTGTGTGTATGTGTGTGTGTGTGTGTGTGTGTGTGTGTGTGTCCCACCACAGTCTTGTAACCTCCTTTAATAAAGTGTGTGCCGGAAGACTAAGGGAATCATGTAGGACCTCGAAGCTGACATAATGGTGTAAAAGATGAGACTGTCCTCCAGAAATGTCTCTGGAAGAAAGAAAGGCCCTCTGGAATGAAGGATGTGACCCCCAAGTGAAGTCAGACCTGGTGTGTCTCCATCTCCCTCCATGCTGCCCGATGGAGCTGGTTGCCCGATGGAGACCCAGGATTGGAACCCAGAGCCTTCAGGAAGAGAGCCATTCCCCCCCCCCCGTGACCCTGCCAGGCCACCTGGCTTCCCACCAGCTTCACCTGCAGCCCAACCTCGGGACTTGGGATGCTGCTGCTTCCCAGGAAGATCCAACACGACCCCCCCTCTCCTTCCCCCCCATCCGGACCCAGGAGAAAAGCTCGCCAATGACGTCTCTCTCTCTCTCTCTCTCTCTCTCTCTCTCTCTCTCTCTCTCTCTCTCTCTCTCTCTCTCTCTCTCTCTCTCTCTCTCTCTCTCTCTCTCTCTCTCTCTCTCTCTCTCTCTCTCTCTCTCTCTCTCTCTCTCTCTCTCTCTCTCTCTCTCTCTCTCTCTCTCTCTCTCTCTCTCTCTCTCTCTCTCTCTCTCTCTCTCTCTCTCTCTCTCTCTCTCTCTCTCTCTCTCTCTCTCTCTCTCTCTCTCTCTCTCTCCCTCACTTTCTGGCCAAGGGAGGGAGATGCTCACAGCCCAACCAAGAGACAAAATCCCCCCCCCCCAAAGCATCTCTTCCCATAGGCGTAGCCAGGGGGGAGCTGCCCCGCTAGATCCATGAAAATAACGAAAAGAGGAGGTTCTGCCAAGCGAGCGAGGGCTGAGCTGGACGCCCTCGGCTTTGCGAGGGTTAAAGGGAAGCGAGCTGCCTTCCTAGAGAGGACAGGAAGCAAGGGGGATTCCCAGGTCCTCCAGAGCCAAGGCCCCTCCCCCCTCCCTCCCCAGTCCTCCTTTCCTGCTTTGGTGTCTCTCCTGCAAAGGCTGCATCGCTGTCCCTTCACTCCTGGGATGGTCGGGTGAGTCTCCTCTCTCTCTCCAAAAAAAGAGAGGGTGCAGTGGGGAGACGGGGGGGGTCCCAGGTGCTGGGGGGGACAAAGCCAAGTCAGGGAGGAGAGGGTCCAGCCAGGGAGGGGGGCGAGGGTCTGCAAGGCTCTCCTTCCTGGAGATCAGAGGATCCCAAACTGACTCCCTCGAAATCTCCCTTCTTCAAACAAAGGAGTCCCTGGGACTTTAATTCTGTGTGACCTCGCTCAGCGTCATTGCACAACAGAGGGAACATGTGCAAATGGTTTTCCAAAGCTGGACGAGGAGGTGGACTACCCCCCCCCTCCACTAAAATACCCACTGGAGGGAGGGAGGAAAGGTGGGAGAGAAAGGCCAGGAATGAAGAGAGGGATCCCAGCCCATAGTCTGGCTGCTGCATTGCGGACCAGTTTCCCGTCGTCTCCAAGGGCAGCTCCACACGGAGGCCACTGCTGCAATTCCCTCGCACCCAGAGCATGGCATCCCAGGACCACATCCTCTCTGTCCCAAAGGGATTCTTGCTGGAAAACCAGCCGAGCCGGAAATGGGCGCTGCTACTCGCTGAGCCTCCAGGGACCTTGGCATCAATGGTTTGGCATCAATGTGTGTGTTAAGATATCTAATAGAATAATAAATTTCCTGCCCTTCACCCTCAGCTTCAATGGATATGTATTGAGCCCCACCCACTTGGCCCTCAGGGGGTTGGCCAGATACATACCTGGCCCTCAGACCTAAGAAACAGGGACCCCACCCCAGGAGTCTGTCTTGAGAGTGGCAGAGAGTCCAAGTGCAAGAAAAGGAGACAGAAGCAGGGGAGAAATGTGCCCTGATGTGGGGGTGGGGGAGAGCAACTCCTGAGGACCCCCGGGTGAGGACCCCCACTAGAGCCAGGCATCCATTTTTCACAAGATACCAATGACTCCCTTGTCAGTCAGTTCTGACTTCATGCATTGACTGGAAAGCAGGAGCAGCTAGGCTGATTCACCTCACAGAAATCCTTCCAGTTGCCTCCACATTTTGCATTGCAATCTTCCTTCTCAGAGGGCTAGAGGCTGCTTCCTCCTCCTCCTCCTTCTTTAAGAAGAAATTTCATGGTTTGGGCTGTGGTCCAGTCTAGCCCTCGTTCCTAGCAAGACTCATTCATGCTTGTTCAGAGAACCATTTTCCTCTCCTGAACTACAAATCCTGTAACAGAACATTGTATTTACTTTGTAGGATTTGCTAGAGCTTCTCATTAAGACGGACAGAACTTGGCAGAAGACCAAAGGGTGTCTTCCGATCTCTCAGAGATTTCCTGAGCACAGATGGATGACCGAGACTCAGCTGGCCCTGGAGCAGGAAGAGGCCATGCCATCCAAAGTGGGAGCAGTGGGGGATTCTGGGAAAACTCTGTGCAGAAGATGCTGGGTGAGGAGGACACCCTCCGCTCAGAGGGGCAGAGCCAGCAGTTGAGGCAGTTCTGCTGCCAGGAGGCCAAAGGACCCCGAGAGGTTTGCAGCCGACTCTACCACCTTTGCCACCAGTGGCTGAAGCCAGAAAGGCACACGAAAGCTGAGATGCTGGACCTGGTGATCTTGGAGCAGTTCCTGGCTGTCCTTCCCCCAGAGATGGAGAGCTGGGTGAGGGAATGCGGAGCGGAGACCAGTTCCCAGGCGGTGGCCCTGGCCGAAGGTTTCCTCCTGAGTCAGGCAGAGGAGAGAAAGCAGGTGAGAGAGACTTTCCTCTGGATACTCCCAAGGGGATCCAAACAGGACAGGGAACATCCCATAATGCTCTCCTGATGGCCCATTTTTTTCTGGGAAGGCATCCATGGAATGAGATCTCACACCCTTAAAAGTTTTGTGTTCGTCATTCCCTTTCTACTCCTTCTCCTCATTCTCTGTTTTGAATCCTTGTTTCTTTTTCAGAAAAAGGATCATTTTGCAGTAATGGACCTGGATTCCTGTGAGATAGAGAGGCCTCCGTTGGACACCAGAGAGAGGCCACTGGGTAAGCAGGGAGGTGGTTTTTCTGAGTTTCATTCTGTTGCTTTTCCACCTAACCCAGGGGTCCCCAGACTTACCGGCGTTTGGGCCGGTTCCCACTGCGCCGATCGCGCGGCGGGCCGGAGGGCGGGGGAGCGCGTGCCTGTATGGGCCGGCGGGCGGGGGAGTGCGCGCTTACTGGCGCGGCGGCGCGCTTCCCGGGTGGAAAAAGCGCCGAAAATCCGTTGTGCGCATGCGCGTGGGCCTCCCCCGACCCGGAAGTGCACCAGAAATGACTTCTTCCGGGTCGGGAGAGGCCCATACGCATGCGCAGAAAGGATTTCCGGCGCTTTTTTCCCAACCCGGAAGAGCGCTGCCGCGCTGCGCGCCGTAAGAGCGGGCGGCGGGGGGCGTCGCGGGCCGGATTGGCAGGCTAATTGGGCCGCATCCGGCCCCCGGGCTGTAGTCTGGGGACCCCTGACCTAACCTCTCTGTTTTTTTGGGGGGGGGCTGTTGGGAACAAGGGTCCAGAGGAGGGGAGATGTATTTCTGCACAACTAACATGAAATGGGCACAAAGTTCCAAATGCTCTCATCAGGTCAGGCTTTCTCAAAGGCCCATCTGTGGTTAGAGATGCCCTGTTTCCCCTGTGAGAGAAGCAGGCACTCCTGGCATCCTGCTTAACCTTTTCTCTCTTGCAGGTGACAGAATGAAGCCAGCAAGACCTCCTTATTCACCTTTTCATGGGGGCAGAAGGGAATCATAGAATCCTAGAGTTGGAAGAGACCACAAGGGCCATCCAGTCCAACCCCCTGTCAAGTAGGAAACACCATCAAAGCATTCTTGACATATGGCTGTCAAGCCTCCGCTTAAAGACCTCCAAAGAAGGAGACTCCACCACACTCCTTGGCAGCAAATTCCACTGGTGAACAGCTCTTACTGTCAGGAAGTTCTTCCTAATGTTTAGGTGGAATCTTCTTTCTTGTAGCTTGATTCCATTGCTCCGAGTGCGCTTCTCTGGAGCAGCAGAAAACAACCTTTCTCCCTCCTCTATATGACATCCTTTAATACATTTGAACATGGCTATCATATCACCCCTTAACCTTCTCTTCTCCAGGCTAAACCTACCCAGCTCCCTAAGCCATTCCTCATAAGGCATTGTTTCCAGGCCTTTGACCATTTTGGTTGCCCTCTTCTGGACACGTTCCAGCTCATCAGTATCCTTCTTGAACTGTGGTGCCCAGAACTGGACACAGTACTCCAGGTGAGGTCTGACCAGAGCAGAATACAGTGGTACTATTACTTCCCTTGATCTAGATGCTATACTCCTATTGATGCAGCCCAGAATTGCATTGGCTTTTTTAGCTGCTGCATCACACTGTTGACTCATGTCAAGTTTCTGGTCTACCAAGACTCCTAGATCCTTTTTACATGTACTGCTCTCAAGCCAGGTGCCCCCCATTCTGTATTTGTGCCTTTCAATTCCCCCCCCAGGTGTAGTACTTTATATTTCTCCCTGTTAAAATTCAGCTTGTTTGCTTTGGCCCAGTTGTCTAATCTGTTAAGGTCATTTTGAAGTGTGATCCTGTCCTCTGGGGTATTAGCCACCCCTCCCAATTTGGTGTCATCTGCAAACTTGCTCAGGGTGCCCTCAAGCCCATCATCCAAGTCATTGATAAAGATGTTGAATAAGACTGGGCCCAAGACAGAACCCTGTGGCACCCCACTAGTCACTACTCTCCAGGATGAGGAGGAGCCATTGATGAGCACCCTTTGGGTTCAGTCAGTCAGCCAGTTAGAAATCCACTGAATGGTAGCATTGTCTAGCCTGCATTTTACCAGCATCTTTAGAAGAATATCATGGGCACCTTGTCAAAGGCCTTGCTGAAATCAAGATAGGCTATATCCACAGCGTTCCCTTCATCTACCAGGCTTGTAATCATGTCAAAAAAATAGATTAGATTAGTCTGACATGACTTATTCAGAAACCCACTTTTGGTGATCACTAAAACCTGTTTCACCTGTGAGAGAAGCAGGCACTCCTGCCATCCTGATTACCTGTTTTTTTCTCTTGCAGGTGACAGAATGATGCCAGCAAGACCTCCTTATTCACCTTTTCATGGGGGCAGAAGGGAAACGGGCGCTGTGGAACCTGATCAGGTCAGGCGAATCTGTCTTGTGGGGACAGAGGCCGAGGGATGGAGCAATGTCATGGACTGGTTGGGCACAGAGGAATGGCGGAAGGAAGCAGCCGGGAAACCAGGAAGGGAAGACATCTTAGAGGCCAAGGAGTGGAGGTGGAAAAAGGATGAGCGATCAGAAGAAGAAGCCTGGGAAGAGGAGGTGTCAGAACCTGAAGGGGTAACGGGGCTGAGTGAGCTGGGAGACTATGTGGCAGAATGCAGCCCAGAATCAGAGGTAGAAGAGGAAGGAGGTGAGAGGGAGGAGGGAGGTGGAGAGGCAGAGGTGAGTCAGGAGAAGGAGGAGCCACCAGTGCCAGAAGCCAGCCTCCCTGCTTGTCTCTCAGAGCCAGGAGACGTCTGACAATGGAGGAGCAAAGGCAGGCTGCACTCTGGCGCACTGTTCAATCGCTTGCCAGAAACCCCAGAGAGGGGGGACTTGGAAAAGTTGTCCTTCACTCTTGGCAACTGATTTTGTGGAGGAAGACCCTGACATGGAATTCTACTCAATATTGATCTAGAGCAGAACTCGAATGTATAGTTAGCAGAGTGATCCCCCCAAAATAGACCAGAGGCAATTGTATTTAATCGAGCAGGGCTTTACTGCTATTGAAGGCAAATGAGCAGAATGGTCCCAAATCCAAAATGTTCAGGATTGGCCCTGTTCATAGGAAAGCAGCAGACTTACCTGAAACTTACCATAACTTATAATAAGTCTAAACCTTATCACTAAGCATACAGAACACCAGAAGGAAGAGAGATAGAAAGAGAAAATGAAACCAAGGCTCCTTCTGGCCTCTTCTTATAGTCAGCATGACCTTGAGAGAAGAGGTAACATAACCTATTTAACTCAGCTTCCCAGAAGGAATAACCCCAAAATCAGGAAGCTTCTGCTTGTTTCTTTTATGCAGAGAAGCTTCCTAATTAGAATAAGAAAAATCAAAATGAGATCAATACTTTCTGCACTAAGATTTGCAAACTGACAAATGAGCTGCTGTTCTCCTTAGCCTGAAACTCTGAATATTGTGCTCTTGCTAAGAAAGAGTAAACTCCAGCTGTGAACTGTGGGATTTCCTGAAGGGTCATCAAGTCCAACCCCCTGCATTGCAGGAATCACAGCTAGATCATCCAAGACAGATGGCCATCCAAACTAGGCTTCTTTTATTACTAAAATTATGGTGCTGGAGGAGACTCTTGAGAGTCCCATGGACTGCAAGAAGATCAAACCTATCCATTCTTCAGGAAATCAGCCCTGAGTGCTCACTGGAAGGTCAGATCCTGAAGCTGAGGCTCCAATACTTTGGCCACCTCATGAGAAGAGAAGACTCCCTGGAAAAGACCCTGATGTTGGGAAAGATGGAGGGCACAAGAAGAAAGGGACGACAGAGGATGAGATGGTTGGACCGTGTTCTCGAAGCTACGGACATGAGTTTGACCAAACTGCGGGAGGCAGTGGAAGACAGGAGTGCCTGGCGTGCTCTGGTCCATGGGGTCACGAAGAGTCGGATACGACTAAACGACTAAACAACAACAACAACAATTACTAAATTGATCACTGAATGCTAAAATTGGCTTCTAAGGTTTGGAGATTGAAGTTAAAGACCCAAGGCAGGAGTTGTTGAAGCAGGTGAGCTGAGCGTAAGCTTTGCAGAGGCTCTTTTTATTCACAAATCTGCACACCATTAGGAACACTTTTACATCATGATATTTACATTCCTCTGATATTTGCGAGACCTGCTCCTGGACGTCATGTTCCCACCAAGCGGAAAGTGAGCCATGCCTCTCCAAAAGGAGGCAAAGGGCACAGAGCGGAGGTGTGTCTCACACCTGGGGGTCATTCCTACAGGAGAGACCATAACCAACAGTGTCCAGGATTTATTTACCTAGCCGGCCCCATCTACTACCAAATGGGGCCTGCCCCCCACTCCTTCCCCTCTCCATGCCCCCATGAACCCCTGGAATTTGGCTCCAGGGCACTGGGAAGGATCCTCTTCAGAACAGGACCCGAGGAGAGGAGAAAGTGGATCCTTCCATCTGGGAAAGTGGAATGCTTACGTAGGGAGAATGACTTGAAAACCACAAGGAGGAGTACCACCTATTTGCACAAAGACAAACACCCTTAATTAAAATGCAGAATAAAAGAATTCCATTAAAGCGTTAAAATAAGCACCCATAATTAAAATGTGCAGCAAAGGAATCCTATTGAAACAAGACAGCAATTAAGAGGAAGGAAAGAACAGAGCATTGTGTAGCAGATCATATTTCTGCTGTCTCAGAGGAGGACATTTCCCTTTTTCTTTTAGGGTCCAGTGTGCTTTGAAGATGTCGCTGTTCATTTCACGGACGAGGAGTGGGCGTTGCTGGATCCTGACCAGAGAGCTCTGCATAAGGACGTCATGGAGGAGAATCGTGGGATCGTGGCCTCTCTTGGTAAGGCTCCCTGTGGGATTGTCTTATCTGCCTGGAAATTCAAAAAATACCTCTATGTGACCAACCTCCTATATTTTCACAGAGCTCAACAGCGCCCCCTACAACACCTGGGACCCCCACAATAAAAAGTAAATTACAGTCTTTTCTGTGAACCATCTTCCTCCAGTACTTCCTCTTCATACCACGGTTGGGCTGGTCTGAACTGCCCAGGCATCTTAAATGTCAGCCTCAGAGTTGTTATTAAAGAGAAGTAGCTTCTGTCAGGTTTTCTGTTTTTGTTTTTGCTGCTGTCAATCTTGGGTTGACCAAAGAGACGCCTGACCTTGGAGATGGAGGGGATGCCATGACTGGGCCAAACAAAATCCATCCCAGAAAAGAGCCAGGCTTATTGAATCTTAGGTAGTAGTAGCAATTCTAATAATAGTAATAGTAATAATTTTTATTCATTCCCTGCCCATATATAAACATGAAACATTAATAATAAAAATCTGATCCCGTATAAAAAGTACATTAACCTTAAATGAACAACTTACTGTACAGTAGAAACCTTTTCAGGAAACTGTATTTACAAGGTTTGATGGCTCATAGCACCATTTGTTGGGGGGAATAATACCAAAAAATTATATAGCAATGGAAAGATAATTTAATGAAGAATGTAATGCAATAACTTTAATGAAGGAGTATTTATTAGAACAGCAGTCATGAAGAAGAAATGTGAAACACATAGAAAAAAGGAGATATACAGAAATTCTCACCATGTCAATTAATAGTTTGGTAACCTTTAGCTTTAATTACGGCCTTACAATGCCTTCTCATGGAGTGAACCAATTTTTTTTTAGTTCTGCAGCTGTAATAATGTGATACCAAGATGCAATTATTGCCTCTATTAATTGAGCTTTACGGTGGTACCTGGGGTTCCGAGCAGCCTAGTTAACGATATTTTGGGGTTATGTACACTTCAAAACTGGAGTGAGTGTTCTGGTTTGCGTAATTTTTTGGAAAACGAGCGTACTCCATTCTGGGGTGCACTTCTGTTTTGTCGGCACAGCCTTCCCTTGCTCAGCCAAGCGGAAGCAGCGGCGTTGGAGTCAGAGGGGCCCAGAGCCAGGGAGCGGCAGCAACATCCCTTGCCTGCTCGGCACAGCCTTCTTATGTTGAGTGCCGGCTGCGGCAGCAACACCAGAAGCAGAGAAGCGGGTCCTTGATGCTGCAGTGATGGAATAGCAGAATAGACAGCTGAGCGGAGGGTGGGGAGGAAGGATCCCTGTCCAGGGACTCGCCTGTCCTCAGGAGATCGACCAGCAGCCCGTCCTCCTGTGGCGCCTCCTAAACTCTCCATTCAAATGTGGCAGCCCCACCTGCTATTGGTTGAGATGGACAGGGTGAGGTCACACACAGTCCTGAGCAAGTGAGGCTGCTCGTGACAGCCCCGGTTCTCAACGGAGCTGCGGCCATGTGCAGGGTGAGAGATGCATAGGAGAAGAAGGCAGGGAGCCGTCGGCATTTGCAGATTTTGCAGAGCACGTGGGTGGCATTTAAATGGAGACTCCACTCCTTTCTTAGTGGGAAGAGCATTAAGCGGAGGGTTGCCAGACTAATAGACCAGCGGTTGTGAACCGCTGTGTGATATTGGGATGAAGGGAGGTATATTTAAAAAAATATACAGTGGTATACATGGATGACTGCTTTCATTTTATGGATCAACAGTCTAGTTAGTAAAATTCATGTTAAATCACTGTTTTAGGGGTTGTTTTTAAAAGTGGAACGGATTGATCCATTTTCATTACTTTCTATGGGAAAGCACGCCTCGGTTTAAGAACGCTTTGGTTTAAGAATGGACTTCCGAAACAGATTAAGTTCGTAAACCAAGGTACCACTGTATTGCTGGGTTGGTTCTGACTAAAAGGTTTCTTTTGTCGCCTCCATAGATTTTTGATTTGGTTAAGGTCTGGGCTATTCCCAGGGCATTCCACCAGTGGAATATAATTATATTGAAACTACCTTTTGCACACAGCAGCAACATGACATGGAGCGGGATCATGTTGAAATATTAAATAAATAAATAAATAAATAAGCAAGCTTCAGTATCTGGGAAAAGATCACATGCGGAACGCTTCAGTTTGGGGTCAAGTATTTGATTTCTGTATTTGGGGATTTTACATTCCCATTAATGAAGCAAATTCTGCCCACACCTTTTGCTGTCATACAACCCCAGATCATCACACTAACTGGGTGTTTCATGGTAGGTGTAATGCGAGTAGGATGTAAATCTTCTCCAATTCTTCTCCTCACATATTTTTCTTTCATTTTATTATGTTCTTCAAACTCACGAAACGAAAGAAGACAAAAAAACTAACTAGCTAGCAATCACATAACAATCTGACAAAAGTCAACCTAAGCAAGTTGTGCTTTCTTTTTCTAACTATTTGGCTATAACATTTGATAGAATACAGGTAATTACATTCTTGATTAAATTATCTTTCCATTGATACATAATTGTATGATATTACTCCAAAATAAATAGTGTTATGAGCCATCAAACCTCTAAAATATATTTCCCCCCTCCAAAGGCTTCCACATTTTTGCCACTACTGTATATCAAACTAAGCAACATTCAAGAACCCATCAGAATCTAATAATAAATACAGTGGTACCTCTACTTACGAATGTTTCAACTTACGAACGGAGCTCCGTCCGCCATCTTGGATGCGGTTTAGATAGGATTTTTTCTACTTACGAATTTTAAGATAGGGTTGCTTCGACTTACGATTTTTTTTCTCCCAATGCATTCCTATGGGATTCGACTTACAATTTTTTTCGACTTATGAATGTTCAGAACGCATTAAATTCGTAAGTAGAGGTGCCACTGTATGTTGGTTAATGACAAACCACAAAGGTAATGAACACAAACCCAACTCCCTTCAGTTCTTATTCATTTGTTCATGAGGGTCAATCCCTTTTTGTCTCCATTGCAGATTGTGATGAATTGGAAATCAAGAACAAGGGTGAACATGACAAAATCCCCAGAGAGGAGAAGCCACACAAAAATATGGAATGTGGAGAGAGCTGCAGTCAGAGCTCCCATTCCACTTCCCAACAAATAATTCTCATTGGGAAGAAACCCTATCAGTGTGTGGAATGTGGAAAGAGCTTCAGTCAAAGTTCTGATCTCACTTCCCATCAAAGAATTCATACAGGGGAGAAACCCTATCAGTGCATGGAATGTGGAAAGAGCTTCAGTCAAAGTTCCCATCTCACTTCCCATCAGAGAATTCATAGCGGGGAGAAACCCTATCAGTGTGTGGAATGTGGAAAGAGCTTCAGTCAGAGCTCCAGTCTCACTTCCCATCAAAGAATTCATACAGGGGAGAAACCCTATCAGTGTGTGGAATGTGGAAAGAGCTTCAGTCAGAGTTCTGATCTCACTTCCCATCAAAGAATTCATACAGGGGAAAAACCTTATCAGTGCATGGAATGTGGAAAGAGCTTCATTAGGAGCTCCTCTCTCACTTACCATCAAAGAATTCACACAGGGGAGAAACCCTATCAGTGTGTGGAATGTGGAAAGCGCTTCAGTCAGAGCTCCAATCTCACTAAGCATCACAGAATTCATATAGGGGAGTCAACTCTCCAAAGCTGTCACTATGAGCAGAGGACACCTGTTTTTTTAAGATTAAATTTGGACTTAATTAACGGGCATCCTTTGAACTAGGGGATATAAGTTTATTTTCTAATTTAATCAGCCAAGTTTTTGATCTAGAGAAGTACTTTGTGATTGGATCGGTATGTTGCGGGAGGTGAGTCCCCATTATTTTCTTTTTATATATTTTGCATTTGCTGTTTTACTCAGCAAATCTGCCCCCAAAGGTTAAGTGTTTGAAATATGCAAGCGGGCTTTCAATAGTATTTTGTTATTGTTATGGTTTAACTTCAAAATAGACTGTGTGAAATTTTGACTAAGATTCTGGCAACGATCCTCAATAGAATGATAAAAAGAATTCTTGGCTGGAGTTATTGTGTTTTCGCTGAGACATCAACTTGGTAGTATCTGGGACTTCCGGTCAACCACCATTTCTAATTGGCAGGGGAAATTCCTGCTCCGAGAATCCCTGGCTCAGTGAAGGAGGGGGGAGCCACAAGAGTGCTGCAGACCCCCCAAAGAGCCTCAGATCGAGCATTCTGGTGACCTTGCGGGCACCCGAGGTGTTTCCTCTGCTTCCTGGTAAGCTCTAGTAAAAGCCCTGTGAGCTAGCGGAGTGGGAGACGTGGGTGCTGTGGGTTTATTTGCTACCTCCATTGCGTGAAGCTCCAAAGCCAGCGGACTTTCGAGCAGTCTATTCTACCCAAATTAACAGGATTGGAAGCTAATTGGACACCATGAGTAAAAAGGAATAAATTCATTAAAAGAAATTGGATTCGTCATGTATTGTTAAAACAGAATTTGGATGTGATATGTCTACAAGAAACACATGTGATGAGAATGCATAGAAAAATTCTACAAAATAAAAGGCTGGGCCAAGATTATATATCAGCAGATAAAGTAAAAAAGAAAGGAGGAGTAATTTATGTAAAAGAAAAAATTGATTCAAGAATGATGTTCAAGGATGAGGAAGGGAGATATGTTGCAGTTGAAGTAATAGCACAAGGCAAAAAACTTTTAATGCTTGGAATTTATGCACCAAATGAAGGAAAGGCCGAATTCGTTAAGAAGATTCACAATATACTTCTGGATTATTTGGATTACAAAATCGTCTTGATGGGAGACATGATTGGGGTAGTCTCCACATTGATGGACAGATATCAAAGACAGAAAATCTCCAATGAAGGGAGACTACCAAATACTTTCTTTGCATTGACCGACAATTTAGACAAGATTGATACATGGAGGTTGAAAAATTCAATGGAAAAGGACAGTGCATTCCCCCCCCCCAGATGCCAATCAGTTGTGGAGCCGTTTGGACTATATATGGCTAGCTAGAGAATTGGCCCGAAGAGTTGCCAAGGCAGAATTTGCCCACGGACTTGTTCTGACCATAATGCTGTTTTAGTAGAATTAAAGCTGTCTCTTCAAGGTTCCTTTAGATGGAGGATGAACGGTGCACTGATGAGGAATGAGGAGATTGTGAAGAAAGCCCAAAAAACCCTAAAGGATTATTTTAAGATAAATTTGAATACAGATGGGCGATCTGAACGGGGTGATGTCATTGGAAATGGACAGAACAATTAGGCAAAAGGATACTAGGGGGGGCAGACTTCCAAATACTTTATGTGAATTGGTTGACCATTTCAATTTGATAGATATTTGGAGAACCAAACATTTGTTAGATAGAGAATTCACATTTCATTCTGATGTATATGGAAGCAGTTCAATAATCCATGTGATATGGGTGTCTAAAGAATTAGAATTGAAGGTAAGAAAAATACAGATATTGCCAAGAACAATATCAGACCGTAACCCTGTTTTTTTTTTAGAAACGCAAAATGAAAATCCACGTTTAGGTGATTAAATGAGGATCTGCTAGATGATCAAAACTTTACAGAGGGTCTCTTTCTGCTGTGGGGTGTGTGCTTGCGTAGGTCTGCCTAGCAATGGAAAACACTGGGATCTCCTTCTGCCCTTCTTTGATAGGGCTTGTGTACATTCATCTTCTCCCTCTGGGGGGCCACTGAGGTTTGTAAACTGGTGGTTGGGGGGGGCAAGCAGGAAGGATTGCACCATCTCTCTCTGCATGGCTCAGAGCCAGCTGCCTCCCGACTTCTGCTGGGTGTGAATAATCGCTGCAGCAGGAGCCGAGGGCCTGGCATGGATGAGGCCTCATTCTGGCCTTCTGCTCCACTGAGCAAATGCAAAAGAAGCTGAGGCTCCGGGGTGGAGATTAGGGATTGCCACAGAATCACAGAATGTTAGAGTTGGAAGGGACCCCCAGGGTCCAATAGTTCAACCCCCTGCAATGCAGGAATCTCAGCTCAAGCATCCATGACAGATGGCCATCCAACCTCTGCTTAAAAACCTCCAAGGAAGGAAAGTCCACCACCTCCCGGGGGAGACCGTTCCACTGTCAAACAGCTTTTATCCTCAGAAAGTTCTCCCAAAAGCTGAATCAAAATGTCCTTTCTTGTAACTTGAACTGCCAGAATCCATTGGTTTGGGTCCTACCCTCCAGAGCAGGAGAAAAGAATTTGAATATGATTAAGACAAATATGTTAATTAAAAATGTAATAAAACAAGAAATCAATCGATTACCAGAAAAAGTAGGATTGAAGGTGGTGGAAAAAACAAAATATATTGGGATTTGGATAACCAATAATACAAATAATTTATTAAAGGATAATTATAATAGAGTATGGAAAGAAGTTAAAAAAAGATTTGGAAAATTGGGAACGATTAAATTTGTCATTATTAGGTAGAATAGCGGCCATAAAAATGAATATACTCCCCAAAATGATATTTTTATTCCAAATGATCCCAATATTAGGAACGGGAAATAATGTCTTCCAACAATGGAAGAAAGATTTGATGAAATTTATTTGGAAGCACAAACCTGCTAGAATAAAGTATAAATTATTAATTGATGCTAAAGATAGGGGAGGCCTGGCACTACCTGACCTCAACCTTTACCATGATGCAGCAGGATTTGCATGGTTAAAGGAATGGATGAAATTGGAGAACAATGATTTATTAGATTTGGAAGGGGTGGGGAACAAATTTGGGTGGCATGCCTACCTGGTAGAGGATAAGGCGAAAATACATAAAGGGTTCAACAATCACGTTATTAAATGATCTCTTTTAAAGATTTGGAACAAATACAAAAGATTGCTGGAACCCAAAACTCCCAGGTGGGCATTGCCAATAGAAATAATTACAGTAAAGAAATTAAATTCGATAAAAAAGTGGAGGAGCCATAAAGAGCTATTAGAGGATAAGGAGGGAAATCTTAAATTAAAAGAATATGGGGAGATAAAACATCATTTAACTGGATGGATCCAGTATCACCAAATTCATAGTAAATTTAAGGAACATAAACAAAGATTAGGTTTTTCGGAGGAACCCTCCCTATTGGAAAATTTTTTAATACAACCAGAAATTAAAATAATATCAAGGATGTACAACGTGCTGCTGGAGTGGGAAACCAAAGACGAGATGGGAAAGGAGACGATGACGAAATGGGCTATTGACATAGGAAAAAATATATAAATGGAACAATGGGAACAATTGTGGGGGGAAATATGGAAATTTACAGCCTCGGAGGGAGTAAGGGAGAATATGATTAAAATGTTCTATAGGTGGCATCTAACCCCGGTAGATGTACAAGACAAAGGACATAAGATGTACAAGACAAAGGACAACTTGTGTTGGAAATGTAGGGGGGAAGCGGGGACATACATACATGCGTGGTGGCACTGTGGGGGAATAAAAAACTTATGGAATCAAGTTTTTGAAGAAATTAAAAAAATACTTAAGTATAATATAAAGAAAACTCCTGAATCCTTTTTGCTGGGTATAATAGACAATACAATTAAAAAACAGGATGCAACACTGTTCTTATATGCAGTAACAGCGGCAAGAACTCTGATTGCTTCCTATTGGAAAAAGAAAGAAGTACCCAGTATCTCAGAATGGCAGGAGAAGCTATTTACAGTGGAACCTCGGTTTATGAATTTTCGGTTTACGAACGCCGCGGACCCATCTGGAACGGATTAATTCATTTTCCATTACTTTCAATGGGAAAGTTCGCTTCAGTTTATGAACGCTTCAGTTTATGAACAGACTTCCGGAACCAATTACACCCATGCTTCAGTTTATGAACACTTCAGTTTAAGTACTCCGCGGACTGTCTGGAACAGATTAATCCACTTTCCATTACTTTCAATGGGAAAGTTCGCTTCAGTTTATGAACGCTTCAGTTTATGAACAGACTTCCGGAACCAATTGTGTTCATAAACCGAGGTACCACTGTAGTTATATTTAGATTTGGACAATTTGACTAATTCAATTAGAGGATATATTAATAAAAAATTCCACCAAAACTGGGAAAAGTTTGGAGAGTATATGAAGGGACAATGCCCCACAGTAAAATCTTGGGTCTATTTCTAACATCTCACATTGAGCCAACCTGAACTAATTCATATGGAGGTAGCTGAATAACGGTGATTTATCATTTTATTTGTTATATTTTATTTAGGAAGTCGGATGTCATTCGAGTCTATACCTTATTTGATGATTATTGGAGATATCCATTTAAGTATACAGAATTAGGAGTGCAGTATTAGAGAATAATAGTTAAAGAAATCTGAGATAGAGATAAGTGGAAGTCTTTTGTGGGAGAAGTATAGGTAGGGGATCGGGAATATTGTTGAATTGATAGGATATTGCTGATTCTGGGTACGAATGATTAGCCGAATGTATGTTCTTTCTTTTTCGTTTCTTATTGTTTATGTATTATTAGTAATTTTTGTGTTTATAAATATTATGATTATTATTATTTATATCATAGTATGATGATGATTATTTGGAGATGAAGTTATAGATTATCTTTATGTTATATTATTATTATTATATGATTCTGTACATTATTACAGTGGTACCTCTACTTACGAATAACTCTACTTACGAATGTTTCTACTTACGAATGGAGCTCCGTCCACCATCTTGGATGCGGCTTGATAGGATTTTTTCTACTTACGAATTTTTAGATAGGGTTGCTTCTACTTACGAATTTTTTCTCCCAATGCATTCCTATGGGATTCGACTTACAAATTTTTCTGACTTACAAATGTGTGTTCGGAACGCATTAAATTCGTAAGTAGAGGTACCACTGTATTTATATATTATTGTTTGTTTGTATGCTTGATTTTTTTCTGAGTGTGTGGTGAATGTATTTTAATCCAAACTTAAATAAAGCTTATTTTAAAATTTTGAAAAAAGAAGAAGAAGATGGCTCTCCTATCTCTTCTCAGTCTCCTCTTTCCCAGGCAAATTTACCCAGCTCCTTCAACTGTTCCTCATCAGGCTGGGTTTCAAGATCACAGTCCTCTGCATATGTTGCAGCTTGTCAACACCCTCCGTGAGTTGGGTCAGCCAGAATGGGACACAGGACCCCCGGTGGGGAGGGCAGAGCACAGCCCCCATGAACCACCCACCGTTCTCTTGCCCTCCATGAACTCAGCTGCTCCTCCTCCCTCTTTTGAAGCCATGCAGGTAGGTGGCCCTCACTGCCTCCTGCAGAAGGGAGTTTCATAGTTTAACTCTCTGCTGTCTGAAGGAGGACTTCCTTTTATCTGTCCCGAATCTTCCAGCTTCCTTGGCTGTCCCTGAGTTTGAATATTATGAGAGAGGGAGAATTAGTTTTGCCTTTCCCCTTTCTTTGTACCAGGCATGATTTCACGAGCTTCTTTCATGTCACCTGTTCCGTGTCTCTTCTCTGAACCAAGAGGTCCCAAATGCTGCAGCCTCTCTTGATAGGGGATAATTAATAATAATAATAATTTATCATTTATACCCCGCCCATCTGGCTGGGTTTCCCCAGCCACTCTGGGCGGCTCCCAACAGAACACTAAAAACAGAATAAAACATAAAAAAACTTCCCTAAACTGGGCTGCCTTCAGATGTCTTCTGAAAGTCAGATAGTTGTTTCTTCCCTTGACATCTGATGGGAGGGCGTTCCACAGGGCGGGAGCCACTACCGAGAAGGCCCTCTGCCTGGTTCCCTGTAACCTCACTTCGCACAGTGAGGGATCTGCCATAATGCCCTCGGAGCTGGACCTCAGTGTCTGGGCAGAACAATGGGGGTGGAGACGCTCCTTCAGGGTATTCTGGGCTGAAGCTCTTTAGGGCTTTCAAGGTCAGTACCAATATTTTGAATTGTGCTCGGAAATGTGCTGGGAGTCAATGTTGGTCTTTCAGGACCGGTGTCATGTGGTCCTGGTGGACCATATAAGAGCGTGTTGCAGTAGTCCAAGCGGGAGATAACCAGAGCATGCACCACTCTGGCGAGACAGTCCGCAGGCAGGTAGGGGCTCATCCTAAATACCAGATGGAGCTGGTAGGCAGCTGCCCTGGACATAGAATTGACCTGCGCCTCCATGGACAGCTGTGAGTCCAAAATGACTCCCAGGCTGCACACCTGGTCCTTCAGGGGCACAGTTACCCCATTCAGGATCAGGGAGTCCCCCACACCTGTCTGTCCCGACAAAACAGGACGTCTGTCTTGTCAGGATTCAGCCTCAATCTGTCAGCCGCCATCCATAGCTCTTGATGATGGCATCATGGCCCTGGCAGTTTTCTGGTCAATTCCTTTGCTAAGAACCCCTAGCGTGGCATTTGCCTCTTTTGCAGCCGCCACATGCCAGCTCTTGACATCCTGATGCAGACAGGCAAGAGGCTGGCAGAGGCCCTTCTGGCACTCAGAGGTTCCTAAAGTGTTTCTGACATGGGCACCAGCGACCCTCAGAGGCCTCTGGAGGGTCAGCCCCACAGCTCATGGGCAAGGCGCCTGCTGAGCCGGCTCTGTCAGGGCCTCCAGGGGCAAAGGACATTCAGCCCAGGAGTGAGACACTGATGTGACAGGCCAGATCTCCTCTGACAGAGGCATTCCGGGCATCTGTATTTTAGAATTTCTGTTTTGTTGGAAGCCGCCCAGAGTGGCTGGGGGAACCCGGCCAGATGGGCGGGGTATAAATAATAAATTATTATTATTATTATTATTATTATTATTATTATTATTATTATATCTGCAGTTGGCACAAACAGGGAGCGAGTCATTCCCCCCCCGCCCCCCCCAGACAACAGCAGGAGCCAAGCTGGGGGTGGGGAGGGGCTGTCCCTGGTTCTGCTCACGCCCGCCCACTTTGTCCCCCTTTCGATGGCTTCATTGCTCCTGCTCCGGTGGGTCCCCTGTCCACGCATTGTCATCTTACAATGTCAATTTTCATGGCAACATAAATGAGTAATCGGCTTATGCCTAGTGCTTCAGGAAAGGAAGTGGAAGAACTCAGTCCTCTTATTTACAGGCAACTCTTTGAGGGCCTTGATCACAAAGTGTTTGGAGAGGGCTCCGATCCGCAGTCCCGGTTTGCCCCCATATTTAGAGCTGGAGGGAGAAAAGTTTCTCAGTCCTGATAAGGAAAAATTCCGGGGTGAGAGACAGACAACTTAACAGCCCAGCTTGCTGGGGTCCAAGCACAGTCAGTAAAAGAAGGAAGCTCCAGCCAAGTAATTTGGAGCAAAACAGTGTTCAGTAGACCAGGGTCTTTATTCTAGATACAGGTAGGCAGCCATGTTGGTCTGCCGTAGTTGAAACAATTTGTTTTAAAAAAATCCTTCCAGTAGCACCTTAAAGGTAAAGGGACCCCTGACCATTAGGTCCAGTCATGACCGACTCTGGGGTTGCGCGCTCATCTCACATTATTGGCCGAGGGAGCCAGCGTATAGCTTCCAGGTCATGTGGCCAGCATGACAAAGCTGCTTCTGGCAAACCAGAGCAGCACATGGAAACACCGTTTACCTTCCCGCTGTAGTGGTTCCTATTTATCTACCGTACTTGCATTTTGACGTGCTTTCGAACTGCTAGGTTGGCAGGAGCTGGGACCAAGCAACGGGAGCTCACCCCGTCACAGGGATTCGAACCGCCGACCTTCTGATCAGCAAGCCCTAGGCTCAGTGGTTTAACCACAGCGCCACCTGGGTCCTTTAGAGATGAACTAAGTTTGTCATTGGTATGAGCTTCCATGTGCATGCACACTTCTTCAGATACACTGAAACAGTGAAGAAGAAGTGTGCATGCACACGAAAGCTCATACCAATGACAAACTTAGTTGGTCTCTAAGGTGCTACTGGAAGGAATTTTTTATTTTGTTTCGATGATCTTTATTGATCTTTAAGAGCTGTTCGGCAGTGGAATTTGCTACCAAGGAGTGTGGTGGAGTCTCCTTCTTTGGAGGTCTTTAAGCAGAGGCTTGACAGGCATATGTCAGGAATGCTTTGATGGTGTTTCCCGCTTGGCAGGGGGTTGGACTGGATGGCCCTTGGGGTCTCTTCCAACTCTATGATTCTATGATTCTATTGTTGCGCAACAGCCGCCCCCCCCCCCCGAGTAATAACCCTGAACATAGGTGACATGCTCTTTTAAGACCTCCCCCTCGCCCATAATACCTTTTAAGAAGCATCACTGATACATCATCATGTCATAAAGAGGGAGGGGGATCTTGAGGTTTCCCAACCAGTGGTGAAGCTGCATGCTCTGCTACCAGGGGGGGGGGGGCAGAGAGCAGGAGGGGTATGATGTGTGTGCCCTGGAGGCATGGTACGCCACCCACAGGGTGTGGGGAGCGTTCTGGTGATGTGATGCGCTGCCTGTGGGGGGGTGCCGCCCGGTGCGCGGGGGTGCGCAGCGCATGTCGGGGGCCCCATCGCGATGGCACCCTACTGGAATAGTGGTGCCGGGGGTGGTCTGCTCCCTCCACACCCCCGTTCCTCCGCCAGTGTTCCCAAGTTCATCAACTGTTCAACAGAGGAACTTGCTGCCAAGGAGTGTGGTGGAGTCTCCTTCTTTGGAGGTCTTTAAGCAGAGGCTTGACAGCCATCTGTCAGGAATGCTTTGATGGTGTTTCCTGCTTGGCAGGGGGTTGGACTGGATGGCCCTCGTGCTCTCTTCCAACTCTATGAGTCTAGGATTCTAACTTGCTCTGCTTATCAGATTTAGTCCCAGGCACCTTAAGCACCCGCCACCCAAAGAACAATAAAACTACAGTGGTGCCTCGCTAGAGGAATTTAATTCGTTCCAGGACTCAATTCGCCCTATGAAAAATTCGTCTAGCGAGTCCCGGTTTCCCATAGGAATGCATTGAAACTTAATCAATGCCTTCCTATGGGCTCCGGGGGACTGGCGGTGGGGAAGGCAGGCAGGCAGGCAGGCAGGCAGGCAGGCAGGCGCTTGCTCTCTTGCCTGCCTGCCTGCCTTCCCCACCGCCTGTCACACGATGATCGATGGGCGCTGCTTGCCAGGGCTTGTCAACCCCGGCAAGCAGCGCCCGCTGATCTTCGGCTCTGGGAACACCCGCCCTCAGCAAACCCATCAGATGTCCATTGTTTCCCACAAGGGAGGGGTGCTGTGTATGGGATTGTATGCCTCAAGGATTATGGAGGCAGGGGGAGCTTGGGTTCCCCTCTTCCAGAGGAGTCATTAGCCCTTGGAACCAAGGAAATGGGTCAAACCATTGAATTATGGTGATTATTTGATTCTATATTGGATAGAGGAAACAGCACGATTCATTTTATCCACTTCTTGCTACAATTTCATAGACTGATTTTCTGAGCTTCCTTGCAGTTGTGGATGTCTGGTGCCTGAGTCAACGCTCATTGCCCTGGCCTTAGTTGGAGGCTGTGGTGGGGACTTGGGATTTGGGGGGAGTCGTTTAACTGCCCCCCCTTCCTGGTTTTAACAGTCCAGAGTGGTGTTTGGGGGGGGGGAAGAACAGCAAGAAGCCCCAGCCCCACATTTAGTGTGATTTATCCTTCATGCATGGCTTAGATCATGGGTAGGCAACCTAAGGATCCAGCCCAATTGTCTTCTCAATCCGGCCTGTGGATGGTCCGGGAATCAGAGTATTTTTACATGAGTAGACAGGGCCGTCTTTTCAGTTTGGCTGAGTGTTGCCCTTGCCAGGGCGCCCAGCAGCTGGAGTCCGGGAATAGCTACGCTGCTCGTGTTCGGGGTGGTGAGTAAAGCGCTGTCGAGCTTGCAGGGGGCGTGTCCTGGGCCCACATCATGCCACCCCGCCAGCCAAAAGGTCAACAACTCTGGGAAACGGGGCCGCCAGAGGGATCTTTGCACCATGGCGCAGGATATACTTAAGACAGCCCTGTGAGTAGAATGTGTCCTTTTATTTACAACTAGCTGGCCCGGCCACGTGTTGCTGTGGCTCATCCTGGTGACTCCCACCACCCTGTCCCGACCCATGACCTATCCCGGCCCCTCGGCCCAGTCTACAAAGCCGAGCTGAGATGCTGTGGAGAGGGAGGGTTTCCTAGCTGCAGTACCAGTGTAGCTGTCGCTAGAGGGTGCTGTTTTGCAACCTCTTCTGTGCTCCCAGTATCCCTGGCTGTCTGAGTTTTGTGTTCGGGAACAGTGGGTTTTACCTGCTTTACCTGCCATAGGTATGACATCTACCGGTATCTACGCAAGCTGTATATGGTCACTCGCATATTCGCTTGGGACATTGTGTCCAAATTTGGATGCAATCGGTCAAGCGGTTTTTGGTGAGAGGTGGAGACCAACACTCATGCCCCCTTTACATTGTTATATATATATATAGATGCATCTCTGGGTTATTTGTGGGGCCTGCCTGGTGTTTTTACAAGAGTAGAAAGTGTACTTTTATTTAAAATGCATCTCTGGGTTATTTGTGGGGCAACAACTTAGCTAGGCAACAACTTAAAGGAAATGACTAAAAGGGGGGAAAACAGGAAAAAAGCATTAAGCAACTAAGAAAAGCTCAGCTGACCACCCCAGGGCTAGCAGACAGGAAAGGTTTTCTCCCTCTCTCATAACACTAGAAGCCTCAGGAAGCTGAATGGGGGGAGATTCAGGATGAATAAAAGGTTCACGCAGCCCAGAGTTCCTGGAACTCCCTCCCAATGACAGCCACTTGGATGGCTTTAGAAGAGGATGAGTAGATGGAGTACTGGTGTCCAGTTCTGGGCACCACAATTCAAGAAGGATACTGACAAGCTGGAACGTGTCCAGAAGAGGGCAACCAAAATGGTCAAAGGCCTGGAAACGATGCCTTATGAGGAACGGCTTAGGGAGCTGGGTATGTTTAGCCTGGAGAAGAGAAGGTTAAGGGGTGATATGATAACCATGTTCAAATATATAAAAGGATGTCATATAGAGGAGGGAGAAAGGTTGTTTTCTGCTGCTCCAGAGAAGCGGACACGGAGCAATGGATTCAAGCTACAAGAAAGAAGATTTCACCTAAAGATTAGAAAGAACTTCCTGACAGCAAGAGCTGTTCGGCAGTGGAATTTGCTCCCAAGGAGTGTGGTGGAGTCTCCTTCTATGGAGGTCTTTAAGCAGAGGCTTGACAGCCATCTGTCAGGAATGCTTTGATGGTGTTTCCTGCTTGGCAGGGGGTTGGACTAGATGGCCCTTGTGGTCTCTTCCAACTCTACGATTCTATGAACTTCATGATGATGGAGGAGGAGGAGGAAGAGGAGGCTATCAAGGGCAGCCATGCTTCTGAATCCCAGTTGATGGAAACCGCAGGAGGGGGGAGGGATCTTGTGCTCAGATCCTGCTTGCATTGGGATCCATGGGGGCATCTGGTTGTCCACTGTGGGAGCAGGACCCTGGATTAGACGGGCCCCAGGCCTGACCCCGTAGCCTCTGCTTAATAGCAGGAGAAATACTAAGATCTGAGAATGACTCTACTTTCCGTTTCCCCCAAAGGACAGGGTGCACCATTAAAAGACTTATTGCATTTAAAAAAATGAATAGCAGTGATATTGACCCTAGCCAGGTGGTGGAAGAAGTTGAGAGGCAAGCAAATTAATGAATGGGAGCAACAAATTCAGACATGGAAAAATTAACCCAGCAGACGAAGGAAAATCTTTGCAAAATTCCAGGCAACTGAGTTCTGCTTTGCTCCATCTATAAGTACAGCCCAAAAGAACCTGTGTCCATTAATTGGATTCTGATGGGAAAATGTGCTATAGAGTCACTTGGAAAAAGGAAAAATAAAATTGATATCGGTGAAACATTGCAAACAAAACCATGACAAATCCCTAATAATGGAAGGTGATTAGTGCTCTTAATTTCCTTTTATAATAAGCTGTCAAGTGTTTTGGGAAAAATGGTTTTAGACATTAAGTACCAGCGGAGAGAGTCAGAGGGGTCAGATAGAATCACAGGATTGCAGAGTCGGGAGGGACCCCAGGGGTCATCTAGTCCAACCCCCTGTGAGGCAGGAACCACAGCAAGAGATTCCCTGGTGGATAGATGGCTCTAGGTGCCCCCATGGGACCTGATAGAGGAGCAGCATGTTCCGGGGTGCCTGGGGGGGGCATTTTGCCGTGCCCCTTCATCTGTGCTGCAACAGTAAATGAAAACACAGTGCCCCTAAAGACTTCAGCCTGGGTCAAGGCTGCAGCAAGAGCAGTTCTGGGTCTCCTAATATTTTGGAGCCCAGGGCCTCCACCGACACACCCCAGCCCAAATCTCAGCAAGGCTCTCGATTTGCACAGATATTCAACAGTTCGGCCGGGCAAGGGAAGAGTCAGGCTTGCAAGGCCCCCCAGGGACACATGTTTAGCCTGGAGAAGAGAAGGTTAAGGGGTGATAAGATAGCCATGTTCAAATATATGAAATGATGTCATATAGAGGAGGGAGAAAGGTTGTTTTCTGCTGCTCCAGAGAAGCGGACATGGAGCAATGGATTCAAACTACAAGAAAGAAGATTCCACCTCAACATTAGGAAGAACTTCCTGACAGTAAGAGCTGTTTGGCAGTGGAATTTGCTGCCAAGGAGTGTGGTGGAGTCTCCTTCTTTGGAGGTCTTTAAGCAGAGGCTTGACAGCCATATGTCAAGAATGCTTTGATGGTGTTTCCTGCTTGGCAGGGGGTTGGACTGGATGGCCCTTGTGCTCTCTTCCAACTCTATGATTCTATGGTTCTACATCCCCACTGCCCCCCAAGCCCACAGCAGACCTGTCAGGTCCCCGAGGGACCCCCACCAACCATCAGCAGAGCAGACAGAGAGGCAGGACAGGAAGATTGTGAAATTCAATTCCTGCCGGGGGTTGGACTAGATGGCCCTTTGGGTCCCTTCCAACTCTACAAGCCCATGGTTCTGTCCTGCTCAAGGAAGCTTGAAATCTGGCTCCCTCTGGGCTGCCTTCACCTGAAAAGCGCTTGCCCCCGCCTGGGCAAGGGGGAGCACAAAGAGAGCCAGTCTACTGCTCAAAGCTTTGCGTCATCTCCACACCCCAAAGCTGACAGGTCCCGATCCTGGGCTGGCAGAAACACCTGCATTTGCAACAGTCCTCAAGGGTGAATGGCAAGGGGTGGGGTAGGGAGCTGCAGGCAAGCTCTGGGTGAAACAGAGCTTGGGGTGGGGGACTTTCAGTCTGGACCACAGGGCCAGAGCTCGCCAATCATTGGCTGAGTGGGAGGAGGTTGCCTAGCAACGCCCATCACTGGTGCTTAGGAAGCAAAGGGGGAAAGAGCCCGTAACCCCCTCTTTGCCCTCCACCTGCCAGGAGGGAGGAATCAGCAGCTGCCTCTCAGTCTCCACTCAATGGGGGGGGGCTCTCCCCCTCCCCCTCTTCCTCCCCCTCTCCGCACCTCAAATGGCAGCATGCCAGGGATAAGTTGTGGCTAGACCTCTCCTTCCTGGCATCTGCCACGTGGGCAGAGATGGCTCTTAGGAGTGCATTAGTGAGTGGAGGCACACAGAATGATGGAACCGTCAGGTTGGAAGGGACTCCCCAAGGGTCATTCCTCCAGAATCCCTGATGGATGGCTGTCCAGCCTCGACCCTGAAGCAAATCCCAGAATTGTAGAGCTGGAAGGGACCCCCAAGGCTCATCTAGCCTGCAATGCAGGAATCCCACCCCCCATGCCAGCCCCCAGGCTGCACCAGAGGCCATGTGCAGGCTGGCCAGCCCCCCTGCACCTGATCGGAGGCCAGGGGACTCAGCCTGGCAGCTGTAACTGTGGGGTGGGCAACCTCCTGAGTGGCTCAGGTGGGGTGTGTGGGGTGTGTGTGTACATGGCTAAGGCTCGACCCCCTCCCTCTCCTCCTCCTCCTCCTCGGCCCCCCACTCCCGCATCTGCCACTCCAGGCGCTCCAGGCGCAGAGCCACCTTAAAGGCACTGGATTCGAGTCCCGCCAGGATTCTCGCCAGCTTGGTCTGCAGGGCGTCCAGACCCTCTTCCAGGGCGACCGTCCGGCGCTCCTCCTCCTGCAGCTGGGCGATCTCGGCCGCCTCGGCGTTGACGTCCAGCTTGTCCATCTTGAGCAGGATCTCCCGGCCCTTGGCCTCCAGCATGGCCTTGGCACTGGGGAACTCGGCCAGGACCTCCGTCAGGTCCTCCTTCGAGAGGCAGAAGAGGTCCGAGAAGCCGATGCTCTTGATGTTGGCAGTGCGGCGGTTCCCGGACTTGTTCCCTGGAGGGGGGGGAGAAGGGGGGCACTGGGGTCAGCGGGGGCACTGAGAGTGCTGCTTTGAGAACATAAGTGGGGCATGCAGGATCAGGCCCCTGGGGTGGGGGGAAAGAGGCCAAGAGGCAGAGAGGAGTCTGGATGGTGAAGAAGGCAGGGGGTCTCCCCCTCCTGAGACAAGCTCCCCTCCCCTCTTGTCTCCAGAAGAGGCATTAAAAGGGCAGAGGAGAGGTTGGGGGGACACAGGTGCCGTCTGGGATTCATTGGGAGAAACCTCGGAGAGGGGGCTGAGGCAGTGGGGGGGGGGAGACCTTCCGTCTCAGCAACTGTGTCACAGGGGCAAGACCCACTGGAGACGAGATGCTTGACTGGTGACTGGGAGCGGCTGCTGAGACGATATAACTCTGGTCCTGAAAGACCTACGTTGGCTCCCAGGATGTTTCTGAGCACAATTCTGAGTGTTGGTGCTGACCTTGAAAGGCCTAAACGGCCTCGGTCCGGTATACCTGAAGGAGCGTCTCCACCCCCATCGTTCAGCCTGGACACTCAGCTCTAAGGGCCTTCTGGCGGCTCCCTCCCTGCGAGAAGTGAGGTTACAGGGAACCAGGCAGAGGGCCTTCTCGGTGGTGGCACCATAGCTGCCAAGTTTTCCCTTTTCTCACGAGGAAGCCTATTCAGCATAAGGGAAAATCCCTGTAAAAAGGGATAACTTGGCAGCTATGGGTGGCACCCTCCCTGTGGAATGCCCTCCCATCAGATGTCAAGGAAATAAACAACTATCTGACTTTCAGAAGACATCTGAAGGCAGCCCTGTTTAGGAAAGTTTTTTATGTTTGATGTTTTATCATATTTAATATTCTGTTGGGAACTGCCTAGAGTGGTTGGGGAAACCCAGCCAGATGGGCAGGGTATAAATAATAATTATTATTTCTATTGTGGGGTCTCAGGAAAAGCCAGAAGCCTGTTCTTGTCCTGCTTTTTGATTTGCCTAACTGATGCCATTTTGCTTCTGTAAAAAACAACTGCCTGCTTTAGCATTTAGGAGGGTGAGCCACACTCATGTGAAGGAAGACCAGATACTGTGGCTAGGCGATTTTCAGGAAAACCTCCCTGTGCCAGGCAACTCTCCCCTTCAAGGTCTCCAGGCAGGGGGTCCTGTTTTGATCAGCGCAAGGAACCTTGAAGGGGAGATGCCTATAAAAAGTATGAACAAAGGCTATTTGGCGCTGAATAAATGAGTGATTATGGGAATCTCCTCTGTCTATGGCAGACATTCCCAAACTCGGCCCTCCAGACGTTTTGGGACTACAATTCCCATCATCCCTGACCACTGGTCCTGTTAGCTAAGGATGATGGGAGTTGTAATACAGAAATTTAAAACCGTTTAGCCATGGGAGGGGGGAGGGGAGAGACCCACTTCACTTTGTCGGCGCTGCAGCAGCAGCAGCCGGTTCCGGGCGCCAACCCGGCAGGCTGCCTACTCTTCCTCCTGCCGCAGCCGGCGTTGCTGCTGTGCCTATCACTATGTCTTATTTTCGGGGTATGGCTTATATTCCTTGAATGCTTAAAAATCCTGCTACGTCTTATTTTATGGCTACGTCTTATTTTCGGAGAAATATAATTGCCTCTGGTCTATTTTTGGGGAACTCTGCAATGTGTTTGAGTTTTTCCTCCACACACGACACCCCCATCTCCACTTCTCCCCCCCCCGGCTCACCTTTGATGTTGATGATGCTGATCTCCCCAAAGTAGAGCCCCTCTCCCAGCACGGCATACTGGGTGACCCCGTCGTCGGCCACCACGGCCAGCTTCCCCTCCCGGATGAAGTACATCTCCCGGCCCACGTCGCCCTTCTTGCAGACGTACTCCCCGGGGCTGTAGACCTGGGGCTTGAGCTTGAGGACCAGCTCCTCCAGCAGGCTCTGCTCGCAGCTCTGGAAGATCTGCACCTTGCGGAGCGTGGGCAGGTGGACGCTGACGGCCACCTCAGCCCGCAGGCGCTCGGGGAGGTGCTGGAGGATCTGCAGTTCGTTGGTCATCTTCTTCTCCATCTGGAGGTGCTGGTACCACTCCACCACGCGGTTCTGGAGGCGGCGGCTGGGGCAGTGGGTGCGCAGGTAGCCCTTGACCAGGTCCGAGTTGGGGACGAAGGCGTCGTCGGCCTGGTTCATGTTGGAGATGACCGAGGTCATGCTGCCCATGATGGTGGCAAAGCCCATGACGGCCAGCAGGAAGTCGGCCGCCATGAAGAGGAACTCCTCCTCGCGGTGGGGCATGGGCGTGTCGCCCACTGTGGTGAGGATGAGGGTGGAGAAGTAGAAGCTGTACAGGTATTGGCGCAGCAGGCGCTCGAAGCCGGGGATGCTGGTGTTGGGGTAGACCCACTCGTCCGCCCCATAGCCCACGTAGCCCGAGAGGGCGAAGTAGACACAGGCGTTCCAGTGAATGGTGATGAAGACGTAGAGCATCAGCTTGGAGATGCGGAAGGAGTTGGGGTGCGCTGTGCGCGTCTCGATGCGGTCAAAGGCCTCAAAGAGGCGGGGGCTGCGCAGGAAGCGGTTGGCCCGGACGGAAGGGGTGGCCAGGCCCAGGCGCAGGTAGAGGAGGTCGGTGGGCAGCACCGAGAGGAGGTCCAGCAGGAAGGCGGAGGAGCAGGTGTAGTGGCGCGAGATCTTGGAACGATCCTGGATCAGGATGCCTTGCTCCAGGAAGCCTGGTGTGGGGAGGGAGGGAGGGAGGAGCTGGGTCAGGGCCGCGGAGAGGAGGCCCTTGGCCCCCGGCAGGCATCTCCACTCCTCTCCCACAAACGGAACAACCGAAGAAGGGCCTGCTGGATCAGGCCAGAGGGTCCCATCTAGTCCCCTCACCCTTCAAAGGTGGGAAATGTAGGGATCAGAGAGACCCTCTTGATCAGGGATCAGCAAACTTTTTCAGCAGGGCCACATCCATCCTAAATCCAGCCCTGAACAGATCTTATGGTCAGAATCATGGAATCCTAGAGTTGGAAGAGACCACAAGGGCCACCCAGTCCAACCCCCTGCCAAGCAGGAAACACCATCAAAGCATTCTTGACATATGCCTGTCAAGCCTCTGCTTAAAGACCTCCAAAGAAGGAGACTCCACCACATTCCTTGGTAGCAAATTCCACTGCCGAACAGCTCTTACTGTCAGGAAGTTCTTCCTGATGTTTAGGTGGAATCTTCCTGATGTTTAGGTGGAAGTTTTCTAGTGTTTTTGTTCCCACATTATATATTTCTCTAATACTCTGTTCCAATTATTATCATGGAAGAAGGGTGGGAGGTCAACTTTTAAATGTGTACAGTCGTACCTTGGAAGTCTAACAGAATTCATTCCGGAAGCCCGTTCAACTTCCAAAACATTCGGAAACCAATCCACAGATTCTGATTGGCCGCAGGAAGCTCCCGACGGACGTTCGGCTTCCAAAAATAGTTTGCAAATCGGAACTGTCAATTCCGGATTTGTGGCATTTGGGAGCCGAAACGTCCGAGAACTAAGCTGTTGGAAAATCAAGGTACGAATGTATTAAATTTGATGTTAACTTGTTAAAAATGGGTGAAACTCCATAAAATTAAATTGAGAAATTAAAATGGAAACTCCAGGAGTGTTGGTGGTTTTTTTGGGAAAGTTAAACAGTCAGCAGGGGCGTAGCCAGGATCAAAATTAGGGGGGGCAAGAGACGGGGCCAAGGCACGGGGGAGGGGCCACAGTGGGGCAAGGAAAGCCATGGTCCTTTAGGGGCGAGGGGGCGCCAGGATCAGTCCGAAATCGGGCTGCTCCGATCCCCTCCTCCCCCTCCGCGATCGCCGGGGCAGGTGGAGGGAAAGCTGGCTTTCCCTCCACCCGCCCTACAGCCAGCCAGGGAGAAGGGAGACGGCACCGGGCGGCGGCGGGCAGCGGGGCAGGCTGGCCAGCGGCCCTGCTTCTGGGGGGGCAACTGCCCCCCTGCCTACGCCCATGACAGTCAGACTTTGTGGTTGGTGAGTTTCTGGCGGTGCCTTTGAGGGAGCGACAGAGTGACCACAGGACCCGCCGAAACCTGTTTTGGGAGGAACGAAGCCCCTCGTATCTCAGTGCCAGGCTGAGGTCTAGAAGTGGCAGACTAGATTCCCACCAAGATGTCTTTTAAGGGAAAATTTTGATGTTTGCGGTTTTATCCTGTTTCTAATATTCTGTTGGAAGCCACCCAGAGTGGCTGGGGAAACCCAGCCAGATGGGTGGGGTTTAAGTAACATTATTATTGTTGTTGTTGTTACTATATTATTATTATTATTATTATTATTATTATTATTATTATTATTATTACAAGAACCCCAGAATCCATCTTCTTGAGCCATCTTCTCTGGCCAGCCTTATCAGGGCCCAAAGCCGGGCAGCTCCTGCCCCCCAGTGTAATAACTCAAAACTGAAGGGCACAGAAGAGTCAGATTTGGGAGCCTGTGGGTCCACTCAGATCAGTATTGTCTGCACTGGCTGGCAGCAGCAAGAATCTCTCCCTGGAAGTGGCATAGCCGGGGGGGGGCAGGGGGTTCCAGGCACAGAATGTTGGGGGAGGGACCACACAGACTAGCCCCCCGCCCCCTGCAGAGATCCCCACAGAGACTCTTAGCATGCATATGGGCCCCCAGTGGGGGCTGAAACTGCCAGCAGAGGATGGACACATCCCAGCGGAAGAGCCCAGCCTAAGAGGCTACGGAGAGCCTGCAGGATCAGGCCAGGGGCCCATCTAGGCCAGCCTCAACTGTGGCCAACCAGATGCCCATTATGGGAAGCCTGCAAGCAGGATTCGCACGCAAGAGCCGCTCTCTTCCCTTCCTGCAGTTTCTAGCAACTCGGATCCAGAAGCTTTGCTGCCTCCCTCTGACTGTGGAGGCAGAAGAAAGACACCCTGGCCAGGAGCCCTTGAGATCTCTCCCTTTCTCCATGAATTGGTCTAATCTTCTCTAAAGCCATCTCTCCAGTGGGAGAGAGTTCCACAGTTGAACTGTGCATTGTGGGATGAAGGACTTTCTTCTCTCTATCCTGAATCTCCCAATGTTCAGCTTCATTGGATGAAGGGGGAGAAGCATTCGCCAGGTGGGGTGCGCAGGGGGGGGCACAAGGGGAGGGGTGAGGAGACAGGTCCCGAGGCGGAGAAGCCACTGACCCGTGTAGAAGTGGACCCCGATGTCCAGCAGGTACAGCAGGTCGCAGAGGTAGTCCAGGGCCAGCCAGAGGAAGAGGTATTTGCGCTGCAGGTCAGGGAAGCAGGACCTGCGCAGAAGGGAAGGGGGGAGAGAGAGAGAGAGAGAGGTGGGTGGCAGCATCTGAACCCACAACCTGCTCACTGCAGCGGCTGCCCCAAAGGCCAGGCAGCCCCCTCCTTGTTGCTCCTTGCTCCTTCCACCAGCAGCCCCCCCCATTCAGCTCTCTCCTTTCCCCAGGAATCTCCCCAAAATGTTCATGGGGCCCCCAGTTCGCTCTGAAACTCCCTCCCTCCCTCCCTCCCCAAAAGGACCCCCCCCAAAGAACTGCTTTCTTGTTTTGCCAGTAAGTGACCCTTCAGGACTTGAACCCATGGATTCAAGTGACAAGGAAGGGAATTCCAAGTAAACTTTAGGAAGAAGTTTCTGGCCCCAAGAGCCCTTTGCCAGTGGGGCAGAAGACCTTCAAAGGTGACATTGGAGGTTTGATGGCCACCTGTCAAGTACTCTTTACCTGGGATTCCTGAATTGGAGGGGGGGCGGGACTTGGAGTACAGAAGGGGTCCTTGGAGTAGGTTGGAATAGGGAAGTTTTTTATGTCTGCCACTTTATTATTGTTAATATTTTTCTGGTAGCCACCCAGAGTGGTTGGGGAAACCCAGCCAGACGGACGGGGTATAAATAATCAAATTATTGTTTTTATTATCCGATGACCCTCGGGGGTCCCTTCCACCCCTATGGTTCTGTTTCCATGGCTTCACCCAAATGTCTTCTTGCTGCATGTTTGCCCCCCCTGCCCCCCCATGGCTGGATTGTTGCTTCCCAGGCCTCTTGCTATTTACTATTTTTCTTTCTTTGGTCATCCCCTGGGCTTTCTCTCCTCTGCGTGGAAGGAGGAGACTGGCAGATGCAGAAGTGAAGCAAAGAAGGAAGGAAGGAAGGAAGGAAGGAAGGAAGGAAGGAAGGAAGGAAGGAAGGAAGGAAGGAAGGAAGGAAGGAAGGTGGGTGTTGGAATCCCAAAGGGGTTTCTGTCGCTTTCCTTCCCTCCCTCCTCCTTGGGCAACAGTCGTGCTTCTGATGCTGCCCCCAACCGGAGAGCCTTCCCTGGGCTCCCAGCCCCCTCCCCAGGGACGGATCCAGCCCAGGCCCCCCTTCGCCCACCTGCAGATGAGGATGATCCAGTTGTACATGATGGGGAAAACCATGGTGACCAGCCACCAGTAATAAGAGTCCCCCGATGGGTCCAGGATCCGTTTCCTCTCCTGGCTGAGGGCAAAGCAGAGCAGAGGATGGGTGGGAATGTACCTTGGCAAAGGCTTTCTGGGAAATGATACATAGCGAACTAAAGAAAATGTTTTAAAACACATTTGTTAAAAAACCAGAAGCCTTTTCGTTAGATATAACAGGTGAAGTGTTACCAAGAGAGGATAAAAGAATTTTTATGTATGCGACGAGTACGGCAGTGAGAATGCTACTACCCCAGAGATGGAAGGAAGGAGAAGCACCAACAGAAGAATGGCAGGCGAAACTGATGGAGTGTACAGAGATGGCGAGACTGGCGGGGAAGATCAGAAACCAGGAATATCAAGTATTTCTAAAAGAATCATAGAATCGTAGAGTTGGAAGAGACCACAAGGGCCATCCAGTCCACCCCCCTGCCAAGCAAGAAACACCATCAAAGCATTCCTGACATATGCCTGTCAAGCCTCTGCTTAAAGACCTCCAAAGAAGGAGACTCCACCACACTCCTTGGCAGCAAATTCCACTGCCGAACAGCTCTTACTGTCAGGAAGTTCCTCCTAATGTTTAGGTGGAATCTTCTTTCTTGTAGTTTGAATCCATTGCTCCGTGGAAGTAAAAGACTGGAGTAAATTTGTAGCTTATTTAAAAGACCACTGTAAATAGTTAAAATCACTCAGGGATGTAATGACACTTGTCATGTGGAATTATCTGTGGTAATTATGGATGTTTAACAGATGGATAAGGGTATAAGATGCAGCAAACTTAATCTGAAACATGGAACCCATGGAGGGAGGGAGGGAAGGAGGTCCAAAGGTTCAAAAGAACATTGTGCTTTAATGTTTGAAATGGCTATGTTAAAATGTATAAAATTGTGAATAAACCAATAATATATATATAGAGAGAGTGCGCACAGAGGAAGCCGGCTGGGTCAGAGAACATCGCAAGGAGCTGCAGGACTGAAGGAAGTCTCTCCCTCCTCGCCAGCCCCTAAGAACCTCCTAAAAGAAGAGCCTGCCAGACCAGGCCAGGCCGGGGGGGGGGGGGCCATCGAGTCCGGCATCCTCTTCTCACGGGGGCCAGCCAGATTAAAAACCCCTGCAAGCAGGATCCGAGTTCCAGAGCCCTCTCTGCTCCTGCAGCAACTGGGATTCAGGCATGGCTGCCTCCGAGGGTGGAGGGCAGGGCACGCCCGTTGGGGCCAGGAGCCTGTGGAAGGAGCCCTCTCCACCTCCACGGGATTTGTCTTATCCTCCGCTGAATCAGTGGCCATCCCTGTGGCAGGGAATTCCCTAGCTTTGGGCCTGCAAGACAGCTGTGTTTTGTGTGTGTGTGTGTGTGTGTGTGTGTGTGTGTGTGTGTGTGTGTGTGATGGGAGAACCTGGAAGCCCCAGGTGGGCAAAGCCTGGTTTAAGGCGTGTCCCCAAGACCGTGTGAGAGAGGGGCTGCAGGTCACACACATACAGCAGTCGGGGCCTCTGTCCAGTGGGGGTTCAGGGCATCCCCATTGAAGACGGATGTGGACAAGCTGGAACAGGGGCAGAGGAGGATGACCCAAGTGATCAAGGGTCTGGAAACAAAGCTTTATTTCTGAGGAACAGTTGAGGGAGTTGGGTTTGTTTAGCCTGGAAAAAGAGGAGACTCAGAGGAGATATGAGAGCCATCTTCCGATATCTCAAGGGCTACCACACAGGAGAGAGAGCAAACAAGCTTGTTTTCTGGGGGTCCAGATAGCAGGACCTGAGGCAAAACTGGAAAAACCCGAAACCAGCAAACTCAAGAATTCCAAAAGGACTGGAGTAAATTTATACGATATCTGAAAGATGATTGCAAGCAATTAACATCACCAGCAGGGTTGACTGAAGACTTGTCATGAGAAATTTTCTACCTTTCTATACTGTATTTATTTAAATTCTGAGTTCTTTTGTAGTGAGTGTAATTAGAATTGGAAAAGGTACAAAATGTGATGATATAAAGGTTAATTTTGAAAGCCACAAGGCAGGAGGGAAGGAAGTTGATAGGCCCTAAGGGGGGAAAAACCCCAAGATCATGGCCACTGGTCCCATCACCTCCTGGCAAATAGAAGGGGAAGAAATGGAGGCAGTGAGAGATTTTACTTTCATGGGCTCCTTGATCACTGCAGATGGTGACAGCAGTCACGAAATTAAAAGACGCCTGCTTCTTGGGAGAAAAGCAATGACAAACCTAGACAGCATCTTAAAAAGCAGAGACATCACCTTGCCGACAAAGGTCCGTATAGTTAAAGCTATGGTTTTCCCAGTAGTGATGTATGGAAGTAAGAGCTGGACCATCAAGAAGGCTGATCGCCAAAGAATTGATGCTTTTGAATTATGGTGCTGGAGGAGACTCTTGAGAGTCCCATGGACTGCAAGAAGATCAAACCTCTCCATTCTGAAGGAAATCAGCCCTGAGTGCTCCCTGGAAGGACAGATCGTGAAGCTGAGGCTCCAATACTTTGGCCACCTCATGAGAAGAGAAGAATCCTTGGAAAAGACCCTGATGTTGGGAAAGATGGAGGGCACTAGGAGAAGGGGACGACAGAGGACAAGATGGTTGGACAGTGTTCTCGAAGCTACGAACATGAGTTTGACCAAACTACGGGAGGCAGTGCAAGACAGGAGTGCCTGGCGTGCTATGGTCCATGGGGTCACGAAGAGTCGGACACGACTAAACGACTAAACAACAACAACAATGATGTGAATGTATATTATTAAACGGAAAATAAATAAAAAATTACACACACACACACAGACACACACATGTATAAGTATACCTCTCTTAGACGGTCAGCCCCACACCACCCCTTTGCCCAAGCTGTGCCCTGTGCAGTGCCTGCCATACCTGCTGCCATGGGGCCTCCCCTCCCTCCTCCCCCCCAATACTTGCCTGTACTCTCCCCACCCAGCGGCCCCCACTCACCGTGGTTTGGGGGCTGCTCCAGGGGTGCTCTCCTCCGTCTTGATGAGCTTGGCCTCCCCCTCCCTGTCCTTGGCTCGGAAGACCCTGGCCAGCCGATTCATCTTGGCACGTGCTGGCAGCTGCGGGCTCCTTCCTGGTCCAAGCGAGGCCACAGCCCCCTCTCTCTCTGCCCCACGGCAGAGCCTCTCTCCACTTCTCTGGCTGGCTCTCTGCATCCAGGCGCATGAGAGCCTAGCAACGCAGCAGGGCTCCCCCCTCCCGCCTGCTCCCTGGGGGGGCTCAGCCACACACCTGAGCCAGCAGGTGCAACCCTAAAGAGCCCAATCAGGGAGGGAGCAGCGCTGATGAGGACCCTGGGGAGACCAGGCGGGGCAGGGGGGCAGGGCGGCTGCCAGGCCAGGGCGAGGCAAGCAGGCCGGGGGGTGGGGGCCCCTGTGCGCCCATCTGCTCTAGGGCAGCCCAGACCCAGACCCTCCCACATTTATCCAGTGAAAATAGGGACATTCTCCTCCACATCGGGAAGCTTCTCCCGTGTTCAATCTCATGCACACACAGATATCACAGGCAGAGTCAGGGGGCCCTGCCGCCCCCCCCCCGGGCCAGCACCCTCTTTCCCCCAGGGGTCAGCCTGGTCCCCCAAACGGAACCAGCGAGAGAGAACCGAGGAAGAGGAAGAGGAAATTCTTTTTATACTCTCTGCCACTAGCCTTTATCACCCTGTAGATTAACCCGAATATATAGGCTTGGATCTGACCAGTGTGGGATTTATGTATAAGCTAGACAAGCTATAGCTTAGGGTCCCACTCTCTTGGGAGCCCCCCAAAAATTAAAGGGAAAAAACCTGGGTGTTCATTTCCAAAATATAAGATAAAAAACAAATACAGCAACAGTGTTCTGTGTTGTGTAGGCTCCTATGATGTAAGGAATGGGGACCCAAACATTTTAAGTTAGAGCTTAATAATTATTTCACTACTAATATACTTCTTCTTAATTGTATTTCAGTTCGTCAATTAATTTGATAAAATACATATTTTGTTATGTGCAAATGGCTGTTGTTTGCTGTTGTTGTTGTTTAGTCGTTTAGTCGTGTCCGACTCTTCGTGACCCCATGGACCAGAGCACGCCAGGCACTCCTGTCTTGCACTGCCTCCCGCAGTTTGGTCAGACTCATGTTGGTAGCTTCGAGAACACTGTCCAACCATCTTGTCCTCTGACGTCCCCTTCTCCTAGTGCCCTCAATCTTTCCCAACATCAAGGTCTTTTCCAAGGATTCTTCTCTTCTCATGAGGTGGCCAAAGTATTGGAGCCTCAGCTTCAGGATCTGTCCTTCCAGGGAGCACTCAGGGCTGATTTCCTTAAGAATGGATAGGTTTGATCTTCTTGCAGTCCATGGGACTCTCAAGAGTCTCCACCAGCACCATAATTCAAAAGCATCAATTCTTCGGCGATCAGCCTTCTTTATGGTCCAGCTCTCACTTCCATACATCACTACTGGGAAAACCATAGCTTAACTATACAGACCTTTGTCGGCAAGGTGATGTCTCTGCTTTTTAAGATGCTGTCTAGGTTTGTCATTGCTTTTCTCCCAAGAAGCAGGCGTCTTTTAATTTCGGGACTGCTGTCACCATCTGCAGTGATCAAGGAGCCCAAGAAAGTAAAATCTCTCACTGCCTCTATTTCTTCCCCAATAGGTCCATAAATAACCACATAGCATATATTTCAACACAAAAAGCAGTGACAATTTGTTGTTGACAAAGGACAGCTGGACATAGAAAGGGCCCCATTCCCTTCAGGAGCTGAGGGCAGCATCAAACCAAAATCTGGCCCTGGATCTGACCAAGGTGGACAGGCGGCTCCATTGAAGCAGGCGTCGTTTCTCTGGACTTGTCCCCAAGCCCAAATATTTTGGGAATCTGCAGAGACTGACATCTCAGGTATGTCAGAGTGAAGCAAACCTTTGGGACATAATGTAGTTTGACTCCAAGATGTTGTGCTGGAAAACCCTTGAGAAGCAGGGCCAAACTCGCAACCCCCCACAATATTATTATTATTATTATTGGCTTTTTTCTGGGGGTACACAGGGGTACGCATACCCCCAAAATATTTTGTGAATCTTTGCACTTTTGTCCATTTATTGTATTTATTTCCCCTGATTGGAACTACAAAATTGTGATTTTCTTGAGTCAAAATGAGAGTATCCCTAAACATTTTTAAGGGGGAAAAAACTGATTATTATTAATTATTGTTACAGTACTGTATTATTAATTAAATTTGTATATGGCCAGAGGTCTCACTGTGGTTGACAGCATCCCAGTAAGGAAGGCTAAGAATCAGGAGGAGGGAACGAAGAGCTCCTGCTGGATTTGAACCAACGGAACTACCCTGCTCTGCTCCTCGGCGCCCTCTGCCCATGCCTAGAGGCGCCCTGCCCTACTGGCCTCCCGGTGTCTCCCCGCGCATGCGCAGAGAGGCACCTCCGGCCGCACCTGGGAGGTGCCGGGGAGGCGGGGCTTGCAGGTGGGACGCGAGGAGGGGGCGGAGACTGCGGCGGGAGGGGACCCGCCCCGTGGGCGTGGCCTGGCCGGGCGGCGGCGGTGGCGGAGGAAGGAAAATGGCGGCTCGGCGGCGGCAGCGGAGGCGGCGACACTCAGGTGCCCGGCGGGGGGGGGGGGCGAGAGAAGAGAGAGAGGGTGGGGGGCATCTCCCGGGGAAGGGGGAGAAGGAGGGGGATCGGGCCGGAGCGAGGCAGGATCGGGGCCCCCGGGGGGAGGGGGGCTCCCTCTCCTGCCCCTCCTTGCAAGAGGAGGGGGGGCAGAGTCTGGTGCGTCTCTCTCTCTGTCCGTGGGGTCGGACCCCCCTCTCCCCCCTCCTGCCATGAGGCCCCACTGTGGGGAGCAGAGCCCCCTCCCCTCCCCCGGGTGTCCAGGGTCGCGCCTTGCCGGGGGGGGGTTGTCTATTTGTGGATCGCAGCCCCCTCCCCACCCCCCAGATGCGCAGGCGGAGGGAGAAGGATGCCTTCCATTTACCCCCCCCCCTCCCACAGGAGGGTCCAGGGGCAAAGCCCTCTCGCAGGTGGAGGGGATGCCCGACCTGCAGGGGGACACGCGGTGTGTGTGTGTGGGGGGGGTCCTTTCTAACCCCTCCCCCCACGCCTCCCTGGAAGGAAAGAGCAGGCTGGGCTGGCAGCCCCCCCCTCTGCAATCGGGGGGGCATCTCCATGCTGGCCTACCTGTGTTTGTGCAACTGGGTGCTGGGTGGGACCCCCCAGGGCAGAAGGGGGCTTCGGGTGGGGGAGCATCGCTGGAAGAGGATGGGGGGGTGGCGACAAGGGGGATGCCACCCTGACCCCCACCCGCCTGCCTGCCTTTCCCCCGCAGCTGCTGTGTGGATGGGACCCGAACCCTAGGAGCCTGCACTGCAAGGTGAGCGTCAGAGGGCTTTTCGGGGGGCGCATTTGTGGGTGGGGGTCACCGCAGAGGCCTCTTGGATTGTGAGGGGGAGCGGCCCTGCTTGGCGGCCCCCTGAAAATAAAGAAGGGGGTCAGGACCAGGAGGCCACCCCCCAGAAGACAGCTAAGGTGAGTTTTGTGGGGCCTGGTGATGTGGCAATTGGGGGGGGGCGAAGGGGGATGCAAACTGGATTAAGGGTGGGGTGGGGGTTTCAGGGCAGCTCATGACAGCGTGCCATAGTGGTTAGAGCATCACACTACTACGATCTGGGAGGGACCAGGGCTCCACACACCCCCACTTCCAACTCAGCCCTGAAGCTCATTGGAAGCCAGGCACGGGTTGTTGTTGCGGCGATTAAATGAGGACTAGCATCTTGTAGAGTAAGGTCCAAATCCCCACTTGGCCACGAAGCTCATTGGGTGGCTCTTTTGTCATATGCGAAAGAGGCTTTTCCTGGCAAAGGACTTGTGGAGTTTCTTGGCGGGGGGGGGGGCGGGGGGGCTGAAGATCCCCTGCGTTCTCCCTCTTCTGTTTGGGCTGGCGGGAGTGGGTGGGGTGGGCAGACCTCGATGGAGCCCATAAGTGTGGGGCTGTGAATCCTTGTGGGCTCATGGAACCTCTTTTCTGCGCCCCCCCCCGGGTGAGGGAGCCCTGTTTTCTTGCAGGTGCCCCGTGGGTGGGGGGAGCCTGGCTGCTCTGGGTTACCCAAAGAAGCCGATCAGGAGGAGAAGGTCCTCCTTCTCAAAGAAAGTCCTCCTCCTTGCAGCACAGATTAATCTGCGGAACTCCCTGCCACAGGAGGCAGAGATGGCCTGGAAAGAGGATTGGGCAGGTTCGTGGAGGGGGGGGGAGGAGGAGAGGGCTGGACGTGGCTCCTAGTTGGAGCCAAATACCAGTTGCATTCTGGGAGGGGAAGGGCCTCTGGGGCTCAGATCCTGCTCCTTGGCTCTGGGGCGCTGGGTGGGGAGTCCCTCCCTTTTCCCTGTCTCCTGTCAGCTATCTTGTGGGGAGGGGAAGGGGCCACTCCTGCCCTCCTCCTCCTCCTCCTTCTTCTTCTTCTCCTCCGCCTCCATCATTTTTTCCGAGGTTCCCTGGCAAGTGAGCTGAGCTGCCGGGGTCACCTTGGGACACGGCTGCCTCCACAACATGCCCAGACCGGGGGGGGGGATTCTTTGGGGAGGGGTCCGTCCTCTGAGGGGGCGCCTGCCTGAATGGGCATTTGTGCACACCTAGGCCAGCCCTGCCCTCTGAATTCCCAGCCATTGCCTTCTGAATATCTGTGGGCAGAACGGGCACCTGGCCATGTGCAGAGTGTTTTTCTCTCTCCCCCCCCCCGCATGGCAGCTTTCTGCCTTCCTAGGTCTCAGGGACAGAGCACTTGCTTGGAATGTAGAAGATTCAATTCCCAGGCTGGGTGGGAGAGAGACCCCTGTCTGAAACCCTGGACAGCTGCTGCCAGTTTGTGTGGGCAGGATGGAGCTCCTTCCCTCGGTGCTCCCTCTGGGGTGGCGCTTTCCTGCCCTGGCCCGCCCTGCCAGGCTGTTGTGATTCCTGCCTTGAGCTGGGTGACCCTCTGATTCTAGAGCTGTTCTCAAGGACATCCCTCCCCAAAGAGCCTCTTCCAAGCTAAATTTAGCCGCGAGGAGGAGAAGCAGGGCGAGAGGCAGCCTCCTGGAAGGCGGCCTGGCCTGGCACCGCCCGACTCCCTTGGCAGCTCCCTCCCTGGGCATGAGGCAGATGCCCACTGGGCAGGTTTAAGCAGGGCTTTGATCCCAAGGCCTCTTGGCTGCCCCTCCAAGTCACCCGGCGTGGGAGGCCCGCTTTGCCCTGCCAGGCACCCTCCTGCCGCCTTGCCCGCCTGGCTGGGGGCTGCTCTGGGACAGGCTCTTTCCTGCAGAGGTGCCCAGCACCAGAGCCCCTTCCCCACTTATCACGCAGGAGCCTTTTCCTCCTCCGTGAATTTGTGCAACCTTCTCTGAAAGGGCTGCCTGGATTGGTGGCTGTCACTGCCTCTTGTGGCAGGGAGTTCCCCAGTCCAGCTCTGCCTGAAGAAGCCCTTTCTTTTTCTCTGCCCTGAAACCTTCCAGCCCTGAGATTCATTGATTTATTTTGTAAGGTTTACACGCCACTTGATTGATAGAAATCAAAACCTCAAGGCTACCCAGACAGATGGGCAGGGTATGAAAATATTATTTGTTATGATTAAGTGGTTTACGAAAAGATAAGAAAATCCAGAAAGAATGGCAACCTTGCTTTCAAGCATGGAATGCTACCAAAAAGGATTAGAATTCCCTCCACTTCCTAAGCATCTATATGGGATTATGTAAACAGGAATGTTTTCAGGGGGCAACTGGTGCCCTTTGTGGGATGCCTCTGAGTTTGAGAGGTTCTCTGGCCTCCTCGGGGGGGGCAGGGAGGGGGGGTGTTCCTGGCAGAGACCCCCTGACCCTGCTCCCCTACTGGGCCCTGTTGGCCTGCCCCCAAAGGACTGGGCTCTCCCCCAAAGCGCTGTGCCCACACCAGGCTGGCAAATGCTGGGGGCAGGAGACCCCCAAAATTCCTTGCCTGCTGTGCCTCCCCCCACCCCACCCCGATGCCTTTAGGGGGGTGATGGACGGATCGATTGATCGCTGTGTTTACTAATCCTTCCCCACGGGGAGCTGTGCCCAAAGCGACTCACAGCAGACGCTCGAAACCTCGATCGCGCCCGGAAATTCAAAATGGGAAAAAAAACCCCACTTTTTGGCCAGCGTGGAATAAAGTCAATATTGCAAAAGAAGGGTGGTGGTCCTGGGCCAGGCTGAGCCCCCTCCCTCTTCCCTTCCCAGCATGCTTCTCCTCCTGCTGCAAACGGTTATTTCTGGCTGGCCTGACTCATGGCTGGGGGGGGGGAGTCGGGTGGCGCCTCTGAGATCCAAATACAGCATGATTTTTTTTGGGGGGGGGGAGATTCCTGCTGTTTCTCACTGGCCTCTGCTTAGCTCTGCCTCTGCCCACCCTGTGGCAGAAGGTTCGGGGGGGGGCGTCCTCTCAGGAAAGCCACCCTCTTCATCGTCCTCCCCCCTTGCTGTGTCTTCCTTCTGACCCCAAGGAAGGGTCCAGTTTGGACTAGATTTAGCGCCCCCCCCGCAGTGGGTGGCAGCCTTTTTAGGCTGCCTGCTGGGCCGGAGGACGGGGGAAGAAGTGCTGAGAAGGATATTTTTGGGGCGGGGGCTGCCTAAAGATGACGGAAGACTTGGCCGGTCTGCCCTGGTCCCTGAAGATGCCCCCCATAAGTAATTGACACCCCCAATTCTCAAGAAGCTGCCAGGGAGGAGGGGGTGCCTCTGCACGTGGGCAGAGTGCCCTCAGCTCTCCCCTGAGCCACTCCCCGCCTGTCTGGGCCAGAGGGCATGGCCCTCCCTCCCTCCCTCCCTCCCTCTCTATCTTCTCAAGGTTCCAGCCTGCCTCCCCACCCTCCCGCCACAGCCTCCTTGGCCCCCAGCCCAGCCCAGCCCAGCGCCCTGTGGAATGTGCCGGAATTCCTGTGGGCTGGGCAGGCTCAGCCTGTGTCAGAGTTCACCCTCGCCTCTTCTTGCGACTGAGGGGGGAGGGCTGCTTTGCTGGGACCCAGGAGTCCTGGCTTGCAATGCTCATGTCCCCCCCCCGCCCCCCGCTCTCCCAAGTGAAATCAGGACAAGGCGCCCCTGCCTGGAGTCGTTCCTAGACGTGTCGAGGGGGAAGCGTCTCCCAAGGGTCTCAGGGGCTCCGACTCCACCGCCCGAGGCAGCCCTGCTTCTGAAGAGCCACAGGAGGGGAGGGGGGGAGTCTTCCCCTTGGGTTCAATCCCTCTTGCAGGTTCCCTTCAGGCATCTGCCCAGGAGACTGGACTAGCTGGGCCCCTGGCCTCATCCAGCAGGCTCTTCGAGAAGGTTAAGGGGTGATAAGGGGTGATACGATAGCCATGTTCAAATATATGAAAGGATGTCATATGGAGGAGGGAGAAAGATTGTTTTCTGCTGCTCCAGAGAAGCGGACACGGAGCAATGGATTCAAACTACAAGAAAGAAGAGTCCACCTAAACATTAGGAAGAACTTCCTGACAGTAAGAGCTGTTCGGCAGTGGAATTTGCTACCAAGGAGTGTGGTGGAGTCTCCTTCTTTGGAGGTCTTTAAGCAGAGGCTTGACAGGCATATGTCAAGAATGCTTTGATGGTGTTTCCTGCTTGGCAGGGGGTTGGACTGGATGGCCCTTGGGGTCTCTTCCAACTCTAGGATTCTAGGATTCTATGATTCTGATGGAGCCTCCTGGCCCAGAGCCAGTCTATCTGGATTCCTGGCTTGATAGGGGCATTCGGCTGCTGTGAGAGCAGGAGGCTCGGCCTGATCCAGCAGCTCCTTCTGCTGTCCTCGTGAGTCTGGTGGAGGCCGGGGGGGGTGTTGTGTGGCTTGGAGAAGGTCACTGCCCCCCCTGCTTCTGTGCCTGTGGGGAGTCTTCTTGTCTGACACTTGGACCAGGAGCCTAGGAGAGGGGCCATGGGTCCTGCCCCCACAACATCCGATGGCTCCTTCCTGGGAGATGTTTCAGCAGAGGTGGGGTGGCCACCTGCCCTGGGGGTGGGCGAGATGACCCTGGGGGGCCCCTTCCGTCTCTACTGCCCCCCTGGGAGCCAGCGGTCGTGGGCACCCCGTCCGGTTTTAGAACCAGGTCCTGAAGGAGAGGAGGGGTCATTGGATCTCCTGCAGGAGGTTTCAGAGTTCAGAGCAGCTTGGGGGGGGGATGGAGGAACGGAAACCCGAGGAGCAGTGCTATGGGGTGGGTGTCTTCCCCCCCCTCTTCCTGATCTAGACCCTCCCAGTCCTAGAACTCTTGCTGCAAAGGGGGAAGCAGCCTGCCCTGCAAACCCGGTGGGACTGCTGATCCTGAGGGATCCGGTGCCTGGAGTAGATCTTAGCAACCTCTCTCCCCTCCCCTTGCAAAACACACTTGGCTTCTGGCAGAGTTAACTGGGGGGGGGAGAGATTCGGGTCCCCTGAGCCTCCCTTTGTGCCTCTCAAAGCCCAGCTTGCTCCTAATCAATATCCCCCAAAGAGGAGATGGAGGGCAGAGTTTGAAAAGGTTCGGAAACTGAGCCGGGGATGGAGCGACTGGGGAGAAAAGGCAAGGAAGAGGCGACACGGCAGAAGCGGATAAGATGATTTCTGGAAGATTCAGGGCAGGTAAAAGGAAGGGCTCGTCCTTCCCTCAGCAGACAGGTGAGCTCTTCCCACCTGCGGCCTCTGCTCCTGGGCAAGGTGCCTAGGCTTTCGCTGTTGCCTCGGCTCCTGTTCTTCCTGGAGGAAAGGCAGCAACACGATCCTCTTGGGTCTGGCTCCAGGCTGGCGGACGGGACGGGAACAGCCCTTCCTTCCTTCCACCTGCCCTGGATCCTCCAACCTTCAGCTTTGCTGGGTCTCCACGAGTTCTGGATTTAGGAGAGAGGGAGAGAAACTGTGGAGCCTGGCTAGTCGCCCTCGATGGCCCTCTCCTCCTCCCTGAGTTGGTTGGATGCTCTTTTAGAGCCATCTAGGCGGGGGGGGGGCTTCCTGTGGGAGGGAGTTCCACAGTTCGGCTTCCTTTGGTCCTGAGCCTCCCCACATTCAGCTGGAGGCCTGCGAGTTAGGAGAGAAGGAGGACAACTTTTCCCTATCCCCTTTCTCCTTGCCGTGAATAATTCCACAAGTGCCCCCCCTCTTGCCTCTCCTTTTCTCCAAGCTAAAGACTCCCAAAGGCCACACTCTTTCCTCGCTTTGATCACCTCGATTGCTATTTTCTGAACTGTTTCTGCTCTGCAATCTCCTTTTTGAACTGAGTCAGCGCAGTCGCCCCATAGATCCCTGGCTGTCTCCACGGCTGTGGGGTGTCTGGATGAGGCTGCCTCCTCCTGGCTTTGCCCTGCCCTGCCCTAAGAAGGGGCAGAGTCCACGCAGGGAGGGGGGGAGCGGCTGGACTGCTCTTCCGCCTTTGCTGCCTGCCTGCCTGCCTCCCTCCCTCCGTCTCTTGGGGCGCAGCCGGTGAGTCATGTCTCTGGGGAAGGGGCAGCTCTGCATTGGGGCTGGGGAGGGGGCTCCTCTTTCTCTGTGTGCCAGGTGTGTGCCATGGGGCTCTGAGCTGTGGGGAGCAGGCACGGAGGGCTGAGGTTCACCTGCCAAGCAGGGACTGTGACCTACCTGGGAATGCAGCCAGCCAGGAGATGGAGGAGCGGGCTGACAGGTAGCTGCTCTGCCTACCTCCCCTTCACCTGGGGCAGGATCCAGCTTGGTTGATGCTACAGGTCTTCTTCTGGGGGACTGACCCACCCGAGGCGGCAAAGTTGGAAACCCAGTACCTGTTCTTTGTGGAATTGCAAACCCCACTCTATAAAACACCAAAGCTTCTGAAAATAGCAGCAGTAAAATACAAGCCACGAGCAGAAACTGAGTTTTAAATAGCAGTTAACTCCGAAAGCAGCCAAAGTATTAAGGAACAGCTGTTTTGAACAGAAATGGCCTCTGGAGCCCTTGTGGGAAGGCGTGCTTGGAAAGAGGGTGGCAAGGATGTGGAGCCGCCCCCCAAAAGGTCCTGCCTCTGGCCCTCACCAGTTTAATGGGGCTGCCCTTTAAAGGAGGAATGTGTGGAGGGGCTCCTTCCAGGAACTTGCTCACAAAGCCGCCTTAAAGACAGGGACTGTCCAAGGAGACTCTTGGACCCTTGGATGACAGGGAAGACCAAGAAGGGCTAAAGGAGGAGAAGCAAATTGCAGAGAAGCCAAAGCAGTTCTGTGCATCTGTCCGAGAAACTGAGGCAGGCAGGGCGGAGGAGCGAGGAATTCGTGGCTGGTAGAGAAAGACTGAAAATTGTCCAGGTGGCATTCCTGCAAGATCTCAAAGAAACGGGAAATTGCTGATCGAACAAAAATAAGTGACTTTCCCCTTGGATCAGCCTCCATACCTGAGGCCTGGAAAGTAGCCAACGTAACACCAGTTTTTAAAAAGGGATCCTAGGAATTGCAGGCTGCTTAGCTTAATTTATGTCCTGGGAAAAGTGGTGGAAAGTATTGTTAAGGCTAAAATAAGCAAGCATATAGAAGAACAAGCCTTGCTGAAGCGGAGCCAGCATGGCTTCGGCAGGGACAAGTCACGTCTCACAAAGTTTATGGAGTTCTGTGAGAGTGTCAAGAACTATACGAATGCTTTCACTGAGATTCCTGCTTTGCAGGGGGTGGACTAGATGCCCCCAGGGGAGGCCAAAAGAGATTGCAAGGAGTTCCAGAAGGACCTCTCTCCAAATGCAGTGAGTGGGTCATAAAATAGCAAATGCCATTCCATTTGAGCAGATTCCATGCTAGGGATCATTCGGAAAGGAACGCTGCCAACTTTGTGGTGCTGTTGTACAAATCTATGTTGCGGCCACATTTGGAATACTGTGCTCAGTTCTGGTCGCCTCACCTCAAGAAGGATGTTGTAGGATTGGAAAAGGTTCAGAAAAGATCAGGGGGGTGCAGTGATTGCCCAAGGGCTTATAGCTCAGCAAAAGGCCGGGGAAGAGGGGGCAGGCTAGAAGCTTATAAAATGATGCCTGGGCTGGAGAAAGTAGCTAGAGGAGAATCCCGCCCCCCCTTCCCTTCCAATGCTAGAACTTTTGGGCATTCAATGCAGCCGGATGTCAGAAGATTTGGGTCAGAGAAAAGAAGATCCTTCTTTATGCAGAGTTGGAACTGTGGAACTCCCTGCCACAGGAGGCCATGAGGGCCACCGACTTGGATGACTTTAAAAGAGGAGCAGGCTAGCTCATGGAGGAGGAAAGGGCTATCCATGGCAAATAACAGGGCTGGGCGGTCTCTTGATATATCTTCCAAATCCATAATTTTGGACCTGGCAATATATCGTGAATAATGATGTGCGTTTGTGTGCTATGGAAAAATCACCATGCAGGGAAATTCGTGGAGCCAGCCGGTGCCTCTTCAGAGCTCCATCCTTATTTCAGACATTGTGATGAGATACTGGTATATTGCGATGTTTAGCTGGTGATCAATCACAATATTGGAAACGAGGTCTTCACACACACACGGTTTTTCTCTGCCTCCACGATGGGCACCTGCAATCCTTTGGAGCGCCAGTTGCTGAGCAGGGCAGGAGGGGGCTGGGCTGCTGCCTTGCCCATGTCCTTTTGGGGACACCCCAGGGGCACATCTGGCTGGCCCCTGTGAGAACAGGGGGCTGGGCTTGGGGGACCCCCTTGGCCTGATCCAGTCAGCTCTTCGTAGACCCTGCTACCTATGCCAGACCCGCCAGGCAGGAGCAGCCAGGATCTGTGCCTAGCTTGTTGCAACCCAGAGACGGGCCTGGCAGGGATCTCCGCCGCTGCCTCTCTTGCTCCCGCAGAAGGAGCAGCGGACTTTAGACTTTCCCTGGCCTGGAGGCGGAAGGAATTCCCCCCAGTTTCTTTCATCTGGGGAGGAAGGACGTGTTTGGGATACGTGGAAACGCCTTTCCTGAGCCTTGTAACTTGTGCCAAAGAGCCCCACCCTTGACAGCAGCGGGAGGGAGGGCTTGTGGGCGAGGGCAGGGCCTGATCCCGCTGCTGCCAAGGGCGGCAGCTGCTGCGGCTGCTTCTCCTCCTCGGTTGCCAAGAGGAACCCCCCCCGGGGGGGGGGGATGAACCAGGCTCCTCCGGCTTGTTTGTAAGGTGAGAACTTGGCTCAGCAGCCGGGAGAGGGCAGAGCGGTGGGTCGGCTGGCATTCTGCCTCACCCCCCCCCCCGCTCAGCCTCCCCTTGGCGGGGGAAGGAGATGCCAAGCAGAGGGACATGCGTTCAGATCCTGCTTGTCTGCATGTGGGGAAGCTTCCCTAGAAAGACACCCAGCACAGTAAGGAGAAATGCAATTAAAAGCAGCCCCTTGTTCCTCTTCTGGGACTGAAATAAACCACCAGAAGCAGAAGTGGCTTTAAAAAAAAAATGTGGGGGAAATTAAGTGTCTCCTGCGCTAAATCCTTGATCTCTAGGTGAAGGGGCTCAGAGAGAAGGCCAGGGGGAGGGCTGTGTCCCCCCAAAGACCCTTCCCCCTTGGGCTCAGCTGCTGGGTCTACATGATGCACGGCTTTGCATAATGCAACCATTTCCCTGGAAGACGCCAATGTTTCGCAATGGCCGTTGGCCGAGGGGCCTTCAGAGCAGAGCTAGCAAAATTCAGCATTCGTCCCCAACTTGGCCCCTGAACCCTTTCCCAAGAGGACCAGCAGGAAAAGAGGCTGAACACGAGGAGAACTCCCGGGAAGATTCAGGGGGGATAAAAGAAAGTCCTTTTTCATGTAACGGAGAGTTAAACTGTGGGACTCCCTGCTGCAGGAGGCGGGGATGGCCACCAACTCGAATGGCCTTGGAAGAGGAGGAGATGAATTCATGGAGGAAGATCTGTGGCTCCCACGTGTTACGTTTTTATCATTGATGATCTGTAACACATTTCTAATTGTTGTTGGATCTGATGTTTGATCTTTGGATAAAGGGAGGGGTATCAATAACGATAAATACTAGCTACAAAGGCTGATGATGATGATAATAATAATAATAATAATAATAATAATTATTATTATTATTATTATTATTTATACCTTGAGAGTCCCTGCTTCTGTGGTTGGAGGGAACAGTGATTCCGAAAGCCTGTTGTGGGCAACTGCTTGTCTTTGGGTCCAACTTTTGGGCTTCCTACAAGGAAGTTGGTCCCTGCGAGAAGCAGGTGCTGGGCCAGACGGGACCTGATCCTGCAGACTCTTCATGCTCTCCAGCGCCGGGGGGGGGGGGAACCACGAAGGCCGGGGGCAGCGCCTGTCTCCCTCCAGGCGGGCATCGCGGCCTACTGTGCTGCCAGGGGAGGCTAGGAAGCCTTGATTCCGCCTGCTGGTTGTGGTTGGCGCCACGAGGGATGGCATCGCCGCCTGCCTGCAGTTTCAAGGACCATAAGCGCAGCTTCTGGTGACACATAGAATCATAGAATAATAGAATCCTAGAGACCACAAGGGCCATCCAGTCCAACCCCCTGCCAAGCAGGAAACACCATCAAAGCATTATTGACAGATGGCTGTCAAGCCTCTGCTTAAAGACCTCCAAAGAAGGAGACTCCACCGCACTCCTTGGCAGCACATTCCACTGCCGAACAGCTCTTACTGTCAGGAAGTTCTTCCTAATGTTTAGGTGGAATTTTCTTTCTTGTAGTTTGAATCCATTGCTCCGTGTCCGCTTCTCTGGAGCAGCAGAAAACAATCTTTCTCCCTCCTCCATATGACATCCTTTCATATATTTGAACATGGCTATCATATCACCCCTTAACCTTCTCTTCTCCACGTGGCTTCAGGGACCTCGCTGCCATTTGCAAGGGGAGCCGTAAGCTTCAGCGACACCAGCAGCACCAAATGCAGTCGCAGAGGAAGATGAGCGTCAGAGGAACTGGCTGGATGAGGCCAAAGGGAGCCTGTCTAGCCCAGCCTCCTGGCGAACCCCCAGGCAGGATCCAAGCTCAAGAGCAGCCCTGCCCCCCCCCCGGTCTTCGTATTCGTCTTCGCCCCTGATTCTGGGCAAAGGGCAGCGGAAGCCGCTTCCGTCCAGCCACCCTCAACGTCTCTCAGCCCAGCAGCCAAGCCAGGAGAAAAGAGGCCCAGTGGAACTCCCTGCTGCAGGAGGCTGGGATGGCTTTAGGACTGGACAAGTTCCTGGAGGAAGAGAGGGCTCTCTGGGGCTCGGCTCTGCCCTCCGCAGTCAGAGGCAGCCTGCTGCTGAATCCCAGTTGCTGGAAAACTGCAGGAGCGGAGAGGGCTTTGGTACACAAATCCGCCATAAAGAATTATTTCTTTTATTGCATTTCTATCCCACCTCGCATGGTCCTCTCATTGAATCCCCACGACAACCACCTTGCAAAGTGGGCCAGGCTCTTGAGAGACCGGCCAGCTCACCCAAGGGAGTTTCATGGGTGCCGAGGGGGGATTTTAACCCTGGTTTCTCGCAGGTCCCTAGTCTGCCTCTCTAACCACTGGGCCATACAGTCTCATCTAAGTGGCGTTTAGGATCTTGGAATGGTGCCAGCCAGGAGGGATTTGCCCTGAATGTCTGAGAAACGGCTTCTGAAAAGGCGTCTTCAGTTGGATCTAGAGATTGGGGGTGGGGGTGGGGGGAGATGGTGACCTATCTCTGGGGCAGGCGCCTCAGACCTTTGTTGGTGGGGAGAGAAGGAAGGAGTGAGGTTTTCGTAGGAGATTGTATCTTGGCTTCGCACTCTCCAAAGAGCCAATTGCTTAATTTTACTTCCGCAGAGCCTTTCAGGGCAAGGAGGGAGCTATCGCTGGGCTGAGCAGGAGGTCAGATAATTGTAGGAGTCACAGCGAAAGAATCCCAGGCAGGCGGCCTTGCAACTCAGCTGGCTTGAAACAGCGGCAATGTCTGCCTGACTTTCTGTCCCAAGCAGAACTTCCTTCGCAGGCGCAGTCTACCAGTGGGAAAGGCTGGATAATGGGGTGCTTCAGAGCTAGCCTTTGCTGGAGGTGGCCCTGCCCATCATGTCTGGGGGGGTGGCAGTGGAGGGGGGGAACTGTTTCTTTTGTTTGAAATGTTGCATTGGAGGGGGGTGGACTGGATGACCCTTGGGGTCCCTTCCAGCTATATGATTCTATTATTCCTTAAGCAGAGTTTGGATGGCCGCCTGTCGGGGATTCCTTAGCGGGGCTTCCTGCATTGCCAGAGGTTGGGCTAGATGACTCATGGGGTCCCCAGTTCGAGGTCACAGCTCCCGCTCACTCTTCCCACATTCTGTTTCCGCAGGCCGGGGCTTCCTCTGGAGCAGCATGGCGCCCCCGCTGGCCAGAAGGACCTCCCACCCCCCCTCCTTGCCCGCCCCGCAGCTGTGCCCCACAGCTGCCCTCCCAGGAGTCAGTCCAGCGCAGAGCCGCCTGTGACCTCTGACTGCCCGCCACAGCCTCTCCCCCTTCCCACGACCCCCACCCCACGCAGCGCTGCCCTTCCCGATGGAGAGGATGAGCTGGCTGAGCAAGCTGAACCCCCGGGCGGGGGCCGGGGGGCACCGGGGAAGCCGTGGCGCCAGCCTGCAGAGCCCCATGGCAGCCGACCCTGAAACCTGCCTCATGGTCTTCAAGAATCACTGGGTTCAGGTGAGTGGGGGGGGGAGTAGGGGTGCTTGGCCCAGGAAGGGGGTGGGGGGAGAAGGGACGTTCCCCCCAAGAGAGGCTTCGGGGTGGGAAAATGAAGAATGGGGTGAGAGGGGACGTGCGCGCATGGACAGCTGTGGAACTCGCTGCCACTGGAGCCTGTGATGGCCGCTTTAAGAGGATCAGACGAATTCATGGAGGAGGAAAGGGCTATCGAGGGTTAGTAGCCGCAGTGGGTCTGCTCTGCCCCCCAAAGTCAGGGGCAGCAACGTTCTGCATCCCGGTAGCTGGGAACCACAGGAAGGGGAATGGTTTATTGTGTGTGTGTTTTTGTGCGTGTGTGTTTTCTCTACATATAATATCGAAAATATTTAAATTATACAGAATAGAGAGGGGGAAATACAACAAAAAGGGGGGGGAGAAAGAAAAAAACAAACACGAATTCTAAACATACGTGTCTAAGATAAAGGTATATAAATGAAATTGTGATTCCAATACTTAATACATTTCTTTACAACCTGCTGCAGAGCTTTCCCAGCTTTTCCAGTCGCTGACACACTTTTTAGACATGCATCATTTTGTGACACAGTAATTCCGTTTTACTGGTAAACCAAATGTTAAACTAACCCCTTTCCAGCCCTGGGAGGAGCGCAGAGAGTGTTTGTGCGACGCTCCTGCACATTGCAGCCGGCACATGAATGTGTCAAGACACACGGTTTGGAAAGCTCTGCCCTACGATGTACAGTGGTACCTCGGTTTTTAAACATCTTCGTTGAAGAACATTTCGGTTATCGAACACTGGTAAACCCGGAAGTCAATGCTTCGGTTTTCGAACATGCCATGCAGCTTCTGCTGAGTAAAAGATCTAGCTGTCGGCTATTGAGTTTTCGGTTTTCAAATGTTTCAGAAATCGAAGGGTCTTCTGGAACGGATTACATTTGAAAACCGAGGTACCACTGTATTTTAGAACAGACTCCCCAATGTCGCCCTATTTGTGCCCCTTGAGATGGACAGGAGGGGCGTCTGTGAGAGCAGAGGCTCCTCTTGCAGAGCCTCCAGCCCCAGAGGCAGTCTACATCGGTTTCTGTCTGACTCTTCCCCCCCACTCCCCCCCCACAGGTGCTGCGCATCCTGGAGAAGAGCCCGGCCTCGCGGGGGGCGCAGGGGGGCGCGGCGGACGACCTGAGCGCCGTGCGCAACCACACGCTACAATTGCTGACGCTGCTGGCGGAGGAGCGCCCTCGGGCAGAGGGCTCCCCGGGGCCCATCCTGGAGCTGGCGCTGGCCGAGAATGTCCTGGGCCGCCTGCTGGCCTGGCACCTTCGGCGGGGGGAGCTCCCTGAGGAGCGCAAGGCCGAGCTGCTCAAGCTCTACGAGATGCTCCTGGGCCAAGCGCACCAGCCCCTCCTGTGCCACCGGCCCGTGCTGGGCCCCCTCCTGCGCCTGCTGGGCCTGTGTGCTGGGCCGGCCTCCGCGGCCCTGGAGGGCAGCCTGGTCCTCCTGGTGCACCAGCTCTGTGTCTCGGCGGCCAGGGAGCCCCCCCTGCTGGAGCTCTTTTTCCACAGCCCCCCTGCGGCGGGCGAGCCGGGGCCCCCCACCAACCTGCTGGTCTTCTCCCTGCTGGTGCCCTTCATCCACCGCGAGGGGCTGGTGGGGCAGCAGGCCAGAGACGCCCTCCTCCTCCTCATGGCCCTGTCGGCCGGGAGCCACACGGTCGCCCGATACATCACCGACAACTCCTTCTTCTGCCCGGTAAGGAAGGGGGCAGGCAGCAAGGGGGAGCTTGGAGGTGGGGAGAGGTGGGGGGCAGAAGCCACCTGAAGGAGCGTCTCCACCCCCATCGTTCTTCCCGGACACTGAGGTCCAGCGCTGAGGGCCTTCTGGTGGTTCCCTCGCTGCGAGAAGCTAAGTTACAGGGAACCAGGCAGAGGGCCTTCTCGGTAGTGGCACCCGCCCTGTGGAACACCCTTCCACCAGATGTCAAAGAGAAAAACAACTACCAGACTTTTAAAAAGACATCTGAAGGCAACCCTCTTTAGGGAAGCTTTTAATGTTTAATAGATTATTGCATTTTGATATTCTGTTGGAAGCCGCCCAGAGTGGCTGGGGAAACCCAACCAGATGGGCGGGGTATAAATAAATTATTATTATTATTATTGCCCCGAATCAGCTGCGGTTCCTGCCTGGCAGGGGTTGGACTAGATGAGGCCCGGGGTTCCCCTCCCACTCTGTGAATGCCTGAGGCAGGAGCGCTCCGTGTGCCCCATCTGCTTTGCTCGTGGAGGGCGCTCTGGGCCCCGTGGGTGCCTTGGCCTGAGAAGTTATTCCAGGGCGCCACCCTGAGGACGAGGCACACGGAGCGACAATATGCAGGCGGCAAAAGATTTTGAAAACCCTGCAATCTGGAATCCTGCGTACCAGTTGTCCTGTTCCAGCCTCCCCTGATTCGGCCGTGCCCCAGATACCATCCTCTGTGGGTGCAGGAATGCAGAGTCCCCGACCCCCAGGCCTCTTCAAAGGATCAGAAGGGGACCCCCAACGGTCATTCAGCCCACCCCCCTGCAAAGCAGGAATCTCCACTCGGCCATGATGGACGACCCTCCAACCTCTGCTTAAAAGCCTCCTGGGAAGGAGAGTCCCACCTCCCACCCCACGTTCTTGATGGACGTCCCATGCTCTTTGCATAGCCCCTCATCCGGGGGGGGGGGAGGCTTCTCCTTCTCCCAGGAGGCCAGAGTTTATTTTCTGCTTCGGAAAGCCCCACGCCCTTTGAGAAGAGCCAGGCAGTTTTGGGCCTGATAAATCTCGAACCCCCTTTTACCCCAAACCCCTTCTTTCTCCCCGCCCGCCCCCCCCCCCAGGTGCTGGCTACTGGCCTGAGCGCCCTGTACTCCTCGCTGCCCCGCAAGCTGGAGGTCCGGGGGGACGACTGGCACTTCCTGCGGCGAGAGGACTGGGTGGGCGTTCCCTCGCTGGTCCTCTTCATGAACTCGCTGGAGTTCTGCAATGCCGTCATCCAGGTGGGTCCGCCTTCGGGGGGGAGGGGCGAAGGGGAAGGGGAGGGGAAAGGGGCTGGCCGGCCTCCCCCACCCGCAAGCCCAGCTCTTGCCCTGGGCCCTCTTGCCCTGCAGGCTGTCAGGTGTGGCGTTCCAGGTTTCAAAAATCCCAAGGTTGGGTGGGTGGGCTTTGGGGTCTCTTGGCAGCCCTTGGGCTTGTGGAGGCAGCACAGAGTTAACCGGTGGAACTCCCTCCTGCAGGACCAAGGGCAGCCCCCAACAAAGGATGGTTTTAAAAGAGAATTGGGCCAATCCCTGAAGGAGGAGAGGGCTGGCCATGTTCTGCCCGGACACTGAGATCCAGCACCGAGGGCCTTCTGGCGGTTCCCTCGTTGCGAGAAGCCAAGTTGCAGGGAACTAGGCAGAGGGCCTTCTCGGTGGTGGCGCCTGCCCTGTGGAACGCCCTCCCAACAGATGTCAAAGAGGAAAACAGCTACCAGACTTTTAGAAGACATCTGAAGGCAGCCCTGTTCAGGGATTATTGTGTTTTACTCTTCTGTTGGAAGCCGCCCAGAGTGGCTGGGGAGACCCGGCCAGATGGGCGGGGTATAAATAATAAATTATTATTACTTGTTAGCCAGTCAGAGGTGGCAATTTAACGACGATGACCCTGCGATGTCGGATAGGCTGGTAGAAGGCAGGCCCAGGAAGCCAGCAGAGGGGAGGGGAGCTCTCGCACTCAGGTCCCACTTGTGAGTTTCCCCGTGGGGCCTCTGAGAGCCCCTCTGAGAGCAGGATGCTGGCTTGGCTGGGCCCCTGCCCTGATCCTGGGGGCGCTTCTCACCTTCTCTCCCCCCCCCCACCAGGTGGCTCACCCGCTGGTCCAGAAGCAGCTGGTGGATTACATCCACAACGGGTTCTTGGTGCCGGTTCTGGGTCCCGCCTTGCACAAGGTCAGCTCACACCTGGGCTTTGGGGGTGTGTGTGGCCTGGCCAGGGAGGACCCCCCTACCCCAGCTTCCCGGAGCTGCCTTTGGTGCAGGTGGATAGCAAGCCTCCTCCCGCCGGATCAGTCCTGCCGCTGGAGCATGCCTGGCTCAGAACTGGCTTTGCCAGTGGGGAGCGAGGGCAGGGAGGGGCGAGCTCATGTGTGGGCCTGAAGCAGGGAAGAGGTGTGAGCCCCACCAGGACGGGTCTGGCTTCTGCACTGCAGCTCCTGGGGCTACCACCGAGCTTGGCAATTCTGGGGTGTGTGTGCAGCTCCTCTGATTCTCCCTGCCTGGCCCCCCCACCCCCAGACCTCCATTGAAGAGATGATTGCCAGCACAGCCTACCTGGACCTCTTCCTGCGCAGCATCAGCGAGGCTGCCCTCCTGAAGACCTTTCTGCGCTTCCTCCTCCTCCATCGCCACGACAACAGCACCATCCTTGACACGCTGGTCTCCCGCATCGCCAGCAACTCCCGGGTGTGTCTTGGGGGGGGGATGCGCACGTGCAGCCGGGTTGGAATCAGCCGTGTCCTACCTTGCAGGGCTGTTGTGGCTCCCAAAGGCCGCTCCTTGGGCTTTGAGGCCCTGTCCCACGCAAAGGGGTCCAGGGAGATCGGGCTGGGTGGACTCGTCCCTATCCCTATTCTGGGTGGGAGACCTTCAGCTTGGGGAGGGTTGCTGGTGGGGGATGGAGTGGGGGGAGCCTTCTGCCCCACTGCCCCCTTCATTCCTCTCTCTCTCTCCCCCCCCCCCCAGCTCTGCATGGTCTCGCTCAGCCTCTTCCGGACTCTGCTCAACCTGCACTGTGAAGACGTCTTGCTGCAGCTGGTGCTCAGGTAGCCCTCCCGGCCCCTTGGATCTCTGGCTCAGGGGATCGTCAGAAGGGACCCCCAGGGTCATCTAGTCCAGCCCCCTGCGAGGCAGGAACATGCCGCCCTCGGGGATTGAACCTGCAACCTTGGGTTCCTCCCATACTTGCCAACAGAGCCATGGGCTCCCTCTGTTGGGCGCAGCTGGGCAGGGCAGCCTGGTCCTGCTCCCAGAGACATCCCTAATGCAGGGGCTCCCCCTGGTGGCGCTATTGAAGAAGAAGAGTTTGGATTTGATATCCTGCTTTATCACTCCTCTTCAGGAGTCTCAAAGCGGCTAACAATCTCCTTTCCCCTCCTCCCCCGCAACAAACACTCTGTGAGGTGAGTGGGGCTGAGAGACTTCAGAGAAGTGGGACTGACTAGCCTAAGGTCACCCAGCAGCTGCATGTGGAGGAGCGAGGAAGTGAACCAGGTTCCCCAGATTACGAGTCTACCGCTCTTAACCACTACACCACACTGGCTTCACCCTCAGCCTCCTCTTTTGGGTTACCTCCCCACCCTTTTCGGGGCTTGGAGTAGATGACCCCGGGGTTCCTCCCAATGCTACGATTCTGTGATCGCCGTGGTTCTTCGGCTACGATTCCTGCCCTGCCGGGGTGGGCTGGATGGCCTTTGGGTTCCCCTCCACAGCTCTGTTTTCCCGCGGCAGGTACCTGATCCCCTGCAGCCACGTCATGCTGAGCCAGAAGAGGGCGGTGAAGGAGCTGGACCTCTACGGCAAGGCGGCCAGCAAGTTCCTCTCGCTCGTCCCCCAGTGCTGCCGCCCAGAGAGCCCGCCGCCCCCCGAGCGAGAGGAGGAGCATGCCACCTGGTCCAAGGGTGAGCCTCTCGCGGCCAGCGGGGGGGGGCACATGGAATGGGCAAGAGAGGCCTTGGCACTGGCGAGGGCTCCCTGCTGCATCTCTGGGGCTCCTCTCTGCCTCCTCCCAGTTTGCAGGCTGGGGGGGGGGCATTGCAATATCCTCGCTGGGGGTCTGGGGCAGTGGAGCCTGGAGGGCTTTGGCAGGGGGTGCTAGACCCACCCCTCTTTGGGAGCTGCTCCTCTGCCTGGGGTTGCAAAACCACCCTGTACAGAATGCGCATGTGTGAACCACAGAACTGCAGATTTTGACGGGATCCCCCAAAGTCATCTAGTCCACCCCCACAGATGGGATGGGTCTCTCTTGCAGGCCAGGCAAAGAGGGCAGGAAAAGGGCGGGTCTTCCAGGAACCCTGGCAGGTGGCACCAGGAATCATCTCAGGGATGTGGGTTCGAGTCCCACATTGGGGAAAAGATTCCCGCCTTGCAGAGGTTTGGACTAGATGACCCTTGGGGTCCCTTCCAACTCTACGAATCAGTGACCCCCCCGTCTCCCCTCCCACAGGTCACGGCAGCCCCAGTGTGGACTCCTCCTCGGTGGTGACGGTACCCAAGCCCTCCACGCCCTCTCGCCTCTCCTTCTTCATGCGCCAGCCCAGCTTTGGCCCCGATCCCGCTGGCCCCGCCTCCCCCCGCTCCCCGGGGACCCCTGTCGGCAGCCCCTCCCACCGGACCCCCCCTCGCTGGGAGGAGGCCTGCGAGTTGGAGAGCAACTACCTGGAGTACCTGCGTGATGCCCGCCTGAACGTCGACCGCTGCGTCTGGGCCTGCCGTGTTTGGTCGGCCCCCTACGATGGAGACCGGCCCCCTCCCGCTAGCCTGGACCCCTCCCTGCCCCGCCAGGCCGACCCCCTCGCCTACACCTCCTTCCAGCCTGGCGGGCACCCGGGGCCTGCCTCCCCCCGGACTAAGAAGCGGGGCCCTCCGCCTGAGGAGGGGGCCGCCCCCAAGGGGACCCCGGACCCTGGCACCTCGCCTCCTGCTGTCTCCCCCGGCTGTGAGGACCCGGGGCCCCTGCTGAACGGGGCGCACTCGGACCCTGCTGTCATCAAGAAGGTCCGGCGGTGCCCACAGGAGGGGGCCGTGGTGGAGAACGGGGGCCTTCCCGAGACCCCCGGCTCAGACGACTCACTGGCTCTGGCCGAGAACGGGGGCACCCATCCCGTGGAGAGGTTTGCGGCCGAGCTGCGGCGCCTGGAGGACGAGATGGCGAACGGGGGCCGGGAGGAGGAGGAGGAGGAAGAGCCCTCCCAGGCGGACCCCCTCAGCCCCGAGGAAGAGGAGGCCTATCGTAGCTTCGCCACTCCCCTCGAGGGCAGCTTGGGGCCGACCCGGCTGGCCGACCCACTGGCGCAGGTTGTCGGCAGCCCCCCACCCACCCCGGGGGCCCTCCCCAGCCAGCCTTTCACAGGTGAGCCGTTTGGGGCACCCCCCCCAATCCCCTCTCCCTTGGGGGTCTCTCTGCCCCTGCTGCTCCTGGAGGCCCCCCACCCTCCAGGGACCCTTGCCCCCCAAGGCTAAGTCTGCTGCGCATGGTGGGAGTTTCCCAAGAGGAACTTCTGGCTGGGATCAGAAGGGTCAGTCTTTGGCAGGAGATGGTTGAGGCCCAGTGGATGTGTGTGTGTGGGGGGGTACTTTCTCTGCTTCCGTTTTGGTCCGTCTCCTCCTCTGCTCCCCCCCTTTTGGTCCATTCCCCTCTTATTTATTCCTTTCCTTCTCCCTCTCCTTCCTTCCTTTCATCTTTCCTCCCCTCCCTCCTCCCTCCCTCCTGTTTTTAAGAACCCCCCCCCAACTGGGGATCCCCTGCCTGCTGCTCCTTTCCTGCGCCTGCCTTTCCTGTGCCTGCTGCCCCCTGCCCTTGTCCCCTACCGTCTCTGGCCTGGGTGAGGTGGGGCTCCCACCCCCAGGAGCCAGAGCCTGCCAAGGGGCAGCCCAGGTGTCGCCCGGGGACCTCTCCCCCTTTGGAGCGACCCTGTCCAAGAGGGGAGCCTTTCCCCTGCAGAGCAACACGGCTGATGTTGCCCCATCCCATCTCCGCCCATTGGGGCACCCAGCCCCCCCCCCAGTGTCCCTTGAGAGAGACGCCCTTCTTTCCCCATCACCAGCTGCCAACTCTGGTCCTTTTCTTGTGGGCTCACAGAATCACAGAACCTGCTTAAAAACCTGCAATGAAGGAGGAAATGTTTTAAAGTACTCCCCCCCCCAAAAAAAATAATAATCCCAGAGTCCTTTCTGTTAGGGGTAATTCAGACTGAAATTCCCAGGTTCTTTACGTTTGCCAATACTGCGGCACGTGTTCTGTTAGCCCATAAACGGAAAACGAGCGAGATGCCAACTTAAGGGGACGGAATATGCGCAGCTTGCAGACTTAACATAGAATAAGAACGAGAAGAACACACGGTTTTTTTTGGGGGGGGGGTTGTGTACAGCTGGAAATGCGGGCAGCATTAAGATCAATTCAACAGTGTAGACAAGTTTTGATGGATGCAATAAGGGAATATTGCCCGATTTACGTATAAGCTAAACAAGCTATAGCTTAGGGCCCCACTCTCTTAGGGCCCCCCCAAAATTTTTTTAAGGATGTACCTTTCCAAATTATAAGATAAACTACTTCTTAATTGTATTTCAGTTCAACGATTCCTTTGATAAAATACATCTTTTGTGATGTGCAAATGGCTTGAGATACCTCTTAGCTCCATCAATTACCATCTAGCATCTATTCAACACAAAAACCAGCGGCTATTTGTTGTTGACAAAGACAGCTGGACATAGAAAGGGCCCCATTCCCTTCAGGAGCTGAGGGCCGCATCAAACCGAAATCCGGCCCTGACTGAATGGTATCGTTTTTGTAAGAGATGCAGGGATTTGTGATTTTGTGCAAAATGAACCACGGAAAGAGAAGGAGGGAAGGCATTGCTATGCTAAGGCTGTATAAATTGGGATACTAGAAAACCTCTTGCAACACGTTGGCGAAAAATATTCACACAGTTATTACCAAAATGCTATACATTGTTTATCGATCTTATGGGACAAAGACAAAACCTAGCACAATGCCACAGAAACTCACAAACTGCACCAACTAAAATGAAGGCAGGGTGCCAGCAAATCAGTCTTTCAAGCTTAAGCCAAGAAATTGTATCCTCAGTGTTATAGACTATCAATAGACAGTGGTGCCTCGCTAGACGAATTTAATTCATTCCACGGGTCTTTTCTTATAATGAAAAATTCGTCTAGCGAATCCCATAGGAATGCGTTGAATTTTTTTTTGAAATTTTTTTTTTTGCCCATAGGAACGCATTAATTGAATTTCAATGCATTCCTATGGGAAACCGCGATTCGCTAGACAAATTTTTCATAAAACAAATTCGTCTAGCGAGGCAACCTCCGCTTGAAAAATCCTTTCGTTAAGCGGAAATTTTGTTAAGCAGGGCATTCGTTAAGCGAGGCACCACTGTACGTATCAAGCCATCAAGAATAGATCACTGAAGAAGTCCGAAACTACCAAGGGAGTGTGCTACTGTCTTTCCCCTTTTTTAAGACACCGTCTTACAACTTTTTTCCTCAAAATAACGCAGGGTGGCTTACTTTCGGTGGGATGTCTTTTTTTATTTATTACCGGTACGGTTTTTACAGCTCAGGGCGCTGCTGGGCTCTCTTGAGTGCTTGGCGCTGCAGCAGCCACCGGTTCCGGGGGGGGGCGGGCGCGGGGTGGCAGGCATCCTTGGCCGGGCCAGGCGGAGGCCGCTGGCTCAGGCGCTCCGCCCGCCACTGCAGGGCGCTCCAAGCTCCTTGGCCGGGCCAGGCAAGGAAGAAGCAGTCAGCCCAGCGGTGGCGGCAAGCACGGAAGCCAGCAAGGTGGGAGCGCGATCAGCTGTTAAGCGGAGCTCTTGGAGCGCTGCTTCACAGCTGATCGCGCTCCTGCAGTGCCAGCCGCATGGAGTGACTCTGTGAGTGGAGGGGCCTGTGGGGGTTGGTTTCCGCGGCGCGGAAGTCTGGCTTATTTTCGGGGTATGTCTTATATTTCTCAAATGCTTCAAAACCCTGCCATGGCTTACTTTATGACTACGTATTTAAAAGCCCCAGTAAAATGGTCCCCATCGCGGTCTCGTAATAACTTGGACTGCCAGGGCAAAACAGGGGCAGAATGCCGGCACCATAGCATCCCTCAGTCATTGTGAACAACGTCAAACTTACCTTCAATTGGAATCCTCATGAACTTACCTAAAGGTATGAAGAAAACAAAAAGCTGAGCCAAGCACTTGGGGAAACATAGTGAAACCAGATTTGATAGGTTCATTTGAGTTTAGGCGGTTCATAAGTTTCTGTGGCATTGTGTTAGGTTTTGTCTTTGTCTCATAAGATCAATAAACAATGTACAGTGGTGCCTCGCTTAAGGAATGCCCTGCTTAACGAAATTTCCGCTTAACGAAAGGATTTTTCGAGCAGAGGTTGCCTCGCTAGATGAATTCGTTTTATGAAAAATTCGTCTAGCGAATTGCGGTTTCCCATAGGAATGCATTGGAATTCAATTAATGCGGTCCTATGGGCAAAAAAAATATTCAAAAAAAGTCAATGCATTCCGATGGGATTCGCTAGACAAATTTTTCGTTATAAGAAAAGACCCGTGGAACGAAAAAAAATTCGTCTAGCAAGGCACCACTGTATATCCTTTTGGTATTGGGAAGCAGAAAATGGAATAAGAAATATTTTAGAGAGAAAGGAAACCGGATTCCCTTGGACGTGGCTCCGCTGGGGGAGGGACCTTCCTTCCCTGGGCTGACCCCCCCCCTGTCCTCCCTTGCAGGGCCCTTTGTGGCGGTGCTGCTGTCCAAGCTGGAGAACATGCTGCAGAACTCTCTCTACGTCAACTTCCTCCTGACGGGGCTCATTGCCCAGCTGGCCGCCCACCCTCAGCCGCTCCTGCGCTCTTTCCTCCTCAACACCAACATGGTCTTCCAGCCCAGCGTCAAGTCCCTCATCCAGGTAGACCCTCGCAGGAGGCCGGGGGGGGCAGGGGAGAGACCCTCCTGGGGGGAGCGGACCCCTTTCCTGCCAGCGCCCCTGACCCTCCGCCCTCCCCCTCCCTGGCAGGTCCTGGGCTCGGTCAAGAACAAGATTGAGAGCTTTGCCGCCTCCCAGGAGGACTTTCCCTCCCTCCTCTCCAAAGCCAAGAAGTACCTGGTGGCCCGAGGGAAGCTGGACTGGTCAGATGCCCAGAATGCTGCGCCTGCCCTGCGCCGCTCGGAGACTCTGGGTGAGGAGGACGGGCAGGGCGGGGGCTCCGGGAGGGGCCAGTCTGGGGGCTCGGGGTGGCTCAGGGTCAGAGAGAGGAGCCCATGCCCCCTGGGGTCCCCTGGGCACAAGAGTCTGTGGAAGCCTCGAATAATAATAATAATAATAATAATAATAATAATAATAATAATAATAATAATAATACAGTGGTTCCTTGGTTCTCAAACTTAATCCGTTCCAGAAGTCCGTTCCAAAACCAAGACATGGGAGCTGGGTATGTTTAGCCTGGAGAAGAGAAGGTTAAGGGGTGATATGATAGCCATGTTCAAATATATGAAAGGATGTCATATAGAAGAGGGTGAAAGATTGTTTTCTGCTGCTCCAGAGAAGTGGACACGGAGCAGTGGATTCAAACTACAAGAAAGAAGATTCCACCTAAACATTAGGAAGAACTTCCTGACAGTAAGAGCTGTTCGGCAGTGGAATTTGCTGCCAAGGAGTGTGGTGGAGTCTCCTTCTTTGAAGGTCTTTAAGCAGAGGCTTGACAGGCATATGTCAGGAATGCTTTGATGGTGTTTCCTGCTTGGCAGGGGGTTGGACTGGATGGCCCTTGTGGTCTCTTCCAACTCTATGATTCTATGATTCTACACTTTCCCCTAGAAAGTCATTCAAAACAGATTAACCCGTTCCAGACTTTTAAAAACAACCCCTAAAACAGCAATTCAACATGAATTTTTCTAACGGGACCATTGATCCATAAAATGAAAGCACTAATCAATGTATTGTAGATGATGAAAATTTCAATTATTATTATTTTCTTACCTGCACTGAGGAGAGTCCTGCTTTGATCCATTTCCGCAGTCACACAGTCAATCCATCAGTAGCTGAACTGGGTCCCACGTAGTCAGGAAAAGAAATGAACCCAAAAGGCCTCAGAAACAAAAACACAAAATAAATAGCAGAAACAAAAGCGCCAAACTTAATCCGTTCCAGAAGTCCGTTTGACCTCCGAAATGTTCGGAAACCAAGGCACGGCTTCTGATTGGTGCAGGCGCCACAGAAACAATAGCCGACAGCCGCGTCGGACGTTCAAGCTTCCGAAAAATGTTCAAGAACTGGAACACACACTTCCGGGATTTCAGCGTTTGAGAACTAAGGTACCACTGTAATAATAATAATAATAATAATAATAATAATAATAATAATAATAATAATATGCCACCCATCTGATTGGGTTCCCCCAGCCACTCTGGGCAGCTGATTATTGTGGTTCAGAGTGGGAAAGGAGACCGCAGGATCAAGCCCAGGGGGCCCCATCCAGCCCAGCATCCAGCTCTCATTGCAGTGGCCAAATGGCCCCAGCAGCCTAGGACTCCAGGTAGGCTGCTTCTGGGCCTGGAGGTTCCACAGGAAAATCCAAAGAGGTTGTTGGGTCAGGGGCCAAAGGGGGACCACCCAGCCCAGCCTCCTGTTCTCACAGCGGCTAACCAGATGCCCCAAGGGAAAACCCGCAAGCAGGATTTGAACACGGGACCCCTCGCCTCTCCCCCCCCCCCCGCCCCGGGTACCCAGAAGCATCTCTGCCTCTAACTATGGAGGGTGGAGCAGAACCTTCTCTCCCCCTCCATGAATTGCCCTGGTCTCCTTTGAGAGCCAACCAGGCCCCCACTGCCTCCTGTGGCAGGGAGTTCCGCAGTTTAACAAGGCACCCTGTGAGGAAGCCCTTCCTTGGATCTGCCTTGTTAATGTTGCCTTTTCCGTATTTTGGGAGTTTTGCAGCTGCCGTTTCGGGGCTTCTATTTCTTGAAATGCGTGAAGTGGAAAATCCGCTTTTGTGTTGTCACAAGGCGCAAAGCGGCCATGGCGGGGGGCGGGATTTTGCCAGGGGGCTCTCTTACTCCCCCAAACACTGCCTGGCGCTGACTCCCCCCCTTTGCTTCCCCCCCCCACAGTGAAGAGCCGCAAGCCGTCCATCGGGGAGCTGATCATGCGCCACACCAACAGCCCCACGCGGGCGCGGCAGGCAGCCCAGCTGGCGCTGCAGCACATGCGCGAGGGGCCGGTGATGCATGCGCTGGCGGGGGGCTCCCTCTTCCGCACCTCGGCCGAGAAGCAGAGCGAGGCGCTGCGGGTCAAGAACGCCGTCTACTGCGCCGTCATCTTCGCCGAGTTCCTCAAGGAGCTGGCGGCCATCGCCCAGGCGCACGCCGTCACCTCGCCCTTCCTGCTGGAGCCCCCCGAGGAGAAGGCCGAAGTGGGGGGGCAGGAGTGAGCGCGGCCGGCACCCACCTCCACTGCCCACCTGCGCCCCCCCACCAAACTCCACTCCACACACCCCGTCCGGGGCTCTTAACTGGAAACTCCCGACTCTCCCTCACCCCCCGGCTCAGCCCTGGCTGGGTCTGCACTAATCGGGGAGCCTGTGGGGGGCACCCCGTGGGGCGGGTGGGGGGCACCTTTTTAAAGAAAACTCCGTACCAGGACAAGGACCTTTTTAATTTATTGGGAATGAATGTTTTTTTTCTGGAGAATTCGTTGCAATATGTATAAAAGAAGCTCTCTCTCTCGCTGGATGTGTCATGGGTGATTTTGCATTGGGGGGGCGGAGAGGGCAGGGGGCGCCCGTCACTTGCCCTTTCTGCCTGCTGTGGAATTGCAGGGTTGGAAGGGACCTCCAGAGGTCCTCCAGCCCAGCCCTTTGCAAGGCAGGAATTGCAGCTGAAGTGTCCCTGGCAGTCGGGCACTCAACCCCAAAGCTCCCCTCTCTGCCTGTTTCCATTTTCCTTCCACCCCCAACCAAGGGCAGAGACTTGGTGGAGGTGAGAGGAGCCCAGCTGGATTAAGGGGGCCCCTCTGGTCCAGCTGCTTCTTCTCACAAGCAGGCCCCGAGTGCAAGAGCTGCTCTCCCTTCCTGCCGTTTCCAGGGACTGGCATTTGGACGCCCCAAACAGCCTAGTCGCCTTTGACAGCCCTCTCCTCCTCTTTGAGTTTGTCCAATCCCCTTTTAAAGCCATCCAAGTTGGTGACCGCCACTTCCTCCTGTGGCAGGGAGTTCCAGTGGTCGGCTCTGTGCTGTGCAAAGGGCTTTTATCTGTCCCGAATCCTTTAACGTTCAGCTTTTTGCTCCGTATGGGGCTTCACACAGACACAGCCCACCAGGCTCCCAGCTGCTCCAACCAATGGGTGGTGGTGGAAGGCGCCTCAGCCAAGTGTGTTCCTACTAGATGGCCTCTGGGTGCCCCCCCAGAGCATGAGGCGGCTCCTCCGGGACTTGCCCCCCCCCCCGCTGCAGGCTCTCTCCCTTGGCTTGCTGCCCCCCCCCCGCTTCCTGCGCCCGCCCTCCCCCTCCAATTGGGTCCACACGCCTGGCTCTGGGTGCAAAGGGCTCTTTATTGGCAGCGCCTCTTGGCTCACTCGGTGTCGCTCTCGGCCGTGGCGCTCTGCAGGAGGGGGAGCGACATGGAGTGCCTCTCGGCGTCAGCCAGGCTGGCGGTGGACGGGCCGGACTTGGGGCGGTGGCGCCGGAAGGGCCATTTCCCTGCGGGGGGCAGAAGAATCGCAGCGTAAGAGAGTGGGGAGGGGCTCCCCAAGGGCCGTCCAGTCCAGTCCCCTGTGAGGCAGGAGCCCCTGGCGGGTGGCTTCCTAGACCTTCCCAGAAGGTGCCGTGCTGCCTGCTGGGCAGCCCCAAACCACCACCTCTCCCCACATTTCAGGGGGAGAAGCCCAGCAGAGGCCTCTGTAGGGGCTAATGGGGGGGGCCTCTTGCCAGTGGGGGCCTGAACGGGAAGAGCCAAGCAATGGCACCCCACCCACAATTTGGGACCATCTAGTCGAATTCCCTGCAATGCAGGGAGCCAAGGGGCTGAAAGGGGGTGCCAGGCAGAATGCCGGCAGTGGGGTGGTGCCCTTGAGAAATGACAGCCGGGGGGGGGGGGGTCCAAGATGCCAGCAAATTGAGATGGAGGCATTTAGCTGCTAGGCGGCCGTGGAAATTTTAGATTCTTCTTCCCATGTGCTCTCTGAAACCATATTTTTACCCCACTTGAAGGTGCAGCTACGAACAGAAGAGGTTTCCATCTGGGTCAGAGGGGGCCACCTAGGCCAGCCTCCTGCTCATGATCGGAAATCCACAAGCAGGATTCGAACACAGGAGCAGCTCTCCTCTCCTGCTACTTCCAGCCCCTGGGACTCAGAAGCACGGCTTCCTCTAGCTGGGGGTGGGGTGGGGGAGAGCCACTCCTGGCAGCTTCCCAAAATGAAAGCACCAAACATTGAGCACTTCCTCCAGCTGTAGAGGCAGAGCCCAGCCTGAATCAGAATCGTGGAGTCGGAAGGGACCCCCCGGGGTCATCCAGTCCCACCCCTCAGCTCAAGCATCCCTGACCGCTGACCAGCCAAGTTGGCGGTCATCACGGTCTCCCGTGAAGAGCGAAATGCCTCACCTGCCAGGGTCCTCGTGGGCCTGCTAAGGGGTCTCCAGCGCTTGCGGGAAGCCTTGCCCTCCTCCTTGGGCAGGGGGCTCTCCAGGGGCGGCTTGGGGGCTGGGGTCCTGGGGGGCTCCAGTACTGCCATCCGGACCCAGGCGGCCCTGGCAGGCAAGTTGTGGCCCGTGGGTTTCTGGGAGCCCAGCACCCCTTTGGGGCCGAGGGCAAACTTGAGGCAGGAGAAGGCCACGGGCAGCGGCTGGTCGCGGTGGAAGAAGCTGTGCTCGGCGCCCTGCGTGACGGCCATCGTCAGGCTGGCGCAGTAGAAGACCTCGTAGACCACGTAGACGCTGCTCTGCGAGCGCAGCCAGGGCAGGTCCGGGCGCAGGGAGACGGTTCCGGGGCGCAGGACCAGGAAGGCCACCTTCTTGTGGACGCCCGACATGGTGAGGCGCACGTGGCGCAGGGCGCCCGCCACCAGCCGCGTCTCCTCGTAGCGCGACTCGCCCCGCACCCGGGCGTTGTACTCGCGCGTGCAGTGGGTCAGCTCCCTGGCAGGGGTGCCCTCCTGAAGCAGGTTTTCCAGGGGCCCCACGGGCACCAGGCAGCGCTGGCGGCGGAGGAGACCCTGCCCCAGGGGGGGCTTCTTGATCAGCACCGTCAGCAGGTCGTAGGAGGCGGCATCTTCCAGGAAGGGCACGGGAACCACCGTGGGGCCAAAGCGCTCCTCCACCACCTGCCCAGAGAGAGGGGGGGAGGTCAGGATGTCAGGGTGTGGGGAGGCACACCCAAGGGTCATCTAGGGCAACCCCCGAAATCACAGTTGGAGAGAGACTGAAGACAGAATCTGAATTCAAAATGACCTCATCAGATTGGAGAACCGGGTGCTAGCTAACTGTCGGGGTGTGTTGTGACTACTCTTGAGTAACGGCCTTCCACATGCTTGTCTTTCAGACGTTTTTATTGGTGCACATTATTTACAGTGTAACGGATTGCTCATTTCATGTCTACCCGCTCGAGTCAGATTCCTGCACTACCCCCTTCCGCGTTCGGGACCAGCATAAAAGCCTCGGAACTGAGAAGCGCCTCCCTTTCCTCCTCCTCCTCAATTCCGGCGTCAAGGGAACGGGTCTTCTGTCTGACCTATTCCTGTCCACTCTTTCCGCCTCCCTCTCTTCCTGCCTATGGAGCAGGGGCTCTTTGATGTTGCCAGAGCCCTGGCCCTCCCTCTCCGTTTCCTGACTCACCCCTTCAGACCCCTCGCTCTCATGACTGCTTGGAGACGGGCTGCTTCTGATGAGGGGGGAGGGTTCTCTATAATCCCTCCCCCTTACACTAACAAAATGAATTTCAGTAGGGACAAAAGTACGGTTGAACACTTAGGCAGGAAGAACCAGATGCACAAATATAAGATGGGGGACACCTGACTTACTAGCATGCTCTAGTTATCTCCCGCTTGGACTACTGCAATGCGCTCTATGTGGGGCTACCTTTGAAGGTGACCCGGAAACTACAACTAATCCAGAATGCGGCAGCTAGACTGGTGACTGGGAGCGGCCGCCGAGACCACATAACACCGGTCCTGAAAGACCTACATTGGCTCCCAGTACGTTTCCGAGCACAATCGAAAGTGTTGGTGTTGACCTTTAAAGCCCTAAATGGCCTCGGTCCGGTATACCTGAAGGAGCGTCTCCACCCCCATCGTTCTGCCCGGACACTGAGGTCCAGCTCCGAGGGCCTTCTGGCGGTTCCCTCACTACGAGAAGCCAAGTTACAGGGAACCAGGCAGAGGGCCTTCTTGGTAGTGGCACCCGCCCTGTGGAACGCCCTCCCACCAGATGTCAAAGAAAACAACTACTACCAGACTTTTAGAAGACATCTGAAGGCAGCCCTGTTTAGGGAATCTTTTAATGTTTAATAGATCATTGTATTTTAATATTCTGTTGGAAGCTGCCTAGAGTGGCCGGGGAAACCCAGCCAGAAGCCCACCGTGTGATGCAGCAGCAAAAAAGGCTAATGCTCTTCTAGGCTGCATCCACAGAAGTGTAGTGTCCAGATCAAGGGAAGTCAGAGTCCCTTGATAACCACCACAATTTAAGGAGGATGTTTGACAAGCTGGAAGCCAGTGTGGTGTAGTGGTTAAGAGCGGTAGACTCGTAATCTGGGGAACCGGGTTCGCGTCTCCGCTCCTCCACATGCAGCTGCTGGGTGACCTTGGGCTAGTCAAACTTCTCTGAAGTCTCTCAGCCCCACTCTCTTCACAGAGTGTTTGTTGTGGGGGAGGAGGGGAAAGGAGAATGTTAGCCGCTTTGAGACTCCTTCGGGTAGTGATAAAGCGGGATATCAAATCCAAACTCTTCTTCTTCTCCTCCTTAAACTGAGGACCCTTACAAGCCACGTCCCAAGGTGTCCCATGAGAGACCCCCCAGGTCAGGTTAGCTCTGCTGCCCCTCTCCAGGGAAGCACCTGCAGGATCAGGCCCATCTCCTGCTCTCACAGGGGCCAAACAGATGCCCCAATGGGAAACTCGAAAGCAGGACCTGAGCACCAGAGCCCCCCCCCCTTCCTGGCATCGAGAAGCATTGCTGCCTCCACTTGCGGAGCTGGAGCAGAGCCCCCTGATACCCAGCTGGGGGTCTTGGTGTGAGGGGCACCCAGGAAGCCCATGCTGCAGACTAGTCCCTCCTTCCCAGGGCCCCCCTCGCCAGGCCAGCTCCTCTCCTCCTCCTCCTCTTCTTCCTCCTCCTCACCTTGTCCCTGATCAGCTCCCAGTTGGCATCCGCCTCCCCAATCTGCAGGGTTTGGACCCCGCCGTCCATCTTGCAAGCAGCTGGACAAGGCCTAGAGGGGTCCAGGAGGGTGGCAAGAGAGCGTGGGCATGGGTCTGGGCAAGGCCAAGGGCATGGGGCTGGGCATGGAGGAGCTGTTCAGCGTCTGGGAAGATGTGCCCCCCCTCCCTGCAGGCTTGGAGCTGGGAGCAGCAGAAGGCAGGGCTGGCCTGTGAGGTCACAAAGGGCCCCCTGCCGCCATCACCCCAGGGGGCTGCCTCTGAGCACCACAGAGGGAGGGGGAGAGAGCCCTTCGAAGGCGGGCGGGTGGGCTTTGGTGCCGCCCTTGCAGGCGAGAAAGGAGGGTGAGTAGAGGAAAGATTTAAGCTGAATGTTGGAAGGTTCCGGACAGATAAGAGCAAGTCCTCCTTCACGCACCGCATAGTTAAACTCCAGAACTCCCTGCCACATGAGACAGCGATGGCCACCAGCTTGGGTGGCTTAAAAAGAGGATTAGACAAATTCATGGAGGAGGAGAGGGCTGTCGATGGCAGCAAGGCTTCCGGAGACCAATTTCTGGAAGCCGCAGGAGGGGAGAGTGGGGCTCTTTTGCTGGAATCATGCTTGGGGGGGGGGGTCCCATGTGGGCCTCTGGTTGGCCGCTGTGAGAACAGGGGGCTGGACTGGATGGTCACTCTTTGGCCTGACCCAGCACCTTCTTCTGATGCTCTTATGGCCAGCCTGGCTGCAAAAGCTGTTTCTTGGGCAACATATATTTGAGAAGGATCTAGAAAAGCACCGTACTGGGAGGCCCAAGACAACAACGACCCCCCCCCACCCGCCTGCTCTCATCAGGAAGTGGAGCAGCTGAGGAGGCCTGAGGTGAGTGGGGGGAGCAGCGGGCTGCAGCCCCCCACTTATCTAGTGGAATCTCAATTCAAAATAGCCCAAGAAATGGATGGGCAGAAGATGCAGACGCTAAGGGGGCAGGGCTGTCCCAGGACATGTCCCTGCCTGTTGGGGTGGGGACAAGATTTTGCCCCACACACCCAGGAGCCAATGGGCCTGGCATTAGAAAGAACTTGCTGACAGTAAGAGCTGTTTGGCAGTGGAATTTGCTGCCAAGGAGTGTGGTGGAGTCTCCTTCTTTGGAGGTCTTTAAGCAGAGGCTTGACAGGCATATGTCAAGAATGCTTTGATGGTGTTTCCTGCTTGGCAGGGGGTTGGACTGGATGGCCCTTGGGGTCTTCCAACTCTAGGATTCTATGGCCCTCCACCCCCATCTTCTGCCAGTTTAGGGGCTGCCACAGGGCCAGGAGGCCTGCCGCTCTCAGCTTTGGCCTCCAGGGGCAGCAGGAAGGAACTGCCAGGGGCTACTGCTGCCCTCCGTCCTGAGTCTCTCCTCCCCACCTATCCAAGGTCACTCTGCCAAGTAACAGAGCTGCCCCTCTAGGAGTTGGTACTTCGCCAAAAAAAGAAGACAAAATGCTTCATGGCAGTGGTTTTCAACCCATGTGCCATGGCACCCTGGGGTGCCTTGGATGATGCTCTGGGGTGCTGCAGACAACCCTGGCCTCGGTCCCTCTTTCTTTCCCTTCCTCCTCTGATGCCCTCTCACATCTCTCCCTCCCCAAGGCTTGCGTGGCTGTTTGTTGCAGCAGACCTGGCTATAAGCTCCCCAGATAAATTGTGCATCTGAGGTTGACCGGGGTGCTTGCCAGGCCCCTGTTTTCCCCAGACATGTCCTCTTTTTTTAGGGCAAAAAGCCCCCCATTCAGGTGGATTTTAAAATTTTGGCTAAATGTCTGGGTTCTTCATGAGAGCAAGAATTGTTACCAGGGCCTGTCTGGAGAGCGGAACCTTGAAACGCAGCTCTGGTTTCTAGCTGGCATAGGGGATGGACACAGCCAAGGCAGGGCAGGGGGACGGAGGAGGCTGGGGGCGGGTTCCCTTCTGCGATGTCCACTGGGACCTGCACCCAGTGCTACAGCTGGACAATGACTCCTTCCACCTGCTCCTGACTTGGGCCTGCCAGGCTGCCAAGGTGCCCGGTGAGCCACTGCTCACCAGGCACCTTGCAATGGAAGCGGACACGGAGCAATGGATTCAAACTTCAAGAAAGAAGATTCCACCTAAACATTAGGAAGAACTTCCTGACAGTAAGAGCTGTTTGACAGTGGAATCTGCTGCCAAGGAGTGTGGTGGAGTCTCCTTCTTTGGAGGTCTTTAAGCAGAGGCTTGACAGGCATATGTCAAGAATGCTTTGATGGTGTTTCCAACTCTATGATTCTATGATTCTGCTCCTTGGTGGTGCCTATTTATCTACTTGCACTGGTATGTTTTTGAACTGCTAGGCTGGCAGGAGCTGGGACAGAGCAGCGGGAGCTCACCCCGTCGTGTGGATTAGAACCACTGACCTTCCAATCAGCAAGCCCAAAAGGACCAGTGGTTTAGACCACAGCGCCACCCACCTAGATAAATAGGTACTGCTGCAGCGGGAAGGTAAATGGCGTTTCTGTGCACTCTGGTTTCCTTCACGGTGTCCCATTGCACGAGAAGCAGTTTAGTCCTGCTGGCCACATGACCCGGAAAGCTGTGGACAAACGCTTGCTCCCTCGGCCTGAAAGCGAGATGAGAGCCAGCCGCAACCCCAGAGTCGCCTTGGACTACTCAACCATTCAGGGCTCCTTTACCTTTACCTTTTTTGCCTTGGTGGCGCGCAGCCGCGGTCTCAGAGAGAGCTGAGGGGTGGGCAGGTTTCTGCAAAGGAAGGATCCGTGCCTTTTGTGCATGTAATACTCGGTGTTTAGGTCCGATTAATCAGCCCAGCAGAAGCCAGCCTGCTTCCCTCCAGATGCCTGTGACTGCCAGCCTCTGCAGAGCTGGAAGGGACCCCAAGGGTCATTTAGTCCAGCCCCTGCCAATGCAAGAATCTCAGCTAAACAAAGGTTCTTTTCTGCTGCTCCAGAGAAGCAGGCATGGAGCAATGGATTCAAACTACAAGAAAGAAGATTCCACCTAAACATTAGGAAGAACTTCCTGACAGTAAGAGCTGTTCGGCAGTGGAATTTGCTACCAAGGAGTGTGGTGGAGTCTCCTTCTTTGGAGGTCTTTAAGCAGAGGCTTGACAGGCATATGTCAAGAATGCTTTGATGGTGTTTCCTGCTTGGCAGGGGGTTGGACTGGATGCCCCTTGTGGTCTCTTCCAACTCTAGGATTCTATGATCCCTGAGGGGTGCCAACTTGAATAGAATATGGGAGGGGGGTCATGCAAGCCCCACCCCACATAATTGACGACATGTCACACAAGTGTGTTCTCTTTTTTGCTCTTCAGAATATGGCAACCCTCTTTATGGAATTTGAAGCTGCATCTCCATAAGGACATAGGAGAATTCCAACTGGATCCGGCCAAAGGCGGCCCACCTAGTCCAGCCTCCTTTCCTCACAGGGGTCAACCGGCTGCCCCAAACTGAAACCCACAAGCAGGATTCGAGCCCCAGAGCATTTCTCCCCTCCTGCATTTTCCAGCAACTGGCCTTCAGAATCACAGCTGCCTCCCGTCCTCTTGTAAAACCATCTAGGTGGGTGGCCACCCCTGCTTCTTGTGGGAGGGAGTTCCATAGTCACTTCACTGCGTGACTTTCTTTTTATACGTCCTGAATCTTCCCACATTCAGCTTGATCTCGCCACATTCTCCTGGGTGTAATCTTATCAGCTTCTATCCTGTCGCCTCTTCCCACCTTTTCTCTAAGCTAAAGTGTCCAGCCCAGGTACCTTTTTGAAGAGGATGGGGGGGCAGCCCATGCCCCCACCTGTCCCCACCCACCCCCTCCTGCTCTGAGCTTCCCTGCGGAGGCTGCCGACCCAGCCTGCCCCCAGCCGGAGCCTCCAGGATCACGTGACGCCTCTCTCTCTCCCCACCTGCCTCCACCTGCCTGCCACTTCCTCCCTCCTCTCAGTCTCCCTCTCACCTGGGCTGGGCTGAAGCCCCCTCACCCTCCCGGGACATCTTCCTGCTGCTGCTTCAGCGAGAAGGTGAGTTCCTCGTGGGGCCCTGGGGACCCGCAGGAGAGGGAGGGGAGGTCCCAGCCACCCCTTGGCACTTGGGGTCCTTTACCCTCACCCCAATAATTCTGTCTCCTGCATAGCTCCCCTACAATCTCTTTGCCAATTCCTTTCAGGCACCCACCCACCCCCTGTGGATCTGCCTGCCCCACAGAAATTGAGTGTCTAGCAGGCTGGCCTGGGAATGGGGCAGCCATGGGGAAAGAGACAGAGAGAGAGTCTGCCAGGGCCTCATGAGATATTCATGGCGCCACCTGAGACAGCAGCTGCCATGCTAGCCTCTCTCCCCCCCCCCCAAGATCCTGGCGGCCAGAGATGCAGTGGATGGACCACCTTAATTCCGTCCTTTGGAGTCTTTTCCAACTATTTTTAGTGCTTTGCAATATTGTACTTGCAGAAAAAGTTGGGTTTTAGTTGCTGCCACCTGCCCTGGGACCCCCAAGTAGTGGGCCAGTCTCACTGTAAATAGTGAAGTTGGAAGGGGTCCCAGCGGCCAACAACTCCAGCCCCCCCCCCAACAATGCAGGAATCCCCTCAAAAGCATCCCTGGCAGGTGGCCATAAAGTGCGATAAAGCAGTAATCAGAATAATGAAAGCAATCAGGATAATGTTCCCTGCCTCGCCAGTCTCTGAGAGGTGAGAGGTGCCAGGAGTTTCAGATCCATCTTTGGTTTCCTTGGGGAAAAGGTCAGCGGAGACAATGGTGTCTTTGGGCTATAGGATTTTATTTACACATATATACAACCTGAGTGAAGGAGGGAGGGGCTCCCAGCAGCAAGATCCCAGGAGATCTCGCGGCTGCAGGAGTCGCAGCTTTGTCTCCAGCGCAGAGAGAGAGCTGGTCTCTGGGTCTCCTGTCTCCTGGCTCAGCTCCCAGCCCAAAACTCTGCCTCTCGCTCTCCTACCTGGTGAGGTGAGGTGAGGTGGGGAAGACCCGTCTTGTGTGTCCTAGAGCACAAAGCAACTTCTTTGGAGATGCAAATTGCGACGTTTAACTGGCTAAGTCCAGCGCCCTGTTCTCACAGAGGCCAAATACTCCCAAGAACTCAGCAGTGCAGATAGACTGCATCTGCAGCTGGAGGTTCCACAAGGACATCCAAAGAGGCTCCAAATCAGGCCGGAGGGGGGACCATCCCGTCCAGCCTCCTGTCCTCACAGTTGACCAACCAAAAGCCTGTGGGAAACCCGCAAGCAGGATCTGAGCCCTTCTCTCTTCTGTGGTTTCCGGCAACTGGCATTTGGCAGCATCGCCACCTCTGACCGCGGAGGCAGGGCAGAGCCAAGCTGGTGGCCATCCATGCCTCCTGTGGGAGGGAGTTCCACAGCTGAACTGTGCCTTTGCTTCTCCCCACCAGGGAGCCTGTTTGCTGGTGAGGCTGATGCCACCCGTGACCACCTCTCCCTCCCTCCCTCCCTCCCTCTCTCTCTTCCCAGGTCTCAAGGCCCCCCACCCTAAGGAGATGGCGCAGGGCCCTGTGGACCACAAGGCCCTGGTGCTGGCGCTGAGTGGGGCCCAGGACTGGCTGAAGTCCCTGCAGCAGCGCCAGCTGGTGGGCCTGGCGGGGGCCCAGCGCTCCCTGGAGGAGGCCCTGGCAGCAGGGCTGCAGGAAGAGGAGCAGCTGTGGGCACGTGCCCGGGCAGAGCGCCTGCGGCTGCAAGGAGAGCTGGCCACCCTTCAGGACGCCAACGAGGAGGCGGCACGCGTGGGCGCGGCCAGGATCCAGGCCCTGCGGCAGCAGCTCAGCCACCTCCATACCTGCCTCCTGGCCACCCCAGAGGCAGCCCCCTCCGCCCAGAGGGCCCAGGAGGCCAGGGAGCTGCTTGCCCATGCCAGCGCTCTCTCCCTCCAGCTCACCTGGGCCCACTTCATGCCATCTCCACAGGGACGGCCGAGCTATGTCCTGGGGCAGCTCCAGCGGGAGGAGAGGGTCCTCAGCCTGGCCCCAAGCAAGATCCTGCCCAGGGGCAATGGAGAAGGGCACAGAGGAGACCCCGCCGTGCCCACGGAAGGGAGCAGCCAGGAGTGTAGCGACAAGGGGCAGGCAAGCGAGTGCTGCCCCTCGGAGCTGCCAGGGAGGGCCCCGTCTGCTGAGGCTGGGCTGGCATCCCGGGGGGAGATGTGCAGCTGGGCAGAGGGGATGGAGATGGGGGCTGTGGCAGAGGTTGCTGTGAGGGAGGCAGAGGGCAGCGAAGAAGCCCTGCCGGCAGTGGCGATGCCCACGGTCTCTGCAGGGGTGCCCCGGAGGTGCTTGCCAGGGGCTGAGGGAGTGGGTGGCACAGCAAGGCCAGGCCTGTCCCTTCCAGAAGGGTCCCTTGGCATGCCCCTGCCTTTGGAGCCTGCCACCCTCTTCCATGCCAGGGCGGTCTGGGTGCAAGAAGATGCCTCTGACAGCAGCAGCAGCGGGGAGACGGGGGGGTCAGGATCCTTCCGGGAGGTGGCCGTGCTGGGCAGCCGGGCGCCCTCAGCCAGGGGGCCCCTGCCCCGGTGGGCCTCAGCCGAGTCCCTGGGGCGGCTGTACAGAGCCAGGCGGGGAGCTGGGGGGCAGCTGGGGGGCAGTTGCCTGGAGCTGGCGGGGGCCGGAGCGGAGCGGGTCACCTTCCTCAAGGGGACCCGACTGGGGTGGGGTGAGCCCCCGAGCCCCCATTTAAAGTGCATCCCAGTCGTGCCCCACCACCTGGGACCCCCCAGCCCTCCCTGCAACCGGCTGGTGGGGCAGTGGGGGGCGTGGGGCAGCCAAGAGGGGCAGCTGTGCCTCCCGCATGGGCTGTGTGCCGCCCCCGCCGGCTCCCTCTTGGTGGTGGACTTCGGGAACCGCCGGCTGCAGGAAGTGGGGAGGGCTGGGGGGCGGGCCATGCCCTTGCCCGGGAAGGCCTACTTTGACGTGGCCCAGGGCAGGGGGGGCTGTGTGGCACTGACCAGCCCCTCTTGGCGCCGGGTGGAGCTGTATAGCTCCCGAGGCCGCCTCCTGCAAGCCCTGGCTGAGGGCTTCCAGAGCCCCCGGGGCATCGCCCTTGCCCCCCGGGGGGAGTTCCTGGTGGCTGACACGCGCCTGGGGGCGCTGCATGTCCTGGGGGTGTCCAGGGGCCGGCTGGTGCGGAGGGAGGCTGTGGGGGGCTTCGTCAAGCCCTACCTGGTGGCTACCAACAGCCGGGGGGAGGTGGCCGTCTCTGAGCGGGGGCTGGATGGGGGCTGTTGCGTTAAGGTGCTGGCCCCCACCTGGCACCTCCTGAGGGTGCTGGGTGGGCAGGGCCACCCCCCACTGCTCACCAACCCCTGGGGGGTCTCCCTGGACGAGGCCGGGCGGGTGGTGGTGGCCGACTGGGGGCGCCTCTCCCACGCCATCTTCTGCTACCCTCCACGAGGGCGGGGCTGGGCCGTGGCCACCGAGGGGTTAAGCAGCCCCCGGGGGGTTGCCCTTCTCGGCGAGCACCACCTAGTGGTGGCAGACAGCATGCACCACTGCCTGAAAACCTTCCAGTACTGTTAAAGGAGGGCTGGGGGGGGCAAGACGGGTTCCCCCACCCCACTCACTGTGGGGAGCAAGACCCCTTACTCCTGCTCCCCAAAACTGAGTAGGATGTTGTGCGGGTGCCCCACAATGTCTTATTACAGCAGGGAGAGAGAGCTGGGACCTCCCAGGACCGAGACACCTTTCTGCCTCCCCCCCCCACGGGACCCTTAAAAAGAGGCCCTAAGGAGTGGGTGCAGAGCTTGATTTCCTCTTGCTTGAGACTCTGGTGGCCTCAGTGGCCCAGGGGGGCTTCCATCAGCTTCAGCGGGTGGCCCAGCTATGCTTGTGTCTGGCCAGGGGGAACCTCTCTACTCTGGTAACCTCTACACTAGATTGCTGTTCTACGTGGGGCTGCCTTTGCAGATGGTTTGGGAAATTCAGTCGGTGCAAAATTCAGCAGTCAGCTTGCTCACTAAACTAGGGTCAGACAGGTTGAGCCTATAATGCCAATCCTGGCCCCATTGCCCTGGCCGCCCATTAGTTTCTGGGCCCAATTCAAAGTGCTGGTTTTGACCCATAAAGCCTCAGGGCCGCCTCTCTTCAAATGAACCGACCCGGAGTTCATCTTCCAAGGCCGTTTTTCATGTGCCTCCTCCTTGAGAGGTCTGGAGGGTGGCAACACAAAAACGGGGCCTTCTGTGCAGTGGCTCCCCGTCTGTGGGGTGCTCTCCCCAGGGAAGTTTGCCTGGCGCCTTCATTCTACACCTTTCCCCAGGTGACAGCGTTCCTCTTCTCCCAGGCCTTTGGCCAATTCGTATTCTGCAGCCCTTTAAATGTGTTTGTGTGAACTGTTATGATCATATTATTATTATGTCCTGCGTTATCATATACTGTATAAAGTACGTTCTAAATATTGTACCTTTGGATAAAGGGTGGTATATAAATTGAATGAATAAATAAATCCTTATTCTTGCTCTGTTTTTTGCATGTGGAACAATAGAATCATAGAATCATAGAGTTGGAAGAGACCACAAGGGCCATCCAGTCCAACCCCCTGCCAAGCAGGAAACACCATCAAAGCATTCTTGACATATGGCTGTCAAGCCTCTGCTTAAAGACCTCCAAAGAAGGAGACTCCACCACACTCCTTGCTAGCAAATTCCACTGCCGAACAGCTCTTACTGTCAGGAAGTTCTTCCTAATGTTTAAGTGGAATCTTCTTTCTTGTAGCTTGAATCCATTGCTTCGTGTCCGCTGCCTTTGAAAATGTCAGATTTGGCTTGATTTCTGTTGCATAGGATGAATTCTAACGCAGCCAGAATAGGAATAGACAAATCCGGGGGGGGGGGGGCGGTGGCGCTCTCAGTGGCTTCTGGCCCCGGCAGCTCAGCTCAGCTCTGCCTCCATGGTGGGAAGCAGCAACATGCCTCTGCACTTGGGATCCTGCTTCGGGGCTTCCTGTTGAGGCCTCTGGTTGGCCACTGAGCATTGCAATAGATCCGCGGCTAAACATCACAATACGTTAGATAGATCATGCTCGGGAGCGGCTGCCGAGACCACATAACACCGGTCTTGAAAGATCTACATTGGCTCCCAGTACGTTTCCGAGCACAATCCAAAGTGTTGGTGCTGACCTTTAAAGCCCTAAATGGCCTCGGTCCTGTATACCTGAAGGAGCGTCTCCACCTCCATCATTCTGCCCGGACACCGAGGTCCAGCACCGAGGGTCTTCTGGCGGTTCCCTCACTGCGAGAAGCCAAGTTGCAGGGAACTAGGAAGAGGGCCTTCTCAGTGGTGGCGCCTGCCCTGTGGAACGCCCTCCCAACAGATGTCAGAGGAAAACAACTACCAGACATTTAGAAGACATCTGAAGGCAGCCCTGTTCAGGGAGGCTTTTAATGTTTAATAGATTACTGTGTTTTATTCTTCTGTTGGAAGCCGCCCAGAGTGGCTGGGGAGACCCGGCCAGATGGGCAGGGTATAAATAATAAATTATTATTATTATTATTATTATTATTATTATTATTATTATTATTATTATTACTGACTCTGCTCCCCACCTTAGGGGAGGAAGAAGCAAGCAGCCGAGTTACATTGCCCGACCCGACAAAGCCTTGGCACGGCTCTGGCTAGTGTGAGAAGGGCACCAGGGCTTCATTCGACTGCTCGGCTGGGGGTCAGGAAGCCTCCTGCCCCCCAGCTGAGAAAGCCCAGATACCTCTCCAGGACACGTCAGCCGGAGGGGCGGGGCGGGGCAGGGGGGGGGGCTTCCTCAAAGGTTCAGGCAGGCAGGTGGAGCTTTTGAGGGTACTTGCCCAGGACCTTCTCAGGCTCTGTCCATCGGCCTGTGCCTTTGCCCTCCCCCAAAAGCCGGCAATTTGGAAGAGGTCTGGAACAGGTATTCTGACCCGAGTGCCACACCGGTTCCAGAGCATTGGTCACTATATCGCCCCCGGTTCTACCAAGGACAGTTGCTTTGCCCCGGGCCCTGGCAACCCTTGCTAGGCCACTCACTGCACGCGAGGACGTTCCCCCCCCCTTTGTGTCCTCCCCACACACCCCCTTCCAACAGATGCCAGGGCAAGAATGTTTCCAGAGTTGGACCTTTATTGATGGTGGGAGTTCTGCAAATCAAGGTGAGCCACAGGGATCCCTGGAGAAGCATCGAAGCACCGGGATCAGCATCTCAGCATCGGTGGCCCCAGCAAGGAGGAGATGCCCCCCCCCGTAGAATGGCTGGCTGGCTCCCAGAGGCAGGGAGGGGGTTTGGGGCAGGGAGGGGGCTATCCTGCAAGGGAAAGAGGGAGGGACCTCTCCCTCCCACCAGCCATTTTTGGTATCCAGTGGTTCCAAAGTCACTTGTGGCAAGTCATTCAAGAAATGGTCAAGAGACGAATGAAGGCAGCGCACGGTCACAGCACCAGGGGTGGGGGAGGGGCTGGCCCCCGTCAGGCACCCAAGGGCCACGGGGTCCAAAGGCAGGGCTTGAGCCAGGGACCCACGGAGAGGTGGGCTAGGTGTGTTTCTTGGGGTGGGCTTGCAGAGAAGTCCCCTGTGCTTTTTCTCCAAGGGCCACCAATAGCCCGCCTTGGCCTTGCATGGGGTTGGGCTAGATGACCCCCGTGGTCCCTCTCAACTCTACAAGTTCTGAAACACAACCATTGGGGCCCAGAAGGGAAAGAAGGCGAGAGCCTGCAATAGCCAGCCCCGCTCTGGAGAGCCAGAGGCCGCCTCCACTTCTGGTTGGGCCTAGAGGCAGCGGGGGGGGGGGGGTCCTACTGTTGCACAGGTGGAGCGCGACCCCTCTGGGGTGGCCTCCCACTGATATGGCCCCCTCAACTGCACCCCAGGGCGAAGCAAGCGCCACCTCCCAGTAAGGTGGTTAAGGCAAGCCTGGCATTGGACCTCAAGCCAGTAAAAGACACTCTGTACATGCCCAGCCTTCCTCTAGCCACAGAATTTGGCTCTTCTCCAACCCCAAACACAATTTCCGCAGCCCCAGAGTTCAAGTTCAGGAGCTGGTAACTCTCTTCATGTGTGTGCTCCTATTCTGTCCACCTTCCCAAACTGACAGCCATGGGAGAAGTGTCTCCTATCTTTGTGCTATGCAGCTGGCCTGGATTTCTGCCTTCCGGTCTCTGCCCCCAGACCACCAGCCTAACCCGCACCCCACAACCCGTTTCCTCACTAGTGCCATCCTGGGAGAGGCACCCCCAATTGGTGGCAGTGCCCGTCACCAAGGCCTTTGCGCATTAGCAGACCCGCTCATGAAAATGCCCCTGCCCCCCTCAGCGCCTGTCAGAGGGGCGTCTCCTGCTTGTAGTCGTAGCCGCAGGTGGGGCCCTCGAACTGCAGCTTGATGGCCGCCTTGAGGTGCAGGTGGGGGTCCAGGGTGTCGATAGAGAGGAGCAAGGGGCTCCCCACGGCCTCCCCGTTGTGCTTGTCCTGAGCCACTGTGGGTCGGGGCAGGGCGGCGAGGGCTACCTGGCGCCGGCGAGGCAGTGAGTGCTGTTGGATCTGCTGGGCGAAGCTGAGGGTGTCCACGGGGACCGTCTGCGCGGTGGCCAGCGAGTGGAAAGTGGAGGATGTGGCGGCGCCCGAGGAACAGAGGGAGGCCTGCGACTTGGGGTGCTCGCCTGCCGCTGAGTCCAGCGAGGCCGAGGGGGAGCTGCCCACGGAGCCCGGGGAGCCGGGCACAGCCCCATGCCCCTCCAGCAGCCGCAGGACTTCCCGGTGGCCCCGCTTGGCCGCCACACGCAGCGGGGTCCGGCCGGCTCTGTCAAGGACGCCAGGGCTGGCGCCATGCTCCAGCAGAACTTTTGCCACCGCTGCCTGCCCCTCCTGGGCGGCGATGCCCAGAGCCGTGGCCCCCTGGTTGCAGGCATGGTCAGGATGAGCCCCACCCTCCAGCAGCAGCCGGGCGATCTGGGCGTGGCCCCTCCAGGCGGCCAGGTGCAGGGCAGAACGCCGCTCCGTGTCCAAGGCGTCGATGTCGGCCCCGTAGCTCAGCAGCAGTTGGGCCGCCTCGGCGTGGCCCTGCCAGCAGGCCACGTGCAGGGCTGAGCGCCCCTGGGCATCCTTCCCCTCCAGCCCGGCCCCATTCTCCAGCAGCAGCTCCGCCATCTCCAGGCGCCCCTCGAGCACCAGCAGGTACAGCATGGGGCGCCCCTCGGCGTCCGAGAGGTTGACGTCGGCCCCCTTGCGCAGGAGCAGCTCGGCTGTGGCTCGGTGGCCCCCCAGCATGGCCAGCAAGAGGGCGGAGAGCCCGTCGTAGCCCTGGTGGTCGATGGGGGAGCCGCGGTCCAGCAGGAGCTGCACGGTGTCCGTGTGGCCCTCCTGGGCAGCCAGCATCAGGGGCACCCTCCCGTCCCGGTTCGTTTCTGCCACACGGGCCCCGGCCTCCAGGAGCGCGGCGCATGTCCTGGCATGGCCCTGCCAGGCAGCTAGGTGCAGCGGGGTCCAGCCCAGGGCGTCCCGGTGGTTCTCGTCCAGGCCTCTCTCCAGCAGCGCCCGAACCACCGCCTCGCTGCCCTGACCAGCGGCCACACCCAGCGCCGTGCGGCCCTCACCGTCCAGCCCGTCGACGGCCGCCCCCCAGAGCAGCAAGGTGTCCACCACGGCCCGGTGGCCCATGGAGGCGGCTGCCAGTAGAGGGGCACAGCCAGCCCCGTCGGCCTCGTCCACGTCCACCCCAGCCTCCAGCAGCAGCTCCACCACGTCGGCGTGGCCCTCGTAGGCGGCCACAAGCAAGGGGGTCATGCCATCCCGGTCCTTGTGCCCTGGGAACGCCCCGTAGTCCAGGAGGAGCTCCACCACCTTGGCGTAGCCGCGGCTGGCAGGCACACACAGGGCCGCCACTGACAGGGCCGTGCGCCCATCTACGTCGGCGTGGTCCACGTGGGCTCCGTGCGCCAGCAGCAGCCCCACAATCTCCCGGTGCCCCATGTAGGCCGCCGCAATGAGTGCCGTGCGCCCCTCGGTATCTGCCCGGTTGAGGTCAGCTCCGTGCTCCAGCAGGGTGGCCACAATCTCCTCGTGGCCTCCCCAGGCTGCCGCCCTCAGCGCCGTCCTGCCTTCTGCATCGGCACAGTCCACGTTGGCGCCGGCTCGTAGCAGGACCCCCACGGCTTCACTGTGGCCCCCCCAGGCGGCTGCCCGCAGCGCTGTCCAGCCCTCCCGGTCAGGGCGGTCCACTTGGGCGCCGTGCGCCAGCAAACAGAGCAGGACTTTGGTGTGGCCCTGGCGGGCGGCCAGGGTCATGGGCGTCTGCCCGTGCCGATCTGGGACCTCGGCCTGCGCCCCACGTGCCAGGAGGAGACCCGCCACCTCGTGGTTGCCGCTGTGAGCGGCGCTGGCCAGCAGGGTGCGCCCTGTGACGTCCCGCTGGTTGACGCTGGCGCCGTTTTCCAGGAGCAGTCGCACTGAGTCCTCCCTCTCGAGGGCTTGCTGAAGGGATGGTCCAGGCCCCTGCGAGCCCATTCGTGCCCCTGCCAGCACCAGAAGCTCCAGCACCATGGGGGCCAGGGGCAGAAGCAGTGCCTCCTCCGGCTCCAGGCAGCGCTCGACGGGCGCCCCGCACCACACCAACCACAGCGCCAGCTGCCAGGCCTCCATGCCCAGTTCGGCGTGCAGCAGGTGGTGCGCCAGCTCATGCACTTGCTCGGGCAGCAGCGCAGGCGCACGACACGAGGTGCTCATGGCGAGGGAGGCGTGCCCGCGGGCCGGGCAGCAGAGGTACCTCTGGGTGCAGTGCTTGACGTCGCAGAGCCACTCGGCGAAGCTGGCATGGAAGAGGATGCAGGTGCCACCGGGTCCCTGGTGGAGCAGCGGCGCTAGGGATGCCAGCCAGCCCTCAAATTCCTCCCGGGGCACCGGGCGGCGAGTCCACACCGCGGCGTACAGCTCCGTGGGGCGCAAGGGGCGCGGTGCGGCCAGGAGGGCCTCCAGCAGGGGGCGGACAAGGGCAAAGTCCTGGCCTGGGAAGAGACGCTGGCACAGCCAGAGGTAGAGGCCGTAGAGGGTGCCGGGGATGTGGCGCACCTCGCGCAGGGTGACCAGCTCTCCCGCCACGCCGTCCAGCACCCGCTCCAGGTACAGAAGGCACCCGTTGCTCTTGATGTGCAGCTGGCTCAGGGCCTCGGCCGTGTCGCGGGTCAGGTGGCGCCGCAGGGGCTCCTCCCGGTCCAGCCGCGCCAGGATGTACTGCTGGACGTCGCAGACCACCGGCTCCCGGCGAAGGTCGTCCAGGCAAAGGCGCCGGAACCCTGCGGGGTGGGGAGGGGAGAGGCGAGGGGTGAGAAGGGGCTGGGCCACCCCTGAAAGCCCCCCACAAAAATGTGAGCCCCCCCCCAAAAGTGGGGGTAGCATGCCAACAGTTGGCTGCACTTGGCACCCACTGGGGAACCCTGGAAGGTGCCACGAAATAGTAACAATATTCTTTATATGCCATCTTTTCCTCAGGGCTCACCAATTACTGTGCCAAAAGCTTTAAAAATACGAAATATTACGGTTACATTGTGGTTTTATTTTGTATTTTTATGCTGTGAACTGTCTCGGGATCATTATAGATCAGTGCTTCCGAAACTTGGGTCTCCAGCTGCTTTTTATAATTTTTATTAAACTTTCTGTTTTACAATTTAAAATACTCATTTTACATCCTTAAGATACCAGTGACTTCCCTTCTTCTCTTTCCATGGTTCATTTTACATATCACACATCCCTGCATATTTTACAAAAACTACTCCATTATTGCATCCACCAAAACTTCTTTACCCTGTTGAATTTATCTTAATCCTGCCAGCATTTCCAGCCGTACGCAATTATCTCCCATATATTCAACAGAAGTTTTCCAATTGGAGATTGGTTCTCCAGCTGTTTTTGGACGACAACTCCCATCATTCCAATCTATCAGGATGAGTGGTTAGGGAGGATGGGAACTGTAGTCCGGAAATAGCTGGAGACACAAGTTTGGGAAACACTGCTCTACATTATCATATTGTAAAACTGGAAGGTACCTTGAGGGTCATCCAGTCCAACCCCCTGCAATGCAAAATAATAATAATAATAATAATAATAATTATTATTATTATTATTTATTTATACCCCACATGCTCTACCAACTGAGCTATCCCAGATGAAGGGTGATAAGCAACTTTAATGGAGATTAATGTTAAAGAGAAATTAGCTGCAAATCAGGCATTTAAGGGGGTTGGACTAGAGGACCACTGGGGGTCCCTTCCTCTCTACAATTCTCTGAAGCCATTTCTGAAGAGCTGTCACGGTTTCAGAGGCCCAGGCGGAAACAAGTCCACATCCCCCTCCCCTCCAGCCGGGTCTCCCCCTCACCGTTGAAGAGGCGCAGCACCCCCTTGCTGTGGGAGCGAGCAGTGCAGACCAGGAGCAGCCAGGGGGCAGAAGCTGTAAGTGGCTCCCCAGGAGCTGGGCGATGGTCCGGCTGGGCCCCGGAGGGGGGGCTCGCTCCTCTTCACAGCACTCAGCCTGGCCGGCGTCCAGAGCGTCCACCACCAGCAGGAGGGGCTTTGTGGGGGGCGGCAGGTCCAGCAGAGGGAGGAGGATGGCCCTGTGGATTGAGGAAGGAAGGAAGGAAGGAAGGAAGGAAGGAAGGAAGGAAGGAAGGAAGGAAGGAAGGAAGGAAGGGAAAGAGGGGGGGCACACAATGTGAATATTGCAAATGGGGTACACCCAGAGACATTATTTCCTATGTGGTAGACTTGTAAAGGTTATGTGTGGTAGACTAGCAAAGTGATGCTTAAAATTCTACAAGGCAGGCTTAAGCAGTATGTGGACCGAGAACTCCCAGAAGTGCAAGCTGGATTTCGAAGGGGCAGAGGAACCAGAGACCAAATAGCAAACATGCGCTGGATTATGGAGAAAGCTAGAGAGTTCCAGAAAAACGTCTACTTCTGCTTCATTGACTATGCAAAAGCCTTTGACTGTGTCGACCACAGCAAACTATGGCAAGTTCTTAAAGAAATGGGAGTACCTGATCACCTCATCTGTCTCCTGAGAAAACTCTATGTGGGACAAGAAGCTACAGTTAGAACTGGATATGGAACAATTGATTGGGAAAGGAGTACTCCTTGGGAAAGGAGTACGACAAGGCTGTATATCAGGCAACCCCCAAACTTCGGCCCTCCAGATGTTTTGGACTACAATTCCCATCATCCCTGACCACTGGTCCTCTTAGCTAGGGATCATGGGAGTTGTAGGCCAATACATCTGGAGGACCGCAGTTTGGGGATGCCTGCTGTATATTGTCTCCCTGCTTATTTAACGTATATGCAGAATTCATCATGCGAAAGCTGGACTGGATTAATCCCAAAATGGAATTAAGATTGCCGGAAGAAATATCAACAACCTCAGATATGCAGATGACACAACCTTGATGGCAGAAAGTGAGGAGGAATTAAAGAACCTTTTAATGAGGGTGAAAGAGGAGAGCACAAAATATGGTCTGAAGCTCAACATCAAAAAACCAAGATCATGGCCACTGGTCCCATCACCTCCTGGCAAATAGAAGGGGAAGAAATGGAGGCAGTGAGAGATTTTCCTTTCTTGGGCTCCTTGATCACTGCAGATGGTGACAGCAGTCCCGAAATTAAAAGACGCCTGCTTCTTGGGAGAAAAGCAATGACAAACCTAGACAGCATCTTAAAAAGCAGAGACATCACCTTGCCGACAAAGGTCCGTATAGTTAAAGCTATGGTTTTCCCAGTAGTGATGTATGGAAGTGAGAGCTGGACCATAAAGAAGGCTGATCGCCGAAGAATTGATGCTTTTGAATTATGGTGCTGGAGGAGACTCTTGAGAGTCCCATGGACTGCAAGAAGATCAAACCTATCCATTCTTAAGGAAATCAGCCCTGAGTGCTCACTGGAAGGACAGATCCTGAAGCTGAGGCTCCAATACTTTGGCCACCTCATGAGAAGAGAAGAATCCTTGGAAAAGACCCTGATGTTGGGAAAGATTGAGGGCACTAGGAGAAGGGGATGACAGAGGACAAGATGGTTGGACAGTGTTCTCGAAGCTACGAACATGAGTTTGACCAAACTGCGGGAGGCAGTGCAAGACAGGAGTGCCTGGCGTGCTCTGGTCCATGGGGTCACGAAGAGTCGGACACGACTAAACAACTAGACAACAACAACAAATAATAATAATAATAATATTTTATTTATACCCCGCCCTCCCCAGCCAAGGCCAGGCTCAGGGCAACTACCACTAGATATAAAACAACTGATTAAAATACAACTTAAGAACAACATTAAATACATTAAAATTAAAATGCAGCCTCATATGGAAGGAAAAAGAAAAGGGGGAAATAATTTACAATGGAAATATAATGAATTGGAAAAAAATGTTTAAAAGTACTTTTCAAAAAAAATCCCAGAGTCCTTTCTTTTGGGGATAATTCAGACTGAAATTCCCAGGTTCTTTATGTTTGCCAATCCTGCGGCACGTGTTCTGTTAGCCCATAAACGGAAAACGAGCGAGATGCCAACTTAAGGGGACGGAATATGCGCAGCTTGCAGACTTAACATAGAACAAGGAGAACACACGTTTAGAGAAGAGTGGGAAATGTTTGTTGAAGATATGGGGGGGGGTTGTGTACAGCTAAAAATGTGGGCAGCATTAAGATCAATTCAACAGGGGTGTGTGGCGTGTTCGGGGCTTTTTAGTTTGGAGAAAAGGTGAGTTAAGTGGTGCCAGGATGGAGAGGGAGCCCTTGGGCTCAGAATGGGTATCTGCTTGGCCCCCGTGCAGAGTGGATTTGATTTAAACCTTCTTTTTTTTACAGAAAGACTCGTTCTTGCTGGTCTAAGCTCAATATTTACAATGAGATGAAGGTTTCATTTTTGGAATAATAAATTTCCAGAGTAGTTTTTACACTCATATCAAAAATTACTGATGTGGTTATACTATCAGAAATACATACACAGACAGATAATTATGAAATTACCCATTTCCTTAATAACAATTTATTTAACAAAAACAATAATGTTATAGCAAATGTATCCATGTTGGTTAACTGATGTGGTTAAACAAACAAACAAAAAACTGAGTCTTAGGACACATGAAAAACAAATCCTTATTTCCTAATGAAAAGCCTTTGGACTACAATGTAACTTAAATAGAAAACTATCTTTAGAATGATTTTTCCTCCAAAAGCATTCTATTTTAAAAATACAATTTAAATTTTTAAAAATCCATTTTTTTAAAATGATTGATTTTTATCCCCCCTGCCCCCTTGAGAGCCAGCCCTCTTCTGAGGCTTTTATGGAGCCTCCAGGTCTAGAGGCAGTCTACCTCAATTTCCCGGTATTCTGAGGCGAGAACCAGGCTTGATGGGCCTGATCCAGGAGGAGGGGATCCTGCCCTCTGGACAGTGGGGCAGGGTGGGGGGAGGCTCTCTCTCTCTCACCTGCGAAAGGCTTCGTCCGGGTCCTTCTTGCACTGCGCGTTCTCCAGGGTGCTCTGGGCATCCGCCCGGCTGAGACGCTCGCCGTACCCGGGCAGCAGTGGGCATTGCTGGATCTGCGCCACCAGCCGGAGAAGGAAGCCTCGGGGGGAGCAGGTGGTGCCATCATGGGGCTGGCAGAAGTGCCAGGCCAAGGCGCTCTCGCCCAGCCCCACCCGGCGCCCCACCTCGGAGGTGGGCCACAGCGCCTCAGTGCACAGGGCCGTCTTGCCGCTGCCAGGGCCCCCCGTCACCAGAACCCCCCCGCCCCCCTCCAGGCTGAGCGCCAGCCGGCCCAGCGCCCACTCCCGGCAGTAGAAGGGCTTGCCCTGAAGCAGGCTCCCAGAGGGCTCCATGCCAGGCCGGGGGCATGGCGGGGTCCGGGCGGTAGTGACACCGAGGGAGGGGTCAGGGTCGGTTCCACGGGCGAGATGGGGGGCTGGAAAGTAGGGTGGGGGAGAAGCCTAGGAGAGAAAGAGAGTGGGGGGGAGTTAGGCCAGGTGACTGTGGGGAAGGGCCACAAGGTCAGAACACCCGCTTGGCATGCAGAATGTCAATCCAGGCAGGGAGAAAGACCCCTGCGTCTGAAACCCCACTGCTGCCAGTCAGAGTAAGCAATGCTGAGTTTCCCCCAGGGCCTGACTCAGCAGGCAGCTTCCTCTGTTCTGTTACCAAGCAGCTTTTCCTAAAGAACTAGAAGGACTAACAGGAATGGGGGACTTGGAAGGGACCCCGAGGGTCATCTAGCCCAACCCGCTGCAATTCAGGGCCCTTTTGCCCAACCCGCGGCTTGAAGCCACCACCCTGAGGATCTCGCGCTCTGCTGAGCTTCATCTCAGAGGCAAGGGCTGGTAGCTGAGTGGGAAAGCAGAAGGTCCCCGGTACAACCCCCAATGGGCGGCATCGTTGGGAAGGCCGGGGAGGGGCTCCCTGCCCCAAATCCCAGAGAGAAGCTGCTGCACCGGATGGGCTGGGTGCCTAACTCAGCCTAGGGGAGCTTTCTGTGGCCCCAGGGCTGAAAGGAAAGGCTTTCCCTCAGGGGCAAAACACCTGCTTGGAATGCAGAAGGAGCTCTGGAGAGCAACTGGTGCCGGTCAGAGCAGGCTCCACGGAGCTCAATGGAGTCCAGGGTCTGAGTCTGACAGTCCCACCCATGGCACCCCTCCTCCCCCCCCGCCTCCAGGCCCCCTCCCCCCCTCCGGCTGACCTTTGCTGCCAGACTCTCCCCCTCCTGCTGCTGCCGGCCTCTTCCTTCTGCGGGCACCCAAGGGCCCCGGCCAGGCAGGGTGCTCAGGGCGGCTGCCTCAGCAGGAGCAGCGGATGCTGATTCATCCCCCCACCCCACCCCACCCCACCCCGAGCAGCCGGGCCAGTAACCCCCTCCTGCCCAAGGTGCTCTTGCTGTAGACGCCCGGCTTGGGGGGGGGGGCACCCAGCCAGCCAGGGAGGCGAGCAGGATGCCGACTCCCTCCCTCCCCCCTATCAGAGAGGAGATTCCCCCCCAAGCGAGGGAACCAGGATGTGCTTCCGCACCCCCAGCCCTGGAGCTTAACCCCCCCCCAAGTGTTCAGGAAGGAAAGGGGTGTTACATGCAGGGCGGGGGGGGGCGCACCATCCAGGCCGGGCCAGTCCCTCCCTCCCTCCGCTGCAGTCAGACATGCCCAGCCGCACCTTGTGCAATGGGGAGGCACTCCCTCTGCCCCCCCCCCACCGCGGTATTTACCGGTATAGGAAAGGAGGAGCAGGAAAGGGAGGGGGGGAGGCTGCCCAGGGCGAGTCTTGCATGGTCTTGCCCTGCACGGAGCAGGAAGCCCGGGGGGGGGGGGAGAGCGGGCTCCGCAAGCCGAGGAATGCAGGATCCTTCCGGGGAGGGGGGAGAGCAAGACGGCCTCGACTTTCCCTCGGAAGCTTTGAAATGGGGCCATTTCGCGGAACGGGGCCGGAGGGCTTGTAGGGTGGGTGAGTGGGTGGGGGTGCGGAAGGGGACACCCGGTGGGGTGGGGGTGGGGGGTGGGGGCTGGCAAGGCGAGACGAGGTGAGGACCGGCCAGCCCTGCAGGGAGGCGGAGCTCAGCAGAGGAATGGGGGGGGCTGAAGGGGGCAGGAAATAAAGACCCCCCATTCGCACTAGGGAGGGAGCAAAGAGCTCAAGGGAGGGGGAGAAGTGGACGCCTGTCTGTCGGGGGGGGCTGCAGAATGGGCAGCTTTTACGGGGGGGGCTCCTTTGCTGGGGGAGGGGCGCTGCAAGGTGGGCGCAGGGAGGGGTAGGGGCCAGATTTTATCTTTCTACCCCCCCCCCCCGGCAACGTGTCCTTCTCTCCCCGCCCCAATCCGGCTTACCTGCTCCTCCTCCTCCTCCTCCTTCTTCCTCGGCTGGCTGGGCAGCCGCCAAACTTCCGCTCGCTCCGGCCGGGAGACAGGAAGGGGGAGGCGGCCCCGCGGGGATCCCCCCTCCCCCCTCCCTCCATCTGTGCACGAGCGCAGGCGGACACGGCGGGGGCGAGGGCACCTCTGAGCGCGTGCGGAGCGCCGCGCCTCCTCACGCCGCCCAGAAGGAGGCTTCTGCAAAGGCCGGCGCGTTTCCTTGGGAGTAAATCCCCTGCCGGCCATGGGGCGCCCCAATGGCAACAGGACAGGACAGGACAGGACGGCGATGGTGGAGGTGCTGGTCTGGCAAGGGATTGGGACCTGGCTCTGCAAAGGGGTCCCCGGGTGGGGGGTGACAATGCCTGGATTGGCCCGAAATGGCTCTGGACTGCGCGCGGAGGTCAGGGTGGGGGGCTGCAAGATCACTAAATAAAAGTCAAAAAAGCCCCATCCTTTCCTCTCTCTTTTTATGATGATATATTCTTAAAATGTAAAGAATTATAATCTCGTTCCATTATTTACTTATTCCCTAAAATTTGCACACCGCTTGATTGTAAAAAAACAACAACCTCAAAGCGCTTTCCAAAAAAACATTTTAAAAACGCAATGAAATTACTGTATCCATTAGAAGAATGAGGAGCAAGAATGTAAGACTTTTGGAAAGCTGAAACAACAACAGGCTGGAAAAAACAGCTCCAGGCTGGCATTGACTTCGCAAGCGTGGGGGGGGGGGTCTTGTCTGCAGTAGAAGATGCTGGAAGAGTCCTGCAAAAGCGCCCTCTGGTGTCATGTGGCAGGGAGTTCCAAAGTGCAAGGATTGCCCACTGAAAAATGGAGTGCTTACAAAAGCACAAGGGGCATCATTCTGCCAGTCAAAGGGGTCGTGAGTAGCTGGCACGAGGTCACCCACTGAGCTTCAGGGCCAGGGGTGGGGTGGGGGTGGGATTTGAACCCTGGTCTCCCAAGTCCTGGTCCCACACTCTGATTGCTGCAACACACTAGCTAACCCCCCAGACTGGCATTTCAATGGTTACCAGGAGACCCAACCCAGAATCGCCTTTGCCACTTATTCCAGACCCTGAATGTGAGAATGAAACCAAGCTTTACCCAAGGAAATGAAATTCTAGAAAACACACTGGCTTCTGAACCTGCTTGTATTCCTGGCCATTTCCCCTTGAATCCAGTGGCAGTGAGTTCCACAGCTCTTGCGGCTTTTGTGGACCCTCCGCTCCTTTGCTTCTGTCTTCCTGCCTTTCTGCAGGGGCCTTGCAAGATCCTGTTTGTCCTGGTCAAGATGACGGCAGGCCCGGACTCTGGCTTTGGGCCAAAGTGGGTGGGACAACCCATCTGCTCAGTGATCCTGTCTGAAACCGGGATGCAGACGCTTTGTCCCGAGTCTCCGGGAAGGAAGCGGAGGCACAAAACAACCGGATATCCTCTGGAGAAGGGCCAGGGGGGCAGGAGAAGCAGGTCTCTGGGGGGGAAAGAGGCCCAGAGGGTGGGATTGGGGTGCTTTGAGGACACACCTCTCCCCGCTGCCGAATGTCGGGGGAAAGGGCTGTAGAGAATTGTAGAGCTGGAAGGGACCCAAGGGGTCATCTAGTCCAACCCTCTGCAACACTCACACGCAGGTGTCCAGGCTGGACCATTGGCACACAGGGAGGCCTGGGACCGCTTGTCACTTATCTCTCCCTAGCATCCTTTCACAGAGCACATTGTTAAACTGTGGAACTCCCTTCTGCAGGAGGCAGGGATGGTCAGCAACCCAGATGGCTTTAAAGTGGCCTGGGCAAGTTCATGGAGGAGGAGAGGGCTCCGTATTTTTATTCCCACCTTATACTTGCTGTTATGGAAAATTCCAGGTGCAAGGCTGCTCAGCCACCTTGCTTGCGGGCAGAGCCCACGGGTCCCTGCAGAACAAAGAAGGGAGTCCAGCCACCAACCAGAGCAAATTGCGTAGACCAGGCACCCCCAAACTCAGCCCTCCAGATGTTTTGGGACTACAATTACCATCTTCCCCGACCACTGGTCCTGCTAGCTAGGGATCATGGGAGTTGCAGGCCCAAAACATCTGGAGGGCCGCAGTTTGGGGGTGCCTGGCGTAGGCCAAAGTTTATTGCGCAACAGGTTCAAAGAGGAATTGAACCCAGAGCAAGGAGCGACATTGACTTTTAAAACTTCCCACCACATCCCAGGATACAGTTCACACAGCATCATTGATACATCATCTTTACATCACTGACGTGTCACCAAAGGGGAGGGGTAGACAGGGGCTACACTAGCAAACCTGTCCAGACAAGTCCTTGGTTCAAGATTAGCATAAGCCGACATGTCAGGGCCAGACCCAGGTAAAAGATTAGCATAGGCAAACACCTCTGAAGCAGCCATCCCCAAACTTCGGCCCTCCAGGTGTGTTGGACTACAATTCCCATCTTCCCTGACCACTGGTCCTGTTAGCTAGGGATCATGGAAGTTGTAGGCCAAAACATCTGGAGGGCCGCAGTTTGGGGGTGCCTGCTCTGAAGTTTCACCCCCTCCCCAAAAGACAATAGAATTTCCTTTGCATGTCTGGACCCCTTGGCAAGTCTGGTGATTGGCCAACAATCAGCTCAGCAATTGTCACCTCTGGGCACTTCCTGGAATCCCCTTTTCAAGGGCAAAATAGCATTGGAATGGAGGAAACTGGCAAAGGAGTTGATTTTATATGATTTTTAAAGCTAGGTAACTTCCCTCAGCTGTCAAGTCGAAAGGATACATTGATGCATAATATTTGTAACATTTAACAAATGTAAAGATGTGCCCCCCCTCTGATTTCTGTAACACTTCCTGTTTTATATGCCATACTTTAATACAATAAGCCTCTATTTCACTTATCATTGTTTTCATTCTGCTGCTCATAATTCGAACCCTGCCCATGTTTTCATTTGACCATAACAGTTCTTCAAATAGTCCCCAACGGATCTCTCCACTCTTCCAAGAACACTTTGTCTCTTTTGTTTCTTGTTTTTGCTCTCCATTTCCGCAAAGTCCATCAACTTTTGAATCCATTCCTCTTTAGTTGGGGCTTCGCCGCCTTCCTGTTTCTGTGCAAAGGGCCAGTTCAGTGCAAAGGGCCAGGGGGAGGACTTCCAGCGCACAAGGAGTTAACTGCTGGCAAGCTGCTCCTTCCCTGCCAAAGGAGGAGTCACTCTCTGCATGTCCAGGCAGCAGCTCCAGGCCCACCTGCCTGTGCATGTCTCCTCAGAAGTAAGCAAGCCCTGATGGACTTACTTCTACAGTAGACTGGTGACTGGGAGCGGCCGCCGAGACCACATAACACCAGTCTTGAAGGACTTACATTGGCTCCCAGTACGTTTCCCAGCACAGTTCAAAGTGTTGGTGCTGACCTTGAAAGCCCTAAATGGCCTCGGTCCAGTATACCTGAAGGAGCGTCTCCTCCCCCATCGTTCTGCCCGGACACCGAGGTCCAGCACCGAGGGCCTTCTGGCGGTTCCCTCGTTGCGAGAAGCCAAGTTGCAGGGAACTAGGCAGAGGGCCTTCTCAGTGGTGGCACCCGCCCCGTGGAACGCCCTCCCATCAGATGTCAAAGAGAAAAACAACTAGAAGACATCTGAAGGCAGCCCTGTTTAGGGAGGCTTTTAATGTTTAATAGATTATTGTATTTTAATATTCTGTTGGAAGCCGCCCAGAGTGGCCGAGGAAACCCAGTAATAAATGATAATGATAATAATAATAATAATAATAATAATAATAATAATAATAATTCAATCATTATTATATTCCAAATCTGTGACTATGAGAAATGCAGTTCCTTCCTCTGGAGAGAAACCAGTCAGTCTCTGCTGGGTCCTAAATGCCACTGGAACTGAGAAGATGGATACAACAAAGTGATGTCTTGTGAATTTCTAGAGTTTTCCCATTGAGCCTGTACATAGATACAGTTAACAGGGAATTGCTAGATTTGGTTCTGACCCTTCCCCTGTTTTCCTTTGTTGGAGACCTGGGGCTTAGAGGGGAGTCAGGGGCTCCTCCTGCAAACTGAGCTGAGCTTCCCTTGCAGATGCCTTTGCAGATAAAGGTCAAGGGACCCCTGACCATTAGGTCCAGTTGTGACCAACTCTGGGGTTGCGCGCTCATCTTGTGTTATTGGCCGAGGGAGCCACTGTACAGCTTCCAGGTCATGTGGCCAGCATGACAAAGCCGTTTCTGGCAAACCAGAGCAGCGCATGGAAACACCGTTTACCTTCCAGCTTGAAGCGGTATCTATTTATCTACTTGCACTTTGACGTGCTTTCGAACTGCTAGGTTGGCAGGAGCTGGGACCGAGCAATGGGAGCTCACTCCTCACGGGGATTCGAACCACTGACCTTCTGATCAGCAAGCCCTAGGCTCTGTGGTTTAACCCACAGCACCACCTTTGCAGAGGTTGCTGCTAATTTTCTGGACATTTGGGGCTGCTGTCAGGGATCTGGAGTTTCTGATAAAACAGGCACTTTGTGAATGGAGTCTTGAACCTGAACGAAGGAGGTTTGGGTGATGTGCAGCGTGGTGAGGCAAGACCCGGTGTGTGTGTGTGTGTGTGTGTGTGTGTGTGTGTGTCAGCCTCTCCCGTCTAATTTCCCTGTAACACCCTTTATTACCATTGGAACGGGATAAAAACTTGCATTTGGTTATTTCTGTTGAATTTCTGTGTCTTTCCCATTCACTGGAGGCTCAATCCAGCTCCTTTGCAGCCCAGCCTGCGATTTGTAAGGTTCAATGGGCCCTGACTGGCCAGCTGTCAAGCAGATGCCGGTGTCCAGTCCTTGCAGCGTAGCTGTCCAGCTCAGAAGGCCCTCGCTCCCGAGGGGTAGGGTGGGTGCCGCCTTGTGGGCGCACTTTGTGTCGAGTCCCTGGTGCGCTGGTTGGGTGCCCCCAGCAGGAGGGGGCTGAAGCCAGAGCAGGCAGCCACGCTACCCCCACCCCCACCCCGGTCTCCCCAGAAGGAGGAAGGCAACGGCCACTGGACCTCGGAGCATTGGAGGGAGCCTGCCAGGAGTGTCAAGGGGAAAGTGTCACAGTGCCCTGAAACCCCACCCCCACCGGAGAGCCCCCCACTTTCCCAGACTCCCACCAGCTAACAGGAGGCGTCCCCTCCCCCTCACACCCTCCCCTCCCGCCTGGTCTCTCTGTTGAGGCTTGTTTGCTCTGCAATACAGAAGCCACACCAAAGGGGGCAGACTTGGGTCAGCCTCCACATCTTGGTGGGCTAGGAGCAGCGGGCAGAGAGGAGAGAGAGAGACAGAGAGGGGGGGGGGACACCAGGGCAGGTGGCAGAGGGTGTCATTCATCAAGGGTGTGACTGGCAGAGCTGCCATCTCCCACTGAGTCTCTCAAGTCTCCCCAGGAGGTAAAAGAAGGAGGACAACTGGCCAGGAAAGGTGGGAAGGGGAACATGCCCTGCAGGGGTGGACTAGATGATTTCTTGGGGTCCCTCCTGACTCTGCAAGTGCCACAGCACCCTGAACCCCCCTGGTGTTCAATGGTTCCTCTTGAGTGACAGAGGAGAGAGAAGCCCCCCACTTTCCTAGCCCCCCACCAGCACCCTGAACCCCCCCCACTGGTGCTCAATGGTTCCTCTTGAGTGACAGTGGATAAAGAAGCCCCCCACTTTCCCAGCCCCCCTGCCAGCCAGCTTATCAAAGGCATCCCCCCCCCCCAGCCCTTCCCCTCCCTCCATCCCAAAGAAAGAGACACAGGAAACCAGTCAGATTGCAGAGGGAGAATTTATTAGAGGGTCAAGCGTCACATGGGGGCAGGAAGGGGTGGCCCCCACCCCACCCGGTGGGTGGCGAGACCAGCAGGAGGCTGCCGCTTCTCCCTGGGGGGGTCTCAGTGGTACCGGCGGGCCATTGCGTGAGCCACCACCCTGACCAGCTTGTGGAAGGCATGGTGGTAAGCAGGGGTGAATTCCTTCCCAAAGTGGGCGGCCAGGAGGGTGATGAGGACCTCGCCCAGCATCTGGAAGAGAAAACAAAAAGAGGGGGTGACTCCTTCTGCCAGGGGGGCTGTGTGCCTTCTCCCCACAACCCCCACCCCACACAGCCACAGCTGGCAGCTGTAGAGTCAAGCCCAAAGGCCATCTGGGTTGAATGAAGGGGTTTGGGGTCCCCTGGAAAGAGGCCGCTCCAGGAGGCAACAGGCAGAACCCAGTTGGCATTGCCATGCCAGGAGAGGTTTGGTGCCAAGAAGGAACCTGGCCCCTGCCAGGGACCTCCTGGGCTTGGCCTCTGCTAGGCGGACAGATCCTTGCTTGACCAGGGACAAGTCAGGAGGAGGAAGGGCAAAGGCCCACAAGCTGCATTTGAAAGGCCAGAAGGCAAGAGAGTCCGTCGAGGTAAAAAGGGTTGGCTTGCTCAGGGCGTGGCTGAAGGTGCCCACGGATGAGGGGCACCCACTCTGACTCGCCAGGAGATGAGACCACAAGGATTTTGAAAGATAGCCAGGACCTCTCCCCACCTGGAATCCATCCCCCCCCGGCCCTCCCCCCAGCAGCCCTTTGAGGTGGGGAGCAGCCTCACCAGGAAGTTGATGGGATCCACGTGGAGCTTGTCGCAGTGCAGTTCGCTCAGCTTGGCAAAGGTGTCCTTGACCTTGTCGGGGTTCTTGACGGCTTCTGAGAAGGTGGCCAGGACCTTGTGGCCGTGCGCCTTGACTTTGGCGTTGGCAGTGATGGCAGAAGGGCTGGAGACGTCCCCAAAGTGAGTGAATAACCTCCGGGTCCAGGGGAAGACGATCAACATGCTGCAGGGAGGGAAGGAAGGAAGGAAGGAAGGAAGGAAGGAAGGAAGGAAGGAAGGAAGGAAGGAAGGAAGGAAGGAAGGAAGGAAGGAAGGAAGGAAGGAAGGAAGGAGAAAGGGAGAGGCAGGGGTGGTTATTATCCCGGTGGAAAGAGGAGCCCCTGCCCCCCTGCCCAGAGAGGCGACCACCCCTGGCCTTACGTGGCAAGGGCCTCCGCCCCCATGGCGGCCACGTCCACTTTGCCCCAGGCAGTGGTGATGAGCTGCTTCTCTTCGGCGGTCCAGTGCACCATGATGGCTGGCTGTGGGCTGGGAGCTTCTCTGGGCTGCTGGAGAAAACCTTCTGGGCTGAACTGGAGCTCCTTCCAGGGCTGGAGCCTTTTATACCTTGGGCCAAATCTCCTCCTCCTCCTCTGGGGGCCCAGCTTGGTGGGGCTGGGGAGCAGGAGGGGGGAAGAGGCTGGCTATGGGGTGTGGCGCCCTGGGGCGAGCAGGAGGCCCCGATAGCTGCTTCTCTCGAGGAGGCATCAGGCCCCAGCTGCTCTCTTTATCAGCAGGACCAGGTCTGAGCACACAGCCCAGGAGACTCCCTGGAAGCTCACCATTTTGCAGGGGCAAAACACACCCCACAGACCTCATGTGGCATTTAGACCCATTGCACAGATGAAGGCGCAATGGGAGCCACAAGGGACATGTCCTGGATGACTCAAACCCAGAGCTTCCCTCAATGAGCCCCCAAGAGGGGATGTCTACGATTGGCAGGACGCTGGGGGGAGAGGGGCTGGAGTCTGGCTTGAAAGAGGGGGGCAGTGATTTGTGGGGAACTGGACCAGCCAGGAGTCAAGAGTCGGAGGCAGGGGAAGCTTCAGAGCTGGAGGAAGAGGAGGAAGAGGCAGGCCAGGCAAGGGAAGGGCCAGGGGTTTCCTCACCTTCTTCTGCCCCTCTGTCTCCCAGAACCAGGAGCGGACTGAAGAGGGAAGGGCAGAGGCAGCTTCCATGCAGGCTCAGTCTCTGGCTGTGAGGTGCATAAACGGAGGGAGGGAGAACTGCCCCTGTTGTTGCAGCGTCTCCATAGAGCGCAGACCTGGGAATAGCTGCATCCTAGCAAGGGTTATATTTGGCAAGAAAGAGCTAGCTCTCTGCCATGTGCCTTCCTTGGGCTGGGAAGCGCCCTTGATGCCCGCCATGCCAGCTCCATGGAAAGAAACAGAGCTGGGAGTGGATGGCTTCCAAGCACCTAGAGACTAGGCTCCAGAGCTGGAGAAGAACGCCTGTGAATGTTCACAGTTAGCTGTCTGCTGTGTGACTGTGAAGTGCCCTTGGAGCTTCATGGAGAGGCTAATAATAATAATATATTTATTATTATTATTTATACCCTGCCCATCTGGCTGGGTTTCCCCAGCCGCTCTGGGCGGCTTCCAACAAAATATTAAAATGCAATAGTCTGTCAAACATTAGAAGCTTCCCTAAACAGGGCTGCCTTCAGATGTCTTCTAAAAGATGCAGGGAGAGGATTTATTTATGACCCACCCTTCCCCGCAAGGTCCCAGGAGGGGCTGCGAGCTCAAAGCGCCTTCTCGGTGGTGGCTCCTGCCCTGTGGAATGCCCTCCCATCAGATGTCAAGGAAAGAAACAACTATCTGACTTTTAGAAGACATCTGAAGGGAGCCCTGTTCAGGGGCGTTTTTAATGTTTGATGTTTTATCGCTTTATTATTATTAATATTTTGTTGGAAGCCACCCAGAGTGGCTGGGGAAACCCAGCCAGATGGGCGGGATATAAATAAATAAATAAATAAATAAATAAATAAATAAATAATAATAATAATACAAAAGAAGAGTTTAAAGTAACTTGCGACTTCGTCTCTGTGGCCACGCGAAGCCTCCAGCTGCAGAGGCACTCCACCTGCCTTCTTCCCTGGGGAACCTGAGTGGGGAGAGGGCTGCAGAAGAGGCGCCTGGTTGGCCACTGCAGGGAAGAGGATGAGGCCCTTCTGGGGCCAGAATTCTCCCAAGGGAAAGCAGCAAGCAGGACCTGAGCCCAGGAAGGCTCCCCCCCCCTCCTGCACTTTCCAGCAACTGGGACCCAGAAGCGGAGCCACAGCGGAGCCCTCCCTCTCTTCCTCCAAGAATTTGTCCAATCTTCTTTTAGAGCCATCCAAGGTGGTGGCCACCACTGCCTCCTGTGGGAGGGAGTTCCACAGATCAACTCTGTGCTGCATGAAGAAGGACTTTGTAATCAGTCCTGAATCTCTTCCTGGCATGTCAGCAGTTCTAGTGTTAGGAGAGAGGGAGGAAAGCGTCTCTCTTCCACTCTTTCCAGGCCAGGCATCTGCCTGCCTTTTACTCTCCCCTTTTCTCTAAACTATAAAGGCCCCCAAACGGCAGCCTTTCCTCACAGGGGAGTCACTCCCTCCCTGGATCATTTTGGGGTGCCCTCCTCCCCCCTTTTCTGCCAGGAGGGCTCAGGAGAGTCTCCCCTTCCCTGGGCCACCCAGAGACTTCTGGGCCCCTGAGCATCCAGCTGGTCCTCTCTGACTGCCGCCTGGCCAGGCCCCACGGAGGCCCCACTGGGCCCCCCAGCACGGAGGAGCCCCTGGGCAGAGCCCTCTGCTGCATCTCCCCACAGACGCCAGCCTTCCTCCTCCTTGGCGCCCAAGATCTCTGAGGTCTGCTGGGGGCAAGTGGCATGCAGATGCTTGCCTCTGGTCCTCTAGAACAGGGGTCAGCAACCTTTTTCAGCCGTGGGCCGGTCCACCATCCCTCAGACCATGTGGTGGGCCGGACTACCGTATATTTGGGGGGGGGGAATATGAATGAATTCCTATGCCCCACAAATAACCCAGAGATGCATTTTAAATAAAAGCACACATTCTACTCATATAAAAACATGCCGATTCCCGGACCGTCCGTGGGCCAGATTGAGAAGGCGATTGGGCCGCATCCAGCCCACGGGCCTTAGGTTGCCTACCCCTGCTTTAGAAAAAGGATGCTTGTTGAGACAGAAGTTTCCCAGACTTGTGCAGCACCTCGACTGGACTTGGGGGTGTGTCCCAAGGTGGGGGAGCCCTGATGCTGATCCCAGGGCCGGGGGGGGGCATCTCTGGCCATGTTCCCAGAAGCCACCAGGGCTCTGCTCTGCTTCCACAGTCAGAGGCAGCGATGCTTCCGGACGCCAGTTGCTGGAAACCGAAGGAGGGGAGACTTGCTCTGGGGCTCGGATCCTGCTCTGGGGCTTCCCCTTGGGGCACCTGGTCAGCCACTGGGAGAACAGGAGGCTGGACTCAATGGGCCCCCTGTGGCCTGATCCAGCCTGCTCTTCTTATGTTGAAGAATCTGAAGAAGTGTGCATGCACACGAAAGCTCATACCAAAATATAAACTTAGTTGGTCTTTAAGGTGCTACTGAAGGAATTTTTTTATTTTTCTTATGTTGAGAAAGAGAGAGAAGTTGTTTGTTTGTCTGGACTCTTGTCTGGCTTGAGGAGTGCATGAGCCCCCCTTCCCCCCCCCTGCAGTTCTCCAGACTGTTTGGGGCCAGCCCTGTGGGGCAGGTCCAGGTGGGGCTCAGGCAAGAGGGGGGTGGAGGCCACGCTTCCCAACTCCTGGCAACCGGCTGACGGGCCCCTGGAGGACCTGGATGAGAACTTTGCCTGGGCTGCGGGTGCAGCAGGAGGGTGTGTGAGTGGAGCACCCATGGGTGCCTCTGAGGAGACCTGTTTGTGGGAGATTTGGGGGGTGTCGGGCAGGAGGCGCCTCCTGGCAGGCAGCTGATAAGGGCGGCCCCTCCCTCCCTCCCTCCCTCCCTCCTGATAGCTCCAGCCCAGGCTCCCTGGAGAGACCTCAGCCTCTGGCACCAGGAGCTTCGGGGGGGGGGGTGACACTCGCTGCCTAAGCAAAGGGAACGGGTGGCACCAGCCGCCTCCCTAGATGGCTTCCTGCTACTACTATTTTCAAAGAGCTTTTGTGTTTATGTTTTCAGCCATGTCTTCCTCCGAGTCTTTTTTAGCATCCTTTTCTGTCTGCTTGGACTTTTTTTACGGCCAAATTCTGCGTTCCAGTTAGCTTTTCATATTACATTGATGCTTTTGAATTATGGTGCTGGAGGAGACTCTTGAGAGTCCCATGGATTGCAAGAAGATCAAAACTATCCATTCTGAAGGAAATCAGCCCTGAGTGCTCACTGGAAGGACAGATCCTGAAGCTGAGGCTCCAATACTTTGGCCACCTCATGAGAAGAGAAGAATCCTTGGAAAAGACCCTGATGTTGGGAAAGATGGAGAGCACTAGGAGAAGGGGACGACAGAGGACAAGATGGTTGGACAGTGTTCTCGAAGCTACCAACATGAGTTTGACCAAACTGTGGGAGGCAGTGCAAGACAGGAGTGCCTGGCGTGCTATGGTCCATGGGGTCACGAAGAGTCGGACACGACTAAATGACTAAACAACAACAACAACAATTACATTTTTAAGAGTTTCAGAGTGATTTGCCCCTCTTGGTTTTGACTTTCCAACTTCCTTCTTACCAACTTTCCTCTTTGGAAATCAAATGCGCCCCTGATAACACTCTAAGACCAAACGCCCCACATCGCCCCTCTTGCCCCACCCAAAGGGAGAGCCTCTCTCACGGCTGCCCTCCCCAGGCGGGCATTTGCGGAAGGGGGGGCAGGGAAGGCGGCCTCCCAGCTGTTCCTTGCTGCACTTGCTCCCTCCCCCTCAATGCCGCCTTTGTCTCTCCCCCTTCCCCTTCCAGGGGCTGCTGGGGGGCTTCCTCTCCCCCCCACAGCTCATTCCCTCTCCCTCCCCTTGCAGCTTCTTCCCTCCCTGCATAACTTCTCAAAGGCAGCGACTCTTTCCAAGACCTCCTTTTTATTGAGGGAGTTTTATTGAATTCCTAAGGCTTCTGAGCTCTGCACTGCTGCTAGAAGGAAGTGATGGGGTCCGTCCTGGTGTGGTTCAGCTGGTAACCATGGAGCGTGAGGTTGCCCCCATCGTTTGAAAGGCTCTGGAACACGCGGAGGTGGGCATACTTGTCCTCTGCATACTGGACCTGGGAGGAGGAAGAGGAGGAGGAAGGAAGAACACAGAAAGGGTGTCACCAGCAGAAACCAACTGGCTTCTCTCCAGAGGAAGGAACTGTATTTCTCATAGAGTCACAGAGTTGGAATATAATAATAATAATAATAATAATAATAATAATAATAATAATAGCAATTTATTATTTATACCCCAGCCACTCTGGGAGGCTCCCAACAGAACATTAAAAACACGATAAAAAATAAAAATAAAAACATTAAAAAACTTCCCTAAACAGGGCTGCCTTCAGATGTCTTCTAAAAGTCAGATAGTTGTTTATTTCTTTAACATCTGATGGGAGGGTGCCACCACCAAGAAGGCCGTCTGCCTGGCTGCCTGTAACCTCCCTTCTCGCAGTGAGGGAACCGCCAGAAGGCCCTCAGCGCTGGACCTCAGTGTCTGAGCTGAACAATGAGGGAGGAGACTCTCCTTCAGAGTATACTGGGCCAAGGCCGTTGAGGGCGTTAAAGGTCAGCACCAACCAACACTTTGAATTGTGCTTGAAAATTTACTGGGAGCCAATGTAGGTCTTTTAAGACCAGTGTTATATGGCCACTCTCAGTCACCAGTCTAGCCACCGCATTCTGGATTAGTTGTAGTTTCTGGGTCACCTTCAAAGGTAGACCCACACAGAGTGCATTGCAGTAGTCTAAGTGGGAGATAACCAGAGCATGCACCACTCTGGCGAGGCAGTCCGTGGGCAGGGAGGGTCTCATCCTGCATACCAGATGGAGCTGGTAGACAGATGCCCTGGACACAGAATTGACCTGTGCCTCCATGGACAGCTGTGAGTCCAAAATGACTCCCAGGCTGCACGCCTGGTCTTTCTGGGGCACAGTTACCCCGTTCAGGAGTCCCCCACACCTGCCCGCCCTCTGTCCCCCCAAAACAGTGCTTCTGTCTTTGCCAGGATTCAGTCAGGATTCTATCCAACTGAACTGCCTGCCATGCACAAATCACAGCTCAAGGATCCCTGGCAGATGGTTCCTCTATTTATGTACACGACAACAGCAGCTAGAACTTTGTATGTACAGAAGTGGAAAGAGAAAGGGCAGCCAATGAAGGAGAAGTGGCTTGCGAAACAGATGGAATATGCTGAAATGGTGAGACTTTGTTCTGTGAAGCGCCCTGAGACCTCTGGGTATGGGGCAGGATATAAATCCAAGAAATAAAAATAATAAAATGACAAAGGGTTTAAGGAGGAATGGGAACCGCTGGTGGATTACCTATCAAATTATCACCCATTTATGAAGTCATGGGCAGGATTTGAAATATGAGCAGTGGATGAATAAAAGATTGAACGGCAGGGGGATTTAGATGGCAAAAATGTTTGTTATAAAACAGCTAATAAAAATGAGTAAAAAACAAACATCAGGCAAGGAGGGTTGGGAAGTCAACAAGAAACATTGTATATGATGATAAATGCTTTGAAATATTGTTGGAGACTTAATAAAATGTGTTGTGTTGTGTTGTGTTGTGTTGTGTTGTGTTGTGTATCCATCTGACATCTGTTTAAAAAACCTCCAGGGAAGGTGAGGCCATCACCTTTCATGGGAGCCTATTACTGTCAGACGTCTCCTCTTGCCCTCAGAAATTTCTTCTTAAGATTTACCACTCAGATTCTCGTTGGAGAATGTCTCGAAATGGCCTGGTGTCTCTAAGGAGGAGGATGAGAGGCATGCCTGCCACCTTGAGGTCCTTGGAGGAAAAGCTGATATAGAAATGCAATAAATAAACCAAACCAACCAGGAAAGGGCCCCTGACCTTGATGAAGTAGTTGGTGCCAGCTACCACCTGAGTCCTGAACTCAATAGCCTTAAAGAGGTTGAATGCCTGGTTCACTTTTGCTTCCAGCTGACATTTCACCTGCGAAAAGAAGGCAAAGGCTACTGGTTATGGCAGCAGGAAGCTGAAAGAGCCCTGAGGGTGGAAGGAGGCAGGCTTAGCTCACTCCTGGGGGCCAGAAGAGGCTGCTGGAGGTTCCCTGGGACAGGCGAGGGGAGAAAGCTTTGGGCAGCAGCCCCTCCCCATTGGGTGCCCTCCTGACAGTAAGAGCTGTTCGACAGTTGAATTTGCTGCCAAGGAGTGTGGTGGAGTCTCCTTCTTTGGAGGTCTTTAAGCAGAGGCTTGAAAGCCATCTGTCAGGAATGCTTTGATGGCGTTTCCTGCTTGGCAGGGGGTTGGACTGGTCGGTCCTTGTGGTCTCTTCCAACTCTAGGATTCTATGATTCTAGTGCTTTGGCCATCCTGGCTGGGGGCTGGTTGGAGTTGCACCCTTGGAGAGCACAAGGCCCTCAAATCATCGACTTGTAGAGTTGGAAAGGGGCCCCCTAGGGGCAGCTAGTCCAACCCCCTGCAATGCAGGGATCTCAGCTCAAGCATCCAGGACAGATGGCCATCCAACCTCTGCTTAAAGACCTCCAAGGAAGGAGAGTCCACCACCTCCCGAGGGAGACTGGTCCACCATCAAACGTCTCTTACTGTCAGAAAGTTTGTATTGGTGTTCAGTCACAATCTCCTTTCTGGTAGCTTGAAGCCATGGGTTCGAGTCCTAACTCCTAGAGCAGGAGAAAACAAGCATGCTCCCTCTTCTCTGTTACAGGCCTTAAGATATTGAAAAGATGGCTCTCCTATCTCCTCTCAGTCTCCTCTTTTCCAGGCTAAACATACTCTGCTCCATCAACTGCTCCTTGTAAGGCTTGGTTCCCAGACCCTTGATCATCTTGGTCACCCTCCTCTGCAGACCTTCCGGCTTCTCAACATCCTTCTTGAATTGGACACAATATTCTAGGTGTGGTCTGACCCAGGCAGAAGAGAGAGAGACTGTGACTTCCCTTGATCTGGACACTAGACTTCTGTGGACGCAGCCTAGAATAGCATTAGCCTTTTTTGCTGCTGCATCACACGGTGGGCTCAGGTTGAGCTTGTGGTCCACTAAGACCCCAAGATATTTTTCATTTGTACACCTAGCTTTGACATTGGAAACATTTGGACTTTAGAAACAGGGCTCAACATGGCAATCATTTCCCATGAGTTAAGAAAAGCCTCTTAGCGCAACGAGGCTGGAAGCCAGCTGCCGCCCCCCCGCCTCGCCCCATCTCCAGAAGAAGTAGAGCCCCAGAGCCTCTCTCTCCATGGTGGTAGGGGAGGGGGAGAGGAATCTGTGGGGAGAGGGGGCAGCTCACCTGGTCAGTGATTGCCTGAATCTCAGGAGTGGCCAATTTGACGGGGGATAACCCTCCAGGAGTCATGGTGGCTCTGAAGGAAGAGATGCAGCAGGTCTGGAGCAAGAGAGCGGAGGGAGAGATGGAGTCAGGGAGGGAGTCGGGGGACACACCTTTTTATTCTCTGGCAGCCACCATCTCTTCTTGGGCAACATCAGGTGCAGGGGTGGCTGACGTCTGTGGGAAGGAGCATTGCTCATCAAACTCTGGCATGAGGAGACACATCCCATCTCTGACAGAGGAGGGGGCTGCTGCTGGCAAGGAGCAGGGGGCTGCCTGGGTGCCTTCTCCCAAATTCCATCGCAACCCCTTGGGAAGCCATAGCAGACCTCAACGGTCGCATTCCCTGGGTGAAAAGGCGAAGAGGAGGGACTGGGAGTGGCTGCCGGGACCACATAACACCGGTCCTGAGAGATCTAGAATCAGAGAATCATAGAGTTGGAAGAGACCACAAGGGCCATCCAGTCCAACCCCCTGCCGAGCAGGAAACACCATCAAAGCATTATTGACATATGCCAGTCAAGCCTCTGCTTAAAGACCTCCAAAGAAGGAGACTCCACCACACTCCTTGGCAGCAAATTCCACTGCCGAACAGCTCTTACTGTCAGGAAGTTCTTCCTAATGTTTAGGTGGAATCTTCTTTCTTGTAGCTTGAATCCATTGCTCCGTGTCCGCTTCTCTGGAGCAGCAGAAAACAACCTTTCTCTCTCCTCTATATGGCATCCTTTTATATATTTGAACATGGCTATCATATCACCCCTTAACCTTCTCTTCTCCAGGCTAAACATACCCAGCTCCCTAAGCCGTTCCTCATAAGGCATTGTTTCCAGGCCTTTGACCATTTTGGTTGCCCTCTTCTGGACACGTTCCAGCTTGTCTGTATCCTTCTTGAACTGTGGTGCCCAGAACTGGACACAGTACTCCAGGTGAGGTCTGACCAGAGCAGAATACAGTGGTACTATTACTTCCCTAGATCTAGATGCTATACTCCTATTGATGCAGCCCAGAATTGCATTGGCTTTTTTAGCTGCTGCATCACAATGCTGACTCATGTCAAGTTTGTGGTCTACCAAGACTCCTAGGTCCTTTTCACATGTACTGCTCTCAAGCCAGGTGTCTCCCATCCTGTATTTGTGCCTTTCATTTTTTTTGCCCAAGTGTAGTACTTTACATTTCTCCTTGTTAAAATTCGTCTTGTTTGCTTTGGCCCAGTTGTCTAATCTGTTAAGGTCATTTTGAAGTGTGATCCTGTCCTCTGGGGTATTAGCCACCCCTCCCAATTTGGTGTCATCTGCAAACTTGCTCAGGATGCCATCTACACTGGCTCCCAGTACGTTTCCGAGCGCAATTCAAAGTGTTGGTACTTACCTTTAAAGCCCTAAATGGCCCCGGTCCAGTATACCTGAAGGAGCATCTCCACCTCCATCGTTCTGCCCGGACACTGAGGTCCAGCACCAAGGGCCTTCTGGCGGTTCCCTCATTGCGAGAAGTGAGGTTACAGGGAACCAGGCAGAGGGCCTTCTCAGTAGCAGTACCTGCCCTGTGGAACGCCCTCCCATCAGATGTCAAGGAAATAAGAAGTTATCCTATTTTTAAAAGACATCTGAAGGCAGCCCTGTTTAGGGAAGTTTTTAATATTTAATGCTGTATTGTTTTAATATTCGATTGGGAGCCGCCCAGAGTGGCTGGGGAGACTCAGCCAGATGGGCAGGGTATAAATATATTATTATTATTATTATTATTATTATTATAGAAGAGACAAAGGCACTCCTGAGATGCGCAAGGAAGGAAGAACCTGGGGAAATGCCCAGTTCCCCAAGGCTAAAGCCTGTCAGTCTCTGCCACCCGCCCCTGGCACACAGCCAGACTCACACACACCCTTTTCCAGGAACTCCCTTTTGAGGGAGGGAAAACCTTTGACTCAGCTCTGCTGCTCAACATTCCGGTTCTGCTCAGCCCAACTAGAAGGGGCATTAATTTAATGATGTGCATGTGATTTTTGTGCCCATTGTTGAGCATGCAAATTGTGTGGTACATGTGCATGCTCTGCTAAATGTTTGTGGGGGGCAGGAGGCGGGCAGGTGTGGAGGACTCCCTGGTCCTGAATGGGGTAACTGTGCCCCTGAAGGGCCAGGTGCGCAGCCTGGGAGCCATTTTGGAGGTGCAGGTCAATTTTGTGTCCAGGGCAGCTGTCTATCAGCTCCATCTGGTACGCAGGCTGAGACCCTACCTGCCCGCGGACTGCCTCGCCAGAGTGGTGCATGCTCTGGTTATCTCTCGCTTGGACTACTGCAATGCGCTCTATGTGGGGCTACCTTTGAAGGTGACCCAGAAACTACAACTAATCCAGAATGCGGCAGGCCACCTCCTCCTCCTGCCGACTCCCGGAGGCCCAGGGCGCTCCGCGCAGCGCTGCTGGGCACTTTGTCGGCGCTTCAGCAGCAGGGTCCCACTGGCTCGGGTCACTCGGCAGACTCGCTCCATGCGGCGCCGACCTGGCAAGCACCCTCCTCTTCCTGCCACAGCTCAGTGCCCGGAACTGGCTGCTGCTGAAGCGCCGACAAAGCACCTGAGCCCCGAGCCAGCGGGAGCCAGCAGCGCCCCCCGCTGAAGCGCCGACAAAGCGCCCAGCAGCGCCACGCCGAGCACCCCGAGCCACAGGAGGAGGAGGAGGATTCAAAGTGCTACAGAGCACTGCTGGGTCCCGTTGGCTCGGGGCGCTCTGCGTGGCGCTGCTGGGCGCTTTCTTGGCGCTTCAGCGGGGGGCGCTGCTGGGTCCCGTTGGCTCGGAGCTCCACGTGGTGCACACTGCTGGGTGTTTTGGCGGGGCTGCAGCAGTGGCAGCATCCGGTTCTGGGCCCCAACCCGACAGGCCTCTTCCTCTTCCTTGACGCCCTCCAGAACTGCACCTAGCCCTACGGCTTATTTTCGGGGTATGTCTTATATTTTTTCAACGCATGAAAATCCTGCCATGGCTTATTTTATAGGTACGTCTTATTTCATGAGAAACCGGGTACATGCAGCCACTGGGATAGATCATCAGGGGATTTGGGCTGGGTGTTCATCAGTATGCGGATGATACCCAGCTCTACTTCTCTTTCAAATCAGAACCAGTGAAGGCGGTGAAGGTCCTGTGTGAGTGCCTGGAGGCGGTTGGAGGATGGATGGCGGCTAACAGATGGAGGTTGAATCCTGACAAGACAGAAATACCCAAGTGAGAGCCCAGGGGTCTGAACACTCATTCCCCCACAGGAAGAACATCTGGGCCAGGCAGGCCTTCAGGCTGGTCTCCCTGGTGCCGAGCCAGAAGATGCCCAGCCACTAGGGCATGATGGAGGTGGAGAGGCTCAGGTGGGTCAGGGCCAGGATGGCAAAGAAGAGGAACATGGGCTGGTGGAGGCTGGGGAGACCCTCAAGGACCAGCAGGAGGGAGGTGTTCCCCAGCAAGGCTGTGAGGTTCACGCAGCCGTAAGGGATGGAGACTCAGACCTTAAGGGACTCCAGCCCTGGGATCCCGACCAGGAGGAAAGAGAAAGGCAGGTAAAGCTGGACAGGGAGGGAAAGGCGGACCACTGCCCAGGGTGGGGTGTAGCATCACTGAAAGAGTCAAATACAACATTTCCTGTTTTCCCAGAGTGGACACACAGGGGAATGTTGCTCCAGCCAGGAAGACTTCCTGTCACACCTGGTCTGGAGCATTCCCCCCCCTGCATGTGACCAGGTAGATGGGTGTGACATTAAATTGATGTTAATGATGGGGGGGGAGTAGTAGGAACACAGCTGAAGTTTTAGTTTATAACTATGGAAGAAAGGACAAACACAGGGTTTTTTTAGCAGGAAACTAGTCGATAGATTCGTTAGAGCCATATAAATTGAGCAGTCCAGTCTGGCTTGTCCAGATTGGATTGTTCCTGGTAAATTCCCCTTCTTAAAAACAACAATGACCCAACAGTCTTCTTTTAAAAGTAATGATAAGCTTTCCTTACATTCACTTCACAGTATGGTCCTGAAGGCAGGCCTGAGCTTTTTAGTTACAGTTCCAGAGAAAGGTGTGGCTTCATCCTCTTGGAGGAATGAGCCCATGTTTCCTTGGAAGGGGAAAGGCGGTGAATAATTGCAGCCTTGAGGGACAGGGCTCTGCCTGGGCCTCAGATTTCTGCCTGGCACCACACCTCTTTTCTGACATGATTCTGACATTTCCTATTATGCTTCTTGCAATGTAGTATGGAAAATCATGGGAACATTTGAAAGCAGGTGTAACCTTTTGTTCTGGGTTCTTCTGCTTTGCTTTGCTTTGCTTGGGAGTGGAAAATTAGTTGCAACAAATAAACCATCAGGCTTAATAGCCGCTGCTTGGCCTCTTTAACTGGGCTGTGGTCTCTTGCTTGAACCTGACCAATTTTGGACCCCAAGTTTTGATACTTCTTAGCACTCTTGGCCCTCAAGACCCCTCTCCTCCTCCCTGAATTTGTCCAATCCTCTTTCAAAGCCACCCAAGTTGGAGGCCATCCCTGCTTCCTGCAAGAAGGAGTCATGGGGAGCTCAAACGGCTGGTGACTTTTTGGATGGTTCTAATAAAAGGTGCTCTATTTCTTTGCATCCAAAATTGGTCAGGTTCAAGCAAGAGACCACAGAAAGTAAAATCTCTCACTGCCTCCATTTCTTCCCCTTCTATTTGCCAGGAGGTGATGGGACTAGTGGCCGTGATCGTGGTTTTTTTGAAGCTCAACATCAAAAAAACCAAGATCATGGCCACTGGTCCCATCACCTCCTGGCAAATAGAAGGGGAAGAAATGGAGGCAGTGAGAGATTTTACTTTCTTGGGCTCCTTGTTCACTGCAGATGGTGACAGCAGTCACGAAATTAAAAGACGCCTGCTTCTTGGGAGAAAAGCAATGACAAACCTAGACAGCATCTTAAAAAGCAGAGACATCACCTTGCCTACAAAGGTCCGTATAGTTAAAGCTATGGTTTTCCCAGTAGTGATGTATGGAAGTGAGAGCTGGACCATAAAGAAGGCTGATTGCCGAAGAATTGATGCTTTTGAATTATGGTGCTGGAGCAGACTCTTGAGAGTCCCATGGACTGCAAGAAGATCAAACCTATCCATTCTGAAGGAAATCAGCCCTGAGTGCTCATTGGAAGGACAGATCGTGAAGCTGAGGCTCCAGTACTTTGGCTACCTCATGAGAAGAGAAGACTCCCTGGAAAAGACCCTGATGTTGGGAAACATTGAGGGCACTAGGAGAAGGGGACGACAGAGGACAAGATGGTTGGACAGTGTTCTCGAAGCTACGAACATGAGTTTGACCAAACTTCGGGAGGCAGTGGAAGACAGGAGTGCCTGGCGTGCTATGGTCCATGGGGTCACAAAGAGTCGGACACGACTAAACGACTAAACAACAACATTTCTTTGCATTGCTCATTTAAGAAGACCCTCTTGTCTCTCCTTGCTATTTTTTTTGAAAATCTGCATTTAGTTTCCTGTATCTTTCACTATCTCCCTCACATTTTGCTTGCCTCCTCTCCCCCGCTATTTGTAAGGCCTCGTTGGACAGCCATTTTGCTTTCTTGCATTTCCTTTTCCTTGGGATGGTTTTCGTTGCTGCCTCCTGTATAATGTTACGAGCCTCCATCCATAGTTCTTCAGGCACTCTGTCCACCAAATCTAAATCCTTAAACCTGTTCCTCACTTCCACTGTGTATTCACAAGGGATTTGATTTAGATTGTATCTTACTGACCCAGTGGTTTTTCCTACTTTCTTCAGGTGCTACTCAGCTGAGGACTTCAGATTTCTTAAATTACTGGCTACTTCTTCTTTTTTCAAGTTTTTAACTTTATTAGTAATCTTACAAAGCATTACACATTTATAACACATCTCTCAAGGCAAAAAAAAACTCCAGCCATTTACACCGAAAACACTAAGACAAATAATGCAAAGATGTTTAAAAAAAAACCTGTGTTTGTCCTTTCTTGCATAGTTATAAACTAAAACTTCAGCTGTGTTCATACTGCTTTTTCCCTTATCATTAACATCAATTTATATTATAAAGAAAGAAAAAATTATTAACAGATATTGTCATACAGACTTCCTCTCAGTTCCCATTGTATAAATGAATTCTTGCATTGAATGTACCTAACCTCATTCCTCGATTCTCTGTATTTTCTCTAAAGCCTTTGCCCTGCTTCATTTTGAACTCCAAGGCCAAACTTGCCAAGAGAACAAGCTGGTCATCACAAACACTCTTTTCCAACAACACAAGAGATGACTCTACACATGGATATCACCAAATGGGCAACATCGAAATCAGATTGATTATATTCTCTGCAGCCAAAGATGGAGAAGCTCTATACAGTCAGCAAAAACAAGACCTGGAGCTGACTGTAACTCAGATCATCAGCTTCTTATAGCAAAATTCCAGCTTAAAATGAAGAAAGTAGGAAAAACCACTGGGCCAGTAAGATACAATCTGAATCAAATCCCTTATGAATACACAGTGGAAGTGAGGAACAGGTTTAAGGATTTAGATTTGGTGGACAGAGTGCCTGAAGAACTATGGATGGAGGCTCGTAACATTATACAGGAAGCATCCTTTTTCTTAAAATACAACATCTGCAGTGATCAAGGAGCCCAAGAAAGTAATATCTCTCACTGCCTCCATTTCTTCCCCTTCTATTTGCCAGGAGGTGATGGGACCAGTGGCCATGATCTTGGTTTTTTTGATGTTGAGCTTCAGACCATATCTTGCCCTCTCCTCTTTCACCCTCATTAAAAGGTTCTTTAATTCCTCCTCACTTTCTGCCTTCAAGGTTGTGTCATCAGCATATCTGAGGTTGTTGATATTTCTTCCGGCAATCTTATTTCTGGCTTGGGATTCATCTAGTCCAGCCTTTCGCTTGATGAATTCTGCATATAAATTAAATAAGCAGGGAGACAATATACCATAATAAAGTTTACCATAATAAAGGACAAAAGTGGAAAGGACCTAACAGAAGCAGAAGACATCAAGAAGAGGTGGCAAGAATACACAGAGGAATTATACCAGAAAGATATGGAGGTCTCATACTCCCCAGGTAGTGTGGTTGCTGACCTTGAGCCAGACATCCTGGAGAGTGAAGTCAAATGGGCCTTAGAAAGCACTGCTAATAACAAGGCCAGTGGAAGTGATGATATTCCAGCTGAACTATTTAAAATTTTAAAAGATGATGCTGTTAAGGTGCTACACCCAATATGCCAGCAAGTTTGGAAAACTCAGCAGTGGCCAGAGGATTGGAGAAGATCAGTCTACATCCCAATTCCAAAGAAGGGCAGTGCCAAAGAATGCTCCAACTACCACACAACTGCATTCATTTCATATGCTAGCAAGGTTGGAGAGCCCGAGGTTTCCCTCGCCGATTTCCAATGGTGCCAGACCGGAAATCCTGTTTGTTTGTTTGTTTGTTTGTTTGTATAAAACATACACTTCTCATTGCCCTCAAAGAAATGGGGGGGGGTGTTCCAGCCTCCCTGACCTAAAATTATATTACAAAGCATCCTGTTTCTCTTGGATAAAAGATTGGTGCCTCCTCAGCAATACAAATGTATTAGACATCAAAGGGCATGACAACCATTTCGGGTGGCATGCATATTTGCATTATGGAAAGACCAAAGTTCACAGAGGTTTCACTAATCATATAATAAATGCTTTATATATAGTGTGGGCAAAATATAGTATATTGATGGAACCTAATACCCCGCGATGGATCTCGCCAATAGAGGCAAAGACTGTTAAACGGAAAAATATGAAAGGAATATGGCTTACATATAACTCAATATTGATAGAAGATGAAGGCCAAATTAAACTTAGAAAACCAGCTTTCAAGCTGGCTGGAATACCACCAAATATATGAAACATTTAAACAAGACCAAGTGATCAGATTTGATAATGAGCCCTTGAAATTTGAAAAAGAACTATTAATGAATTAGAATCATAGAATCCTAGAATCATAGAGTTGGAAGAGACCACAAGGGTCATCCAGTCCAACCCCCTGCCGAGCAGGAAACACCATCAAAGCATTCTTGACATATGCCTGTCAAGCCTCTGCTTAAAGACCTCCAAAGGAGGAGACTCCACCACACTCCTTGGTAGCAAATTCCACTGCCGAACTACTCTTACTGTCAGGAAGTTCTTCCTAATGTTGAGGTGGAATCTTCTTTCTTGTAGTTTGAATCCATTGCTCCGTGTCCGCTTGTCTGGAGCAGCAGAAAACAATCTTTCTCCCTCCTCCATATGACATCCTTTCATATATTTGAACATGGCTATCATATCACCCCTTAACCTTCTCTTCTCCAGGCTAAACATACCCAGCTCCCTAAGCCGTTCCTCATAAGGCATTGTTTCCAAGCCTTTGACCATTTTGGTTGCCCTCCTCTGGACATGATCCATATATTGGGACTTCCCTCAGTCCCAAACAGCACAGCTCGTGGTCAAAGATGATGGGAGGTGGGTTGCATGGATACCTGGAGGGCCACAGATTCCCCAGCCCTGCGGTCATCAAATCCTGGGGGCAGCCCTGTGCTAGAGGGACTCAAGGATGAATGCTGCCCATCGTCCCCCGAGCCGGTGGCCTTGGAGAGATGCCCCACAGCTGGGCAGACCTTGGTGCAATGGACCTGTTTGGCATGGGAAATGTCTCCAAACAGCCCCTTGAGATGCCCCCTCCCTGGTTCTCCACAGAGACGCCATAAATGCTGCTTTCTGCTCAGCCAGGTGGCCTCAGAGCCGAGTGCTGCTCTGTGCAGGATGCAGCTGCCTGCAAAACTCCACCAGGAAGCTGAGGAGCAGAAGAAGCTGCCTTAGGCTGAGCTGAACGAGTCGACACCTTGACCTAGAGATGGAGCCCAGTGGCTGTGGTGGCTTTTCAGGGTTTCATGCAGGGAGTCTCTCCAGGAGTTGCTGAGGACCAGACCTGGGATCTTCTGCATGTGAAGCAGATGCCCTGATGGTGATTGACAGAGCTCCCCTTCAGCTCCCTTTGGCTCTGCAGGTGAGAGGGCTCGCTCTCGCCAGAATGGCTCTGCCCTGCCTCCACATTGAGAGGCTGCGGCACACCTGAATGCCAGTTGCTTGCGATGTAAAAACTTTGATATCTGATTAGATACTACTTTCCTGATACAGACATTGTTCTAACTCAGGCAACCCCAAACTTTGGCCCTCCAGATGTTTTGGACTACAATTCCCATCATCCCTGACCACTGGTCCTCTTAGCTAGGGATCATGGGAGTTGTAGGCCAAAACATAAGGAGGGCCGCAGTTTGGGGATGCCTGTTCTAACTGTTCCCATGCAAAGTGCATTTAATCTTCTTTTTTTAAAAAAGAGAGAATGTACCAATGAACGTTTTGATTCCTGGTTCCTGCGTGCCTGCCTTCTGCAGCTCTCGTGCCTTCCTCCTGCACTGCATGCCAGCCTTATCTGACCCTAGAAGGACTCAGGGTGTTTTGCTAGGATGTTTTGACAAGCCAGGGAGAAAGATGTGGGAAGGGATGCCAATAGTCCCTCACGGAATACTGCTTGCCAAAGCAACTGGTGGTTCTGTGCAAAAGCTGAGACCCGGACATTTTACACTCCTGGACCTGTAACCCTTTTCATGTACGCAATAATCATAGAATCAGAATTGTAGAGTTGGATGGTACCCCAGGGGTCATCTAGTCCAACCCCCTGCAATGGGGGTTAGAACTGTAGTGTTGGCTCTAGCTTCCTCCTCGTCCCTCTTGACTCCTACCCCCTTTCTACAGTTGCCCAACTTTCCCCATTTGCCTCCATGCTCCTCTTGACTCCTGAATGTGAGGCGGGTACCTTGGCTGCCATCATAGGGCGTCATGACCATCCTCAGGCATCTCTACTCGGCTCCAAATGGTTCTACCTGCTAGCCTGTTTCTTCTTTCTTGGCAGGGATGAAGTGACCCACACCTGGCCAGATCCAGGAGGAGAATGCCACCGTCTAATGCCACCCACTTTCATTCCCCCACGTGCGTCTTGCTGGGCGTCCCGGGGCTGGAAGCTCTCCACTCCTGGATCTCCATCCCCTTCTGCCTCGGCTATGTCGTCGCTCTCCTGGGCAACTGCACCATCCTCTTCATCATCAAAACGGAAGCCAGCCTCCACCAGCCCATGTTCTACTTCCTCTCTTTCCTCTCGACCATTGACCTGGGCCTCTCCACCTCCACCCTGCCCAAGATGCTGGCCATCTTCTGGTTTGGCCTCGGGGAGATGAGCTTCGGCTCCTGCCTCGCCCAGATGTTCTTCATCCACACCTTCACGGGGATGGAGTCTGTGGTGCTGCTAGCCATGGCCTTTGACAGGTACGTGGCCATCTGTGACCCCTTGAGGTACACCACCATCCTGACCAAGCCACGGATCGCCTGGATGTGTGCTGGCGTGGCTCTGAGACCCTCCATGCTGGTGCTGCCCATTGCCCTGTTGACTCTCCGCCTGCCCTTTTGCAGCGATCACATCATCGTTGCCCACACCTACTGCGAGCACATGGGCATTGCCAAGCTGGCCTGTGCCGACATCCGGGTCAATGCCATCTACGGCCTGTTCACCATTGCCTTCCTAATGCTAGATTTGGTCCTCATAATTCTGTCCTATGTGCTGATCTTGCAGTCTGTTTTCCGGCTCCCCTCCAAAGAGGCCCGGCTCAAATCCCTGGGCACTTGCGGTTCCCATGTGGCCGTGATTTGTGTCTTCTACACTCCTGCCTTCTTCTCCTTCCTCACCCATCGCTTTGGACGCAACATCCCCCATTATGCGCATATCCTCATTGCCAACCTCTACGTCATTTTGCCCCCGGTGCTCAACCCCGTCATTTACGGCATCCGGACCCGGGAGCTGCGCAGCAGGATCCTGAAGTTCTCGTTCTCCAAAAGGGGGCCTTTGTCCAATGTCTCCTGATTATCCTGCCTTGCAGGGGGTTGCATTAGTTGACCCCCAGGGTCCCTCCCCACTCGACGATTCTATTTTGCATTCCTACAATCTGCTGAATGGGAATTCAGATACGTAATCTGAGTGTTTTGTTCTGATCCTAAGAGATCCAATGTGGCAAAGGGACAGAGCTCAGCGGAAGGTCCTGCCTTCAGTCCCCACTGGCAGCCCCAGCTAAGGCTGGGAAGAAGAAGAAGAAGAAGAAGAAGAAGAAGAAGAAGAAGAAGAAGAAGAAGAAGAAGAAGAAGAAGAAGAAGAAGAAGAAGAAGGAGGAGGAGGAGAAGGAGAAGGAGAGTAGTAGTTTGGATTTGATATCCCGCTTTATCACTACCCGAAGGAGTCTCAAAGCGGCTAACATTCTCCTTTCCCTTCCTCCCCCACAACAAACCCTCTGTGAGGTGAGTGGGGCTGAGAGACTTCAGATAAGTGTGACTAGCCCAGGGTCACCCAGCAGCTGCATGTGGAGGAGCCTAGACGCGAACCTGGTTCCCCAGATTAGAGTCTACCGCTCTTAACCACTACACCACACTGGAAATCCCAGAGAGCTGTTGCTGCCAGTCAGTGTGGGATGCCCTGAGGTAGATGGACCGATGGTCTGATTCATAACTCTGTCATTCTGTGATAATTTTTTGACAATGTGCACCAGAATTGTTGTTGTTGTGGTGGTGGTTGTTGTTGTTGTTGTTGATGATGATGATATCCTGCCTTTCTCCCTGACAGAGACTCAAGGTGGCTTACACTTCAGATAGAAACAGCTAAACACATAGAAAAAGAGTAATAATTTAAGAAACAATTACATATTAATGGAATTAATAGAAATATTTGGTATATTGAAAGCATTTCGAACATTACCATAGAAGCAGCATGTCACCAGTGCTTTCATGCAAAGCCGTCACTTCCACAAAGCCTCTTGGGACAAGAAAGTCTTGACCTGCTGGACGAAAGATCCCAAGGAGGGAGCCGGGCTCATTTCTCCCAAAAGGGAAGTTCCAAAGAATGTTCATGTTAAACTGCAGTTGTTGTTCATAAAGCAAATATTCAAGGCTGTATGCAAATTGGGCCAATGTCATCTTCATGTCTGTTTCATCTTAATTTTGGGAAAGACACATCATTATACAGAGAAACTTGAGAATGCAATAAAAATGTAGAATAAATAGGATAGAATATTTTTGATTTTCCCTCTATATTTGTGTAATATTTTTAATGCACATTATAGTAATGCTTTTAATGAAGCAATAAATGGGAAGGAAAAAAACTTATCTTTTCAGACTGATTCATTGCAATGCTTTGGCTTTCTGCAATGTGTTCCCCTCTGGACGACAAATCCTATCAGCCACGTCCGTTCCCCCTGTCCCTGTCCAAAGATGATGCTGGGGCTGATGAGACCTGGAGGGCACCAGGTTGCAGAATGCTGTGATTAGGGCCAGGTGTTCATCTGGGGCAGATATGGGGGGGGGTGGGCAGGCAAGGAAATAAGCTTGGTGCCTGTGGCTGGTGCAGGGCAAAACAGGCAGAGCCCCTCTGCAGAAAATGGGATCTAGCCCTGCAGAAGATGGGATTCGGGATCTGCAGGATTCGCAGGGGAGCTGCGCTAGAGCCACGGGCAGACTCAAGGCACTTCTCTCTCACACACATCCCCACTCACTGCTGATGCAGCGACGAGGCTCCACGAGCGCAGCAAGTCTCTTCCTTCCCCGGCTGGTCCCCTCAACTCCTCACTGTTCTGTGAGGATTTTTTTGGGGGGGGGGTTGCCTAACCCTGGTAAACACGCCCACACCCAGAAAGCCCTGCAGCGATCATCTCTTACTCAGAACGATCTGCTCCTCGCCGCCATTTCCCTTTGCAAGCAAACCGGAAGTCCCTAATTTTTTTAGTGTTGTCCCTCTCCGATAGTCTTCTGAGAAATACTTACTGTATTTGCGTGTATATTCTTCCAGTAAAGTCCTGTGGGGATGGGGAACTGAGTTCATATTGGGAAAGACTTGACCAACTACTCGAAAGTATAGACTCTTTGTCGCCCAACCCTTGGTTTGTCGGGGGGGGGGACTTCAGTCCCCGGATTGGCCTTGTCTCCCCACAAAATACAATATTATCTGGACTAAGCTTGGAGGACGAACCCAAAATCTGCCAGAGGGCAGCAATGGACACCATCTCTAACCGCACTGGGAAATACCTCTGTGAACTTATAATTAAGTCTTTTGTTATGTAATGGGCACAGACAAGGGGACCAGGAGGGGTATTTTACTTTTATTTCCCCCAGTGGATTTACTAGCACCATAGATTATATCCTAGCAGCAAAAAATGTGCCAGTTAATCGAGACACCTTTAGGATAATCCCCAGAGCTGAAAGTGACCACTTTCCGCTTGTGTTATCTCTTGCACCATTTGTTTCTCCCGCTTCCCCTAAAATATTGGATGAAATGGAATATCTGATATTTGGAAATAGAAGGTTAAAATGGAATGCACAGGTCCAGGGAAAAAAATGATCCAGATCCTGGATTCTCACGAGTTTGCTTTATTAAAGGGGGAAATGTTGTTAGAAACAGGAAATGTAATCGGACTCTATGAGAATATAATTAACTGAATGCGCCCACTGATGACCGCACCTAGTGTGATAAAAAAAAAAAGTTCAAAAAACAGACATGGTTCGATAAGGAATGTCAGAATAGTAAAAAAAAAGAGTCTATCTAGGGAACTTAGAAAATTGAAGTTAAAACACAATCTTGCTCTATAAGCTGAGGTAGCTCAATTACGATACAATTATAAACTACTAGTGCCATTCAGCCCGTTTAATAAACGGGCGCTAGAATATTCGGCCTTTTTCGGTGGCAGCGGCGCGTGGGGGGCTTTTATTCCTTGTCTAATTTATTGTTCCCCCCTCCCTTTGATCCTTAATTTATCCCTAAATTTATCCCCCCCCCCGTTCCCAAACCCCAAGCCAAAGTCCCCCCCTTTTTTTACCTTTACAGCCCGGGCTCGGCTGGGGGTGCGGGGGGTATTTCTTCCTTTACCCCCTCCGAAGCTTGTGTTTGGAGTGCGGATCCCTCCCCACCCTGTTTTCGCGCACTTTTTGCGCCTGCCGTTTGGTTCCTAATTTTCCCCCGTCAATAGCGCTGCTGCTGCCAGGGCCCAGTAGCCGAATTCTGGCTCCTGGACAACCCAGGCGGCTGCTCCGGGGTGTACGCCCAGTTTTTCGGGGGGTGGGGGTGGCTCCCGCTACTTTTCTTGGCCTCCGCGGCTGTTTTTCAGTCACCTGCTGCGTCCGGGAGGGAGCTTTGCCGTCCGGGGGGCTTGCGCCCACCCCGGCGCTTTCTGAGGGTCCCGCGGTTGGCGCTGAGCATTCGGTGGCCTTCCCGTGCCTTTCCTGGCCGTTCTGGCCCAGCGGGGGTCTCCTGGTTGCTTGCGCTGTTTGGGCCTCAATTTTGGGCCTGTTAGTGAGAAGCCGGGGCCTCGATTTTTTGGTCGTCCCGGCTTCCTGCTCAGGCCCTTGGGCACGTTGAGAGAGGGCCTGCCCTGCTTAGGAGCCTTGCTGCCTGCTCCTGCCTTCCATCTGGTGTCCTCCGTTTTAACTGCTTATTGAGCCAGTGCAGGGCAGAGGGGTGGGGGTGGGGAGTGTGTGTGTGTGTGTGTGCAGTCTCTGCGTCCAATCCCTGTGTCCCTGGGGCACATGCTCAGTAGCGCGGAAAACGGGACACAGGGAATCTGGACGCAGGGACAACATGGACATTATTATATAGGATTACTTAAATGTAAGCAGAAGAAGAAGAGTTTGGATTTGATTTATCCTGCTTTATCACTACCCGAAGGAGTCTCAAAGCGGCTAACATTCTCCTTTCCCTTCCTCTCCCACAACAAGCACTCTGTGAGGTGGGTGGGGCTGAGAGACTTCAGAGAAGTGTGACTAGCCCAAGGTCACCCAGCAGCTGCATGTGGAGGAGCAGGGATGCAAACCCGGTTCCCCAGATTAGGAGTCTACCGCTCTTAACAACTACACCACACTGGTACAAATATATTACGAACAACAGTAGAAAGCACTGGGAGATGCAGCACTTCAAAAGGACTCGTGGAAATTTTGGCTAAAATGACGGGAAGAATCCGAAAACAGCGGGACCAGAAGTTCATCAAACAGTGGACTAAATTCGTAAATTATTTGAAAGACAATTGTAGTCAACTAAATACGTTGGTAGGACTGCAGGAAGCTTTGTAAGTAAAGATATAAAAATCATTGTAGAGATGAAATTTTAATGATATACCTTGGATGTTATAGTTTGAAAGCAATGGTTAAGTAGTGAAAATGCAGAAATTTGAAATGAAAAATAGAAAATCATAAGGAAGGTTTGAAGGAAGTCATGGCCTTAAAAAGCCAAAATGTATAATATAAGAGGAGAAATTCTAATGAAAAGTATTATGGTAAAATGAATAAAAATGATTTGGCAAAAAAAAAGGACTCACAGAAATTTTGGCATCTGGTTGCCCTAGGTACAAACGGGCTGGGCTACTAATTAGAAGCAACTGTTCAAGGAAAGGATTGGGTGACGTATTTTACAGGAATATATGCCCCTCGTTCTGACTCACCCTCACAAGTTTACCATACTCAGTTATTAGAACTGCCAGAATGGCCAGATGTCCTGCCCAATCAGATTAAGAGGCTAATCGCAAGTCAACTAGCCAATAAAGCTCCAGGAGAAGATATGATCCCAATGGAGAGTTATAAGAGGAGACCAAATTTCTGGTTACAGGTAGGTAGCCGTGTTGGTCTGGTATAGTTGAAACAAAATTTTAAAAAATCCTTCCGGTAGCACCTTAGAGACCAACTAAGTTTGTCATTGGTATGAGCTTTCGTGTGCATGCACACTTCTTCAGATACACTGAAACAGAAGTCACCAGATCCCCACTTATAGTGAGAGGGTGGGGAGGGCCTGGACTGTTTATTGCTGCATTTGGTCTTACAGGAAGAATTTACGACTGTTTACAATAAATTCTTCCTGTAAGACCAAATGCAGCAATAAACAAACCTTGGGTTACATAAATATACACTGGTACCTTGGTTTAAGTACACAATTGGTTAAGTCTGTACTTAACCTGAAGTGAACTGTCCCATGGAAAGTGGATTAATCCGTTCCAACTCTATGATTCTATGATCTCTCACCATCAAAGGAACGCAAGTGAACAGCAGAGAACCTACACAAGAGACGTTGACAAAAAAACCCCACACATTAAACAAAATAGAAATACCGACACCGACAATGGTATGATTTGTCAGCAATGTTGTTGTTGTTTAGTCGTTTAGTCGTGTCCAACTCTTCGTGACCCCCTGGACCAGAGCACGCCAGGCACTCCTGTCTTGCACTGCCTCCCGCAGTTTGGTCAAACTCATGTTCGTAGCTTCGAGAACACTGTCCAACCATCTTGTCCTCTGTCGTCCCCTTCTCCTAGTGCCCTCAATTGTCCTCTGTCGTCCCCTTCTCCTAGTGCCCTCAATAAATCAGCAATAAATCAGCAATAAATCAGCAATAAATCAGCGTTTCTCAACCGCTGTTCCGCAGCACACTAGTGTGCCGCGAGATGCTGGCTGGTGTGCCGCGACGTGCCGCTGCGAGAAGGGCGATTTGCTGCCTTGTCACGTGCCTAGTCACGTGCCGCGACGAGAAGGCTGCCGCCATTAGGGGGCGCTGGGCGCTGACCCGCCGTAAAGGAAGCCGGCCGGGGGACTTCCGGGTTGTCGCGGACCGCTCCAGACGCTCCCTGACGAAGCTCTGGGGAGCACTACTCTTTGTGGGGTGAAAACAGGTGGTTTTGAGGCTTAAAACCCCCGTGTGAGGAACAGGGGGGACTCCCTGCCTAAAGAGGGGTTCCCGCAACGGACTGCGAGGTCCAGAAGGGGATCACAGACGCTGGCTGCAGCTCTCTCCCTCCCGCACTGAAAAAGCCTGGCTGCTGAAGCGCACAAGCGGCAAAACCTCTGAAATAGGAAAGAACCGCGACCTGCATAAAAGGTTGGTGCAACTCTACCCTACTGCAACTCTTCAGAATTAAAGAGGCTATGTATCTGTAGAAGTGCAAAGAGATAAAAAAAGAGAGATACTTGAAAGGCATTCAGAAAGATACTTTTAAGAGGCGCTTAAAAGAAACATTCCAAACAGACTGAGAGAGGGCAGAAGGGAGCCTTGCTTGCCTTGGAAAGAGATTGCAAACAGCGGAGGAGTTTTAAGAAATAAAAATAAAGAGGGGGTCAACTCTGATGTATTTAGATAACTGCAATATAGGCACAGAGTTAATTTTTTAAAACTTTTTTAATGGTGGTGTGCCTCGTGATTTTTTTCATGGAACAAGTGTGCCTTTGCCCAAAAAAGGTTGAAAAACACTGCAATAAATGACAGATTCTGGGGCCTGCTAGGGAAGGATGTGAGGTTCAGGGAGCTGCCAAGATTAATGGAGGCTTTACTCTGCATTCCCCACAGCAATGCTAGTTCAGAAAGGGTCTTTAGTATGGTGAGAAAGAGAATAGGGTGTCATTAGACAACAGCACTGTTTCTGCTTTGCTTGCCTGTAAAATCAACCACTCTGGCCCAGCCTACAAATACACTCCTTCCAAAAGGGTTAAAGGCTGCAAAGCCTGTAACACATTTGTATAATAAGTCATTAATGGATGCCGGAGAAGAGCCAAAAGACTGAACCTAATCAATCGCCAAAGAATTGATGCTTTTGAATCAATTCGCCGAAGAATTCATGCTTTTGAATTATGGTGCTGGAGGAGACTCTTGAGACTCTTGTTATGTCTTGGGGGAACAATCTGAACCAGACTTTAGAAATTCCTATTAGAAGCTAGCTCTCTCTTATATGCCTGTTGTCTTTGGACCATAAAGAAGGCTGATCGCTGAAGAATTGATGCTTTTGAATTATGGTGCTGGAGGAGACTCTTGAGAGTCCCATGGACTGCAAGAAGATCAAACCTATCTATTCTGAAGGAAATCAGCCCTGAGTGCTCCCTGGAAGGACAGATCGTGAAGCTGAGGCTCCAATACTTTGGCCACCTCATGAGAAGAGAAGACTCCCTGGAAAAGACCCTGATGTTGGGAAAGATTGAGGGCACTAGGAGAAGGGGACGATAGAGGACAAGATGGTTGGACAGTGTTCTCGAGGCTACGAACATGAGTTTGACCAAACTGCGGGAGGCAGTGGAAGGCAGAATTACTGCGGCGTGGACTGTCCCTGAGAATTGTAGACTGCCCCCAGGACAGGTGAGGGTGCTGATCCTTTATTTTCAAATCCGAAACTTGACGGCTATGACAGAAAACCATAGATAATGTGAAACTACTGGAAGTTAACCATCTCCAAATAACACTCAACACATGCAAATGGACTAATGGCAGAGTACACATGATTTCCACGTCTCTCTTTTTTTTTAAAAAAAAACAATATTGCTTTTATTTTTATTTTAATGGTACAAAATATAATTTTAAAGAAAACAATGGTTACAACAGTAAACAACAAAGAGCTTGTCCTCATGTAATTGCAGTCACCTGTCAAGAATGCTTTGATGGTGTTTCCTGCTTGGCAGGGGGTTGGACTGGATGGCCCTTGTGGTCTCTTCCAACTCTAGGATTCTATGACATCCTGCCATGTGTTAAAGTTTGATTTAATTATTCTAAAAGATCACGCCACATTTTCCCATGAGTGCTGGATGGATTCCTGCAACACTCTTTAAAATTTATGTTGTTGTTGTTGTTTAGTCGTTTAGTCGTGTCCGACTCTTTGTGACCCCATGGACCATAGCACGCCAGGCACTCCTGTCTTGCACTGCCTCCCGCAATTTGGTCAAACTCATGTTCGTAGCTTCGAGAACACTGTCCAACCATCTTGTCCTCTGTCGTCCCCTTCTCCTAGTGCCCTCAATCTTTCCCAACATCAGGGTCTTTTCCAAGGATTCTTCTCTTCTCATGAGGTGGCCAAAGTATTGGAGCCTCAGCTTCACAAATATTGACCACGTGTCATAACAGGAATATGCATTATGTTCCCCCACCTTCGTGGTTTCCCCTGGCAAACAAAATTTAAGATACTTAAATTGTGGTGTCCAGAACTGAAAACAGTATTCTAGGTGGGGCCTGACCAAGGCATAATAAAATGATACTATTCCTGCCCTTGATCTGATTCTGCCTTCTGCCACATTGGTCTCCGCTCCCCGTTTGGTGTCATCTGCAAATGTGATGAGCATCCCCTCAATTCCGTCATCCAAGTCATTTATAAAGACGTTGAACAACAACGGGCCCAGGACAGAACCCTGCAGAACCCCTCTTGTCACTTTCCCCCAGGATGGTGAGGACCCATGAAGGAGTCCTCTTTGGGTTCGGTCAGTCTAATCCACCTGACAGTTACCTCATTCAGCCCACATTTTACCAGCTTCCTCACATAATTATTGCAGGGACTTTGTCAACAGCCTTACTGAAATCAAGATGCACTATTTCCACAGCAATCCCCTGATCAACAAACTTTGTAACTGCATCCAAAAAAGGGGAGGAGAGATTTCTCTGACTTTACTTGTTTTTGAGAAAGTCATGCTTTCATCCTGTGTGTATATGTTGTGATATCTTCAGATGAAGGGCACATAAATTTTAAAAAATGATAATAAATAAGGATATTGACAAGTTGGAACATGTGCAAAGGAAGGTGATTTATGTATTTATTTAATTTGTATACCACCTGACCCAATGGTGCCGACTTGAATAAAATATTGATGGGGGGCCAGGTAAGGCCCGCCTTGCACAATCAATCACATGATGCATGCACGCCATTGGAATGGAAATGCCTATCAACTGGGGGGTGTCCCCCTCAAATATTTTATGGGGGGGGCAAAGACCCCTCAGCCTCTAAGAGTTGGGTCCAATTCCCTAAATCCACAGGAATCAGGACAGTTACAACATAAAAACACAATATAAAAACACAAAATACACATCTGTAATTCCACTCCCAACATTTTAAAAGGTCATTAATGTCAATCAGCCAAAGGCCTGGTTTAAAAGGTGCGCATTTGCCTGGCTCCTAAAGCTATTTAATGAAAGGTGTTTTCGAACTATGTATGAATTCTCTGATGCCTAGTGAGATGGGAGCTCTGACTGAAGCTCTTTCCACATTCCCTGCACTGATAGGGTTTCTCCCCTGTATGAATTCTTTGATGGGAAGTGAGGCTGGCTTTTTGACTGAAGCTCTTTCCACATTCCACACACTGATAGGGTTTCTCCCCTTTATGAATTCTTTGATGGGAAGTGAGATGGGAGCTCTTTCTGAAGCTCTTTCCACATTCCACACACTGATAGGGTTTCTCCCCTGTATGAATTCTTTGATGGGAAGTGAGATGGGAGCTCTGACTGAAGCTCTTTCCACATTCCCTGCACTGATATGGTCTCTCCCCTGTATGAATTCTTTGATGGGAAGTTAGGGAGGAGTTCATACTGAAGCCCTTTCCACATGCCACACACTGATAGGGTTTCTCCCTTGTATGAATTCTGTGATGCTTAGTGAGACTGCGGCTATCGCTGAAGCTCTTTCCACATTCCCTGCACTGATAGGGTTTCTCCCCTGTATGAATTCTTTGATGGGTAATGAGAGAGTCACTCTGAATGAAGCTCTTTCCACATTCCACACACTGATAGGGTTTCTCCCCTGTATGAATTCTTTGATGGGAAGTGAGGTTGGCCTTTTGATTGAAGCTCTTTCCACATTCCACACATTGATAGGGTTTCTCCCCTGTATGAATTCTATGATGGAAAATGAGAGAGCCGCTCTGACTGAAGCTCTTTCCACATTCCATGCACTGATATGGTTTCTCCCCTGTATGAATTCTTTGATGGGAAGTGAGATCACCATTGTTACTGAAGCTCTTTCCACATTCCACACACTGATAGGGTTTCTCCCTTGTATGAAATCTGTGATGCTTAGTGAGACTGTGGCTATCGCTGAAGCTCTTTACACATTCCACGCACTGATAGGGTTTCTCACCCAAATGATTCCTTTGATGGAAAGTGAGAGAGGAGCTGTTACTGAAGCTCTTGCCACATTCCACACACCGATAGGGTTTCTCTCCTGTATGAATTCTTCGGTGGGAAGTGAGATGGGAGTTTTCAGTGAAGCTCTTTCCACATTCCACACACTGATAAGGTTTCTCCCCTGTGTGAATTCTTCGATGGGAAGTGAGGTTGGCCTTTTGAATGAACCTCTTTCCACATTCCTTGCACTGATAGGGTTTCTCCCCTGTATGAATTCTTTGATGGGAAGTGAGATCGGAACTATTAGTGAAGCTCTTTCCACATTCCATGCACTGATAGGGTTTCTCCCCTGTATGAATTAGTTGATGGGAAGTGAGATGGCCACTCTGACTGAAGCTCTTTCCACATTCCGCACACTGATAGGGTTTCTCCCCTGTATGAATTCTTTGATGGGAAGTGAGATGGGTGCTCCAACTGAAGCTCTTTCCACATTCCACACACTGATAGGGTTTCTCCCCTGTATGAATTCTTTGATGGGAAGTGAGGCTGGCTTTTTGACTGAAGCTCTTTCCACATTCCACGCACTGATAGGGTTTCTTTCCAATGAGAATTCTTTCCTGGGAAGTTGAATGGGAGCTCTGACTGCTGGTGTTTCCACACTCCAAATTTTTATGAGGCTTCTTCTCTCTGGGGATTTTGTCATGTTCACCCTTGTTCCTGATTTCCAATTCATCAATATCTGCAATGGAGACAAAAAAAATGATTAGAGAGCCTCAGGAACAAATGAAGACAAACTGAAGGGAGTTGCGTCTGTGTTCATTACCTTTGTGGTTTGTCATTAACCAACGTATTTTTTGTTAGATTCTGATGGGTTGTTGAATGTTGCTTTGTTTGATATACAGTAGTGGCCAAAAATGTGGACGACTTGCGGGGGGGGGGGGGAGAGTGTATTTCACAGGTTTTCTACTTCTTTTGGAGTAATATAATAAAATTATATACCAATGGAATTTAATCAATAATGTAAAGTAACAAAGTTTGTTCAGTTATCTGTATTCTATCAAATGTTATAGCATAACCAGAAAAAGGAAGCACAACTTGGTTAGGTTGACTTTTGTCCGTGTGTTATGTGACTTCTATCAAGTTGGTTGATGTTTTTTGTGTTCTTTCATTAGAGACTGTCTACGTGACAGAAGAAAATCACCTGGGTGTATACAAGATGACATGGTGACATGTAATGTGAAGTTGAGTGCAAGGACTGGTCTAAATGTTAGAATTTTAAGGGAAAGGGCATTGTTATCTCTCAAGCAAAGGTTGAAAAGATTAAACTGGGCTAAAACACATGTTAATGGGACAGCGGAACAATGGGACAGTGCTATTTGGAGTGATGAGACCCAAATCTCCTTGCTTGGTAGTAGTGATGGCATTAAATACACGAGGAGAAGAATCAGAGAAGATTTACATCCTACTTGCATTACACCGACCCTGAAACAGCCAGATACAGTAGTGTGATGATCTGGGGTTCTATGGCAGCAAAAGGTGTGGGCAGAATTTGTGTCATTAATGGGAATGCAAATGCCCCAAAATACATAAATGAAATACTTGAGCCCAAACTGAAGCATTCCGCAGATGATCTTTCCCCAGATACTAAAGCATTTATATATATTCTTATAAATATTTATTTATTTAATTATTTTATATTATAACAGGATTCAGCTCCATGTCATGTTGCTGCTGTGTGTAAAAAGTGGTTTCAAGATAATCCTATTCTACTGCTGGAATGGCGTGGGAACAGAGGAAATAATTCAATCTTGGTCTCACATTATTACAGCTGCAGAACTAAAAAACATGGTTACCAAACTAAGTATTAATTGACATGGTGAGAATTTCTGCATCTCTTTTCTATGTGTTTCACGTTTCTTCGTTATGACTGATGTTCTAATAAATACCCCTCCATAAACGTTATTGCATTACATTCTTCATTAAATTATCTTTCTATTGCTATATAATTTTATGGCATTACAGTGGTGCCTCGCTAGACGAAATTAATTCGTTCCAGGACTCAATTCGTCCTAAGAAAATTTCGTGTAGCGAGGCACCGTTTCCCACAGGAACGCATTAAAAGTCAATCAATGCGTTCCTATGGGCTCCGGGGTCTGGCGGCGACAGCGCTACTTGCTCTCTTGGCTCGGGGAAGGCAGGCAGGCGCTTGTTCTCTTGCCTGCCTGCCTTCCCCGAGCCAAGAGAGGTGTGTGCCACCGCCTCCCCCGACAGAGCCGGCATTTGACAGGGCTTCCGAACCCCCATCAGATGCGGGCTCTGTTGGGCGGGGGGGGGGGGAGGAACGAAGGAAGAGAAAGCAGCCCTTTCTCTTCCTTCCTTCCTCTCCCCCTGCCGCTGACAGCTTTCCCTCCACCCCGCCCGACACAGCGTGGATTGGAGAAGCTTCTCCTTCGATCCGCGCTGTGTCAGGCGGGGTGAAGGGAAAGCGGGGCTTTTCGCCGGCTGCCTTCCCCAAGCCAAGGGAAAGGCAGCCGGCGAAAGCAGCCGGCGAAATACTACCGGCGAAATACAATGAGCCTGATTCTTCTCTGGTAATGCATTTTGTTTGGCCCAGTCATGACATCACCTCCATCTCCAATGTCAGTTATCTCTTTGGTCAGCCCAAAACAAAACAGCAGCAAAAACAAAAACAGAAAACCTAACAGAAGCTACTTCTCTTTCCTAACAACTCTGAAGCTGACATTTAAGATGCCTGGGCAGTTCAGACAAGCCAAATCATGGTATAAAAAGGCAGAACTGGAGGAAGATTCTTCACAGAAGAAACTGTAATTTACTGTTTATTGTGGGGGGTGTTAGGTTCCCAGGTGTTGTAGGGGGCGCAGTTGAGCTCTGTGAAAATATATGAGGTTTATCACATAGAGGTATTTTGTTGAATTTCCAGGCAGATATTATGATCCCACAGGGAGCCTTACCAAGAGAGGCCACGATCCCACGATTCTCCTCCATGATGTCCTTATGCAGAGCTCTCTGGTCAGGATCCAGCAACGCCCACTCCTCGTCCGTGAAATGAACAGCGACATCTTCAAAGCACACTGGACCCTAAAAGAAAAAGGGAAATGTCCTCCTCTGAGAGAGCAGAAATATGATCTCCTACACAATGCTCTGTTGTTTTCTTCCTGTAAATTGTGGTGTTGTTTCAACAGAATTGCTTTGCTGCACATTTTATTTATGGATGCTTATTTTATTCTGTGTTTTAATTATGGTATTCCTCTGTGCAAATACGTGGTACTTCACCTTGTGGGTTTCAAGTCATTCTGCCTACGCAAGCATTCCAGTTTGCCTGATGGAAGGATCCACTTTCTCCTCTCCTCGTGAGCTGTTCTGGGGAGTTCCCTCCCAATGCCCTAGAGTCAAATTCAAGGGGTTCATGGGGGCATGGAGAGGGGAAGGAGTGGGGGGCAGGCCCCATTTTGCAGCGGACGGGGCTGGTTAGGTGAATCCTGGACACTATTTGTAATCGTCTGTCCACTGCTTAGAAGCCTATTTTAGGATTCAATGATCAATACTGTATAGTAATCAAAGAAGCCTAGTTTGGCTGGCCATCTGTCTTGGATGATCTACCTGAGATTCCTGCAATGCAGGGGGTTGGACTTGAAGACCCTTGGGGTCCCTTTCAACTCTAGGATTCCATGAAAACTGCAACTACAGATGAATCCTACTGGCGGCATTCAGGAGGCTGGTGTCACAGAGTTATATGAGCAGAAAATCCCACAGTTCACAGCTGGAGTTTACTCTTTCTTAGCAGGAACACAATATTCAGAGACTTGGCTGAGTTTCAGGCCTAATAAGAACAGCAGCTCATTCCCTGAGAGTCTGTCAGTTTGCACTGTCAATCAATTAATGGACTAGTTGTCTAGGTGGAAGTTTCTTTAGTGTGGAAATATATGTAAAGTGAAATTATGTAGTTTGTTTAAATGGTCTGGTACAGAGGTCCTCTGTTGAGTATTCTGTTAAAGAGGTTTGCTATGATGTTTTCAGGTCTTGGTTTATATATTTGAGTGGAGTTGATAAGATAAGGTAATGTTTATAGGATAGCTGTTTTGATGAGTGAGTTGTGTTTTGTCCTTAACTGTGTCAGCTATCATAGGTAGAGTTTTGTTTTATAATGTGAGGGACTACATTTAGTTTGAGAAAGTTGAGTTGGTTTTTTCTAGGAGTCAGGATGTTGTTCTGCTGCTCACAGAAGCATCTTGTCAGACTGAACTGCAGGTCTGCCAACCAAAGGCTAGGATTTATTCTTGTCGAAGGAAAGTGTACATGCAATGTTTTTCTATAGGTGTTTTACATGTTGTGAGGGACAGAAGCTACAGACAGCCTCCTCCCATCTTAAGCACAAGCTCTTCTCCCAGCGCCAATGGGTGCGGGGAGGGGGACGTCTCCAGCGGGGAATCAGGAAGTAGAGGGCATGGCTCAGGCAGAGTAGCAGAGCCACTGCTCCGCTTAGGAAAGGAAGGGGGAAGCAGGGAAAGCGCGGCAAAAAGACCGCTCCCGCCGGTCCCGGAATTGCGCAAGAAGCAACGGGGCGGAGATTCAGTATTCCCAGACTACTTTGCTGGAAAAAGACGCGCGAATCTCCATTCGGAGGTTCTGACCTAGACTGACAACATGTACATAGTACTGACTCTGCACTGTAAATAGTGTGCACTTAATAAAAGCATGAAAAGGCAACGTTGTGAGGAGTCGTTACTCTAGAGTAGCCGCTCCCGCTCCTGTGACACATATCAATACTTCCTGCACCTAATAAATGGGGGGATTGTCAGTTTGCATTTCTTAGTACAGAAAGTATTGATCTGATATTGATCTTTTCTATTATAATTAGTTCAAGATGGTTCCAAAAGCTTCTCTGCATCAAAGAAACAAGCAAACCCCACATATATCAAGTAAAACAAAAACATCATCACCCAATCCCACCCCCACCCACCTCATTCCCTGCTTTCTTTCCAATGTCTCAACAAATGAAACTGATTTTAAAAAATGATACATGTAAAAATATAAGAGAGAAACTGTTGGTATTAAAGGGTTAAGTTATACTAGTCGCTCTAAACACTGAGCAGCTGAACCTAATTAAACATCCGGGAATGTTTGACAGCCTGTATAAATAGTCAGTTCCTTGCAAGCGTTTTTTCTCTTAGGAGCGTTTTTTCTCTCAGTAGTGTTATCTCTTAGTTTTGGTTGCTGTGTGTAGGAGTGATGCCTGAAGTTTGTACACTGAGGCACAGTTTTGTTTAAGTTTTTTACTTGGCCAGAGATGAAGAATGTCTGCCTTATCTCCTGGCTACGTTTTGTAAATAAAGCCTTTTGAGTTTGCAACATGCTCCAGAGTTCCTGAATTAACTCTTGCTGACTCACCTTACTCTTTGCCGCTGTGCTACAAAGCTCTGCTGAAAGGGAAGATTTACGTCTGGAAGCGTGACTGGACCGGTAAATTTCTTTACTTAAACACAAGCTAATTAAAGCTTATGGACAGGTTATGGTCAGTGCGTGAAAAGAGTTAAGGATTGAAGTCCAGAGTGATTTATGAAAGGACTGGAGCAAAGCCAAGAAGAGGCTGCCAGCAAAGGGGAAAGCAGAAAAAAGCAGCCAAAAGAAAGCAGCTTGAGTCCTGCAATGTGCTGAAAGTTTTAAAGAGGCACTGTGCAGTTTTGAACTCGCTGGAAGACGCCTGCAGGAGCCACCTCATTAGCTGGGAAGCAAGCAAGCAGTCTACAAGTGTGTGAGTATTTTTTCCTAAACCCCAGGGAGGATGGCACAGCCCCAGGAAAGTTTTATAGTCCCCTTTGCAAGGCTGAATGGGAAAAATTGGCAGGACTGGAAGGCCAGGGTGAGGGTCTGGCTGCAAGCTAAAGAGTTATGGGACTGTACACAGGCATCTCCTGTGGAGGCTGCAGAAGACGCTTCAGCAGCAGACAGGGCGATAGCTGCAGCTGCAAAGAGACGTGATCGTAAAGCTCAAGGTCTTTTAACGTTAGCAGTGGGCGAGGAACAAATGCCTTATGTAGCTGAGTTACAATCTACGCATGAGGTCTGGACGACCCTGGAGCGGTTAAATTCCAGAAACACTGCTGGGGCCAAGATCCATGCCACGAGGACTCTGTTTGAGTTACGTCTGCAGCCGGGAGCATGTGTGAAAGAGCACATTGCCAAGGTGGTCTCTGTCTTTAACCAATTAAGACAGCTGAACATTCCTTTTACACAGGAGCAGCAGTCATATATTTTGTTGTCCTCTCTTGATAAAAGTTACCAGACTCTTGCTCTGACTCTGGAATGCATGAAAGCCAGTGACTTAACGCTGGACTATATTTCATCTAGACTTGCAGATGAACAGATGACAAGACAAAGGTCACATGGTGTTTTCCAATTAAGACAAAAGGGGATGCTGCTGAAACAGTTAAAAATTGGGTTCAAGCAGTAGAACTTGAATTTGGTACTAGAGTCCTTGCTTTTCAGTCGGACCGCGGTACGGAATTCACCGGGTCTGTGCTGCAAAATTTCTTTAAGAAAAAGGGAATTAAGCATCGTCTGTCCACCCCTTACTCACCCCAAGAAGGGGGCGTAGCCGAACGCAAAAACAGAGTTTTGCAGGAGTTGGCAAACTCTATGCTGTACGATGCGCAGCTACCTCAGAGTTATTGGGCGGAAGCTTGGACGACGGCCACTCATGTTTTGAACCGCGTTTATAATTCTGTTATAGACACCACGCCATATTTTGCTTTATATGGCAAGAAACCCAAAGTGAATTACTTTAGGGTGTTTGGATCTCCAGCCTATGTTCTCATTCCAAAAGCGTTAAGGAGAAAGGGAGGTCCAAGAGCAAAGAAACTCATTTTCTGTGGGTACGAACCGTGCTCTAAAGCTTGGAGGTTCGTGAATCCAGATGGGGATACTACCAAAGTGGTCATCAGCAGGAGCGCTGAATTTTGTGAGCAGTCCGGTTGGACTCGCTTGCATGGTAACCCCGATATTTTGAGGGATGATTTAGGAACTCACACTGGAGAGGAAAATCCAGAGGTTGGTGAACCAGAACAAGATGATGGTGCACAGGGTTCAGATGTAGACTCTGACCATGCACAAGGAACATCTCCTAAGGCAGAGAAGCCTGAGTCTAGGAGTGCTCCGACATCGCCCACAGGTAGACCTAGCAGGCAGAAAAAGCGCAGCAGGTCGCCAACAACGCCAAGCCCAAGGGAATTATCTAAACGAAGGTCTTTATCCCTAGAGGCGCATCCAGATTTAAAGTCTGAGAAAGGTTCTGACAGCCAACATTCAGAGGGGGAACAAGAGGTGGAATTGCGTAGGTCCAAACGCACCACAAAGGGCAAACCACCAGAGAGGTTTAAAGTGACAAGTGTATATGTAAATTTAGCCCAATGTGAGCCAGAAAGCTACACAGAGGTACAACAGCTTTCAAGCTCAGAAGCTGCAAAGTGGCAGGAAGCGATGGAGAAAGAGATGGCTTCTATGAAGTCTCTCGGTGTGTTTACATCCACTGAACTTCCTAAAGGCCAACAAGCAGTGGGATGTCGATGGGTATATCGTATAAAGCCCACAACCACTGGTGAGCTGCAATACAAAGCCCGACTAGTTGCCAAAGGGTTTTCGCAGCGCAAAGGCATACACTATTCCCAAATCTATGCCCCTACTGCGAGGTCAGAGACATTAAGAATGCTTTTAACTTCTTCAGCTAAGAAGGGAAACAAGCTATTTCATTTTGATGTCAATGTGGCTTATTTGAATGCAGATTTACAGGAGGAAGTGTATATGATGCCACCGCCAGGTTTTGAGGGAGACAAGCCAAACCAGGTCTGGCGTCTACACAAATCCATCTATGGGCTGAAACAATCTGCCCGCAACTGGAATGTCTGTTTATCTGATGCTCTAGAGAGCATGGGGTTCAAGAAGAGCATGGCAGATGCATGTCTGTACTTAAAAAGTGCTGGTTGTAAGCAAGAAGTGGTTCTGATATTTGTTGATGATCTATTGTACTGTGGAAAGGATGATAAATGTGCACAAAAGTTTGCCACAACACTTGGGAAAAGGTTTAAGCTAAAATCTCTAGGCACTGTATCCGTGTATCTAGGAGTTAAAATACAGCAAGATGAAAAAGGAAGTTATTGGCTCAGCCAAGAGGCTAAAATCCAACAATTACTAGAAAGATTTAAAATGGATAAATGTGCTGGTGTAAAAACCCCAATGGAACTAAGTTATGTAAAAGATGCTCAAGCCGAGCAACAAGCAGAGTTCAGTAACCCCGAGGTTTACCAGTCAGCAATAGGCAGTCTACTCCACATTGCACAGTGGACTCGGCCTGACATTACGTACGCTGTGAATATGTTATGTAGACAAGCTGAAAAACCATCCACTCATGCTTGGCAAGGAGTAAAAAGAGTGTTGCGATATCTCCAAACTACCAAAAGTCTTTGCCTAAAACTGTCAGCAGAGGGCAGCACAGAACTTGAATGCTGGGCTGATAGTAGTTGGGCAGATGCTGGACAAGATAGAAAATCAGTTTCAGGAATGGCTATAAAATTTGGAGATGCATTAATTGGTTGGAGATCGCGAAAGCAATCACTCTTAGCTTTAAGTTCCACTGAATCGGAATTCACTGCAGTGTCTGATGTTTGCAGAGAACTTGAGTTCTATAAACAACTGGTTCAGGAATTGTTTGGGAAATGTCCTCTACCCATCAGAATATGGGAAGATAATCAACCTTGCATTAGATTAGCTGAATCAGGACAATTCAAGGCACATACGAAACATCTTGACATCCGTTATCAAAACGTTTATCAAAGTGTAAAACAAGGTTTGGTAAAGCTACAGTACTGCCCGAGTAAAGATAATCTCGCAGATGGTTTTACAAAAGCATTAAGTTTGCAATCACATCAAGATTTCTGTTCAGGTCTGAATTTGAATTAAGTTTGTTACAGCTCAGTGTCACGAGCGAGAGGGGGTGTTGGTATTAAAGGGTTAAGTTATACTAGTCGCTCTAAACACTGAGCAGCTGAACCTAATTAAACATCCGGGAATGTTTGACAGCCTGTATAAATAGTCAGTTCCTTGCAAGCGTTTTTTCTCTTAGGAGCGTTTTTTCTCTCAGTAGTGTTATCTCTTAGTTTTGGTTGCTGTGTGTAGGAGTGATGCCTGAAGTTTGTACACTGAGGCACAGTTTTGTTTAAGTTTTTTACTTGGCCAGAGATGAAGAATGTCTGCCTTATCTCCTGGCTACGTTTTGTAAATAAAGCCTTTTGAGTTTGCAACATGCTCCAGAGTTCCTGAATTAACTCTTGCTGACTCACCTTACTCTTTGCCGCTGTGCTACAAAGCTCTGCTGAAAGGGAAGATTTACGTCTGGAAGCGTGACTGGACCGGTAAATTTCTTTACTTAAACACAAGCTAATTAAAGCTTATGGACAGAAACAATGCATATATTGTTAAAAGGTAAAGGGACCCCTGACCATTAGGTCCAGTCGTGACCGACTCTGGGGTTGCGCGCTCATCTCGCATTATTGGCCGAGGGAGCCGGCGTATAGCTTCCAGGTCATGTGGCCGGCATGACTAAGCCGCTTCTGGTGAACCAGAGCAGCGCATGGAAACGCCGTTCACCTTCCCGCTGTAGCAGTCCCTATTTATCTACTTGCACTTTGACGTGCTTTCGAACTGCTAGGTTGGCAGGAGCTGGGACCGAGCAACGGGAGCTCACCCCGTCACAGGGATTCGAACCGCTGACCTTCTGATCAGCAAGCCCTAGGCTCAGTGGTTTAACCCACAGCGGTTTTTGCAAAATGCATTCATGCAAAAAAGTCAGCTCTCCACTTCAAACAATTAACTCTCAGCAGAAAGCCAATGGCTGCTCTCTCTCTGCATGGTAACAAGAGCCTTGGTAACTGCTTTGTGATTGGGTAAGAAGTTCCTAAAAGATAAGCTGGCTTTTGTAACAGGTAGTTGTGAAAGAGAGAGAGAGACAGAGAGGAAAGGATTTGCTTTTATTTCTTTTGTGTTATGAAGTTTGTACATAGTAACTTCTGGATTCTGTTTGTCCAATAAATACTGTATACAGTTATTCTGTGTCCAGATGTCTACTCATTACACTACAGCCAGAAGCTTCCGGAAAACCTGCGCGAACTCTGCTGTGCCCAGGTTTACGTTATACCTGGCACTCTAAAACACCTTTGTAAATCAAGGTCATGCTAACTCTAAGAAGAGGCCAGAAGGAGCCTGGGCGTCACTTTCTCTTTCTATCTCTCTTCCTTCTGGGGTTCTGTATATAGTATGCTTAGTGTTAAGGTTTAGACTTATTATAAGTTTAAGTTAGGTCTCCTGCAACTGGACTTCCTATGGACAGGGCCAATCCTGAACGTTTTTGATTTGTGACATTCTGCTCATTTGTCTTCAGTAGCAGTAAAGCTCTGCTGGATAAAATACAATGGCCTCTGGTCTATTTTGGGGGGATCCTATAATGTGCTTAGGTTTTAATCTACTAACTATATATTGGAGTTCTGCTCTGGATCAATATTGAGCAGAATTCCATGTCAGGGTCTTCATTCACGAACTCAGCTGCTTAGAGTGAAGGCCCACAGCTCCCCACAGCTTTCTAAATCCCATCTTCTCTGGGTTTCCTAGCATACGATTGAACAGTGCGCCAGAGTGCAGCCTGCCTTTGCTCCTCCATTGTCAGACGTCTCCTGGCTCTGAGAAACGAGCAGGGAGAGTGGCTTCTGGCAGAAGGAGAGGGAGCCACCGGTGGATCCTCCTTCTCCTGACTCACCTCTACCTCTCCACCTCCCTCCTCCCACTCACCTCCTTCCTCTTCTGCCTCTGATTCTGGACTGCATTCTGCCAGAGTCTCCCAGATCACTAAGCCCTGTTACCCCTTCAGCTTCTGACACCTTCCCTTCTGACCTCTCATCCTTCTTCCACCTCCACTCCTTGGGCTCTAAGATGTCTTCCCTTCCTGGTTCCCCGGCTGTTTCCTTCCACCATTCCTCTGTGCCCAACCATTCCATGACATTGCTCCATCCCTCAGCCTCTGTCCCCACAAGGCAGCTTCCCCTGACCTGATCTGGTTCCACAGCCGCTGTTTCCCTTCTGCCCCCATGAAAAGGTGGATCAGGTAATCTAGTCGGCATCATTCTGTCACCTGCAAAAGACAAAAGGTAAGGGAGAAGCCCAGAGTGCCTGCTTCTGTCACAGGTGAAACTGGGCGTCTCTAACCACCGATGGACCTTTGAGAAAGCCTGACCTGCTGAGAGCATTTGGAGGTTTGTGCCCATTTCATCTGTTAGTTGTGCAGAAATACATCTCCCCTCCTCTGGACCCTTGTTCCCAACAGTCCCCCCCAAAAAAAAACAATATGAAAAGAACCCAGAGATGAGTTGGAAAAGCAACAGAATGAGACCAAACGGAGAATAGCCACCTTCCTCCTTACCCAGTAGCCTCTCTCTGGTGTCCGACGGAGGCCTCTCTGCCTCACAGGAATCCAGGTCCATTTCTGCAAAATGATCCTTTTTCTGAAAAAGAAACAAGTATTAAAAATAGAGATATGTGAGAAATATTAGAAAGAGAATGACAAAGACAGAAGCCTTAAGGATGTTAGATCTCACCCCCATGGATGCCTTCCCAGGAAAAGCAAGGGCCATCAGGGGAGCATTATGGGATGTTATCTGTCCTGTTTGGATCCCCTTGGGAGTATCCAGAGGAACGTCTCTCTCACCTGCTTTCTCTCCTCTGCCTGACTCAGGAGGAAACCTTCGGCCAGGGCCACCGCCTGGGAACTGGTCTCCGCTCCGCATTCCCTCACCCAGCTCTCCATCTCCGGGGGAAGGACAGCCAGGAACTGCTCCAAGATCACCAGGTCCAGCATCTCAGCTTTCGTGTGCCTTTCTGGCTTCAGCCACTGGTGGCAAAGGTGGTAGAGTCGGCTGCAAACCTCTCGGGGCCCTTTGGCCTCCTGGCAGCAGAACTGCCTCAACTTCTGGCTCTGCACCTCAGAGCGGAGGGTGTCCTCCTCACCCAGGATCTTCTGCACAGAGTTTTCCCAGAATCCCCCACTGCTCCCACTTTGGATGGCAGGGCCAGCTGAGTCTCGGTCATCCATGTGTGGTCTCAGGAAATCTCTGAGAGATCGGAAGACACCCTTTGGTCTTCTGCCAAGTTCTGTCCGTCTTAATGAGAAGCTCTAGCAAATCCTACAAAGCAAATACATTTTTCTGTTACAAAAGAAGAAGAAGGAACAGAATCCTGAGCAAGCATGGACAATTTTCGTCAGGAACCAGGGCTGGATGGCACCACAGCCCAAAACATGAGATAACTTTTTGAAAATAAAGAGAAGGAGGAAGAGGAGAAGAAGAAGTAAGTCTCTAGCCCTCTAGCAATGCAAAATGTGGAGGCAACGGAAGGGATTTCTGTGAGATGAACCAGCCTGGTTTCTCCTTCCTTCCAGTCAATGCAACTGACTGACAAGGGAGTCATTTCTATCTTGTGAAAAATGGATGCTTGGCTCTAGTGGGGGACCTCCCTTTAATCTCAGGTGGGTAATTTATTATTAATATTCTATTAGTTAGTGTTAGGGCAAAATTCTGGGTGCGAGAATGCTCAGCCACCCAGCTCATCAGGCAAGGGCCTGTGGTCGTTGCGGAGTATAAAAGGAAGGAGTCCAGCCATGATCCGGAGCAAACAGCAAGGTTTATTACTGCGCAGCAGGTTCAATGCCAGACTGAACACCGTGAACAGGGCTGCAAGAACTTTTAAAACTTCCCACCACCATCCCATAATGCACATCGAAAGCATCATACATACATCACTTGTGACAGGGTAAAACATCAGAAAAGGGGAAGGTGCAAGGGGCATTAGCATACAGGTAAACAGGAGGTAAGCAGGATTAGCATAAGGATGTCCCAGGACATTGTTAAGCAAGTACCAGTAAGTATCTGGGAAGGGATCCTTGAGTACCTGGTGGGGGAAAACAATGGGTCCAGTTGTGTGTATTGCCTCTGGCTTCGGAGGGTTGGGAATGGCAGGAGATGGTACCTGAATGGATTATGGATATGCAGAGGAGCACCACCCTGGCTACCTGACCTCTTGCTTAAGGGATTATGGCTGTTCCCTGCATCCCTGAGAGCCCTTGGCCAGAGTCGCAAAAAGGAGGTTTCATTTAGAAATAAAGATACACTGTATTCATTCATAAAGAAATATGGTTACATAGAGTCTCAGGCAACAGAGAAAGGGTAGGAAAGGGAGCCTTTATTACTCAGGGCTTGATCTTGAGGGGTTCGTGTTGGTGCGATACTAGAGTGGTGTTGTAGGATCAAATGGGGTCCCCTTGAGGGCATTAGTGCCAATCTTGATTCCCAAATGAAGCCTCGTTTGGGTGCCCCCCCCTATAAAATTCCCTAACAGTTAGCTTAACACACCCAGCCATGGATGCCAAGGTCCCTGGAGGCTCAGTGAGTAGCAGTGCCATTTTTCCAGCAACCATCCCTTTGGGACAGAGAGGATGTGGTCCTGGGATGCCATGCTCTGGGTGCGAGGGGATTGCTGCAGTGGCCTCCGTGTGGAGCTGCCCTTGGAGACGACGGGGAAACTGGTCCGCAATGCAGCAGCCAGACTATGGGCTGGGATCCCTCTCTTTCTTCCTGGCCTTTCTCTCCCACCCTTCCTCCCTCCCTCCTCCACGTGGGTCTTTTAATGGGGGGGGGGTTCCTAGTCCTCCTCCTCGTCCAGCCTTGGAAAACCATTTGCACATGTTCCCTCTGTTGTGCAATGACGCTGAGCGACGTCACACAGAGTTAAAGTCCTAGGGACTCCTTTGTTTGAAGAAGGGAGATTTCGGGGGAGTTTGGGATCCTCTGATCCCCAGGAAGGAGAGCCTTGCAGAGCTCGCCCCCCTCCTTGTCAGGACCCTCTCCTCCCTGACTTGGCTTGGTCCCCCCCCTCCCCTGCTGCAGCCCTGCGACCCCCACCGTACCCTCTGGGGGGGAGAGGGGGGGAGGAGACTCACCCGACCATCCCAGGAGTGAAGGGACAGCGATGCAGCCCTTGCAGGAGAGACACCAAAGCAGGAAAGGAGGACTGGGGAGGGAGGGAGGGAGGGGCCTTGGCTCTGGAGGACCTGCCCACGCCACCCTTGCTTCCTGTCCTCTCTAGGAAGGCAGCTCGCTTCTCTTTAACCCTTGCAAAGCCGAGTCCACCCAGCTCAGCCCTCTCTCCCTTTGCAGAACCTCAGCTTTTTATTTTCAGTGGATCTAGCGGGGCAGCTTCCTTCCCCCCTGACTATGCCTATGGAAAGGGATGCTTTTGGGGGGGGCGGGGCGGAATTTTGTCTCTTGGTTGGGCTGTGAGCATCTCCCTCCCTTGGCCAGAAAGTGGAGGAGAGAGAGATCCGTCCTTGGAGAGCTTTTCTTTCTGGGTCAGGATGGGGGGGGGAGGAGAGGGGAGGAGAGGGAGGGTCGCGTTGGGTCTTCCTGGGAAGCAGCAGGTGAAGCGCTCTCTCTCTCTCTCTCTTCCTGGCTGGCAGGCAGGAGGCTGGTGGGTGGGAAGCCAGGTGGCAAGGCATGGCATGGCGGGGGGGGGGGGGCATGGCTGGCTCTCTTCCATCCTGAAGTCTCTTGGCTCCATCCTGGGTCTCCATCGGACAGCAGGTCCGGAGGGCCACCCTCTGGCAGCCTGGAGACATACAAGTTCTGACTTCACTTTGTGGTTGCATCATTCCTTTCATAGGGCCTTTCTTTCTTCCAGAGACATTTGTGTAGGACAGTCTCATCTTTTACACCATTATTTCAGCTTCGAGGTCCTACATCACGGGTGTCAAACACAAGGCCCGGGGGCCAAATCCGGCCCGCCAGACCTCGTCATGTGGCCCGCCGAGCGCCCCAGCCAGCGGGACCCATCAGCGGGACCTTGCTGCTGAAGCGCCACGCCGACAAACAGCTGGGGCCTGGGGGGGGGGGTAGAAAGGCGGCTGGAGCAGCGCTGCGTGGAGCACCCCAAGCCACAGCAGCAGGAGGAGGCAGCTTGCCAGGTCAGCGCCCAGCAGCGCCGCACGGAGAGTCCCTTGCCTCAGCGACGCAGCAGTGCTCTGTAGCACTTTGAATCCTCTTCCTCCTCCTGCCACGGCTCGGCGCCTGGAAACGGCTGCTGCTGCTGAAGCACAGACACAGCACCCAGCAGCGCCACATGGAGGAGCAGGAGGATTCAAAGTGCAGCCAGCAGCAGCAATGCTCCCAGAGACTCGGGGCGCTCTGCGCACGCTGCTGGTTGCCGACCCAAGCCTCTGGGAGCCGGCAGGAGGAGGAGGAGGCTTGCCAGGTTGTCACCCAGCAGCGCGCGTGGAGCGCCCCGAGTCCCTGGAAGCGTTGCTGCTGCTGGCTGCCGGAGGCTATGGGCGCTCTGCGCGCGCTGCTGGGTGACGACCCAGCAAGCCTCCTCCTCCTCCTGCCGGCTTCCAGAGGCTTCGGGGCGCTCTGTGTACGCTGCTGGGTGACGACCCGGCAAGCCTCCTCCTCCTCCTGCCGGCTCCCAGGGGCTTGGGTCGACACCCAGCAGCGCATGCAGAGCACCCCGAGCCTCATTCAAACCAACTTTAAAGGAGAACACATTTTTTTAAAAAAAAAATCAGCAGTAACATGGTCATAAAACCACATCTAAACAGTCTGGGGTAATACAACGTTTTCACCTGGTACCAAAAAGAAGAAAAAAAGACTCAGGTCCAGATGAACCTCTGCGCGTGCTGCTGGAACCACTTACAGTAATAATAATAATAAGACACCCACCGAAAATAAGCCACCCTGTGTTTTTTTGAGGAAAAAAAGTTATAAGACGGTGTCTTAAAAAAGGGAAAACACGGTAGGATGCTGCTTTATACTTCTGGCCCTTAAACCCTGGAACCAGGAGAACAGCTCCAGTGAGTCAACCTCAGCCAGTCCCTTTGGTGAAGGGTGGTGGCTCACTGGCAGAACATCTGTCCTGCATGCAGAAGGACCCCAGCATCTCCAGGTACCAGTAGCTCTGCAAAGCTCCTGCATGAAACCCTAGCGAGCCTCCACCACCCAGTGCAGTTACCAAAAATCATTTTTCAATAAATTGTACAATAATTGTACATTTGAATATCTACTTGCCATTATTCTGACTATGTTAGTTATTACTTACATTATTACAAAAAACAGTAATAATTGAATGCAGTGACAATAATTTATGATAATAAAGAGTGGACACATAGTCCTACAGATACTACCGGCCCTTTGAGGGTGACCAAACTGCTGATGCGGCCCCCAATGAATTTGAGTTTGACACCCCTGTCCTACATGATTCCCTTAGTCTTCCGGCACACAATTTCTGTTATGTACTGAGCTGAATCCTAGAACAATGGGATCCAGAATGCAGCCGTCTGATTGGTCCGCAGGAGCCACCCAATCCAGCTCCAGGTGGAAGTGAATCAGCAACCTGATTGGCCTCCAGGTGCAACCCTGAAGTAGCCAATCACGCAAGGCCCATTGTGTAAATAATGTATATAAGCAGACATTTTGGGGGAAAGAGCCATTCTTCTCTTCTTCTCCTTTTGCTACTACAAGCTCAATAAAGAGTATGAAATTCACTCTCGACTCCGAGTACATTTCACTGGTGACGAAGGTGGGATCCTGCTGAGCTGACTGCCACCATGCACTGCAGCGGGTCCTGAGTTCTAGCCCTGCTGAAATAACCACACTAGCTACCAAGGAGGAACCAAGCAAAGTTCAAAATAAATAAATCATATTCTCAGCATAAATGAGGAATTCTTTCTGGTGCATGCTTTTATATGCTAATACACTGTATACCAAAGTATATAATTTCCGCTTACAGAAATGCTGAATTGCTAATTCAAGAGACACTGAAATCCCTGCAGAGATAACAGGACAGCTTTCCAGATTATTTAGCTGGGAGTGAGACAGTGGGCAGAGTGGCGTTGGGCTCGCTAAGATGCCAACTACTACAGGAATTGCTTTCTTGGGCCTTTTTGCACTGCAATACCATTGCAAGGGACCCAGGTGGCGCTGTGGTTAAACCACTGAGCCTAGGGCTTGCTGATCAGAAGGTCGGCGGTTCGAATCCCTGTGACGGGGTGAGCTCCCGTTGCTGGGTCCCAGCTCCTGCCAACCTAGCAGTTCGAAAGCACGTCAAAATGCAAGTAGATAAATAGGAACCGCTACAGCGGGAAGGTAAACGGCGTTTCCATGTGCTGCTCTGGTTCGCCAGAAGCGGCTTTGTCATGCTGGCCACATGACCTGGAAGCTATACGCCGGCTCCCTCGGCCAATAATGCAAGATGAGCGCGCAACCCCAGAGTCGGTCACGACTGGACCTAATGGTCAGGGGTCCCTTACCATTTTTAATTTTTCTTTTTTAAAAAATATTGATTTTTCAGTCATGGCAGTGTGTGAGCAAATACTCCAAGCTTTCAGGAGCAGGACTAAGGGCTGAAATGAAGCCCCTCAGATCCCCAAAGGTTGAGGGAAAGGGTCTATCTCTCTTCTTCCTTTTCATTATCAGTTATTCCCACCTAAGAAATGGGAAGAAAGCAGCTGCTCATGTTAAGCGCAGGGTTTGTTGGGGTGGAGATTGTCAGGAATGATATGTCAGGAATAAATATTATTTGTTCTTATCTGTAGGTGAAGTCACATTTGAAACAATACAGAAGCAGTCAAGGGGAATTTCCTAGTGTTTTATTCAGTCTCAACTGCAACCATGTGTGCTGAACACACAGAAACCCATAGATAATGTGAAATTACTGGGAGTTACGGTCTCCACATAACACTCAACACATGCAAGCATATTAAGAAAGAGTACACATGATTTCCCCCTCTTTTTTATTGCTTTATTTTCATGGTACAAAATATAATTTTAAAGAAAGCAATGGCTACAACAGTAAACAACAAATAACTTGTCCTTATGGAATTGCAGACTTTCATCCTGCTATGTGTTAAAGTTTGATTTGATTATTATAAAAAGGATGACACCAACTTTTCCCATGAGTGCTGGGTGGATTCCTGTAACAGTCTTAACAATTTATGTATTGAAATAAGGAGCTTGTAGATGAGGATTGAGTTATTATTGTATATTAAGATTTAGTTAAGTGTGTTATTGTATTGAGTATCAAGAATTAATTAGTTGTATTTTAAGATAGTAATAAGATTTATTATGTTACCTAGTTAATTAGAGTTCTAATATGTTCAGATAATTATTAAAAAGATTGGAATTAAAATATGGAAGTACTAACGAACTAATATAATGAAACACAACAGGGAAGGGATTGGAGGAAGTCAACAATGATAGATTTTATGAAAGAAGATTGCTTTGATATTCTTTATTGCAGTGTATGTAATTTGTTTGTGATCATGTTTTTTGTGTTTTCTTTGTTGTTTTTGGTTTGTCTTATTTTATTTTATATATACATACCGTGTGTGTGTGTGTGTGTATATATATATATATATATATATATATATATATATATATATATATATATACACACACATACAATTTATGTATTGAATAAACATTGGCCACATGTTATAAAAGGAATATGGATTGTGTTCCCCCATCTTCTTCATTTCCCCTAGCAAACAAGATTTAAGATACTGAATTTGTGGTGCCTAGAATTGAAAACAGTATTCTAGGTGGGGCCTGACTAAGGCAGAATGCAGTGGTACTATTCCTGCCCTTGATCTGACTCTGCCTTCTGCCACATTGGCCTCCACTCCCCGTTTAGTGTCATCTGCAAATGTGATGAGCATCCCCTCAGTTCCTTCATCCAAGTCATTTATAAAGACGTTGAACAACAACGGGCCCAGGACAGAACTCTGCAGCATCCCTCTTGTCACTTTCCCCCAGGATGATGAGGAACCACGAAGGAGTCCTCTTTGGGTTCGGTCAGTCAAGTCCACCTGACAGTTACCTCATTCAGCCCACATTTGACCAGCTTCCTCACATAAATGTCGCAGGGACTTTGTCAAAAGCTTTACTGAATTCAAGATGCAACATTAACACAGCAGTCCCGATGAACAAAGTTTGTAACTCCATCCAAAAAAGAGGAGGAGAAATTTATCTGGCTTTACTTGTTTTTGAGAAAGTCATGCTTCCAACCTGTATGTTTATGTTGTGAAATCTTCAGATGAAGGGCACATAAATTTTAAAATGATAACAACTAAGGCTATTGACAAACTGGAACATGCGCAAAGGAAGGCAATTCATGTATTTATTTAAATCAAGCGTCGGCAAAGTTTTCCAGCCGGGGGCCGGATCATTCCCACAGACGACCGTCCATAGGCCAGACATGCACTAGGCATGCGTAGAAGCGATTTCTGGAGCTGTGGACATTTTGGAAATGGGCAGCGCAGGAGCCGAAAATCACTTCTGTGCATGTCCAGAAGCTGAAAATCGCATCTGGACATGCGCAGAAACGATTTCCAGTGCCGTGCTGCCCATGTCCAAAATGTCCACAGCGCCAGAAATTGGTTTAGCACAGCGCGCGGCGGACTTGCCGAGCGAGCGGCTCGGTTCACGAGCAGTCCGTGGGCCTATGGGCAGGACGTTGCCGACCTATGATTTAAATTGTAACCAGCCCGACCCAATTCTGCCGAATTGAATAAAATACTGGTGGGGGGCCAGGTAAGACCTGCCTTGCACAATCAATCACATGATGCATGCACACCTTTGGAATGGCAATGCCTATCAACTGGGGGGTGCCCCACTCAAATATTTTATTGGGGGGCTCAAATTCCCTACACCAGGGGTAGGCAACCTTCACAAGCCTGGACTGGTTCATTCCCCAGAGATCTCTCCGCAGGCTGGATTGCTTGTGTGTGCATGCGCACATGCTATTTCCGGTGCGGAGGAGGCGTCCGCTCCCTCCTATTGGCTGTGGGCCCCAGGCTGTAGTTTGCCAAACGCTGCCCTACACCCACAGGTCTCAGGATGGTTACAACATAAAAGCAAGATATAAAAACACAAAATACACATCTGTAACTCCACTCCCCACCACATTTTAAAAGGGCATTAGATGTCAATCACCCAAAGGCCTGGTAAAAAAGGTGCGTATTTGACAGGCTCCTAAAGCTGTATAATGGTTTCTCCGACCATTGTATGGATTCTTTGGTGGGAAATGAAATGGGAGCCCTGACTGAAGTTCATTCCACACTCCACACGCTGATAGGGTTTCTCCCCTGTATGAATCTTTTGATGGGAATTGAGAGAGTTGCACCGAGTGAAGCTCTTTCCACATTGCATGCACTGATAGGGTTTCTCCCCTGTATGAATTCTATAATGGGAAGTGAGATCACCGCTCTGACTGAAGCTCTTTCCACATTCCATGCACTGATAGGGTTTCTCCCCTGTATGAATTCTCTGATGGGAAGTGAGATGGGAGTTACGAGTGAACCGCTTTCCACATTCCACACACTGATACGGCTTCTCCCCCGTATGAATTCTCTGATGGGAATTGAGATTGGAGCTATTAATGAAGCTCTTTCCACATTCCACACACTGATAGGGTTTCTCCTCTATATGAATTCTCTGGTGGGAAGTGAGATGGGAGCTCATACTGAAGCTGTTTCCACATACCATGCACTGATAGGGTTTCTCCCCTGTATGAATTCTCCGATGGGAAGTGAGATCACGACTCTGACTGAAGCTCTTTCCACATTCCACGCACCGATAGGGTTTCTCTCCTGTATGAATTCTTTGATGGGAAGTGAGATCACCACTCTTACTGAAGCTCTTTCCACATTCCACACACTGAAAGGGTTTCTCCCCTGTATGAATTCTCTGATGGGAAGTGAGATTGGAGCTATTAGTGAAGCTCTTTCCACATTCCACACACTGATAGGGTTTCTCCCCGGTATGAATTCTCTGATGGGAAGTGAGATTGGAGCTATTAGTGAAGCTCTTTCCACATTCCACACACTGGTAGGGTTTCTCCCCTGTATGAATTCTAAGATGGGAAGTGAGATGGGAGCTATTAGTGAAGCTCTTTCCACATTCCACACACTGATAGGGTTTCTCCTCTTTATGAATTCTCTGGTGGGAAGTGAGATGGGAGCTCATACTGAAGCTCTTTCCACATTCCATGCACTGATAGGGTTTCTCCCCTGTATGACTTCTCCGATGGGAAGTGAGATCACGACTCTGACTGAATCTTTTTCCACATTCCACGCACTGATAGGGTTTCTCCCCTGTATGAATTCTCCGATGGGAAGTGAGATCACCACTGTTACTGAAGCTCTTTCCACATTCCACACACTGGTAGGGTTTCTCCCCTGTATGAATTCTATAATGGGAAGTGAGATTGGAGCTATTAGTGAAGCTCTTTCCACATTCCACACACTGATAGGGTTTCTCCCCTGTATGAATTCTCCGATGGGAAGTTAGATTGGAGCTATTAGTGAAGCTCTTTCCACATTCCACACACTGATAGGGTTTCTCCCCTGTATGAATTCTCTGATGGGAAGTGAGATTCGAGCTATTAGTGAAGCCCTTTCCACATTCCACACACTGATAAGGTTTCTCCTCTTTATGAATTTTCTGATGGGAAGTGAGATTGGAGCTATTAGTGAAGCTCTTTCCACATTCCACACACTGATGGGGTTTCTCCCCTGTATGAATCATTTGATGGGAAGTGAGATTGGAGCTCTTTCTGAAGCTCTCTCCACACTCCAAATTTTTACGTGGATTCTCCTCTCTGGGGATTTTGCCATGGTCACTCTTGTTCTCAATTTCCAATTCCTCACAATCTGCAATGGCGACAAGAAGGGATTAGAGACTGTGGAACACATGGAGAAGAACTGAAGGGAGTTGGGTGTGTGTTTATTACCTTTGTTGTTTGTCATTAAGCAACATATTTATAATTAAGATTCTGATGGGTTGTTGAATGTTTCTTTGTTTGATATACAGTAGTGGCCAAAAAATGTGGAAGCCTTTTTGGGGGAAATGTATTTAACAGATTTGATGGCTCATAACACCACCTCTTTTGGAGTAATACCATAAAATTATATATCATTGGAAAGGTTATTTAATCAATAATTTAAAGCAACAAAGTTCGTTCAGTTATCTGTATTCTATCAAAACCTATAGCCAAATACAGTGGTACCTCTACTTACGAATGTTTCTACTTATGAACGGAGCTCCGCCCGCCATCTTGGATGCGGTTTAGATAGGATTTTTTCTACTTACGAATTTTTAGATAGGGTTGTTTTGACTTACGAATTTTTTCTCCCAATGCATTCCTGTGGGATTTGACTTACAATTTTTTTCGACTTTCCAATGTGCATTCGGAACACATTAAATTCGTAAGTAGAGGTACCAGCATAACTAGAAAAAGGAAGCACAACTTACTTAGGTGGACTTTTGTCAGTGTGTTATGTGATTGCTATCAAGTTGGTTTGTTTTTCATGTTCTTTCATTTAGTGAGTTTGTAAAAGATAACAAGTGGAACGCAGGTGGTGCTCTAGGGCTTGCCGATAAGAAGGTTGGTGGTTCGAATCCCTGTGATGGGGTGAGCTCCCATTGCTCAGTCCCAGCTCCTGCCAACCTAGCAGTTCGAAAGCACGTCAAAGTGCAAGTAGATAAATAGGTACCGCGTTCGTAAACAGAGGTACAACTGTACTCAAATTGAGAAAATTGGATGAAAATGCAATATAGGTATTATCTAACTCCTGCAAAATAGGCCAAATCAACAAAAACCATAATAATAAATGTTGAAAATGTAAACTACAGGTGGGAACCTTCTTTCATATGTGGTAAAGGTAAAGATAAAGGGACCCCTGACCATTAGGTCCAGTCGTCACCGACTCTGGGGTTGCGGCGCTCATCGTGCGTTATTGGCCAAGGGAGCCGGCGTACAGCTTTCAGGTCATGTGGCCAGCATGACAAAGCCGCTTCTGGCGACCTTCTGATCGGCAAGCCCTAGGCTCTGTGGTTTAACCCACAGCTCCACCCGCATCCCTTTCATATGTGGTGGTCATGCCCCAAAATAAAAAAATTATGGGACACGATCTACGCGAGGAAACGAAAAAATTACTAAAAATTACATTTCACAAAAAACAAATAAAAACCCAGAATCATTCCTTCTTGGGATTCTAACTGACAATATCCCAAAAGAAAGACTAAAATTATTTTTCTATGCAGTGACGGCGGCCAGGGTATTAACAGCTAAGCACTGCAAGGGAAGTCAAATAAAATAGCCCAGAAGGAATGGGAATGCCTAAATACCTACCTATCGAGTCAAGGTTCTACAACCAAGATTTGGTTGTTTTTAGAATAAATCCGTAAGTGGGAAAATGTCTCCTTATACCAAGATGAGGAATATATTGAAATACAGAGAAATTGTTCTGCCGTGTTTCTCCGAAAATAAGCCATACCCCGAAAATAAGCCGTAGTGATAGCAGTTTAACCTTGTAGGTTAAACTGTACTATACTTAATAAAAAAATAAGACATCCCCTGAAAATAAGCCACCGTGTGTTTTTTTGAGGAAAAATAAATATAAGACGGTGTCTTATTTTTGGAGAAACACAGTAGTTATAGGAAATGAACCACCGTGGTCAACAGAAGTCAAAAAAACCAAAAGTATAATAAAAAGAGATCTACCCCAGAAAGGTCAGCATCTCGGTAGAGAAATGACATTATGGGATGTCTATTATAGTTACCGTGGATCTCTGTATTTTAGAATTTCTGTTTTGTTGGAAGCCGCCCAGAGTGGCTGGGGGAACCCGGCCAGATGGGCGGGGTATAAATAATAAATTATTATTATTATTATGTATTATACTTATGTGTTTATACTTTTTGTGTTTGCTCTGTTTTCTTTTTCTTTGTCTTTTTCTGTTTCTTTACTCTTTTTTTCTTATTTTGTATTTGGTTGAAATGTTTGTTTTGTTGGTATTTGCATAATAATTCAATTTTTATATATAAAATTTGTGTCATTAATGGGAATGCAAATGCCCCAAAATACATAAATGAAATACTTGAGTCTAAACTGAACCATTCCGCATGTTATCTTTTCCCAGATACTGAAGCATTTAGATATATATATAAACACACACAAACACACACACACACAAATTATTCAAACAGGATTCAGCTCCATGTCATGTTTTGGCTGTGTGCAAAAGGTGGTTTGAAGATAATCTTATTCCACTGCTGGAATGGCCTGGGAATATCCCAGACCTTAACCCAATTGGAAATCTATGGAGCTGACTAAAGAAACTTGTTAGTCAGAAGCAACCCAGCAATTAATAGAGGGAATAATTCAATCTTGGTTTCACATGATTACAGCTGCAGAACTAAAAAACTTGGTTCATTCCATTGGAAGGTGTTGGAAGGCCGTAATTAAAGCTAAAGGGACGGAAACTGCCTTGGTCGCACTGGACGATGATCTCTGGCAGGCTAGGGACAAAGGGGAGAGCTGTTTCCTAGTCCTGCTGGATCTCTCAGCGGCTTTTGACACCATCGACCATAACATCCTTCTGGACCGTCTAGAGGGCTTGGGAGCTGGGGGCACTGTCATACAGTAATAATAATAATAATTTATTATTTATACCCCGCCCATCTGGCCGGGTTCCCCCAGCCACTCTGGGCGGCTTCCAACAAAACAGAAATTCTAAAATACAGAAATCCATCAAACATTAAAATACAGAAATCCATCAAACATTAAAAGCTTCCCTAAACAGGGCTGCCTTGAGATGCCTTCTAAAGGTCTGGTAATTGTTGTTCTCTTTGACCTCTAGTGGGAGGGCATTCCACAGGGTGGGTGCCACTACCGAGAAGGCCCTCTGCCTGGTTCCCTGTAACTTGGCTTCTCGTAGTGAGGGAACCGCCAGAAGGCCCTCGGAGCTGGACCTCAGTGTCCGGGCAGAACGATGGGGGTGGAGACGCTCCTTCAGGTATACCGGACCGAGGCCGTTTAGGGCTTTAAAGGTCAACACCAACACTTTGAATTGTGCTCGGAAACGTACTGGGAGCCAATGTAGGTCTTTCAGGACCGGTGTTATGTGGTCTCGGCGGCCGCTCCCAGTCACCAGTCTAGCTGCCGCATTCTGGATTAGTTGTAGTTTCCGGGTCACCTTCAAAGGTAGCCCCACGTAGAGCGCATTGCAGTAGTCCAAGCGAGAGATAACCAGAGCATGCACTACTCTGGTGAGACAGTCAGTGGATAGGTAGGGACTCAGCCTGCGTACCAGATGGAGTTGATAAACAGCTGCCTTGGACACAGAGTTGACCTGTGCCTCCATGGACAGCTGTGAGTCTAAAATGACTGCTCCTTCCTCCTGGGCCGTGTTCAGAAAGTGGTGGTGGGGGATGAGTGTTCAGACCCCTGGGCTCTCACTTGTGGGGTGCCTCAGGGTTCCATCCTCTCCCCTATGCTTTTTAACATCTACATGCAGCCGCTGGGAGAGATCATCAGGGGGTTTGGGCTGGGTGTTCATCAGTATGCGGATGATACCCAGCTCTACCTCTCTTTCAAATCAGAACCAGTGAAGGCGGTGAAGGTCCTGTGTGAGTGTCTGGAGGCGGTAGGAGGATGGATGGCGGCTAACAGATTGAGGTTGGATCCTGACAAGACAGAAGTACTGTTTGTGGGGGGCAGGAGGCGGGCAGGTGTGGAGGACTCCCTGGTCCTGAATGGGGTAACTGTGCCCCTGAAGGACCAGGTGCGCAGCCTGGGAGTCATTTTGGACCCACAGCTGTCCATGAAGACACAGGTTAATTCTGTGTCCAGGGCGGCTGTCTACCAGCTCCATCTGCGACGCAAACTGAGGCCCTACCTGCCCACAGACTGTCTCGCCAGAGTGGTGCATGCTCTAGTTCAGGGGTCCCCAGACTTACCGTGCGGCGGGCTGGAGGGCAGGGGAGTGCGCGCGCAGCGGGCCGGAGGGCGGGGGAGTGCGCGCCCGTGCGCATGCGCACACGCACACGGGCGGGGGGGGAAATAGCCAAAAATCGCTTGTGCGCATGCGTATGGGCCTCCCCCGACCCGGAAGTGCACCAGAAATGACCTCTTCCGGGTCGGGAGAGGCCCATACGCATGCGCACAAAGGATTTTTGGCGATTTTTTGGCGATTTTTTAGATCGTCGCTGCGCCGCGCGCCGTGAGAGCGGGCGGCGGCAGCGGGCGGTGGGGGTCGTCGCGGGCCGGATTGGAAGGCCGATTGGGCCGCATCCGGCCCGGGGGCCGTAGTTTGGGGACCCCTGCTCTAGTTATCTCCTGCTTGGACTACTGCAATGCGCTCTATGTTGGGCTCCCTTTGAAGGTGACCCGGAAACTGCAACTAAACCAGAATGTGGCAGCTAGACTGGTGACTGGGAGCGGCCGCCGACACCACATAACACCGGTCTTGAAAGATCTACATCCGAGCACAATTCAAAGTGTTGGTGCTGACCTTTAAAGCCCTAAATGGCCTCGGTCCAGTATACCTGAAGGAGCGTCTCCACCCCCATTGTTCTGCCCGGACACTGAGGTCCAGCTTTGAAGGCCTTCTGGTGGTTCCCTCACTTCGAGAAGCCAAGTTACAGGGAACCAGGCAGAGGGCCTTCTCGGTAGTGGCACCCGTCCTGTGGAACGCCCTCCCACCAGATGTCAAAGAGAAAAACAAATACCAGACTTATAGAAGACATTTGAAGGCAGCCCTATTTAGGGAAACTTTTAATGTTTAATATATTATTGTATTTTAATATGCTGTTGGAAGCTGCCCAAAGTGGCTGGGGAAACCCAGCCAGATGGGCAGGGTAATAATAATAATAATAATAATAATAATAATAATAATAATAATAATAATAATGGTTACCAAACAAAGTACCGGTATTAATTGACGGTGAGAATTTCTTTATATTTCATTTTTTTCTATGTGTTTCAGGTTTTTTCTTTATGACTGTTCTTCTAATAAATACGTCTTCATAAAAGATATTGCATTACATTCTTATTAAATTAAATTAAATATTTTTTTGGTACTAATCCCCAAGAAAGTGGTGTTTTGAGCCATCAAAACTCGGAAATACATTTGAGCAGTTCAGACCAGCCCAATCATGGTATAAAAACAGAACTGGAGGAAGACTTTCCACAGAAAAAAATGTACTTTACTGCTTATTGTGGGGGTGTTAGGTTCCCATGTGTTGTAGGGGGCGCTGTTGAGCTCTGTGGAAATATAGGAGGTTTGTCACATAGAGGTATTTTGTTGAATTTCCAGGCCGATAGGACAATCCCACAGGGAGCCTTACCAAGAGAGACCACGATCTCACAATCCTCCTCCATGACATCCTTATGCAGAGCTCTCTGGTCAGGATCCAGGAACACCCACTCTTCGTCTGTGAAAGGAACAGCGACATCTTCAAAGGACACTGGACCCTAAAAGAAAAAGGGAAATGTCCTCCTCTGTGCCCAACCAGTCCATGACATTGCTCCATCCCTCAGCCTCTGTCCCCACAAGGCAGCTTCCCCTGACCTGATCTGGTTCCACAGCCGCTGCTTCCCTTCTGCCCCCATGAAAAGACGGATCAGGAGGTCTTGCCAGCATCATTCTGTCACCTGCAAGAGAAATAAAAGGTAAGCAGGATGCCAGGAGTGTCTGCTTCTCTCACAGGTGAAAAAGGGCATCTCTAACTACAGATGGGCCTTTGAGAAAGCCTGACCTGCTGAGAGCATTTGGAGGTTTGTGCCCATTTCACATTTTTGTTGTGCAGAAATAATAATAATAATAATAATAATAATAATTTATTATTTATACCCCGCCCATCTGGCCGGGTTCCCCCAGCCACTCTGGGCGGCTTCCAAAAGAACAGAAATTCTAAAATACAGAAATCCATCAAACATTAAAAGCTTCCCTAAACAGGGCTGCCTTGAGATGCCTTCTAAAGGTCTGGTAATTGTTGTTCTCTTTGACATCTGGTGGGAGGGCATTCCACAGGGTGGGTGCCACTACCGAGAAGGCCCTCTGCCTGGTTCCCTGTAACTTGGCTTCTCGTAGTGAGGGAACCGCCAGAAGGCCCTCGGAGCTGGACCTCAGTGTCCGGGCAGAACGATGGGGGTGGAGACGCTCCTTCAGGTATACCGGACCGAGGCCGTTTAGGGCTTTAAAGGTCAACACCAACACTTTGAATTGTGCCCCGAAACGTACTGGGATACATCTCCCCTCCTCTGGACCCTTGGTCCCAAATATCCCCCCCAAAAAAACACACACAAAAAAACCAAAATGAAAACAACCCAGAGATTAGGTGGAAAAGCAACAGAACGAAACTCAGAAAAACCACCTTCCTCCTTACCCAGTGGCCTCTCTCTGGTGTCCAACGGAGGCCTCTCTGCCTCACAGGAATCCAAGTCCATTTCTGAAAATAGATCCTTCTCTTCTCCTGAAAAAGAAACAAGGATTCAAAATAGAGATATGTGAGAAATATTAGAAAGAGAATGACAAAGAGAAAAACTTTGAGGGTGTGAGATCTCATTCCATGGATGCTGCGACGATCGGCCTCTGCCTTTCGCCTCTCAAATCAAAAGAAGTACTAAGAGGGGTTTCTGAGGTAAAATAAAGAAAGCTCCCCCGCTTCCCTTTAGCCTTACAAAACACCCCTAGAACTCTTGGGCTTTGGGAATGATTGGAGAGCAGGATTTCCAGCCCGTACCTGGCCAGGTACCTTCATAATAATAATAATAATAATAATAAATTTTTATTCATACCCCGTCCTCCCCAGTCAAAAACCAGGCTCAGGGCGGCTCACACCAACAAAACCACAATAAAACATAAAAACAATTAATTAAAAGACAGTATTAAAATTTAAAAGGCAGCCTCATTTCAAGTAGTCCATAAATCCAGGCCATGAGGGAGGAAAACACAGGCGTCAGGCGAACCCAGGGCTAGAAGGGAGGCAGAACTAGAAAGTCCCCTCCTGGGAAGCTCTCCTCCTTCCTGAGGGAACTTGGCCCCAACCCAGAACCGGCCTCCTTCTAGTCCTGGAGGCTGTTTGGTCTTTTCCAAAGAGTCTTCCCACCAAATGAGTTTCAGGGGAAAATATCACAGACACTTCAACTGTGCCCATTTATTGTATTCTTTCTTGATGGTTCCTTTCAGGTTTTATTAGTACAAAGTGTGAGTTTCATTGGTATAGCTCCTAAGAAGCAAATATCAGAGAACCTCACAAATGCCACATCTACTCTCATCTCCCAAATCCCTCTCCCACTGACATATCGCGTTTCCCCTTTTTAAAGACACTGTCCTTTTTTATTTGATTTTTATTGCTTTTGTTAGACAAATATTCTAATACATGAATAAAGTTATTTCATGCAAAGAACATACAAAGAAGAAAAAAAGTGCTGTGAGCATTTCTTAAATAAAAATATTTACAAATAAGTGTTCCATCTCATACCTTATTGACCTTTCTTTCCTATATATTTTCCTTCTAGACTTGCTCTTCCGAACTTGACTTCCTCTTTCCTCTCACTTGGTTTTATTTTTCCAATTTTCAGGTTTCGGCGCTCTATTCTTTCTTGCCTGTCCTAATCCTACATCATTTTCACATATATCTTTATGACAACGGCTATATATATGTCCTTGTTGTATTTTCAAATAAGCCTACTGGTGGTTTCAAATTTTACAGTAATCTTTTAAATATTCTACAAATTTATTCCATTCTTTTTGGTACCTTTGCTCTTTTGGGTCTCTTATTCTTCCTGTCAGTCTTGCCAACTCTAAATATTCTGTCACTTTCTCCCTCCAATCCTCTATACTGTTGGGATTTCTGGTGTCTTCCACCTTTGGGCCAGTATAACTCTTGCCGCCGTGGTGGCGTACATAAAGAGTTTTTGGTCTTCCTTTTTAATTTCTCTACCCAATAACATTGCTTCCGCTTTTTTTGGGAAGCTATAGCGCAACAACCTCTTTAGTTCATTATATACTGATTCCCAGAAGACCTTTACCCTCTCGCACTGCCACCACATGTGGTAGAAATCCCCATCTTTCTGATTACACTTCCAACATTTTTTACTGTTTGTCTTATATATTTTTGCAAGTTTGACGGGCGTTAGATGCCACCTATGCATCATTTTCACGATGTTTTCTTTCAATATTGTGCATGCAGTGAATTTGATTTGATGGTTCCACAGATTATGCCATTGTTCAATGACAATATTATGGCCCAAATCCACTGCCCACTTTATCCTGCACTCTTTTGTCGCTCGTCTTTTGGGTTCCAATCTAGCAGTAGGTCATACATTTTAGTCATCAATTTTTCCTTGCCCTCCACTAGTTCTATTTGGAATTTAGATTTTTTATTTTCAAAGCCATGATTCTTTTTATCATGTTTGAACAGGTCCCTGATCTGATGGTACTGCAACCATCCTATTCCCTTTTCCCTTAATTGCTCATATGATTTGATTTTCCAACCTTCTTCTGATTCTATAAGAATGTCCTCATATAGCAACCAGTTCGACTCCTTTTTTTTTCTCTTGATAGTTAAAGCCTCTGTAGGCAACAGCCACCTTGGGGTTTTTCTTTCTAATAAATTTTTGTTTCTAGCTCAAACTTCATACAGCGGTTTTCTAAGACACTGTCTTATAACTTTTCCCCCTCAAAAAACTCACACGGTGTCTTATTTTCAGGGGATGTCTTATTTTTTTATTATGTTTTTATGGTACAGTGGTGCCTCGCTAGACGAATTTAATTCGTTCAACGGGTCTTTTCTGATAACGAAAAATTCGTCTAGCGAATCCCATAGGAATGCATTGAATTTTTTTTGAATTTTTTTTTTGCCCATAGGAACGCATTAATTGAATTGAATTAATGGGAAACCGTGATTCGCTAGACGAATTTTTCATAAAACGAATTCGTCTAGCGAGGCAACCTCTGCTCGAAAAATCCTTTCGTTAAGCGGAAATTTCGTTAAGCAGGGCATTCGTTAAGCGAGGCACCACTGTACCTTAAGGCCTCCTCGGCCGGGCCAAGAAGGGGATGAAAGGTAACCGAACCAAAGGGCAGATCCCCAAACCAAAGCGCAGTCGGATCAAACGCCTGCGCCTCCTTTTGCGCATCGCTTCCTCCCTCCGGCCCCGCAAGAGGGTTAAAGGCAATGGGGCAGCCCGATCCGATGCGGAGTGAACGTCCACCTGCCCGCGCTTCAGCGTGCGGCACCCGGGAGACGCTTCAGCTAGGAGACGAGGCGGCGGTGGCAAAGGGGAAGGAGGATGAAATCAGCTCAATACATAACAGAGGAGGTGGAGGTGGCTCCGGTTTTGCCTCCTTTCCTCCCTCGCAAGGCTCCTCAGCAGCCCTGGCGGAAGGCAGAACCTCAGGCCCAGGAGCCGCCGGCTGGCACTCACTGAAGGGAAAGGACCCAGCGTGCCGGCGACGTGTCTGGCGTGTCTGTCAGCTGCGGGGCTACTGCCCCCGTCACCTGGATTCACACCGCCTCCGCCTCTGCCATTTTCCTGGGGCACCGCACATGCCTGGCAGCAGCACTGGGGGCTTCCCTCTGCCTTCGCGTCCTCCTCTAACAGCCCCCTGGCAAGGGGACGGAGGGCATGGGCAGCGGCTCACCCACCGCCTCCGCCGCTACCACCATGCTGCGGACCCGGCTCGGAGGTTTCGGAAGAGGGAGCAGGGGGGAGGGCCCACTTCGGTGGAGATAAAAACTCTCCGAATGGGGCAGGCGCGCAAAAACTAAACTAACTAAAATAACAACAGGGGGACGAAGAGCGCACGGGGTAGCATCAGTAGCGGAGGTGGCGATAGCGAGGCTGGCCACCCTCAGGAGCTCTATCCAGGGCCGTCTTAAGGGAGGCTAGCCTCCACTCTTCCTTGGCGCCCTCCAAAACTGTGCCTATCAGTATGGCTTATTTTCCGGGTGTGGCTTATATTTCTCAAATGCTTGAAAATCCTGCTACGTCTTATATTATGGCTACGTATTAAAATAGGCGTGCTATGGTCCATGGGGTCATGAAGAGTCAGACACAACTAAACGACTAAACAACAACAACATTAAAATAGGAGAAACACGGTAACGGTTCTCCTTTCCATTTAAACCCCAGGCAGGACACGCCTCCCATGGAATGTTGCTGTCAGTTAACCAGGAGTCTGGGTTAACCCTTCGATAGGTCGGTTGCGAGAGAAAAATATAACAGAACAGTTTCAAATTAATCACGGATGCCTTCCCAGAAAACGGATGGGTTATCAGTAGAGCATTATGAGATGTTCTCCATCCTGTTTGGAGCCCCTTGGGAGTATCCAGAGGGAAGTCTCTATAACCTGCTGATCTGCCTGCTTTCTCTCCTCTGCCTGACTCAGGAGGAAGAGACTCCCTCCTCTATATGACATCCTTTTCTATATTTGAACATAAATAAAAAAATTCCTTCAGTAGCACCTTAAAGACCAACTAAGTTTTTATTTTGGTATGAGCTTTCGTGTGCATGCACACTTCTGAAGAAGTGTGCATGCACACGAAAGCTCATACCAAAATAAAAACTTAGTTGGTCTTTAAGGTGCTACTGAAGGAATTTTTTTATTTTACTTCGATCCAGACCAACACGGCTACCTACCTGTAACCTATATTTGAACATGGCTATCATATCACCCCTTAACCTTCTCTTCTCCAGGCTAAACATACCCCGTTCCCTAAGCCGTTCCTCATAAGGCATCGTTTCCAGGCCTTTGACCATTTTGGTTGCCCTCCTCTGGACACGTTCCAGCTTGTCAGTATCCTCCTTGAACTGTGGTGCCCAGAACTGGACACAGTATTCCAGGTGAAGTCTGACCAGAGCAGAATACAGTGGTACTATTACTTCCCTTGATCTAGCTGCTATACTCCTATTGATGCAGCCCAGAATTGCATTGGCTTTTTGAGCTGCTGCATCACATTGTTGACTCATGTCAAGTTTGTGGTCTACCAAGACTCCTAGATCCTTTTCACATGTACTGCTCTCAAGCCAGGTGTCTCCCACCCTGTATTTGTGTCTTTCCTTTTTTTTGCCCAAGTGTAATGCTTTACATTTCTCCTTGTTAAAATTCATCTTGTTTGCTTTGGCCCAGTTGTCTAATCTGTTAAGGTCATTTTGAAGTGTGATCCTGTCCTCTGGGGTATTAGCCACCCCTCCCAATTTGGTGTCATCAGCTGAATCTTGCTCATCCATCTGTACTCTCAGGAAGCCTCTCAGCAATCGGAAGAAACCCTTTGGCAGTGCCAAAAAATGCTCCAACTACCGCACAATTGCGCTCATTTCCCACGCTAGCAAGGTTATGCTTAGAATTCTACAAGGCAGGCTTAAGCAGTATGTGGACCGAGAACTCCCAGAAGTGCAAGCTGGATTTCAAAGAGGCAGAGGAACCAGAGACCAAATTGCAAACATGCGCTGGATTATGGAGAAAGCTAGAGAGTTCCAGAAAAATGTCTACTTCTGCTTCATTGACTATGCAAAAGCCTTTGACTGTGTCGACCACAGCAAACTATGGCAAGTTCTTAAAGAAATGGGAGTGCCTGATCACCTCATCTGTCTCCTGAGAAATCTCTATGTGGGACAAGAAGCTACAGTTAGAACTGGATATGGAACAACTGAGTGGTTCAAAATTGGGAAAGGAGTACGACAAGGTTGTATATTGTCTCCCTGCTTATTTAACTTATATGCAGAATTCATCATGCGAAAGGCTGGACTAGATGAATCCCAAGCCGGAATTAAGATTGCTGGAAGAAATATCAACAACCTCAGATATGCAGATGACACAACCTTGATGGCAGAAAGCGAGGAGGCATTAAAGAACCTTTTAATGAGGGTGAAAGAGGAGAGCGCAAAATATGGTCTGAAGCTCAACATCAAAAAAACCAAGATCATGGCCACTGGTCCCATCACCTCCTGGCAAATAGAAGGGGAAGAAATGGAGGCAGTGAGAGATTTCACCTTCTTGGGCTCCTTGATCACTGCAGATGGTGACAGCAGTCACGAAATTAAAAGACGCCTGCTTCTTGGGAGAAAAGCAATGACAAACCTAGACAGCATCTTAAAAAGCAGAGACATCACCTTGCCGACAAAGGTCCATATAGTTAAAGCTATGGTTTTCCTAGTAGTGATGTATGGAAGTGAGAGCTGGACCATCAAGAAGGCTGATCGCCGAAGAATTGATGCTTTTGAATTATGGTGCTGGAGGAGACTCTTGAGAGTCCCATGGACTGCAAGAAGATCAAACCTATCCATTCTTAAGGAAATCAGCCCTGAGTGCTCCCTGGAAGGACAGATCGTGAAGCTGAGGCTCCAATACTTTGGCCACCTCATGAAAAGAGAAGAATCCTTGGAAAAGACCCTGATGTTGGGAAAGATTGAGGGCGCTAGGAGAAGGGGACGACAGAGGACGAGATGGTTGGACAGTGTTCTCGAAGCTACGAACATGAGTTTGACCAAACTGTGGGAGGCAGTGCAAGACAGGAGTGCCTGACGTCCATGGGGTCGTGAAGAGTCAGACACGACTAAACGACTAAACAACAACAAATTATTATTGGATTCCTCATCCAGGAGTCCTCAGGAGTTGTTCTCATCCCACCCCCGCTTCAGGGAACATTTCTCCCCTGCTTCTGTCTCATTTTCTTGCAATTGGACTCTCTGTTGCTCTCAAGGCAGACTCCTGGGGTGGGGTCCCTTTTTCTTTGCTCTGAGGACCAGGAATGTATCTGACCAACCCCCTGAGGGCCAAGTGGGTGAGTCCAAAGACATCTCCCTTGAAATTTAGGCCGCCAATTTATTATTATTATTATTATTATTATTATTATTATTATTATTATTAACAACAACACAGCCATTGATGCCAAGGTCCCTGGAGGCTCAGTGAGTAGCAGCGCCCATTTCCAGCTGGTTTTCCAGCAACAATCCCTTTGGGACAGAGAGGATGTGGTCCTGGGATGCCATGCTCTGGGTGCGAGGGGATTGCTGCAGTGGCCTCCATGTGGAGCTGCCCTTGGAGACGGCTGGGAAACTGGTTTGCAATGCAGCAGCCAGACTATGGGCTGGGATCCCCCTCTTTATTCCTGGCCTTTCTCTCCCACCTTTCCTCCCTCCCTCCTCCTAGTGGGTCTTTTAATGGGGGGGGGTAGTCCTCCTCCTCGTCCAGCTTTGGAAAACCATTTGCACATGTTTCCTCTGTTGTGCAATGACGCTGAGCGACGTCACACAGAGTTAAACTCCCAGGGACTCCTTTGTTTGAAGAAGGGAGATTTCGGGGGAGTTTGGGATCCTCTGATCTCCAGGAAGGAGAGCCTTGCAGATCTCGCCCCCCCTCCCTGGCAGGACTCTCTCTTCCCTGACTTGGGGTCCCCCCCCCTGCATGAGCAGATCAGGCCCCCCCAGGCATCCTCCCCTGCTGCAGCCCTGGGACCCCCCCCCCGTCTCCCCACTGCACCCTCTGGGGGGGGGAGGAGACTCACCCGATCATCCCAGGAGGGAGGGGACAGCGATGCAGCCCTTGCAGGAGAGACAGGAAAGGAGGACTGGGGAGGGAGGGAGGGAGGGGCCTTGGCTCTGGAGGACCCGGACCCCCCCCCGATTCCTGTCCGCTCTAGGGAGGCAGCTCGCTTCCCTTTAACCCTCGCAAAGCCGCGTCCACCCAGTTCAACCCTCTCTCCCTTTGCAGAACCTGACCTGATCCCGGCTAGCGAGGGGTCTCCCTAATCGGCCTCCGTTGCTGAACTGCAGAAAGTGGGGGGAAGTGACCGAAGAGGGGAGCAACTCGGGAGGAGTGGGGCGCATGCGCAACCGCCTCCCGCCTCCCTCCTGGTTGGGCTGCCCGGGGGGGGGAGGGGGGCTTGTGCTCGGCCAGAGCAGCTCCTCTTCGGGGCCACGCCCCCTCTCCACACATTTGTTGTTGTTTAGTCGTTTAGTCGTGTCCGACTCTTCGTGACCCCATGGACCAGAGCATGCCAGGCACTCCTGTCTTCCACTGCCTCCCGCAGTTTGGTCAGACTCATGTTCGTAGCTCATGACATATTTATGGACATGTTTCAAAGCCCATATGCTCCTGGCGGGGGCCTTCCTCGCCACCCGCTAGATCCAGCCCTGATCCTGGGGTCATCTAGTCCCACCCCCTGCAATGCAGGAATCTCAGCTAAATCTTGGGTTACTTAAAAATATACTAGTTACAGGTAGGTAGCCTTGTTGGTCTGACTTAGTCGAAACAAAATAAAAAAATTCCTTCCAGTCTTTAAGGTGCTGCTGGAAGGAATTTTTTTTATTTTGTAAAAATATACTATACTAGCTGGCCCTGCCACGTGTTGCTGTGGCTTTTTGTGTTAAATGGACCTTTTCCTGTTAAATGGACCTTCAGAGTCCCCTCATCTTCAGAGTCCCCTGCCGCGCCAATAGGCTATCTACCTGGAGTCCCTGTAGGTCCTAAATGGGCCCCCAGAGTCCCCCATAGACCACCCCCATAAACATCATACCTACATCACAAAAAAGATGGTCTACAACAGAAATCGGAGTGCGTTGTTTATCTCCTGTCCGGCAAGTTACCTGATTGCATTCTCTGGGTTTTGGCCACTCTTTTCTTATTATAACTACTGAATTCCTGAATCTACATCACAGGTCACAGGCTCACACCCTGTTCATGTCTTGAATGTGCCCTTAAGACAGGATTTGTGAGGAAAGAGACAATGGGGAGAAATATTTGAGGTCTATTTGTTCAGGACCTTTTCTATCGGGCTTCAGACATGTGGTTTATATATACAGTTATGAATCTATATATATAAATATAAACTGGGCATGTTCCTTCCTCTCGAATGTTCAACAAAACCGCTTGACCGATAGCGTTAAAATTTTGACACAACATCACATGCGAATGCCCAAAGGACCTAAGAAACGTACCTAAGACAGATATCACACCTGGGCCACGTAAATCCCCCCAAACCCCCATGTTTCAGAACACACAGATCACATAAAAGTGCATGCTGGGAAATATAACAGAGAGTCTGTGTCTCCATTGGCTGCAGACAATCGGCGACATCACTAAATTCCACAGCAACAGACTGAAAACAGGCCTTGTGCCGGGAAAACTGAGTAGGCCGCAACAGAGCCCAGCTGACTAGGCCACAGGCAAGAATCAACTTTTATATATACTTTTATATATATATTGTTCATAAACATGTACATGAACTGACTGACACCATTTTGACTCTCTCTGACCAGAATCACACACACACACATTTCCACATGACTATCAACTTGGGAGCCAGAATCCTGTCAGCTGGAGGCTCTGCCAACTGGACATTTCCCCCTCAATGGGGCCAGACTGCTAGTCATCTCATTCACAATGGAAGACTCCTCTAAAGGAAAGATAGTGATCAACTTTTAGGAAACTGTTGATTTCTCTTTCTGTTTAGGAATTCACACCTGGGAGGGGTGAGAGGAGGACTAGGAGAGGTGTCAAAGGTGCTCAGATTTCTACCTTGAACCCTCCCTTTTTGTGAGGTATTGATTACCTAGCTGTGATGTAGGAATGATGTATTTTGGGGGTGTTTCTTGGTGATGGGAAAACTGATAAAAGTGGAGGTTCTTTTTTCTTCTAGGTTCCTTCCTTGATCTCCTGCGTGAGGGGAAGGACCCTGTTGCAACAGCAAATAAAGGCTTTACTTCTCAAAATTCTCTGGTTGGCCTCTGTTATATTCTCCGACCGATGGAGAACCCCATAAGGGAATAAGAGCAGATTTTTGCTTATAGCACAGTATATACTAGCTGACGCTGCCACGCTTTGCTGTGGCTTTTTGTGTTAAATGGACCTTTTCCTGTTAAATGGACCTTCAGAGTCTCCCTTCAGAGTCCCCTCATCTTCAGAGTCCCCTGCTGCACCAATAGGCTATCTACTGGAGCCTAGAAGCTCCGTTTAGAAGTCATGGAATCCTAGAATCATAGAGTTGGAAGAGACCACAAGGCCCATCCAGTCCAACCCCCTGCCAAGCAGGAAACACCATCAAAGCATTCCTTTGACAGGCAAATATGCCTGTCAAGTCTCTGCTTAAAGACCCCAAAGAAGGAGACTCCACCACACTCCTTGGCAGGAAATTCCACTGCTGAACAGCTCTTACTGTCAGGAAGTTCTTCCTAATGTTTAGGTGGAATCTTCTTTCTTGTAGTTTGAATTCATTGCTCCATGTCCGCTTCTCTGGAGCAGCAGAAAACAACCTTTCTCCCTCCACTATTTGACATCCTTTTATATATTTGAACATGGCTATCATATCACCCCTTAACCTTCTCTTCTCCAGGCTAAACATACCCAGCTCCCTAAGCCGTTCCTCATAAGGCATCGTTTCCAGGCCTTTGACCATTTTGGTTGCCCTCCTCTGGACACGTTCCAGCTTGTCAATATCCTTCTTGAACTGTGGTACCCAGAACTGGACACAGTATTCCAGGTGAAGTCTGACCAGAGCAGAATACAGTGGTACTATTACTTCCCTAGATCTAGATGCTATACTCCGATTGCAGCCCAGAATTGCATTGGCTTTTTTAGCTGCTGCATCACACTGTTGACTCATGTCAAGTTTGTGGTCTACCAAGACTCCTAGATCCTTTTCACATATACTGCTCTCAAGCCAGGTGTCTCCCACCCTGTATTTGTGCCTTTCATTTTTTTTGCCCAAGTGTAGTACTTTACATTTCTCCTTGTTAAAATTCATCTTGTTTGCTTTGGCTCAGTTGTCTAATCTGTTAAGGTCATTTTGAAGTGTGATCCTGTCCTCTGGGGTATTAGCCACCCCTCCCAATTTGGTGTCATCTGCAAACTTGCTCAGGATGCCCTCAAGCCCATCATCCAAGTCATTGATAAAGATGTTGAATAAGACTGGGCCCAAGACAGAACCCTGTGGCACCCCACTAGTCACTACTCTCCAGGATGAGGAGGAGCCATTGATGAGCACCCTTTGGCTTCGGTCAGTCAGCCAGTTACAAATCCACAGAATGGTAGCATTGTCTAGCCCGCATTTTACCAGCTTCTTTACAAGAATATCATGGGGCACCTTGTCAAAGGCCTTGCTGAAATCAAGATAGGCTACATCCACAGCGTTCCCTTCATTTACCAGGCTTGTAATTCTGTCAAAAAATGAGATCAGATTAGTCTGACATGACTTAATTTTTCAGAAACCCATGCTGACTTTTACCTTCTTTCTAGGTGCTCACAGACCGTTTGCTTAATGATCTGCTCTAGAATCTTTCCTGGTATTGATGTCAGGCTTACTGGGCGGTAATTGTTTGGGTCCTCTCTTTTCCCCTTTTTGAAAATAGGGACAACATTTGCCCTCCTCCAGTCTGCTGGAACTTCGCCTGTTCTCCAGGAATTATCAAAGATTATTGCCAGTGGTTCTGAAATCACCTCTGCCAGTTCTTTTAATACTCTTGGATGTAGTTCATCTGGCCCTGGAGACTTGAATACATCTAAACTAGCCAAGTGTTCTTGTACTACCTCCTTACTTATTCTGGGCTGTGTTTCCCCTGCTGAATCATCTGCTCCATATTCTTCAGGTCGGGCGTTTTCTTATTTGGAGAAGACTGAGGCAAAGAAGGCATTGAGGAGTTCTGCCCTTTCTCTGTCCCCTGTTTGCATTTCACCATCTTCTCCTCTAAGTGACCCCACTGTTTCCTTGTTCTTCCTTTTGCTACGGATATGCCCATAAAAGCCCTTTTTGTTGCTTTTAACCTCTCTAGCAAGCCTGAGTTCATTCTGTGCTTTAGCTTTTCTGACTCTACACGTGCTGGCTATATGTTTGAATTCCTCTCCGGTGGTTTCCCCCTTTTCCCATTTTTTGTGCATATCCCTTTTAAATCTTAACTCAGTTAAAAGTTCTTTAGATAGCCACCCTGGCTTCTTTAGGCACCTTCCATGTTTCCGTCTCATTGGTATTGCCTGAAGTTGTGCTTTTAATATCTCCCTTTTAACAAACTCCCTTCCCTTTTAGTATTTCTGTCCATGGGATTTCACCCAGCGTTTCCCTAAGTTTTCTGAAGTTGGCTTTCTTAAAGTCTAGGATTTGAGTCTTAGCATGCTTGGTTCCTCCTTTGGGTTCGGTCAGTCAAATCCACCTGAGAGTCACCTCATTCAGCCAACATTTTACCAGCTTCCTCACATAATTATTGCAGGGACTTTGTCAAAAGCCTTACTGAAATCAAGATGCACTATTTCCACAGCAGTCCCCTGATCAACAAAGTTTGTAACTCCATCCAAAAAAAGGGGAGGAGAGATTTCTCTAGCTTTACTTGTTTTTGAGAAAGTCATGTTTTCATCCTGTGTGTTTATGTCGTGAAATCTTCAGATGAAGGTCACATAAATTTTAAAAATGATAATGAATAAGGATATTGACAAATTGGAACATGTGCAAAGGAAGACGATTTATGTATTTAATACATAATGTATGAATGTATACCACCCGACCCAGTGGTGCTGACTTGAATAAAATATTGGTGGGGGGCCAAGTAAGGCCCACCTTGCAGAATCAATCACATGATGCATACACTGTGAGGAGTATCAGAGAAGCTAAAGGGTTAAGCTGTTAACAGGGAACTGCTGATTTATTGCTGTGTAAATAAAGGACAATTAGCTTAGAAGAAGCTGTTTCTGTGATTTATTTTTGTGTTGCCCTCTGTGGTCACACACAGCTTGCCACTGTGCAAGGGAAGCTCTGCAATTTTGCTGGAAGCATTGGACGCAGCACTCCAGGAAAGAAAGCATGCTGGACTTTCGGCAATATTTATGAGGCTTTATACCTTTATACCTCATAAAACTCCACATCCACACCATTGGAATGGCAATGCCTATCAACTGGGGGGTGGGTGGTCCCCTCAAACATTTTATTGGGGAGGCAAAGACCCCTTTGCCTCTAAGAGTTGGCTCCTATTCCCCACACCCACAGGTCTCAGGACGATTACAACATGAAAAGGCAATATAAAAACACAAAATACACATTTGTAACCCCCCTCCCCACCACATTTTAAAAGGGCATTTGATGTCAATCAGCCAAAGGCCTGGTTAAGAAGGTGGGTGTTTTCCTGGCTTGTAAAAGTATTTAATGAAAGGTTGTTCTGACCTTTGTATGAATTATTTGATGGGAAGTGAGATCGGAGCCGTGACTGAATCTCTTTCCGCATTCCCCGTACTGTTAGGATTTTTCTCCTCTCTCTCTGTGTGTGCGCACACACAATATTCTTGTTAAATTTCCATTTTAACAATCCAATAAAAACCACAACAAAACATTCTAAATTATAATACAATCAAAAGAACCAATTCTTCAATGCCAAATTATATATCCTTTGGGTGTCTTCCCATGCTCTGAAGTTTTGATCTAATGTCATACTGCATTTCTTAATTATTCCAAAGAAATCATTTCCGATGTTAATCCTTCATTTATTTTTTGTTTATTTTACCAGCCACTTTACCAGAACTTTCACTCGTATTCAAATAATCTTTCCATTAATTAGTAGTCCTTTATAATTCTGTATGAAATATTTTTAATTTTCTTCTCCCCCCCCCCCCCGTTGTTTTCCAAAGTCCTCAGCAATGTCACTTTTGGGTTCTGCACACAAGGGCAAATCTCAGTGTGTCACATCCAAGACAAAGGGAAGTTTAGCCTTCTGCCATTAGTCCTGGGCAGATATCCAAAATTCCCTTCTGTCATCTCATTACAGCTACTAACACAATAACTCCAGTCAAGAATTCTTTTTATCATTCCATTGAGGATCATTGCCAGAATCATAGTCAAAATTTCAAACAGATTAATTTAAAGTTAAACCATAACAATAAAAAAATACTGTTTAAATTCCGCTAACATATTTCAAACACTTAACCTTTTGGGGGAGATTTGATGAGTAAAACAACAAATGCAAAATATATCAAAATATATCAAGATCAAAAACTTGGCTAATTCAATTAGGACATAATTTTATCTTCCCTAGTTCAAAGCAGGTCGGTTAACTAAGTCCAAATTTGATATTTAAAAAAGGTGTCCTCTGCTCATGGTGACAACTTTGGAGTGTTGACTCCCCTGTATGAATTCTGTGGTGCTCAGTGAGATGGGAGCTCTTCCTGAAGCTCTTTCCACATTACACGCACTGATAGGGTTTCTCCCCTGTATGAATTCTCCGATGGGAAGTGAGAGAGGCGCTCGTACTGAAGCTCTTTCCACATTACACACACTGATAGGGTTTCTCCCCTGTATGAATTCTCCGATGGGAAGTGAGAGACGAGCTCTTCCTGAAGCTCTTTCCACATTCCACGCATGGATAGGGTTTCTCCCCTGTATGAATTCTCTGATGGGAAGTGAGATCGGAGCTCTTCCTGAAGCTTTTTCCACATTCCATGCACGGATAGGGTTTCTCCCCTGTATGAATTACTTGATGCTTAGTGAGATCGGAACTCGTACTGAACCTCTTTCCACATTCTACGCATGGATAGGGTTTCTCCCCTGTATGAATTCTCTGATGTGAAATGAGAGAGGAAATCTGACTGAAGCTCTTTCCACATTCCATGCACGGATAGGGTTTCTCCCCTGTATGAATTCTTTGATGCTTAGTGAGATCGGAGCTCGTACTGAAGCTCTTTCCACATTCCACACACTGATAGGGTTTATCCCCTGTATGAATTCTTTGATGCTTAGTGAGATCGGAGCTTGTACTGAAGCTCTTTCCACATTCCACACACTGATAGCGTTTCTCCCCTGTACGAATTTTCTGATGCTTAGTGAGATCGGAGCTCGTACTGAAGCTCTTTCCACATTCCATGCACTGATAGGGTTTCTCTCCTGTATGAATTCTTTGATGGGAAGTGAGATGTGAGCCCTGACTGAAGCTCTTTCCACATTCCACGCACAGATAGGGTTTCTCTCCTGTATGAATTCTCTGATGCTTAGTGAGATCAGAGCTCTTCCTGAAGCTTTTTCCACATTCCACGCACTGATAGGGTTTCTCTCCTGTATGAATTCTTTGGTGGAAAGTGAGACTGTGGCTGTGAATGAAGCTCTTTCCACATTCCACACACTGATACGGTTTCTCCCCTGTATGAATTCTTTGATGGGAAGTGAGAGAGGAGCTCTGACTGAAGCTCTTCCCACATTCCACGCACTGATAGGGTTTCTTTCCAACGAGAATTCTTTGTTGGGAAGTGGAATGGGATCTCTGACTGCCGCTCTCTTCAAACTCCAAATTTTTGCGTGGCCTCTCCTCTCTGGGGATTTTGTCATTTTCACCCTTGTTCTCGATTTCCAATTCATCAAAATCTGCAGTGGAGACAAAAAGGGATTAGAGCCTCAGGAACAAATGCAGAAGAACTGAAGGAAGTTGGGTGTGTGTTCATTAGAAGGCATCTTAAGGCAGCCCTGTTTAGGGAAGCTTTTAATGTTTGATGGATTTCTGTATTTTAGTATTTTGTTGGAAGCCACCCAGAGTGGCTGGGGGAACCCGGCCAGATGGGCGGGGTATAAATAATAAATTATTATTATTATTATTCATTAGCTTGTGGTTTGTCATTAACCAACATATTTATTATTAGATTCTGGTGGGTTGTTGAATGTTGCTTACTTTGATATACAGTAGTGGTCAAAATTGTGGAAGCATTTGGAAAAACAGTATATTTCAGAGGTTTGATGCCTCATAACACTACTTTTGGAGTAATATAAAATTATGTATCAATGGGAAAATAATTTAATCCAGAATGTAATTGGCTGTATTCTATGAAACATTATAGCCAAATAACTAGAAAAAGGAAGGACAACTTGCTTAGGTTTACTTTTGTCAGATTGTTATGTGATTGCTATCAAGTTGTTTGTTTGTTTGTTGGTCTTCTTTTGTTTCGTAAGGAGTTTGCTAACACAGCTGTTGCAGATTTTGCTGTGGTTAGTGGCTCGACACAGGTCTTGAAACCCGGAGTCTAGAGAAGGGTACAGGGTTTGTCCATGAGGGACGGAAAACCAAGCCCAAAGGCTGTAAGGGTAGACACTGTTCCCTTGTAGAAGGAAGCTGGACCAAGTCCAGAGGCCGTGTGGGCCAACACTGACTCAGACAGGAACGTGGCTAGGGTTTGAGTCCCAACAAAGCCAAGTGTGAGTTTTCCTGATAGTTGGAAGGGCTATGACGCCAAGACTAGTCAGAAGTGCAAGATGGCAAGGCCCAAGGCTAATCCAGTTGCAGGTAGTTCCAAGGGTGGAACAGGTGATACAGAGGTATACTGTGCGTATGACATTTGCATGGTTGTTGCAGTTACATTGAATGACTGCAGCACAGTTCATGAATCGGGAGAGGGTGTTGGGAGATTCATTCCCCGTGTGCAGTCATAGGTTTGTTGTCTGTCATATGACTGTATGTGTTTTCATTCCACAGAGTGGGAAGTGATGTAGACAGGATGTCTGTCTTACTGTGTTCCTGAAGTGGAACTGTTGTTCTTTGTTCTTTCTCTTTGCTGTCTGATGCTAGAGAGAGAGAGAGGAAGCCATGTTGAAGAGCTCCCTGTGTTTACATGTAAATAAACTAGCTTAGCTAAAATGCTGAGATGCTGTGGTCTGTTACGCAACTGTGCAAACCTCTGCGGATGCTAAGAGTGTGTTGATGTACTCTCACATCAATCACTATGATGTCCGGGGGCTGAGGAAGGCTAAAAAGCTCCTGAACAATCGTCCAGAAAACAGGGATCATGCCAGTCAGGCATGTGTCTCTGCCAGGGTCCTACTCGTAAGTAGGCCGTTTCCTGACAGGCGTTGTAAGGCCGTAATTAAAGCTAAAGGTTACCAAACTAAGTATTAATTGACATGGTGAGAATTTCTGTATATCTCATTTTTCCTATGTATTTGATATTTCTTCTTCATGATTACTGTTCTAATAAATACTACTTCATAAAAGTTATTGCATTACATTCTTCATTAAATTATCTTTCCATTGATATATACTTTTTTGGTATTACTCCCCCCCCCAAATGGTGCTATGAGCCATCAAACTTCAGAAATACACTTTCCCCAAAAGATTTCCACAATTGGGGCCACTACTGTATGTTGTTCATTTTAAAGTTAATGTACTTTTTACACGGGATCAGATTATTATTATTAATGTTTCATGTGTTGGCTGGCTGCAACCCAGCCAGATGAGCAGGGTATGAATAAAAATTATTACTATTACTACAGTATTATTATCACTGCTACTACTACCTAATATGGGACGCAGGTGGTGCTGTGGGTTAAACCACAGAGCCCAGGGCTTGCTGATCAGAAGGTCGGCGGTTCGAATCCCTACGACGGGGTGAGCTCCCATTGCTTGGTCCCAGCTCCTGCCAACATAGCAGTTTGAAAGCACGTCAAAGTGCAAGTAGATAAATAGGTACCGCTCCAAGCGGGAAGGTAAACGGCGTTTCCATGTGCTGCTCTGGTTCGCCAGAAATGGCTTTGTCATGCTGGCCACATGACCTGGAAGCTGTATGCTGGCAACCCCAGAGTCGGTCACTACTGGACCTAATGGTAAGGGGTCCCTTTACCTTTACCTTTACTACCTAATATTCAATAAGCCTGGCTCTTCTCTCGGATGGATTTTGTTTGGCCCAGTCATGGCATCCCCTAAATCTCCAATGTCAGGAATCTCTTTGGTCGACCCAAGACTGACAGCAGCAAAAACAAAAACAGAAAACCTGACAGAAGCTACTTCTCTTTCCTAACAACTCTGAAGCTGACATTTAAGATGCCTGGGCAGTTCAGACAAGCCAAATCATGGTATAAAAAGGCAGAACTGGAGGAAGATTCTTCACAGAAGAAACTGTAATTTACTGTTTATTGTGGGGGGTGTTAGGTTCCCAGGTGTTGTAGGGGGCGCTGTTGAGCTCTGTGGAAATATATGAGGTTTATCACATAGAGGTATTTTGTTGAATTTCCAGGCAGATATTATGATCCCACAGGGAGCCTTACCAAGAGAGGCCACGATCCCACGATTCTCCTCCATGACGTCCTTATGCAGAGCTCTCTGGTCAGGATCCAGCAACGCCCACTCCTCGTCTGTGAAACAAACAGCGACATCTTCAAAGGACACTGGACCCTAAAATAAAAAGGGAAATGTCCTCCTCTGAGACAGCAGAAATATGATCTGCTACACAATGCTCTGTTGTTTCCTTCCTCTTAATTGCTGTGTTATTTCAATAGGATTCCTTTGCTGCACATTTTAATTATGGGTGCTTATTTTAACGCTATAATGAAATTCTTTTATTCTGCGTTTTCATTATGGATGTTCGTCTTTGTGCAAATAGGTAGTACTCCACCTTGTGGTTTTCAAGTCATTCTATATACACAAAGTTCCAGAAAGACATCTACTTCTGCTTCATCGACTATGCAAAAGCCTTTGACTGTGTGGACCACAGCAAACTATGGCAAGTTCTTAAAGAAATGGGAGTGCCTGATCTCCTCATCTGTCTCCTGAGAAATCTCTATGTGGGACAAGAAGCTACAGTTAGAACTGGATATGGAACAACTGACTGGTTCAAAATTGGGAGAGGAGCATGACAAGGCTGTATATTGTCTCCCTGCTTATTTAACTTATATGCAGAATTCATCATGCGAAAGGCTGGACTAGATGAAACCCAAGCCATAATTAAGATTGCTGGAAGAAATATCAACAACCTCATATATGCTGATGACACAACATTGATGGCAGAAAGTGAGGAGGAATTAAAGAACCCATTAATGAGGGTGAAAGAGGAGAGCAAAAATGTGGTCTGAAGCTCAACATAAAAAAAACCAAGATCATGGCCACTGGTCCCATCACCTCCTGGCAAAGAGAAGGGGAAGAAATGGAGGCAGTGAGAGATTTTACTTTCTTGGGCTCCTTGATCACTGCAGATGGTGACAGCAGTCACGAAATTAAAAGACGCCTGCTTCTTGGGAGAAAAGCAATGACAAACCTAGACAGCATCTTAAAAAGCAGAGACATCACCTTGCCAACAAAGGTCAGTATAGTTAAAAGCTATGGTTTTCCCAGTAGTGATGTATGGAAGTGAGAGCTGGACCATAAAGAAGGCTGATCGCCGAAGAATTGATGCTTTTGAATTATGGTGCTGGAGGAGACTCTTGAGAGTCCCATGGACTGCAAGAAGATCAAACCTATCAATTCTGAAGGAAATCAGCCCTGAGTGCTCACTGGAAGGACAGATCATGAAGCTGAGGCTCCAAGACTTTGGCCACCTCATGAGAAGAGAAGACTCCCTGGAAAAGACCCTGATGTTGGGAAAGATTGAGGGCACTAGGAGAAGGGGACGACAGAGGACGAGATGGTTGGACAATGTTCTCGAAGCTACGAACATGAGTTTGACCAAACTGCGGGAGGCAGTGGAAGACAGGAGTGCCTGGCGTGCTCTGGTCCATGGGGTCACAAAGAGTCGGACACGACCAAACGACTAAACAACAACAACATATACACCAAGTATCAAATGTGGTAACAACAATAATAATAGGACTACAAAACAAAACAACAACACCACAAACTGGCTAGTAAATATAAAACCATATTTACTGGAGTAATAGCTAGAATAGAGATACGCTAGTAACCATTCAAACCATAAACATACTAAGGTGCCATGTGCAAGTCAAGACCTGGAAATACTGTAAACATGGAATGGATAAAAGTACAACTATATCTAAACAAATTACATGCACAATAAATGTTATACAGACTGGAACAATGAACCGTCCAACAAGTAGCGTGAGTCCAAACATGGAATGGCAACCCCGTGCTGCTACAAGGGAGCACATAGGAGAATGTAAAAAAATGTTCAAAGCCCTTATCAAGGCTGAACTAGATGAAATGTTATTCAATGGGTCTTGAGCTGGAGACACAAAATCGAGTAGTGGTACCTATGGTTAAGAACTTAATTTGTTCCGGGGGTCTGTTCTTAACCTGAAGCACCACTTTAGCTAATGCGGCCTCCCGCTGCTGCCGGAGCACGATTTCTGTTCTCATCCTGAAGCAAAGTTCTTAACCTGAGGTACTATTTTCTGGGTTAGCAGAGTTTGTAACCTGAAGCGTTTGTAACCCGAGGTGGCACTCTACATGGATCAATCATGGGAAGGCAAATCAAAGCCACCACATGAGAATAATGCAGTCGGGCAAAAGAAAGAAGACCTGTTTTCCAGATATACTACAGGTTTCGTTACACTCTTCTTCAGTCCAAAGAGCTGCATGGTACAAGTAACACTCCAATTACAATGTGTGGCAAGTCAAAGAAATTATGAAACATCTCTCTCATGCTACACCTTACCCAATCATACAGAAGACTTAACTCAGGATAAAGAAGATATTCACAGGCACAGCTAGTCTTCAAACTCCTATCAAGCAGTTAAATACAATGCAGGTGTATGGAATCAATCACCACATGGTTACCTGGTTAAAGGTACAGCATCACTTTTCTGTTACCACTAAACAATAGTATACCTACATATTGAACTAAAACATAGCATCCCAAAGCAAACCCGTTGGATACAAGGTTCCTAGTTGAAATATTAATTTATACTCCTTTTGTAACAAAACTCTTCGTATATCTACGGTTCTAAAAGGTTGTTTTTTTAAGAGTCCACAAAATGAAGAAACTCAGAGCATTCTCTGTATGGGCTGCTTGCTGGAAATGTTAGACTAGAGGGGCGTCTAAACATATATTACGTATTTCGGTCCTATGTTCAGAAATTCTGGTCCTAATTGCACGGGTGGTACCAGGGCCGTCTTATGCATATCTGGCGCCCTGGTGCGAAGATCCCTCCGTCCGTCCCCCCCGTTTCCCTGGCGGGGCGCGGCTGTGCGGGCTCAGCAGTGCGGCGCCCCCCCCAGGCGGCCCGGCGCCCTGCACCACCCAACCTTGCCGTAGGGCCTGCCCTGGGTGGTAATTGCCTACATATAATAGCCCACAAGCACAGCGGATACAATTTACACTATTTTTAGTAGAGCAATTTGTGAATTGTTGCAAGACAATCTTTTTTCCATTCATTGTATTAGAGAATGATTTTACTGGTAACGCAAATCTGCAACATGTGCAATGACCACATCTATAATGCCCTTTGACCGATGTATGAGGGTCCTCATGATGATATTCTAATGAATCAGTGTGTGTAAGAACGTCCCTGAATGATCAAGTCCGTCTTTTACCTAAAATTGGCAAATTTTCACAACCTGGAATGTGTGATGATATGCCAATGTTGTTTAATAACTCTATCAATAGAGGAGGATAAAAAATTATATTCTATGGAACAAAAAATCCTGTGTTGTTCATTCTTGGGTTTTGATACTAACAAACTCTGTCTAGAAGTTCTTTTAGCCCTGTCAAGGGCTGTCTGAATCATAATCTGTGGGTACCCTCTATACCTTAATGAAGAAGAAAGAGATGCTCACCTCTGCCTCTCGACCTCCCTCCTCCCACTCGCCTCCTTCCTCTTCTGCCTCTGATTCTAGACTGCATTCTGCCACAGAGTCTCCCAGCTCACTAAGCCCTGTTACGCCTTCAGCTTCTGACACCTCCTCTTCTGAGCCTTCTCCCTCTTACCGCTCATCCTTCTTCCACCTCCACTCCTTGGGCTCTAAGATTCCCCCGGCTGCCTCCTCCCACCATTCCTCTGTGCCCAACCAGTCCATGACATTGCTCCATCCCTCTGCCTCTGTCCCCACAAGGCAGCTTCCCCTGACCTGATCTGGTTCCACAGCCGCTGCTTCCCTTCTGCCCCCATGAAAAGACGGATCAGGAGGTCTTGCCAGCATCATTCTGTCACCTGCAAGAGAAATAAAAGGTAAGCAGGATGTCAGGAGTCCCTGCTTCTCTCACAGGTGAAACAGGGCATCTCTAACTACAGATGGGCCTTTGAGAAAGCCTTACCTGCTGAGAGCATTTGGAGGTTTGTGCCCATTTCATATGTTAGTTGTGTAAAAATACATCTCCCCTCCTCTGGACCCTTGTTCCCAACAGTCCCCCCCCCAAACAATATGAAAAGAACCCTCAGATGAGTTGGAAAAGCAACAGAATGAGACCAAACGGAGAAAAACAACCTTCCTCCTTACCCAGCTGCCTCTGTCTTGTGTCCAACGGAGACCTCTCTGCCTCACAGGAATCCAAGTCCATTTCTGCAAAATGATCATTTTCCTGAAAGAGCAGCAAGGATTAAAAAGAGAGAATGAATGGCGAGAAATATTAGAAAGAGAATTACAAATACAAAAAGTTTAAGGGTGTTAGATCTCATTCCATGGATGACTTCCCAGAAAAAGGATGGGTCATAAGTAGAGCATTATGGGATGTTCTCTGTCCTTTTTGGAGCCCCTTGGGAGTATCCAGAGGAAAGTCTCTCTCACCTGCTTTCTCTCCTCTGCCTGACTCAGGAGGAAACCTTCGGCCAGGGCCACCGCCTGAGAACTGGTCTCCGCTCCGCATTCCCTCACCCAGCTCTCCATCTCCGGGGGAAGGACAGCCAGGAACTGCTCCAAGATCACCAGGTCCAGCATCTCAGCTTTCGTGTGCCTTTCCGGCTTCAGCCATTGACGGTCAAGGTGGTAGATTTGGTTGCAAACCTCTCGCGGTCCTTTGGCCTCCAGGCAGCAGAACTGCCTCAACTGCTGGCTCTGCCCCTCTGAGCGGAGGGTGTCCTCCTCACCCAGCATCTTCTGCACAGAGTTTTCCCAGAATCCCCCACTGCTCCCAGTTTGGATGGCATGGCCTCTTCCTGCTCCAGGGCCAGCTGAGTCTCGGTCATCCATCTGTGGTCTCAGGAAGCCTCTGCGAGACTGGAAGGAAGCCTTTTGTCTTCTGCCAATTTCTGCCTGTGCTGATGAGAGGTGCTAGGAAACCCTATAAAGCAAATACATTGTTCTGTTACAGGATTTGTAGGTCAGGAGAAGAAAATGGTTCTCTGAAGAAGAATGGATGAATCTTGCTAGGAACCAGGGCTAGACTGGATCACAGCCCAAACCATGAAATATCTTCTTTAAGGAGGAGGAGGAGGAGGAGGAGGAGGAGGAGGAGGAGGAGGAGGAGAAGAAGAAGAAGAAGAAGAAGAAGAAGAAGAAGAAGAAGAAGAAGAAGAAGAAGAAGAAGAAGAAGAAGAAGAAGAAGAAGAAGAAAGCAGCCTCTAGCCCTCCTAGAAGGACCATTGCAACTGAAGGGATTTCTGTGAGGTGAATCAGCCTGGTTTCTCCCGCATTCCTGTCAATGCATGAAGTCAGAACTGACTGACAAGGGAGTCATTTGTATCTTGTGAAAAATGGATGCTTGGCTCTAGTGGGGGTCCTCACCCGGGGGTCCTTGGGAGTTGTTCTCCTCCCACCCCCACTTCAGGGCACATTTCTCCCCTGCTTCTGTCTCCTTCTCTTGCACTTGGACTCTCTGCTGCTCTCAAGACAGACTCCTAGGGTGGGGTCCCTTTTTCTTTGCTCTGAGGGCCAGGTATGTATCTGGCTAACCCTCTGAGGGCCAAGTGGGCAGAGCCAAACCCTTGAAATATAGGCAGGCAATTTATTGTTATTATTCTATTAGACTCTAGTGGGGGTCCTCACTTGGGGGTCCTCAGGAGGTGCTCCCCACCCCCACCCCACCCTCCTGCTTCTGTCTCCTTTTCTTGCACTTGGACTCTCTGCTGCTCTCAAGACAGACTCCTGGGGTGGGGTCCCTGTTTCTTAGGTCTGAGGGCCATTATGCATCTAGTCAACCCCCTGAGGGCCAAGTGGACGGGGCCAAAGACATCTCTCTTGAAATTTAGGCGGGTAACCATAGAATCATAGAGTTGGAAGAGACCATTATTATTCTATTAGATAGCTTAACACCCACCCACCCATGGATGCCAAGGTCCCTGGAGTCTCAGTGAGTAGCAGCGCCTATTTCCTGCTCGGCTGGTTTCCCAGCAAGAATCCCTTTGGGAGAGAGAGGATGTGGTCCTGGGATGCCATGCTCTGGGTGCGAGGGGATTGCTGCAGTGGCCTCCGTGTGGAGCTGCCCTTGGAGACGGCTGGGAAACTGGTTTGCAATGCAGCAGCCAGACTATGGGCTGGCATCCCTCTCCTTATTCCTGGCCTTTCTTTCCCACCTTTCCTCCCTCCCTCCTCCTAGTGGGTCTTTTAATGGGGGGGGGGGTTTCCTAGTCCCCCTCCTCGTCCAGTTTTGGAAAACCATTTGCACATGTTCCCTCTGTTGTGCAATGACGCTGAGCGACGTCACACAGAGTTAAAGTCCCAGGGACTCCTTTGTTTGAAGAAGGGAGATTTCGGGGGAGTTTGGGATCCTCTGATCTCCAGGAAGGAGAGCCTTGCAGACCTCGCCCCCCCTCCCTGGCAGGACCCTCTCCTCCCTGAATTGGCTTTGTCTCCCCCCCCCCCCAGACACCCCCTGCTGCAGCCCCCCTGGGACCCCTCCCGTCTCCCCACTGCAACCTCTGGGGAGAGAGGGGGGGGAGAGACTCACCCGACCATCCCAGGAGTGAAGGGACAGCGATGCAGCCCTTGCAGGAGAGACACCAAAGCAGGAAAGGAGGACTGGGGAGGGAGGGGCTTTGGCTTTGGAGGACCTGGGAATCCCCCTTGCTTCCTGTCCTCTCTAGGAAGGCAGCTCGCTTCCCTTTAACCCTTGCAAAGCCGAGTCCACCCAGCTCAGCCCTCTCTCGCTTGGCTGAAGCTCAGATTTTTATTATTTTTTATGGATTTTATGCCCAGATATCCTTTTGAGGGTGAGGCTCTTGGTTGGACTCTGAACATCTCTCTCCTTTGGCCAGAAACTGGAGGAACAGCTTGCAGGGGAAAGGGCTTTGCAGGAGGCAAGGAACCCCCTCCTCGAATTCAGGAGTGGAGAGATAGGAGGGGATCATCCCGGGGTCATCTAGAGGAGGAGGAGGAGGCCAGAGGGAAGCTTTGTATAACCTTCTGAGGGTGAGAGCGATTCAATAGTGGAGTGCCCTCCCCTGGGGGGGGGGTGGCGGCATCTCCTTCGCCTGAGGTTTTTAAGCAGGGGTTGGAAGGCCGTCTGTTGGGGAGTCTGCAGCTGCAATTTCTGCATGGCAGGGGGTTGGACTAGATGGTCCCTGGAGGCCCCTTCCAACTGTACAATTCTGTGGTTCTGCCTACACACAAACACACACAGTCTAGGGAAAAGGCAGGATAGAAGTAAGTTAAGCAGAAGCTCTCCAGGGTTGCCTCCGATGGGCTGACCCAAGCGGTTCTCCTGCAGCTGATCCTGATGGAGTTTGTTTTATTCTTTCGGCTGCCCTCTGCATCTTCTGGAGCTTTCCATTGATTTGTTTTCTTTTGCATTTCTTGTCCTTTTGCCAGTCCTGGAGCAAATTGCTGAGGCCATCAAGGTAGCAGCAAAACAATATTGTTCTCATGCAAAGCCCTGTTCCCCTCCAGGATTCAATCCCGCTCCAAAATCTCAGCCCCCCCATCCCTCCCCCTTGCCCTAAATTTGCTGGCCACAATGACATGTGTTGAAACGGTTCCTCCTTTTAGCTACTCCGCACAGGAGCCAGGTTTAATTAGTAAACCAGGCCTGAGAGGTCAGCCCTGGGCAGAATGTTGATGGGCCCATCAATAAGACTCTATGTGACGTCTCTTGACTTGCTCTCTCTTGGGTTCTGTCTTGGGCCCAGTCTTATTCAACATCTTTATAAACGACTTGGATGATGGGCTTGAGGGCATCCTGAGCAAGTTTGCAGATGACACCAAATTGGGAGGGGTGGCTAATACCCGAGAGGACAGGATCACACTTCAAAATGACCTTAACAGATTAGACAACTGGGCCAAAGCAAACAAGATGAATTTTAACAAGGAGAAATGTAAAGTACTACACTTGGGCAAAAAAAATGAAAGGCACAAATACAGGATGGGAGACACCTGGCTTGAGAGCAGTACATGTGAAAAGGATCTAGGAGTCCTGGTAGACCACAAACTTGACATGAGTCAACAGTGTGATGCAGCAGCTCAAAAAGCCAATGCAATTCTGGGCTGCATCAATAGGAGTATAGCATCTAGATCAAGGGAAGTAATAGTACCACTGTATTCTGCTCTGGTCAGACCTCACCTGGAGTACTGTGTCCAGTTCTGGGCACCACAGTTCAAGAAGGATACAGACAAGCTGGAACGTTTCCAGAGGAGGGCAACCAAAATGGTCAAAGGCCTGGAAACAATGCCTTATGAGGAATGGCTTAGGGAGCTGGGTATGTTTAGCCTGGAGAAGAGAAGGTTAAGGGGTGATAGGATAGCCATGTTCAAATATATCAAAGGATGTCATATAGAGGAGGGAGAAAGGTTGTTTTCTGCTGCTCCAGAGAAGCGGACACGAAGCAGTGGATTCAATCTACAAGGAAGAAGATTCCACCTGAACATTAGGAAGAACTTCCTGACTGTAAGAGCTGTTTGACAGTGGAATTTGCTGCCAAGGAGTGTGGTGGAGTCTCCTTTTTTGGAGGTCTTTAAGCAGAGTCTTGACAACCATCTGTCAGGAATGCTTTGATGGTGTTTCCTGCTTGGCAGGGGGTTGGACTGGATGGCCCTTGTGGTCTCTTCCAACTCTATGATTCTATGATGGTGTTTCCTGCTTGGCAGGGGGTTGGACTGGATGGCCCTTGTGGTCTCTTCCAACTCTATGTTTCTAGGACTCTAGCACTCGCCCGCCCCGCCCCTGTTTGTACGCCTGTTCAGCCCATGTCTTAAGCGCGCTAGGCGACTGGAGCACCTTCACCGACCTTCCGATCGCAGGAACAGAGACACAGCATTCCCAGAGAAGAGGTCCTGGTGCAGTGGACTCACATCTGCTCATTGTGAGCACCAAAACTCAGCAGAGTAAAACAGAAGCAAAGCTGTGGAGGTTTTGAAGCACACCTAATTTATTTCTAATCACTACAGACATGCATGAGAGGAGCAGCTCTCATACAGCCATCTTATCTGTACGGGGGAGGGCTTATAGGGAACAGCCCCCCCCCTCATGTCGAGTTCCTCTCAGAGCAGCAAGTCCAGTAGCAGATCAGATTACAGGAGTCAGGAAGCAGGGGAGGGGGGAGAGGCTCTGACAGCATGCGAGAGCTTCAACATCGAGTAGAGAAGGAAGCAGCTGGGAGGAAATGACGGGATTGGCCACGGGAGAGCAGTCAGTCCTTCCCCCCCCCCCAACGCCTGAATTGAGGCGCACGGCACCCTGTAGGGTGAGAGGGAGGTGCTTTGGGGTTCCCAAGCTGTTATGTTGGACGCAAAACAGAAAGAAGCCATTGCAAGGTTCTGACTCGGACTAAGCAGACATGTTTTCCAGACTCTTTGCACTGTAAATAGAATGCACAATAAAAATAAGACAAGCAGGTGTGGAGCGTCATTACTCAAGAGTAGCCGCAAGAACCTCTGACAATATCTCTACACAGATGAAAGCGAAAACCTTTTAGTACCAGAGATGGAAGAACCTACGAGCAGCTTCTGCCCCCTCCTTTCTCATAAGATGAAAGTTAAACAAAATATCAGGAGATTCTTGCAATAGGAGGGGTGAAAATGCCAACAGGCCCTCCTCCCAGGGGAAAGAGGAGTCTAGATTTTTCCGAAACAGAGCAACTTTATCTGCAAAAACTTTGCAAAATCACTGCAGGAGATCATGTGGCCCGTACCAGGCCCTGATGGAGCCGGTGGTTCCGTTAAATTGCGAACCACCTGAAAGAGTCTCCTGCTGCTGTTTTCTGGAGATGCAATAGAGGTGGTGAAGGTCTTCTTTGCCATCGCTATCGCCACTTGGTAGGCTCGATGTCATGGGATAAAACCACTCCTACCACTCTCTGGAAACCATTTGGATCCATTAAGTGGCAGGGGCAGACCATCCGAATCGGTCCCACCACCACCCTGCAGAGGGGAAGAGTCGCAATGAAGTCCAGTTGCACCAGGAAGTGATCTGACCATGGCACTGCGTTAGTTTGGCTTTTACTTAAGAGTCAGATCACCAACATCCATAGAAGTGAACATGAGGTCTGAGGCATGTCCGTGACTATGAGTTGGGCCAAACTTATTCAGGGACAGCCCCATGGAGGCCATGTTTCCACAAAGTACCAAGCGGCCCCTTGTAAAGTCGTATCGGAGTGGATGTTACAATCCTCCATGACAACAAAACTAGGTGCCTCCAGGAGAACATAAGCCACGACCTGAAGCAGCTCAGGCAGGGAATCCTTGGTGCAGCGGGGAGGTCGGTACACCAAAAGGAATCCTGTACTGCCCCTATTGCCCAACTTCCAGAACATGCACTCAGAGAACCGGGTCTTCCCAATAGGACGCCTGGTGCAAGCGAATGACTTCCTAAAAATCACTGCAACCCCCCTGCCTCCTCACATCACCCGAGTTGCTGTGTGCTAGAGAAACCTGGTGGACAAGCAGTGGCAAGGACAGGCCCATCTGCTTCATCCAACTGAGTCTCCGTTACACATGCCAGGTCAAGTCCTCCATCCACAATCAAGTTGTGGATGACAGCTGTCTTGTGAGTCATTGACCTGGCATTGTACTGCAGCACCTTCAGGTCATGTGGGTCTCCCTTGCTGATTCCAGTATCCATCCAGTCAAGACCAGACCCGGAGGCAGGGATAGTCCTCAAACAATGACTAAACCTGCCTCCTCGGGAATTACATGGTCTGGTCTTAGTGTAACTCCTCCTCCTACTCGTGATCAGATGTCCCAGTGCATCCCTCCCTGTGGAACCTGCCCCAGCCATTCTGTTGGATGGGACCCACTCCCAGGCAGCCCTGACCCCTCCCCTTAATCAGCTGCCCTTAAGAGGCCTGTCAGGTCCCTTCCTGGACCAGATGGAGAGAGGCAGGGATGGGACCTGCAAGCGATCACAGCAGGGGTTGCCTGCAAATGGGGTGAGCAGTTCCTTCATCCAAGTCATTTATAAAGACGTTGAACAGCAACGGGCTCAGGACAGAACTCTGCAGCATCCCTATTGTCACTTTCCCCCAGGATGATGAGGACCCATGAAGGAGTCCTCTTTGGGTTCGGTCAGTCTAATCCACCTAACAGTTACCTCATTCAGCCCACATTTTACCAGCTTACACACATAAATATTGCGGGGACAAGAGTATTTCTCTGGCTTGACTTGTGTTTGAGAAAGTCATGCTTTCATCCTGTGTGTTTATGTTGTAAAATCTTCGGATGAAGGGCACATAAATTTTAAAAATGATAAGAAGGATATTGATAAGCTGGATCATGTGCAATGGAAGGACATTTATGTATTTAATTTGCATACCACCCGACCCAGTGGTGCCGACTTGAATAAAATACTGTTGGGGGGCCAGGTAAGGACCACCTTGCACAATCAATCACATGATGCATGCCCCCCATTGGAATGACAATGCCTATCAACTGGGGGGGGGGCCCATCAAATATTTTGTTGGGGGGGGCAAAGACCCCTCAGCCTCTTACAGTTGGCTCCTATTCCCCACACCCACAGGTCTCCGGACGATTACAACATAAAACGGCTATATAAAAACACAAAATATACATCTGTAACCCCCCCCTCCCCACCACATTTTAAAAGGGCATTAGATGTCAATCAGCCAAAGGCCTGGTTAAAATGGTGCATATTGGCATGACGTCTAAAGCTATACTGAAGGGTTTTTCTGAACTATGTATGGATTCTCTGATGCCGAGTGAGATGGGAGCTCTGGCTGAAGCTCTTTCCACATTCCACACACTGATAGGGTTTCTCCCCTCTATGAATTATTTTATGCCTAGTGAGATGGGAGCTCGTACTGAAGCTCTTTCCACATTCTACACACTGATAGGGTTTCTCCCCTCTATGAATTATTTTATGCCTAGTGAGATGGGAGCTCGTACTGAAGCTCTTTCCACATTCCACACACTGATAGGGTTTCTCCCCTCTATGAATTATTTTATGCCTAGTGAGATGGGAGCTCGTACTGAAGCTCTTTCCACATTCCACACACTGATAGGGTTTCTCCCCTGTATGAATTATTTGATGGTTAGTGAGATGGGAGCTCATACTGAAGCTCTTTTCACATTCCATACACTGATAGGGTTTCTCCCCTGTATGAATTCTTTGATGGGAAGTTAGGGAGGAGCTCGTACTGAAGCTCTTTCCACATTCCATGCACTAATAGGGTTTCTCCCCTGTATGAATTCTTTGATGCTTAGTGAGATTGGAGCTCTTTCTGAAGCTCTTTCCAAATTCCACACACTGATAGGGTTTCTCCCCTGTATGAATTCTCTGATGCTTATTGAGATCGGACCTCGTACTGAAGCTCTTTCCACATTCCACACACTGATATAGTTTCTCGCCTCTGTGACCGCTTTGATGAGAAGTTAGGGAGGAGCTCGTACTGAAGCTCTTTCCACATTCCACACACTGATAGGGTTTCTCCCCTGTATGAATTCTCTGATGCTTAGTGAGATCGGACCTCGTACTGAAGCTCTTTCCACATTCCACACACTGATAGGGTTTCTCCCCTGTATGAATTCTTTGATGGGAAGTGAGAGAGGAGTTGTGACTGAAGCTCTTTCCACATTCCACACACTGATAGGGCTTCTCCCCTGTATGACTTATTTGATGGAAAATGAGAGAGTTGCTCTGACTGAAGCTCTTTCCACATTCCACACACTGATAGGGTTTCTCCCCAGTATGAATTATTTGATGCTTAGTGAGATTGGTGCTCGTACTGAAGCTCTTTCCACATTCCACACACTTATAGTGTTTCTTTCCAATGAGATTTCTTTTTGGGGATGTTGAATGGGAGTTCTGACTGCAGCTCTCTCCACACTCCAATTTTTTGTGTGGCTTCTCCTCTCTGGGGATTTGGTCATATTCACCCTTGTTCTCAATTTCCAATTCATCAGAATCTGCAATGGAGACAAAAAGGGATTAGAGTCTCAGGGACAAATGCAGAAGAACTGAAGGAAGTTGGGTGTGTGTTAATTACCTTTGTGATTTGTCATTAACCAACATATTTATTATTAGATTCTGATGGGTTGTTGTTGAATGTTGCTTAGTTTGTGCAAGGGGGTGGGCTTACAGGGAACAGCCACCCCTCATCAAATCCAGCTCTTCAAACGGCGGAGGGACAGGAGACAGGAAGGAGGAAGTGAGCGGAGTGGGCCAGGGCTCAGGTAGCATCCAAGAGTACCACCTGCAGCCTGTGATACCAGCGAGGAAGGAGGGGCCAGCGGAGAGGTCTAGCGGGGAAGCAACAGAGCGGCGTCCTTTCGAATTCACCCCGGAACGGAGGCGATCAGTGGCTCACAAATGCAGGGGGTGGAGATTTGGGGTCCCCAAACTACTCTGCTGGGGGAGGAGCCGAAAAGCGCCATTGGGAGAATCTGATAGCACTGAGTAGCCATGTTTTCATGAAGCTCTTGCACTGTAAATAACTTTCACAATAAAAGTATTAAAGACAAGATGGTTTGGAGTGTCATTGCTCGAGGGTAGCCAGCAACCTCCCTGACAGCTTGATATACAGTAGTGGCCAAAATTGTGGAAGCCTTTTGGAAACGTGTGTATTTCAGAAGTTTGTTGTCTCAAAATACCACTTCTTTTGGAGTAATACCATAAAATTATATACCAATGTAAAGGTAATTTAATCAATGATGTAAAGCAACATAGTTTGTTCAGTTATCTGTATTCTATCAAAACATATAGCCAAATAACCAGAAAAAAGGAAGCACAACTTGCTTAGGTGGACTTTTGTCAGTGTGTTATGTGATTGCTATCAAGTTGGTTGGTTTTTTTTGCGTTCTTTCATTTAGTGAGTTTGTAAAAGATAATAAAATTAAAGAAATGGCACAAAGAGTTGATTGGTCACCCAGAGAGCGATGTAAAATAGTACTATTAAGTGAACAAGGCTACAGTTATGAAGAAATTAGATGAAAGATTGGGAAAAACTAAACTGAAGTTGGCATTTCTATGTTTTTGAAGAGGTATAAGGAGACTCAGTCTCCACAAAATCAGACTGGTAAAGGCAGGAAAAGGTGCACAAAGGCAAGTGACAATTGAAGAATGGAGAGACTGTCCCTACATGACCAAAGAATATCATCTGGGTGTCTACAAGATGACATGGCACAATGTAATGTGAAGTTGAGTGCAAGGACTGGTCTAAATGCTAGAATTCTAAGGAAAAGCCATTGTTATCTCTCCAGCAAAGCTTTAAAAGCTTGAATCCATGTTAAGTGGACAGTGGAACAATGGGACAGTGTTATTTGGAGCAATGAGACCCAAATCTCCTTGCTTGGTAGTGATGGCATGAAATACGCGAGGAGAAGAATCGGATAAGATTTACATCCTACTTGCATTACACCGACCGTGAAACACCCAGATAGTGTGAAGATTTGGGGTTGTATGACAGCAAAAGGTGTGGGCAGAATTTGCATCATTAATGGGAATGTAAATGCCCCAAAATACATAAATGAAATACTTGAGCAAAAATTGAAGTGTTCTGCATGTGGTCTTTTCCCAGATACCAAAGCGTTTATATATAAAATTATAAATATTTGTGTCAGGGTGACTCCCTACAGGGAACCAGCCCCCATCATCCTGACGTCCACCTCGCCAAGCACAGGGAGCAGTGGCGGCTCTGAAGCAGCCAGAGGGGGAGGAAGAGACTTGGAGGGAGAGAGAAATCAGAGTGAGGAACAATGGGAAAGCTCGGGGGGGGGGCGAGAGATGCAGACGGGGGCTCAGGGATGTTGCAGAGCCAGGGCACCTACAGATCAGGGAGGAAACTGAGAGGGCATCGCTCCTTCCGGCGCAAGAAGTAAGGAGAGCGCCGTGATGCAGGTCAAGGGGGAGGCGTTTTGGGGTGCCCCGACTACATTGCTGGCGTAGGAACAGACGTACGCCATTGCTGGATTCTGATTCGGGATGAGAGGTCATGTTTTTAGCTGTCTCTACACTGTAAATAATTAGCACAATAAACATCTTTGAAGACAAACTGGTCTCTAGCGGAGTTACTCCGGAGTAGCCACGATGACCCTCTGACAACAATCCGGCAATCATTGTTTGTAGGGGGTGCTGTTGAGCTCTGTGAAAATATATGAGGTTTGTCACATAGAGGTATTTTTTGAATTTCCAGGCAGATATTATGATCCCACAGGGAGCCTTACCAAGAGAGGCCACGATCCCACAATTCTCTTCCATGACATCCTTATGCAGAGCTCTCTGGTCAGGATCCAGCAATGCCCACTCCTCCTCCGTGAAACAAACAGCGACATCTTCAAAGCACACTGGACCCTTTAAAAAAAAGGGAAATGTTCTCCTAAGACAGGATCAATATTAGCTGCTACACAATGCTCTGTTCTTTCCTTCCTGTTAATTGCTGTCTTGTTTCAATAGGATTCCTTTGCTGCATGTTTTAATTATGGATGCCTATTTTAATGTTTTAATGGAATTCTTTTATTCTGCGTTTTAATTATGGGTGTTCGTCTTTGTGCAAATAGGTGATACTCCTCCTTGTGTTTTTCAAGTCATTCTCCCTACGCAAGCATTCCAGTTTCCCCGATGGAAGGATCCACTTTCTCCTCTCCTCATGAACTGTTCTGGGGAGGTTCCCTCCCAAGCCCTAGAGCCAAATTCCAGGGGTTCATGAGGGCATGGAGAGGAGTGGGGGGAGGAAGGCCCCATTTTGCAAGTGGATGGGGCTGGTTAGGTGAATTCTGGCCACTATTTGATCTCGTTTGTCCACTGCTTAGAAGCCAATTTTAGCATTCAGTGATCAATCTAGAAATAGAAGAAGCCTAGTTTGGATGGCCATCTGTCTTGGATGATCTAGCTGAGATTCCTGCAATGCAGGGGGTTGGACTTGATGACCCTTGGGGTCCCTTTCAACTCTAGGATTCCATGAAAACTGCCACTACAAATGAATCCTACTGGCGACATTCAGAACAAAACTTAAGCCTAAATTGTTTATACAACAAGGAGTAGCTATGGGCTTCCAAATCCGCTCCAAGTGTGGCAAACGTTTTCATGAGAAGCTTTGATTGGAATCACATTCTAAATAATAACCCTTTTAAAGATTACATTTTGTTTTATGGACGTTATATAGACTCTCTCCTGCTGTGAGTGCCCACAGGCCCTGTCCCTACCTCTCTCCACCTGGTTTAGGGCGGGGCCTGGAAGGCCTCATAAAGGACTGCTGCCGCTGCTCTGCTGCTGGTGCTGCCCAGGGGAACTTGAAACAGCACAGAGTTCTTTTTAAAATGCTTTTCAAAGAATTTTTTATGTTTTTATCTTCTTTGGGGTGGTAGGTGGGAGGGATTTTTAGTTGGGTGTGGGAATCTGTTAAATTTTAGTGTATTTGTAATTTTTATTTTTTATTTTATTGTTTTATTGTGTTTGGGGTGGTAGGTGGGAGGGATTTTTAGTTGGGTGTGGGAATCTGTTAAATTTTAGTGTATTTGTAATTTTTATTGTTTTCGGTTTTATTGTTTTATTGTCTTTTTTGTGTTCTTCTTTTGTTGAGTTCTTTGCTGTTTTTTACAGAGCTTTTATTTTGTTTTTAAGGGGAGGGGTCAGGGCTGCCCGGGAGGGGGTCCCAGCAAGCAAAATGGCTGGGGCAGATTCCACAGGGGGGTGTGCACTGGAACAACCGATCTCAGTGGTCACGGGTAGGAGGAGGAGTTACGCTAAGACCAGACCATGTCATTACCGAGGAGGCAGACTTAGTCGTTGTCTGAGGACTATCCCTGCCTCCAGGTCTGGTCCTGACCGGACGGATATTGGAATAGGCAAGGGATACCCACATGACCTGAAGGTGCTGCTGTGCAATGCCAGGTCGATGATGAATAAGACCACCGCCATTCACGACCTGATTGTGGATGGAGGATTTGACCTGGCATGTGTGACAGAGACCTGGTTGGAGGAAGCCGATGGGCCCGTTCTTGGCCCTGCTTGCCCACCAGGTTTCTCTTATGCACAGCAACCCAGGCCATCTGGGCGGGGAGGGGGGGTTGCAGTGATTTTTAGGAAGTCATTAGTTTGCACCAGGCGTCCTATTGGGAAGACCCAGTTCTCTGAGTGCATGTTCTGGAAGTTGGGCAATAGAGGCAGTACAGGATTCCTTTTGGTGTACCGACCTCCCCGCTGCACCAAGGATTCCCTGCCCGAGCTGCTTCAGGTCGTGTCGGATGTGCTCCTGGAGACACCTAGCTTGGTTGTCTTAGGGGATTTTAACATCCATGCCGACACGACCTTACAAGGAGCCGCTCGGGACTTCGTGGAAAGCATGGCCACCATGGGGCTGTCCCTGAATAAGTCTGGCCCAACTCATAGCCGCGGACATGCCTTGGACTTGGTGTTTACCTCTATGGATGTTGGTGATCTGACATTAAGTAAAAGCGAAACAAAAGAAGTGCCATGGTCAGATCACTTTCTGGTGCAACTGGACTTCTCCGCAACCCTTCCCCTCTGCAGGGAGGTGGGACCGATTCGGATGGTCCGCCCCCGCTACTTAATGGATCCAATTGGCTTCCAAAGAGTGGTAGGGGATGTTTTATCCCATGTCGATGGCCTTTCAGCTGATTCCCTGGTGGCCCGCTGGAATGCGGAGTTAACCAGCGCTATTGACTGTCTGGCTCCGAAGCGCCCTCTCAGATTGCATGGAGCCCGGACAGCCCCGTGGTTTTCCCCGGCGCTGAGGGCAATGAAACAGTCGTTGAGACGGCTAGAGCGCCAGTGGCGGAAAACTCATTTTGAATCAGACCGGACACGGGCTAGAGCTCAACTTCGAGCCTACCAAGTGGCAATGGCGACGGCGAAGAGGACCTTCTTCACCATCTCCATCGCATCTGCAGAAAACAGCAGCAGGAGACTCTTCCAGGTGGTTCGCAATTTAGCGGAACCACCTGCTCCATCCGGGCCCAGTACGGGCCACATGATCTCCTGCAATGATTTTGCAAAGTTTTTTGCAGATAAAGTCGCTCAGATTCAGGAAGAGGTAGACTCCACCGTGGGAGCAGGGCCGGGGCGGAGGAGTGCTAGAGTCCTGTCTAGTCAAGTTTTGTGGGATCAATTTCAATCTGTTACCTCCGAGGATGTGGACAGGCTGCTTAGACGAATGAAACCAACCACCTGTCTCCTTGATCCTTGCCCATCCTGGCTTATAAAAGCTAGCCAGGAAGGGCTGGGCGATGGGCTTCGCGGGTTGGTAAATGCTTCTCTCCATGAGGGAGCCTTCCCAGACCCGCTGAAAGAGGCGGTTATTAAACCGCTTCTCAAAAAACCATCTTTAGATCCGGCCAATATGGCCAACTATCGCCCAGTCTCAAATCTTCCATTCTTGGGCAAGGTGATTGAGCGAGTGGTTGCGGAACAACTCCAGGCACGCCTGGAAGAAGCGGACCATTTGGATCCCTTCCAGTCAGGATTCAGGCCTCATCATGGGACTGAAACTGCCTTGGTCGCACTGGTCAATGATCTCCGGCGGGCTAGGGACAAAGGTAAGAGCTGTTTCCTTGTTCTGCTGGATCTCTCAGCGGCTTTTGACACCATCGACCATAACATCCTTCTGGACCGTCTAGAGGGCTTGGGAGCTGGGGGCACTGTCATGCAGTGGTTCCGCTCCTTCCTCCTGGGCCGTGTTCAGAAAGTGGTGGTGGGGGATGAGTGTTCAGACCCCTGGGCTCTCACTTGTGGGGTGCCTCAGGGTTCTGTCCTCTCCCCCATGCTTTTTAACATCTATATGCAGCCGCTGGGAGAGATCATCAGGGGGTTTGGGCTGGGTGTCCATCAGTATGCTGATGATACCCAGCTCTACCTCTCTTTTAAATCAGAACCAGTGAAGGCGGTGAAGGTCCTGTGTGAGTGCTTGGAGGCGGTTGGAGGATGGATGGCGGCTAACAGATTGAGATTGAATCCTGACAAGACAGAAGTACTGTTTGTGGGGGACAGGAGGCGGGCGGGTGTGGAGGACTCCCTGGTCCTGAATGGGGTAACTGTGCCCCTGAAAGACCAGGTGCGCAGCCTGGGAGTCATTTTAGACTCACAGCTGTCCATGGAGGCACAGGTCAACTCCGTGTCCAGGGCAGCTGTTTATCAACTCCATCTGGTACGCAGGCTGAGTCCCTACCTGCCCACTGACTGTCTCTCCAGAGTGGTGCATGCTCTAGTTATCTCTCGCTTGGACTACTGCAATGCGCTCTACGTGGGGCTACCTTTGAAGGTGACCCGGAAACTACAACTAATCCAGAATGCGGCAGCTAGACTGGTGACTGGGAGCGGCCGCCGAGACCACATAACACCGGTCCTAAAAGACCTACATTGGCTCCCAGTACGTTTCCGAGCACAATTCAAAGTGTTGGTGTTGACCTTTAAAGCCCTAAACGGCCTCGGTCCGGTATACCTGAAGGAGCGTATCCACCCCCATCGTTCTGCCCGGACACTGAGGTCCAGCTCCGAGGGCCTTCTGGCGGTTCCCTCATTACGAGAAGCCAAATTACAGGGAACCAGGCAGAGGGCCTTCTCGGTAGTGGCACCCACCCTGTGGAATGCCCTCCCACTAGAGGTCAAAGAGAACAATTACCAGACCTTTAGAAGGCATCTCAAGGCAGCCCTGTTTAGGGAAGCTTTTAATGTTTGATGGATTTCTGTATTTTAGAATTTCTGTTTTTTTGGAAGCCGCCCAGAGTGGCTGGGGGAACCCGGCCAGATGGGCGGGGTATAAATAATAAATTATTATTATTATTATTATTATTATTATTTTATTTTTTCCGAGAATATCTACGGTAGGTTTGATCAGTGGATTAATAATGTGAGTCCATACTTAACTTTCGAAGGGGCTTGTATTTCTCAGGAGACAGATGAGGTGATCAGGCACTCCCATTTCTTTAAGAACTTGCCATAGTTTGTTGTGGTCGACACAGTCAAAGGCTTTTGCATAGTCAATGAAGCAGAAGTAGACGTTTTTCTGGAACTCTCTAGCTTTCTCCATAATCCAGCGCATGAATCAAATCCCTTATGAATACACAGTGGAAGTGAGGAACAGGTTTAAGGATTTAGATTTGGTGGACAGAGTGCCTGAAGAACTATGGATGGAGGCTCGTAACATTATACAGGAGGCAGTAACGAAAACCATCCCAAGGAAAAGGAAATGCAAGAAAGCAAAATGGCTGTCCAACGAGGCCTTACAAATAGCAGAGGAGAGGAGGCAAACAAAATGCAAGGGAGATAGGGAAAGATACAGGAAACTGAATGCAGATTTCCAAAAAACAGCAAGGAGAGACAAGAGGGTCTTCTTAAATGAGCAATGCAAATAGCGGAAAACAATAGAATGGGGAAAACCAGAGATCTGTTCAAGAAAATTGGAAATATGAAAGGAACATTTCATACAAAGATTACCATAATAAAGGACAAAAGTGGTAAGGACCTAGCAGAAGCAGAAGACATCAAGAAGAGGTGGCAAGAATACACAGAGGAATTATACCAGAAAGATATGGAGGTCTCGTATACCCCAGGTAGTGTGGTTGCTGACCTTGAGCCAGACATCTTGGAGAGTGAAGTCAAATGGGCCTTAGAAAGCACTGCTAATAACAAGGCCAGTGGAAGTGATGATATTCCAGCTGAACTATTTAAAATTTTAAAAGATGATGCTGTTAAGGTGCTACACCCAATATGCCAGCAAGTTTGGAAAACTCAGCAATGGCCAGAGGATTGGAGAAGATCAGTCTACATCCCAATTCCAAAGAAGGGCAGTGCCAAAGAATGCTCCAACTACCGCACAATTGCGCTCATTTCACACGCTAGCAAGGTTATGCTTAAAATTCTACAAGGCAGGCTTAGGCAGTATGTGGACCGAGAACTCCCAGAAGTGCAAGCTGGATTTCGAAAGGGCAGAGGAACCAGAGACCAAATAGCAAACATGCGCTGGATTATGGAGAAAGCTAGAGAGTTCCAGAAAACTCTCCAGCCGCCAGCAAACGATTTCCATTCTCATTCTGGGGCAAAATTCTCAACTCGAGGTAACTCTTCCAGGTTAGCAGAGTTTGTAACCTGAAATGTTTGTAACCTGAGGCCTGAAAGGAATATGGATTGTGTTCCCCCAACTTCTTCGTTTTCCCTGGCAAACAAAATTTAAGATACTTAAATCGTGGTGCCCAGAATTGAACATAGTATTCTAGGTGGGGCCTGACCAAGGCAGAATAAAGTGGTCTGATTCTGCCTTCTGCCACACTGGTCTCTGCTCCCGTTTGGTGTTAATAATAATAATAATAATAATAATATATTATTTATACCCTGTCATCTCACTGGGTTCCCCCAGCCACTCGGGGCGGCTTCCAACAAAATATTAATACACAATAGTCCATCAAATATCAAAAGCTTCCCTAAACAGGGCTGCCTTCAGATGTCTTCTAGAAGTCTGATAGTTGTTTTTTTCTTTGACATCTGGTGGGAGGGCATTCCACAGGGCGGGCACCACCACCAAGAAGGCCCTCTGCCTGGTTCCCTGTAACCTCACTTCTTGCAGCGAGGGAATTGCCACAAGGCCCTTGGTGCTGGACCTCAGTGTCCAGGCAGAACGATGGGGGTGGAGATGCTCCTTCAGGTATACTGGACCAATGCTGTTTAGGGCTTTAAAGGTCAGCACCAACACTTTGAATTGTTCTCAGAAATGTCCTGGGAGCCAATGTAGGTCTTTCAAGACTGGTGTTATATGATCTCGGCGGCTGCTCCCAGTCACCAGTCTAGCTGCCGCATTCTGGATTAGTTGTAGTTTCCAGGTCACCTTCAAAGGTAGCCCCACATAGAGCACATTGCAGTAGTTCAAGCGGAAAATAACTAGAGCATGCACCACTCTGACGAGACAGTCCATCTTGGCTGATAAAAGCGAGCCGGGAAGGGCCGTCTTGTGAGTCATTGACCTGGCATTGTACTGCAGCACCTTCAGGTCATGTGGGTCTCCCTTGCTGATTCCAGTATCCATCCGGTCAAGACCAGACCCGGAGGCAGGGATAGTCCTCAAACAATGACTAAACCTGCCTCCTCGGGAATTACATGGTCTGGTCTTAGTGTAACTCCTCCTCCTACTCGTGATCAGATGTCCCAGTGCATCCCTCCCTGTGGAACCTGCCCCAGCCATTCTGTTGGATGGGACCCACTCCCAGGCAGCCCTGACCCCTCCCCTTAAAAACAAAATAAAAACTATACAAATAAACCCAATAAAACAACAGAAACCAAAAACAATAAAAGTTACAAACATACCAATATTAAACAAATTCCCAACCCCAACTAAATAGCCATCCTGCCCCCTACGCCAAAAAGAATTTTAAAAGATAAAAGAGCAATTTTAAATACATTTTAAGAAAGAAGTCTTTGCACTGTTCTGGGTTCTCCTGGGCAGCAACAGCAGCAGCGACAGATGTCCTCAAGAGGCCTGTCAGGTCCCATCCTGGACCAGATGGAGAGAGGCAGGGACGGGATCTGCAGGCACTCACAGCAGGGGTTGCCTGCAAATGGGGTGAGCAGTTCCTTCATCCAAGTCATTTATAAAGACGTTGAACAACAACGGGCCCAGGACAGAACTCTGCAGCATCCCTCTTGTCACTTTCCCCCAGGATGCGGAGGAACCATGAAGGAGTCCTCTTTGGGTTCGGTCAGTCAAGTCCACCTGACAGTTATCTCATTCAGCCCACATTTTACCAGCTTCCTCACATAAAACTTTGTCAAAAGCCTTCCTGAAATCAAGATGCACTATTTCCACAGCAGTCCCCTGATCAACGAAGTTTTAAACTCCATCCAAAAAAGGGGAGGAGAGATTTCTCTAGCTTCACTTGTTTTTCACAAAGTCATGCTTTCATCCTGTATGTTTATGTTTTGAAATCTTCAGACTAAGGGCACATAAATTTTAAAAATGATAATAAATAAGGATATTGATAAGCTGGAACATGTGCAATGGAAGGAGATTTAGGTATTTAATTTGTATACCACCTGACCCAGTGGTGCCGACTTGAAAAAAATATTGGTGGGGGGCCAGGTAAAACCCACCTTGCACCATCAATCGCATGATGCATGCACCCTATTGGAATGGCAATGCCTATCAATTGGGGGGGGGTTGAACCCTCTAATATTTTATTGGGGCAGCAAAGACCCCTCGGCCCCTAAGAGTTCTATTCCCTACACCCACAGGTCTCAGGATGGTTACAACATGAAAAGGCAATATAAAAACACAAAATACACATCTGTAACCCCTTCCCCACCACATTTTTATTTTTTATTTTTTAAATAATTTTTATTAAATTTTACAATAATTCGTATACATAAATCTATCCACAATTATCCCATCATAATTCTCTTAGCAACACAAAAAAGAAAAAAGATATTAAAAATAAAAATAAAGACAAACATTATAATAAAAAAGAAAAATACAGTAATTCATCACATTTTAAAAGAGGACTTCCTCGAGTCCCTCTTCTAGCGGCTCACTGCAAATCATTTTTGGCAAATTCTAAATCTTAATTTCCTTAACCTAATTACGTCTTCTATTTCTTAATCTATATCTCATTATATCATTCCACACCTAATTCAAAATAAATTTCACTTATTTTTCAAACCTGCAACTTCACAATTACTTATAATTCTCTTCCTACTTCAATTCTACAATGCTTTTTAAAACAAATTCTAAACTTCTTCCATTCCTCTTCCACCGTCTCTTCTCCCTGGTCACGTAGTCTCCCGGTCAGCTCGGCAAGCTCCATATAGTCCAACATCTTCATTTGCCATTCTTCAACCGTTGGTATCTTCTGTGTTTTCCAGTTCTTTGCTATCAATATTCTAGCTGCAGCTGTGGCATACAAAAATAGATTGACATATTTCTTAGGAATTTCTTTACCTATTATGCCCTGTAGAAAGGATTCTGGTTTCTTAATAAAAGTGTTCTTCAACCCTTTTTTCAACTCATTATAAATCTTTTCCCAGAATTCCTTAACTAATGGGCAGGTCCACCACATATGATAAAATGTCCCTTCCTCCTTCTTACATTTCCAGCATTTGTTGTCTTGGTTATCCCCACCACATTTTTAAAAGGGCATCAGATTTCAATGCGCCAAAGACCTGGTTAAAAAGATCCGTATTTGCGTGACGTCTAAACCTATACTAAAGGGTTTTTCCGAACTACGTATGAATTCTCTGATGCCTAGTGAGATGGGAGCTCTGACTGAAGCTCTTTCCACATTCCACACACTGATAGGGTTTTTCCCCTGTATGAATTCTTTGATGGGAAGTGAGAAGGGAGCTCGTATTGAAGCTCTTTCCACAGTCCGCACACTGATAGGGTTTCTCGCCAGTATGAATTCTTTCATGGGATGTGAGATGGCCACTCTGACTAAATCTCCTTCCACATCCCCTGCACTGATATGGTTTCTCCCCTGTATGAATTCTCTGATGGGAAGTGAGAGAGGAGCTGTTACTGAAGCTCTTTCCACATTCCACACACTGATAGGGTTTCTCCCCTGTGTGAATTCTTTGATGGGAAGTGAGATGGGAGCTCGTACTAAAGCTCTTCCCACATTCCATGCACTGATAGGGTTTCTCCCCTGTATGAATTCTATTATGCTTAGTGAGATGGGAGCTTGTACTGAAGCTCTTTCCACATTCCACACACTGATAAGGTTTCTCTCCTGTATGAATTCTCTGATGCTTAGTAAGATCGGAGCTCGTATTGAAGTTCTTTCCACATTCCACACATTGATACGGTTTCTCTCCTGTATGAATTCTTTGATGGGAAGTGAGATGGGAGCTGTGACTGAAGCTCTTTCCACATTCCACACACTGATATGGTTTCTCTCCTGTATGAATTCTTTGATGGGAAGTGAGATCAGAACTCTGACTGAAGCTCTTTCCACATTCCACACACTGATATGGTTTCTCCCCTGTATGAATTCTTTTATGGGACGTGAGAGAGGAGCTCGTACTGAAGCTCTTTCCACATTCCACACAATGATAGGGTTTCTCCCCTGTATGAATTCTTTGATGGAAAATGAGAGAGTTGCTCTGACTGAAGCTCTTTCCACATTCCATGCACTGATAGGGTTTCTTTCCAATGAGCATTCTTTGTTGGGAAATGGAATGGGAGCTCTGACTGCAGCTCTCTCCACATTCCCCGCTCTCATAAGGTTTGTCTCCTGTATGAATTCCTTGATGGGAAGTGAGATGGGAGCTCTGGCTGAAGCTCTTTCCACATTCAAAGCACTGAAAGGGTTTCACCCCTGTATGAATTCTCTGATGCTTAGTGAGAATGTCGCTGTGACTGAATCTCTTTCCACATTCCACACACTGATAGGGTTTCTCCCCTGTATGAATTCTTTTATGCTTAGTGAGATTGGAGCTCGTACTGAAGCTCTTTCCACATTCCACACACTGATATGGTTTCTCCCCTGTATGAATTCTCTGGTGCTCAGTGAGATGGGAGCTCTGACTGAAGTTCTTTCCACATTCAACACACTGATAGGGTTTCTCCCCTGTATGAATTCTCTGATGGGAATTGAGATCGCAGCTCTTCCTGAAGCTCTTTCCACATTCCACACACTGATAGGGTTTCTTTCCAATGAGAATTCTTTGTTGGGAAGTGGAATGTGAGCTCTGACTGCAGCTCTCTCCACACTCCAAATTTTTACGTGGCTTCTCCTCTCTGGGGATTTTGCCATGGTCACCCTTGTTCTCGATTTCCATTTCATCAAAATCTGCAACGGAGACAAAGAGGGATTTGAGCCTCAGGGACAAATGCAGAAGAACTGAAGGGAGTTGGGTGTGTGTTCATTACCTTTTTTGTTTGTCATTAACCAACATATTTATTATTACATTCTTATGGGTTGTTGAATGTTGCTTAGTTTGATATACGGTAGTGGTCTAAATTGTGCAAGGCTTTTGGGGAAAAAGTATATTTCAGAGGTTTGATGGCTCATAGCACCACTTCTTTTGGAGTAATATCGTATTATTATGTATCAATGGAAAGATAATTTAATCAAGAATGTAATTACCTGTATTCTATCAAAAGCTGTAGCCAAATAACTAGAAAAAGGAAGCACAACTTGCTTAGGTTGACTTTTGTCAGATTGTTATGTGATTGCTATCAAGTTGGTTGGTTGGTTTTTTTGTCTTCTTTTGTTTCATGAGTTTGAAAAACATAAAAAAATGACAGAAAAAGATGTGAGGAGAAGAATCAAAGAAGATTTACACCCTACTTGCATTACACCTACCGTGAAACACCCAGATAGTGTGATGATCTGGGGTTGTATGACAGCAAAAGGTGTGGGTAGCAAAGTTGGCACCTGGGTTTATTGCAGGCTCTGGTACCAGTGTCCATGTTAAGTCTGGTGGTGGCATTATTGTGGGTGAGGAGTTGTTTAAGATTGGGTGGCTGTCTGTAGGCAATGAAAGGTCTTTATGCTGCCACATACACCCGGACAACACCATCACTGGCCCCAACAACATCCAACATACCATTTCAGGACTATTTAATTGCTCATCTTCTAACATTGTGTATGCCATCAAATGCCGGCAATGCCCTTCAGCTCTCTATATTGGACAAACAGGCCAAACCCTACGCCAAAGGATAAATGGACATCAATCTGACATCAGGAATCACAAGACAGAGAAACCAGGAGGAGAACACTTTGATCTCCCAGGACATTCTATACAAGATCTCAAAGCAGCTGTTTTATTACAGAAAAATTTCAGGAACAGACTGGAAAGAGAAGTTGCTGAATTGCAACTCATTACCAAGCTTAAAACCATGGAGAGACCTGGTCTGAATAAGGACACTGGATTCTTATCTCATTATACATGATCAAGCTTTCTTTAGCGCCTCAGCTTTGTCCTGCAAGACCAATTGCAGTCATTAACAGTCATCAACAGGTTTACCACTCCTATCAGCCAATCACCCATTCCCACCCCCCTTCTGAGTAATACCCCTTCCCACCCTCTGACTATACATAGGGTCTGGTAACTTCTGTTTCAGTGTATCTGAAGAAATGTGCATGCACACGAAAGCTCATACCTATGACAAACTTAGTTGGTCTCTAAGGTGCTACTGGAAGGAATTTTTTATTTTGTTTTGACTGCGTCAGACCAACATGGCTACCTACCTGTAACGAGAAATAAACTCTTTCTCTAGACTCAACCCTCGGTGTCGTTTTAGACTTTTTTTCTCCCTGCCCGGGCGCAAAGCAAAGAACCCAGCTGAAGCCAATAAGGCAACAATAATATAACTCAAGAGTCGTTAGATATGCAAGCAGAAACGGTGCTGCTTTTTATTTTTATTTTTCGCTCCTCCTCCTGGTCTATTTGTGTGGCAACCCTCCGTTTAATGCTCTTCCCACTAAGAAAGGAGCAGAGTCTCCATTTAAATGCCACCCACACGCCCTACAAAATCTGCAAATGCCGACGCCACCCTGCCTTCTTTTCCCACACATCTGTCACTCCGCACATGGCTGCAGCTCCGTTGAGAACCGGAGATGTCGCGAGCAGCCTCACTTGCTCAGGACTGCCTGTGACCTCACCATCTGTCTCAACCAATAGCAGGTGGGGCCGTTGCATTTGAATGGAGAGATTAGGAGGCGCCACAGGAGGACGGGCTGTTGGTCGATCTCCTGAGGACAGGCGAGTCCCTGGACAGGGATCCTTCCTCCCCACCCTCCGCTCAGCTGTCTATTCCGCTATTCCATCACTGCAGCATCAAGGACCCCCTTCTCTGCTTCTGGGTGTTGCTGCCGCAGCCGGCACTAAGCAAGAGAAGGCCGTGCCAAGCAGGCAAAAGATGTCACTGTCGCTCCCTGGCTCCAACACATCTGCTTCTGCTGGGCTGAGCGAGGGAAGGCCGTGCCGACAAAACAGAAGTGCACCCCCGAATGGAGTACGTTCGCTTTCCAAAAAAATTACGCAAACCAGAACACTCATTCCAGTTTTGAAGTGTACGTAACCCCAAAAGATCGTTAACTAGGCTGTTCGGAACCCCAGGTACCACTGTAAAGCTCAATTAATAGAGGCAATAATTGCATCTTGGTATCACATTATTACAGCTGCAGAACTAAAAAGAAAAAAAATGGTTCACTCCATGAGAAGGCGTTGTAAGGCCGTAATTAAAGCTAAAGGTTACCAAACTAAGTATTAATTGACATGGTGAGAATTTCTGTATATCTCCTTTTTTCTATGTGTTTCACATTTTTTCTTCATGACCTCTGTTCTAATAAATACTCCTTCATTAAAGTTATTGCATTACATTCTTCATTAAATTTTCATTCCATTGCTATATAATTTCTTGATATTATTCCCCCCAACAAATGGTGCTATGAGCCATCATACCTCAGAAATACACTTTCCTGAAAAGGTTTCCACAATTTTGGCCACTACTGTATGTTGTTCATTTTAAAGTTAATGTACTTATCATACGGGATCAGATTTTTATTATTAATGTTTCATGTTTATATATGGGCAGGGAATGAATAAAAATTATTACGATTACTATTCTTATCACTGCTACCACTACCTAAGATTCAATAAGCCTGGCTCTTCTCTGGGATGGATGTTGTTTGGCCCAGTCATGGCCTCCCCTCCATCTCCAAGGTCAGGCATCTATTTGGTCAACCCAAGATTGACAGCAGCAAAAACAAAAACAGAAAACCTGACAGAAGCTACTTCTCTTTCCTAACAACTCTGAGGCTGACATTTAAGATGCCTGGGCAGTTCAGAACAGCCCAACCGTGGTATGAAGAGGAAGTACTGGAGGAAGATGGTTCACAGAAAAGACTGTAATTTACTTTTTATTGTGGGGGTGTTAGGTTCCCAGGTGTTATAGGGGGCGCTGTTGAGCTCTGTGAAAATATATGAGGTTTGTCACATAGAGGTATTTTTTTGAATTTCCAGGCAGATAAGACAATCCCACAGGGAGCCTTACCAAGAGAGGCCACGATCCCACAATTCTCCTCCATGACGTCCTTATGCAGAGCTCTCTGGTCAGGATCCAGCAACGCCCACTCCTCGTCCGTGAAACAAACAGCGACATCTTCAAAGCACACTGGACCCTGAAAGAAAAAGGGAAATGTCCTCCTCTGAGACAGCAGAAATATGATCTGCTACACAATGCTCTGTTCTTTCCTTCCTCTTAATTGCTGTCTTGTTTCAATAGGATTGCTTTGCTGCACATTTTTATTATGAATGCCTATTTTGATGTTTTTTTAAAAAATAATTTTTTATTGATTTCTTAAAATAACACAGAGAAAAAAGAAAGGAAAACAAAAGAAAAAGAAAACAGAGACATATCATACATATCCATCCACCTTCCCTCCCCCCCAAAGGTCCCCTTCTGCCACAAGAGAGTCCCCTGGACGGTGAGAGTCGAAGGCGGTCCATTTTATAGATGGGTTTGTCCTCGCCTCCCCCCCTTGCCCCTAAAGCCTCCCCCTGCCACCAAGAGGCCCCAGTATAACAAGGCGGGATAGGGGTTGGCAACCCCCCATCTATTTATTTATAATCCCATTGAATAAAATTTTAAAAAAATGAAAAAAGAACAAACAAAAATAAAAAAACAAAGAAAAAGAAAAACCTAGAAAAAGAATAAAAATTAAAATATCCATTTCCAAATTCTTAATTCATCAAACCTAATTCTGGTGGCTTCCTCAGATCCCTTCTTCCCAGTTTTCATGATTTCCTAGTAACAATTATAACGGATTTCTTACTCATAAATTCCATTCTTATTCTAAAGAAAATAACCCAACATTCCTCCTTCTTCATACCCCCTCCCCACAGGCCCCCTCCTGCCACTAGGTAGACCTATGAGAGGTGACAATCCAAAGGAGTTCTTTTTTACAGTTGAGTTTCCCTCCGCTCCGCTCACTCTCCCCTCCCCCAGAGCCCCCCCCCTGCCACCAGCGGCTCCAGGCTAATAGGGAGAGAAATAGGCAGATACCCACCCAACTGCCTATCTAAACATACTGTTTCAATTTACACTAATCAAAAAAAAATTCCCCCAGCCCTTTCCTACCTCCCCCCCAAGAAATATCAGATAATTATTCACATTTCTAACCTCTTCACCCCGGATTCTTTCCCCTAATCGGATCAGCATTTCCATTATCAAGCCAAGATTTCGCAACCATTTTTCGACTATCCTAAAAATAATTTTACCAATTTTTTCAACCCACGCCATATCTATCCCATTTTACAATCCCAGTCTTTGTCTTCCCCTCCCTCTGCTTTCCCAACATCCCAATACCCTCTCCTTGCTCAGTTGCATTTTCCCAAGCCTCCCCATTCCCTTCAAAAGTCATTGCCCATAATTGGTGATGCTGTCCCACTGTCATTAATTTCTCCATTATTTTTTTAGAGTTCTTATCTTCATATTGGACCTTTTCTTCTTCCTTTACCTTAATTTGTCGTGCATCGTTCACTATGATTAATTTCTCAATTATTTTTTTTAGAATTCTTCTCTTCATGTTGGACCTTTTCTTCTTCCTTTATCTTGATTTGTTGTGCATCCACCAAGTCTTGGTTTCTAAGATCCCTTTCATTTGCCAAAATATCATTTAAGTCCTGTCCATGTTCCACAAAGCTGGTTAACAGAGAGCTAAATTGTTGCTGTCCCTTTAAGAGATCTTGCAGTATTTCCAAATAACCCAACACAGTCTGTTGGAAGGCAGATGCTCCGGATGTTGACATTTTTTCACAGTCACAAGCAGAATGGAGATTAGAAGACAAAGACAATGGAATTTCCGTCTTCGCAAACAGTAGCATCCATCTTGGCAATCCCTTTTCATAGTCCAAACAATTCAATTTTTCAGATTTCCCACTAATATCACTCTCCAATTTTTCACCACATTTATTTTTGACAGCTGTCAAACTTCTTTCACGTTATTTCTTTGCTGGGCCTCGTGGGGTGCCGGCCCCAGGGCTGATAAGAGGTTTCCCCCAGAAATTTATTTAGGGTTTCCAGACACAGTCAGTTACTTATCGGCTTTGGAGCATTTTACCACTTCTTAGCTCCACCGTAGGAAGAGATCGACTCCCGTTTTTTTGAACCTCTTCCTATGTTTCCGATTCTAAATCTTAATCCCAATTGGAGATTTCACTTACTTAGTCTGAATTTTTCTTTTGGTAAGGAAAATCCGCCGCTTGCTGGTTGAAGACTCGGGGCTTCGCTTCTAGGAGGTGACGATGTTGCCCAAAATGGCTCCCGCGACTCCACTCCGCTGGCTCTCGGTCGCTCTACTGAACTGATAGGGTTTCTCCCCTGTATGAATTCTTTGATGGTTAGTGAGATGGGAGCTCGTACTGAAGCTCTTTTCACATTCCATACACTGATAGGGTTTCTCCCCTGTATGAATTCTTTGATGGGAAGTTAGGGAGGAGCTCGTACTGAAGCTCTTTCCACATTCCATGCACTGATAGGGTTTCTCCCCTGTATGAATTATTTGATGCTTAGTGAGATTGGAGCTCTTACTGAAGCTCTTTCCACATTCCACACACTGATAGGGTTTCTCCCCTCTATGAATTATTTTATGCCTAGTGAGATGGGAGCTCGTACTGAAGCTCTTTCCACATTCCACACACTGATAGGGTTTCTCCCCTGTATGAATTCTTTGATGTTTAGTGAGATGGGAGCTCATACTGAAGCTCTTTCCACATTCCAGACACTGATAGGGTTTCTCCCGTATGAATTCTTTGATGGTTAGTGAGATGGGAGCTCGTACTGAATCTCTTTTCACATTCCATACACTGATAGGGTTTCTCCCCTGTATGAATTCTTTGATGGTTAGTGAGATGGGAGCTCGTACTGAAGCTCTTTCCACATTCCATGCACTGATAGGGTTTCTCCCCTGTATGAATTCTTTGATGCTTAGTGAGATTGGAGCTCTTACTGAAGCTCTTTCCACATTCCACACACTGATAGGGTTTCTCCCCTGTATGAATTCTCTGATGCTTATTGAGATCGGACCTCGTACTGAAGCTATTTCCACATTCCAAGCACTGATATGGTTTCTCCCCTCTGTGACCTCTTTGATGGGAAGTTAGGGAGGAGCTCGTACTGAAGCTCTTTCCACATTCCACACACTGATAGGGTTTCTCCCGTATGAATTCTTTGATGGGAAGTGAGAGAGTTGCTCTGACTGAAGCTCTTTCCACATTCCACACACTGATAGGGTTTCTCCCCAGTATGAATTATTTGATGCTTAGTGAGATTGGTGCTCGTACTGAAGCTCTTTCCACATTCCACACACTTATAGTGTTTCTTTCCAATGAGATTTCTTTTTGGGGATGTTGAATGGGAGTTCTGACTGCAGCTCTCTCCACACTCCAATTTTTTGTGTGGCTTCTCCTCTCTGGGGATTCTGTCATATTCACCCTTGTTCTCAATTTCCAATTCATCAGAATCTGCAATGGAGACAAAAAGGGATTAGAGTCTCAGGGACAAATGCAGAAGAACTGAAGGAAGTTGGGTGTGTGTCAATTACCTTTGTGATTTGTCATTAACCAACATATTTATTATTAGATTCTGATGGGTTGTTGTTGAATGTTGCTTAGTTTGTGCAAGGGGGTGGGCTTACAGGGAACAGCCACCCCTCATCAAATCCAGCTCTTCAAACGGCGGAGGGACAGGAGACAGGAAGGAGGAAGTGAGCGGAGTGGGCCAGGGCTCAGGTAGCATCCAAGAGTACCACCTGCAGCCTGTGATACCAGCGAGGAAGGAGGGGCCAGCGGAGAGGTCTAGCGGGGAAGCAACAGAGCGGCGTCCTTTCGAATTCACCCCGGAACGGAGGCGATCAGTGGCTCACAAATGCAGGGGGTGGAGATTTGGGGTCCCCAAACTACTCTGCTGGGGGAGGAGCCGAAAAGCGCCATTGGGAGAATCTGATAGCACTGAGTAGCCATGTTTTCATGAAGCTCTTGCACTGTAAATAACTTTCACAATAAAAGTATTAAAGACAAGATGGTTTGGAGTGTCATTGCTCGAGGGTAGCCAGCAACCTCCCTGACAGCTTGATATACAGTAGTGGCCAAAATTGTGGAAGCCTTTTGGAAACGAGTGTATTTCAGAAGTTTTTTATCTCAAAATACCACTTCTTTTGGAGTAATACCATAAAATTATATACCAATGTAAAGGTAATTTAATCAATTATGTAAAGCAACATAGTTTGTTCAGTTATCTGTATTCTATCAAAACATATAGCCAAATAACCAGAAAAAGGAAGCACAACTTGCTTAGGTGGACTTTTGTCAGTGTGTTATGTGATTGCTATCAAGTTGGTTGGGTTTTTTTGCGTTCTTTCATTTAGTGAGTTTGTAAAAGATAATAAAATTAAAGAAATGGCACAAAGAGTTGATTGGTCACTCAGAGAGCGATGTAAAATAGTACTATTAAGTGAACAAGGCTACAGTTATGAAGAAATTAGATGAAAGATTGGGAAAAACTAAACTGAAGTTGGCATTTCTATGTTTTTGAAGAGGTATAAGGAGACTCAGCCACTACAAAATCAGACTGGTAAAGGCAGGAAAAGGTGCAGAAAGGCAAGTGATGATCGAAGAATGGAGAAACTGTCCCTACATGACCAAAGAATATCATCTGGGTGTCTACAAGATGACATGGCACAATGTAATGTGAAGTTGAGTGCAAGGACTGGTCTAAATGCTAGAATTCTAAGGAAAACCCATTGTTATCTCTCCATCAAAGCTTTAAAAGCTTGAATCCATGTTAAGTGGACAGTGGAACAATGGGACAGTGTTATTTGGAGCAATGAGACCCAAATCTCCTTGCTTGGTAGTGATGGCATGAAATACGCGAGGAGAAGAATCGGATAAGATTTACATCCTACTTGCATTACACCGACCGTGAAACACCCAGATAGTGTGAAGATTTGGGGTTGGAGCAGGACTAAGGGCTAAAATGAACCCCCCCCCCAGATCCCCAAAGGTTGAGGGAAAGGCTCTATCTCCCTTCCTCCTTTTCATTATCAGTTATTTCCACCTAAGAAATGGGAAGAAAGCAGTTGCTCATGTTCAGCGCAGGGTTTGTTGGGGTGGAGATTAATGAGCTGACGATGGTATGATTTGTCAGGAATGAATATTATTTGTTCTTATCTGTAAGTGAAGTCACATTTGAAACAATACAGAAGCAGTCAAAGGGAATGTCCTAGGAAGTGTTTTATTCAGTCTCACCCGCAATCATGTGTGCTGAACACACAGAAACACATAGAAAATGTGAAATTACTGGGAGTTACAGTCTCCAAATAACACTCAACAGATGCAAGCAGATTTATGGAATGATTTCCCCACCTCCTTTTAAAAAATTACTTCATGGTACAAAAGATAATTTCAAAGAAAGCAATGGTTACAAGAGTAAACAACAAATAGCTTGTCTTGATGGAATTGCAGACTTTCATCCTGCCATGTGTTAAAGTTTCATTTGATTACTCTAAAAGATTACGACACATTTTCCCATGAGTGCTGGGTGGATTCCTGAAAGGAATATGGATTGTGTTCCCCCAACTTCTTCGTTTTCCCTGGCAAACAAAATTTAAGATACTTAAATCGTGGTGCACAGAATTGAACATAGTATTCTAGGTGGGGCCTGACCAAGGCAGAATAAAGTGGTCTGATTCTGCCTTCTGCCACACTGGTCTCTGCTCCCGTTTGGTGTTAATAATAATAATAATAATATATTATTTATACCCTGTCATCTCATTGGGTTCCCCCAGCCACTCGGGGCGGCTTCCAACAAAATATTAAAACACAATAGTCCATCAAATATAAAAAGCTTCCCTAAACAGGGCTGCCTTCAGATGTCTTCTAGAAGTCTGATAGTTGTTTTTTTCTTTGACATCTGGTGGGAGGGCATTCCACAGGGCGGGCACCACCACCAAGAAGGCCCTCTGCCTGGTTCCCTGTAACCTCACTTCTTGCAGCGAGGGAATTGCCACAAGGCCCTTGGTGCTGGACCTCAGTGTCCAGGCAGAACAATGGGGGTGGAGATGCTGCTTCAGGTATACTGGACCAATGCTTTTTAGGGCTTTAAAGGTCAGCACCAACACTTTGAATTGTTCTCAGAAATGTCCTGGGAGCCAATGTAGGTCTTTCAAGACTGGTGTTATATGATCTCGGCGGCTGCTCCCAGTCACCAGTCTAGCTGCCGCATTCTGGATTAGTTGTAGTTTCCAGGTCACCTTCAAAGGTAGCCCCACATAGAGCACATTGCAGTAGTTCAAGCGGAAAATAACTAGAGCATGCACCACTCTGGCGAGACAGTCCATCTTGGCTGATAAAAGCGAGCCGGGAAGGGCCGTCTTGTGAGTCATTGACCTGGCATTGTACTGCAGCACCTTCAGGTCATGTGGGTCTCCCTTGCTGATTCCAGTATCCATCCGGTCAAGACCAGACCCGGAGGCAGGGATAGTCCTCAAACAATGACTAAACCTGCCTCCTCGGGAATTACATGGTCTGGTCTTAGTGTAACTCCTCCTCCTACTCGTGATCAGATGTCCCAGTGCATCCCTCCCTGTGGAATCTGCCCCAGCCATTCTGTTGGATGGGACCCACTCCCAGGCAGCCCTGACCCCTCCCCTTAAAAACAAAATACAAACTATACAAATAAACCCAATAAAACAACAGAAACCAAAAACAATAAAAGTTACAAACATACCAATATTAAACAAATTCCCAACCCCAACTAAATAGCCATCCTGCCCCCTACGCCAAAAAGAATTTTAAAAGATAAAAGAGCAATTTTAAATACATTTTAAGAAAGAAGTCTTTGCACTGTTCTGGGTTCTCCTGAGCAGCAACAGCAGCAGCGACAGATGTCCTCAAGAGGCCTGTCAGGTCCCATCCTGGACCAGATGGAGAGAGGCAGGGACGGGACCTGCAGGCACTCACAGCAGGGGTTGCCTGCAAATGGGGTGAGCAGTTCCTTCATCCAAGTCATTTATAAAGACGTTGAACAACAACGGGCCCAGGACAGAACTCTGCAGCATCCCTCTTGTCACTTTCCCCCAGGATGCGGAGGAACCATGAAGGAGTCCTCTTTGGGTTCGGTCAGTCAAGTCCACCTGACAGTTATCTCATTCAGCCCACATTTTACCAGCTTCCTCACATAAAACTTTGTCAAAAGCCTTCCTAAAATCAAGATGCACTATTTCCACAGCAGTCCCCTGATCAACGAAGTTTTAAACTCCATCCAAAAAAGGGGAGGAGAGATTTCTCTAGCTTCACTTGTTTTTCACAAAGTCATGCTTTCATCCTGTATGTTTATGTTTTGAAATCTTCAGACTAAGGGCACATAAATTTTAAAAATGATAATAAATAAGGATATTGATAAGCTGGAACATGTGCAATGGAAGGAGATTTAGGTATTTAATTTGTATACCACCTGACCCAGTGGTGCCGACTTGAAAAAAATATTGGTGGGGGGCCAGGTAAAACCCACCTTGCACCATCAATCGCATGATGCATGCACCCTATTGGAATGGCAATGCCTATCAACTGGGGGGGGGGGGTTGAACCCTCTAATATTTTATTGGGGCAGCAAAGACCCCTCGGCCCCTAAGAGTTCTATTCCCTACACCCTCAGGTCTCAGTGATGGTTACAACATGAAAAGGCAATATAAAAACACAAAATACACATCTGTAACCCCTTCCCCACCACATTTTTATTTTTTATTTTTTAAATAATTTTTATTAAATTTTACAATAATTCGTATACATAAATCTATCCACAATTATCCCATCATAATTCTCTTAGCAACACAAAAAAGAAAAAAGATATTAAAAATAAAAATAAAGACAAACATTATAATAAAAAAAGAAAAATACAGTAATTCATCACATTTTAAAAGAGGACTTCCTCGAGTCCCTCTTCTAGCGGCTCACTGCAAATCATTTTTGGCAAATTCTAAATCTTAATTTCCTTAACCTAATTACGTCTTCTATTTCTTAATCTATATCTCATTATATCATTCCACACCTAATTCAAAATAAATTTCACTTATTTTTCAAACCTGCAACTTCACAATTACTTATAATTCTCTTCCTACTTCAATTCTACAATGCTTTTTAAAACAAATTCTAAACTTCTTCCATTCCTCTTCCACCGTCTCTTCTCCCTGGTCACGTAGTCTCCTGGTCAGCTCGGCAAGCTCCATATAGTCCAACATCTTCATTTGCCATTCTTCCACCGTTGGTATCTTCTGTGTTTTCCAGTTCTTTGCTATCAATATTCTAGCTGCAGCTGTGGCATACAAAAATAGATTGACATATTTCTTAGGAATTTCTTTACCTATTATGCCCTGTAGAAAGGATTCTGGTTTCTTAATAAAAGTGTTCTTCAACACTTTTTTCAACTCATTATAAATCTTTTCCCAGAATTCCTTAACTAATGGGCAGGTCCACCACATATGATAAAATGTCCCTTCCTCCTTCTTACATTTCCAGCATTTGCTGTCTTGGTTATCCCCACCACATTTTTAAAAGGGCATCAGATTTCAATGCGCCAAAGACCTGGTTAAAAAGATCCGTATTTGCGTGACGTCTAAACCTATACTAAAGGGTTTTTCCGAACTACGTATGAATTCTCTGATGCCTAGTGAGATGGGAGCTCTGACTGAAGCTCTTTCCACATTCCACACACTGATAGGGTTTTTCCCCTGTATGAATTCTTTGATGGGAAGTGAGAAGGGAGCTCGTATTGAAGCTCTTTCCACAGTCCGCACACTGATAGGGTTTCTCGCCAGTATGAATTCTTTCATGGGATGTGAGATGGCCACTCTGACTAAATCTCCTTCCACATTCCCTGCACTGATATGGTTTCTCCCCTGTATGAATTCTCTGATGGGAAGTGAGAGAGGAGCTGTTACTGAAGCTCTTTCCACATTCCACACACTGATAGGGTTTCTCCCCTGTGTGAATTTTTTGATGGGAAGTGAGATGGGAGCTCGTACTAAAGCTCTTCCCACATTCCATGCACTGATAGGGTTTCTCCCCTGTATGAATTCTATTATGCTTAGTGAGATGGGAGCTTGTACTGAAGCTCTTTCCACATTCCACACACTGATAAGGTTTCTCTCCTGTATGAATTCTCTGATGCTTAGTAAGATCGGAGCTCGTATTGAAGTTCTTTCCACATTCCACACATTGATACGGTTTCTCTCCTGTATGAATTCTTTGATGGGAAGTGAGATGGGAGCTGTGACTGAAGCTCTTTCCACATTCCACACACTGATAGGGTTTCTCCCCTGTATGAATTCTCTGATGGGAATTGAGATCGCAGCTCTTCCTGAAGCTCTTTCCACATTCCACACACTGATAGGGTTTCTTTCCAATGAGAATTCTTTGTTGGGAAGTGGAATGTGAGCTCTGACTGCAGCTTTCTCCACACTGCAAATTTTTACGTGGCTTCTCCTCTCTGGGGATTTTGCCATGGTCACCCTTGTTCTCGATTTCCATTTCATCAAAATCTGCAACGGAGACAAAGAGGGATTTGAGCCTCAGGGACAAATGCAGAAGAACTGAAGGGAGTTGGGTGTGTGTTCATTACCTTTTTTGTTTGTCATTAACCAACATATTTATTATTACATTCTTATGGGTTGTTGAATGTTGCTTAGTTTGATATACGGTAGTGGTCTAAATTGTGCAAGGCTTTTGGGGAAAAAGTATATTTCAGAGGTTTGATGGCTCATAGCACCACTTCTTTTGGAGTAAAGGTAAAGGGACCCCTGACCATTAGGTCCAGTCGTGACCGACTCTGGGGTTGCGCGCTCATCTCGCATTATTGGCCGAGGGAGCCGGCGTATAGCTTCCAGGTCATGTGGCCAGCATGACAAAGCCGCTTCTGGCAAACCAGAGCAGCATATGGAAACGCCGTTTACCTTCCCGCTGTAGCGGTTCCTATTTATCTACTTGCACTTTGACGTGCTTTCGAACTGCTAGGTTGGCAGGAGCTGGGACCAAGCAACGGGAGCTCACCCCGTCACAGGGATTCGAACCGCCAACCTTCTGATCAGCAAGCCCTAGGCTCAGTGGTTTAACCACAGCGCCACCTGGGTCCCTTTCTTTTGGAGTAATATCGTATTATTATGTATCAATGGAAAGATAATTTAATCAAGAATGTAATTACCTGTATTCTATCAAAAGCTGTAGCCAAATAACTAGAAAAAGGAAGCACAACTTGCTTAGGTTGACTTTTGTCAGATTGTTATGTGATTGCTATCAAGTTGGTTGGTTGGTTTTTTTTGTCTTCTTTTGTTTCATGAGTTTGAAAAAAATAAAAAAATGACAGAAAAAGATGTGAGGAGAAGAATCGAAGAAGATTTACACCCTACTTGCATTACACCTACCGTGAAACACCCAGATAGTGTGATGATCTGGGGTTGTATGACAGCAAAAGGTGTGGGTAGCAAAGTTGGCACCTGGGTTTATTGCAGGCTCTGGTACCAGTGTCCATGTTAAGTCTGGTGGTGGCATTATTGTGGGTGAGGAGTTGTTTAAGATTGGGTGGCTGTCTGTAGGCAATGAAAGGTCTTTATGCTGCCACATACACCCGGACAACACCATCACTGGCCCCAACAACATCCAACATACCATTTCAGGACTATTTAATTGCTCATCTTCTAACATTGTGTATGCCATCAAATGCCAACAGTGCCCTTCAGCTCTCTATATTGGACAAACAGGCCAAACCCTACGCCAAAGGATAAATGGACATCAATCTGACATCAGGAATCACAAGACAGAGAAACCAGGAGGAGAACACTTTGATCTCCCAGGACATTCTATACAAGATCTCAAAGCAGCTGTTTTATTACAGAAAAATTTCAGGAACAGACTGGAAAGAGAAGTTGCTGAATTGCAACTCATTACCAAGCTTAAAACCATGGAGAGACCTGGTCTGAATAAGGACACTGGATTCTTATCTCATTATACATGATCAAGCTTTCTTTAGCGCCTCAGCTTTGTCCTGCAAGACCAATTGCAGTCATTAACAGTCATCAACAGGTTTACCACTCCTATCAGCCAATCACCCATTCCCACCCCCCTTCTGAGTAATACCCCTTCCCACCCTCTGACTATACATAGGGTCTGGTAACTTCTGTTTCAGTGTATCTGAAGAAATGTGCATGCACACGAAAGCTCATACCTATGACAAACTTAGTTGGTCTCTAAGGTGCTACTGGAAGGAATTTTTTATTTTGTTTTGACTGCGTCAGACCAACATGGCTACCTACCTGTAACGAGAAATAAACTCTTTCTCTAGACTCAACCCTCGGTGTCGTTTTAGACTTTTTTTCTCCCTGCCCGGGCGCAAAGCAAAGAACCCAGCTGAAGCCAATAAGGCAACAATAATATAACTCAAGAGTCGTTAGATATGCAAGCAGAAACGGTGCTGCTTTTTATTTTTATTTTTCGCTCCTCCTCCTGGTCTATTTGTGTGGCAACCCTCCGTTTAATGCTCTTCCCACTAAGAAAGGAGCAGAGTCTCCATTTAAATGCCACCCACACGCCCTACAAAATCTGCAAATGCCGACGCCACCCTGCCTTCTTTTCCCACACATCTGTCACTCCGCACATGGCTGCAGCTCCGTTGAGAACCGGAGATGTCGCGAGCAGCCTCACTTGCTCAGGACTGCCTGTGACCTCACCATCTGTCTCAACCAATAGCAGGTGGGGCCGTTGCATTTGAATGGAGAGATTAGGAGGCGCCACAGGAGGACGGGCTGTTGGTCGATCTCCTGAGGACAGGCGAGTCCCTGGACAGGGATCCTTCCTCCCCACCCTCCGCTCAGCTGTCTATTCCGCTATTCCATCACTGCAGCATCAAGGACCCCCTTCTCTGCTTCTGGGTGTTGCTGCCGCAGCCGGCACTAAGCAAGAGAAGGCCGTGCCAAGCAGGCAAAAGATGTCACTGTCGCTCCCTGGCTCCAACACATCTGCTTCTGCTGGGCTGAGCGAGGGAAGGCCGTGCCGACAAAACAGAAGTGCACCCCCGAATGGAGTACGTTCGCTTTCCAAAAAAATTACGCAAACCAGAACACTCATTCCAGTTTTGAAGTGTACGTAACCCCAAAAGATCGTTAACTAGGCTGTTCGGAACCCCAGGTACCACTGTAAAGCTCAATTAATAGAGGCAATAATTGCATCTTGGTATCACATTATTACAGCTGCAGAACTAAAAAGAAAAAAAATGGTTCACTCCATGAGAAGGCGTTGTAAGGCCGTAATTAAAGCTAAAGGTTACCAAACTAAGTATTAATTGACATGGTGAGAATTTCTGTATATCTCCTTTTTTCTATGTGTTTCACATTTTTTCTTCATGACCTCTGTTCTAATAAATACTCCTTCATTAAAGTTATTGCATTACATTCTTCATTAAATTTTCATTCCATTGCTATATAATTTCTTGATATTATTCCCCCCAACAAATGGTGCTATGAGCCATCATACCTCAGAAATACACTTTCCTGAAAAGGTTTCCACAATTTTGGCCACTACTGTATGTTGTTCATTTTAAAGTTAATGTACTTATCATACGGGAGCAGATTTTTATTATTAATGTTTCATGTTTATATATGGGCAGGGAATGAATAAAAATTATTACGATTACTATTCTTATCACTGCTACCACTACCTAAGATTCAATAAGCCTGGCTCTTCTCTGGGATGGATGTTGTTTGGCCCAGTCATGGCCTCCCCTCCATCTCCAAGGTCAGGCATCTATTTGGTCAACCCAAGATTGACAGCAGCAAAAACAAAAACAGAAAACCTGACAGAAGCTACTTCTCTTTCCTAACAACTCTGAGGCTGACATTTAAGATGCCTGGGCAGTTCAGAACAGCCCAACCGTGGTATGAAGAGGAAGTACTGGAGGAAGATGGTTCACAGAAAAGACTGTAATTTACTTTTTATTGTGGGGGTGTTAGGTTCCCAGGTGTTATAGGGGGCGCTGTTGAGCTCTGTGAAAATATATGAGGTTTGTCACATAGAGGTATTTTTTTGAATTTCCAGGCAGATAAGACAATCCCACAGGGAGCCTTACCAAGAGAGGCCACGATCCCACAATTCTCCTCCATGACGTCCTTATGCAGAGCTCTCTGGTCAGGATCCAGCAACGCCCACTCCTCGTCCGTGAAACAAACAGCGACATCTTCAAAGCACACTGGACCCTGAAAGAAAAAGGGAAATGTCCTCCTCTGAGACAGCAGAAATATGATCTGCTACACAATGCTCTGTTCTTTCCTTCCTCTTAATTGCTGTCTTGTTTCAATAGGATTGCTTTGCTGCACATTTTTATTATGAATGCCTATTTTGATGTTTTTTTAAAAAATAATTTTTTATTGATTTCTTAAAATAACACAGAGAAAAAAGAAAGGAAAACAAAAGAAAAAGAAAACAGAGACATATCATACATATCCATCCACCTTCCCTCCCCCCCAAAGGTCCCCTTCTGCCACAAGAGAGTCCCCTGGACGGTGAGAGTCGAAGGCGGTCCATTTTATAGATGGGTTTGTCCTCGCCTCCCCCCCTTGCCCCTAAAGCCTCCCCCTGCCACCAAGAGGCCCCAGTATAACAAGGCGGGATAGGGGTTGGCAACCCCCCATCTATTTATTTATAATCCCATTGAATAAAATTTTAAAAAATGAAAAAAGAAGAACAAACAAAAAGAAAAAAACAAAGAAAAAGAAAAACCTAGAAAAAGAATAAAAATTAAAATATCCATTTCCAAATTCTTAATTCATCAAACCTAATTCTGGTGGCTTCCTCAGATCCCTTCTTCCCAGTTTTCATGATTTCCTAGTAACAATTATAACGGATTTCTTACTCATAAATTCCATTCTTATTCTAAAGAAAATAACCCAACATTCCTCCTTCTTCATACCCCCTCCCCACAGGCCCCCTCCTGCCACTAGGTAGACCTATGAGAGGTGACAATCCAAAGGAGTTCTTTTTTACAGTTGAGTTTCCCTCCGCTCCGCTCACTCTCCCCTCCCCCAGAGCCCCCCCCCTGCCACCAGCGGCTCCAGGCTAATAGGGAGAGAAATAGGCAGATACCCACCCAACTGCCTATCTAAACACACTGTTTCAATTTACACTAATCAAAAAAAAATTCCCCCAGCCCTTTCCTACCTCCCCCCCAAGAAATATCAGATAATTATTCACATTTCTAACCTCTTCACCCCTGGATTCTTTCCCCTAATCGGATCAGCATTTCCATTATCAAGCCAAGATTTCACAACCATTTTTCGACTATCCTAAAAATAATTTTACCAATTTTTTCAACCCACGCCAGATCTATCCCATTTTACAATCCCAGTCTTTGTCTTCCCCTCCCTCTGCTTTCCCAACATCCCAATACCCTCTCCTTGCTCAGTTGCATTTTCCCAAGCCTCCCCATTCCCTTCAAAAGTCATTGCCCATAATTGGTGATGCTGTCCCACTGTCATTAATTTCTCCATTATTTTTTTAGAGTTCTTATCTTCATATTGGACCTTTTCTTCTTCCTTTACCTTAATTTGTCATGCATCGTTCACTATGATTAATTTCTCAATTATTTTTTTTAGAATTCTTCTCTTCATGTTGGACCTTTTCTTCTTCCTTTATCTTGATTTGTTGTGCATCCACCAAGTCTTGGTTTCTAAGATCCCTTTCATTTGCCAAAATATCATTTAAGTCCTGTCCATGTTCCACAAAGCTGGTTAACAGAGAGCTAAATTGTTGCTGTCCCTTTAAGAGATCTTGCAGTATTTCCAAATAACCCAACACAGTCTGTTGGAAGGCAGATGCTCCGGATGTTGACATTTTTTCACAGTCACAAGCAGAATGGAGATTAGAAGACAAAGACAATGGAATTTCCGTCTTCGCAAACAGTAGCATCCATCTTGGCAATCCCTTTTCATAGTCCAAACAATTCAATTTTTCAGATTTCCCACTAATATCACTCGCCAATTTTTCACCACATTTATTTTTTGACAGCTGTCAAACTTCTTTCACGTTATTTCTTTGCTGGGCCTCGTGGGGTGCCGGCCCCAGGGCTGATAAGAGGTTTCCCCCAGAAATTTATTTAGGGTTTCCAGACACAGTCAGTTACTTATCGGCTTTGGAGCATTTTACCACTTCTTAGCTCCACCGTAGGAAGAGATCGACTCCCGTTTTTTTGAACCTCTTCCTATGTTTCCGATTCTAAATCTTAATCCCAATTGGAGATTTCACTTACTTAGTCTGAATTTTTCTTTGGTAAGGAAAATCCGCCGCTTGCTGGTTGAAGACTCGGGGCTTCGCTTCTAGGAGGTGACGATGTTGCCCAAAATGGCTCCCGCGACTCCACTCCGCTGGCTCTCGGTCGCTCTACTGAGCTCCCGGGCAGCGGAGGAATCGCATCCGGAGCTCCGCCGGGCTGCTAAGCCACCGGAACGCTCTTTCCGGTGTTCTTATGGGGAGTCCGCGCGCCCCACGGACTTCCCCCCCCCTCCGCAATGGTTCTCTGCGTCCTCTTGCCAGCGCGGCAAACCGGAAGCCTCGCCTATTTTGATGTTTTAATTGAATTATTTTAATCAGCTTTAAATTATGGTTGTTTCTTTTGTGCAAATAGGTGGTACTCCTCCTTGTGGTTTTCAAGTCATTCTCCCTACGCAAGCATTCCAGTTTCCTTGATGTAAGGATCCACTTTCTCCTCTCCTCGTGAGCTGTTCTGGGGAGTTCCCTCCCAGTGCCCTAGAGCCAAATTCAAGGGGTTCATGGGGGCATGGAGAGGGGAAGGAATGGGGGGCAGGCCCCATTTTGCAGCAGACGGGGCTGGTTAGGTGAATCCTGGACACTATTTGTAATCGTCTGTCCACTGCTTAGCCTATTTTAGCATTCAATGATGAATATAGATAGTAAATAAGCCTAGTTTGAATGGCCACCTGCCTTGGATGATCTAGCTGAGATTCCCACAATGCAGGGGGTTCAACTTGATGACCCTTGGGGTCCCTTTCAAATCTAGGATTCCATGAAAACTGCAACTACAGATGAATCCTACTGGTGACATTCAGAAGGCTGGTGTCACAGAGTCATCTGGGCAGGAAATCCCACAGTTCACTGCTGGAGTTTACTCTTTCTTAGCAAGAAGACAATATTCACAGACTTGGCTGTGTTTAAGGCCTCATGACCCCTTCATGGATCAATGCCTTGTCGTGGCGAAGGGGCTTGAATAACTCAGAGAAGCTATGAGCTATGCCATGCAGGGCCACCCAAGATGGACAGGTCATAGTGGAGAGTTTTGACTAAACATGATCCACCTGGAGAAGGAACTGGCAAGCCACTCCAGTATCCCTGCCAAGAAAACTCCATGGACAAAGACAACAGGCATATAAAAGTTATGACGCTGGAAGATGAGCCCCTCAGGTCGTAAGGCGTCCAACATGCTACTGAGGAAGAGCGGAGGACAAGTACAAGTAGATTCAGAGCTGATGAAGCGGCTGGGCCAAAGCTGAAAGGACGCTCAGTTGCGGATATGCCTGCAAGCGAAAGGAAAGTCCGATGCTGTAAAGAAAAATATTGCATAGGAACCTGGAATGTAAGAACCATGAATGGAGGTAAGCTGGATGTGGTGAAAAATGAGATGACAAGAATAAATATCGACATCCTGGGCATCAGTGAACTAAAATGGAAGGGAATGGGCGAATTCAGTTCGGGTGACTATCATATCTACTACTGTGGGCAAGAATCCCGTAGTAGAAATGGAGTGGCCCTCATAGTCAACAAAAGAGTGGCAAAAGCTGTAATGGGATGCAATCTCAAAAATGACAGAATGATCTCGATACGAATCCAAGGCAGACCTTTTAACATCACAGTAATCCAAGTTTATGCACCAACTACCGGAGCTGAAGAAAGTGAAATTGACCAATTCTATGAAGACCTACAACACCTTCTAGAAATGACACCAAAGAAGGATGTTCTTCTCATTACAGGGGATTGGAATGCTAAAGTAGGGAATCAAGAGATAAAAGGAACAACTGGCAAGTTTGGCCTGGGAGTTCAAAATGAAGCAGGGCAAAGGCTAATAGAGTTCTGTCAAGAGAACAAGCTGGTCATCACAAACACTCTCTTCCAACAACACAAGAGACGACTCTACACATGGATATCACCAAATGGGCAGCATCGAAATCAGATTGATTATATTCTCTGCAGCCAAAGATGGAGAAGCTCTATACAGTCAGCAAAAACAAGACCTGGAGCTGACTGTAACTCAGATCATCAGCTTCTTATAGCAAAATTCCAGCTTAAACTGAAGAAAGTAGGAAAAACCACTGGGCCAGTAAGATACAATCTAAATCAAATCCCTTATGAATACACAGTGGAAGTGAGGAACAGGTTTAAGGATTTAGATTTGGTGGACAGAGTGCCTGAAGAACTATGGATGGAGGCTCGTAACATTATACAGGAGGCAGCAATGAAAACCATCCCAAGGAAAAGGAAATGCAAGAAAGCAAAATGGCTGTCCAACGAGGCCTTACAAATAGCGGAGGAGAGGAGGCAAGCAAAATGCAAGGGAGAAAGGGAAAGATACAGGAAACTGAATGCAGATTTCCAAAAAACAGCAAGGAGAGACAAGAGGGTCTTCTTAAATGAGCAATGCAAAGAAATAGAGGAAAACAATAGAATGGGGAAAACCAGAGATCTGTTCAAGAAAATTGGAGACATGAAAGGAACATTTCGTACAAAGATTACCATAATCAAGGACAAAAGTGGTAAGGACCTAACAGAAGCAGAAGACATCAAGAAGAGGTGGCAAGAATACACAGAGGAATTATACCAGAAAGATATGGAGGTCTCGTACACCCCAGGTAGTGTGGTTGCTGACCTTGAGCCAGACATCTTGGAGAGTGAAGTCAAATGGGCCTTAGAAAGCACTGCTAATAACAAGGCCAGTGGAAGTGATGATATTCCAGCTGAACTATTTAAAATTTTAAAAGATGATGCTGTTAAGGTGCTACACCCAATATGCCAGCAAGTTTGGAAAACTCAGCAATGGCCAGAGGATTGGAGAAGATCAGTCTACATCCCAATTCCAAAGAAGGGCAGTGCCAAAGAATGCTCCAACTACCGCACAATTGCGCTCATTTCACACGCTAGCAAGGTTATGCTTAAAATTCTACAAGGCAGGCTTAGGCAGTATGTGGACCGAGAACTCCCAGAAGTGCAAGCTGGATTTCGAAAGGGCAGAGGAACCAGAGACCAAATAGCAAACATGCGCTGGATTATGGAGAAAGCTAGAGAGTTCCAGAAAAACGTCTACTTCTGCTTCATTGACTAGGCAAAAGCCTTTGACTGTGTCGACCACAGCAAACTATGGCAAGTTCTTAAAGAAATGGGAGTGCCTGATCACCTCATCTGTCTCCTGAGAAATCTCTATGTGGGACAAGAAGCTACAGTTAGAACTGGATATGGAACAACTGAGTGGTTCAAAATTGGGAAAGGAGTACGACAAGGTTGTATATTGTCTCCCTGCTTATTTAACTTATATGCAGAATTCATCATGCGAAAGGCTGGACTAGATGAATCCCAAGCCGGAATTAAGATTGCCGGAAGAAATATCAACAACCTCAGGTATGCAGATGACACAACCTTGATGGCAGAAAGCGAGGAGGAATTAAAGAACCTTTTAATGAGGGTGAAAGAGGAGAGCGCAAAATATGGTCTGAAGCTCAACATCAAAAAAACCAAGATCATGGCCACTGGTCCCATCACCTCCTGGCAAATAGAAGGGGAAGAAATGGAGGCAGTGAGAGATATTACTTTCTTGGGCTCCTTGATCACTGCAGATGGTGACAATAGTCACGAAATTAAAAGACGCCTGCTTCTTGGGAGAAAAGCAATGACAAACCTAGACAGCATCTTAAAAAGCAGAGACATCACCTTGCCGACAAAGGTCCGTATAGTTAAAGCTATGGTTATCCCAGTAGTGATGTATGGAAGTGAGAGCTGGACTATAAAGAAGGCTGATCGCCGAAGAATTGATGCTTTTGAATTATGGTGCTGGAGGAGACTCTTGAGAGTCCCATGGACTGCAAGAAGATCAAACCTATCCATTCTTAAGGAAATCAGCCCTGAGTGCTCCCTGGAAGGACAGATCCTGAAGCTGAGGCTCCAATACTTTGGCCACCTCATGAGAAGAGAAGAATCCTTGGAAAAGACCTTGATGTTGGGAAAGATTGAGGGCACTAGGAGAAGGTGACGTCAGAGGACAAGATGGTTGGACAGTGTTCTCGAAGCTACGAACATGAGTTTGACCAAACTGCGGGAGGCAGTGCAAGACAGGAGTGCCTGGCGTGCTCTGGTCCATGGGGTCATGAAGAGTCGGACACGACTAAACGACTAAACAACAACAACAACAACAACATGGCCTCATGAGAACAGCATCTCATTCCCTGAGGGTCTGTCAGTTTGCATTGTCAATCAATTAATGGACTATGGTAGTTGTCTAGGTGGAAGTTTCTTTAGTGTGGAGGGATATGAAAAGTGAGATTATATAGTGCAAAGTTTGTTGAGAGTGAAGGTCTCTGGCTCCCCACAGCTTTCCAAGTCCCCTCCTCTCTGGGGTTTCTGGCAAGGGATCGAATAGTGCAGCCTGCCTTTGCTCCTCCATTGTCAGGCGTCTCCTGGCTCTGAGAGACAAGCAGGGAGGGTGGCTTCTGGCAGAAGAAGAAGGAGCCTCTGATTCTGGGCTGCATTCTGCCACACAGTCTCCCAGCTCACTAAGCCCTGTTACCCCTTCAGCTTCTGACACCTCCTCTTCCCAGGCTTCTCCCTCTTCTCGCTCATCCTTCTTCCACCTCCACTCCTTGGGCTCTGAGCCATCTTCCCTTCCCGGTTCCCCGGCTGCTTCCACCCACCATTCCTCTGTGCCCAACCAGTCCATGACATTCCTCCATCCCTCGGCCTCTGTCCCCACAAGGCAGCTTCCCCTGACCTGATCTGGTTCCACAGCCACTGATTCCCTTCTGCTCCCATGAAAAGGTGAATAAGGAGGTCTTGCCAGCATCATTCTGTCACCTGCAAGAGAAATAAAAGGTAAGCAGGATGCCAGGAGTGCCTGCTTCTCTCACAGGTGAATCAGGGCATCTCTAACCACAGATGGGCCTTTGAGAAAGCCTGACCTGCTGAGTGCAGTTGGAGGTTTGTGCCCATTTCATGTTTGTTATGCAGAAATACATCTCCCCTCCTCTGGACCCTTGTTCCCAACAGTCCCCCCCCCAAAACAATATGAAAAGAACCCTCAGATGAGTTGGAAAAGCAACAGAATGAGACCAAACGGAGAAAAACCACCTTCCTCCTTACCCAGCTGCCTCTGTCTTGTGTCCAACGGAGGCCTCTCTGCCTCACAGGAATCCAGGTCCATTTCTGCAAAATGATCATTTTCCTGAAAGAGCAGCAAGGATTAAAAAGAGAGAATGAATGGCGAGAAATATTAGAAAGAGAATTACAAATACAAAAAGTTTAAGGGTGTTAGATCTCATTCCATGGATGACTTCCCAGAAAAAGGATGGGTCATAAGTAGAGCATTATGGGATGTTCTCTGTCCTTTTTGGAGCCCCTTGGGAGTATCCAGAGGAAAGTCTCTCTCACCTGCTTTCTCTCCTCTGCCTGACTCAGGAGGAAACCTTCGGCCAGGGCCACCGCCTGAGAACTGGTCTCCGCTCCGCATTCCCTCACCCAGCTCTCCATCTCCGGGGGAAGGACAGCCAGGAACTGCTCCAAGATCACCAGGTCCAGCATCTCAGCTTTCGTGTGCCTTTCTGGCTTCAGCCATTGACGACAGAGGTGGTAGAGTCGGCTGCAAACCTCTCGGGGTCCTTTGGCCTCCTGGCAGCAGAACTGCCTCAACTTCTGGCTCTGCCCCTCTGAGCGGAGGGTGTCCTCCTCACCCAGCATCTTCTGCACAGAGTTTTCCCAGAATCCCCCACTGCTCCCAGTTTGGATGCCATGGCCTCTTCCTGCTCCAGGGCCAGCTGAGTCTCGGTCATCCATCTGTGGTCTCAGGAAGCCTCTGCGAGACTGGAAGGAAGCCTTTTGTCTTCTGCCAATTTCTGCCTGTGCTGATGAGAGGTGCTAGGAAACCCTATAAAGCAAATACATTGTTCTGTTACAGGATTTGTAGGTCAGGAGAAGAAAATGGTTCTCTGAAGAAGAATGGATGAGTCTTGCTAGGAACCAGGGCTAGACTGGACCACAGCCCAAACCATGAAATATCTTCTAGAAGAAGAAGAAGAAGAAGAAGAAGAAGAAGAAGAAGAAGAAGAAGAAGAAGAAGAAGAAGAAGAAGAAGAAGAAGAAGAAGAAGAAGAAAGCTGCCTCTAGCCCTCCTAGAAGGACCATTGCAACTGAAGGGATTTCTGTGAGGTGAATCAGCCTGGTTTCTCCCGCATTCCTGTCAATGCATGAAGTCAGAACTGACTGACAAGGGAGTCATTTGTATCTTGTGAAAAATGGATGCTTGGCTCTAGTGGGGGTCCTCACCCAGGGGTCCTCAGGAGTTGTTCTCATCCCACCCCCACTTCAGGGCACATTTCTCCCCCGTTTCTGTCTCCATTTTTGCACTTGGTCTCTCCTCCACTCTGAAGACAGACTCCTGGGGTAGGGTCCCTTTTTCTTTGCTCTGAGGGCCAGGTATGTATCTGGCTAACCCTCTGAGGGCCAAGTGGGCAGAGCCAAACCCTTGAAATATAGGCAGGCAATTTATTGTTATTATTCTATTAGACTCTAGTGGGGGTCCTCACTTGGGGGTCCTCAGGAGGTGCTCCCCACCCCCACCCCCACCCTCCTGCTTTTGTCTCCTTTTCTTGCACTTGGACTCTCTGCTGCTCTCAAGACAGACTCCTGGGGTGGGGTCCCTGTTTCTTAGGTCTGAGGGCCATTATGCATCTAGTCAACCCCCTGAGGGCCAAGTGCATGGGGCCAAAGACATCTCTCTTGAAATTTAGGCGGGTAACCATAGAATCATAGAGTTGGAAGAGACCATTATTATTCTATTAGATAGCCCAACACACACACAGCCGCCATTGATGCCAAGGTTCCTGGAGGCTCAGTGAGTAGCAGCGCCCGTTTCCTGCTCTGCTGGTTTTCCAGCAAGAATCCCTTTGGGACAGAGAGGATGTGGTCCTGGGATGCCATGCTCTGGGTGCGAGGGGATTGCTGCAGTGGCCTCCGTGTGGAGCTGCCCTTGGAGACGACTGGGAAACTGGTCTGCAATGCAGCAGCCAGACTATGGGCTGGGATCCCTCTCCTTATTCCTGGCCTTTCTCTTTCCCACCTTTCCTCCCTCCCTCCTCCTAGTGGGTCTTTTAATGGGGGGGGGTTCCTAGTCCCCCTCCTCGTCCAGTTTTGGAAAACCATTTGCACATGTTCCCTCTGTTGTGCAATGACGCTGAGCGACGTCACACAGAGTTAAAGTCCCAGGGACTCCTTTGTTTGAAGAAGGGAGATTTCGGGGGAGTTTGGGATCCTCTGATCTCCAGGAAGGAGAGCCTTGCAGACCTCGCCCCCCCCCCGGCAGGACCCTCTCCTCCCTGACTTGGCTTTGTCTCCCCCCCCCCCAGACACCCCCTGCTGCAGCCCCCCTGGGACCCCTCCCGTCTCCCCACTGCAACCTCTGGGGAGAGAGGGGGGGGGGAGACTCACCCGACCATCCCAGGAGTGAAGGGACAGCGATGCAGCCCTTGCAGGAGAGACACCAAAGCAGGAAAGGAGGACTGGGGAGGGAGGGGCTTTGGCTTTGGAGGACCTGGGAATCCCCCTTGCTTCCTGTCCTCTCTAGGAAGGCAGCTCGCTTCCCTTTAACCCTTGCAAAGCCGAGTCCACCCAGCTCAGCCCTCTCTCGCTTGGCTGAAGCTCAGATTTTTATTATTTTTTATGGATTTAATGCCCATATATCCTTTTGAGGGTGAGGCTCTTGGTTGGACTCTGAACATCTCTCTCCTTTGGCCAGAAACTGGAGGAACAGCTTGCAGGGGAAAGGGCTTTGCAGGAGGCAAGGAACCCCCTCCTCGAATTCAGGAGTGGAGAGATAGGAGGGGATCATCCCGGGGTCATCTAGAGGAGGAGGAGGAGGCCAGAGGGAAGCTTTGTATAACCTTCTGAGGGTGAGAGCGATTCAATAGTGGAGTGCCCTCCCCTGGGGGGGGGGTGGCGGCATCTCCTTCGCCTGAGGTTTTTAAGCAGGGGTTGGAAGGCCGTCTGTTGGGGAGTCTGCAGCTGCAATTTCTGCATGGCAGGGGGTTGGACTAGATGGTCCCTGGAGGCCCCTTCCAACTGTACAATTCTGTGGTTCTGCCTACACACAAACACACACAGTCTAGGGAAAAGGCAGGATAGAAGTAAGTTAAGCAGAAGCTCTCCAGGGTTGCCTCCGATGGGCTGACCCAAGCGGTTCTCCTGCAGCTGATCCTGATGGAGTTTGTTTTATTCTTTCGGCTGCCCTCTGCATCTTCTGGAGCTTTCCATTGATTTGTTTTCTTTTGCATTTCTTGTCCTTTTGCCAGTCCTGGAGCAAATTGCTGAGGCCATCAAGGTAGCAGCAAAACAATATTGTTCTCATGCAAAGCCCTGTTCCCCTCCAGGATTCAATCCCGCTCCAAAATCTCAGCCCCCCCATCCCTCCCCCTTGCCCTAAATTTGCTGGCCACAATGACATGTGTTGAAACGGTTCCTCCTTTTAGCTACTCCGCACAGGAGCCAAGTTTAATTAGTAAACCAGGCCTGAGAGGTCAGCCCTGGGCAGAATGTTGATGGGCCCATCAATCAGACTCTATGTGACGTCTCTTGACTTGCTGGCTCTCTCTTGGGTTCTGTCTTGGGCCCAGTCTTATTCAACATCTTTATCAATGACTTGGATGATGGGCTTGAGGGCATCCTGAGCAAGTTTGCAGACGACACCAAATTGGGAGGGGTGGCTAATACCCGAGAGGACTGGATCACACTTCAAAATGACCTTAACAGATTAGACAACTGGGCCAAAGCAAAGAAGATGAATTTTAACAAGGAGAAATGTAAAGTACTACACTTGGGCAAAAAAAAATGAAAGGCACAAATACAGGATGGGAGACACCTGGCTTGAGAGCAGTACATGTGAAAAGGATCTAGGAGTCTTGGTAGACCACAAACTTGACATGAGTCAACAGTGTGATGCAGCAGCTCAAAAAGCCAATGCAATTCTGGGCTGCATCAATAGGAGTATAGCATCTAGATCAAGGGAAGTAATAGTACCACTGTATTCTGCTCTGGTCAGACCTCACCTGGAGTACTGTGTCCAGTTCTGGGCACCACAGTTCAAGAAGGATACAGACAAGCTGGAACGTGTCCAGAGGAGGGCAACCAAAATGGTCAAAGGCCTGGAAACAATGCCTTATGAGGAATGGCTTAGGGAGCTGGGTATGTTTAGCCTGGAGAAGAGAAGGTTAAGGGGTGATAGGATTTGTTGTTGTTGTTTAGTCGTTTAGTCGTGTCCGACTCTTCGTGACCCCATGGACCATAGCACGCCAGGCACTCCTGTCTTGCACTGCCTCCCGCAGTTTGGTCAAACTCATGTTCGTAGCTTCGAGAACACTGTCCAACCATCTCATCCTCTGTCGTCCCCTTCTCCTAGTGGCCTCAATCTTTCCCAACATCAGGGTCTTTTCCAAGGATTCTTCTCTTCTCATGAGGTGGCCAAAGTATTGGAGCCTCAGCTTCACGATCTGTCCTTCCAGGGAGCACTCAGGGCTGATTTCCTTAAGAATGGATAGGTTTGATCTTCTTGCAGTCCATGGGACTCTCAAGAGTCTCCTCCAGCACCATAATTCAAAAGCATCAATTCTTCGGCGATCAGCCTTCTTTATGGTCCAGCTCTCACTTCCATACATCACTACTGGGAAAACCATAGCTTTAACTATACGGACCTTTGTCGGCAAGGTGATGTCTCTGCTTTTTAAGATGCTGTCTAGGTTTGTCATTGCTTTTCTCCCAAGAAGCAGGCGTCTTTTAATTTCGTGACTGCTGTCACCATCTGCAGTGATCAAGGAGCCCAAGAAAGTAAAATCTCTCACTGCCTCCATTTCTTCCCCTTCTATTTGCCAGGAGGTGATGGGACCAGTGGCCATGATCTTGGTTTTTTTGATGTTGAGCTTCAGACCATATTTTGCGCTCTCCTCTTTCACCCTCTTTAAAAGGTTCTTTAATTCCTCCTCGCTTTCTGCCATCAAGGTTGTGTCATCTGCATATCTGAGCTTGTTGATATTTCTTCCGGCAATCTTAATTCCGTCTTGGGATTCATCTAGTCCAGCCTTTCGCATGATGAATTCTGCATATAAGTTAAATAAGCAGGGAGACAATATACAACCTTGTCGTACTCCTTTCCCAATTTTGAACCAATCAGTTGTTCCATATCCAGTTCTAACTGTAGCTTCTTGTCCCACATAGAGATTTCTCAGGAGACAGATGAGGTGATCAGGCACTCCCATTTCTTTAAGAACTTGCCATAGTTTGCTGTGGTCGACACAGTCAAAGGCTTTTGCATAGTCAATGAAGCAGAAGTAGATGTTTTTCTGGAACTCTCTAGCTTTCTCCATAATCCAGCGCATGTTTGCTATTTGGTCTCTGGTTCCTCTGCCCTTTCGAAATCCAGCTTGCACTTCTGGGAGTTCTCGGTCCACATACTGCCTAAGCCTGCCTTGTAGAATTTTAAGCATAACCTTGCTAGCGTGTGAAATGAGCGCAATTGTGCGGTAGTTGGAGCATTCTTTGGCACTGCCCTTCTTTGGAATTGGGATGTAGACTGATCTTCTCCAATCCTCTGGCCATTGCTGAGTTTTCCAAACTTGCTGGCATATTGGGTGTAGCACCTTAACAGCATCATCTTTTAAAATTTTAAATAGTTCGGCTGGAATATCATCACTTCCACTGGCCTTGTTATTAGCAGTGCTTTCTAAGGCCCATTTGACTTCACTCTCCAAGATGTCTGGCTCAAGGTCAGCAACCACACTACCTGGGGTGTACGAGACCTCCATATCTTTCTGGTATAATTCCTCTGTGTATTCTTGCCACCTCTTCTTGATGTCTTCTGCTTCTGTTAGGTCCTTACCACTTTTGTCCTTGATTATGGTAATCTCTGTACGAAATGTTCCTTTCATATCTCCAATTTTCTTGAACAGATCTCTGGTTTTCCCCATTCTGTTGTTTTCCTCTATTTCTTTGCATTGCTCATTTAAGAAGACCCTCTTGTCTCTCCTTGCTGTTTTTTGGAAATCTGCATTCAGTTTCCTGTATCTTTCCCTATCTCCCTTGCATTTTGCTTGCCTCCTCTCCTCCGCTATTTGTAGGGCCTCGTTGGACAGCCATTTTGCTTTCTTGCATTTCCTTTTCCTTGGGATGGTTTTCGTTGCTGCCTCCTGTATAATGTTACGATGATGATAGGATAGCCATGTTCAAATATATAAAAGGATGTCATATAGAGGAGGGAGAAAGGTTGTTTTCTGCTGCTCCAGAGAAGCGGACACGAAGCAGTGGATTCAATCTACAAGGAAGAAGATTCCACCTGAACATTAGGAAGAACTTCCTGACAGTAAGAGCTGTTTGACAGTGGAATTTGCTGCCAAGGAGTGTGGTGGAGTCTCCTTTTTTGGAGGTCTTTAAGCAGAGTCTTGACAACCATCTGTCAGGAATGCTTTGATGGTGTTTCCTGCTTGGCAGGGGGTTGGACTGGATGGCCCTTGTGGTCTCTTCCAACTCTATGATTCTATGATGGTGTTTCCTGCTTGGCAGGGGGTTGGACTGGATGGCCCTTGTGGTCTCTTCCAACTCTATGTTTCTAGGACTCTAGCACTCGCCCGCCCCGCCCCTGTTTGTACGCCTGTTCAGCCCATGTCTTAAGCGCGCTAGGCGACTGGAGCACCTTCACCGACCTTCCGATCGCAGGAACAGAGACACAGCATTCCCGGAGAAGAGGTCCTGGTGCAGTGGACTCCCATCTGCTCATTGTGAGCACCAAAACTCAGCAGAGTAAAACAGAAGCAAAGCTGTGGAGGTTTTGAAGCACACCTAATTTATTTCTAATCACTACAGACATGCATGAGAGGAGCAGCTCTCATACAGCCATCTTATCTGTACGGGGGAGGGCTTATAGGGAACAGCCCCCCCCCTCATGTCGAGTTCCTCTCAGAGCAGCAAGTCCAGTAGCAGATCAGATTACAGGAGTCAGGAAGCAGGGGAGGGGGGAGAGGCTCTGACAGCATGCGAGAGCTTCAACATCGAGTAGAGAAGGAAGCAGCTGGGAGGAAATGACGGGATTGGCCACGGGAGAGCAGTCAGTCCTCCCCCCCCCAACGCCTGAATTGAGGCGCACGGCACCCTGTAGGGCGAGAGGGAGGTGCTTTGGGGTTCCCAAGCTGTTATGTTGGACGCAAAACAGAAAGAAGCCATTGCAAGGTTCTGACTCGGACTAAGCAGACATGTTTTCCAGACTCTTTGCACTGTAAATAGAATGCACAATAAAAATAAGACAAGCAGGTGTGGAGCGTCATTACTCAAGAGTAGCCGCAAGAACCTCTGACAATATCTCTACACAGATGAAAGCGAAAACCTTTTAGTACCAGAGATGGAAGAACCTACGAGCAGCTTCTGCCCCCTCCTTTCTCATAAGATGAAAGTTAAACAAAATATCAGGAGATTCTTGCAATAGGAGGGGTGAAAATGCCAACAGGCCCTCCTCCCAGGGGAAAGAGGAGTCTAGATTTTTCCGAAACAGAGCAACTTTATCTGCAAAAACTTTGCAAAATCACTGCAGGAGATCATGTGGCCCGTACCAGGCCCTGATGGAGCCGGTGGTTCCGTTAAATTGCGAACCACCTGAAAGAGTCTCCTGCTGCTGTTTTCTGGAGATGCAATAGAGGTGGTGAAGGTCTTCTTTGCCATCGCTATCGCCACTTGGTAGGCTCGATGTCATGGGATAAAACCACTCCTACCACTCTCTGGAAACCATTTGGATCCATTAAGTGGCAGGGGCAGACCATCCGAATCGGTCCCACCACCACCCTGCAGAGGGGAAGAGTCGCAATGAAGTCCAGTTGCACCAGGAAGTGATCTGACCATGGCACTGCGTTAGTTTGGCTTTTACTTAAGAGTCAGATCACCAACATCCATAGAAGTGAACATGAGGTCTGAGGCATGTCCGTGACTATGAGTTGGGCCAAACTTATTCAGGGACAGCCCCATGGAGGCCATGTTTCCACAAAGTACCAAGCGGCCCCTTGTAAAGTCGTATCGGAGTGGATGTTACAATCCTCCATGACAACAAACTAGGTGCCTCCAGGAGAACATCTGCCACGACCTGAAGCAGCTCAGGCAGGGAATCCTTGGTGCAGCGGGGAGGTCGGTACACCAAAAGGAATCCTGTACTGCCCCTATTGCCCAACTTCCAGAACATGCACTCAGAGAACCGTGTCTTCCCAATAGGACGCCTGGTGCAAGCGAATGACTTCCTAAAAATCACTGCAACCCCCCTGCCTCCTCACATCACCCGAGTTGCTGTGTGCTAGAGAAACCTGGTGGACAAGCAGTGGCAAGGACAGGCCCATCTGCTTCATCCAACTGAGTCTCCGTTACACATGCCAGGTCAAGTCCTCCATCCACGATCAAGTTGTAGATGACAGCCGTCTTGTGAGTCATTGACCTGGCATTGTACTGCAGCACCTTCAGGCCATGTGGGTCTCCCTTGCTGATTCCAGTATCCATCCGGTCAAGACCAGACCCGGAGGCAGGGATAGTCCTCAAACAATGACTAAACCTGCCTCCTCGGGAATTACATGGTCTGGTCTTAGTGTAACTCCTCCTCCTACTCGTGATCAGATGTCCCAGTGCATCCCTCCCTGTGGAACCTGCCCCAGCCATTCTGTTGGATGGGACCCACTCCCAGGCAGCCCTGACCCCTCCCCTTAATCAGCTGCCCTTAAGAGGCCTGTCAGGTCCCTTCCTGGACCAGATGGAGAGAGGCAGGGATGGGACTTACAAGCGATCACAGCAGGGGTTGCCTGCAAATGGGGTGAGCAGTTCCTTCATCCAAGTCATTTATAAAGACGTTGAACAACAACGGGCTCAGGACAGAACTCTGCAGCATCCCTATTGTCACTTTCCCCCAGGATGATGAGGACCCATGAAGGAGTCCTCTTTGGGTTCGGTCAGTCTAATCCACCTAACAGTTACCTCATTCAGCCCACATTTTACCAGCTTACGCACATAAATATTGCGGGGACAAGATGCACTATTTCCACAGCAGTCCCCTGAACAACAAAGTTTGTAACTCCATCCAAAAAAAGGGGAGTATTTCTCTGGCTTGACTTGTGTTTGAGAAAGTCATGCTTTCATCCTGTGTGTTTATGTTGTAAAATCTTCGGATGAAGGGCACATAAATTTTAAAAATGATAAGAAGGATATTGATAAGCTGGAACATGTCCAATGGAAGGACATTTATGTATTTAATTTGCATAACACACGACCCAGTGGTGCCGACTTGAATAAAATACTGTTGGGGGGCCAGGTAAGGACCACCTTGCACAATCAATCACATGATGCATGCCCCCCATTGGAATGATAATGCCTATCAACTGGGGGGTGGCCCCATCAAATATTTTGTTGGGGGGGGCAAAGACCCCTCGGCCTCTTACAGTTGGCTCCTATTCCCCACACCCACAGGTCTCAGGACGATTACAACATGAAAAGGCTATATAAAAACACAAAATATACATCTGTAACCCCCCCCTCCCCACCACATTTTAAAAGGGCATTAGATGTCAATCAACCAAAGGCCTGGTTAAAATGGTGCATATTGGCATGACGTCTAAAGCTATACTGAAGGGTTTTTCTGAACTATGTATGGATTCTCTGATGCCGAGTGAGATGGGAGCTCTGGCTGAAGCTCTTTCCACATTCCACGCACTGATAGGGTTTCTCTCCTGTATGAATTCTCCGATGGGAAGTGAGATAGGAGCTGGTACTGAAGCTCTTTCCACATTCCACAAACTGATAGGGTTTCTCCCCTGTATGAATTCTTTGATGTTTAGTGAGATGGGAGCTTATACTGCAGCTCTTTCCACATTCCAGACACTGATAGGGTTTCTCCCCTGTATGAATTCTTTGATGTTTAGTGAGATGGGAGCTTGTACTGCAGCTCTTTCCACATTCCAGACACTGATAGGGTTTCTCCCCTGTATGAATTCTTTGATGGTTAGTGAGATGGGAGCTCTGACTGAAGCTCTTTTCACATTCCATACACTGATAGGGTTTCTCCCCTGTATGAATTCTTTGATGGGAAGTTAGGGAGGAGCTCGTACTGAAGCTCTTTCCACATTCCATGGACTGATAGGGTTTCTCCCCTGTATGAATTCTTTGATGCTTAGTGAGATTGGAGCTCTTACTGAAGCTCTTTCCACATTCCACACACTGATAGGGTTTCTCCCCTCTGAATTATTTTATGCCTAGTGAGATGGGAGCTCGTACTGAAGCTCTTTCCACATTCCACACACTGATAGGGTTTCTCCCCTGTATGAATTCTTTGATGTTTAGTGAGATGGGAGCTCATACTGAAGCTCTTTCCACATTCCAGACACTGATAGGGTTTCTCCCCTGTATGAATTCTTTGATGGTTAGTGAGATGGGAGCTCGTACTGAAGCTCTTTCCACATTCCACACACTGATAGGGTTTCTCCCCTGTATGAATTCTCTGATGCTTATTGAGATCGGACCTCGTACTGAAGCTCTTTCCACATTCCAAGCACTGATATGGTTTCTCCCCTCTGTGACCTCTTTGATGGGAAGTTAGGGAGGAGCTCGTACTGAAGCTCTTTCCACATTCCACACACTGATAGGGTTTCTCCCCTGTATGAATTCTCTGATGCTTAGTGAGAGAGTTGCTCTGACTGAAGCTCTTTTCACATTCCACACACTTATAGGGTTTCTCCCCTGTATGAATTATTTGATGGGAAGTGAGAGAGTTGCTCTGACTGAAGCTCTTTCCACATTCCACACACTGATAGGGTTTCTCCCCAGTATGAATTATTTGATGCTTAGTGAGATTGGTGCTCGTACTGAAGCTCTTTCCACATTCCACACACTTATAGTGTTTCTTTCCAATGAGATTTCTTTTTGGGGATGTTGAATGGGAGTTCTGACTGCAGCTCTCTCCACACTCCAATTTTTTGTGTGGCTTCTCCTCTCTGGGGATTTTGTCATATTCACCCTTGTTCTCAATTTCCAATTCATCAGAATCTGCAATGGAGACAAAAAGGGATTAGAGTCTCAGGGACAAATGCAGAAGAACTGAAGGAAGTTGGGTGTGTGTTAATTACCTTTGTGATTTGTCATTAACCAACATATTTATTATTAGATTCTGATGCAGGGGTGTCAAACTCAAATTCATCGGGGGCGACATCAGCAGTTTGGTCACCCTCAAAGGGCTGGCTGTATTTGTAGGACTATGTGTCCACTCTTTATTATCATAAATTATTGTCACTGCATTCAATTATTACTGTTTTTTGTAATAATGTAAGTAATAACTAGCTCTGAAAGCAGAAACATAGTCAGAATAATGGCAAGTAGATATTCAAATGTACAATTATTGTACAATTTATGTATTTATGTATTGAAAAGATCTATTAGAAATACAGATAATAGCAACAATAAAAATACCACAGCGCTAGCCCTTTCCTCAAAACACAGTCAGTTCCCATCTGCCAGCAGGGAGGGAGCCCATCTAGCTTCCCTAGGCAGGGAGTTCCAAAGTTCTCTGGGAGGACTAGAGACCTTTTTTAAAAAATGAAAGCTCAGCGTCTGGGGTTGGGGAAGAGGTTGGGTTGGGGTAGCCATGGAAGGAGGCTCCTCTTCACGGGGGTCTGTCTGTGGCTGCTCAAGAGGGAGGCTTGGAGAGAGGGGATGTATTTGGACAGCAGGTTTCAGAGCTCCAGCAGGTGCCCCCAGCAAAAGGGTTGCCCTTTGGCTTGATGGGGGAGGGCTTTGTCTTGCAGGGGATGAAAGACCCACAAGGTGCACACACACACACACACACACACACACACACACACACACACACACACCTGCATCGGTCATCTAACCCAACACCCTGCAATGCAGGAATCCTGGCAGCTTTTCCCTGGCAGCAACTCCAGGCAGGGCTGAAAGCTGGAGAGCTGTTGCTGCCAACCAGTGTTGGCTGCACTGAGGGAGATGGACTGTCCCAGGATCTGGCAGGCTCCTCTGTGCCTCATCTTTGGGAACAGACATGGCATGTCCTCTCTGGCCAGCTGACACCTAGAGCCTGCCTGTGGCGCTCTGGATCGCCTCCCTGGGCTCTCAGCCAGGTAGGGGCTGAAGGGCTCCTTGGGGGGCTGAAGAGCTGAAGCAGGAGCCTTGGGGGTCCTGTTAGGGGCTGGGGTGGTGGGGCAAGTGTTTCCTTGCAAAGGTGGCCCTTCAAAGGTGCAGGGGAGAGGAGGGGCTGAGAGGGAAATAGAGAGAGGGGGGAGGGGGAAATAGCGAGCGAGAGGGAGGGAGGGAGGGAACTGTTAGCCAGCGGGGAAAGCAAACGGCAGGCACGCCCGATCAACTGCACAGGCACTTCACAGAAATTACTAGGAAGTCGCCCTCCTCCTGCACATGCTTGCTTGTCCTGAGGACATGGGGCTTCCTGAGTGTTGTCCCTGCACAAGTTGGCAGCGCCGAGCTCTGCCGCGGGACAAATAAAGGGGGTGAGAGGCTGTGCCTTCTCTGTCCTGAGCCCCAAAGCCAACCGCGAGGACCTCGCCCGCCCTTTGCCGCTTCCTGCTTGAGGCTAACAGTTCCAGTTCCTCTCTCTGCCCTTCCCTTAGTGCCGCCGCCGCCCCGCACTCCGAGCGGCTTACTCATGGCACTCACCTCCCGCTGCCTCAGAGCAAGGCTCAGAGCCGGCTCAGAGCCGGGCGTGCTTGCTAACGGCAGATTAGCAGCGCCACTAGCCAATGGGGCCTCAGATTCAACTTTGTGTCCCGCCCTTTCCTCCGGAAGCGGCGCCCAGGCCGCCCATGTGACCGCGCGGGCGAGCGGCCGCCCAACGGCGAGCGGCGGGCCACAGCACGAGGTCTGGCGGGCCGGATTAGGCCCCCGGGCCTTGTCTCTGACACCCGTTTTCTGATGGGTTGTTGTTGAATGTTGCTTAGTTTGTGCAAGGGGGTGGGCTTACAGGGAACAGCCACCCCTCATCAAATCCAGCTCTTCAAACGGCGGAGGGACAGGAGACAGGAAGGAGGAAGTGAGCGGAGTGGGCCAGGGCTCAGGTAGCATCCAAGAGTACCACCTGCAGCCTGTGATACCAGCGAGGAAGGAGGGGCCAGCGGAGAGGTCTAGCGGGGAAGCAACAGAGCGGCGTCCTTTCGAATTCACCCCGGAACGGAGGCGATCAGTGGCTCACAAATGCAGGGGGTGGAGATTTGGGGTCCCCAAACTACTCTGCTGGGGGAGGAGCCGAAAAGCGCCATTGGGAGAATCTGATAGCACTGAGTAGCCATGTTTTCATGAAGCTCTTGCACTGTAAATAACTTTCACAATAAAAGTATTAAAGACAAGATGGTTTGGAGTGTCATTGCTCGAGGGTAGCCAGCAACCTCCCTGACAGCTTGATATACAGTAGTGGCCAAAATTGTGGAAGCCTTTTGGAAACGAGTGTATTTCAGAAGTTTGTTGTCTCAAAATACCACTTCTTTTGGAGTAATACCATTAAATTATATACCAATGTAAAGGTAATTTAATCAATTATGTAAAGCAACATAGTTTGTTCAGTTATCTGTATTCTATCAAAACATATAGCCAAATAACCAGAAAAAGGAAGCACAACTTGCTTAGGTGGACTTTTGTCAGTGTGTTATGTGATTGCTATCAAGTTGGTTGGGTTTTTTTGCGTTCTTTCATTTAGTGAGTTTGTAAAAGATAATAAAATTAAAGAAATGGCACAAAGAGTTGATTGGTCACCCAGAGAGCGATGTAAAATAGTACTATTAAGTGAACAAGGCTACAGTTATGAAGAAATTAGATGAAAGATTGGGAAAAACTAAACTGAAGTTGGCATTTCTATGTTTTTGAAGAGGTATAAGGAGACTCAGCCACTACAAAATCAGACTGGTAAAGGCAGGAAAAGGTGCAGAAAGGCAAGTGATGATCGAAGAATGGAGAAACTGTCCCTACATGACCAAAGAATATCATCTGGGTGTCTACAAGATGACATGGCACAATGTAATGTGAAGTTGAGTGCAAGGACTGGTCTAAATGCTAGAATTCTAAGGAAAACCCATTGTTATCTCTCCATCAAAGCTTTAAAAGCTTGAATCCATGTTAAGTGGACAGTGGAACAATGGGACAGTGTTATTTGGAGCAATGAGACCCAAATCTCCTTGCTTGGTAGTGATGGCATGAAATACGCGAGGAGAAGAATCGGATAAGATTTACATCCTACTTGCATTACACCGACCGTGAAACACCCAGATAGTGTGAAGATTTGGGGTTGTATGACAGCAAAAGGTGTGGGCAGAATTTGCATCATTAATGGGAATGTAAATGTCCCAAAATACATAAATGAAATACTTGAGCAAAAATTGAAGTGTTCTGCATGTGGTCTTTTCCCAGATACCAAAGCGTTTATATATAAAATTATGAATATTTGTGTCAGGGGACTCCCTACAGGGAACCAGCCCCCATCATCCTGACGTCCACCTCGCCAAGCACAGGGAGCAGTGGCGGCTCTGAAGCAGCCAGAGGGGGAGGAAGAGACTTGGAGGGAGAGAGAAATCAGAGTGAGGAACAATGGGAAAGCTCGGGGGGGCGGGGCGGAGAGATGCAGACAGGGGCTCAGGGATGTTGCAGAGCCAGGGCACCTACAGATCAGGGAGGAAACTGAGAGGGCATCGCTCCTTCCGGCGCAAGAAGTAAGGAGAGCGCCGTGATGCAGGTCAAGGGGGAGGCGTTTTGGGGTGCCCCGACTACTTTGCTGGCGTAGGAACAGACGTACGCCATTGCTGGATTCTGATTCGGGATGAGAGGTCATGTTTTTAGCTGTCTCTACACTGTAAATAATTAGCACAATAAACATCTTTGAAGACAAACTGGTCTCTAGCGGAGTTACTCCGGAGTAGCCACGATGACCCTCTGACAACAATCCGGCAATCATTGTTTGTAGGGGGTGCTGTTGAGCTCTGTGAAAATATATGAGGTTTGTCACATAGAGGTATTTTTTGAATTTCCAGGCAGATATTATGATCCCACAGGGAGCCTTACCAAGAGAGGCCACGATCCCACAATTCTCTTCCATGACATCCTTATGCAGAGCTCTCTGGTCAGGATCCAGCAATGCCCACTCCTCCTCCGTGAAACAAACAGCGACATCTTCAAAGCACACTGGACCCTTTAAAAAAAAGGGAAATGTTCTCCTAAGACAGGATCAATATTAGCTGCTACACAATGCTCTGTTCTTTCTTTCCTGTTAATTGCTGTCTTGTTTCAATAGGATTCCTTTGCTGCATGTTTTAATTATGGATGCCTATTTTAATGTTTTAATGGAATTCTTTTATTCTGCGTTTTAATTATGGGTGTTTGTCTTTGTGCAAATAGGTGATACTCCTCCTTGTGTTTTTCAAGTCATTCTCCCTACGCAAGCATTCCAGTTTCCCCGATGGAAGGATCCACTTTCTCCTCTCCTCATGAACTGTTCTGGGGAGGTTCCCTCCCAAGCCCTAGAGCCAAATTCCAGGGGTTCATGGGGGCATGGAGGGGGAGGGGGGACAGGCCCCATTTTGCAGCAGACGGGGCTGGTTAGGTGAATTCTGGCCACTATTTGATCTCGTTTGTCCACTGCTTAGAAGCCAATTTTAGCATTCAGTGATCAATCTAGAAATAGAAGAAGCCTAGTTTGGATGGCCATCTGTCTTGGATGATCTAGCTGAGATTCCTGCAATGCAGGGGGTTGGACTTGATGACCCTTGGGGTCCCTTTCAACTCTAGGATTCCATGAAAACTGCCACTACAAATGAATCCTACTGGCGACATTCAGAACAAAACTTAAGCCTAAATTGTTTATACAACAAGGAGTAGCAATGGGCTTCCAAATCCACTCCAAGTGTGGCAAACGTTTTCATGAGAAGCTTTGATTGGAATCACATTCTAAATAATAACCCTTTTAAAGATTACATTTTGTTTTATGGACGTTATATAGACAATCTGGTTTTTATTTTTTCCGAGAATATCTACAGTAGGTTTGATCAGTGGATGAATAATGTGAGTCCATACTTAACTTTCGAAGGGGCTTGTATTTCTCAGGAGACAGATGAGGTGATCAGGCACTCCCATTTCTTTAAGAACTTGCCATAGTTTGTTGTGGTCGACACAGTCAAAGGCTTTTGCATAGTCAATGAAGCAGAAGTAGACGTTTTTCTGGAACTCTCTAGCTTTCTCCATAATCCAGCGCATGAATCAAATCCCTTATGAATACACAGTGGAAGTGAGGAACAGGTTTAAGGATTTAGATTTGGTGGACAGAGTGCCTGAAGAACTATGGATGGAGGCTCGTAACATTATACAGGAGGCAGCAATGAAAACCATCCCAAGGAAAAGGAAATGCAAGAAAGCAAAATGGCTGTCCAACGAGGCCTTACAAATAGCGGAGGAGAGGAGGCAAGCAAAATGCAAGGGAGAAAGGGAAAGATACAGGAAACTGAATGCAGATTTCCAAAAAACAGCAAGGAGAGACAAGAGGGTCTTCTTAAATGAGCAATGCAAAGAAACAGAGGAAAACAATAGAATGGGGAAAACCAGAGATCTGTTCAAGAAAATTGGAGATATGAAAGGAACATTTCGTACAAAGATTACCATAATCAAGGACAAAAGTGGTAAGGACCTAACAGAAGCAGAAGACATCAAGAAGAGGTGGCAAGAATACACAGAGGAATTATACCAGAAACATATGTAGGTCTCGTACACCCCAGGTAGTGTGGTTGCTGACCTTGAGCCAGACATATTGGAGAGTGAAGTCAAATGGGCCTTAGAAAGCACTGCTAATAACAAGGCCAGTGGAAGTGATGATATTCCAGCTGAACTATTTAAAATTTTAAAAGATGATGCTGTTAAGGTGCTACACCCAATATGCCAGCAAGTTTGGAAAACTCAGCAATGGCCAGAGGATTAGAGAAGCTCAGTCTACATCCCAATTCCAAAGAAGGGCAGTGCCAAAGAATGCTCCAACTACCGCACAATTGCGCTCATTTCACACGCTAGCAAGGTTATGCTTAAAATTCTACAAGGCAGGCTTAGGCAGTATGTGGACCGAGAACTCCCAGAAGTGCAAGCTGGATTTCGAAGGGGCAGAGGAACCAGAGACCAAATAGCAAACATGCGCTGGATTATGGAGAAAGCTAGAGAGTTCCAGAAAAACTCTCCAGCCGCCAGCAAACGATTTCTATTCTCATTCTGGGGCAAAATTCTCAACTCGAGGTAACTCTTCCAGGTTAGCGGAGTTTGTAACCTGAAATGTTTGTAACCTGAGGCCGTTCGTAAGTAGAGGTTCTACTGTATACAAAAGTATATCATTTCCTCTTCCAGAAATGCTTAATTGCTAATTCAAGGGACACTGAAGTCCTTGCAGAGATAACAGGGCGGCTTTCCAGATTAGTTACCTGGGAGGAAGACAGTGGGCAGAGTGGCATTGGGCTCGCAAAGATGCCAGCTACTACAGGAATTGCTTTCTTGAGCCTTTTTAGTACTGCGATACTATTTTTAATTTTTTTTAAAGAATGATTTTAAAGTCATGGCAGTGTGTGAGCAAATACTCCTCATCTGCCAAACTTTCAGGAGCAGGACTAAGGGCTAAAATGAACCCCCCCCCCCCAGATCCCCAAAGGTTGATTTCCACCTAAGAAATGGGAAGAAAGCAGTTGCTCATGTTCAGCGCAGGGTTTGTTGGGGTGGAGATTAATGAGCTGACGATGGTATGATTTGTCAGGAATGAATATTATTTGTTCTTATCTGTAAGTGAAGTCACATTTGAAACAATACAGAAGCAGTCAAAGGGAATGTCCTAGGAAGTGTTTTATTCAGTCTCACCCGCAATCATGTGTGCTGAACACACAGAAACACATAGAAAATGTGAAATTACTGGGAGTTACAGTCTCCAAATAACACTCAACAGATGCAAGCAGATTTATGGAATGATTTCCCCACCTCCTTTTAAAAAATTACTTCATGGTACAAAAGATAATTTCAAAGAAAGCAATGGTTACAAGAGTAAACAACAAATAGCTTTTCTTGATGGAATTGCAGACTTTCATCCTGCCATGTGTTAAAGTTTCATTTGATTACTCTAAAAGATTACGACACATTTTCCCATGAGTGCTGGGTGGATTCCTGAAAGGAATATGGATTGTGTTCCCCCAACTTCTTCGTTTTCCCTGGCAAACAAAATTTAAGATACTTAAATCGTGGTGCCCAGAATTGAACATAGTATTCTAGGTGGGGCCTGACCAAGGCAGAATAAAGTGGTCTGATTCTGCTTTCTGCCACACTGGTCTCTGCTCCCGTTTGGTGTTAATAATAATAATAATAATATATTATTTATACCCTGTCATCTCACTGGGTTCCCCCAGCCACTCGGGGCGGCTTCCAACAAAATATTAAAACACAATAGTCCATCAAATATCAAAAGCTTCCCTAAACAGGGCTGCCTTCAGATGTCTTCTAGAAGTCTGATAGTTGTTTTTTTCTTTGACATCTGGTGGGAGGGCATTCCACAGGGCGGGCACCACCACCAAGAAGGCCCTCTGCCTGGTTCCCTGTAACCTCACTTCTTGCAGCGAGGGAATTGCCACAAGGCCCTTGGTGCTGGACCTCAGTGTCCAGGCAGAACGATGGGGGTGGAGATGCTCCTTCAGGTATACTGGACCAATGCTGTTTAGGGCTTTAAAGGTCAGCACCAACACTTTGAATTGTTCTCAGAAATGTCCTGGGAGCCAATGTAGGTCTTTCAAGACTGGTGTTATATGATCTCGGCGGCTGCTCCCAGTCACCAGTCTAGCTGCCGCATTCTGGATTAGTTGTAGTTTCCAGGTCACCTTCAAAGGTAGCCCCACATAGAGCACATTGCAGTAGTTCAAGCGGAAAATAACTAGAGCATGCACCACTCTGGCGAAACAGTCCATCTTGGCTGATAAAAGCGAGCCGGGAAGGGCCGTCTTGTGAGTCATTGACCTGGCATTGTACTGCAGCACCTTCAGGTCATGTGGGTCTCCCTTGCTGATTCCAGTATCCATCCGGTCAAGACCAGACCCGGAGGCAGGGATAGTCCTCAAACAATGACTAAACCTGCCTCCTCGGGAATTACATGGTCTGGTCTTAGTGTAACTCCTCCTCCTACTCGTGATCAGATGTCCCAGTGCATCCCTCCCTGTGGAACCTGCCCCAGCCATTCTGTTGGATGGGACCCACTCCCAGGCAGCCCTGACCCCACCCTTAAAAACAAAATACAAACTATACAAATAAACCCAATAAAACAATAGAAACCAAAAACAATAAAAGTTACAAACATACCAAGATTAAACAAATTCCCAACCCCAACTAAATAGCCATCCTGCCCCCTACGCCAAAAAGAATTTTAAAAGATAAAAGAGCAATTTTAAATACATTTTAAGAAAGAAGTCTTTGTGCTGTTCTGGGTTCTCCTGGGCAGCAACAGCAGCAGCGACAGATGTCCTCAAGAGGCCTGTCAGGTCCCATCCTGGACCAGATGGAGAGAGGCAGGGACGGGATCTGCAGGCACTCACAGCAGGGGTTGCCTGCAAATGGGGTGAGCAGTTCCTTCATCCAAGTCATTTATAAAGACGTTGAACAACAACGGGCCCAGGACAGAACTCTGCAGCATCCCTCTTGTCACTTTCCCCCAGGATGCGGAGGAACCATGAAGGAGTCCTCTTTGGGTTCGGTCAGTCAAGTCCACCTGACAGTTATCTCATTCAGCCCACATTTTACCAGCTTCCTCACATAAAACTTTGTCAAAAGCCTTCCTGAAATCAAGATGCACTATTTCCACAGCAGTCCCCTGATCAACGAAGTTTTAAACTCCATCCAAAAAAGGGGAGGAGAGATTTCTCTAGCTTCACTTGTTTTTCACAAAGTCATGCTTTCATCCTGTATGTTTATGTTTTGAAATCTTCAGACTAAGGGCACATAAATTTTAAAAATGATAATAAATAAGGATATTGATAAGCTGGAACATGTGCAATGGAAGGAGATTTAGGTATTTAATTTGTATACCACCTGACCCAGTGGTGCCGACTTGAAAAAAATATTGGTGGGGGACCAGGTAAAACCCACCTTGCACCATCAATCACATGATGCATGCACCCTATTGGAATGGCAATGCCTATCAACTGGGGGGGGGTTGAACCCTCTAATATTTTATTGGGGCAGCAAAGACCCCTCGGCCCCTAAGAGTTCTATTCCCTACACCCTCAGGTCTCAGTGATGGTTACAACATGAAAAGGCAATATAAAAACACAAAATACACATCTGTAACCCCTTCCCCACCACATTTTTATTTTTTATTTTTTAAATAATTTTTATTAAATTTTACAATAATTCGCATACATAAATCTATCCACAATTATCCCATCATAATTCTCTTAGCAACACAAAAAAGAAAAAAGATATTAAAAATAAAAATAAAGACAAACATTATAATAAAAAAAGAAAAATACAGTAATTCATCACATTTTAAAAGAGGACTTCCTTGAGTCCCTCTTCTAGCGGCTCACTGCAAATCATTTTTGGCAAATTCTAAATCTTAATTTCCTTAACCTAATTACGTCTTCTATTTCTTAATCTATATCTCATTATATCATTCCACACCTAATTCAAAATAAATTTCACTTATTTTTCAAACCTGCAACTTCACAATTACTTATAATTCTCTTCCTACTTCAATTCTACAATGCTTTTTAAAACAAATTCTAAACTTCTTCCATTCCTCTTCCACCGTCTCTTCTCCCTGGTCACGTAGTCTCCCGGTCAGCTCGGCAAGCTCCATATAGTCCAACATCTTCATTTGCCATTCTTCCACCGTTGGTATCTTCTGTGTTTTCCAGTTCTTTGCCATCAATATTCTAGCTGCAGCTGTGGCATACAAAAATAGATTGACATATTTCTTAGGAATTTCTTTACCTATTATGCCCTGTAGAAAGGATTCTGGTTTCTTAATAAAAGTGTTCTTCAACACTTTTTTCAACTCATTATAAATCTTTTCCCAGAATTCCTTAACTAATGGCCAGGTCCACCACATATGATAAAATGTCCCTTCCTCCTTCTTACATTTCCAGCATTTGCTGTCTTGGTTATCCCCACCACATTTTTAAAAGGGCATCAGATTTCAATGCGCCAAAGACCTGGTTTAAAAGATGTGTATTTGCGTGACGTCTAAACCTATACTAAAGGGTTTTTCCGAACTACGTATGAATTCTCTGATGCCTACTGAGATGGGAGCTCTGACTGAAGCTCTTTCCACATTCCACGCACTGATAGGGTTTCTCTCCTGTATGAATTCTCCGATGGGAAGTGAGATAGGAGCTGGTACTGAAGCTCTTTCCACATTCCACACACTGATAGGGTTTCTCCCCTGTGTGAATTCTTTGATGGGAAGTGAGATTGCCCTCCTGAATGAAGCTCTTTCCACATTCCAGGCACTTATAGGGTTTCTCCCCTGTGTGAAATCTTTGATGGGAAGTGAGATGGGAGCTCGTACTAAAGCTCTTCCCACATTCCATGCACTGATAGGGTTTCTCCCCTGTATGAATTCTATTATGCTTAGTGAGATGGGAGCTTGTACTGAAGCTCTTTCCACATTCCACACACTGATAAGGTTTCTCTCCTGTATGAATTCTCTGATGCTTAGTAAGATCGGAGCTCGTATTGAAGTTCTTTCCACATTCCACACATTGATACGGTTTCTCTCCTGTATGAATTCTTTGATGGGAAGTGAGATGGGAGCTGTGACTGAAGCTCTTTCCACATTCCACACACTGATATGGTTTCTCTCCTGTATGAATTCTTTGATGGGAAGTGAGATCAGAACTCTGACTGAAGCTCTTTCCACATTCCTCACACGGATATGGTTTCTCCCCTGTATGAATTCTTTGATGGGAAGTGAGATGAGAGCACTTCCTGAAGCTCTTTCCACATTCCATGCACTCATAGGGTTTCTCCCCTGTATGAATTCTTTTATGGGACGTGAGAGAGGAGCTCGTACTGAAGCTCTTTCCACATTCCACACAATGATAGGGTTTCTCCCCTGTATGAATTCTTTGATGGAAAATGAGAGAGTTGCTCTGACTGAAGCTCTTTCCACATTCCATGCACTCATAGGGTTTCTCCCCTGCATGAATTCTTTGATGCTTAGTGAGATTGGAGCTAGTACTGAAGCTCTTTCCACATTCCACACACTGATAGGGTTTCTCTCCTGTATGAATTCTCCGGTGCTTAGTGAGATGGGAGCTCTGACTGAAGCTCTTTCCACATTCCATGCACTGATACGGTTTCTCCCCTGTATGAATTCTTTGATGGGAAGTGAGAGAGAAGCTGTTACTGAAGCTCTTTCTACATTCAAAGCACTGATAGGGTTTCTCCCCTGTATGAATTTTCTGATGAGAAGTGAGATGATAGCTCTGACTGAAGCTCTTTCCACATTCCATGCACTGATAGGGTTTCTTTCCAACGAGCATTCTTTGTTGGGAAATGGAATGGGAGCTCTGACTGCAGCTCTCTCCACATTCCCCGCTCTCATAGGGTTTGTCTCCTGTATGAATTCCTTGATGGGAAGTGAGATGGGAGCTCTGGCTGAAGCTCTTTCCACATTCAAAGCACTGAAAGGGTTTCACCCCTGTATGAATTCTCTGATGCTTAGTGAGAATGTCGCTGTGACTGAATCTCTTTCCACATTCCACACACTGATAGGGTTTCTCCCCTGTATGAATTCTTTTATGCTTAGTGAGATTGGAGCTCGTACTGAAGCTCTTTCCACATTCCACACACTGATATGGTTTCTCCCCTGTATGAATTCTCTGGTGCTCAGTGAGATGGGAGCTCTGACTGAAGTTCTTTCCACATTCAACACACTGATAGGGTTTCTCCCCTGCATGAATTCTCTGATGGGAATTGAGATCGCAGCTCTTCCTGAAGCTCTTTCCACATTCCACACACTGATAGGGTTTCTTTCCAATGAGAATTCTTTGTTGGGAAGTGGAACGTGAGCTCTGACTGCAGCTCTCTCCACACTCCAAATTTTCACGTGGCTTCTCCTCTCTGGGGATTTTGCCATGGTCACCCTTGTTCTCGATTTCCATTTCATCAAAATCTGCAACGGAGACAAAGAGGGATTTGAGCCTCAGGGACAAATGCAGAAGAACTGAAGGGAGTTGGGTGTGTGTTCATTACCTTTTTTGTTTGTCATTAACCAACATATTTATTATTACATTCTTATGGGTTGTTGAATGTTGCTTAGTTTGATATACGGTAGTGGTCTAAATTGTGCAAGGCTTTTGGGGAAAAAGTATATTTCAGAGGTTTGATGGCTAATAGCACCACTTCTTTTGGAGTAATATCGTATTATTATGTATCAATTGAAAGATAATTTAATCAAGAATGTAATTACCTGTATTCTATCAAAAGCTGTAGCCAAATAACTAGAAAAAGGAAGCACAACTTGCTTAGGTTGACTTTTGTCAGATTGTTATGTGATTGCTATCAAGTTGGTTGGTTGGTTTTTTTTGTCTTCTTTTGTTTCATGAGTTTGAAAAAAATAAAAAAATGACAGAAAAAGATGTGAGGAGAAGAATCGAAGAAGATTTACACCCTACTTGCATTACACTTGAAACACCCAGTTAGTGTGATGATCTGGGGTTGTATGACAGCAAAAGGTGTGGGTAGCAAAGTTGGCACCTGGGTTTATTGCAGGCTCTGGTACCAGTGTCCATGTTAAGTCTGGTGGTGGCATTATTGTGGGTGAGGAGTTGTTTAAGATTGGGTGGCTGTCTGTAGGCAATGAAAGGTCTTTATGCTGCCACATACACCCGGACAACACCATCACTGGCCCCAACAACATCCAACATACCATCTCAGGACTATTTAATTGCTCATCTTCTAACATTGTGTATGCCATCAAATGCCAACAGTGCCCTTCAGCTCTCTATATTGGACAAACAGGCCAAACCCTACGCCAAAGGATAAATGGACATCAATCTGACATCAGGAATCACAAGACAGAGAAACCAGGAGGAGAACACTTCGATCTCCCAGGACATTCTATACAAGATCTCAAAGCAGCTGTTTTATTACAGAAAAATTTCAGGAACAGACTGGAAAGAGAAGTTGCTGAATTGCAACTCATTACCAAGCTTAAAACCATGGAGAGACCTGGTCTGAATAAGGACACTGGATTCTTATCTCATTATACATGATCAAGCTTTCTTTAGCACCTCAGCTTTTTCCTGCAAGACCAATTGCAGTCATTAACAGTCATCAACAGGTTTACCACTCCTATCAGCCAATCACCCATTCCCACCCCCCTTCTGAGTAATACCCCATCCCACCCTCTGACTATACATAGGGTCTGGTAACTTCTGTTTCAGTGTATCTGAAGAAATGTGCATGCACACGAAAGCTCATACCTATGACAAACTTAGTTGGTCTCTAAGGTGCTACTGGAAGGATTTTTTTATTTTGTTTTGACTGCGTCAGACCAACACAGCTACCTACCTGTAACGAGAAATAAACTCTTTCTCTAGACTCAACCCTCGGTGTCGTTTTAGACTTTTTTTCTCCCTGCCCGGGCGCAAAGCAAAGAACCCAGCTGAAGCCAATAAGGCAACAATAATATAACTCAAGAGTCGTTAGATATGCAAGCAGAAACGGTGCTGCTTTTTATTTTTATTTTTCGCTCCTCCTCCTGGTCTATTTGTGTGGCAACCCTCCGTTTAATGCTCTTCCCACTAAGAAAGGAGCAGAGTCTCCATTTAAATGCCACCCACACACCCTACAAAATCTGCAAATGCCGACGCCACCCTGCCTTCTTCTCCCACACATCTGTCACTCCGCACATGGCTGCAGCTCCGTTGAGAACCGGAGATGTCGCGAGCAGCCTCACTTGCTCAGGACTGCCTGTGACCTCACCATCTGTCTCAACCAATAGCAGGTGGGGCCGTTGCATTTGAATGGAGAGATTAGGAGGCGCCACAGGAGGACGGGCTGTTGGTCGATCTCCTGAGGACAGGCGAGTCCCTGGACAGGGATCCTTCCTCCCCACCCTCCGCTCAGCTGTCTATTCCGCTATTCCATCACTGCAGCATCAAGGACCCCCTTCTCTGCTTCTGGGTGTTGCTGCCGCAGCCGGCACTAAGCAAGAGAAGGCCGTGCCAAGCAGGCAAAAGATGTCACTGTCGCTCCCTGGCTCCAACACATCTGCTTCTGCTGGGCTGAGCGAGGGAAGGCCGTGTCGACAAAACAGAAGTGCACCCCCGAATGGAGTACGTTCGCTTTCCAAAAAAATTACGCAAACCAGAACACTCATTCCAGTTTTGAAGTGTACGTAACCCCAAAAGATCGTTAACTAGGCTGTTCGGAACCCCAGGTACCACTGTAAAGCTCAATTAATAGAGGCAATAATTGCATCTTGGTATCACATTATTACAGCTGCAGAACTAAAAAGAAAAAAAATGGTTCACTCCATGAGAAGGCGTTGTAAGGCCGTAATTAAAGCTAAAGGTTACCAAACTAAGTATTAATTGACATGGTGAGAATTTCTGTATATCTCCTTTTTTCTATGTGTTTCACATTTTTTCTTCATGACCTCTGTTCTAATAAATACTCCTTCATTAAAGTTATTGCATTACATTCTTCATTAAATTTTCATTCCATTGCTATATAATTTCTTGATATTATTCCCCCCAACAAATGGTGCTATGAGCCATCATACCTCAGAAATACACTTTCCTGAAAAGGTTTCCACAATTTTGGCCACTACTGTATGTTGTTCATTTTAAAGTTAATGTACTTATCATACGGGATCAGATTTTTATTATTAATGTTTCATGTTTATATATGGGCAGGGAATGAATAAAAATTATTACGATTACTATTCTTATCACTGCTACCACTACCTAAGATTCAATAAGCCTGGCTCTTCTCTGGGATGGATGTTGTTTGGCCCAGTCATGGCCTCCCCTCCATCTCCAAGGTCAGGCATCTATTTGGTCAACCCAAGATTGACAGCAGCAAAAACAAAAACAGAAAACCTGACAGAAGCTACTTCTCTTTCCTAACAACTCTGAGGCTGACATTTAAGATGCCTGGGCAGTTCAGAACAGCCCAACCGTGGTATGAAGAGGAAGTACTGGAGGAAGATGGTTCACAGAAAAGACTGTAATTTACTTTTTATTGTGGGGGTGTTAGGTTCCCAGGTGTTATAGGGGGCGCTGTTGAGCTCTGTGAAAATATATGAGGTTTGTCACATAGAGGTATTTTTTTGAATTTCCAGGCAGATAAGACAATCCCACAGGGAGCCTTACCAAGAGAGGCCACGATCCCACAATTCTCCTCCATGACGTCCTTATGCAGAGCTCTCTGGTCAGGATCCAGCAACGCCCACTCCTCGTCCGTGAAACAAACAGCGACATCTTCAAAGCACACTGGACCCTGAAAGAAAAAGGGAAATGTCCTCCTCTGAGACAGCAGAAATATGATCTGCTACACAATGCTCTGTTCTTTCCTTCCTCTTAATTGCTGTCTTGTTTCAATAGCATTGCTTTGCTGCACATTTTTATTATGAATGCCTATTTTGATGTTTTTTTAAAAAATAATTTTTTATTGATTTCTTAAAATAACACAGAGAAAAAAGAAAGGAAAACAAAAGAAAAAGAAAACAGAGACATATCATACATATCCATCCACCTTCCCTCCCCCCCAAAGGTCCCCTTCTGCCACAAGAGAGTCCCCTGGACGGTGAGAGTCGAAGGCGGTCCATTTTATAGATGGGTTTGTCCTCGCCTCCCCCCCTTGCCCCTAAAGCCTCCCCCTGCCACCAAGAGGCCCCAGTATAACAAGGCGGGATAGGGGTTGGCAACCCCCCATCTATTTATTTATAATCCCATTGAATAAAATTTTAAAAAAATGAAAAAAGAAGAACAAACAAAAATAAAAAAACAAAGAAAAAGAAAAACCTAGAAAAAGAATAAAAATTAAAATATCCATTTCCAAATTCTTAATTCATCAAACCTAATTCTGGTGGCTTCCTCAGATCCCTTCTTCTCAGTTTTCATGATTTCCTAGTAACAATTATAACGGATTTCTTACTCATAAATTCCATTCTTATTCTAAAGAAAATAACCCAACATTCCTCCTTCTTCATACCCCCTCCCCAAAGGCCCCCTCCTGCCACTAGGTAGACCTATGAGAGGTGACAATCCAAAGGAGTTCTTTTTTACAGTTGAGTTTCCCTCCGCTCCGCTCACTCTCCCCTCCCCCAGAGCCCCCCCCCCTGCCACCAGCGGCTCCAGGCTAATAGGGAGAGAAATAGGCAGATACCCACCCAACTGCCTATCTAAACATACTGTTTCAATTTACACTAATCAAAAAAAAATTCCCCCAGCCCTTTCCTACCTCCCCCCCAAGAAATATCAGATAATTATTCACATTTCTAACCTCTTCACCCCGGATTCTTTCCCCTAATCGGATCAGCATTTCCATTATCAAGCCAAGATTTCGCAACCATTTTTCGACTATCCTAAAAACAATTTTACCAATTTTTGCAACCCACGCCATATCTATCCCATTTTACAATCCCAGTCTTTGTCTTCCCCTCCCTCTGCTTTCCCAACATCCCAATACCCTCTCCTTGCTCAGTTGCATTTTCCCAAGCCTCCCCATTCCCTTCAAAAGTCATTGCCCATAATTGGTGATGCTGTCCCACTGTCATTAATTTCTCCATTATTTTTTTAGAGTTCTTATCTTCATATTGGACCTTTTCTTCTTCCTTTACCTTAATTTGTTGTGCATCGTTCACTATGATTAATTTCTCAATTATTTTTTTTAGAATTCTTCTCTTCATGTTGGACCTTTTCTTCTTCCTTTATCTTGATTTGTTGTGCATCCACCAAGTCTTGGTTTCTAAGATCCCTTTCATTTGCCAAAATATCATTTAAGTCCTGTCCATGTTCCACAAAGCTGGTTAACAGAGAGCTAAATTGTTGCTGTCCCTTTAAGAGATCTTGCAGTATTTCCAAATAACCCAACACAGTCTGTTGGAAGGCAGATGCTCCGGATGTTGACATTTTTTCACAGTCACAAGCAGAATGGAGATTAGAAGACAAAGACAATAGAATTTCCGTCTTCGCAAACAGTAGCATCCATCTTGGCAATCCCTTTTCATAGTCCAAACAATTCAATTTTTCAGATTTCCCACTAATATCACTCTCCAATTTTTCACCACATTTATTTTTTGACAGCTGTCAAACTTCTTTCACGTTATTTCTTTGCTGGGCCTCGTGGGGTGCCGGCCCCAGGGCTGATAAGAGGTTTCCCCCAGAAATTTATTTAGGGTTTCCAGACACAGTCAGTTACTTATCGGCTTTGGAGCATTTTACCACTTCTTAGCTCCACCGTAGGAAGAGATCGACTCCCGTTTTTTTGAACCTCTTCCTATGTTTCCGATTCTAAATCTTAATCCCAATTGGAGATTTCACTTACTTAGTCTGAATTTTTCTTTTGGTAAGGAAAATCCGCCGCTTGCTGGTTGAAGACTCGGGGCTTCGCTTCTAGGAGGTGACGATGTTGCCCAAAATGGCTCCCGCGACTCCACTCCGCTGGCTCTCGGTCGCTCTACTGAGCTCCCGGGCAGCGGAGGAATCGCGTCCGGAGCTCCGCCGGGCTGCTAAGCCACCGGAACGCTCTTTCCGGTGTTCTTATGGGGAGTCCGCGCGCCCCACGGACTTCCCCCCCTCCGCGATGGGTCTCTGCGTCTCTGCGTCCTCTTGCCAACGCGGCAAACCGGAAGCCTCGCCTATTTTGATGTTTTAATTGAATTATTTTAATCAGCTTTAAATTATGGTTGTTTCTTTTGTGCAAATAGGTGGTACTCCTCCTTGTGGTTTTCAAGTCATTCTCCCTACGCAAGCATTCCAGTTTCCTTGATGTAAGGATCCACTTTCTCCTCTCCTCGTGAGCTGTTCTGGGGAGTTCCCTCCCAGTGCCCTAGAGCCAAATTCAAGGGGTTCATGGGGGCATGGAGAGGGGAAGGAATGGGGGGCAGGCCCCATTTTGCAGCAGACGGGGCTGGTTAGGTGAATCCTGGACACTATTTGTAATCGTCTGTCCACTGCTTAGCCTATTTTAGCATTCAATGATGAATATAGATAGTAAATAAGCCTAGTTTGAATGGCCACCTGCCTTGGATGATCTAGCTGAGATTCCCACAATGCAGGGGGTTCAACTTGATGACCCTTGGGGTCCCTTTCAAATCTAGGATTCCATGAAAACTGCAACTACAGATGAATCCTACTGGTGACATTCAGAAGGCTGGTGTCACAGAGTCATCTGGGCAGGAAATCCCACAGTTCACTGCTGGAGTTTACTCTTAGCAAGAAGACAATATTCACAGACTTGGCTGTGTTTAAGGCCTCATGACCCCTTCATGGATCAATGCCTTGTCGTGGCGAAGGGGCTTGAATAACTCAGAGAAGCTATGAGCTATGCCATGCAGGGCCACCCAAGATGGACAGGTCATAGTGGAGAGTTTTGACTAAACATGATCCACCTGGAGAAGGAACTGGCAAGCCACTCCAGTATCCCTGCCAAGAAAACTCCATGGACAAAGACAACAGGCATATAAAAGTTATGACGCTGGAAGATGAGCCCCTCAGGTCGTAAGGCGTCCAACATGCTACTGAGGAAGAGCGGAGGACAAGTACAAGTAGATTCAGAGCTGATGAAGCGGCTGGGCCAAAGCTGAAAGGACGCTCAGTTGCGGATATGCCTGCAAGCGAAAGGAAAGTCCGATGCTGTAAAGAAAAATATTGCATAGGAACCTGGAATGTAAGAACCATGAATGGAGGTAAGCTGGATGTGGTGAAAAATGAGATGACAAGAATAAATATCGACATCCTGGGCATCAGTGAACTAAAGTGGAAGGGAATGGGCGAATTCAGTTCGGGTGACTATCATATCTACTACTGTGGGCAAGAATCCCGTAGTAGAAATGGAGTGGCCCTCATAGTCAACAAAAGAGTGGCAAAAGCTGTAATGGGATGCAATCTCAAAAATGACAGAATGATCTCGATACGAATCCAAGGCAGACCTTTTAACATCACAGTAATCCAAGTTTATGCACCAACTACCGGAGCTGAAGAAAGTGAAATTGACCAATTCTATGAAGACCTACAACACCTTCTAGAAATGACACCAGAGAAGGACATTCTTCTCATTACAGGGGATTGGAATGCTAAAGTAGGGAATCAAGAGATAAAAGGAACAACTGGCAAGTTTGGCCTGGGAGTTCAAAATGAAGCAGGGCAAAGGCTAATAGAGTTCTGTCAAGAGAACAAGCTGGTCATCACAAACACTCTCTTCCAACAACACAAGAGACGACTCTACACATGGATATCACCAAATGGGCAGCATCGAAATCAGATTGATTATATTCTCTGCAGCCAAAGATGGAGAAGCTCTATACAGTCAGCAAAAACAAGACCTGGAGCTGACTGTAACTCAGATCATCAGCTTCTTATAGCAAAATTCCAGCTTAAACTGAAGAAAGTAGAAAAAACCACTGGGCCAGTAAGATACAATCTAAATCAAATCCCTTATGAATACACAGTGGAAGTGAGGAACAGGTTTAAGGATTTAGATTTGGTGGACAGAGTGCCTGAAGAACTATGGATGGAGGCTCGTAACATTATACAGGAGGCAGCAATGAAAACCATCCCAAGGAAAAGGAAATGCAAGAAAGCAAAATGGCTGTCCAACGAGGCCTTACAAATAGCGGAGGAGAGGAGGCAAGCAAAATGCAAGGGAGAAAGGGAAAGATACAGGAAACTGAATGCAGATTTCCAAAAAACAGCAAGGAGAGACAAGAGGGTCTTCTTAAATGAGCAATGCAAAGAAACAGAGGAAAACAATAGAATGGGGAAAACCAGAGATCTGTTCAAGAAAATTGGAGACATGAAAGGAACATTTCGTACAAAGATTACCATAATCAAGGACAAAAGTGGTAAGGACCTAACAGAAGCAGAAGACATCAAGAAGAGGTGGCAAGAATACACAGAGGAATTATACCAGAAAGATATGGAGGTCTCGTACACCCCAGGTAGTGTGGTTGCTGACCTTGAGCCAGACATCTTGGAGAGTGAAGTCAAATGGGCCTTAGAAAGCACTGCTAATAACAAGGCCAGTGGAAGTGATGATATTCCAGCTGAACTATTTAAAATTTTAAAAGATGATGCTGTTAAGGTGCTACACCCAATATGCCAGCAAGTTTGGAAAACTCAGCAATGGCCAGAGGATTGGAGAAGATCAGTCTACATCCCAATTCCAAAGAAGGGCAGTGCCAAAGAATGCTCCAACTACCGCACAATTGCGCTCATTTCACACGCTAGCAAGGTTATGCTTAAAATTCTACAAGGCAGGCTTAGGCAGTATGTGGACCGAGAACTCCCAGAAGTGCAAGCTGGATTTCGAAAGGGCAGAGGAACCAGAGACCAAATAGCAAACATGCGCTGGATTATGGAGAAAGCTAGAGAGTTCCAGAAAAACGTCTACTTCTGCTTCATTGACTAGGCAAAAGCCTTTGACTGTGTCGACCACAGCAAACTATGGCAAGTTCTTAAAGAAATGGGAGTGCCTGATCACCTCATCTGTCTCCTGAGAAATCTCTATGTGGGACAAGAAGCTACAGTTAGAACTGGATATGGAACAACTGAGTGGTTCAAAATTGGGAAAGGAGTACGACAAGGTTGTATATTGTCTCCCTGCTTATTTAACTTATATGCAGAATTCATCATGCGAAAGGCTGGACTAGATGAATCCCAAGCCGGAATTAAGATTGCCGGAAGAAATATCAACAACCTCAGATATGCAGATGACACAACCTTGATGGCAGAAAGCGAGGAGGAATTAAAGAACCTTTTAATGAGGGTGAAAGAGGAGAGCGCAAAATATGGTCTGAAGCTCAACATCAAAAAAACCAAGATCATGGCCACTGGTCCCATCACCTCCTGGCAAATAGAAGGGGAAGAAATGGAGGCAGTGAGAGATATTACTTTCTTGGGCTCCTTGATCACTGCAGATGGTGACAATAGTCACGAAATTAAAAGACGCCTGCTTCTTGGGAGAAAAGCAATGACAAACCTAGACAGCATCTTAAAAAGCAGAGACATCACCTTGCCGACAAAGGTCCGTATAGTTAAAGCTATGGTTTTCCCAGTAGTGATGTATGGAAGTGAGAGCTGGACCATAAAGAAGGCTGATCGCCGAAGAATTGATGCTTTTGAATTATGGTGCTGGAGGGGACTCTTGAGAGTCCCATGGACTGCAAGAAGATCAAACCTATCCATTCTTAAGGAAATCAGCCCTGAGTGCTCCCTGGAAGGACAGATCCTGAAGCTGAGGCTCCAATACTTTGGCCACCTCATGAGAAGAGAAGAATCCTTGGAAAAGACCTTGATGTTGGGAAAGATTGAGGGCACTAGGAGAAGGGGACGTCAGAGGACAAGATGGTTGGACAGTGTTCTCGAAGCTACGAACATGAGTTTGACCAAACTGCGGGAGGCAGTGCAAGACAGGAGTGCCTGGCGTGCTCTGGTCCATGGGGTCACGAAGAGTCGGACACGACTAAACGACTAAACAACAACAACAACAACATGGCCTCATGAGAACAGCATCTCATTCCCTGAGGGTCTGTCAGTTTGCATTGTCAATCAATTAATGGACTACGGTAGTTGTCTAGGTGGAAGTTTCTTTAGTGTGGAGGGATATGAAAAGTGAGATTATATAGTGCAAAGTTTGTTGAGAGTGAAGGTCTCTGGCTCCCCACAGCTTTCCAAGTCCCCTCCTCTCTGGGGTTTCTGGCAAGGGATCGAATAGTGCAGCCTGCCTTTGCTCCTCCATTGTCAGGCGTCTCCTGGCTCTGAGAGACAAGCAGGGAGGGTGGCTTCTGGCAGAAGGAGAAGGAGCCTCTGATTCTGGGCTGCATTCTGCCACACAGTCTCCCAGCTCACTAAGCCCTGTTACCCCTTCAGCTTCTGACACCTCCTCTTCCCAGGCTTCTCCCTCTTCTCCCTCTTCTCGCTCATCCTTCTTCCACCTCCACTCCTTGGGCTCTGAGCCATCTTCCCTTCCCGGTTCCCCGGCTGCTTCCACCCACCATTCCTCTGTGCCCAACCAGTCCATGACATTCCTCCATCCCTCGGCCTCTGTCCCCACAAGGCAGCTTCCCCTGACCTGATCTGGTTCCACAGCCACTGATTCCCTTCTGCTCCCATGAAAAGGTGAATAAGGAGGTCTTGCCAGCATCATTCTGTCACCTGCAAGAGAAATAAAAGGTAAGCAGGATGCCAGGAGTGCCTGCTTCTCTCACAGGTGAATCAGGGCATCTCTAACCACAGATGGGCCTTTGAGAAAGCCTGACCTGCTGAGAGCATTTGGAGGTTTGTGCCCATTTCATATGTTAGTTTGCAGAAATACATCTCCCCTCCTCTGGACCCTTGTTCCCAACAGTCCCCCCCAAAAAAAACAATATGAAAAGAACCCTCAGATGAGTTGGAAAAGCAACAGAATGAGACCAAACGGAGAAAAACAACCTTCCTCCTTACCCAGCTGCCTCTGTCTTGTGTCCAACGGAGGCCTCTCTGCCTCACAGGAATCCAGGTCCATTTCTGCAAAATGATCATTTTCCTGAAAGAGCAGCAAGGATTAAAAAGAGAGAATGAATGGCGAGAAATATTAGAAAGAGAATTACAAATACAAAAAGTTTAAGGGTGTTAGATCTCATTCCATGGATGACTTCCCAGAAAAAGGATGGGTCATAAGTAGAGCATTATGGGATGTTCACTGTCCTGTTTGGAGCCCCTTGGGAGTATCCAGAGGAAAGTCTCTCTCACCTGCTTTCTCTCCTCTGCCTGACTCAGGAGGAAACCTTCGGCCAGGGCCACCGCCTGGGAACTGGTCTCCGCTCCGCATTCCCTCACCCAGCTCTCCATCTCCGGGGGAAGGACAGCCAGGAACTGCTCCAAGATCACCAGGTCCAGCATCTCAGCTTTCGTGTGCCTTTCTGGCTTCAGCCATTGACGACAGAGGTGGTAGAGTCGGCTGCAAACCTCTCGGGGTCCTTTGGCCTCCTGGCAGCAGAACCGCCTCAACTGCTGGCTCTGCACCTCTGAGCGGAGGGTGTCCTCCTCACCCAGGATCTTCTGCACTGGGTTTTCCCATAACCCCCCACTGGTTCCAGTTTGGATGCCATGGCCTCTTCCTGCTCCAGGGCCAGCTGAGTCTCGGTCATCCATCTGTGGTCTCAGGAAGCCTCTGCGAGATCAGAAGGAACCCTTTGGTCTTCTGCCAAGTTTTGTCTGTCTTAATGAGAAGCTCTAGCAAATCCTAGGAAGCAAATACATTGTTTTGTTAGAAAATTTGTAGGTCAGGAGAGGAAAAAGGTTCCCTTAGCAAGCATGGATGAGTCTTGCTACAAACCAGGACTGGACGGCACAACAGCCCAAACCATGAGATCTTCTGAAGGAGAAGGGGGGGGGGAGCAGGAGAGGAAGAGGAAAGCAGCCTCTAGCCCTCTGAGAAGGAAGATTGCAATGCAAAATGTGGAGGCAACGGAAGGGATTTATTTGAGGTGAATCAGCCTAGTTTCTCCTCCTTTCCAGTCAATGCATGAAGTCAGAACTGACTGATAAGGGAGTCATTTGTATCTTGTGAAAGGATGCTTGGCTCTAGTGGGGGTCATCACCCGGGGGTCCTCAGGTGTTGCTCTCCCCCACCCCCACATCAGGGCACATTTCTCCCCTGCTTCTGTCTCCTTTTCTTGCACTTGGACTCTCTGCCACTCTCAAGACAGACTCCTGGGGTAGGGTCCCTTTTTCTTTGCTCTGAGGGCCAGGTATGTATCTGGCTAACCCTCTGAGGGCCACGTGGGCAGAGCCAAACCCTTGAAATATAGGCAGGCAATTTATTGTTATTATTCTGTTCCAGATGGGTCCACGGAGTACTTAAACTGAAAGTACTCAAACCAAAGTGTACTTAAACCGAGGCATGACTGTACTTGCATTGCAATTCTTCCACCATATCTTAACCTATATTTTTAGTAAACATTTTCATCTTGGCCTTATTAAGTTTAAGACCGGCTAGTTGCCCAAATTCTGATTTCTATTCTTGCACTTGGACTCTCTGCTGCTCTCAAGACTGACTCCTTGGGTGGGCTCCTTATTTCTTTGCTCTGAGGGCCAGGTATGTATCTGGCTAACCCCCTGAGGGCCAAGTGGGCAGAGCCAAACCCTTGAAATATAGGCAGGAAATTTATTGTTATTATTCTATTAGATTCTAGTGGGGGGCCTCACCCAGGGGTCCTCAGGAGGTACTCCCCACCCCCACCCCACTCCTGCTTCTGTCTCCTTTTCTTGCACTTGGACTCCTGGGGTGGGGTTCCTGTTTCTTAGGTCTGAGGGCCAGGTATGTATCTGACCAACCCCCTGAGGGCCAAGTGGACGGGGCCAAAGACATCTCCCTTGGAATTTAGGCAGGTAATTTAATATTATTATTCTGTTAGACAGCTTAACACACACACACAGCCATTGATGCCAAGGTCCCTGGAGGCTCAGTGAGTAGCAGTGCCCATTTCCAGCTGGTTTTCCAGCAATAATCCCTTTGGGACAGAGAGGATGTGGTCCTGGGATGCCATGCTCTGGGTGCGAGGGGATTGCTGCAGTGGCCTCCGTGTGGAGCTGCCCTTGGAGACGAATGGGAAACTGGTCCGCAATGTAGCAGCCAGACTATGGGCTGGGATCCCTCTCTTTATTCCTGGCCTTTCTCTCCCACCTTTTTTTTGGGGGGGGGGCTAGGCTAGTCCCCCTCCTCCTCCAGCTTTGGAAAACCATTTGCACATGTTCCCTCTGTTGTGCAATGACGCTGAGCGACGTCACACAGAGTTAAAGTCCTAGGGACTCCTTTGTTTGAAGAAGGGAGATTTCGGGGGAGTTTGGGATCCTCTGATCTCCAGGAAGGAGAGCCTTGCAGACCTCGCCCCCCCCCCGGCAGGACCCTCTCCTCCCTGACTTGGCTTTGTCTCCCCCCCCCCAGACACCCCCTGCTGCAGCCCCCCTGGGACCCCTCCCGTCTCCCCACTGCAACCTCTGGGGAGAGAGGGGGGGGGAGACTCACCCGACCATCCCAGGAGTGAAGGGACAGCGATGCAGCCCTTGCAGGAGAGACACCAAAGCAGGAAAGGAGGACTGGGGAGGGAGGGGCTTTGGCTTTGGAGGACCTGGGAATCCCCCTTGCTTCCTGTCCTCTCTAGGAAGGCAGCTCGCTTCCCTTTAACCCTTGCAAAGCCGAGTCCACCCAGCTCAGCCCTCTCTCGCTTGGCTGAAGCTCAGATTTTTATTATTTTTTATGGATTTAATGCCCATATATCCTTTTGAGGGTGAGGCTCTTGGTTGGACTCTGAACATCTCTCTCCTTTGGCCAGAAACTGGAGGAACAGCTTGCAGGGGAAAGGGCTTTGCAGGAGGCAAGGAACCCCCTCCTCGAATTCAGGAGTGGAGAGATAGGAGGGGATCATCCCGGGGTCATCTAGAGGAGGAGGAGGAGGCCAGAGGGAGGCTTTGTATAACCTTCCGAGGGTGAGAGCGATTCAATAGTGGAGTGCCCTCCCCTGGGGGGGGGGTGGCGGCATCTCCTTCGCCTGAGGTTTTTAAGCAGGGGTTGGAAGGCCGTCTGTTGGGGAGTCTGCAGCTGCAATTTCTGCATGGCATGGGGTTGGACTAGATGGTCCCTGGAGGCCCCTTCCAACTGTACAATTCTGTGGTTCTGCCTACACACAAACACACACAAGGCAGGATAGAAGTAAGTTAAGCAGAAGCTCTCCAGGGTTGCCTCCGATGGGCTGACCCAAGCGGTTCTCCTGCAGCTGATCCTGATGGAGTTTGTTTTATTCTTTCGGCTGCCCTCTGCATCTTCTGGAGCTTTCCATTGATTTGTTTTCTTTTGCATTTCTTGTCCTTTTGCCAGTCCTGGAGCAAATTGCTGAGGCCATCAAGGTAGCAGCAAAACAATATTGTTCTCATGCAAAGCCCTGTTCCCCTCCAGGATTCATTGCTGGCCACAATGACATGTGTTGAAACGGTTCCTCCTTTTAGCTACTCCGCACAGGAGCCAAGTTTAATTAGTAAACCAGGCCTGAGAGGTCAGCCCTGGGCAGAATGTTGATGGGCCCATCAATCAGACTCTATGTGACGTCTCTTGACTTGCTGGCTCTCTCTTGGGTTCTGTCTTGGGCCCAGTCTTATTCAACATCTTTATCAATGACTTGGATGATGGGCTTGAGGGCATCCTGAGCAAGTTTGCAGACGACACCAAATTGGGAGGGGTGGCTAATACCCGAGAGGACTGGATCACACTTCAAAATGACCTTAACAGATTAGACAACTGGGCCAAAGCAAAGAAGATGAATTTTAACAAGGAGAAATGTAAAGTACTACACTTGGGCAAAAAAAAATGAAAGGCACAAATACAGGATGGGAGACACCTGGCTTGAGAGCAGTACATGTGAAAAGGATCTAGGAGTCCTGGTAGACCACAAACTTGACATGAGTCAACAGTGTGATGCAGCAGCTCAAAAAGCCAATGCAATTCTGGGCTGCATCAAGAGGAGTATAGCATCTAGATCAAGGGAAGTAATAGTACCACTGTATTCTGCTCTGGTCAGACCTCACCTGGAGTACTGTGTCCAGTTCTGGGCACCACAGTTCAAGAAGGATACAGACAAGCTGGAACGTGTCCAGAGGAGGGCAACCAAAATGGTCAAAGGCCTGGAAACAATGCCTTATGAGGAATGGCTTAGGGAGCTGGGTATGTTTAGCCTGGAGAAGAGAAGGTTAAGGGGTGATAGGATTTGTTGTTGTTGTTTAGTCGTTTAGTCGTGTCCGACTCTTCGTGACCCCATGGTCCATAGCACGCCAGGCACTCCTGTCTTGCACTGCCTCCCGCAGTTTGGTCAAACTCATGTTCGTAGCTTCGAGAACACTGTCCAACCATCTCATCCTCTGTCGTCCCCTTCTCCTAGTGGCCTCAATCTTTCCCAACATCAGGGTCTTTTCCAAGGATTCTTCTCTTCTCATGAGGTGGCCAAAGTATTGGAGCCTCAGCTTCAGGATCTGTCCTTCCAGTGAGCACTCAGGGCTGATTTCCTTAAGAATGGATAGGTTTGATCTTCTTGCAGTCCATGGGACTCTCAAGAGTCTCCTCCAGCACCATAATTCAAAAGCATCAATTCTTCGGCGATCAGCCTTCTTTATGGTCCAGCTCTCACTTCCATACATCACTACTGGGAAAACCATAGCTTTAACTATACGGACCTTTGTCGGCAAGGTGATGTCTCTGCTTTTTAAGATGCTGTCTAGGTTTGTCATTGCTTTTCTCCCAAGAAGCAGGCGTCTTTTAATTTCGTGACTGCTGTCCCCATCTGCAGTGATCAAGGAGCCCAAGAAAGTAAAATCTCTCACTGCCTCCATTTCTTCCCCTTCTATTTGCCAGGAGGTGATGGGACCAGTGGCTATGATCTTGGTTTTTTTCATGTTGAGCTTCAGACCATATTTTGCGCTCTCCTCTTTCACCCTCTTTAAAAGGTTCTTTAATTCCTCCTCGCTTTCTGCCATCAAGGTTGTGTCATCTGCATATCTGAGCTTGTTGATATTTCTTCCGGCAATCTTAATTCCGTTTTGGGATTCATCTAGTCCAGCCTTTCGCATGATGAATTCTGCATATAAGTTAAATAAGCAGGGAGACAATATACAACCTTGTCGTACTCCTTTCCCAATTTTGAACCAATCAGTTGTTCCATATCCAGTTCTAACTGTAGCTTCTTGTCCCACATAGAGATTTCTCAGGAGACAGATGAGGTGATCAGGCACTCCCATTTCTTTAAGAACTTGCCATAGTTTGCTGTGGTCGACACAGTCAAAGGCTTTTGCATAGTCAATGAAGCAGAAGTAGATGTTTTTCTGGAACTCTCTAGCTTTCTCCATAATCCAGCGCATGTTTGCTATTTGGTCTCTGGTTCCTCTGCCCTTTCGAAATCCAGCTTGCACTTCTGGGAGTTCTCGGTCCACATACTGCCTAAGCCTGCCTTGTAGAATTTTAAGCATAACCTTGCTAGCGTGTGAAATGAGCGCAATTGTGCGGTAGTTGGAGCATTCTTTGGCACTGCCCTTCTTTGGAATTGGGATGTAGACTGATCTTCTCCAATCCTCTGGCCATTGCTGAGTTTTCCAAACTTGCTGGCATATTGGGTGTAGCACCTTAACAGCATCATCTTTTAAAATTTTAAATAGTTCGGCTGGAATATCATCACTTCCACTGGCCTTGTTATTAGCAGTGCTTTCTAAGGCCCATTTGACTTCACTCTCCAAGATGTCTGGCTCAAGGTCAGCAACCACACTACCTGGGGTGTACGAGACCTCCATATCTTTCTGGTATAATTCCTCTGTGTATTCTTGCCACCTCTTCTTGATGTCTTCTGCTTCTGTTAGGTCCTTACCACTTTTGTCCTTGATTATGGTAATCTCTGTACGAAATGTTCCTTTCATATCTCCAATTTTATTGAACAGATCTCTGGTTTTCCCCATTCTGTTGTTTTCCTCTATTTCTTTGCATTGCTCATTTAAGAAGACCCTCTTGTCTCTCCTTGCTGTTTTTTGGAAATCTGCATTCAGTTTCCTGTATCTTTCCCTTTCTCCCTTGCATTTTGCTTGCCTCCTCTCCTCCGCTATTTGTAGGGCCTCGTTGGACAGCCATTTTGCTTTCTTGCATTTCCTTTTCCTTGGGATGGTTTTCGTTGCTGCCTCCTGTATAATGTTACGATGATGATAGGATAGCCATGTTCAAATATATAAAAGGATGTCATATAGAGGAGGGAGAAAGGTTGTTTTCTGCTGCTCCAGAGAAGCGGACACGAAGCAGTGGATTCAATCTACAAGGAAGAAGATTCCACCTGAACATTAGGAAGAACTTCCTGACAGTAAGAGCTGTTTGACAGTGGAATTTGCTGCCAAGGAGTGTGGTGGAGTCTCCTTTTTTGGAGGTCTTTAAGCAGAGTCTTGACAACCATCTGTCAGGAATGCTTTGATGGTATTTCCTGCTTGGCAGGGGGTTGGACTGGATGGCCCTTGTGGTCTCTTCCAACTCTATGATTCTATGATGGTGTTTCCTGCTTGGCAGGGGGTTGGACTGGATGGCCCTTGTGGTCTCTTCCAACTCTATGTTTCTAGGACTCTAGCACTCGCCCGCCCCGCCCCTGTTTGTACGCCTGTTCAGCCCATGTCTTAAGCGCGCTAGGCGACTGGAGCACCTTCACCGACCTTCCGATCGCAGGAACAGAGACACAGCATTCCCGGAGAAGAGGTCCTGGTGCAGTGGACTCACATCTGCTCATTGTGAGCACCAAAACTCAGCAGAGTAAAACAGAAGCAAAGCTGTGGAGGTTTTGAAGCACACCTAATTTATTTCTAATCACTACAGACATGCATGAGAGGAGCAGCTCTCATACAGCCATCTTATCTGTACGGGGGAGGGCTTATAGGGAACAGCCCCCCCCCTCATGTCGAGTTCCTCTCAGAGCAGCAAGTCCAGTAGCAGATCAGATTACAGGAGTCAGGAAGCAGGGGAGGGGGGAGAGGCTCTGACAGCATGCGAGAGCTTCAACATCGAGTAGAGAAGGAAGCAGCTGGGAGGAAATGACGGGATTGGCCACGGGAGAGCAGTCAGTCCTTCCCCCCCCCCCAACGCCTGAATTGAGGCGCACGGCACCCTGTAGGGCGAGAGGGAGGTGCTTTGGGGTTCCCAAGCTGTTATGTTGGACGCAAAACAGAAAGAAGCCATTGCAAGGTTCTGACTCGGACTAAGCAGACATGTTTTCCAGACTCTTTGCACTGTAAATAGAATGCACAATAAAAATAAGACAAGCAGGTGTGGAGCGTCATTACTCAAGAGGAGCCGCAAGAACCTCTGACAATATCTCTACACAGATGAAAGCGAAAACCTTTTAGTACCAGAGATGGAAGAACCTACGAGCAGCTTCTGCCCCCTCCTTTCTCATAAGATGAAAGTTAAACAAAATATCAGGAGATTCTTGCAATAGGAGGGGTGAAAATGCCAACAGGCCCTCCTCCCAGGGGAAAGAGGAGTCTAGATTTTTCCGAAACAGAGCAACTTTATCTGCAAAAACTTTGCAAAATCACTGCAGGAGATCATGTGGCCCGTACCAGGCCCTGATGGAGCCGGTGGTTCCGTTAAATTGCGAACCACCTGAAAGAGTCTCCTGCTGCTGTTTTCTGGAGATGCAATAGAGGTGGTGAAGGTCTTCTTTGCCATCGCTATCGCCACTTGGTAGGCTCGATGTCATGGGATAAAACCACTCCTACCACTCTCTGGAAACCATTTGGATCCATTAAGTGGCAGGGGCAGACCATCCGAATCGGTCCCACCACCACCCTGCAGAGGGGAAGAGTCGCAATGAAGTCCAGTTGCACCAGGAAGTGATCTGACCATGGCACTGCGTTAGTTTGGCTTTTACTTAAGAGTCAGATCACCAACATCCATAGAAGTGAACATGAGGTCTGAGGCATGTCCGTGACTATGAGTTGGGCCAAACTTATTCAGGGACAGCCCCATGGAGGCCATGTTTCCACAAAGTACCAAGCGGCCCCTTGTAAAGTCGTATCGGAGTGGATGTTACAATCCTCCATGACAACAAACTAGGTGCCTCCAGGAGAACATCTGCCACGACCTGAAGCAGCTCAGGCAGGGAATCCTTGGTGCAGCGGGGAGGTCGGTACACCAAAAGGAATCCTGTACTGCCCCTATTGCCCACCTTCCAGAACATGCACTCAGAGAACCGTGTCTTCCCAATAGGACGCCTGGTGCAAGCGAATGACTTCCTAAAAATCACTGCAACCCCCCTGCCTCCTCACATCACCCGAGTTGCTGTGTGCTAGAGAAACCTGGTGGACAAGCAGTGGCAAGGACAGGCCCATCTGCTTCATCCAACTGAGTCTCCGTTACACATGCCAGGTCAAGTCCTCCATCCACGATCAAGTTGTAGATGACAGCCGTCTTGTGAGTCATTGACCTGGCATTGTACTGCAGCACCTTCAGGCCATGTGGGTCTCCCTTGCTGATTCCAGTATCCATCCGGTCAAGACCAGACCCGGAGGCAGGGATAGTCCTCAAACAATGACTAAACCTGCCTCCTCGGGAATTACATGGTCTGGTCTTAGTGTAACTCCTCCTCCTACTCGTGATCAGATGTCCCAGTGCATCCCTCCCTGTGGAACCTGCCCCAGCCATTCTGTTGGATGGGACCCACTCCCAGGCAGCCCTGACCCCTCCCCTTAATCAGCTGCCCTTAAGAGGCCTGTCAGGTCCCTTCCTGGACCAGATGGAGAGAGGCAGGGATGGGACTTACAAGCGATCACAGCAGGGGTTGCCTGCAAATGGGGTGAGCAGTTCCTTCATCCAAGTCATTTATAAAGACGTTGAACAACAACGGGCTCAGGACAGAACTCTGCAGCATCCCTATTGTCACTTTCCCCCAGGATGATGAGGACCCATGAAGGAGTCCTCTTTGGGTTCGGTCAGTCTAATCCACCTAACAGTTACCTCATTCAGCCCACATTTTACCAGCTTACGCACATAAATATTGCGGGGACAAGATGCACTATTTCCACAGCAGTCCCCTGAACAACAAAGTTTGTAACTCCATCCAAAAAAAAGGGGAGTATTTCTCTGGCTTGACTTGTGTTTGAGAAAGTCATGCTTTCATCCTGTGTGTTTATGTTGTAAAATCTTCGGATGAAGGGCACATAAATTTTAAAAATGATAAGAAGGATATTGATAAGCTGGAACATGTCCAATGGAAGGACATTTATGTATTTAATTTGCATAACACACGACCCAGTGGTGCCGACTTGAATAAAATACTGTTGGGGGGCCAGGTAAGGACCACCTTGCACAATCAATCACATGATGCATGCCCCCCATTGGAATGATAATGCCTATCAACTGGGGGGTGGCCCCATCAAATATTTTGTTGGGGGGGGGCAAAGACCCCTCGGCCTCTTACAGTTGGCTCCTATTCCCCACACCCACAGGTCTCAGGACGATTACAACATGAAAAGGCTATATAAAAACACAAAATATACATCTGTAACCCCCCCTCCCCACCACATTTTAAAAGGGCATTAGATGTCAATCAACCAAAGGCCTGGTTAAAATGGTGCATATTGGCATGACGTCTAAAGCTATACTGAAGGGTTTTTCTGAACTATGTATGGATTCTCTGATGCCGAGTGAGATGGGAGCTCTGGCTGAAGCTCTTTCCACATTCCACGCACTGATAGGGTTTCTCTCCTGTATGAATTCTCCGATGGGAAGTGAGATAGGAGCTGGTACTGAAGCTCTTTCCACATTCCACAAACTGATAGGGTTTCTCCCCTGTATGAATTCTTTGATGTTTAGTGAGATGGGAGCTTATACTGCAGCTCTTTCCACATTCCAGACACTGATAGGGTTTCTCCCCTGTATGAATTCTTTGATGGTTAGTGAGATGGGAGCTCTGACTGAAGCTCTTTTCACATTCCATACACTGATAGGGTTTCTCCCCTGTATGAATTCTCTGATGCTTATTGAGATCGGACCTCGTACTGAAGCTCTTTCCACATTCCATGCACTGATAGGGTTTCTCCCCTCTGTGACCTCTTTGATGGGAAGTTAGGGAGGAGCTCGTACTGAAGCTCTTTCCACATTCCACACACTGATAGGGTTTCTCCCCTGTATGAATTCTCTGATGCTTAGTGAGAGAGTTGCTCTGACTGAAGCTCTTTTCACATTCCACACACTGATAGGGTTTCTCCCCTGTATGAATTCTCTGATGCTTAGTGAGATCGGACCTCGTACTGAAGCTCTTTCCACATTCCACACACTGATAGGGTTTCTCCCCTGTATGAATTCTTTGATGGGAAGTGAGAGAGTTGCTCTGACTGAAGCTCTTTCCACATTCCACACACTGATAGGGTTTCTCCCCAGTATGAATTATTTGATGCTTAGTGAGATTGGTGCTCGTACTGAAGCTCTTTCCACATTCCACACACTTATAGTGTTTCTTTCCAATGAGATTTCTTTTTGGGGATGTTGAATGGGAGTTCTGACTGCAGCTCTCTCCACACTCCAATTTTTTGTGTGGCTTCTCCTCTCTGGGGATTTTGTCATATTCACCCTTGTTCTCAATTTCCAATTCATCAGAATCTGCAATGGAGACAAAAAGGGATTAGAGTCTCAGGGACAAATGCAGAAGAACTGAAGGAAGTTGGGTGTGTGTTAATTACCTTTGTGATTTGTCATTAACCAACATATTTATTATTAGATTCTGATGCAGGGGTGTCAAACTCAAATTCATCGGGGGCCGCATCAGCAGTTTGGTCGCCCTCAAAGGGCCGGCTGTATTTGTAGGACTATGTGTCCACTCTTTATTATCATAAATTATTGTCACTGCATTCAATTATTACTGTTTTTTGTAATAATGTAAGTAATAACTAGCTCTGAAAGCAGAAACATAGTCAGAATAATGGCAAGTAGATATTCAAATGTACAATTATTGTACAATTTATGTATTTATGTATTGAAAAGATCTATTAGAAATACAGATAATAGCAACAATCAAAATACCACAGCGCTAGCCCTTTCCTCAAAACACAGTCAGTTCCCATCTGCCAGCAGGGAGGGAGCCCATCTAGCTTCCCTAGGCAGGGAGTTCCAAAGTTCTCTGGGAGGACTAGAGACCTTTTTTAAAAAATGAAAGCTCAGCGTCTGGGGTTGGGGAAGAGGTTGGGTTGGGGCAGCCATGGAAGGAGGCTCCTCTTCACGGGGGTCTGTCTGTGGCTGCTCAAGAGGGAGGCTTGGAGAGAGGGGATGTATTTGGACAGCAGGTTTCAGAGCTCCAGCAGGTGCCCCCAGCAAAAGGGTTGCCCTTTGGCTTGATGGGGGAGGGCTTTGTCTTGCAGGGGATGAAAGACCCACAAGGTGCACACACACACACACACACACACACACACACACCTGCATCGGTCATCTAACCCAACACCCTGCAATGCAGGAATCCTGGCAGCTTTTCCCTGGCAGCAACTCCAGGCAGGGCTGAAAGCTGGAGAGCTGTTGCTGCCAACCAGTGTTGGCTGCACTGAGGGAGATGGACTGTCCCAGGATCTGGCAGGCTCCTCTGTGCCTCATCTTTGGGAACAGACATGGCATGTCCTCTCTGGCCAGCTGACACCTAGAGCCTGCCTGTGGCGCTCTGGATCGCCTCCCTGGGCTCTCAGCCAGGTAGGGGCTGAAGGGCTCCTTGGGGGGCTGAAGAGCTGAAGCAGGAGCCTTGGGGGTCCTGTTAGGGGCTGGGGTGGTGGGGCAAGTGTTTCCTTGCAAAGGTGGCCCTTCAAAGGTGCAGGGGAGAGGAGGGGCTGAGAGGGAAATAGAGAGAGGGGGGAGGGGGAAATAGCGAGCGAGAGGGAGGGAGGGAGGGAACTGTTAGCCAGCGGGGAAAGCAAACGGCAGGCACGCCCGATCAACTGCACAGGCACTTCACAGAAATTACTCGGAAGTCGCCCTCCTCCTGCACATGCTTGCTTGTCCTGAGGACATGGGGCTTCCTGAGTGTTGTCCCTGCACAAGTTGGCAGCGCCGAGCTCTGCCGCGGGACAAATAAAGGGGGTGAGAGGCTGTGCCTTCTCTGTCCTGAGCCCCAAAGCCAACCGCGAGGACCTCGCCCGCCCTTTGCCGCTTCCTTCTTGAGGCTAACAGTTCCAGTTCCTCTCTCTGCCCTTCCCTTAGTGCCGCCGCCGCCCCGCACTCCGAGCGGCTTACTCATGGCACTCACCTCCCGCAGCCTCAGAGCAAGGCTCAGAGCCGGCTCAGAGCCGGGCGTGCTTGCTAACGGCAGATTAGCAGCGCCACTAGCCAATGGGGCCTCAGATTCAACTTTGTGTCCCGCCCTTTCCTCCGGAAGCGGCGCCCAGGCCGCCCATGTGACCGCGCGGGCGAGCGGCCGCCCAACGGCGAGCGGCGGGCCACAGCACGAGGTCTGGCGGGCCGGATTAGGCCCCCGGGCCTTGTCTCTGACACCCATTTTCTGATGGGTTGTTGTTGAATGTTGCTTAGTTTGTGCAAGGGGGTGGGCTTACAGGGAACAGCCACCCCTCATCAAATCCAGCTCTTCAAACGGCGGAGGGACAGGAGACAGGAAGGAGGAAGTGAGCGGAGTGGGCCAGGGCTCAGGTAGCATCCAAGAGTACCACCTGCAGCCTGTGATACCAGCGAGGAAGGAGGGGCCAGCGGAGAGGTCTAGCGGGGAAGCAACAGAGCGGCGTCCTTTCGAATTCACCCCGGAACGGAGGCGATCAGTGGCTCACAAATGCAGGGGGTGGAGATTTGGGGTCCCCAAACTACTCTGCTGGGGGAGGAGCCGAAAAGCGCCATTGGGAGAATCTGATAGCACTGAGTAGACATGTTTTCATGAAGCTCTTGCACTGTAAATAACTTTCACAATAAAAGTATTAAAGACAAGATGGTTTGGAGTGTCATTGCTCGAGGGTAGCCAGCAACCTCCCTGACAGCTTGATATACAGTAGTGGCCAAAATTGTGGAAGCCTTTTGGAAACGAGTGTATTTCAGAAGTTTGTTGTCTCAAAATACCACTTCTTTTGGAGTAATACCATAAAATTATATACCAATGTAAAGGTAATTTAATCAATGATGTAAAGCAACATAGTTTGTTCAGTTATCTGTATTCTATCAAAACATATAGCCAAATAACCAGAAAAAAGGAAGCACAACTTGCTTAGGTGGACTTTTGTCAGTGTGTTATGTGATTGCTATCAAGTTGGTTGGGTTTTTTTGCGTTCTTTCATTTAGTGAGTTTGTAAAAGATAATAAAATTAAAGAAATGGCACAAAGAGTTGATTGGTCACCCAGAGAGCGATGTAAAATAGTACTATTAAGTGAACAAGGCTACAGTTATGAAGAAATTAGATGAAAGATTGGGAAAAACTAAACTGAAGTTGGCATTTCTATGTTTTTGAAGAGGTATAAGGAGACTCAGCCACTACAAAATCAGACTGGTAAAGGCAGGAAAAGGTGCAGAAAGGCAAGTGATGATCGAAGAATGGAGAAACTGTCCCTACATGACCAAAGAATATCATCTGGGTGTCTACAAGATGACATGGCACAATGTAATGTGAAGTTGAGTGCAAGGACTGGTCTAAATGCTAGAATTCTAAGGAAAACCCATTGTTATCTCTCCATCAAAGCTTTAAAAGCTTGAATCCATGTTAAGTGGACAGTGGAACAATGGGACAGTGTTATTTGCAGCAATGAAACCCAAATCTCCTTGCTTGGTAGTGATGGCATGAAATACGCGAGGAGAAGAATCGGATAAGATTTACATCCTACTTACATTACACCGACCGTGAAACACCCAGATAGTGTGAAGATTTGGGGTTGTATGACAGCAAAAGGTGTGGGCAGAATTTGCATCATTAATGGGAATGTAAATGTCCCAAAATACATAAATGAAATACTTGAGCAAAAATTGAAGTGTTCTGCATGTGGTCTTTTCCCAGATACCAAAGCGTTTATATATAAAATTATAAATATTTGTGTCAGGGGACTCCCTACAGGGAACCAGCCCCCATCATCCTGACGTCCACCTCGCCAAGCACAGGGAGCAGTGGCGGCTCTGAAGCAGCCAGAGGGGGAGGAAGAGACTTGGAGGGAGAGAGAAATCAGAGTGAGGAACAATGGGAAAGCTCGGGGGGGGGCGAGAGATGCAGACAGGGGCTCAGGGATGTTGCAGAGCCAGGGCACCTACAGATCAGGGAGGAAACTGAGAGGGCATCGCTCCTTCCGGCGCAAGAAGTAAGGAGAGCGCCGTGATGCAGGTCAAGGGGGAGGCGTTTTGGGGTGCCCCGACTACTTTGCTGGCGTAGGAACAGACGTACGCCATTGCTGGATTCTGATTCGGGATGAGAGGTCATGTTTTTAGCTGTCTCTACACTGTAAATAATTAGCACAATAAACATCTTTGAAGACAAACTGGTCTCTAGCGGAGTTACTCCGGAGTAGCCACGATGACCCTCTGACAACAATCCGGCAATCATTGTTTGTAGGGGGTGCTGTTGAGCTCTGTGAAAATATATGAGGTTTGTCACATAGAGGTATTTTTTGAATTTCCAGGCAGATATTATGATCCCACAGGGAGCCTTACCAAGAGAGGCCACGATCCCACAATTCTCTTCCATGACATCCTTATGCAGAGCTCTCTGGTCAGGATCCAGCAATGCCCACTCCTCCTCCGTGAAACAAACAGCGACATCTTCAAAGCACACTGGACCCTTTAAAAAAAAGGGAAATGTTCTCCTAAGACAGGATCAATATTAGCTGCTACACAATGCTCTGTTCTTTCTTTCCTGTTAATTGCTGTCTTGTTTCAATAGGATTCCTTTGCTGCATGTTTTAATTATGGATGCCTATTTTAATGTTTTAATGGAATTCTTTTATTCTGCGTTTTAATTATGGGTGTTTGTCTTTGTGCAAATAGGTGATACTCCTCCTTGTGTTTTTCAAGTCATTCTCCCTACGCAAGCATTCCAGTTTCCCCGATGGAAGGATCCACTTTCTCCTCTCCTCATGAACTGTTCTGGGGAGGTTCCCTCCCAAGCCCTAGAGCCAAATTCCAGGGGTTCATGGGGGCATGGAGAGGGAGGGGGGACAGGCCCCATTTTGCAGCAGACGGGGCTGGTTAGGTGAATTCTGGCCACTATTTGATCTCGTTTGTCCACTGCTTAGAAGCCAATTTTAGCATTCAGTGATCAATCTAGAAATAGAAGAAGCCTAGTTTGGATGGTCATCTGTCTTGGATGATCTAGCTGAGATTCCTGCAATGCAGGGGGTTGGACTTGATGACCCTTGGGGTCCCTTTCAACTCTAGGATTCCATGAAAACTGCCACTACAAATGAATCCTACTGGCGACATTCAGAACAAAACTTAAGCCTAAATTGTTTATACAACAAGGAGTAGCAATGGGCTTCCAAATCCGCTCCAAGTGTGGCAAACGTTTTCATGAGAAGCTTTGATTGGAATCACATTCTAAATAATAACCCTTTTAAAGATTACATTTTCTTTTATGGACGTTATATAGACAATCTGGTTTTTATTTTTTCCGAGAATATCTACGGTAGGTTTGATCAGTGGATTAATAATGTGAGTCCATACTTAACTTTCGAAGGGGCTTGTATTTCTCAGGAGACAGATGAGGTGATCAGGCACTCCCATTTCTTTAAGAACTTGCCATAGTTTGCTGTGGTCGACACAGTCAAAGGCTTTTGCATAGTCAATGAAGCAGAAGTAGACGTTTTTCTGGAACTCTCTAGCTTTCTCCATAATCCAGCGCATGAATCAAATCCCTTATGAATACACAGTGGAAGTGAGGAACAGGTTTAAGGATTTAGATTTGGTGGACAGAGTGCCTGAAGAACTATGGATGGAGGCTCGTAACATTATACAGGAGGCAGTAACGAAAACCATCCCAAGGAAAAGGAAATGCAAGAAAGCAAAATTGCTGTCCAACGAGGCCTTACAAATAGCAGAGGAGAGGAGGCAAACAAAATGCAAGGGAGAAAGGGAAAGATACAGGAAACTGAATGCAGATTTCCAAAAAACAGCAAGGAGAGACAAGAGGGTCTTCTTAAATGAGCAATGCAAAGAAATAGAGGAAAACAATAGAATGGGGAAAACCAGAGATCTGTTCAAGAAAATTGGAGATATGAAAGGAACATTTCGTACAAAGATTACCATAATCAAGGACAAAAGTGGTAAGGACCTAACAGAAGCAGAAGACATCAAGAAGAGGTGGCAAGAATACACAGAGGAATTATACCAGAAACATATGTAGGTCTCGTACACCCCAGGTAGTGTGGTTGCTGACCTTGAGCCAGACATATTGGAGAGTGAAGTCAAATGGGCCTTAGAAAGCACTGCTAATAACAAGGCCAGTGGAAGTGATGATATTCCAGCTGAACTATTTAAAATTTCAAAATATGATGCTGTTAAGGTGCTACACCCAATATGCCAGCAAGTTTGGAAAACTCAGCAATGGCCAGAGGATTGGAGAAGATCCGTCTACATCCCAATTCCAAAGAAGGGCAGTGCCAAAGAATGCTCCAACTACCGCACAATTGCGCTCATTTCACACGCTAGCAAGGTTATGCTTAAAATTCTACAAGGCAGGCTTAGGCAGTATGTGGACCGAGAACTCCCAGAAGTGCAAGCTGGATTTCGAAGGGGCAGAGGAACCAGAGACCAAATAGCAAACATGCGCTGGATTATGGAGAAAGCTAGAGAGTTCCAGAAAAACTCTCCAGCCGCCAGCAAACGATTTCCATTCTCATTCTGGGGCAAAATTCTCAACTCGAGGTAACTCTTCCAGGTTAGCGGAGTTTGTAACCTGAAATGTTTGTAACCTGAGGCCGTTCGTAAGTAGAGGTTCTACTGTATACAAAAGTATATCATTTCCTCTTCCAGAAATGCTTAATTGCTAATTCAAGGGACACTGAAGTCCTTGCAGAGATAACAGGGCGGCTTTCCAGATTAGTTACCTGGGAGGGAGACAGTGGGCAGAGTGGCATTGGGCTCGCAAAGATGCCAGCTACTACAGGAATTGCTTTCTTGAGCCTTTTTAGTACTGCGATACCATTTTTAATTTTTTTTAAAGAATGATTTTAAAGTCATGGCAGTGTGTGAGCAAATACTCCTCATCTGCCAAACTTTCAGGAGCAGGACTAAGGGCTAAAATGACCCCCCCCCCAGATCCCCAAAGGTTGATTTCCACCTAAGAAATGGGAAGAAAGCAGTTGCTCATGTTCAGCGCAGGGTTTGTTGGGGTGGAGATTAATGAGCTGACGATGGTATGATTTGTCAGGAATGAATATTATTTGTTCTTATCTGTCAGTGAAGTCACATTTGAAACAATACAGAAGCAGTCAAAGGGAATGTCCTAGGAAGTGTTTTATTCAGTCTCACCCGCAATCATGTGTGCTGAACACACAGAAACACATAGAAAATGTGAAATTACTGGGAGTTACAGTCTCCAAATAACACTCAACAGATGCAAGCAGATTTATGGAATGATTTCCCCACCTCCTTTTAAAAAATTACTTAATGGTACAAAAGATAATTTCAAAGAAAGCAATGGTTACAAGAGTAAACAACAAATAGCTTGTCTTGATGGAATTGCAGACTTTCATCCTGCCATGTGTTAAAGTTTCATTTGATTACTCTAAAAGATTACGACACATTTTCCCATGAGTGCTGGGTGGATTCCTGAAAGGAATATGGATTGTGTTCCCCCAACTTCTTCGTTTTCCCTGGCAAACAAAATTTAAGATACTTAAATCGTGGTGCCCAGAATTGAACATAGTATTCTAGGTGGGGCCTGACCAAGGCAGAATAAAGTGGTCTGATTCTGCTTTCTGCCACACTGGTCTCTGCTCCCGTTTGGTGTTAATAATAATAATAATAAATTATTATTTATACCCTGTCATCTCACTGGGTTCCCCCAGCCACTCGGGGCGGCTTCCAACAAAATATTAAAACACAATAGTCCATCAAATATAAAAAGCTTCCCTAAACAGGGCTGCCTTCAGATGTCTTCTAGAAGTCTGATAGTTGTTTTTTTCTTTGACATCTGGTGGGAGGGCATTCCACAGGGCGGGCACCACCACCAAGAAGGCCCTCTGCCTGGTTCCCTGTAACCTCACTTCTTGCAGCGAGGGAATTGCCACAAGGCCCTTGGTGCTGGACCTCAGTGTCCAGGCAGAACGATGGGGGTGGAGATGCTCCTTCAGGTATACTGGACCAATGCTGTTTAGGGCTTTAAAGGTCAGCACCAACACTTTGAATTGTTCTCAGAAATGTCCTGGGAGCCAATGTAGGTCTTTCAAGACTGGTGTTATATGATCTCGGCGGCTGCTCCCAGTCACCAGTCTAGCTGCCGCATTCTGGATTAGTTGTAGTTTCCAGGTCACCTTCAAAGGTAGCCCCACATAGAGCACATTGCAGTAGTTCAAGCGGAAAATAACTAGAGCATGCACCACTCTGGCGAGACAGTCCATCTTGGCTGATAAAAGCGAGCCAGGAAGGGCCGTCTTGTGAGTCATTGACCTGGCATTGTACTGCAGCACCTTCAGGTCATGTGGGTCTCCCTTGCTGATTCCAGTATCCATCCGGTCAAGACCAGACCCGGAGGCAGGGATAGTCCTCAAACAATGACTAAACCTGCCTCCTCGGGAATTACATGGTCTGGTCTTAGTGTAACTCCTCCTCCTACTCGTGATCAGATGTCCCAGTGCATCCCTCCCTGTGGAACCTGCCCCAGCCATTCTGTTGGATGGGACCCACTCCCAGGCAGCCCTGACCCCTCCCCTTAAAAACAAAATACAAACTATACAAATAAACCCAATAAAACAATAGAAACCAAAAACAATAAAAGTTACAAACATACCAATATTAAACAAATTCCCAACCCCAACTAAATAGCCATCCTGCCCCCTACGCCAAAAAGAATTTTAAAAGATAAAAGAGCAATTTTAAATACATTTTAAGAAAGAAGTCTTTGTGCTGTTCTGGGTTCTCCTGGGCAGCAATAGCAGCAGCGACAGATGTCCTCAAGAGGCCTGTCAGGTCCCATCCTGGACCAGATGGAGAGAGGCAGGGACGGGATCTGCAGGCACTCACAGCAGGGGTTGCCTGCAAATGGGGTGAGCAGTTCCTTCATCCAAGTCATTTATAAAGACGTTGAACAACAACGGGCCCAGGACAGAACTCTGCAGCATCCCTCTTGTCACTTTCCCCCAGGATGCGGAGGAACCATGAAGGAGTCCTCTTTGGGTTCGGTCAGTCAAGTCCACCTGACAGTTATCTCATTCAGCCCACATTTTACCAGCTTCCTCACATAAAACTTTGTCAAAAGCCTTCCTAAAATCAAGATGCACTATTTCCACAGCAGTCCCCTGATCAACGAAGTTTTAAACTCCATCCAAAAAAGGGGAGGAGAGATTTCTCTAGCTTCACTTGTTTTTCACAAAGTCATGCTTTCATCCTGTATGTTTATGTTTTGAAATCTTCAGACTAAGGGCACATAAATTTTAAAAATGATAATAAATAAGGATATTGATAAGCTGGAACATGTGCAATGGAAGGAGATTTAGGTATTTAATTTGTATACCACCTGACCCAGTGGTGCCGACTTGAAAAAAATATTGGTGGGGGGCCAGGTAAAACCCACCTTGCACCATCAATCACATGATGCATGCACCCTATTGGAATGGCAATGCCTATCAACTGGGGGGGGGTTGAACCCTCTAATATTTTATTGGGGCAGCAAAGACCCCTCGGCCCCTAAGAGTTCTATTCCCTACACCCTCAGGTCTCAGTGATGGTTACAACATGAAAAGGCAATATAAAAACACAAAATACACATCTGTAACCCCTTCCCCACCACATTTTTATTTTTTATTTTTTAAATAATTTTTATTAAATTTTACAATAATTCGTATACATAAATCTATCCACAATTATCCCATCATAATTCTCTTAGCAACACAAAAAAGAAAAAAGATATTAAAAATAAAAATAAAGACAAACATTATAATAAAAAAAGAAAAATACAGTAATTCATCACATTTTAAAAGAGGACTTCCTCGAGTCCCTCTTCTAGCGGCTCACTGCAAATCATTTTTGGCAAATTCTAAATCTTAATTTCCTTAACCTAATTACGTCTTCTATTTCTTAATCTATATCTCATTATATCATTCCACACCTAATTCAAAATAAATTTCACTTATTTTTCAAACCTGCAACTTCACAATTACTTATAATTCTCTTCCTACTTCAATTCTACAATGCTTTTTAAAACAAATTCTAAACTTCTTCCATTCCTCTTCCACCGTCTCTTCTCCCTGGTCACGTAGTCTCCTGGTCAGCTCGGCAAGCTCCATATAGTCCAACATCTTCATTTGCCATTCTTCCACCGTTGGTATCTTCTGTGTTTTCCAGTTCTTTGCTATCAATATTCTAGCTGCAGCTGTGGCATACAAAAATAGATTGACATATTTCTTAGGAATTTCTTTACCTATTATGCCCTGTAGAAAGGATTCTGGTTTCTTAATAAAAGTGTTCTTCAACACTTTTTTCAACTCATTATAAATCTTTTCCCAGAATTCCTTAACTAATGGTCCACCACATATGATAAAATGTCCCTTCCTCCTTCTTACATTTCCAGCATTTGCTGTCTTGGTTATCCCCACCACATTTTTAAAAGGGCATCAGATTTCAATGCGCCAAAGACCTGGTTTAAAAGATGTGTATTTGCGTGACGTCTAAACCTATACTAAAGGGTTTTTCCGAACTACGTATGAATTCTCTGATGCCTACTGAGATGGGAGCTCTGACTGAAGCTCTTTCCACATTCCACGCACTGATAGGGTTTCTCTCCTGTATGAATTCTCCGATGGGAAGTGAGATATGAGCTCTGACTGAAGCTCTTTCCACATTCCACGCACTGATAGGGTTTCTCTCCTGTATGAATTCTCCGATGGGAAGTGAGATATGAGCTCTGACTGAAGCTCTTTCCACATTCCACACACTGATAGGGTTTCTCCCCTGTGTGAATTCTTTGATGGGAAGTGAGATTGCCCTCCTGAATGAAGCTCTTTCCACATTCCATGCACTCATAGGGTTTCTCCCCTGTATGAATTCTTTGATGCTTGGTGAGATTGGAGCTAGTACTGAAGCTCTTTCCACATTCCACACACTGATAGGGTTTCTCTCCTGTATGAATTATTTGATGCTTAGTGAGATTGGAGCTAGTACTGAAGCTCTTTCCACATTCCACACAATGATAGGGTTTCTCCCCTGTATGAATTCTTTGATGGAAAATGAGAGAGTTGCTCTGACTGAAGCTCTTTCCACATTCCATGCACTCATAGGGTTTCTCCCCTGCATGAATTCTTTGATGCTTGGTGAGATTGGAGCTAGTACTGAAGCTCGTTCCACATTCCACACACTGATAGGGTTTCTCTCCTGTATGAATTATTTGATGCTTAGTGAGATTGGAGCTAGTACTGAAGCTCTTTCCACATTCCACACACTGATAGGGTTTCTCTCCTGTATGAATTCTCCGGTGCTTAGTGAGATGGGAGCTCTGACTGAAGCTCTTTCCACATTCCATGCACTGATACGGTTTCTCCCCTGTATGAATTCTTTGATGGGAAGTGAGAGAGAAGCTGTTACTGAAGCTCTTTCTACATTCAAAGCACTGATAGGGTTTCTCCCCTGTATGAATTTTCTGATGGGAAGTGAGATGGTAGCTCTGACTGAAGCTCTTTCCACATTCCATGCACTGATAGGGTTTCTTTCCAACGAGCATTCTTTGTTGGGAAATGGAATGGGAGCTCTGACTGCAGCTCTCTCCACATTCCCCGCTCTCATAGGGTTTGTCTCCTGTATGAATTCCGTGATGGGAAGTGAGATGGGAGCTCTGGCTGAAGCTCTTTCCACATTCAAAGCACTGAAAGGGTTTCACCCCTGTATGAATTCTCTGATGCTTAGTGAGAATGTCGCTGTGACTGAATCTCTTTCCACATTCCACACACTGATATGGTTTCTCCCCTGTATGAATTCTCTGGTGCTCAGTGAGATGGGAGCTCTGACTGAAGTTCTTTCCACATTCAACACACTGATAGGGTTTCTCCCCTGCATGAATTCTCTGATGGGAATTGAGATCGCAGCTCTTCCTGAAGCTCTTTCCACAATCCACACACTGATAGGGTTTCTTTCCAATGAGAATTCTTTGTTGGGAAGTGGAATGTGAGCTCTGACTGCAGCTTTCTCCACACTGCAAATTTTCACGTGGCTTCTCCTCTCTGGGGATTTTGCCATGGTCACCCTTGTTCTCGATTTCCATTTCATCAAAATCTGCAACGGAGACAAAGAGGGATTTGAGCCTCAGGGACAAATGCAGAAGAACTGAAGGGAGTTGGGTGTGTGTTCGTTACCTTTTTTGTTTGTCATTAACCAACATATTTATTATTACATTCTTATGGGTTGTTGAATGTTGCTTAGTTTGATATACGGTAGTGGTCTAAATTGTGCAAGGCTTTTGGGGAAAAAGTATATTTCAGAGGTTTGATGGCTCATAGCACCACTTCTTTTGGAGTAATATCGTATTATTATGTATCAATGGAAAGATAATTTAATCAAGAATGTAATTACCTGTATTCTATCAAAAGCTGTAGCCAAATAACTAGAAAAAGGAAGCACAACTTGCTTAGGTTGACTTTTGTCAGATTGTTATGTGATTGCTATCAAGTTGGTTGGTTGGTTTTTTTGTCTTCTTTTGTTTCATGAGTTTGAAAAACATAAAAAAATGACAGAAAAAGATGTGAGGAGAAGAATCGAAGAAGATTTACACCCTACTTGCATTACACCTACCGTGAAACACCCAGATAGTGTGATGATCTGGGGTTGTATGACAGCAAAAGGTGTGGGTAGCAAAGTTGGCACCTGGGTTTATTGCAGGCTCTGGTACCAGTGTCCATGTTAAGTCTGGTGGTGGCATTATTGTGGGTGAGGAGTTGTTTAAGATTGGGTGGCTGTCTGTAGGCAATGAAAGGTCTTTATGCTGCCACATACACCCGGACAACACCATCACTGGCCCCAACAACATCCAACATACCATTTCAGGACTATTTAATTGCTCATCTTCTAACATGGTGTATGCCATCAAATGCCAACAGTGCCCTTCAGCTCTCTATATTGGACAAACAGGCCAAACCCTACGCCAAAGGATAAATGGACATCAATCTGACATCAGGAATCACAAGACAGAGAAACCAGGAGGAGAACACTTCGATCTCCCAGGACATTCTATACAAGATCTCAAAGCAGCTGTTTTATTACAGAAAAATTTCAGGAACAGACTGGAAAGAGAAGTTGCTGAATTGCAACTCATTACCAAGCTTAAAACCATGGAGAGACCTGGTCTGAATAAGGACACTGGATTCTTATCTCATTATACATGATCAAGCTTTCTTTAGCACCTCAGCTTTTTCCTGCAAGACCAATTGCAGTCATTAACAGTCATCAACAGGTTTACCACTCCTATCAGCCAATCACCCATTCCCACCCCCCTTCTGAGTAATACCCCTTCCCACCCTCTGACTATACATAGGGTCTGGTAACTTCTGTTTCAGTGTATCTGAAGAAATGTGCATGCACACGAAAGCTCATACCTATGACAAACTTAGTTGGTCTCTAAGGTGCTACTGGAAGGATTTTTTTTATTTTGTTTTGACTGCGTCAGACCAACATGGCTACCTACCTGTAACGAGAAATAAACTCTTTCTCTAGACTCAACCCTCGGTGTCGTTTTAGACTTTTTTTCTCCCTGCCCGGGCGCAAAGCAAAGAACCCAGCTGAAGCCAATAAGGCAACAATAATATAACTCAAGAGTCATTAGATATGCAAGCAGAAACGGTGCTGCTTTTTATTTTTATTTTTCACTCCTCCTCCTGGTCTATTTGTGTGGCAACCCTCCGTTTAATGCTCTTCCCACTAAGAAAGGAGCGGAGTCTCCATTTAAATGCCACCCACACGCCCTGCAAAATCTGCAAATGCCGACGCCACCCTGCCTTCTTCTCCCACACATCTGTCACTCCGCACATGGCTGCAGCTCCGTTGAGAACCGGAGATGTCGCGAGCAGCCTCACTTGCTCAGGACTGCCTGTGACCTCACCATCTGTCTCAACCAATAGCAGGTGGGGCCGTTGCATTTGAATGGAGAGATTAGGAGGCGCCACAGGAGGACGGGCTGTTGGTCGATCTCCTGAGGACAGGCGAGTCCCTGGACAGGGATCCTTCCTCCCCACCCTCCGCTCAGCTGTCTATTCCGCTATTCCATCACTGCAGCATCAAGGACCCCCTTCTCTGCTTCTGGGTGTTGCTGCCGCAGCCGGCACTAAGCAAGAGAAGGCCGTGCCAAGCAGGCAAAAGATGTCACTGTCGCTCCCTGGCTCCAACACATCTGCTTCTGCTGGGCTGAGCGAGGGAAGGCCGTGTCGACAAAACAGAAGTGCACCCCCGAATGGAGTACGTTCGCTTTCCAAAAAAATTACGCAAACCAGAACACTCATTCCAGTTTTGAAGTGTACGTAACCCCAAAAGATCGTTAACTAGGCTGTTCGGAACCCCAGGTACCACTGTAAAGCTCAATTAATAGAGGCAATAATTGCATCTTGGTATCACATTATTACAGCTGCAGAACTAAAAAGAAAAAAAATGGTTCACTCCATGAGAAGGCGTTGTAAGGCCGTAATTAAAGCTAAAGGTTACCAAACTAAGTATTAATTGACATGGTGAGAATTTCTGTATATCTCCTTTTTTCTATGTGTTTCACATTTTTTCTTCATGACCTCTGTTCTAATAAATACTCCTTCATTAAAGTTATTGCATTACATTCTTCATTAAATTATCCTTCCATTGCTATATAATTTCTTGATATTATTCCCCCCAACAAATGGTGCTATGAGCCATAATACCTCAGAAATACACTTTCCCCAAAAGGTTTCCACAATTTTGGCCACTACTGTATGTTGTTCATTTTAAAGTTAATGTACTTATCATACGGGATCAGATTTTTATTATTAATGTTTCATGTTTATATATGGGCAGGGAATGAATAAAAATTATTACGATTACTATTCTTATCACTGCTACCACTACCTAAGATTCAATAAGCCTGGCTCTTCTCTGGGATGGATGTTGTTTGGCCCAGTCATGGCCTCCCCTCCATCTCCAAGGTCAGGCATCTATTTGGTCAACCCAAGATTGACAGCAGCAAAAACAAAAACAGAAAACCTGACAGAAGCTACTTCTCTTTCCTAACAACTCTGAGGCTGTCATTTAAGATGCCTGGGCAGTTCAGAACAGCCCAACCGTGGTATGAAGAGGAAGTACTGGAGGAAGATGGTTCACAGAAAAGACTGTAATTTACTTTTTATTGTGGGGGTGTTAGGTTCCCAGGTGTTATAGGGGGCGCTGTTGAGCTCTGTGAAAATATATGAGGTTTGTCACATAGAGGTATTTTTTTGAATTTCCAGGCAGATAGGACAATCCCACAGGGAGCCTTACCAAGAGAGGCCACGATCCCACGATTCTCCTCCATGACGTCCTTATGCAGAGCTCTCTGGTCAGGATCCAGCAACGCCCACTCCTCGTCCGTGAAACAAACAGCGACATCTTCAAAGCACACTGGACCCTGAAAGAAAAAGGGAAATGTCCTCCTCTGAGACAGCAGAAATATGATCTGCTACACAATGCTCTGTTCTTTCCTTCCTCTTAATTGCTGTCTTGTTTCAATAGGATTGCTTTGCTGCACATTTTTATTATGAATGCCTATTTTGATGTTTTTTTAAAAAATAATTTTTTATTGATTTCTTAAAATAACACAGAGAAAAAAGAAAGGAAAACAAAAGAAAAAGAAAACAGAGACATATCATACATATCCATCCACCTTCCCTCCCCCCCAAAGGTCCCCTTCTGCCACAAGAGAGTCCCCTGGACGGTGAGAGTCGAAGGCGGTCCATTTTATAGATGGGTTTGTCCTCGCCTCCCCCCCTTGCCCCTAAAGCCTCCCCCTGCCACCAAGAGGCCCCAGTATAACAAGGCGGGATAGGGGTTGGCAACCCCCCATCTATTTATTTATAATCCCATTGAATAAAATTTTAAAAAATGAAAAAAGAAGAACAAACAAAAATAAAAAAACAAAGAAAAAGAAAAACCTAGAAAAAGAATAAAAATTAAAATATCCATTTCCAAATTCTTAATTCATCAAACCTAATTCTGGTGGCTTCCTCAGATCCCTTCTTCCCAGTTTTCATGATTTCCTAGTAACAATTATAACGGATTTCTTACTCATAAATTCCATTCTTATTCTAAAGAAAATAACCCAACATTCCTCCTTCTTCATACCCCCTCCCCACAGGCCCCCTCCTGCCACTAGGTAGACCTATGAGAGGTGACAATCCAAAGGAGTTCTTTTTTACAGTTGAGTTTCCCTCCGCTCCGCTCACTCTCCCCTCCCCCAGAGCCCCCCCCCTGCCACCAGCGGCTCCAGGCTAATAAGGAGAGAAATAGGCAGATACCCACCCAACTGCCTATCTAAACACACTGTTTCAATTTACACTAATAAAAAAAAAATTCCCCCAGCCCTTTCCTACCTCCCCCCCCCAAGAAATATCAGATAATTATTCACATTTCTAACCTCTTCACCCCTGGATTCTTTCCCCTAATCGGATCAGCATTTCCATTATCAAGCCAAGATTTCACAACCATTTTTCGACTATCCTAAAAATAATTTTACCAATTTTTTCAACCCACGCCAGATCTATCCCATTTTACAATCCCAGTCTTTGTCTTCCCCTCCCTCTGCTTTCCCAACATCCCAATACCCTCTCCTTGCTCAGTTGCATTTTCCCAAGCCTCCCCATTCCCTTCAAAAGTCATTGCCCATAATTGGTGATGCTGTCCCACTGTCATTAATTTCTCCATTATTTTTTTAGAGTTCTTATCTTCATATTGGACCTTTTCTTCTTCCTTTACCTTAATTTGTCGTGCATCGTTCACTATGATTAATTTCTCAATTATTTTTTTTAGAATTCTTCTCTTCATGTTGGACCTTTTCTTCTTCCTTTATCTTGATTTGTTGTGCATCCACCAAGTCTTGGTTTCTAAGATCCCTTTCATTTGCCAAAATATCATTTAAGTCCTGTCCATGTTCCACAAAGCTGGTTAACAGAGAGCTAAATTGTTGCTGTCCCTTTAAGAGATCTTGCAGTATTTCCAAATAACCCAACACAGTCTGTTGGAAGGCACATGCTCCGGATGTTGACATTTTTTCACAGTCACAAGCAGAATGGAGATTAGAAGACAAAGACAATGGAATTTCCGTCTTCGCAAACAGTAGCATCCATCTTGGCAATCCCTTTTCATAGTCCAAACAATTCAATTTTTCAGATTTCCCACTAATATCACTCGCCAATTTTTCACCACACTTATTTTTTGACAGCTGTCAAACTTCATTCACGTTATTTCTTTGCTGGGCCTCGTGGGGTGCCGGCCCCAGGGCTGATAAGAGGTTTCCCCCAGAAATTTATTTAGGGTTTCCAGACACAGTCAGTTACTTATCGGCTTTGGAGCATTTTACCACTTCTTAGCTCCACCGTAGGAAGAGATCGACTCCCGTTTTTTTGAACCTCTTCCTATGTTTCCGATTCTAAATCTTAATCCCAATTGGAGATTTCACTTACTTAGTCTGAATTTTTCTTTTGGTAAGGAAAATCCGCCGCTTGCTGGTTGAAGACTCGGGGCTTCGCTTCTAGGAGGCGACGATGTTGCCCAAAATGGCTCCCGCGACTCCACTCCGCTGGCTCTCGGTCGCTCTACTGAGCTCCCGGGCAGCGGAGGAATCGCGTCCGGAGCTCCGCCGGGCTGCTAAGCCACCGGAACGCTCTTTCCGGTGTTCTTATGGGGAGTCCGCGCGCCCCACGGACTTCCCCCCCCCTCCGCGATGGGTCTCTGCGTCCTCTTGCCAACGCGGCAAACCGGAAGCCTCGCCTATTTTGATGTTTTAATTGAATTATTTTAATCAGCTTTAAATTATGGTTGTTTCTTTTGTGCAAATAGGTGGTACTCCTCCTTGTGGTTTTCAAGTCATTCTCCCTACGCAAGCATTCCAGTTTCCTTGATGTAAAGATCCACTTTCTCCTCTCCTCGTGAGCTGTTCTGGGGAGTTCCCTCCCAGTGCCCTAGAGCCAAATTCAAGGGGTTCATGGGGGCATGGAGAGGGGAAGGAATGGGGGGCAGGCCCCATTTTGCAGCAGACGGGGCTGGTTAGGTGAATCCTGGACACTATTTGTAATCGTCTGTCCACTGCTTAGCCTATTTTAGCATTCAATGATGAATATAGATAGTAAATAAGCCTAGTTTGAATGGCCACCTGCCTTGGATGATCTAGCTGAGATTCCCACAATGCAGGGGGTTCAACTTGATGACCCTTGGGGTCCCTTTCAAATCTAGGATTCCATGAAAACTGCAACTACAGATGAATCCTACTGGTGACATTCAGAAGGCTGGTGTCACAGAGTCATCTGGGCAGGAAATCCCACAGTTCACAGCTGGAGTTTACTCTTTCTTAGCAAGAAGACAATATTCACAGACTTGGCTGTGTTTAAGGCCTCATGACCCCTTCATGGATCAATGCCTTGTCGTGGCGAAGGGGCTTGAATAACTCAGAGAAGCTATGAGCTATGCCATGCAGGGCCACCCAAGATGGACAGGTCATAGTGGAGAGTTTTGACTAAACATGATCCACCTGGAGAAGGAACTGGCAAGCCACTCCAGTATCCCTGCCAAGAAAACTCCATGGACAAAGACAACAGGCATATAAAAGTTATGATGCTGGAAGATGAGCCCCTCAGGTCGTAAGGCGTCCAACATGCTACTGAGGAAGAGCGGAGGACAAGTACAAGTAGATTCAGAGCTGATGAAGCGGCTGGGCCAAAGCTGAAAGGACGCTCAGTTGCGGATATGCCTGCAAGCGAAAGGAAAGTCCGATGCTGTAAAGAAAAATATTGCATAGGAACCTGGACTGTAAGAACCATGAATGGAGGTAAGCTGGATGTGGTGAAAAATGAGATGACAAGAATAAATATCGACATCCTGGGCATCAGTGAACTAAAATGGAAGGGAATGGGCGAATTCAGTTCGGGTGACTATCATATCTACTACTGTGGGCAAGAATCCCGTAGTAGAAATGGAGTGGCCCTCATAGTCAACAAAAGAGTGGCAAAAGCTGTAATGGGATGCAATCTCAAAAATGACAGAATGATCTCGATACGAATCCAAGGCAGACCTTTTAACATCACAGTAATCCAAGTTTATGCACCAACTACCGGAGCTGAAGAAAGTGAAATTGACCAATTCTATGAAGACCTACAACACCTTCTAGAAATGACACCAAAGAAGGATGTTCTTCTCATTACAGGGGACTGGAATGCTAAAGTAGGGAATCAAGAGATAAAAGGAACAACTGGCAAGTTTGGCCTTGGAGTTCAAAATGAAGCAGGGCAAAGGCTAATAGAGTTCTGTCAAGAGAACAAGCTGGTCATCACAAACACTCTCTTCCAACAACACAAGAGACGACTCTACACATGGATATCACCAAATGGGCAGCATCGAAATCAGATTGATTATATTCTCTGCAGCCAAAGATGGAGAAGCTCTATACAGTCAGCAAAAACAAGACCTGGAGCTGACTGTAACTCAGATCATCAGCTTCTTATAGCAAAATTCCAGCTTAAACTGAAGAAAGTAGGAAAAACCACTGGGCCAGTAAGATACAATCTAAATCAAATCCCTTATGAATACACAGTGGAAGTGAGGAACAGGTTTAAGGATTTAGATTTGGTGGACAGAGTGCCTGAAGAACTATGGATGGAGGCTCGTAACATTATACAGGAGGCAGCAATGAAAACCATCCCAAGGAAAAGGAAATGCAAGAAAGCAAAATGGCTGTCCAACGAGGCCTTACAAATAGCGGAGGAGAGGAGGCAAGCAAAATGCAAGGGAGAAAGGGAAAGATACAGGAAACTGAATGCAGATTTCCAAAAAACAGCAAGGAGAGACAAGAGGGTCTTCTTAAATGAGCAATGCAAAGAAATAGAGGAAAACAATAGAATGGGGAAAACCAGAGATCTGTTCAAGAAAATTGGAGACATGAAAGGAACATTTCGTACAAAGATTACCATAATCAAGGACAAAAGTGGTAAGGACCTAACAGAAGCAGAAGACATCAAGAAGAGGTGGCAAGAATACACAGAGGAATTATACCAGAAAGATATGGAGGTCTCGTACACCCCAGGTAGTGTGGTTGCTGACCTTGAGCCAGACATCTTGGAGAGTGAAGTCAAATGGGCCTTAGAAAGCACTGCTAATAACAAGGCCAGTGGAAGTGATGATATTCCAGCTGAACTATTTAAAATTTTAAAAGATGATGCTGTTAAGGTGCTACACCCAATATGCCAGCAAGTTTGGAAAACTCAGCAATGGCCAGAGGATTGGAGAAGATCAGTCTACATCCCAATTCCAAAGAAGGGCAGTGCCAAAGAATGCTCCAACTACCGCACAATTGCGCTCATTTCACACGCTAGCAAGGTTATGCTTAAAATTCTACAAGGCAGGCTTAGGCAGTATGTGGACCGAGAACTCCCAGAAGTGCAAGCTGGATTTCGAAGGGGCAGAGGAACCAGAGACCAAATAGCAAACATGCGCTGGATTATGGAGAAAGCTAGAGAGTTCCAGAAAAATGTCTACTTCTGCTTCATTGACTATGCAAAAGCCTTTGACTGTGTCGACCACAGCAAACTATGGCAAGTTCTTAAAGAAATGGGAGTACCTGATCACCTCATCTGTCTCCTGAGAAATCTCTATGTGGGACAAGAAGCTACAGTTAGAACTGGATATGGAACAAATGATTGGTTCAAAATTGGGAAAGGAGTACGACAAGGTTGTATATTGTCTCCCTGCTTATTTAACTTATATGCAGAATTCATCATGCGAAAGGCTGGACTAGATGAATCCCAAGCAGGAATTAAGATTGCCGGAAGAAATATCAACAACCTCAGATATGCAGATGACACAACCTTGATGGCAGAAAGCGAGGAGGAATTAAAGAACCTTTTAATAAGGGTGAAAGAGGAGAGCGCAAAATATGGTCTGAAGCTCAACATCAAAAAAACCAAGATCATGGCCACTGGTCCCATCACCTCCTGGCAAATAGAAGGGGAAGAAATGGAGGCAGTGAGAGATTTCACCTTCTTGGGCTCCTTGATCACTGCAGATGGTGACAGCAGTCACGAAATTAAAAGACGCCTGCTTCTTGGGAGAAAAGCAATGACAAACCTAGACAGCATCTTAAAAAGCAGAGACATCACCTTGCCGACAAAGGTCCGTATAGTTAAAGCTATGGTTTTCCCAGTAGTGATGTATGGAAGTGAGAGCTGGACCATAAAGAAGGCTGATCGCCGAAGAATTGATGCTTTTGAATTGTGGTGCTGGAGGAGACTCTTGAGAGTCCCATGGACTGCAAGAAGATCAAACCTATCCATTCTGAAGGAAATCAGCCCTGAGTGCTCACTGTAAGGACAGATCCTGAAGCTGAGGCTCCAATACTTTGGCCACCTCATGAGAAGAGAAGAATCCTTGGAAAAGACCTTGATGTTGGGAAAGATTGAGGGCACTAGGAGAAGGGGACGTCAGAGGACAAGATGGTTGGACAGTGTTCTCGAAGCTACGAACATGAGTTTGACCAAACTGTGGGAGGCAGTGCAAGACAGGAGTGCCTGGCGTGCTATGGTCCATGGGGTCACGAAGAGTCGGACACGACTAAACAACAACAACAACAACAACAACAAGGCCTCATGAGAACAGCATCTCATTCCCTGAGGGTCTGTCAGTTTGCATTGTCAATCAATTAATGGACTAGTTGTCTAGGTGGAAGTTTCTTTAGTGTGGAGGGATATGAAAAGTGAGATTATATAGTGCAAAGTTTGTTGAGAGTGAAGGTCTCTGGCTCCCCATAGCTTTCCAAGTCCCCTCCTCTCTGGGGTTTCTGGCAAGGGATCGAACAGTGCAGCCTGCCTTTGCTCCTCCATTGTCAGGCGTCTCCTGGCTCTGAGAGACAAGCAGGGAGGGTGGCTTCTGGCAGAAGGAGAAGGAGCCTCTGATTCTGGGCTGCATTCTGCCACACAGTCTCCCAGCTCACTAAGCCCTGTTACCCCTTCAGCTTCTGACACCTCCTCTTCCCAGGCTTCTCCCTCTTCTCCCTCTTCTCGCTCATCCTTCTTCCACCTCCACTCCTTGGGCTCTGAGCCATCTTCCCTTCCCGGTTCCCCGGCTGCTTCCTTCCACCATTCCTCTGTGCCCAACCAGTCCATGACATTCCTCCATCCCTCGGCCTCTGTCCCCACAAGGCAGCTTCCCCTGACCTGATCTGGTTCCACAGCCACTGATTCCCTTCTGCTCCCATGAAAAGGTGAATAAGGAGGTCTTGCTGGCTTTGTTCTGTCACCTGCAAGAGAAAAAAGGTAAGCAGGATGCCAGGAGTGCCTGCTTCTCTCACAGGTGAAACTGGGCATCTCTAACCACAGATGGGCCTTTGAGAAAGCCTGACCTGCTGAGAGCATTTGGACGTTTGTGCCCATTTCACATGTTAGTTGTGCAGAAATAATAATAATAATAATAATAATAATAATAATAATAATAATAATAATTTATTATTTATACCCCGCCCATCTGGCCGGGTTCCCCCAGCCACTCTGGGCGGCTTCCAACAAAACAGAAATTCTAAAATACAGAAATCCATCAAACATTAAAATACAGAAATCCATCAAACATTAAAATACATCTCCCCTCCTCTGGACCCTTGTTCCCAACAGTCCCCCCCCCCCAAACAATATGAAAAGAACCCACAGATGAGTTGGAAAACCAACAGATTGAGTCCAAACTGAGAATAGCCACCACCCTCCTTACCCAGTGGCCTCTCTCTGGTGTCAAACGGAGGCCTCTCTGCCTCAAAGGTATCCAAGTCCATTTCTGCAAAGAGAATCTTTCCCTAAAAAAGAAACAAGGATTCAAAAAAGATAATGAATTACAAAAAATATTAGAAAGAGAATGAGAAAGCCTTAAGGATGTTAGATCTCACTCCATGGAAGCTTTCCCAGAAAAAGGATGGGCCATCAGGAGAGTATTTTTGGATGTTCTCTGTCCTGTTTGGAGCCCCTTGGGAGTATCCAGAGGAAAGTCTCTCTCACCTGCCTTTTCTCCTCTGCCTGACTCAGGAGGAAACCTTCGGCCAGGGCCACCGCCTGGGAACTGGTCTCCGCTCCGCATTCCCTCACCCAGCTCTCCATCTCTGGGGGAAGGACAGCCAGGAACTGCTCCAAGATCACCAGGTCCAGCATCTCAGCTTTCGTGTGCCTTTCTGGCTTCAGCCACTGGTGGCAAAAGTGGTAGAGTCGGCTGCAAACCTCTCGGGGCCCTTTGGCCTCCTGGCAGCAGAACTGCCTCAACTGCTGGCTCTGCCCCTCTGAGCGGAGGGTGTCCTCCTCACCCAGCATCTTCTGCACAGAGTTTTCCCAGAATCCCCCACTGTTCCCAGTTTGGATGGCATTGCCTCTTCCTGCTCCTGGGCCAGCTGAATCTCGCTTATCCATCTGTGCTCTCAGGAAGCCTCTGCAAGATTGGAAGGAACCCCTTGGTCTTCTGCCAAGTTCTGCCTGTGCTAATGAGAGGTGCTAGGAAATCCTACAAAGCAAATACAATGTTCTGTTACATATTTTGTAGTTCAGGAGAAGAAAATGGTTCTCTGAACAAGCATGGATGAGTCTTGCTAGGAACCAGGGCTAGACTGGACCACAGCCCAAACCATGAAATATTTTCTTAAGAAGAGGAGGAGGAGGAGATGAAGAAGAAGAAGAAGGAGAAGGAGGAGGAGGAGGAGGAGGAGGAGGTGGTAAGGAGGCAGCCTCTAGCCCTCCAGCAAGGAAGATTGCAATGCAAAATGTGGAGGCAGCGGAAGGGATTAATTTGAGGTGAATCAGCCTAGTTGCTCCTGCTTTCCTGTCAATGCATGAAGTCAGAACTGACTAACAAGAGAGTCATTTGTATCTTGTGAAAAATGGATGCTTGGCTCTAGTGGGGGTCCTCAACCGGGGGTCCTCAGGAGTTGCTCCCCACCCCCATGCTAACTCCCCATCTTCTGTCTCCTTTTCTTGCACTTGGACTCTCTGCTGCTGTCCAGACAGACTCCTAGGGTGGGGTCCCCTTTTCTTTATTCTGAGGGCCAGATATGTATCTGGGCAACCCGCTAAGGGCCAAGTGGGCAGGGCCAAAGACATCTCCCTTGAAATAATAATAATAATAATAATAATAATAGATAGCTTAACACACACAGAGCTATTGATGCCAAGGTCCCTGAAGTCTCAGTGAGTAGCAGTGCCCAATTCCGTCTCGGCTGGTTTTCCAGCAAGAATCCCTTTGGGACAGAGAGGATGTGGTCCTGGGATGCCATGCTCTGGGTGCGAGGGGATTGCTGCAGTGGCCTCCGTGTGGAGCTGCCCTTGGAGACGGCTGGGAAACTGGTTTGCAATGCAGCAGCCAGACTATGGGCTGGGATCCCTCTCTTTATTCCTGGCCTTTCTCTCCCACCTTTCCTCCCTCCCTCCCCCTAATGGGTATTTTAATTGGGGGGGGGAATAGCCCACCTCCTCGTCCAGCTTTGGAAACCCATTTGCAGATGTTTCCTCTGTTGTGCAATGACGCTGAGCGACGTCACACAGAGTTAAAGTCCCAGGGACTCCTTTGTTTGAAGAAGGGAGATTTCGGGTGAGTTTGGGATCCTCTGATTTCCAGGAAGGAGAGCCTTGCAGACCTCGCCCCCCCTCCCTGGCAGGACCCTCTCCTCCCTGCGGCCCTGGGACCCCCCCGTGTCTCCCCACTGCAACCTCTTGGGAGAGGGGGGGGGAAGACTCACCCGACCATCCCAGGAGTGAAGGGACAGCGATGCAGCCCTTGCAGGAGAGACACCAAAGCAGGAAAGGAGGACTGGGGAGGGAGGGAGGGGCCTTGGCTCTGGAGGACCTGGACCCCCCCTTGCTTCCTGTCCTCTCTAGGAAGGCAGCTCGCTTCCCTTTAACCCTTGCAAAGCCGAGTCCACCCAGCTCAGCCCTCTCTCTCTCTTGGCAGAACCTCAGATTTTTATTACGACTTTTATTTTTATTTTTTTGGCCTTACCATCTGCTTTTTATTCAATACTAGCTGGCCAGGCCACGCGTTGCTGTGGCTAATCCCTGCAATTGCCCCCACCCTGTCCCGATCCATTATCTATTCTGTTTGCCCCCTCCCCCCCCCTCGGCTTATTCCTGCGAATCACCCAGCTGGTAGGTGATCTCCTGGGCGGGCTTGGTTCCCTGGGGAGCGGCTTGCTCTCTGTTGGAGGCGTGGTCTCCAGGGAGTTAGGATTGTGGGAGTATGTTTGTCCCTTATTCATTGAGTGTCCACTGGAGGGCGCAATTTTTGGGACCACAAATCCAGGTTTATACCTGTCTTAGGTGTGCCAGATGGTCTGTATAAGTGCATGATGACCTGCTCACATGTGACCCCGAGGTTGTGGCCAAATTTCAGGACGATCGGGTAAGTGCTTGTGGGAGAAAAGTGGGGAATAACACGCATGCACCTTCTCCATTTATATATATATATATATAGATTTACCGATTTAGTTTGTGGGGTCACGAAGAGTCGGACACGACTAAACAACAACAAAAGATTTACAGAGAGAGGCTTGGAACACAGTCTCTTCGAATAATGGTGTTGTCCCGAATGACTCTCCAATGCCTTTTTTTCTTTTTTCCTTTTAAAAATAATTCTTTATTATTTCAAATAACGTTTTAACAAACATAAACATACATACACAAAAATAAACAATTGCAATGTGAATAAACCATAGTGAATACAAAGTTCTCCTATTATTTTAGCTATGCTTAATCTTCTGTCTTGAATACTTCCCCTCCTTCTTATTATACAATATTTTTCTTCTTTAGCTCCACAGGTTTGTATGTTATGTTACCTTTCCTTTCTTCCTATTTTAAAATCTTATCCTACTTATCTTTTGCAAACATTCAATTTCTGCTAGCAAAGAGTTACTTGGACAATATAGTTTTAAATATTCTTTGTGCATACCCCCTTCTCTTGATACCGTTTGTGTTGAGAAACCTCTTACTGAATCAGTCAATTTTGCCAGTTGCAAATACTCTAGCATTAATATTTGCCAATCTAATATTACTGGTGGATTACTGCAAAGTGCTCTACATGGGGCTACCTTTGAAGGTGACTCGGAAAGTACAATTAATCCAGAATGCGGCAGATAGACTGGTGACTGGGAGCGGCCACTGAGACCACATAACACCGGTCCTGAAAGACCTTCATTGGCTCCTAGTATGTTTCTGAGCACAGTTCAAAGTGTTGGTGCTTACCTTTAAATCCCTAAACGGCCCTGTATACCTGAAGGAGCATCTCCACCCCCATCATTCTGCCCGGACACTGAGGTCCAGCGCCGAGGGCCTTCTGGCGGTTCCCTCCCTGAGAGAAGTGAGATTACAGGGAATTAGGCAGAGGGCTTCTTGGTAGTGGAACACGCCCTGTGGAAATAAACATAGAATCATAGAGTTGGAAGAGAACACAAGGGCCATCCAGTCCAACCCCCTGCCAAGCAGGAAACACCATCAAAGCATTCCAGACAGATGGCTGTCAAGCCTCCGCTTAAAGACCTCCAAAACAAGGAGACTCCACCATACTCTTTGGCAGCAAATCCCACTGTCGAACAGCTCTTACTGTTGCCCTCTTATGGACACGTTCCAACTTGTCAGTATCCTTCTTGAACTGTGGTGCCCAGAACTGGACACAGTACTCCAGGTGAGGTCTGACCAGAGCGGAATACAGTGGTACTTCCCTTGATCTAGATGCTATACTCCTATTGATGCAGCCCAGAATTGCATTGGCTTTTTTAGCTGCTGCATCACACTGTTGACTCATGTCAAGTTTGTGGTCTACCAGGACTCCTAGATCCTTTTCACATGTACTGCTCTCAAGCAACTTCCTGAGTTTTATAAAACATCTGAAGGAGGCCACCCAGAGTGGAAGGCAGTGGCACCTTCTTCTGAGTTCCTGCACAAGAAGAAGAGTTTGGATTTGATATCCCTCTTTATCACTACCCTAAGGAGTCTCAAAGCGGCTAACATTCTCCTTTCCCTTCCTCCCCCACAACAAACACCCTGTGAGGTGAGTGGGGCTGAGAGACTTCAGAGAAGTGTGACTAGCCCAAGGTCACCCAGCAGCTGCAGGTGGAGGAGCGGAGACGCGAACCCGGTTCACCACATTACGAGTCCACTGCTCTTAACCACTACACCACACTTGGCTTGCCCATTCAGGCTGCAGCCCCTCTCCTGTTCTCCACACACACAAAGAGACACAGCAAGGAGTATTCAGAGGTACAACCCCCCCCCAAATATGGAATATCTCCATTTTATTTTTTAATTTATATTTTTTAATTTATTACCGTATATTGATATACCACCTTGATCTTCCAAGGATCTCAAGGTGGCTTACATGGTTTTCCTTCTCCCCATTTCCTCCTCACAACGACCCTGCGAGGGAGGTGAGGCTGACTCCAAGGGCACCCAGTGAGCTTCATGGCTGAGTGGGAATTCAAACCCAGGTCCTAGTCCAGCCATTGCACTGGCTCCTCCTCCTTGAATTGATCTCAAACCCTTTTGAGACCAGAGAGACCTTTGTCTAGTCCAAGAAGGATACTGAGCAGCTGGAAGGTGAGCAGAGGAGGGCGACCAGGAGGATCAAGGGTCTGGAGACCAAGCCTGATGATGAACGGTTGAGGCAGTTGGGTTTGTTTGGCCTGGAGAAGAGGAGGTTGGATGGCCACCTGCAAGGGATTATTCACCCATGACTCCTGCGTTGCAGGGGTTGGACTAGATGACCCTCGGGTCCCTTTCCAGCTCTACAATTCTAGGACTCTAGGAATCCATGCCTGGAAGTGCAACCTGGATCAGAAGGGACATCCTCCTCAGGCCGCATCCTGCTCTGACCCAGGCAAGGCAAAGGGCTCAGTCTGGAGAGCAAAGCTCTGGTGTTGCGTAGGCCTTTCAAAATCCTTATTTAATGGGAAATGAACAAGTCTTGCAAAGGTTTGTGGAAGTTCCAGGAGGTGGTCCTCCTTTGCCCAGCTGGAACAGTATCCCCCTTTCCCCCCCATTTTTGGAGGAATGACTGACCTCCTCTGAACTCTTTCCTCCTCTGCATTGCAGGTCACACAGTCCTTGTGTCAGATGCTCTCCAAGGACCAAAGCATCCTGACCAAGAAACTCTAACTTTTCCCGGGACACTAAGACTGAGAAAGTGCCTCTACCTGCCCTTTTCTGGAGGCTGTGGGGTCTTCTGAGCTAGTGTGGTTCAGGGGCAGCCTCCTTATGCTGTAAAGACTGTTTGGGGCAGGCCACCCTCCCGGATTGTTCCCCCCAGACCTCAAGCCCCCCTCCCGTAGAAGACCCTGGCCACCCTGCTTCGGATTGGCTTCGTTTTCACTCCGTACACGATGGGGTTGAGCATGGGCGGCACCAAGAGGTACAGGGTGGCCAGGAGGATGTGGACCTGGTGGGGGACCCTGTGGCCAAAGCGGTGGGTGAGGAAGGAGAAGAGCCCCGGGACGTAGAAGATGAGGATCACGCAGCTGTGGGAAGCGCAGGTGCTGAGGGCCTTCAGCCGCTCCTGAGTGGAGGGCAGGCGGAAGACGGCTCGCAGGATCAGGGCATAGGAGAGAGCGATGGAGAGGACATCCAGGCCCACCACAAAGAGGGCCACAAAGAGGCCATACATCCTGTTCACGGTGGTGTCTGCGCAGGCCAGCTTGACCACCGCCATGTGCTCGCAGTAGGCGTGGAGGATGACCCTGTGGCCGCAGAAAGGCAGCCTGCGGAGGAGCAGGCCAAAGGGAGCAACAAGGATCAGGCCCCGGAGGAAGATCAGCAGCACCGCCTTGGCCACGGTGGACGCCCGCAAGATGGCTGAGTGCCTCAGGGGAAGGCAGATGGCCACGTAGCGGTCCAGGGCCATGGCCACCAGGATGCCCGACTCCACCGAGGAGAAGGCATGGATGAGGAACATCTGGGCCAGGCAGGCATGGAAGCTGATGGTGCAGGGCCCCAGCCACAGGATGGCCAGCATCTGGGGAAGGGTGGTAGTGGAGAGGACCAGGTCAGTGACGGCCAAGGCAGCTAGGAAGAGGTACATGGGCTCGTGGAGGCTGGGCTCCAGCTTGATGACCCCCAGGAGCAAGGAGTTCCCCAGCAGAGCCAGGACATACATGGAGCAGAGAGGGATGGAGAGCCAGTGCTGGGAGGCCTCCAGCCCAGGGATGCCGGTCAGGAGGAAGGTGAGGGGCCGGAGGCTGATGTTGCCCACGGTCGTCATGGCAGCTCCAGACACCTGGGAGAAGCAAATGGGAGAATGGATGGTGAGAGAAGCTGGGAGAGGCTGCCAGATCAGGCCAAAGGGGACCCACTAGTCCACCATTGGATCCAAGCACAAGAACAACTCTCTCCTTCTGTGGCTTCCTGCTTGGAGTCATAGAAGAGCCATCATCCTGGCTAGCAGCTATCAAGAGTCCTGATTTGGGGGGTGGGCGGGCATGGGATTGAGATTCATGGCCATTGCCAGGGGGCAGGGGTGGCAGCTGCTCCCCCCTAAATCAAGTACAAAGGAGAAATTGTAGAAAGGTTTTGACAGGATTCTCTGAGCACTTGGGGCAAAAAGAAATCCATTTAAAACAACTGTTGTTGAGACATTTCCTTCTGAATCTGCTAGATGCAGCCAGACCGAGGATGATGGCAGGTGGGGGTCCTCTCCCCCTAACCTCCGTCCTGGCTACGCCCATGTTGAGATCTTGACGGTTTCAAGGGGGGTATCTTATTGTGCTTCCACCCTGCCCTGAGCTTGATTTCGTTGAAGGCTGAGGGCTCAGAAGTGTTTAGGTATTTTACTCCACCTGGAGTTCTGTGTCCAGTTTAAGGAAGATATTGAGCAACTACTGGAAGGTTTGTGGGAAGGGTGGTCAGGGGCCTGGAAACCAATCCTTGTGACGAAGGGAGGAGGGAGTTGGGGATGCCCAGAGAAGAGAAGATGAGGTGACCCGAGAGCCGTCTTCAGGTGTCTGAAGAGCCCTGGAAGGTGGAGCAAGCTTGTCTTCGGCTGCTCCAGAGGGGAGGACTCAAACTGATGGCTTCCGTCTACCAGAAAGGAGATTCTGGCTGAACATTACGCATCACTTTCTGAAGATAGGAACTGTTGGGTGGTGGAACAGACTCTCTCGGAAGGGGGTGGGCTTGGAGGCATTTAAGGGGAAGATGGGTGGTCACCAGCCAGGGAGCGTTTAGCTGCGATCGCTGCATGGCAGGGGCTGGTCTAGATGACCCTGGGGGTAGAAGGGAAGGAATGGGAAAGGGAACGGGTGGGGGGGAAATTGGATCGGAAGGCAAAAAAAGGACGATAGAGCAAAAGAGGGAAAGGCTAAGAGAGGCTAGAAATCAAAGCCGGGGGGGGGGGGACTTTGACTGCTCAGGACAGGCTAGCAGTTAAAGCCTGAAAGGATTAAGATCGGATATAAAGATAAGGAGTGAATAAGAGCGTGGGGGGGGGGAGAAGGAAGGAGGAGTGTGTGCCTTGTTGCAGGGGGGAAATATTAGCCTCCTTGTTTCATCACTTTATAACCATTTTATTTAAAAAATTGCTTCTAGGGGGGCAGCTGCCCCCCCTGCCCCTCACTGGGTACACCCATGCTGGGGGATCCCCTCCAGTTCTCCCATTCTGTGATTCTGTTCTTCTTTGGCCTCTTTCTCTGAGACGTGAGCCTGCCCCCCCAGGCCTTCCAGCCTCCCTCCTAGGCTTACCTGTTGCCCATAAGCCGCCACCACATCCCAGCCAGCTCTGAGGCTCCCGCTCAGTCTCTCCACCTTGGTCAGGCTGCCCGACTCTGCTGCTGGTGGTGGTGGTGATGCTGGGGTGACTTTAAGTGCCCGTGTGCCCTCTGCACTGGCATCTCCAAGGACGCCCTCCTCCCCTCTGCCAGCTGCTCTCCGCTGGAACTCCCTTGCGTGAGAGAGTTGTGTGAGGGATCAGGGATCACTCAGGGGATCGATGTCACTGGCCTGGGGGAAGGAGTCGCCTCAGAACAAAGCTGCAGAAGCTGGCAGATTTCGGAGGTGCAGGGGGGTCCGGGCCCCAGGAGAGATCCACCATCCAGGAGAGAGCACCACCATTCCTGAAGGCCTGAGCAGGAGGAGTCCCTCCTCCACAGAAACAGAGGATGGTAGAGTTGGAAGGGACCCCAAGGCTCATCTGGTGCAAAGCCCGGAGTTGAGGGGGAAGATCTATGGAGCCAGAGGAAGGAGCCTCACAGCTTAGTGAGGGAGACCATGTTGAGGGTCTGGAGAGAGTATTCAGATGGAAGTGAAACTGGAGGGAGAAGCTGTGGGAAGACGCTCTTCTCCTTCTGGGGTCTCCAAAATATTAAGCCGCAAAGGAAGCTGTGCAGTTTCAGCAGGAAACCTGATTTTAAGAAATTGTATTAATTTTATTTGGTTTGATTGTAATAATTTGGAAAATTAATAAAAATAATTTGGGGGGAAGGTGGGCAACCAAGGAAAAGGGTCCCCTCGCTCACGGACCAAAGTATGGAGCTGTGAAGGAAGCTGGGCTGTGTCAACAGTATTTCACTGTGATAACTAAGGAACGAGAGTGAAGTGACGGAAATGGAGCGAAGCTGTTTACCACCTATTCTAGAAACCTGAAGTGTAACATCTGACTTTTAGCAACTGAAGTTGAAGAGAAGCTGTGCCTGGATCTGCCATATTTAATTGAGGCCATTAGCAGGGAGAGTCCTTTCCTTGTGAATGGGTGGTTTGTGGTGGGATCTGCCCCAGGGATCTTTGCCTTGGCTGGAAGTGAGAAGGACCAAGACCAGAGCCGAGAGAGAGGCTCTGTGTCACTTTGTCCCTGGGGCTCAGCACCGTCCTCTACGCATCCGGACCCGGAACCTGCGCAGGTGGATCCCTATAGGTCTTGTTCTCCAAATGGGTGTTTCTGCGCAGCACCTTTTGATTCTCATTCCAAAAAGCAGCGCCAGAAATCCCTGTCACATTTTGAGGCTCACCTCTTTTATTGTTCGTAAAAGGTGCTGCATTGCACCCCTTTCCTCTCTTGGGCTCAATATTTTATGTAGCGGCAGGAAAAGAGACAGGTTTTGAAATAGTGCTTTTAAGATCCTGCCAAATCCGTTGGTGCCTGAGTGGAAAGGCAGGCATGAATTCCTGAAATGGAGCATTGTTGGGAGGTGGGCGTATGACCCCAAGAGGTTTAGGAACTTCTGCTGGAGTTAAACAGGCACACATGATGAAGAGGTGCTTATCCTGTACCTTTTGCGCCATACATTAAGTTACACGCACCAGGAATTAAAGGAAGGTTGGTTTATTACTTGAAACGAAAGCAGCAGAGTACAGGGAGGCTGTTTTCAGACAGCCAAGTTACAATGAAAGGGAGCAGCGAATCAGACAAGACAAACACGCCTTGATCTGATGGTGTAAAAAGTATCCTGGAGTGATCACAGTGCCGGATTTATGGATAGGCTAAGTAGGCTGAAGCCTAGGGCCTCTAAATCTAGGGGGGCTCTCAGCCCGCCTGCTCCCCAACAGGCAGTCTCCCCTCTCCCAAAATTGCAAACCCAAGTTGCAGGACATTTCATGATAATATAGCAAAACATTGTACCAATTTCACACATAGGAAAACAACAGTGAATATAACAATACACAACAAACCATGTTTCAATACTGTAAATATAACAAGAGCCAGTGCTTTTTCCTGGGGGGACGCAGGGGGGCGCATAGCCCTAAACATTTTGTGAATCTCTGCACTTTTGTCCATTTACTGTATTTCTTCTCCCCGATTTGAGCTAAACAATGGTGATTTTCTTGAGTCAAAATGAGAGTACCCCTACACATTTTTTTAAAGAAAAAAAGCACCGTCAAGAGTAGTTAAACAACATGCATGCCCAGTCCTGCCCCCTGGGGAAGAAAGGAAGCTGTGAGCTCTTTTGCTCCCCCCCCCTGTAGCGAATCCCACGAGGCCACGGCCGGGCTGTGGACCTGTAGGATCAGGTGGAGGGGGTAAGGAGGATGGGATATAAACGACATGCCTCTGGACCCTGCACACTTTTGCAAGAGGCAAAGAGCACCTGCAATGGGGAAGCTGTCCTCCTGCCTCCCCGGCTCCAACCCTGGGTAAGTCTGGGGGGCAGCACTGGTCACATCTTGCTATTGTGAGGAGGGGTCAAGAGCCTGGCAGGGACAGTGGCTGCAGAAATAACCTTGCGGGTTTGGAGGATGACCCAAGTCCCTGCTAATTCTTGGGGGTTCTGTAACCAGGGAGGGTCGGAATTGATCAGAGGATCCGCATGGCTGGACTGCTCAGACAAGTTTCTCGGTGAGACAAGGACCTTCTCTGGCCACTTGAGTGTCCTCCCCAGCACCCCCCAAGAATGAGCTGGGTTGCAAGAGCTGCAGCTAAGGGAAGGGGCAACCCAGGCTCTAGGGGGGTTGTCCCCCCCTCCCACCTCACCTGGCTGCTAGGTAGGAGAGCAAGAGCCCGAGAGAGAGTTGTGCATTAGCTGAGCTGGAAGCTGGAGACACAAGAGACTGGCTTCCTCTGTGCTGGAGCCAAAGCAGTGGGGTAGGAAGGCTGGAAATAAATATTGTCTGGCAACCAATATGCTCCTTTGGTTTCAGATACTAAATGGGTAGATGAGTCTAAAAAGCCCCAGGCACAAATTTCCAAGGCCGTCTAGCCACTATGGGGGCTCATTTTCCAGTTGTTATGTATTTAGCGTTAACTCTAGAAGAGTATACTCCATTCTGGCCAAACGAAGTCTCCTGATGGATGTTGTGTTCTGCGGGTGCTTATGTGGGTAGTGTTAAAATCAGAAAGGAGGGGGCAGTTAAACGACTCCCCCAAAATCCCAAGACCCCACCACAGCCTCCAACTAAGGCCAGGACAATGAGCGTTGACACAGGCACCAGTCACATACACAAGAGCAAAGAGGCTCAGAAAAGCAGCCTATAAAATTGTAGCAAGAAGGGGATTCCATGTATCTTGCTGACCATCCAATATAGAATCAAATAATCGCTAATGACTCCTCTGGAAGAGGGGAATCCTGGGCTCCCCCTGCCTCCATCATCCCTTCAGCATAAGGTCTCATACTCCTTGCCCCTCCACAAGGTGTGAACTTAGCCTCACAATAGGAGGCAGGAGGCGATCAAGGGCAGCACATACCCCAGGCAGAAACCCATCAGGATGGGGGATTGGATCCTGATCTTTTCAAAGGAGAAACACAGGGAAGCCCTGAAGCTAGGGCATGGGTAGGTAAGCTAAGGCTCAGGGGCCGGATCCGGCCCAATCGCCTTCTAAATCCGGCCCACGGACGGTACAGGAATCAGCATGTTTTTACATGAGTAGGATGTGTTCTTTTATTTAAAATGCATCTCTAGGTTATTTGTGGGGCATAAGAATTTCTTCACCCCCCAAAAAAAAACATATACTCTGGCCCCCCACAAGGTCTGAGGGACAGTGGACCAGCCCACGGCTGAAAAGGTTTGCTGACCGCTGAGCTAAGGGGATGTATAAATACTATCATTGGTCTTTGGGGAAGAGGGTAGTTAAAAGATGTCAGGAACTGGGGTTATAGAGAGGGGTGGGTGATGGGCTGATATTTCTGCTTGCCAAACACTCCTACTTTGTGACATACCAGTATTTGTGATGTATTGATGATGCTGTTGGAAGTGTATTATGATGGGGGGGGGGGAGTCTTAAAAGTTGACACAACCCCATGCTCGGGGTTCCTACTCTTTGTGTGTTTGAACCTTGTTGCAACAAATAAAGGTCAGGTCTACTGACTGCTGTTTGCTTCTTTAACTTGGCTGGGCACTCCTTCTTTTGCTGGCCAGGAGAGACCCGCAGGGCATGGCACCCCAACGAGCAAACCCTCACCCCAGGATTTTTCCTTACCAGTAGACAGCTGGGCTAGCTAAAGCCATTTTCTTGCAAAGAGACAGGTGGGAGCCATTCCTTAGGTTCCTTCTACTCGATTCTAAGCGCAGAGATACAAAGTCACAAACTTGGAAGGGACCCTCAGAGATCTTCCAGACCAGCCTCCCAATCCTCTAGCCGTATACTGTAATGGCATTAGGATATCAGACATTGTATTTCCCGTGACTTTCCTAAGGATTCCCAGAATGGAATTTGTCTTTTCCACATTTCCACCGAGCTCTCCCTATGACCCCAGGATCTTGCTCCTGGTCAGCCACTAGCGGTCCAGACCCTGCAAATCAGCTGCTGGGAATCATTTTGAATATGACTCTTTTCTTGCAGGATGGCAATTATTAACAAGCCGTCGTAGTATTTATGCATATCAAGTCCAATGCAATGCCTTTCTCTCCCTTGAGCCCAAGAGAGGGTCTTCTCGCTTCTTGCTTTCAAAACTCCTTTGCAGCAGCGCATAAGTTATCGGTTTGTCTGTCCTCACAAACTCCTCCAAGCAGTGTGTTCTTGGAGTCTCCACCCTCAGCAAAGCAACAGTGAAACAACCTCCAACTCCCCCCCCCCAAAAAAACCCCACTACTTAAGACACAGACATGCTCAATTTTAAAGGGAGCTAACAAGTCCACAAGGCAATGATTCAGTGTTTCTGTAACCTCAGTTGGAGTCACGAGATTTGCAAATGTTACATTACATTACATAGGTTTTCTTCCCCACCCACCCACTAAAATTTATTTTTTGTACAGTACATAGCCTAACAAATACGGTACAAATACTAGCAACACTCTCTAACCAGAGGCTGTCCTGTGCTTTGTTTCTCCGCAGAGTCTCCTCCTTGGCCGACCCAGCCGTGCCGCCCAAAGATGCCCCTGGCCCTGATCCATGATGCTGCCTGGCACTTCTCGCAATGCCACCGCCAGCGCTCCAGGCCCCTTTACCCTCCTGGGCATCCCAGGGCTGGAGTCCCGACAAGCCTGGCTCTCCATCCCCTTCTGCTCCATGTACCTCATGGCCTTGCTGGGGAACTTGTCCCTCCTCTTGATGGTCAAGAGGGAGCCCAGCCTGCATGAGCCCATGTACCTCTTCCTCTGCATGCTGTCCCTCACTGACCTGGTCCTCTCCTCCTCCGCCCTGCCCAAGCTGCTGGCCATCTTCTGGTTTGGCAGGCAGCCCATCAGCTTCAGCGCCTGCCTGGCCCAGATGTTCTTCATCCACTCCTTCACGGCCATGGAGTCTGGCTTCTTCCTGGCCATGGCCTATGACCGCTACGTAGCCATCTGCAACCCTCTGCGCCATGCCACCGTCCTCACCAATGCCGTGGTCGCCAAGATCGGGCTGGCTGTCGTGGTCCGGGGGGTGGTCCTCTTCTTCCCGCACCCCTTCCTGGTGGGCCGCCTGCCTTTCTGCAAGTCCAAGGTCATTGCCCACAGCTACTGCGAGTTCATGGCCCTGGTCAAGCTGGCTTGCATGGACACAGCGGCCAGCAGGGGCTACAGCCTGAGCCTGGCCTTCCTCATTGGGGGCTTTGACGTGTGCTTCATCAGCCTGTCCTACGCCCTGATCCTGCGCACAGTCTGCCGCCTGCCCTCCAAGGAGGCCGGTCTCAAGGCGCTGGGCACCTGCGGCTCCCACATCTGCGTCATCCTTGTCTTCTATACCACGGCCGTCTTCTCCTTCCTCACCCACCGCTTCGGCCACAATGTCCCTCACGCCGTGCACATCTTCATCGCCAACGTCTACCTGGTGGTGCCACCCACCCTGAACCCCATCATCTATGGGGTGCGGACGAAGAGGATCCGGGACCAGGTGCTGCAGGCTGTCCTGTGCAGGAGGAGGTGAGGATGGCGCCCAAGCAGCTCACAACTTAGTTGCGGTTCCTGCATTGCAGATGGTTGGACTAGTTGTCCCTTGGGGACCCCTTTGAATCCTACAATTCTATGAAGTCGCAGAGCAACTCTTGCAGGGGAAGAACAATACCAGGAAGGCATTGCTTTCCCATTTTCTACTGGGAGTGTCTTTGAAGGCTACTATGTTTTGTTTTGTTTTTTGTTTTTTAAAATAATTTTTATTAATTTTACACATTAAAAAACAAAACATACATAACATATTCTCCACCTTCTTCCAACCCCCCCTCCACAGGCCCCCTCCTGCCACGAGAGAGTCCCATGCAAGTAGACAGTTGAAGGTGGTCCATTTTATAGTTGGATTTGTCCCCTCCCCCCTCTCCTGCCACCAGAGAGCTCCAGAGTAACAAGGCAGAAAGAAGGAGAGTGTCCACCCAACTATTTATCCAAATACATTTTTTAACTTTATACTAAAAAAGGGAAAAAGAAAAGAAGAAAAAACGACAAAAAGAGAAACCCACCCAACCCCCCCCCCTAAAAAAGAAAAAAAAGGAAAAAAAGAAAAACTATTATGGTCATTCATTTTAAATAAACATTGTAAGGGCTTCCCCAACCTCCCCCCCTACCCTGATTTTCATTTCCAATTCTCATTTAACAGATTTCTTATCATTATTCCCATTCTATTTGTCAAATTTTTTAACCTTATTTTATATAAACTATCCCTTTTTAAATCCTCCTTCTCACATTATAAATTTAATTACAGGTAGGTAGCCGTGTTGGTCTGAGTCGAAGCAAAATAAAAAATTCCTTCAGTAGCACCTTAAAGACCAACTAAGTTTATATTTTGGTATGAGCTTTCGTGTGCATGCACACAAGGTATCTGAAGAAGTGTGCATGCACACGAAAGCTCATACCAAAATATAAACTTAGTTGGTCTTTAAGGTGCTACTGAAGGAATTTTTTTATTTTGCTATAAATTTAATGTTCTTATTTCCAAATCCTATCCTAATTCCATCTAATCATTCTTTTCTTCCCTTACCTAATTTTTCTCCTCCAAAGACCTCTGTTCCTTTTAGACCATTTGACCATTCCAAATTTTAATTTACTATATATCTATTTAATAATATACCTACTCCTCCCCTGGCCCCAGCCCACCCCCTTCAGTCCAGCAAGTTCCATAGTCATCAGTCCAGTTTTCAATCCTTTTAATCGATCCTAATAATAAATTGTCCATTCTTCCTTCATCCCACCCCCTTTTACAATCCAATCTTCCTTATGGTCCCCCTGAATTTTCCCACATCTTTGCACATCCATTTCCTTGCGCGTCTTCTGTAGTCCAAAAAGTTCCATCACTTTGGTCAGTCTGAGAATTTCCTGTCCTTCCCCCAGTATAGGAGGAATAAATTCCAAATCTTCTTGTTGAGCATGTTCTTCATTTCCTTCCTCTTTCCCTTCCTGTTGAACTTCATCTTGTTTTTCAATATCACTGTCATTTGATACATTGTATATACTGTCTTCCTCTGCTGTTACACTGTTCATGTCCTCCGACTGTAAAGATTGTCTCCATTCTTGCAATTGTAATTCCTCATGATACATTCCGATTCTCAGTTCCCACAAGCATCTCAAAACATTTTGCTGGAACGCAGATGGATATACTTTTGTTGACATTCTCAGGCGCTTTCAAGGTCACTTGTCTTGAGTGTCAGAAAATAGTTACTCCTTATTTCACCAACCACATTTTACAAAACTGGCTGCCATATTTGTCACAGTTCTATTGTCTTAAATTCTGTAAAAATGTTTAAGATATGAAACCCAAAAATCCATGCACTCTTTTCCTTCTTTTTCTTTTTAATAATACTGTCAGCTCGCTGGTCTGTCCGGGCTGCTGGCTCCAGGAAAAGAACAGACCTTTCCCAATTTAAATCTATCTCCTCGCAGGGAATTTTAATCACCACTGTCCGTCTCCCCTCTTACCCTGCTTCAAGGGGAGAATCTTTTTACCACAGTCTTTAGAGTTATCTTTATAAAAATATACTTCTTCTCCAGGTTTCAGGTTCTTTAATTTAACTGTTTCTTACATCAATCAGTGGGAGGAGATGGCTTCCGTATTTTCTCTCTCCCGTTTCCTAATTGTAATCCAATAAATTAATTTTGGAGTCCTACTCACTGTCCTTTTCCGAATTGTTCTTTGGAAGTATCCAGCGCTCTCCGCCTCCGGTTTCGGAGCTTCTCTCCACGAGGTAGCGATGTCGCTCAAAGATGGCCCCCGCGACTTCTACCCTTCTCACTCCGGCGCTCTTGCTGAGACAACCGGAGAGTTGGGGGAGTCAAATGGGGGACTGCTGAGCTATCTTCATCCCTGGGACGCTCGACCCGGGGCTCTAAGGGGTGCAGCGTCGCTCTCGCTGCCTTCCCCCCCCTCACGAAGACGGGCTGCCTCAGAGCTCAAGGCAAACCTCGCCGGACGGCGCTGGCGCTGGACCGGAAGGCTACTACATTTTGGGTGACATTTTGAAATCCTGAACACAGACTAGAACCCCACAAACTGATGATGATGCCGCCCAGGAGCTCACTGCCATCTTCAGATGGCACCAACGTGGTCTCTGTATCCATGCAGTGAGACTTGCTGGGCCTGGGGTGGGAGTGGGGGTAATTCAGCAACAATCTTCTGCCAGTGCCCTCCCCCCGCCCCACCCTTTGAGCCAGGATGAAACCCAAATTTTTGGTGGCCTTGACCCAGTCTGTCATGGATTGGCTGGATGCAGAGGAGGGCGGGCACCAGCTGGGGAGCCCCCAAGGGGAGAAGGCTCAATGCCCGGGGATCGGTGGTGGGACAATGATGAGTGGTCAAAGGGAGAAGGGGGAGGAGGCTGGGAGGAGGAGGAGGTGTGGGAAGCAGAAGAGGCAACAGGGTTTAGTGAGCAGAGAGAGGCTGCGGCAGAGAGCAGTCCAGAATCAGAGGCAGAAGCAGAGGCTGGAGAGGAGGAGGAGCCAAGAGGCAGAGATCAGCCAGGCTGGCAAGGAGAGGGATGAAGCAGGAGAAGCAAAGATGGACAATGCGGAGGAACCTGAGATTGCTTAGGAAGGGGGACTTAGGGAACTGTGGGAAGGTGGAGACCTCCAGTCCCCACAGCTGCCTCATGGGGCGAGAGCTACAGGGGTGAGTTGCTGTGCCCACTAGGCCTGTTCTCTTGAGCTGTCTTGTTCCTTTGAAGAAGTAGTTAACTCCACGGATGCCTTGTGAGTTATCGCTGCCCTGATCCTGACACAACCCCTGCCCTACAAGTCCATTTCTAAATTCCTGGTGGGATATTGGTGAGGTCCAGATGGAGAAGAAACTTAGAATCATAGAATCATAGAGTTGGAAGAGACCACAAGGGCCATCCAGTCCAACCCCCTGCCAAGCAGGAAACACCATCAAAGCATTCCTGACATATGCCTTGGAGAGGCTCTCTTACTGATGGAGAAATTGCCATGAGAATCCGTCCATTAAACTAAATTAATTTCAATTAAATAGACATCTGGTCATTCTGCTGGGGTGAGGGGGACTGGTGAATATTTACTATTGCTTCTTGAATAGGTAAGTGAAATCAACCTGAGGGAAATGATTACTGAGGAAAAAATGTGCTTTAAAACGACACTTTGATCCCTTCCTGATTTATTCCTTCACCCGTTCTCCGTCCATGAGACCAACCCACCCCCTGTGTTACAACTCTTGTTCACTGAAATATGGGGGTTTGCTCTTCCCCAGAACTCTCCCCTGACAGTCTTACATTTTCCATCTGTTGTGATGTGCTAAAACAAAATATTGCTTATCCTTAAACATGGTAGCTTTCAGAAAACCTGTTTACTGAGCATTCATGAAGGGTTGACATAAAATTTGCAGTGAGTCTGGACAACTTCAGCTGTATTTCTGTTGGTTTCCCTTGAGGTTATATGGTGTGGCCTCTACAAGTATTTCTCTCCCTTCTCCCCATTACTTTTCTTATCCCAAAGGTCTTATTCCTGGGGGGGGGGGGGCAGCAGCGAGGAGGCAGATTTGCAGCTCTGGAGCACCAAGCCATGTTCAGTGGCGCAACATGAACTTGCAGGTCTCAGACGGAGGGCTCATCTGCACACACCCCTTTGTCACATGATTTCTAGGGTCGGGTGAGAGGTGTTTTTTTTCTGATAGATGTTTCTTCCCGGAAGAAGTGACAGGACAAAAAGACAAAGAAAAAAAGGCGAATCTCCCCCAAATGACAAATGGAGGAAATCTTAGACCCCAAAGGAGTGCAGGTGAGCCCTGGCTGGTAGTCAAGGCTCTCCAGGTTTCAGACAGTGGGTCTCTCGCAGGCCTCCCTGGAGGGGTTGAACCAGGGCTGTCTTTAGCAGATGCGGCGCCAGGGTGCAAATATCCATCCAGCGCCCCCAAATTACCACGGATAGTGGGGGTGGGGGCGAAGCTGTGCACTGCCAGCCATCGGGGGGTGGGGTGGGGTGGCACAACTCTCCCCCATGCCGCTGCGGGAGAGCAATCCCCGCAGAGGCTTGGGAGGGAAGCTGTGCGCCCGGCAGCCGTATAGTAAGTGAAGTCACATTTGAAACAATACAGAAGCAGTCAAAGGGAATTTCCTAGGAAGTGTTTTATTCAGCCTCAACTGCAACCATGTGTGCTGAACACACAGAAACACATAGATAATGATAATGTGAAATTACTGGGAGTTACAGTCTCCAAATAACACTCAACACATGCAAGCAGATTAATGGAATAGGACACTGTTAGGAGTCATTCTGCAAAGAAACAGAAAAAGATGACTGTAACTTTAAGAACTGTTTCTGTGAGTTCTGGGTGTGAGTTCTAGGCGGATTAGGTACAGCTGGTGATGAGTACAAAATAAGGAGAAGTTGCAGTTTGAATTTGCCTGCAAAAGAGAACACCCATATGCTTTGTGTTTGTAAGGTTGTAAATAAAACTCTTGCTGGAGTATTTCACACCTGTCTTGTGGTTCTGGCATCTGCTGCCAGGAAGATACAGTTCCAACAGGTTATGTGCCCAGTCCTGAGTGGGCAGACTGAGCGTGGAAGAAAACCCAGGGGCTGGAACAGACTCAGCGTTTCTCAAAGAGCTGGCAGGAAGGAGTCGGCAGGGAGTGTCTGCTTGAGACCAGGAGCCGAACAATCTTTCAAGCCAGGTGTGAGCAAAGAAGGTGACCCGGAAACTACAACTAATCCAGAATGCGGCAGCTAGACTGGTGACTAGGAGCAGCCGCCGAGACCACATAACACCGGTCTTGAAAGACCTACATTGGCTCCCAGTACGTTTCCAAGCACAATTCAAAGTGTTGGTGCTGACCTTTAAAGCCCTAAACAGCCTCAGTCCTGTATACCTGAAGGAGCATCTCCTCCCGGCATCCTTCTGCCCAGACACTGAGGTCCAGCACCGAGGGCCTTCTGGCGGTTCCCTCATTGTGAGATGTAAGATTACAGGGAACCAGAGGGGTTTCTCAGTAGCGGCACCCGCCCTGTGGAACACCCTCCCAGCAGATGTCAAGGCAATAAGTAACTATTCTACTTTCAGAAGACAACTGAAGGCGGCCCTCTTAAGGGAGGTTTTTAATATTTAATGCTGTATTGTTTTAATATTTGATTGGGAGCCACCCAGAGTGGCTGGGGAGACTCAGCCAGATGGGTGGGGTATAAATAATAAATTTATTATTATTATTATTATTGAGTTCCGTTACACAACTGTGAAAACTCTGCGGATCCGTAAGTGTGCTGATGTCAGTTGGCATCAGTCACTGTGATGTTCAGGCTGGAGAAAGCTTTTGAAGCTCCCAAACGATCTACCAGGAGGGAGAGAACATGCTAGTCGGGCATGTGTCTCTGCCAGGGTCCTTCTTGCGAGTAAGACATCCTAACACCCTGCTCCCCTCCAATCGCTGCACGAGGGGGACTATCCCCGAAGTGAAGCGGCCCAGGAGGTGGTCCAAGAAGCTCCTCGTTCCACAACAACCCTGCCAGGTTGGCCACTTGCATTTCACCCCCTTCCCAGCAAGCAAAGCTACAGTGGCCACTCAGTTCCTGACTGTTGACCACCGAGGAACCTGAAAGGAGCCTTGAGGTTGGCAGAGAGGGGCCTCTCACCCCTTCCCAGACTTTTCCTCCAACCATTTATTACTACTGTTTATTCAACTTGGCCACCCTCACCTCTCCTTCAGCCCTGGAAGGAAAAAACAGACACACGGCATGCATTTCTTTTCAAAACATGTTTATTCTCCAAGTTGGCTCTGCCCCACGGGGCTTACAGTCTACAGCAGAATTGGCACAGGATGGGGAGGGGATGACTTTTGGGCTCTGGGGGAGGAAGGGGGGCAGGTCCTTGTTCATATCAAGAGAGAGGGCCGGGGGGGCCAAAAGCTGTTCTGCATGGCCGTCTCTGCAGGGATGTTGTGGGGAAACGGGCTCCTTTTGCACCCAGGTCTCTAAGAGGGGATAAACGGGTCTGGACTATACCACTTCAGATCCACTGGAGGGGGAGGTAAAGGGACACCCAATCACCCACATTCTGTAAGTGGAGGATCCCTGATTTATTTATTTTTTGGGGGGGAGGGATATGCCAATTTTGCTCAAGTCTGTCTCCCCTACTCCAACTATCCCAAAGACAAGGGTTGCTTTTGATGTGATTCCTGCCTTGCGGGGGGCTGGACTAGGGGTCCCTCCCAATTCTACACTTCTATCATTTCACAGCACGCAAGTGAGGAGGGGCAGGGACTGTCAGAAAGGGGGGCTTTTGCTATGCACAGCTCTGGCCCCCTCCTTAAAATCACAGTCGTGAATCTGCAGGATGTGAAGCCAAGCAGACCCTTGATCCCAAAAAGGCAGGGCAAGGGGGCTTTCCTTCCCACAAGGGACTGGTGGGACAAGACCAGTGAAAGAGGAGGGACCCAGGAGTCCGAGGGCCTATGATCCACTTCGCCCTGTCCACGGGATCCAGAGACAGGCAACAAACATAGTTGGGAGCTCAGTTGCCCAAAGTCCGTTACTGCAGAAAAAAGAGAAATCCGTGAGATTCCTACCCGATTCAGAGAGAAAACATTAGCTGGCTGGGGGTTGCAATTGCAGGAATTGCTGCACAACAACCCTGCGAAGTAGGCAGACTGGATCCCCCCCCTAGACCACCTTGCAAGCTTCATCATGGCCAGGGACTGGGGATTCGAACCCAGATCTTTCTGCCAGGGCCTAGTCTGGCACTCTCACCACTGCACCGCACTGCCTCTCAGTTAGTGGCATAGAGATATATATTTTAAAAGAATAAAAAACTAAGGAATCGAGAGAACTTGGTGGTCTTGGGAGCTTCTTGGCCACTGACCTCCGATTTGGGCTTCTCCAATTTGGGTTTTTCTTCAGAAGCTGAAAAGGAGGGAAATGAAGCAGGGAAAGGTTAATGACAAGAAAAGCCAGAAATCCCAGGGAAATGGACAATAGTACATGAAAGCATGCAGAAAGCTAAAACGGAGGTCAACATTTCTGAGCCTCTGGACAGGGATGTTTTTAGCAGGCGACCAAAGAGTCTGGCAAAGGCTCTTGCTTGGTATCAATAGGCAGGGAGTTCCAAAGGGTCTTGGAGCCAGAAGGGACCCCCAACGGCCATCTAGTCCAACCCCCCCACAAGGCAGGCAGCTTTTCCCCAAGGTGGGGCTTGAACCCACAACCCTGAAATCAAGAGTCTCAGGCTCTACCAGCTGAGCTTCTTGTACTGGCAAATGTGGGAAAGGGGAGTCAATTGGCCAGTGCCAGTTCCGACAATCAAATATGTCAAGTGGGGGGGGGTGATCAACTGCTTTTATTATCAATATTTGCATAGTCTTAATAGATTCTGAATTGTCTCCACCAGCGAAATAGGGTGGGATATAAATAAATATATTATTTCTATTTTTCATTATAATAATTATACTTGAGGGAGGCTGGGTTATTGGTTTGCTTTGGTTCTCGTTTTTATCATGTATGCTGCATTTTCATCCTGCATTTTTATGCCGCAAGCTGCCCTGAGATCCACGAAATGAGGGTGCTGTGCACGTTTATAGAATCCTAGAATTGTAGAATGGGAAGGGACCCAGAGGGTCATCTAGCCCAACCCCCTGCAAGGCAGGAACCTCAACTAAAGTATCCCCAAAAAACATTGACCTAATGATAAAATTTGACTATATTCATAACAAAAATAACAGTACAGAGGGGGGGGGTGAGGACAGCCTTACCCCATCTGAAGAGGGACCGCAAGACCCCCAGGAGCACAATGGCAACCAGGAACAAGCCGATGGCATCCTCCAGGGAGGGGCCCAAGGACCCTGGGTGGGGGGGAGAAGGGGCAGAGAAAAAAGGGGGGCATCAGTGAGGGAGAAGGGGGCGACATCAGACCCCAACCCCCACCCTGCCTTGGCCACCCATTGCAGGTCCCCAAGCTGCACCTTCGCCCCCCCATGTCCTCCACCCTACTTGATCAGTGCCAATTCACTGAGGGCACCCCAGCGGTCCTCTAGCCCAACCCCCTGCAAGGGAGGAATCCCAGCTAAATCACGCAGGACGGACGACCCCCCCCCTCCAACCTCCGCCTAAAAGCCTCCAGCAAAGGAGAGACAGGAAGCGCACCCAAAACCAGTCTTCTGGGCCTAGCTGCCCACCCCCCCCCGTGGACCCCGGCACAGACCCCCAAGTGCAGACTTGCACACGGATGCCCCCCCACCTGCCACATGGAGCACGGCCGCCTTCTTGACCCCCGCCTCGCCCAGCCCGGCGTGGCCCACGTGGCAGACGTAGGAGACCCCGTGGTCCTCGGTCGGGACGGGCAGCAGGCGGGCGAAGCTGGTGAAGCTGAAGGTGCCGTCGAGGGCCTGGCGGTGCCCAGAGTCCCCGATGTCCAGGAAGGCGTCCTGGGGGGCGGCGGACCCCCTCCGCTTCCAGCTGACTGAGGCCCCCAGGGGGTAGAAGCCGGAAACTTCGCAGGCCAACTCTGGGCGGGCGCCGGGGGGCACCGAGAGTGTCATTGGGCGCAGCGTCACCTGGGGGGGCTCTGCAGGGGGAGACGGGGAGAGGGCGTGAGCACAGCGCCCCCTGGTGACACCCAGGAGCGCTGCAGGTAGCAAAGGCTTCCAGCTCCCAGGAGAGGGTGGGTTTTGGATTCGAATCCTGACTGTGGGGGAGGGCATCTGATCACCCACTGGGGGACAGGAAGACAGGGCTTGGTCTAGTGGCCAGACTCTTCTTAAGGAGCCTCCCAGTCTCTGGATCACTTGGTTCTTAGAATCCTAGAACGAGAAAGGTGGAAGGGATCCCCAAGGGTCATCCAGCCAACCCCCCTGCAAGGCAGGTACAGTGGTGCCTCGCTAGACGAATTTAATTCGTTCCACGGGTCTTTTCTTATAACGAAAAATTCATCTAGCGAATCCCATAGGAATGCATTGAATTTTTTTTTTTGCCCATAGGAACGCATTAATTGAATTTCAATGCATTCCTATGGGAAACCGCGATTCGCTAGACGAATTTTTCGTAAAACTAATTCGTCTAGCGAGGCAACCTCCACTAGAAAAAACCTTTCGTTAAGCGGAAATTTCGTTAAGCAGGGCATTTGTTAAGTGAGGCACCACTGTATCTCAAGGCAATTTGGCCACTGCGAGGTTTAAGTACTCTCCCTATGTCCTTTTGGAGCCTCCAGGCTCAGGAGCAGTCTATCTGGATCCCTAGGTCCTTGACGGCATCTGGACCGTGAGAATACAAGATGCTGGCTCCATGGGGGTCCCCCTTTGGGCAGAGGACCCCCCTTTCCCCCCCCGTTGCTCACTCACCCACCACCTTGAACTCAAGAGCCTGCTGGGCATGGAGGTGGGGCAGGTAGACGGTGCAGATGTAGGTTCCCTCGTGGCGGACGGCCACGCTCCGCAGGCGCAGGGAGGCGCCTCCGCCCTCGGCGTCCAGCAGCAGCTCGGCCCCCTCCTCGGCCACCGACACCCCTTGCGAGGCTCCGTCATAGGCCAGCACCACCTTCCCGGCCCCCCGGAACTGATGGCGCCACTCCACCGAGAAGGCCGAGGCCGGCGCAGAGAAGCCGCAGTGCAGGACCGCTGGGCGCCCCAGGCGGGACTCCAGGCGCGGCGTCCGCGTGAAGACCGACAGCACCACTGCGCAAGGAGGGAGAGGTGAGCGGGAGAGGTCCCTAGCGGTCATCTAGACCAACCCCCTGGGCAAGGGAGGAATCCCAGAAGGGAACAACGCAAACTCAGCCTGCAAAAACAACAAACCCACAACCTCTTTGATTTAGTCATTCATTTTATTTGCAGGACCCTGTAAGATGAAAGCAAGATTTGCCAAATGACTCAAAATCCACTTAAAACTACTCCAAGGAGTTCAACTCAGCAGCTGCATTTTATCCAGGGATTCCCACTTTCCGTTTGCCCCACGGTGCCCCCTACCCCCTAAGAGGGTGGAACCGATGGCATGGGACACCCCTCTTTTAAATCATGGCCTTTCTGCCCCGCCTTCTCCTTCCAGGGGCTCAAGGCGGCCTCCCTCCCCTTCCTCTGCCATTCCCCCGCACCGACCCTGCCAGGTAGGCCAGGCTGAGAAGCAGCGGCTGGCCCTCATTCCCTCTCCCCCAGGCTGCTGGCGCAGGGCCCTAACCGCTAGGCCATGCTGCTCCCCTTCCGCCCGCCAGGGGGGTACCTTCGGTGTTGGTGATGCTGCTGACCCCATCCTGCTGCTTCCAAGGCCCCGGGGTCTCCTCGGTGTGCAGGATGCTGCTGACCCCGAACTTTGCGTCGGGGGCTTGGATGCTGGCTATGAGCCACTTGCCCCTCTCCAGGGCGCGGGGGCAGCTCCCTCCGCCCGCCAGCCCCTCCGCCCAGGGGACGTGGGACTCTTGCGGTGCGTAAGCGTTGATCTCGCAGGAGGATTCAGCCTCGCTGGCATCCGGACTCAGCCACGGCGGGGGGGTGGCCGAGGCATGCCCGCCCCACAGGGCCCCAGAGGGGTCTGCCGGGAGGATAAAATGGGGGGGAGGTGAACAAGTGTCTGGGGGGGGGATGACAAGCTTTGTCTCTCCACTGTTGCACCCCCCAAACCTGCATCGCAGGGGTTGGACTGGATGATCTTTGGGTTCCCCACTGTTTCAGAAAACTCTGAGGGTGTCAGCCAGTTAAGTTCAACTCATAGAATCACAGAATTGGAAGGTACCTCCAAGGGTCATCTAGTCCACCCCCGAGATGCCAGAATCTCAGCAAAAACACGTGGTGGTAAAACAAGATGCCCTCTAAGGAGTATTTATTTTGTCCCTTTAATGAGATTTAAATACCAGTTAATAAACCAAACCAACCAAGCAGTTTTGTACCTCTGAATAGTGTAAACGCTGAGGTTGGAAACCAATTTGAAGTAGATCCGAAATAAGCATAACTAGATTAAATTAATACAAAACAGCAGGACTCCTGAGTTCTGGAGATGACTTCTTTTGTCCAATTTGAGTTATAAAATGGTGATTTTCTTGAGGCAAAATGACAGTAACCCTAAACAATTTTTAGAAAAAAAAGCACTGTACCTATATACCAGACAAGCATGTATGGAACTGAAGTTATTTGCATTTAAAGTGATATATTGTAATATTGTAACCTTTTCCCCTTTTCATTTCTTTGTTCTTTATTCACTTTTTATTTCCTTTTTTATTATTCAAATATTCTCAATTTAAAGTGTGTGTGTGTGTGTGTGTGTGTTTGAGCCACAAAATAATTGTGTTGGCCCTCAAAATAACTTTACTTTTTCCTATCCGTGGGTCTCTCTCCCAGTAAAAGTCCGCTGGGGGCTCCCCTAGGCCTTGGGGGGCTCTGGCACCCGGCACAGTTATTTCAAATGACCTTAAACCCTAAGAGTTTAAAATAGAAAGGTTACCGAGAGACGTAGATGGTATATATATATAGATATTGAGAAGCTGCCAAATGCTGTTTGGGCCTGTGATGGACAGCAGAGCCAGGCCAGTCAGTGGATTTAGTCCCCCAGAAATAGAGTTGTAGAGTTGGAAGGCATTTATACCAAATAGAGTAGGTTGAGAATCAACATATATGTTTTTGGATAATAATATCACCTAGACCAGGGGTCAGCAAGGTTTTCCGACCGTGGGCTGGATCATTCCCACGGACGATTGTCCATGGGCAGGACATGCGCAGCGCGATACTGGAAATCGCGACTGCACATGCCCAGAAGCCGAAAATCGCGCCTGCGCATGCTCGGAAGCCGAAAATCGCACCTGCGCATGCCCAGAAGCCGAAAATCGCGCCTGCACATGCCCAGAAGCCGAAAATCGCGCCTGCACATGCTCGGAAGCCAAAAATCGCGTCTGCGCAGAAGCAATTTTTGGCATCTGGGCATGTGCAGATGCAGTTTCTGGTATCTGCGCATGCGCAGATGCCATTTCTGGCACCACTTGGCGGGTCCCCGCGCTACGCCGGTTTAGCGCAGCACACGGGAGACATGCCAAACAGGCGGCTTGGCAAGTGGGTGGCTCGTGGGCCGGTTAAACGGGCTACGTGGGCCGGATCTGGCCCATGGGCGGGAGGTTTCCGATGCCTGACCTAGACCAGGCACCCCCAGACTACTGGATACGGCCTGGATGACGCAGTTATCCGGCCCGCGACAACCCCCACAGCCCGCTCTTACCGGCACGGCATGGCACAGCTGCCCATTTCCAGCTCAAAGGAGCACTGGAAATAGCTTGCATGCATGCGCAAGCATAATTTCCAGCACACGTCCTGGTCGGAGGAGGCCCGTGCGCATGTGCACAAGCTATTTCCGGTGCTTCTGCGACCCGGACGTGTGCCAGAAATAGGTGTGTGCACGTGTATGGGCGCGCACTCTCCGCACAATCGGCGCTGCAGGCACCAGCCCGAAGCATGGTAAGTTTGGAGACCCCTGACCTAGACATTAGGTAAGTATATATGGAATTGTAGTTATTAACTCTTATAATGATATAGCGTATTATTATTATTATTATTATTATTAGGTGTTGTTCAATTACACTGATCTTTTAAAATGAAAAAATAGTTTAAAAATAATAGTTTAAAAAAATAGTTTAAAAAGGGGTGAAGTTTCCCAGCCTCAGTTGTTGCGCCTGTGAAATGGGTATATCACAGGGAGGCTGAAGTTAGAGTTGCTTCGAGTCCATCCAGGTGAATGAGAAGCAGGGCTGGGAAGGGGCCATGCTGGGCTTTGCAAAGGGTCTGGTTCTTATTTCAAGGGTGGGGGGGGTGTTATATCGGGGGTCTCCATACCCAGGACCTGGAAGGCCAGGCCGGCCTCCACCTCCGGGGGCAACTCAGACTCCAGGGCAGATTCTTCCAGGCGTCTCCCGGGTGGGGGCAGGAACAAAATGGCGGAGCGCTGCTTGAGGGCGCCGGGCATGACTGAGCCTCCGCCCCCAGCCTCCTCCATGAACCAGCAGCTCAGCTTGGCCGCCGGAGGCGAGGATCGGCCAAATGACACTCCTGCGAGGAGAAGAAGAAGAAGAAGAAGGGGGTGGACTAGATGGCCCCTGGGGGACCTCTAGGAGCGGAAGGACCTCAGGAGAGCCCCAAAACAGCAGCAGCAGAATCTGGGTCCAGACCAAGGGGACCCCTCCCACCTAGCCCAGCTGCCTGTCCTCACAGCAGCCGACCAGCCCCCCCCCCAAAATGGAAGAAGCCCCCCCCCGGCAAGCAGGAGTTGAAGAGCATTCCACTCTCTCCCGTCCCAAGGTAGACTGGCTCTGTCCAGGGAGGCTCCATTTGGACGCAGCAGCGAACAAAGCAGAGCCCAAGGGGACGCCCACCAGGTTCCCCCCCCCAAACGAAGATGCCCCCAACTTGGGGGGGGGGGGCGCAGAGGGCAGAAGCAGCGGTGCAATGGGCCTGATTCGGGACTCCCTCTTCCAGGAAACGGAAAGCGAAAGCGGAGGGACTTTCCCGGGCCAAATCCCCCCCCCTCTCCGGGCACCCGGCAGATCCTTCGTACCAACACCCCCCCACCCACCGGAGCAGTTTCCCCCCGCCAGCCCCTTCCTCTCCTTGCAAGGGAAGAAGCTGCACCGGCTGAGTTTCTGCCTCCCCCCCCCAGCCTCGCAAGGGGAGGGAATCCGACCAAGGGGGCGATCTCCCCCGACCCCCCCCCATCTCCTCTTGGACGCCACCTCCGCGCCGCGGTTCCTGCTCGACCCCCCCCCCTCGGAGGGGAGGGGAGGGGACCCAGGCGTCCGGGCCAGAGCTCTCCTCCTCCCGCGCCCCGCTGCGAGGGACCCAGGCGTCCTGCCTCCACCTACCCAGCAGCAGCGGGAGCAACAGCAGCGGGAGCCCCCTGGCGCGGAGCGGGTCGGATTCTGCAGCCATGAGGCTCCGCAGGGAGAGAGCCAGGCGAGAAGGCGAGCGGCAATGGCGGAGGCTCCGTCCGTCCTCCCGCGGTTCCCCTTTCGGTTTCGGAAGGAGGGCGGGGCAGAAGGGGGGGCCAGTTCCTCCAAAGGGACGGGCGTCTCTCTCTCTCAAATACCTTTCAGTCCGCTAGGGAGGGAGCAGGTGAAGAATCATCATCATCATCATCATCATCATCATCATCATCAACATAATGGCACGAGGCTGCTTTCTTGATGGCCTCTGAGCCGAGAATCACTCTGCACATGCCCTGGTGCAGGCATCCCCAACCTGCGGACCTCCAGATGTTTTGGACTACAATTCCCATCTTCCCCGACCACTGGTCCTGTTAGCTAGGGATCATGGGAGTTGTAGGCCAAAACATCTGGAGGGCTGCAGGTTGGGGGTGCCTGCGGGCCTGGACCATCCGGATTCTGGGAGGGAGGGAGGGAGAGCGGCCAGCTGGCTCTGCTCAGCTTAAAGGGAAAGGGAAAAGGGACCCCTGACCATTAGGTCCAGTTGTGACCGACTCTGGGGTTGCGCGCTCATCTCGCGTTATTGGTCGAGGGAGCTGGCGTACAGCTTCCAGGTCATGTGGCCAGCATGACAAAGCCGCTTCTGGCGAACCAGAGCAGCGCACGGAAACGCTGTTTACCTTCCCGCTGTAGCGGTTCCTATTTATCTACTTGCATTTTGAGGTGCTTTCGAACTGCTAGGTTGGCAGGAGCTGGGACTGAGGAACGGGAGCTCACCCCGTCGCGGGGATTCGAACCACCGACCTTCTGATTGGCAAGCCCTAGTCTCCCTTGCCGTTAGTCCGGATCAGATGTGGGCTCCTTGGGGCAGAGTCCTTGGCACAGATGGAGGAGGGGGGAGGGACGGAGGGCAGCCCCTAAGCCAGTGATGGACAACCTTTTGAGCTTGGTGTGTCAAAATTCGCCAAAAAAACCGAGCATAACTTGGGTGGTGTGTCACTTCAAGAACAAAACCATAATTTCATGATATTTATATCTTAAATAACAAAAATGTATAATTGTAATATATAACTGTATTTAATTACCAAAAACTAATTATTTAACCAAACCAAACCAAAAACCCCTTATTTATCACAAAGTGCCAGAGTTGTTGAGCTTTTTTTGGGGAGCTGCTGACCAAAGTTTGGGAGGTTTTTTGGGGGGGGGGGTTGCAAAAGTTGCTTTGCTTTTGGGGGGGGGGATGCCCCAAAGCTGCTGCGCTTTTTGTGGGGGAAAGAGAACAGAAATAAATGACGAATAATACCTTTGCTGGAACTAACACGCAGCACCGACATAGTCTGCCAAAGCACCAAAAAAACCCAGCACAGAACAGGTTAAAAAACGAACGCTGTTACACCCATAGTCTGCCAAAGTGCCAGGAAAAAAAACAGCACAGAAAGAGTTAAAAAAAACCAATCTCTGGCTACCAGCAACAACAACAACAACAACAAAGGATCCGGGTTTTAACAGCGGAGACAAGCTGTAGGAGGAGCGGGAGAACAAATTGGGGGTTGGGACACAACAACAACAGCGTGAATGGGCCGATGGGGCGTGTGCCAGCAGTGAGGGCTCTGCATGTCACGTCTGACACGCGTGTCATAGGTTCGCCATCACTGCCCTAAGCGCAGGTGCAGAAGCAGGGAAACTGCAGGAAGGGAGAGGAAGGGGGTGTCCTCGGCTTGCCAAGGGTTAAAAGGAGCAGACCTGGATTCCTAGAGAGGACAGGAAGTGTAGGGGAGGGGGGCAAGGTCCTCCATGGCAACCCCCCCCCCCGCCCTCCCCCATCCCTTCCTGCAGGCAGAGAGGAGGCTGCTTTCTTCTCTCTCCTTTGCAAAAGCAAAAGCTTCCTGGGTGAGTCTCTCTCTCCCCCCTGAGGGTGCAATGGGGAGAAAGAAGGGGGTCTCAGAGGTGCATGGGGGTCCCTGTTCAGATCATGCACGGTGGCGGAACTGCATTTGGATTATTCCAGTTACAGGTAGGTAGCCGTGTTGGTCTGAGTCGAAACAAAATAAAAAAATTCATTCAGTAGCACCTTAAAGACCAACTAAGTTTTTATTTTGGTATGAGCTTTCGTGTGCTTTTCTGACGAAGTGTGCATGCACACGAAAGCTCATACCAAAATAAAAACTTAGTTGGTCTTTAAGGTGCTACTGAAGGAATTTTTTTATTTGGATTATTCCGTTTTCTTTTAAGCCTACCGGTAGGGTCTAGCTCACCTGAAAAGGCCTGTGCCTGCCTGCCTACCTTTGAGGGTACAGGAGCTGCTTTTAGGGACTATGTAGCAAATGTCTGAAAAGAATAAAGAGGGAATTATATGCAGGAAAAGAGAATCATCCAAGCATGGCAATTGGGATTCATCTTGAATTGCATTTAGTGAATAGATATATTAGCCAAAGTCTTAAGAAAGAAAGACACTGAAAAGAGGTAGATGTCAAATGATTTTGGTTGGTTCAGGATGAAGACCTTGGGTTGCAGCATTGCTGCGATCCTTTGATTATGAATAGGAGTGAGGTGTAATTTGGAAGTGTGTTTTAAAAAGCATTTGGGGGATGTGGTTCTTTGCATGCTCATTTGTATTCCAATAAAGACCTATCTTTCCACTTGGAGGCTTCATCCTTTTCATTTGGGTTTCTATGGGTAACCTCCAGTTGAGAAACCTCTTTTTGTATGTCTGCTACGTATACATGACAGGGTTTTAAAAATAAATATAATTGAAACCGATTTATAATGAGACTGAAGCACTAAATATACCACTTCTATCAGTTTTAACAATCCATCTTTTGAGAATGTTTAGGCTGAGAGACAGTCTGTAGACATAAAGAGGAATGCCAGGACCAGCCAGTAGTAAACTTTCTGTTTCCTCCTGGGCTGGGACAAACTTCCTCTGCATGTGACTAGAGGTGGGCGGGACCTTACCTGCCCAGGTACAAAGGGGCAAGGCAGGTACTGTAAGGGTTTTCTGAAGAACTCCTTCGCCTTCCTTACATCTCCGCCAAAGAATAAGCTTCACCATCAATAAGGGGCCCCTGATCACTGATCATCTCTGCTCATCCTTTTCAGGAGGAATACTTGCCACTTCGAAGCCATTCCAGTCCTTGCTAGACGGTCACTAGACCAGTCACCGGTTTTCTATATTCCTGCCTTGCAATAGTTTAAATACAAGTCCGTTTCCTCCTTGAATGCAAATAAAATTGGTTTAAGAAGCACTAAAACTGGACCATGGAATTTGCAGCCTGCCAGCCCTGCCCTGTAGGAACCTCCAGCTTAAAACATGGATGTTTTGGTGTGGCAGCAAGTGTACTTTGGAACTCCCTGCCACTTGTCATCAGGCAGGAGGCTTCACAGCCCACTTTGAAGCATTCAACCTTGTTACCGCTGCTGAATTTGTGATAGCTACACATTGAGGAGAGAGAAGCCAATCTACTACGTATATCTGAATAAATTGAGAAAATCTGGTTTTCAGTAACAATGATTAACCTAACATTCCAAAAGAATGCATGTAAACCAGCCTAGCGGACTCATGGGGAAATGGGCATTTTGGGGGATGTTTTGAAACAGCAAGTTTTGTGATTATTTATTTATTTATTTCATGAAATTTATACATTGCTTGATTGCAAGGCAGTTTACAAAAAGATACATTGAAATCATGAAAAATGTACAGCAGTACTTTAAAATATGCAAAAAGTTAAAATGCTAATATTCACCTCAACTTCCTAAGCACCTGCACAGGCAGGTTTTTAACAGGTGCCCAGAAAGGGGGGAGGGGGGAGCCTGCTTGATCTCAAGAGGCAGGGAGTTCCAAAGGGTCTGTGCTGCCATATTAAACTATCGAGGTCTTGCGATTGTGGAACAGGTATTACGTGGCCCCTGTAGTTGAAGCGGTCGAGTGTCTGCCTGTGGGGTAAGGAGGGAATCTCACGGGGAATCTGGTCCCAAGCGGTGAAGGGCATTCTGTGTTAATGGAAATGCCTTGAACTGGTCCCGGTAGCCAATGGGCAACCAGTGAAGCCCTCTGAGGCAAAGAGTCATATGCCAAGAAGGCCCCGCTCCCGAGAGCAATTGTGCTGCAGCATTCTGCACCAGCTGCAGGTTCCGGATCAAGCGCAAGGAATGCCCCACATGGAGGGCACTGTGGTCATGCAGCCTTGAAGAAACGAAGGCGTGAGCTGCTGTGGCCAGGCTCTCCCGGTCCAGGAATTTCGAACCATCTGCAGTTGCTCAAAGGCACTTCCAGCAAGTCAGTCTGCCTGAATCTTGGCTGGATCCGGAAGCAGCCCAAAGCCCCACAAGGTTCACCTTTGTTGTTGTTGTTTAGTCGTTTAGTCGTGTCCGACTCTTCATGACCCCATGGACCATAGCACGCCAGGCACTCCTGTCTTGCACTGCCTCCCGCAGTTTGGTCAAACTCATGTTCGTAGCTTCAAGGTTCACCTTGGCTTACCTTATTTACTAATAAAAATAACTGGAAACAGACATGAGATAAATAAAATGAAAGCAAACATTTGTGGCCCCCTCTTGTGGTTTCTGCCAAAATGCCAGCATTGTGGGAGAGGCACCATGCCTGGCAGGGCCCGGCTTGGCACCCAGGAGGGTAAGGAGATGTCTAGTGGTTTGCAGGCCCCTTTCGCCCTTGGCCCAAAAGGCCAAGCACCCTCTGGCGGATCTGCTGGGTCTTCACCCCATAGACGAGGGGGTTCACCATGGGCGGCAGGAGGAGGTAGAGGCAGGCCAGCAGGATGTGGATATAGGGAGGCACATGGCGGCCAATCCGGTGGGTCAGGAAGGTGAAGAGGGCGGGCACATAGGAGACCAAGATGGTGCAGGTGTGGGCTGCACAGGTCCCTAGGGCCTTGGCGCGAGCATCCCTTGACGAGAGCCGGAAGACGGCCCGGAGGATCATGGTGTAGGAGGCGGCAATGAGCCCCAGGTCTAGCACCACCACCGAGAGGGCCACGCAGATCCCATAGACCCGGTTGACGGTCGTGTCGCTGCAGGCCTGCTTGACCACCGCCATGTGCTCGCAGTAGGTGTGCTGGATGACCGTTCGGAAGCCACCAGGCAGCCTCTGGAGGAGGAGGAGGGGGCAGGGCAGGACCAGGATCACGCCCCGGACAAACGCCGCCAGCCCCATCCTGGCCACCGCTGTGTTGCTGAGGATGGCCGCGTAGTGGAGAGGGTGGCAGATAGCGACGTAGCGATCAAAGGCCATGGCCAGCAAGATGGCCGACTCCACGATGGAGAAGGTGTGGATGAAGTACATCTGCGTCAGGCAGGCATGGAAGCCGATCTCCCTGGCGCCCGACCACATGATGGCCAGCATCTTGGGCAAGGTGGAGGTGCTGATGACCAGGTCGTTGGCAGCCAGCATGGAGAGGAAGAGGTACATGGGCTGGTGGAGGCTGGGCTCCGTCTTGATGACAACGAGGATGGTGACGTTCCCCAGCACAGTCAGGACGTACATGAGGAAGAGCGGGGTCCCAATCCAGGGGTGGAAGGCTTCCAGACCAGGGATGCCCACCAAGATGAAGGAGAAGTGGCCCAGGACGCCGGCCGTGCTGTTGAGGGCCTCCAGCGTTGCAGAAAGGAGCCGCGAGAGACCCACCCTGGCAGAGCTGCTCAGACCTGGAGAAAGTCACACGGCTGGCAGAGGGAGAGAGAAGGGTGGGCCCTGGAAGAAGGGCTGGGCTCACCTGGCTCCCTCCTGCACCCTTTCAGTAGCCCAGGAAGGATTATTATTGCCCCGCTGCTGCTAAAACCAAGGGCCCATCTAGCCCGGCCTCCTGTTCTCACAGTGGCTGATCAGGTGCGCAACAGGAAACCCACAAGCAGGATCCGAGCACAAGAGCCCTCTTCCCTCCCTCCCGCGGTTTCCAGCAACTGCTTTTCAGAAGCATGGCTGCCAATCCCTGTGGAGGCAGAGCAGAGTCCTCTCAATCCGCTCTCTACATGCCGTGCAGAAATTCATAAACACCTGTCATAGCATTCTCCCGCCGGACATTGGCAGGATTTCAAAGGTGGAATTGTCCAACAACTTTTGGGGTGTCCTGGTTTTTACTTTTTGAAATATGGCAGCCCTAGGGACTCAAGCTAACATGAGCCTTAAATTACTTTCTGGTCCATGAAGAACAACCACACCAATTTTCTGCAGTTCTTAATGATCTTCGGTGTGTGTGTGTACACAAATACACACACACCAACACACCTATCCACCCTCTAATTTCCCCCCTCTCTGGTCTTCTGTGGTCTCGCCTTGGCTCCCTCACCACTGCCCAACCCCTGAGGCCAAAATCATTCCTGTTCTCCCTGGATTGAATTCTGCCTCAGGGCAGCGACCTCTTCCTTTAACACTTTGCAAAATGCCAGCCATGCCAATGGTACAATGTAAAATAGCAGGAACGGTGGCTTTTACAATTCTCTTTTGTTTGTGTGCATAGCCGGGGGGGGGTGTTCAGGGGGCAGCTTCCCCCCTAAATCAAGTAAATAGATAGAAAACATTTAACTAACTGACTAATTGCATCGCAGTTCTGCCCCCCCACCCAACATAAAGTCTGCACCCCCCCCCAAAAAAATAAATAAATCCTGGCGATGTCCATGGTCCTGTGCCTGTTCTATTCCAAAACACTGACTTTTTGGGACTGTGCTGCAATTATTGCTCACCTTTTCCAGCCACCCGTCACATCACTGCCTTGGCTCCATCATGTTCCCATCAGACCCTCGCGATGCTGTGGCTTCCCTTGACCATGTCACTAAAGGGAGGAGGAGGAGGAGGAGAAAGAACTGTACAGCTGGAAAGGACCCCTGAGGGTCATTTGGCCCCTGGAGTGCAGGATGCACAGCTAGAGAATCCCTGACAGGTGCCTAAAGACCTCCAGCTGTTGTTGATGATAGAATTATAGAATGGGAAGGGGCCCCAAAGAGTCACCTAGCCCAACCCCTGCAATGCGTGAATCCCAGCTCCCTCCTCTCCTCTTGGGAGCCTATATTTCCCAGTCAGGACCGGGGCTGGAAGAGAAACTTCCAAGGCAGGCTGGGTGGGGCAGGAGAGGAGAGAGAATGTGTGAGGCTGCTGTTCAAATGCAGTTTCTTTGTGTTTTTGCTTACCTACAAAGACAACTCATTGCTTCAAGAACCTCAGCAGGAAGATTTTTTTATTCTGTGTACTGCACCACTGACAGGAAAAGGAAGCATTTTAACCCTCGCTTCATCCCCGGAAAGGTTCCAGAGCTGCCCGCAAAGAGCAGGAATAAGCCAGGACAGCCAGAACGTGGGTCCCCTTCATAGAATCACAGGATTGAGGACTTGGAGGGGACCCACAGAACCATCTAGCCCAACCCTCTAGAGTGCAGAGATCACTGACAAGGAATCTCCCTTGCAAATGCACAAGGCTCACTGGGGAGGTGGGAGAGGAGAGCCTTGGTTGGAGGAGGTGAGGAAGTGTGGGGCCAGGAGGATAGAAAGAAGTGGGGCAAGGCAGAGATGGAGGAGAAGGTTGGAAAGGAGGAAAAGGGAAGGGTGGAGAGGGAAGTCAGAGTCGTGAGAAGATACAAAGGAAGGATGGGCCAGAGGGAGCAAGGAAGGGACTGGAGCTCCGAAAGGGGAAAGGGAGGGGGCAGTGGAGGCAGATGGAGGAGGACTGGTGGGTGGGTGGAAAGAGGGATTAGCTGCCATCCTTGCACTGCAGCGACTTGGACTAGATGATCCTTGGGGGTCCCTTCCAACTCTATGATTCTATGACAGGCAGGAGGAGACGGAGGCTGTGCTCTGGCAGCCCCAGAAATGGCTCCCCTCCAACCTGCTGCTGCTGCTGGGCCTGGAATAAAGATCACTCTTGCCAGCGTTGTTCAGGCAACAAGGAGGGCAATTAGATCGTGGGTGTTTCCACAGGGAGGAACTCCGCTGCTGCCCCATTTTTCGTCCTCCACCCAACCCAACCAAAATTTCTCGGCTCCCTGCAGGGCCAAAATCCTCCAACACTTCTCTGATGAAAATAGGGATGTCTCAGGGAATACTGGGACATTCCAGGATAAAATCAGAATCCGGGACGGCTCCTGCAAATCCAGGAGTGTCCTTGGAAAAGAGGGTCTGCAAGAGCTGATCCAGTACACAAGCACGTGGAAGAGAAGCCTGCAGGTTCCAGGCAGGAGGAAAAAGAGAGAGAAGGGGGGGGGGTCCCCCAGGGTCACTTACTGGCATTGTGGCCTGGAGTGTCTGCCTGCCATACAGGTCCTTGCCATCGGCTGCTTGGAGCTCTTGGGGTCCCTCTGGCACCCCTTATATACTGGCCCAGATCCTCCCCAGGGGGTCTGTGCCGCTGGCGACGCCTCCTCCTCCCTTTTGTGCGTAATTGCAGTTTAAGTGTGTGGCTTCCTCAGGGAGGGGAGCAGCCTCTGGACCCACGAGCAGGTGCTGGATCCATCCTGCGACAAAGCTGGACATTGGCAGACTCTGGAGGGACAAATGAAAGCCCTTCTCCACACACCACAGAGCTAAACTGCCGAGCAATCTCCCCCCCCCCACCCGGCCCCGGCAGTGAATGGCTTCCAAAGAGGATCAGGCAGGTTCATGGAGGAGGAGATAAGGCAGGGGACCCCAAACTACGGCCCCCAGGCCGGATGCGGCCCAATTGGCCTCCCAATCCGGCCCGCGACGACCCCCGCTGCCCGCTGCCGCCGCCCACTCTTACGGCGTGCAGCGCGGCGGCGATCTTCAAAATCGGCAAAAAATCGCAGAAAATCCTTTGTGCGCATGCGTATGGGCCTCTCCCGACCCAGAAGAGGTCATTTCCGATGCACTTCCGGGTCGGGGGAGGCCCATATGCATGCGCACAAGCGATTTCGGCGATTTTTCCCCCGACCGTGTGCGTGTGCGCATGCGCACGGGCACGCACTCCCCCGCCCTCCGGCCCGCTGCGCGCGTACTCCCCTACCCTCCGGCCCGCTGCGCGGTAAGTCTGGGGACCCCTGAGATAAGGGCTCCCAAGGGCTCCCAGGCTTGGCTGCATTCCCAAACCTAGCTAGAATCATAGGAGCTTAGAGTTGGAAGGGACCCCAAGTGTCATCTAGTCCAACCGCCTGCAGTGCAGGAAACTCAACTCTGTGGCAGATGGCCAATAACCTCAGCTTAAGAACCTCCAAGGAAGGAGAGTCCACCACCTCTTGTGGGAGTCTGTCCCACTGTCACATGGCTCTTGCTGTCAGAAAGTTATTCCCAATGTTTAGAATCATAGAATCCTAGAGTTGGAAGAGACCCCAAGGGCCATCCAGTCCAACCCCCTGCCAAGCAGGAAACACCATCAAAGCATTCTTGACATATGCCTGTCAAGCCTCTGCTTAAAGACCTCCAAAGAAGGAGACTCCACCACACTCCTTGGCAGCAAATTCCACTGCCGAACAGCTCTTACTGTCAGGAAGTTCTTCCTAATGTTTAGGTGGAATCTTCTTTCTTGTAGTTTGAATCCATTGCTCCGTGTCCGCTTCTCTGGAGCAGCAGAAAACAACCTTTCTCGCTCCTCTATATGACATCCTTTGATATATTTGAACATGGCTATCATATCACCCCTTAACCTTCTCTTCTCCAGGCTAAACATACCCAGCTTCCTAAGCCGTTCCTCATAAGGCATCATTTCCAGGCCTTTGACCATTTTGGTTGCCCTCTTCTGGACATGTTCCAGCTTGTCAGTATCCTTCTTGAACTGTGGTGCCCAGAACTGGACACAGTACTCCAGGTGAGGTCTGACCAGAGCAGAATACAGTGGTACTATTACTTCCCTTGATCTAGATGCTATACTCCTATTGATGCAGCCCAGAATTGCATTGGCTTTTTTAGCTGCTGCATCACACTGCTGACTCATGTCAAGTTTGTGGTCTACCAAGACTCCTAGATCCTTTTCACATGTACTGCTCTCAAGCCAGGTGTCTCCCATCCTGTATTTGTGCCTTTCTTTCTTTCTTTTTGCCCAAGTGTAGTACTTTACATTTCTCCCTGTTAAAATTCATCTTGTTTGCTTTGGCCCAGTTGTCTAATCTGTTAAGGTCATTTTGAAGTGTGATCCTGTCCTCTGGGGTATTAGCCACCCCTCCCAATTTGGTGTCATCTGCAAACTTGCTCAGGATGCCCTCAAGCCCATCATCCAAGTAATTGATAAAGATGTTTAACCCTGTGGCACCCCACTAGTCACTTCTCTCCAGGATGAGGAGGAGTAATTGATGTGTTCGGTCAGTCAGCCAGTTACAAATCCACTGAATGGTAGCATTGTCTAGCCCACATTTTACCAGCTTCTTTACAAGAATATCATGGGGCACCTTGTCAAAGGCCTTGTTGAAATCAAGATAGGCTATATCCACAGCGTTCCCTTCATCTACCAGGCTTGTAATTCTGTCAAAAAATGAGATCAGATTAGTCTGACATGACTTATTTTTCGGAAACCCATGCTGACTTTTAGTGATCACAGCGTTCCTTTCTAGGTGCTCACAGACCGTTTGTTTAGTTGGAATCTCCTTTCCTATAACTTGAAGCCATTGGTACGAGTCCTACCCTCCAGAGCAGGGGGAAACAAGCTTGTTCCCTCTTCCACGTGATGGCGCTTGGGATATGTAAAGACGGATCTCTTTTCCCCAGGGTCCTTTTCCCCAGGCTAAACATACCCAGCTCCTTCAACCGTTCCTCATCAGGCTTGGTTTCCAGACCCTTGGTCCTCTTGGTCGCCTTCCTCTGCTCACCTTCCAGCTTGTCAACATCCTTCTTCAATTTTGGTGCCCAGAAGTGGATTCCAGATGGGATCTGACTAAGGCAAAATAGAGCGGGACTATGACTTCCCTTGATCTGGCTGAATAAAGTTATCTGCATTTGCCTGGGACCTTCAGGGGAGGAAGCCTCAAGCCCTTCGAATGGAGGAGGGCGCCTTTGGAGCTGAGGCCAATTAAAAAAAAATTAAAGAATTTTTTTATTCGTTTTATAATAACACAAAACAAACATAACACTACAATACAAATCCAACAAAAACACATAAAAATACATAAATTCTCATTTTCAAATATAATTTCCTAAATATTTTAGGGTCACTTCCTCAAATCCCCCCTATCTGAGTTTCATTATACCTCATCTTTAGCAGTTTTCTAAATCCTTATTTTAACCATATTATATATTTTATCCTTACCATAATTTTCTCTCATTAATTGCTTAATTCCATTACCATAAATTTCTTTAAATGCTAATCTCTACTTCTACACCTACAGCCTATAACAACAAATGCATTTCAAAATTTCAAATATTACAGTATTTTTTAAAATATATTTTAAATTTCTTCCAATCTTCTTCCACCGACTCTTCTCTCTGGTCACGCAGTCTCCCCGTCAGTTCAGCAAGTTCCATAAAGTCCATCATCTTCATTTGCCAGTCTTCCACTGTTGGTAATTCTTGTGTCTTCCAATTCTTCACTATCAGAATACAGAATACTTAAATAAAAATATAGAACCTGCTTTGGAAAACAAGGTTTATATAGTGCATAACAGATGTTGATTGGCACTTGAGCATTTGATTACGTTTGATGGATTTATTTGCTTCAGCACACAATGAATTTAATGGAGGGAAAGAGTAGCCTGGACAAGGCAGAGAAAAAGGAACGGCGTCATTTGCCTGCTTTTTATACATTCTATGTTTTAAACGTCCCTGAGATCTCTTGATGAAGGGCGGAAAATCAAGTTAATAAATATTAACAGCAACCACCATCCATTGTTAGTCCCTTGAATTAGCAATTCAGGATTTCTGGAAGGGGAAATGGCATACTTTTGTGTATAAGCATAAAAAGCATGCATTAAAAAGTATTGCTCATTCATGTTGAAAATATGAGCCATTTATTTTGAACTTTGCTTGGTTCCTCCTTGGTAGCCAGTGTGATTGTTTCAGCAGGGCTAGAACTCAGGACCCGCTGCCTTGAGGGGCATCTAAGAGCAGTTTGGCAGGAGAAAGGTCTCCCTTGGGAGGTGGTGGACTCTCCTTCCTTGGAGGTTTCTAAGCAGAGACCGCACGGCCATCTGCCATGGATGCTTGAGCTGAGATTCCTGCATTGCAGGGGGTTGGACTAGATGACCCTAGGAGCCCCTCTTATCCCTCCCACTCCTGAGGGTCCTTAATTCCTGCAAAGCCCTTTTCCCTGCAAGCTGCTCCTCTGGTTTCCGGCCAATAGAGGGAGATGCTCAGAGTCCAACCAAGAGCCTCACCCCCAAAAGGATATATGGGCATAAAATGCATAAAATGCATAAAATAATAATAATAATCTGAGCTTCAGCCAAGCGAGAGAGGGCTGAGCTGGGTATACTCGGCTTTGCAAGGGTTAAAGGGAACCGAGCTGCCTTCCTAGAGAGGACAGGAATCAAGGGGGGGGGTCCAGGTCCTCCAGAGCCAAGGCCCCTCCCTCCCTCCCTCCCTCCCCAGTCCTCCTTCCCTGCTTTGGTGTCTCTCCTGCAAGGGCTGCATCGCTGTCCCTTCACTCCTGGGATGGTCGGGTGAGTCTCCTCTCTCTCTCTCTCTCTCTCTCTCTCTCTCTCTCTCTCTCTCTCTCTCTCTCTCTCTCTCTCTCTCTCTCTCTCTCTCTCTCTCTCTCTCTCTCTCTCTCTCTCTCTCCAAAAGAGGGTGCAGTGGGGAGACGGGGGGGGTCCCAGGTGCCTGGGGGGGACAAGCCCAAGTCAGGGAGGAGAGGGTCCTGCGGGGGGGGGGTGCAGGTCTGCAAGGCTCTCCTTCCTGGAGATCAGAGGATCCCAAACTCCCCCCAAATCTCCCTTCTTCAAACAAAGGAGTCCCTAGGACTTTAACTCTGTGTGACGTCTCTCCGCGTCATTGCACAACAGAGGGAACATGTGCAAATGGTTTTCCAAAGCTGGACAAGGAGGGGGACTAGGACCCCCCCCATTAAAAGACCCACTAGGAGGAGGGAGGGAGGAAAGGTGGGAGAGAAAGGCCAGGAATGAAGAGAGGGATCCCAGCCCATAGTCTGGCTGCTGCATTGCAAACCAGTTTCCCCGTCGTCTCCAAGGGCAGCTCCACACGGAGGCCACTGCAGCAATCCCCTCGCACCCAGAGCATGGAATCCCAGACCACATCCTCTCTCTCCCAAAGGGATTCTTGCTGGGAAACCAGCCGAGCAGGAAATGGGCGCTGCTACTCACTGAGACTCCAGGGACCTTGGCATCAATGGCTGTGTGTGTGTTAAGCTATCTAATAGAATACAGTGGTGCCTCGCAAGACGAATTTAATTTGTTCCGCGAGTCAATTCGTTTTGCAAAAAATTCGTCTTGCAAATTGCGGTTTCCCATAGGAATGCATTGAAATTTCTTTTTTTGCCAATAGAAACGCATTAATGAAATTTCAATGCATTCCTATGGGAAACCGCGATTCTCAAGACGAATTTTTTGCAAAACGAATTCATCAGATCGCAAGACGCATTCGTCTTGCAAAAAATTCATCTTGCAGGGTATTCGTCTTGCGAGGTACCACTGTAATTATAATAAATTACCTGCCTAAATTTCAAGGGAGGTGTCTTTGGCCCCATCCACTCGGCCCTCAGGGGGTTGGCCAGATACATACCTGGCCCTCAGAGCAAAGAAAAAGGGACCCCACCCCAGGAGTCTGTCTGGGGAATGGCAGAGAGTCCAAGTGCTAGAAAATGAGACAGAAGCAGGGGAGTGGGGGTGGGTGGGGAGCAACTCCTGAGGTCCCCCGGGTGAGGACCCCCACTAGAGCCAAGCATCCCTCTTTCACAAGATACAAATGACTCCCTTGTCAGTTAGTACTGACTTCATGCATTGACTGGGAAGCAGGAGAAACCAGGCTGGTTCACCTCCCAGAAATCCTTTCAGTTGCCTCCACATTTTGCATTGCAATCTTCCTTCTAGGAGGGCTAGAGGCTGCTTTCTTCTTCTTCTTCTTCTTCTTCTTCTTCTTCTTCTTCTTCTTCTTCTTCTTCTTCTTCTTCTTCTTCTTCTTCTTCTTCTTCCCCTCCACCTCCTCCAGAAAGCTTATGGTTTGGGCTGTGCTTCAGTCTAGCCCTGGTTCTAATAATGATAACAACAACAACAACAATTTATTTATACCCTGCCCCTGTCTTGTAAAAGTCATGTAGCTCTTTATTTCCTTGACAACTGAAGAGGAGGGTGTTCCACAGGGTGAGCGCTACTACTGAGAAGGCCCTCTGCTTGGTTCCCTGTAACCTCATTTCTCGCAGTGAAGAAACTGCCAGAAGGCCCTCGGAGCTGGTCCATGCAGAACAATGGAAGTGGAGACAATTCTTCAGGTATACTGGGCCAAGGCTGTTGAGGGTTATCAAGGCCAACACAAACACTTTGAATTCTCCTTGGAATCGTACTGGGAGCTGCCTTCTTTCTTCTTTGGCAATCCCTCATAGCCGAGTAAGATTGTCTTCCACAAACACGGTTTTAACAATGAGTCCGTAAGTGACTGTGGAGGCCAATTCTGGATCCACACGTCCTTCTGCAGTGGGGACATTGGTTTCTGGGCGGGACTTGATCACGGTGTGGATTTGCCAAGCGTGCCTTCCTCCTCTTAGCACGTTTCTCCCTTGCGTCCTGAGATCGAGTGTCTTCAAAGCCCTGGACACCTTTGTGTCTCACTGCTGGGGGTGGGACTGAGCTGGTGAGTGAGGGGTGGTGATGCTGAAGAAACGGCCTCCTTTGCAAGTGTGGGCTGGTGCTTCCAGGTGTGGTGATCCCTGCCCAGGCCTGCAAGGCTGAACGGGGGTGGGGTGGGGTGGGGGTTGAAAGCCTCCGGCTGCTTCCTCAGTCTCCTTGCAAAGACCTTGCAGGATGAGGGGAGAGGGGAGAGAAGGAGCAGCCCTAGGACCAAAGGGAAGGAAGAATGGGGCGTGTGACCCACGCTCTCTCCGCAGCGAGGCATCTCTGTGGCGCAGAACCTTGCAGCCGGAAGCTCCTCCTGGGGCGGAAAATGGGACACAAAAGAAAGGACGGGAAACAAAGTTCAATAAAAGGTCATACATACATCACATCTGTGTCACAAACTGGGAGGGCCCTGTCCCTCCATTGACTTCCATCTTACACCCATTAAGTAAAACAAAGGAAAATATATACATGTTGCTGTTTGCCAGCCAAGTTGAGAAGCCCCTGTTGTCCTGGCCAAGTCCCCAGTCCTTGGAGGTTGGATCCACTCTTGTTCTTGAGATGGTGACCTGTCTGGCCCTCAGAGACCAGCAGTGATTATCACCCAGGCAGAAGGGTTGCTGTGTACGGGGTCTCCTGCTTCAGGGATTATGGCTAGCCATATCCCAAGTTCCTCCTCTGGTAACCAACTTCCTTCTGAGCAGAACAGCATTGGAACGGTGTCAATCCAATGTTGGATTGCTTTTTCATGAATATTTGAAGGTTTAACCACTGCAGGAGTAGGCAAGTGCTACGACCAAATTTCTTCTTTTTCTTCTTCTTCTTCTTCTTCTTCTTCTTCTTCTTCTTCTTCTTCTTCTTCTTCTTCCTCTTCCTCTTCCTCTTCCTCTTCCTCTTCCTCTTCCTCTTCCTCTTCTTCTTCTATCGCTCGTTGCCAAGTAAGATTGCCTTCCATGAACAGGGAGTTTTAACAGTGAGTCCATAAGTGACTGTGGAGGACAATTCTGGGCCCACATGTCCGTCCACAGTGGGGACATTGGTTTCCAGGCGGGAGTTGATCACAGTGTGGATTTGCCAAGCGTGCCTTCCTCTTAGCACATTTCTTCAAAGCCCAGGACACCTTTGGTCAAGGCTGTTCTCCAACTGGAGCACTCGCAGACCAGTTTCCCAGTTGTCAGTGTTTACCTCTTTTGTTGACTACCAGCATTACGCTTTCCATTTTAAGTTCGGAGCAGAATAGTTGCTTTGGAAGACGGTCCTCAAGCATCCGCACAACATGACCAGACAAACAAAACAAAAACAAGATACTAATAATAAAAACAATTCTGTAACAATGTATTCGCTTTCTAGGATTTGCTAGAGCTTCTCATTAAGACAGAGAACTTGGCAGAAGACAAAAGGATTCCTTCCAGTCTCGCAGAGGCTTCCTGAGACCACAGATGGATGACCGAGACTCAGCTGGCCCTGAAGCGGGAAGAGGCCATGCCATCCAAAGTGGGAACAGTGGGGGATTCTGGGAAAACTCTGTGCAGAAGATGCTGGGTGAGGAGGACACCCTCCGCTCAGAGGTGCAGAGCCAGCAGTTGAGGCAGTTCTGCTGCCTGGAGGCCAAAGGACCCCGAGAGGTTTGCAGCCGACTCTACCACTTTTGCCACCAGTGGCTGAAGCCAGAAAGGCACACAAAAGCTGAGATGCTGGACCGGGTGATCTTGGAGCAGTTCCTGGCTGTCCTTCCCCCAGAGATGGAGAGCTGGGTGAGGGAATGCGGAGCGGAGACCAGTTCCCAGGCGGTGGCCCTGGCCGAAGGTTTCCTCCTGAGTCAGGCAGAGGAGAGAAAGCAGAAACAGAGAAAGCAGGTGAGAGAGACTTTCCTCTGGATACTCCCAAGGGGCTCCAAAGAGGACAGAGAACATCCCACAATGCTCTCCTAATGGCCCATCCATTTTCTGGGAAAGCAGCCGTGGAATGAGAACTCACACCCTTCAAGTCTTTGACATTCTCTTTAAAATATTTCTCCCCATTCTCTGTTTTGAATCCTTGTTTCTTTTTCAGGAAAAGGATCTCTTTGCAGAAATGGACCTGGATTCCTGTGAGGCAGAGAGGCCTCCGTTGGACACCAGAGAGAGGCTACTGGGTAAGGAAGAAGGTGGTTTTTCTCCGTATTGTCTCATTCTGTTGCTTTTCCAACTCATCTGAGGGTTTTGTTCATCTTATTTTTTTCTCTTACAGGTGACAGAATGAAGCCAGCAAGACCTCCTTATTCACCTTTTCATGGGGGCAGAAGGGAAGCAGTGGCTGTGGAACCAGATCAGGTCAGGGGAAGCTGCCTTGTGGGGACAGAGGCTGAGGGATGGAGGAATGTCATGGACTGGTTGGGCACAGAGGAATGGTGGGAGGAGGCAGCCGGGGAACCAGGAAGGGAAGATGGCTCAGAGCCCAAGGAGTGGAGGTGGAAGAAGGATGAGCGGTCAGAGGGAGAAGAGGGAGAAGCCTGGGAAGAGGAGGTGTCAGAAGCTGAAGGCGTAACAGGGCTTAGTGAGCTGGGAGACTCTGTGGCAGAATGCAGCCCAGAATCAGAGGCAGAAGAGGAAGGAGGCAAGTGGGAGGAGGGAGGTTGAGAGGCAGAGGTGAGTCAGGAGAAGGAGGAGCCACCGGTGGCTCCCTCTCCTTCTGCCAGAAGCCACCCTCCCTGCTTGTCTCTCAGAGCCAGGAGGCGTCTGACAATGGAGGAGCAAAGGCAGGCTGCACTCTGGCGCACTGTTCAATCGCTTTCAAGAAACCCCAGAGAGGAGGGGACTTGGAAAGGTGTGGGGAGCTGGGGGCCTTCACTCTCAACAAACTGTACTATATAATCTCACTTTTCATATATTTCCACACTAAAGAAACTTCCACCTAGACAACTAGTCCATTGATTGATTGACAGTGCAAACTGACAGACCCTCCGGGAATGAGCTGCTGTTCTTATTAGGCCTGAAACTCAGACAAGTCTGTCCGTATTGTGTTCTTGCTAAGAAAGAAACAAAATAAAAAGCTTAGTTGGTCTTTAAGGTGCTGCTGGAAGGATTTTTTTTTTATTTTGTTTCGACTACGTCAGACCAACACGGCTACCTACCTGTTGCTAAGAAAGAGTTTACTCCAGCTGTGAACTGTGGGATTTTCTGAATCCCACAAGCCTTCTGAATGTCACCTGTAGGATTCATCTGTAGTTGCAGTTTTCATGGAATCCTAGAGTTGAAAGGGACCCCAAGGGTCATCAAGTCCAACCCCCTGCATTGCAGGAGTCTTAGCTAGATCAGCCAAGACAGATGGCCATCCAGACTAGGCTTATTTACTATCTTTATTAATCACTGAATACAAAAATTGGCTTCTAAGCTTTGGAGATACCATTACCAACAGTGTCCAGGATTCACCTAGCCAGCCCCATCTGCTGCAAAATGGGGCCTTCTCCCCACTCCTTCCCCTCTCCATGCCCCCATGAACCCCTGGAATTTGGCTCTAGGGCACTGGGAAGGATCCTCTTCAGAACAGGACCCAAGGAGAGGAGAAAGTGGATCCTTCCATCTGGGAAAGTGGAATGCTTACGTAGGGAGAATGACTTGAAAACCACAAGGAGGAGTACCACCTATTTGCATAAAGATGAATACCCATAATTAGAAGCTGAATAAAAGAATTAAAGCGTTGAAATAGGTACCCATAATTAAAATGTGCAGCAATGCAATCCTCTTGAAACAAGACAGCAATTTACAGGAAGGAAAAAGCAGAGCATTGTGTAGCAGATTATATTTCTGCTGTCTCAGAGAAGGACATTTCCCTTTTTCTTTTAGGGTCCAGTGTGCTTTGAAGATGTCGCTGTTTGTTTCACGGACGAGGAGTGGGCGTTGCTGGATCCTGACCAGAGAGCTCTGCATAAGGACGTCATGGAGGAGAATCGTGGGATCGTGGCCTCTCTTGGTAAGGCTCCCTGTGGGATCGTCCTATCTGGCTGGAAATTCAACAAATACCTCTGTGTGACAAACCTCATGTCAGGATCCTGCACTCCCTGCCCCTCGCCCCTTGTCCCTCCCTATCCAGACAGGAACTGTGCGAGAGGGGTTGGAATTCAGACACGTGTACGAAATACAGAAATCACGAAGGTAGTTCTGCCACCGCTTCTTCATGCCATAAGCGACCCTCGGGCGGGAGCCAAGGAGGTCCAATCCCACCTTTACCAGGTGCACTTAGCATTGCGTACTTTATCGTACCACAGAAATTCAACCGATAAGGTTTTTCAATTGCAAAACTCTGGCTCACTTTACTGTGGCACAGGCAGAAGTTCAATCAATAGGGTAGGTGACTAAGCAGCTGAGGAACTGTAATTAGCTTCCCCTCAGCAAAGTACCAAAGACTCAAAAAACAGAAGTCCTTTCCAAGATTTATTGCAAAAACGAGACAGCTTAAAACAGTGCACATTTCTTCTTCCAAAATGACAAAAAGAACGGCTTTTCCACAGAACTCTCGAGACTTGAAAAAGATTTGATTGAAACAAAAAATAAACCACTCTCTAAAATGTACAGGCTTCTCCTTGACTGGGAGGTCAAGGAGGAAGTAAAATCAGTAATGGTACAATGGGCCAGGGATTTTGGTTATAACATCCAAATGGAATCATGGGAGAGGCTATGGAGGCAGCATTTGAAATTCACTGCATGTTACGATTTAAAAGAGAATTGCACAAAAATGGTCTACAGGTGGTACTTAACAGCTGTAAAACTGGCCCAAATGTATAAATCTAGGTCAAACATTTGTTGGAAATGTAGGAATGCGCAGGGCACCATGATCCACATGTGGTGGAACTGCAAAAATATCAGGGAATTTTGGGAAACAATATACAACGAACTTTTTTTAAAAAAGTTTAAATGTTTCTTTTCTAAGAAGATGCGGTATATGTCAAGAATGCTTTGATGGTGTTTCCTGCTCGGCAGGGGGTTGGACTGGATGGCCCTTGTGGTCTCTTCTATTATTCTGATTCTATGAATACGCAGAATTAGCGAGATTATCAGCAAGATCCCGAGATGACACTGACCAAATATTTAATAGAGAATGGGACATATATAGAGTCTATCTAAAAGAACGTTGTAAAAATATAAATCCATTGGCAGGCCTGGATTGCCTTTCTGCATGAAATTAGAGAATTTTATTACATTAATATAACTGAAACAATTTAGGAAATACAAAGTTAAGTGTGTAGTTAATAAATGTTAACTTAGGAACCACATGGGGGTGGGCTGAAAGTCATGTGCAAATTAATTACAATTTTGTTAACTGTAACAAGAATCAATTTTGTTTTGTTTGTTTTTTAAAAATCATTTTATGAATACACACATAAAACAAATATAACAATCAGAAAATGGAAAAAGAAAAAAATATAGAAATAAAAATACTAAGAAAAACACAAAATATACCACATAACAACAAATTTAAAAACATACAAATACATAATGCTTATCATCTTCTTTGCTAGTCATTATCTTGTGGACTTCCCCGACCGATCCCTTACTGATTTTCAATTTAAAATATTCTTTAGCAGTTTTCATATCTCATATTTTTTACCATTTTTCAATAACCTAAACTCTATTTTAAATTCCTCATAAAATAAAATTCTATTTTAATTGCTCATATGTCTATGCTGTCCTCTTTCTTGTTATTTTTCCTTTAATTTTACTTCTCACCCCTCCCATCTCACCCATCCCTGGGCCTCCCCCTGCCACCAGGAGTCCCCAGGGTGAATACAGACAGATGGAAGTGGCCCTTTTTCCAGCTGGGCCTCTCCCCACCCATCCCACCTCTCCTATCCCAACCCCACCACCACCACCGAGAGGTTCCAAGACGGAAGAGACTAACAGAGGCGAAAGATCACCCAACTATCCAAAAATAACTGTACAGTGGTACCTTGCTAGACAAATGCCTCACAAGACGAAAAACTCACAAAACGAAAGCGTTTTGCAATTTCAATGGAGACTTGCAAGACAAAGTTTCCTATGGTGTGCTTCGCAAGATGATTTTTTTTTGTCCCATAGGGTGCCTCGCAAGACGAATTTCCCCCCGTCTTGCAAGGCACCCTATGGTAAACCGCACTTCAATGCGTTCCTATGGGAGCCGCTTCGCAAAACGAATTTTTTGCTATACGAAGCGACTCGCGGAACGAATTAAATTTGTCTAGCAAGGCACCACTGTACATCTTCCTTCTATAGCTATATCTAGTTTCACATAGAATACATTTGTCTTATACTAATCAAATATCTTATTTCAATCGAATTAATCTTATATTTCCTTCCCTAGCCAAAATTCACTTCCAAGAATCGCCACAGGCCTAAACATTTCATTTATTTTCCCCAAATAACTTTGATACTTTTAATTAACTATACTACGTCTTCTTCCCCCTGGTTTCGGGGTCTCCCATTTGGTTCAGCGAGTTCCATAATAACAGCCCAATTTCAAACAAAATTTATCCATACCATAAAAAAACAACACTTTACACCACTCCCAATCTGACATTTTAAAACCCAAAATTCCTTCTTTCCACCCTGCTGCCCCCCTAACTCCATCAAGTCTCTAGCTTGCCAATCTCTGATAATTGCCCCATCGCATCTTCTTTGTAGTCTCTGTTCTTTGCGGGGATCCTGTTCCATGAATAAGTCTTGTTCTCCCATCTCTGGGGGAACAATGTTCCATAGCAAGTAAGTCTTGGTAAAATTCATTTTCATTTTCTTCATGATAAACTTTCGCCTTATCCTTAATAACAAAGTCATCAGATTTCCACCTTTTTATTCCCTTTCCAAGGTTTCCTCACATATTTCCTTTCCCTGAAAAGTTTGTTTTATCCTTTCAATCTGTAAATTATTCTTTTTCATCCCACTTTCAAGTTCCCACAAAAGTTTTTAAACAGTCTCTTGAAAACCAGGTGCAAATTCTTCTGTTGGCATTTTTGCGCCTTCAAGGACACAGCAGAATGGAAAACAGGAAATGGTGCAACTTGTATCTCCAATCTCGTCTAGGCATTAATGTTGTATCCAGACTGGCTGCAAAATATCATCTTAAAGTCCTTTAGTTACTTTAAGTTCTTGTAACTTTTCATAAAGAGAACTGTTAAAGTTCCTAATGGTTAACTGTCAAACTTGTTTCAGATCTCCTTTCTGCAAAGCAGCTGAAAGCCTCTGGGAGGTAAACACATTCCTTTCAATTATGATGTCACAATAGTCTCACTGATCCGTCTGGGATGCCAATTCCAGCATCAAGAGAGGCATTTCCCAGTCTGATGTGCCGCGGCTCCTACCCCCTCGCTCTTGGGGGCTCAAAACAGCCTTGCCAGGGAGGGGGGAGCCTGCTTCTGGCGCCTGCCAGACAGCTTGCCCCCAAAATGCTCAATTTGGGGTTCTTCAAGGGGGTCCACTGTGCTGGAGCGGTTTTCCCCACCTTTGAAGCACCGAGGTCCGCCGACCTCCGACTGTGATGCTGTCACTATCAACTGGAAGTCCACAAGTATCAATTTTGGATTGATTTTTCTTTTCTTTTCTCTGTTGATTGCTTTGTGTTGTTATGTTTTTTAAAATCAATAAAGCAATATAATAATAATAATAGCAATCTGATCCAATATGAAAAGTACAATAACTTTAAAATAAACAACTTATATCAAACAAAGCAACATTCAAAAACCCATCAGAATCTAATAATAAATATGCTGGTTAATGGCAAAAAAGGGGGTAATGAACACACACCCAACTCTTTTCAGTTCTTCTCCATTTGTTCCTGAGGCTCTCATCCCTATTTGTCTCCATTTCAGATTCTGAAGAATTGGAAAACGAAAACAAGGGTGACCACGACAAAATCTGCAGAGTGGAGAAGTCATGTAAAAATTTGGTGTGTGGAGAGAGCAGCAGTCAGAGCTCCCATTCCACTTCCCAGCAAAGAATTCTCATTGGAAAGAAATCCTTTCAGTGTATGGAATGTGGAAAGAGCTTCACGGACAGCTACCACCTGACTTCCCATCAGAGAATTCACACAGGGGAAAAACCCTATCATTGTGTGGAATGTGGAAAGCGCTTCAGGGACAGCTCCAAACTCACTTCCCATCAGAGAATTCATACAGGGGAGAAACCATATCAGTGCAAGGAATGTGGAAAGAGCTTCAGTCAGAGCTTCTGTCTCACTTCCCATCAACGAATTCATACGGGAGAAAAACCCTATCAGTGCGTGGAATGTGGAAAGAGCTTCAGTCGCAGATTCTCTCTCACTTCTCATCAAAGATTTCATACAGGGGAGAAACCCTATCAGTGTGTGGAATGTGGAAAGAGCTTCACTACCAGCTCTTATCTCACATCCCATCAGAAAATTCATACAGGAGAGAAACCCTATCAGTGTGTGGAATGTGGAAAGAGCTTCCGTGACAAGAGGACTCTCTCTTCTCATCAACGAATTCATGCAAGGGAGAAAACTTATCAGTGTGTGGAATGTGGAAAGAGCTTTAGTACAAGCTCCCATCTCACAGACCATCGAAGAATTCATACAGGAGAGAAACCCTATGAGTGCATGGAATGTGGAAAGAGCTTCAGTAGGAGCTCCCATCTCACTTCCCATCAGAGAATTCATACAGGGGAGAAACCTTATCAGTGCATGGAATGTGGAAGGAGCTTCAGTATGAGCTCCTCTCTCACTTCCCATCACAGAATTCATACAGGGGAGAAACCCTATCAGTGCATGGAGTGTGGAAAGAGCTTCAGTACAATCTCCCATCTCAATACCCATCAAAGAATTCATACAGGGGAGAAACCCTATCAGTGCGTGGAATGTGGAAAGAGCTTCCGTCGGAGCACCGATCTCATTTTCCATCAAAGAATTCATACAGGGGAGAAATCATATCATTGCTTTGAATGTGGAAAGAGCTTCAGTAAAAGCTCCCATCTCAATACTCATCAAAGAATTCACAGAGGGGATAAACCATATCAGTGTGTGGAATGTGGAAAGAACTTCAGTCAGAGTGCCCATCTCACTTCCCATCAAAGAATTCATACAGGGGAGAAACCATATCAGTGCGTGAAATGTGGAAAGAGCTTCAGTAAGAGCTTCCATCTCAATACCCATCAACGAATTCATACAGGGGAGAAACCATATCAGTGCATGGATTGTGGGAAAAGCTTCTGTCAGAAGTCAAAGCTCACTTTTCATCAAAAAATTCACAGAATCGTGAATCACGGAATCACAGAATAATCGAATTGTGGAGTTGGAAGTGATCCCTGGTGTAATCTAGTCCACCCCATGCAAAGCAGGAATCACAACTAAAGCATCCATGATAGATGGCCATCCAACTTCTCTCGTAAAACCTCAAAGAATGGAGATTCCAGCACCTTCCAAGGGATTTCATTCCATTAACAGCTCTTGCTGTCAAAAACTTCTTCTTGATGTGTAGTATGAATCTCATTTCTGTTCACTTGAAGCCATTGGTTCGTGTCCTACCATTTGGAGTAGGAAAAAACAAGCTTGCTCCATCTCCTATTATTTTTGTTTTTATTATTATTTTGGGTATATATTATATTTATTTACTTTTCTGACAACATTCCACATCAACAAAGCATAAACAAAAACAATACAACAAAAAAAAATCTTTCCTTTCAAACATTTTAAATGACTGACAAAAAATCAGAAATCTCTTTTCCTGGTTCCTTTTAACTCTGATTTGTTCATTCTGATGCTCTGGAATCCCTCTCAGATGAAGCATTGTGTCATTTTGTTTTAATTCCAGAAGTGCAATATTATTTACTGTATCCTCCAGAATTTCTCTTACAGTGGCTATCTTTGTTTCCATTTTTTCTTGATCCCTTTTAATCTTTCGGTTCTCTTCTTTCTTTCTCTTAACTGCCTCCTCCAAAGCTTGGACTGTTTTTTCCAAATACTTTGGCCACCTCATGAGAAGAGAAGATTGATGTTGGGAAAGATGGAGGGCACAAGGAGAAGGGTACGACAGAGGACGAGATGGTTGGACAGTGATCTCGAAACTACGAACATGAGTTTGACCAAACTGCGGGAGGCAGTGGGAGACAGGAGTGCCTGGCGTGCTCTGGTCCATGGGGTCACGAAGACTCGGACACGACTAAACGACTAAACAACAACAAGTTTTCCTGGATAGTGTTTTGATTTCTATTTATTTCTCCTGTAGTAACCTATATTATCCATTATTTGAGAACAACTATATTGTTCTCCCTTTGCTATTTTTTCCTCTTTATCACAGTTTTGAACTCATACTTTGAAGGAGCAAGGTTTTAATTCCATGAAGTGAGGTAGCCCATCCTCTATTAACATACAGTCTTTTCATGTTTTTCCCCTATCTGTAAATTAAAGATTCACAGAGTCCTCTGTAACTGCTTGCTTTCTCTCCTCCTGGCAATTTTGCATCCTCTCAACTGGATATATAGTTCAGGGTAGGTATTTATCTCTAATTTTTTAATTGTAACAATTGTAACGATTTTGTTCTCCCTCCTCCGTGTTTTCTCCTCAATGTCTTCGCAAGATGTTATGCTTTACTTTGGCTTTTTCTGCCAGATTTTTTGCACATGCTTCTTTTCCCAGTTCTGGAGAGGACTTCCCTTTTTCTCTCCAGAACTTAGCCGAATTGGTTCTTCAATCTTTTCTTCCATTCTATCTTTTCTTTGGCTTTTCTCCTTTTTTGGAAAGCTTGCCACTCCAGCGAGGGTTACAAGGCTTTTTGCCGTTGAGGCAATATGACCCATTGCTGTGGCTCAACCTTCCGGTGCAGAGCTGCGAGTTGGGGGGCTAGAATGGCGTTCATTTCAGTTGGTCCTCTCTAGTCTCCCTGGCTTCCTCCAGGAGATTTGGGGACACAAAGCATCCACTGAGTGTCGGCATGCAGAGGGTTGAAATGCAGAGGGTTGAAAGGCCAGCTGGATAGCCCCCAGCTGGGTCGTCTCCTTCCAGCCGTCCCGCTGCATAGATACATCGGCCTCTGCTCCGACATGAATCAGTGACCCAGGTCTCCCAGACACTGGGCACACTTTATCAGCAGAGCAAACTGTGCAAACAGAATAGCCGCGAGGTTTGTGGAAGCATACTAACACTATGGATTTATTAATCATAAATCAGGACAAAGAAACATGTCGTCTCTCTCTTTGTCTTCTCAGCGAGAGAGTCTCAAAAACAAAAACAAAAGCTATACACAACAGAATTTCCCAGTAGACTGTGCTGGAATGTAAACAGACATGAGATGTAACAGTTCCATGTCTGCAACTAAAGGTGGAATGAAAATTTTCAAAATGGAGCCCCTCCAGTCTCTAAACACGGCAACAGCACTCCCTGAAGAAAGTCACCAGCTCCTTCTTCCCCTTCCTGGCAAACTGGAAGTCTGTATATTGTTTTTATATTGTGCTTGTATGTTGTGACCGCCCTGAAACTTGTGATTATGTAGCCTTATCAGCTACTAAGGGTCCTTTAAGTTGCGCCCAGGCAGGACAAAGATAGTCAATAATGACACCGGGGTTGAATTCAGAGAAAGAATTTAATTCTTATTAATAAGAGACTCAAGGTGATCAGCTCACGACAAGAGTAAAGAAACACAAATTGCAAAGCTTCTTATACACTTCTTTGGGCTCCTTTCCCCCTCCTTTCTAAATGTGCGTACGCAAGGGGGGGGTCACAAGTTCGTATAAGGATCTTCCTGTGTTCGGTCCTGTGCATAAAACACATGCTGACTCAACAAAGCCTTCAGCCTTCATGTTACAGGTAGGTAGCCGTGTTGGTCTGAGTCGAAGCAAAATAAAAAAATTCCTTCAGTAGCACCTTAAAGACCAACTAAGTTTATATTTTGGTATGAGCTTTCGTGTGCATGCACACTTCTTCAGATACACTAGAAACAGAAGTGTCAGACCCTATATATATATACAGAGGGTGGTGGGGGTGGGTGGGAATGGGTGGTGGGCTGATGAGAGTGGTAAACCTGGAGATGGCTGTTAATGGCTGCTGATGGCTGCAATTAGTCCTGGGCTGAGGTGCTAAAGAGAGCTTGATCATGCATAATGAGATAAGAATCCGATGTCTCTATTCATCCCAGGTGCTTCCATGGTTTTAAGCTTGGTAATGATTTCCAATTCAGCAACTTCTCTTTCCAGTCTGTTCCTGAAATTTCTCTGTAATAAAACAGCTGCTTTGAGATCTTGTATAGAAAGTCCTGGGAGATTGAAGTGTTCTCCTACTGGTTTTTCAGTCTTATGGTTCCTGATGTCAGATTTATTCCCACCCACCCCGACCACCCTCTGTATATATATAGGGTCTGACACTTCTGTTTCTAGTGTATCTGAAGAAGTGTGCATGCACACGAAAGCTCATACCAAAATATAAACTTAGTTGGTCTTTAAGGTGCTACTGAAGGAATTTTTTTATTTTCCTTCAGCCTTCAGTAAGCCTTCAGTTTACGCGTCAAGCTAGCAACTTCCAGCAGCCTTGAGTAAGACTATGCGTCAGGCATAGCAGCTGATAAGCCCTTCTGTGTTCCAGACAGGGCCAGCTCATCCGGCCTTGATTGCACTTTGACACACAGAGGCATAGAGGCAAAGAGGAAAGCATTTTAAGCAAGACATCCCAGGGCTTCAAAATGTGCCCTTCCCTGCATTTTGCAACACAGTTCCCCAGCTCAGCAATGTGTTCTGGGGTCAAGCAGCCATCATCAACATTGTCTATTACTTTAGTTCATAACATTCATACACTGCTTGATTTTAAAAGCAGCAACCACCCCAAAAAAGATCTAAACCAGAAGAGAGAACTGACGGGAGGTTGGCTGGCACATGGTGCATCTGGAGAAAGGCGGGGAAAACCCTTGCTCAAGTGCGAATCTTTCCATTAGCATAATTGAGTTGAATTACCACCCACTACTGTTTTATGGCATGGGACGTGGGGGGGGGCGGCGCTGTGGGTTAAACCACAGAGCCTAGAGCTTGCCGATCAGAAGGTCGGCATGACAGGGTGAGCTCCCATTGTTCAGTCCCAGCTCCTGCCCACCTATCAGTTCGAAAGCACATCAAAGTGCAAGTAGATAAATAGGTACCGCTCCAGCGGGAAGGTAAACGGCGTTTCCATGTGCTGCTCTGGTTTGCCAGAAGCGGCTTTGTCATGCTGGCCACATGACCCGGAAGCTGTACGCCGGCTCCCTCGGCCAATAATGCGAGATGAGCGCACAACCCCAGAGTCGGTCACGACTGGACCTAATGGTCAGGGGTCCCTTTACCTTTACCTGTGTGACAGAGACCTGGTTGGATGAAGCAGATGGGCCCATCCTTGCCACGGCTTGTCCACTAGGTTTCTCTTACGCACAGCAACCCAGGCCATCTGGGCGGGGAGGGGGGTTTGCAGCGATTTTTAGGAAGTCATTAGTTTGCACCAGGCATCCTATCGGGAAGACCCTCCAGTTTCTGGCCAAGGGAGGGAGCGGATCAGAGACCAACCAAGAGGGTCCCCTCCCTCCAAGAAAAGCATCTCTAGGATTGTGGAATGCACGAGAGAAAACGCAGAGAGGCCTGAGCAGGGGGGGGGACTCGGCTTTGCAAGGGTTAAAGGGAGCTGAGCTGCATTCCTAGAGAGGACAGGAAGTAAAAGGGGGGCCAGGTCCTCCAGAGGAAAAGCGGGGGGGGGGTGCTTTCCTCTCCTGCAAATGCGGCATTGCACTCCTGCACGGGGATCCGGTGAGTCTCTTCTTCCTGGGGGGTCCCAGGGCTGCAGCAGGGGAGGGGGGCTTATGCAGGGGAGGTGAGACCCCCCCCCCCGGAGCAGGGGGTCCTGCCAGTGAGGGGCGAGGTTGCTGAGGTTTGCAACTACAGTACTGTATAGTCTGCATTTGTATAAATGTGCTGCTTGCCCCTTTGGAGAGGCGTCTGTGGGTCAGGGAAAAAGGGGCACGCAAATAAACCCCCTTCAGATTTAGGAACCAGCCACGTCTCTTAGCACAGGCTGCAGCCAGACAGAAATGCTTGGCATAGACCAGGCACCCCCAAACTTTGGCCCTCCAGATGTTTTGGACTGCAGTTCCCATCTTCCCCGACCACTGGTCCTGTTAGCTAGGGATCATGGGAGTTGTAGGCCAAAACATCTGGAGAGCCGCAGTTTGGGGATGCAAGAAATGGAAAACAACAACAAGCCCGACCTCTGCAAGATAGATAGCCTTTTGGTAGAAGGAGATGCCGAGTTGAACTGTGGAACCCCCTCCTGCAGGAGGCAGGGATGGCCACCAAGCCGGGTGGCTTGAAAGAGGATGGGGCCAGTTCATGGAGGAGGAGGAGGAGGAGGAGGAGGAGGAGGAGGAGGAGGAGGAGGAGGAGAGGGCGATGGGTGGCTCCTGGCCAGGGTGGCTCTGCTCTCCCTCCGAGGCAGCCATGCTCCTGAATCCCTGTTGCTCGAAAATCCCAGGAGGAGAGCTTGGCTCTTGTGCTCCAGTCCTGCAGGTGCGCTGGGCAGGAGAGGCACCAGGTTTAGCCCTGTGGTAAGAGGAGGCTGGACACAAGAGGGTTCCTCTGGCCTGATCCTAGCTGGCACACTTGCGCCCATTCAGACATGCAAGCCCCCAGAGCATGTTTGGAGGCGGGAAGGAATGTCCTGTTGAGAAGCAGGGAAGGTCTCATCTTCATAGGACCCACTGGGAAAGAAGCAAACCTGAGCTGGGGTTGAAAGAGGCAGCCCCCCCCCCAGTGCTGAGAGTGGTTGGGAGACCCTCTCCCTCCACGCCCCCCCCCCCACTGAGCTCCCCTTCCTAGGGATCCCAGGGGGGGTGTCTCCTAGCAGCTCTCAGCATCCTTAGCAAAGGACAGCCTCAGGTGTTTGGGAGGAAGCCAGGACTCTTGGCAGTGGTCTGATCCTGCTGTGAAGATGCAGTGCCGGTTGGGGCCTGGGTGTGTTTTTGTTATCTTTCTATTCTCTTTCTGGAATAACTTTCTCCTGGGGTTTTGTATATCACAAAAATAGTGCAACAAATTTGCAGCAAGATCTGCAAGAAATGTTTCACTGCTAGTGGGCGGTGTATTGCTTCTTAGTTCGTGAGTTAGTTTAAACCAAAACAGAAAAAAATCAGAAAAGGGGGGAATATAAAAAAAATAAATAAACAAAAATTCCAGTAGCACCTTAGAGACCAACTAAGTTTGTTCTTGGTACAGGCTTTCTTGTGCATCCACACTTCTTCAGATACAGACCTGTGTGTATCTGAAGAAGTGCGCATGCACACGAAAGCTTGTACCAAGAACAAACTTAGTTGGTCTCTAAGGTGCTACTGGACATTTGTTTAAATTTTTTTTAATGTATTTAGACTGTGTCAGACCAATACGACTACCTACCTGAATCTAGAAAAGGGGGAAACAGAACATTCAGCATCCCACAGCCAAACGTCTACTCAAGAGCCCTTGTGGATGTGCTTGGGTTAAATTGGAGGAAGTCATTTTTCCTCTTAGGTGGCGAATGAAACTCGCTCATCTGTTGAGGAACTTGGGAGACGGGTTCAAATAGAATGAAATGATTTTTGTCTGAATTCGAATTTAGATCAACCAGATTGCATCAAATGATAATGGAGTGTGTGTGTGTGTATTTTATTGGGCCTTTCTTCTCCCCCCACGTGAGTCTTCAGGAAACATGTTGGATCCAGGAGTACCCCAAGATTACCAAGAAAAAGGGACCCCACCCCAGTAACCCCCCTCTCCCACCTCCAGTTGTCTGCAGAATTGGCATGGTACTTTCCTGGGCAGAGTCTGGGCTGTGGTACAATCCTACGCTGGTTGCTAGCAAGTCTCATGCACACTTGCTCAGGGAACCATTTTCCTTCTCCTTATGGTGTATCAGCATTATAACAGAACAATGTATTTGCTTTGTAGGATTTCCTAGCACCTCTCATTAGCACAGGCAGAACTTGGAAGAAGACCAAAGGGTTCCTTCCAATCTCTTAGAGGCCACAGATGGATGATCAAGACTCAGCTGGCCCTGAAGCAGGAGGAGGCCATGCCATCCAATCTGGGAGCAGTGGGCAATTCTGGGAAAACCCAGTGCCAAAGATCCTGGGTGAGGAGGACACCCTCCGCTCAGAGGTGCAGAGCCAGCAGTTGAGGCAGTTCTGCTGCCCGGAGGCTGAAGGACCCCGAGAGGTTTGCAGCCGACTCTACCACTTTGACCGTCAGTGGCTGAAGCCAGAGAGGCACACGAAAGCTGAGATGCTGGACCTGGTGATCTTGGAGCAGTTCCTGGCTGTCCTTCCCCCGGAGATGGAGAGCTGGGTGCGGGAATGTGGAGCGGAGACCAGTTCCCAGGCAGTGGCCCTGGCTGAAGGTTTCCTCCTGAGTCAGGCAGAGGAGAGAAAGCAGGTGAGAGAGACTTTCCTCTGGATACTCCCAAGGGGCTCCAAACAGGATGGAGAACATCCAAAAATGCTCTAGAATCATAGAATCATAGAGTTGGAAGAGACCACAAGGGCCATCCAGTCCAACCCCCTGCCAAGCAGGAAACACCATCAAAGCATTCTTGACATATGCCTGTCAAGCCTCTGCTTAAAGACCTCCAAAGAAGGAGACTCCACCACACTCCTTGGTAGCAAATTCCACTGTCCAACAGCTCTTACTGTCAGGAAGTTCTTCCTAATGTTTAGGTGGAATCTTCTTTCTTGAAGTTTGAATCCATTGCTCCGTGTCCACTTCTCTGGAGCAGCAGAAAACAATCTTTCTCCCTCCTCCATATGACATCCTTTCATATATTTGAACATGGTTATCATATCACCCCTTAGCCTTCTCTTCTCCAGGCTAAACATACCCAGCTCCCTAAGCCGTTCCTCATAAGGCATCGTTTCCAGGCCTTTGACCATTTTGGTTGCCCTCTTCTGGACACGTTCCAGTTTGTCAGTATCCTTCTTGAACTGCGGTGCCCAGAACTGGACACAGTACTCCAGGTGAGGTCTGACCAGAGCAGAATACAGTGGTACTATTACTTCCCTTGATCTAGATGCTATACTCCTATTGATGCAGCCCAGAATTGCATTGGCTTTTTTAGCTGCTACATCACACTGCTGACTCATGTTAAGTTTGTGGTCTACCAAGACTCCTAGATCCTTTTCACATGTACTGCTCTCAAGCCAGGTGTCACCCATCCTGTATTTGTGCCTTTCATTTTTTTTGCCCAAGTGTAGTACCTTACATTTCTCCTTGTTAAAATTCATCTTATTTGCTTTGGCCCAGTTGTCTAATCTGTTAAGGTCATTTTGAAGTGTGATCCTGTACTCTGGGGTATTAGCCACCGCTCCCAATTTGGGGTCATCTGCAAACTTGCTCAGGATGCCCTCAAGCCCATCATCCAAGTCATTGATAAAGATGTTGAATAAGACTGGGCCCAAGACAGAACCCTGTGGCACCCCACTAGTCACTACTCTCCAGGATGAAGAGGAGCCATTGATGAGCACCCTTTGGGTTCGGTCAGTCAGCCAGTTACAAATCCACTGAATGGTAGCATTGTCTAGCCCGCATTTTACCAGCTTCTTTACAAGAATATCATGGGGCACCTTGTCAAAGGCCTTGCTGAAATCAAGATAGGCTACATCCACAGCGTTCCCTTCATCTACCAGGCTTGTAATTCTGTCAAAAAATGAGATCAGATTAGTCTGACATGACTTATTTTTCAGAAACCCATGCTGACTTTTAGTGATCACAGAGTTTCTTTCTAGGTGCTCACAGACTGTTTGCTTAATGATCTGCTCTAGAATCTTTCCTGTTTGCTTAATGATCTGCTCTAGAATCTTTCCTGGTATTGATGTCTACTAATGGCCCATCCTTTTTCTGGGAAGGCACCCATGGAATTAGATCTAACACTCATAAACTTTTTGTATTTTTCATTCTCTCTCTTTTGAATCCTTGTTACTTTTTCAGGAAAATGATCATTTTGCAAAAATGGACCTGGATTCCTGTAAGGCGACGAGGCCTCCGTTGGACACCAGAGAGAGGCCACTAGGTGAGGAGGAAGGTGGTTTTTCTCCATTTGTTCGCATTCTGTTGGTTTTCCAACTAATCTGTGAGTTCTTCTCATCTTTTTTGTGGGCTGGCTGTTGGGGCCAGGGCTCCAGAGGAGGGGAGATGTATTTTTATGCAACTAACATATGAAATGGGCACAAACCTCCAAATGCTCTCAGCAGGTCAGGCTTTCTCCAAAGCCCATCTGTAGTTAGAGATGCCCTGTTTCACCTGTGAGAGAAGCAGGCACTCCTGGCATCCTACTTAATAATAATAATAATAATAATAATAATAATAATAATAATAATTTATTTATACCCAGCTCCCAATTGATTATTAAAACAATAATACAGCATTAAATAGTAAAAGCTGGGTATCATCTGCATACTGATGAACACCCAGCCCAAACCTCCTGATTATCTCTCCCAGCAGCTGCATGTAGATGTTAAAAAGCATGGGGGAGAGGACAGAACCCTGAGGCACCCCACAAGTGAGAGCCCAGGGGTCTGAACACTCATCCCCCCCCCACCACTTTCTGAACACGGCCCAGGAGGAAGGAGCGGAAGCACTGTATGACAGTGCCCCCAGCTCCCAACCCCTCTAGACGGTCCAGAAGGATGTTATGGTCGATGGTGTCAAAAGCCGCTGAGAAATCCAGCAGGACTAGGAAACAGCTCTCACCTTTGTCCCTAGCCTGCCGGAGATCATTGACCAGTGCGACCAAGGCAGTTTCAGTCCCATGATGAGGCCTGAATCCCGACTGGAAGGGATCCAAATGGTCCGCTTCTTCCAGGCATGTCTGGAGTTATTCAGCAACCACCCGCTCAATCATCTTGCCCAAGAATGGTAGATTTGAGACTGGGCGATAGTTGGCCATATTGTTTAATGACCGCCTCTTTCAACGGGTCTGGGAAGGCTCCCTCATAGAGGGAAACATTCACCACCCTGCAGAGCCCATCGCCCAGCCCTTCACGGCTCGCTTTTACTAGCCAGGATGGGCAAGGATCAACGGGACAGGTGGTCGGTTTCACTCGTCCAAGCAGCCTGTCCACATCCTCGGAGGTCACAGATTGAGATTGATTCCATGCAACTCGATCAGACAGAGCCCAAGCACTCTCCCGCCCCGGCCCTGCTCCCACGGTGGTGTCTACCCCTTCCGAATCTGAGCGACTTTATCTGCAAAAAACTTTGCAAAATCGTTGCAGGAGAGCTTGGGGTCTTTACAAGGCCCCGATGGTGAAGTGGTTCTGTTAAATTGTGAACCATCTGAAAGGGTCTCCTGCTACTATTTTCTGCAGATGCAATAGAGGCGATGAAGAAAGTCTTCTTTGCCGTCGCCATCGCCACTTGGTTGGCTCGACGTTGAGCTCTAGCCCGTGTCCGGTCTGATTCAGAGTGAGTTTTCCGCCACCAGCGCTCTAGCCGTCTCAGTGAGTCTTGCTTTTTTTCTCCCTTGCAGGTGGCATAATGATACTGGCTAGACCTCTTCATTCATCTTTTCATGGGGGCAGAAGGGAAGCAGCGGCTGTGGAACCAGATCAGGTCAGGGGAAACGGTTTTGTGGGGACAGAGGCCGAGGGGTGGAACTACAACAACACTTTTGTCTCAGAGGAGGACATTTCCCTTTTTCTTTTAGGGTCCAGTGTCCTTTGAAGATGTCGCTGTTTGTTTCACGGATGAGGAGTGGGCGTTGCTGGATCCTGACCAGAGAGCTCTACATAAAGAAGTCATGGAGGAGAATCGTGGGATCGTGGCCTCTCTTGGTAAGGCTGCTTGTGGGATCATAATATCTGTTTTAAAATTCAATACTGCTCTCTGTGACAAACCTCATATATTTTCCCCCTTAAAACACCTGGGATTACAATATTCCAACAATAAAACTTGAACAGTAATTTACCGGTGCTGTTTTTTTCCGTGAATGTTCTTTCTCCAGTTGCAGCTTCTTAAACAATTATCAGACTGGTCTGAATTGCCAGCCGATTTTAAATGTAAACCTCTGAGTTGTTAGGGAAGTTGAAGTAGCTCCTGTGGGGTTTTCTGTTTTTGTTTTGCTCCTGTCAGTCTTTGGTTGACCAAAGAGAAGACTGATATTGGAAATGGAGGGGATTCCATGATGGAGCCAAACAACATCCATTCACGAGAAGAGCCAGGCTTATTGAATCACAGGTTCATATAAGGATGTCAGTTGAGACTTCCAGTTTGCCGTAAAAATGGCAATGGGGTGTGAGCTCAGTTCTTAGGAATGGACTCTGCTCACCCCGAGTGGTCGGGGAAAAGCGAGAAGGTGACCCCCCAAAAGCTCAAGTGGGTTTCTTGAGCCTCCAAAGGGTCCAGCAGCACATTTCTAAGAGCTTTCCTGTCTGCCCACTGCTCTGAAAGGCATGGTGGGGGGTGAGATCCCCCAGAAGAAACCCCGAATTGAGCGTTTCGGGGATGTGGATCCTCGGACGCCAGAAGCGAGCTCCCCCCTCCCTTGGCTAGCCTATTTTTGGGCAGCGAGAGAGCAGGGGGTTTTGAGCTAACGCGACGCATCGGCGTATAGCTATCTCGGAGGCAAGAAGCTGCGATCCTGGCAGGCAACAGCAATCAGTTCTTCCTAAAAACTGAACAAAATTAAAGACATTGGATACCGTGAGTAAAAGGAGAAATTTAAGAATTTTTTCAGTAATTGGAATGAATTGGCCACGGGAGGAGATTCAAACAGGAAGTCGATCTCCCCCATTGAGAGGACTGTAATGCAGTTAACTTGCCTATAGCCGGAAAAGTGAAAGGAACCTTTTAATTATCAAGGATTTTTGTTTTGCTTTTTGTGATTCTGTATTAGGAAAAAGAATAAAAAATATTTGAAAAGAAAAGAAAAGGAAATGTTCAATAATTTATAGTTTTATGATCAACTTTGATTGATGAGGTGGTGAAACCTCAATAACGTGACCGGGAGACTAATTAGGCAATAATGGCCGCCCAGCACACTTCTGAAGTGTCCTGCTTTTCGTCTCCCTTCAGCAGAGAGCACAACAGTAGCACAGCGGCTGGTCTCAAGTAGGAATAAAACAGGACAGCATTGAGCTCCTTATCTTTGAGCTATATTTATTTACATTCCTAGGGATTGAGCTGACATGCTCTCCATAGAACAGAACACAAAGCAATTAGGAAGAACAGGAAGAGAACTCCCCTTTTCATACAGAGATAGTTATACAAGCTCATACATTCCCAGCATTCCCAGTGACAGAACGCAATATCCTGTGTACAATTTAACTCCTTCATACCAACAGGAAATGCAAGAAAGCAAAGTGGCTGTCCAATGAAGCCTTACAAATAGCGGGGGAAAGATGGCATGCAAAATGGGAGGGAGATAGTGAAAGATACAGGAAATTGAAATCAGATGTCCAAAAAATAGCAAGGAGAGACAAGAGGGCCTTCTTAAACGAGCAATACAGAGAAATAGAGGGAAGCAATAGAATGGGAAAAACCAGAGATCTGTTGAATAAAATTGGAGATATGAAAGAAATATTTTGTACAAAGATTGAAATCTTTACCAGGACTTAAATAACACTTGTAATGTAAAAAAGACTTGAGATACTATGGAAAAATGAAATAATAGAGAAAGATAAAATATGCAAAAGAAAAGGATACCGGTATATATGGAACCCAGGGAGGGGTGGTGGGAAGTCCAAGGGTTCAAGAGAATCCTATATTTCTTATTATTTATATTTGATTGTCTATGTAAACATTTAAATGAAAATCCAATAAAAAAATTAATTATATAACTGATGTCAGTTGATCTTCGTTAATATATGCATCCAACCCTGAAACCACCCATCTAGCCCACATGTTATTCCTCTACAGGTATTACCAGTGTTAACAAGTATTCTTCATGAATTGTGGGCTCTTCTTCTCCAATAGGCACTAATCCATTTCTCTCTTCATTGCAGACAGTGATGAACTGGAAATCAATAACAAGGGTGACCAGAACAAAATCCCCACAATGGAAAAACCTTATAAATATATTGAAAGTGGAAAAAGTTCCCATTCCACTTCCTGTCAAAGAAATCCCACTGGGAAGAAACCTTATCAGTGCATAGAATGTGGAAAGACCTTCAGTCATAGCTCCCATCTCACTTCCCATCAAATAATTCATACAGGGGAGAAACCCTATCAGTGCATGGAATGTGGAAAGAACTTCAGTGCGAGCTCCTCTCTGAGTTCCCATCAGAGAATTCATACAGGAGAGAAACCCTATAAATGTGTGGACTGTGGAAAGAGGTTTCGTAAGAGCCACCATCTCACGTCCCATCAAAGAATTCATACAGGGGAGAAACCCTATCAGTGCTTGGAATGCGGAAAGAGCTTCAGTATGAGCTCGAATCTCACTTCCCATCAAATAATTCATACAGGGGAGAAACCATATCAGTGTGTGGAATGTGGGAAGAGTTTCAGTCACAACTCCTCTTTCACTTCCCATCAAAGAATTCATACAGGGGAGAAACCTTATCAGTGTGCAGAATGTGGAAAGAGCTTCAGAAGGAGCTCCCACCTCACTGACCATCAAAGAATTCATACAGGGGAGAAACCCTTTCAGTGCATGGAATGTGGAAAGAGTTTCTGTCGGAGCACCGATCTTAGTTCCCATCAAAGAATCCATACAGGGGATAAAGCATACAATTGCCTGGAATGTGGAAAGAGCTTCTGTCACAACTCCTCTCTCACTTCCCATCAAAGAATTCATTTGGGGAAGAAACCCTATCAGTGCATGGAATGTGGAAGGAGATTCTGTCGGAGCACCGATCTCACTTCCCATCAAAGAATTCATACAGGGGAGAAACCCTATCAATGCGTGGAATGTGGAAAGAGATTCTCTCGGAGCACCGATCTCACTTTCCATCAAAGAATTCATACAGGGGAGAAACCATATAATTGCTTGGAATGTGGAAAAAACTTCAGTACCAGCTCTAATCTCACTTCTCATCAAAGAATTCATACAGGGGAGAAACCCTATAAGTGTGTGGAATGTGGAAAGAGCTTCAGTACGAGCTCTGATCTAACCAAGCATCAGAGAATTCATACAGGGCAGAAACCATATCAGTGTGTGGAATGTGGAAAGAGCTTCAGTCACAACTCCTCTCTCACTTCCCATCAAAGAATTCATACAGGGGAGAAACCCTATAAGTGTGTGGAATGTGGAAAGAGCTTCAGTAAGAGCTCCAACCTCATGACCCATCAAAGAATTCACAGAGGGGAGAAACCCTATCAGTGTTTGAAATGTGGAAAGAGCTTCATTACCAGCTTCTCTCTCACTTCCCATCAAAGAATTCATACAGGGGAGAAACCCTATCAGTGCTTGGAATGTGGAAAGAGCTTCAGCTGTAGCTCCGCTCTCAGTTGCCATCAAAGAATTCATACAGGGGAGAAACCATATCAGTGTGTGGAATGTGGAAAGAGCTTCAGGAAGAGCTCTGACCTCACTTCCCATCAAAGAATTCATACGGGGGAGAAACCGTATCAGTGCATGGAATGTGGAAAGAGCTTCAGTACAAGCTCCTATCTCGCTAAGCACCAGAGAATTCACAGAGGGGTGAAATCCTAGCAGGGCATGGAATGTTGAAAGTGCTTCAGTCACAGGCACAGTCTCATTTTCCATCAAAGAATTCATATGGAAGAAACCATATAATTGCTTCTGCTTTATCTCCTCTCCCAGTTCTCATCAAAGAATTCATATAAAGGGTGAAAAAACCCTTCATTATACAGCTTTAGGCTTCAGGGAAAAATACACCTCTTTACCCAACCCTTTGGCTGATTGATATCAAATGGCCTTTTAAAATGTGGTGAGTTGGGGTGTGGTTAAATTTTTTAAATTTTCTGTCTGGGATGGGTGAGGAGTTGTTTAACCCAATCTTAAACAACTCCTCACCCACAATAATACAACCATCAGACTTAACATGGACACGGGTACCAGAACCTGCCTGTTGTCTTTGTCCATGGAGTTTTCTTGGCAGGGATACTGGAGTGGCTTGCCAGTTCCTTCTCCAGGTGGATCACGTTTAGTCAAAACTCTCCACTATGACCTGTCCATCTTGGGTGGCCCTGCATGGCATAGCTCATAGCTTCTCTGAGTTATTCAAGCCCCTTCGCCACGACAAGGCATTGATCTAAGCGCAAAATATGGTCTGAAGCTCAACATCAAAAAACATCAAAAAACCCAAGATCATGGCCACTGGTCCCATCACCTCCTGGCAAATAGAAGGGGAAGAAATGGAGGCAGTGAGAGATTTTACTTTCTTGGGCTCCTTGATCACTGCAGATGGTGACAGCACTCACGAAATTAAAAGACGCCTGCTTCTTGGGAGAAAAGCAATGACAAACCTAGACAGCATCTTAAAAAGCAGAGACATCACCTTGCTGACAAAGGTCCGTATAGTTAAAGCTATGGTTTTCCCAGTAGTGGTGTATGGAAGTGAGAGCTGGACCATAAAGAAGGCTGATCGCCGAAGAATTGATGCTTTTGAATTATGGTGCTGGAGGAGACTCTTGAGAGTCCCATGGACTGCAAGAAGATCAAACCTATCCATTCTTAAGGAAATCAGCCCTGAGTGCTCCCTGGAAGGACAGATCGTGAAGCTGAGGCTCCAATACTTTGGCCACCTCATGAGAAGAGAAGAATCCTTGGAAAAGACCCTGATGTTGGGAAAGATTGAGGGCACAAGGAGAAGGGGACGACAGAGGACAAGATGGTTGGACAGTGTTCTCGAAGCTACGAATATGAGTTTGACCAAACTGCGGGAGGCAGTGCAAGACAGGAGTGCCTGGCGTGCTATGGTCCATGGGGTCACGAAGAGTCGGACACGACTAAACGACTAAACAACAACAACCAGAGCCTGCAATAAACCCAGATGCCAAATTGCTGCCACATACACCCGGACAACACCATTACTGGCCACAACGACATCCAACATACCATCTCAGGACTATTTAATTGCTCATCTTCTAACATTGTGTATGCCATCAAATGCCAACAGTGCCCTTCAGCTCTCTATATTGGACAAAAAGGCCAAACCCTACGCCAAAGGATAAATGGACATAAATCTGACATCAGGAACCATAAGACAGAGAAACCAGTAGGAGAACACGTCAGTCTCCCAGGACATTCTACACAAGATCTCAAAGCAGCTGTTTTATTACAGTAAAATTTCAGAAGCAGACTGGAAAGAGAAGTTCCTGAATTGGAACTCATTACCAAGCTTAAAACCATGGAGCCACCTGGGATGAACAAAGACATAGGATTCTTATCTCATTATGCATGATCAAGCTTTCTTTAGCGCCTCTGCCCTTGCTTCCCCCCCCTGCAGGTCCAATTGCAGTCATCAGCAGTTGTTAACAGCCATCAACAGGTTTACCACTCCTATCAGCCCATCACCCATTCCCACCCACCCACCACCCACCCTCTGAATATACATAAGGGTCTGGTTGCTTCTGTTTCAGTGTATCTGAAGAAGTGTGCATGCACACAAAAGCTCATACCAAAATAAAAACTTAGTTGGTTTTTAAGGTGCTACTGAATGAATTTTTTAATTTTCCTTCAATTAGCAATTCAGCATTTCTGGAAGGGGAAATGATATACCTTTGTATATTACCATAGAAAAAAACCATGCATGAAAAAGTATTACTCATTTATGATGAGAAAATGATTTTGTGTGAAGTTGGGGAAATCTTTGTGTGTGTTAAAAACTTTGGTTCAGAACGTGAGGCATTGTGGGACAAGGCAAACTACAGCATCCTGGGAATGTGCTTTTGTCTCCCCTTAAGATGAATTTCTCTCTGTCAGTTTATTCCTGTCTGTAAAGGCAGGAATAAATCCTTCTCTGATTTACATGCTCAAGAGAAACCTGCTGCCCTGGTGTGAAATTTGAGTGTGTGTATTTGAGCCAGGAGGTTATCAGCCTGAGTTGCTTACAGACTCCAGATTTGTCAGAAGAGCTTGAGAACTGCAAGGGAGTTTCCCCGTCCCAAGCCTTGAAGTTTCATAAGGGCCAGCTGCTCTGATCCTTGACAACTGGAAGATGAATGCTTATCACCTTGCCATTGGTCAATCCACATGTAATTGGATCTAATTGTAATCTAATTGGATAATGTCAATTGCTCTATGCCATTCTTCTTGGGGGAGAGGGATTGGGACTCTGTCTGTTTGTTTTTCCAGTTTGCTTATGTGAGTAGAAGAGTTTCAGCTTTGTAATGTCTTTGTTTTATTATCTGTAACTTTTATTGAGAACTGTGTAACCTTTTATATTAGTTGTTCCTTCCTCTAATAAATACGGAAAGGCCAGTTTATCTGTTTTGTGTCTCTAACTGCAAAGCTGAGCCAGTGTGACTGTTTGACTCTACCTCTTGAGTGGAAAAGTGGCCCAGGACCGCGCAATCTGGGCACAGCGGGGGTTTTTTTTGCTCCTTTATCCCCCCCCCCCCCGTCTCAGGGTTGCCAGTGGATAAAAGGAGTCGTGGCAGCGTTTTGCCTTACTTTTCTCACCCTGATCTGGCCACAGTGATCCATGCGACGGTCACCTCCAGGCTTGATTATTGTAACTCACTCTACGCGGGGCTGCCCTTGAAGCTGACCCAGAGACTCCAGAGGGTGCAGAATGCTGCGGCAAAGGCTCCTTACGGGGTCCCGGCCGCGGGACCACATTCATCCAGTGCTTTACCAGCTGCACTGGCTCCCGGAGGAGTACAGGATCAGGTTTAAGGTGCTGGTTTTGACCTTGCAAGCCCTATGCGGCTTGGGACCCTTATACCTATGGGACTGCAGGTGGAACAGACACATCCCAATGTCTCGACCTGATCCATGAACTGATCACAGTATGAACTGATCCACTGGGTCTTCTGCTTGTTTCCTTGAATTTCATGACTCATTTCTGTTGAAGTTTATATGATACAGTAATAGTATACTTTATTTTGCAAGAGTGCAGCCGGTTACACGTCTCGTGTGTTGATATAGTCTATTTTTACGTAACCCAAGGTTTGATGTTGTTCTGTTAGCGGAGATTCCTGCATTGCAGGGGGTGGGAGTAGATGACCCCAGGATCAGGGCTGGATCTAGCGGGTGGCGAGGAAGACCCCCCGCCAGGAGCATATTGGCTTTGAAACATGTCCAGAAATAATCAATCAATCAATCAATCTTGTATGTGTGGAGAGGGGGCGTGGCCCCGAAGGGAAGCTGCTCTGGCCGAGCACAAGCCCCCCTCCCCCCCTCTGGGCAGCCCAACGAGGAGGGAGGGGGAAGGAGGTTGCGCATGCGCCCCACTCCTCCCGAGTTGCTCCCCTCTTCGGTCACTTCCCCCCACTTTCTGCAGTTCAGCAACGGAGGCCGATTAGGGAGACCCCTCGCTGGCCGGGATCAGGTCAGGTTCTGCAAAGGGAGAGGGCTGAGCTGGGTGGACTCGGCTTTGCAAGGGTTAAAGGGAAGCGAGCTGCCTTCCTAGAGAGGACAGGAAGCAAGGGGGGTCCAGGTCCTCCAGAGCCAAGGCCCCTCCCTCCCTCCCCAGTCCTCCTTTCCTGCTTTGGTGTCTCTCCTGCAAGGGCTGCATCGCTGTCCCTTCACTCCGGGGATGATCGGGTGAGTCTCCTCTCTCTCCCCCCCCCCCAAAGAGGGTGCAGTTGGGAGACGGGGGGGGTCCCAGGGGGCTGCAGCAGGGGAGGGTGCCTGGGGGGGCAGGACCCTAAGTCAGGGAGGAGAGGGTCCTGCGGGGGGGGCAGGTCTGCAAGGCTCTCCTTCCTGGAGATCAGAGGATCCAAAACTCCCCCGAAATCTCCCTTCTTCAAGCAAAGGAGTCCCTAGGACTTTAACTCTGTGTGACGTCGCTCAGCGTCATTGCACAACAGAGGGACATGTGCAAATGGTTTTCCAAAGATGGACGAGGAGGTGGACTAGGAACCCCCCCCCCATTAAAAGACCCACTAGGAGGAGGGAGGGAGGAAAGGTGGGAAAGAGAAAGGCCAGGAGTAAAGAGAGGGATCCCAACCCATAGTCTGGCTGCTGCATTGCAAACCAGTTTCCCAGCCGTCTCCAAGGGCAGCTCCACACGGAGGCCACTGCAGCAATCCCCTCGCACCCAGAGCATGGCATCTCAGGACCACATCCTCTCTCTCCCAAAGGGATTCTTGCTGGAAAACCAGCCGAGCCGAAAATGGGCGCTGCTACTCACTGAGCCTCCAGGGACCTTGGCATCAATGGCTGTGTGAGTGTTAAGCTGTCTAACAGAATAATAATACTAAATTAGCTGCCTAAATTCCAAGGGAGATGTCTTTGATTGTGCCCACTTGGCCCTCAGGGGGTTGGCCAGATGCATACCTGGCCCTTAATGCAAAGGGGACCCCACCCCAGGAGTCTGCCTTGAGAGCAGCAGAGAGTCCAATTGCAAGAAAAGGAGATAGAAGAAGGGGAGTGGGGGTGGGGTGGGGAGCAATTCCTGAGGACCCCCGGGTGAGGACCCCCACTAGAGCCAAGCATCCATATTTCACAAGATACCAATGACTGACTTGCCAGTCAGTTTTTACTTCATGCATTGACTGGAAGGCAGGAGCAACTAGGCTGATTCACCTCCAATAAATCCCTTCCATTGCCTCCACATTTTGCATTGCAATCTTCCTTGCTGGAGGGCTAGAGGCTGCTTTCTTCTTCTTCTTCTTCTTCTTCTTCTTCTTCTTCTTCTTCTTCTTCTTCTTCCTCTTCCTCTTCCTCTTCCTCTTCCTCTTCCTCTTCTCCCCCTCTTCTTGAGAAGATATTTCATGGTTTGGGCTGTGCTGTCATCCAGTCCTGCCTCCTAGCAAGACTCATCCATGCTTGTTCAGAGAACCATTTTCCTCTCCTGAACTACAAATCCTGTAACAGAACAATGTATTTGCTTTGTAGGATTTGCTAGAGCTTCTCATTAGCACAGGCAGAACTTGGCAGAAGACAAAAGGCTTCCTTCCGGTCTCGCAGAGGCTTCCTGAGACCACAGATGGATGACCGAGACTCAGCTGGCCCTGGAGCAGGAAGAGGCCATGCCATCCAAACTGGGAGCAGTGGGGGATTCTGGGAAAACCCAGTGCAGAAGATCCTGGGTGAGGAGGACACCCTCCGCTCAGAGGTGCAGAGCCAGCAGTTGAGGCGGTTCTGCTGCCAGGAGGCCAAAGGACCCCGAGAGGTTTGCAGCCGACTCTACCACTTTTGCCACCAGTGGCTGAAGCCAGAAAGGCACACGAAAGCTGAGATGCTGGACCTGGTGATCTTGGAGCAGTTCCTGGCTGTCCTTCCCCCAGAGATGGAGAGCTGGGTGAGGGAATGCGGAGCGGAGACCAGTTCCCAGGCGGTGGCCCTGGCCGAAGGTTTCCTCCTGAGTCAGGCAGAGGAGAGAAAGCAGGTGAGAGAGACTTTCCTCTGGATATTCCCAAGGGGCTCCAAAAAGGATGGAGAGCATCCCATAATGCTCTACTGATGACCCATCCTTTTTCTGGGAAGTCATCCATGGAATGAGATCTAACACCCTTAAACTTTTTGTATTTGTAATTCTCTTTCTAATATTTCTCACCATTCATTCTCTCTTTTTAATCCTTGCTGCTCTTTCAGGAAAATGATCATTTTGCAGAAATGGACCTGGATTCCTGTGAGGCAGAGAGGCCTCCGTTGGACACAAGACAGAGGCAGCTGGGTAAGGAGGAAGGTTGTTTTTCTCCGTTTGGTCTCATTCTGTTGCCTTTCCAACTCATCTGAGGGTTATTTTCATATATTTTTTGGGGGGGGACGACTGTTGGGAACAAGGGTCCAGAGGAGGGGAGATGTATTTCTGCACAACTAACATATGAAATGGGCACAAACCTCCAACTGCTCTCAGCAGGTCAGGCTTTCTCAAAGGCCCATCTGTGTTTAGAGATGCCCTGATTCACCTGTGAGAGAAGCAGGCACTCCTGGCATCCTGCTTACCTTTTTTTCTCTTACAGGTGACAGAATGAAGACAGCAAGACCTCCTTATTCACATTTTCACGGGGGCAGAAAGGAAACAGCAGCTGTGGAACCAGATCAGGTCAGGGGAAGCTGCCTTGTGGGGACAGAGGCCAAGGGATGGAACTGTTGTTGTTTAGTCGTTTAGTCGTGTCCGAAGGGGTGGAACTACAACAACACTTTTGTCTCAGAGGAGGACATTTCCCTTTTTCTTTTAGGGTCCAGTGTCCTTTGAAGACGTCGCTGTTTGTTTCACGGATGAGGAGTGGGCGTTGCTGGATCCTGACCAGAGAGCCCTGCATAAAGAAGTCATGGAGGAGAATCGTGGGATCGTGGCCTCTCTTGGTAAGGCTCCGTGTGGGATCATATATCTGTTTTAAAATTCAATACTGCTCTCTGTGACGAACCTCATACTCCCTTTACCTTTTAATTATACTATCTTATATTTCTTGCTGCTTTTGAAACCTTTTACTAAGCTGTTCTGGCGAACCAGAGCAGCGCATGGAAACGCCATTCATCTTACCGCCGGAACAGTACCTATTTATCTACTTGCAGTTGACATGCATTCGAACTGCTAGGTTGGCAGGAGCAGGGACTGAGCAACTGGAACTCACCCCATTGCGGGGATTCGAAGTGCCAACCTTCTGGTCGGCAAGCAAAAGGTATAGCAGGCTAAAAATTTCATATTCCCTCTCCAAAGGTTCCCCCAATCACTCATCTGAATAGGGTGGCCAAAATCCTAGGCCCATTTAATCATTACCAACTTAACCTCCTCCTCCTTGACTTCCCAGTCAAGGAGGAAGAGGTACATTCTAGAACAGGGGTCTTCAAACTAAGGCCCGGGGGCCGGATGCGGCCCAATCACCTTCTAAATCCGGCCCGCGGACGGTTCGGGAATCAGCATGTTTTTACATGAGTAGAATGTGTCCTTTTATTTAAAATGCATCTCTGGATTATTTGTGGGGCATAGGAATTCGTTCATTTTTTTTTCAAAATGTAGTCCGGCCCCCCACAAGGTCTGAGGGACAGTGGACCTGCCCCCTGCTGAAAAAGTTTGCTGATCCCTGTTCTAGAACGTAGTTTAGTTTTGGTGTCTAACAAATTTTCCAGTTCTGAGGGTTCTGTGCCAAAACCTTTTTTTTAAAAAAAATCTTGCCTGAATGTCTCATTAAGTTGATGGTATTGGAGCTATCCTGCAAGGTATTACTTAATCTATATATCTCTATCTATCTATCTATAAATGTTCCCACTGTTCCCAAGGATGTAACACCCTTCCTCCGTAACGGCTGAACCGAAATGCCACAAATTAGGACAAAGCGTACCTTGCCCATCAGGTAGGGATCTGGCATAATTTTTTATTCCCCCCCCCCCATAAAAGCACACCTTTCATACCTAAAGTAATGATTAAACACAAAAAGTGGTGCGGAAATTAGACATCACCAGCAGAAGCTCTGAAGACTCCAATAGCATCCAATAGAAAGGCAGATCGTGTGCTGTCACCAGCAAAAGCTCTGAAGGGTGGCGCCAAATAATGATGTCATCAACCGGGCAACTGAAACCACCAAGGCAGCCATTACCAGACAACCCACAATGTCAGGCCGGGGCCAAGGAATCGAGATACAGGGCGGAGGCCTCGGCTCGCATTTAAATACTAGCCCAAGCCAAGCTGACAGAAGGCCTCACCTCTACTTTAAAGCCTAGAAACTAGGCCTCAGCTCTACTTTACAGCCCACAGACTAGGCCTCGCCTCTACTTTACAGCCTACAGACTAGGCCTCAGCTCCACTTTACAGACTAGGCCTCAGCTCTACAGCCCTTTAAATACTATCCCGAGTGGAGCCCTGGGTGGGGGGGGAGGGGCCCAAATAGGTCATGGGCTGACGTACAGGGATGAGACACAACCACGGGGGGGGGGGACACATAGTCCAGGGGGAAATGGACACACCCTCCCCCTTTCCTGAGAAACAAGGACCCTGAGTCAGGCACAGCAACGCGTCATGGATCGTCACAGGGTGGGGGCAGCCACAGGGATAACCCACAGCAACGCGTGGGAGGGTCAACTAGTGTCATAATAATTTTTAAGCTTTAGTTGATTCTCTTCCTCTTTCAACAACGATTTATATGTTAACCAGCCTCCACTCATGTTTTTTCTCTTAACCGCCTTTGCTTCGAAAGGTGAGTTCAACCAAGGTGCTTCAGGGTCAATTAGATCTTTATATTTACTCCACACCAAATACAACACTTTTCTTACAATGTGATTGAGGTAGCTTTGTGTACCTTGGTCTTATCATAATTGAGGTAGGCACGCCAACCGAATCGGTTGTCATGCCCCTCCAAATCCAACAAGTTCGTATTCAGGAGCAGGCACCACTCCCTGATCCACGTGAAACAGGCTGGTGCATAATAAAGTTTTAGATCAGGTAGACCAAATCCCCCCTTTGATGTTAATTAACAAGGTATGTTTTATTTGAGGTCTTCGTCCTTCCCAGATAAATTTGGATATGTCCTTTTGCCAATTTTTGGCAGTACAGTGGTGCCTCGCTTAACGAATGCCCTGCTTAACGAAATTTTCGCTTAACGAAAGGTTTTTTCTAGCGGAGGTTGCCTCGCTAGACGAATTCGTTTTTGTCTAGCGAATCGCGGTTTCCCATAGGATTGCATTGAAATTCAATTAATGCGTTCCTATGGGCAAAAAAAATTCAAAAAAATTCAGTGCATTCCTATGGGATTCGCTAGACGAAATTTTTCGTTATAAGAAAAAACCCATGGAACGAATTAAATTCGTCTAGCGAGGCACCACTGTATATTCATTTTAACTGTAGAGATCCATCCCCAAAAAGATAACTTCAATCTATCCCATATCTCCATGTTTCTCTTAATGTCCAACCTGGTCTTAATGTAATTGTCTTGGTGTTATCCAGATACCAAGATATTTCACCTTTGGGGAGGTTTTCAGGTTGGTTAATATTTCTAGTTGTTCTTTTTCTTGAACTGTAGGATTTTTACCCAAACGTTTTGTTTTGGTAAAAAAATACCTTCAGTAGCACCTTAAAGACCAACTAAGTTTTTATTTTGGTATGAGCTTTCGTGTGCATGCACACTTCGTTTTGGAGTTATTTAATTTAAAACCCGCTACTTTACCGTTATTTAGGATTATTTCCAATGATTTAATTAAACTTTCTTCTGGATTTTCAGATGTAATAATTAGATCATCTGCAAAAGCCTTGAGTTTATGTTTTGTCTCCCAGTGTTATACCTTTAATTTTTTTCCCTCTCTTATTTTCTTGTTTAGGACTTCCATCCATAACAAGTATAAATATTAAGGGAGACTGTTATTTCACAATGCTCTGTTTCATATACTGTATTTATAATTATTTTTGCCCTTTGGTTTGCATTGTTGTTGTTGTTTAGTCATTTAGTCGTGTCCAACTCTTCGTGACCCCATGGACCAGAGCACGCCAGGCACTCCTATCTTCCACTGCCTCCCGCAGTTTGGTCAAACTCATGTTCGTAGCTTCGAGAACACTGTCCAACCATCTCGTCCTCTGTCGTCCCCTTCTCCTAGTGCCCTCAATCTTTCCCAACATCAGGGTCTTTTCCAAGGATTCTTCTCTTCTCAGGAGGTGGCCAAGGTATTGGAGCCTCAGCTTCAGGATCTGTCCTTCCAGTGAGCACTCAGGGCTGATTTCCTTAAGAATGGATAGGTTTGATCTTCTTGCAGTCCATGGGACTCTCAAGAGTCTCCTCCAGCACCATAATTCAAAAGCATCAATCCTTCGGCGATCAGCCTTCTTTATGGTCCAGCTCTCACTTCCATACATCACTACTGGGAAAACCATAGCTTTAACTATACGGACCTTTGTCGGCAAGGTGATGTCTCTGCTTTTTAAGATGCTGTCTAGGTTTGTCATTGCTTTTCTCCCAAGAAGCAGGCGTCTTTTAATTTCGTGAGTGCTGTCACCATCTGCAGTGATCAAGGAGCCCAAGGAAGTAAAATCTCTCACTGCCTCCATTTCTTCCCCTTCTATTTGCCAGGAGGTGATGGGACCAGTGGCCATGATCTTGGTTTTTTTGATGTTGAGCTTCAGACCATATTTTGCGCTCTCTTTCACCCTCATTAAAAGGTTCTTTAATTCCTCCTCACTTTCTGCCATCAATTCCTAGGGATTGAGCTGACATGCTCTCCATAGAACAGAACACAAAGCAATTAGGAAGAACAGGAAGAGAACTCCCCTTTTCATACAGAGATATTTATACAAGCTCATGCATTCCCAGCATTCTCAGTGACAGAACACAATATCCTGTGTACAATTTAACTCCTTCATACTAACAGGAAATGCAAGAAAGCAAAGTGGCTGTCCAATGAAGCCTTACAAATAGCGGGGGGAAGAGGGCAAGCAAAATGGGAGGAAGATAGTGAAATATACAGCAAATTGAAAGGAGATTTCCAAAAAATAGCAAGGAGAGACAAGAGGGCCTTCTTAAACGAGCAATACAGAGAAATAGAGGGAAACAATAGAATGGGGAAAACTAGAGATCTGTTGAATAAAATTGGAGATATGAAAGAAATATTTTGTACAAAGATTCAAATCTTTACGAGGACTTAAATAACACTTGTAATGTAACAAGGACGTGAGATACTATGGGAAAATGAAATAACAGAGAAAGATAAAATATGCAAAAGAAAAGGATACCGGTAAATATGGAACCCAGGGAGGGATAGTGGGAAGTCCAAGGTTTCAAGAGAATCCTATATTTCTTATTATTTATATTTGATTGTCTATGTAAACATTTAAATGAAAATCCAATAAGAAAATTAATTATATAAATGATGTCAGTTGATCTTCGTTAATATATGCATCCAACTCTGAAACCACCCATCTAGCCCACATGTTATTCCTCTACAGGTATTACCAGTGTTAACAAGTATTCTTCATGAATTGTGGGCTCTTCTTCTCCAATAGGCACTAATCCATTTCTCTCTTCATTGCAGAACTGGAAATCAATAACAAGGGTGACCAGAACAAATTCCCCACAATGGAAAAGCCTTATAAATATATTGAAAGTGGAAAAAGTTCCCATTCCACTTCCCATCAAAGAAATCCCAATGGGAAGAAACCTTATCAGTGCATAGAATGTGGAAAGAGCTTCAGTCAAAAGGCCAGCCTCACTTCCCATCAAATAATTCATACAGGGGAGAAACCCTATCAGTGCATGGAATGTGGAAAGAGCTTCAGTCACAGCCATGGTCTCATTTCTCATCAAAGAATTCATACAGGGGAGAAACCCTATCAGTGTGTGGACTGTGGAAAGAGCTTCAGTAAGAGCGCCCATCTCACTCGGCATCAGAGAATTCATACAGGGGAGAAACCCTATCAGTGTGTGGAATGTGGAAAGAGCTTCAATCAGGGCCAAAGTCTCACTTCCCATCAAAGGATTCATACAGGGGACAAACCCCATCAGTGTGTGGAATGTGGAAAGAGCTTCAGTAGGAGCTTCTCTCTCACTTCTCATCAAAGAATTCATACAGGAGAGAAACCCTATCAGTGCAAGGAATGTGGAAAGAGCTTCACTAATAGGTCCGATCTCACTTCCCATCAAAGAATTCATACAGGGGAGAAACCCTACCAATGCGTGGAATGTGGAAAGAGATACTGCCGGAGCACGGATCTCACTTTCCATCAAAGAATTCATACAGGGGAGAAACCATATAATTGCTTGGAATGTGGAAAAAGCTTCAGTACCAGCTCTAATCTCACTTCCCATCAAAGAATTCATACAGGGGAGAAACCCTATCAGTGTGTGGAATGTGGAAAGAGCTTCAGTACGAGCTCTGATCTAACCAAGCATCAGAGAATTCATACAGGGCAGAAACCCTATCAGTGTGTGGAATGTGGAAAGAGCTTCAGTCACAACTCCTCTCTCACTTCCCATCAAAGAATTCATACAGGGGAGAAACCCTATAAGTGTGTGGAATGTGGAAAGAGCTTCAGTAAGAGCTCCAACCTCATGACCCATCAAAGAATTCACAGAGGGGAGAAACCCTATCAGTGTTTGAAATGTGGAAAGAGCTTCATTACCAGCTTCTCTCTCACTTCCCATCAAAGAATTCATACAGGAGATAAACCCTATCAATGCGTGGAATGTGGAAAGAGATTCTGCCGGAGTACGGATCTCACTTTCCATCAAAGAATTCATACAGGGGAGAAACCATATAATTGCTTGGAATGTGGAAAGAGCTTCAGGACGAGCTTCGAACTCACTTCCCATCAAAGAATTCATACAGGGGAGAAACCCTATAAGTGTGTGGAATGTGGAAAGAGCTTCAGTCACAACTCCTCTCTCACTTCCCATCAAAGAATTCATACAGGGGAGAAACCCTATCAATGTGTGGAATGTGGAAAGAGCTTCAGTAAGAGCTCCAACCTCATGACCCATCAAAGAATTCACAGAGGGGAGAAACCCTATCAGTGTTTGAAATGTGGAAAGAGCTTCATTACCAGCTTCTCTCTCACTTCCCATCAAATAATTCATACAGGGGATAAACCCTATCCGTGTGTGGAATGTGGAAAGAGCTTCAGCTGTAGTTCTGCTCTCAGTTGCCATCAAAGAATTCATACAGGGGAGAAACCATATCAGTGTGTGGAATGTGGAAAGAGCTTCAGGACGAGCTTCGAACTCACTTCCCATCAAAGAATTCATACAGGGGAGAAACCCTATCAGTGTGTGGAATGTGGAAAGAGCTTCAGTCACAACTCCTCTCTCACTTCCCATCAAAGAATTCATACAGGGGAGAAACCCTATCAGTGTGTGGAATGTGGAAAGAGCTTCATTAAGAGCTCCAACCTCATGACCCATCAGAGAATGCACAGAGGGGAGAAACCCTATCAGTGTGTGGAATGTGGAAAGAGCTTCAGTACGAGCTCCTATCTCACTGAGCACCAGAGAATTCATACAGGGGACAAACCCTATAAGTGTGTGGAATGTGGAAAGAGCTTCAGTAAGAGCTCCAACCTCATGACCCATCAGAGAATGCACAGAGGGGAGAAACCTTATCAGTGCGTGGAATGTGGAAAGAGCTTCAGTACGAGCTCCTATCTCGCTAAGCACCAGAGAATTCACAGAGGGGTGAAATCCTAGCAGTGCATGGAATGTGGAAAGTGCTTCAGTCACAGGCACAGTCTCATTTCCCATCAAAGAATTCATATGGAAGAAACCATATAATTGCTTTCGCTATATCTCCTCCCCCTGTTCTCATCAAATAATTCGTACAAAGGGCGAAAAAACCCTTCATTATACAGCTTTAGGCTTCAGGGAAAAACACACCTCTTTACCCAACCCTTTGGCTGATTGATATCAAATGGCCTTTTAAAATGTGGTGACTTGGGGGGTTTACAGTTTTTTAATTTTCTTTTTTATTTCTTGTACAGTGGTGCCTCGCTAGACGAATTTAATTCGTTCTGCGAGTCGCTTCGTATAGCGAAAAGTTTGTTTTGGGAAGCGGCTCCCATAGGAACGCATTGAAGTGCTGTTTCCCATAGGGTGCCTCGCAAGTCAGGAAAAAAATTTGTATTGCGAGGCACCGTATGGGACGAAAAAAATTGTCTTGCAAAGCGCACCATAGGAAACTTCGTCTTGCGAGTCTCCATTGAAATCACAAAATGAGTTTTTCGTATTGTGAGGCATTTGTCTAGTGAGGTACCACTGTATTGTGATTTAATGTTGAAACTGGCCATAGGGTATAGGAGGCAAGTCTTAGAAATGGAAAGATCTTTGCTCCCCCTAAAAAAATTGAGGGGCCACCCCCCCGGTTGATAGGCATTGCCATTCTAATGCCAGGCATGCAGCAGATCGTGTGGTTGATCACACAAGGCAGGGTGTCCCTGCCCCCCCCCCCCAGGTTGGCACCCCTGGTATAGGGCGGTATAGAAATTAAATAAATGCATAAACTAAGACAATCTTGGAACAGACTGGAAAGAGAAGTTGCTGAATTGGAACTCATTACCAAGCTTAAAACCATGGATCCACCTGGGATGAATAGAGACATCGGATTCTTATCTCATTATGCATGATCAAGCTTTCTTTAGCGCCTCAGCCCTTGCTCCCCCCCCCCAGGACTAATTGCAGCCATCAGCAGCCGTTAACAGCCATCCAGAGTTTTACCACTCCCATCAGACCATCACCCATTCCCACCCACCCCCACCACCCTCTGTATATACATAAGGGTCTGGCTTTTCTGTTTCAAGTGTATCTGAAGAGGTGTGCATGCACACGAAAGCTCATACCAAAATAAAAACTTAGTTGGTCTTTAAGGTGCTACTGAAGGATTTTTTTTATTTTGCTTCGACTCAGACCAACACGGATACCTACCTGTAACTAAGACAATCTTGGTTGTCTTCATTTGCATATGTTCCAGCTTGTCAATATCCTTTTTATTTATTACCATTTTTAAAATTCATGTGCCTTATATTTCACAATATAAACATAAAGGATGAAAGCATGATGTCAAGGGGTTCTTGCAACTACTCCAGAGTAACGACACTCCACATGCTTATCTTTCAACAGTGTTTTATTGGTGCACTCTATTTACAGTGAGCTAGGTGTAGAAAACGTGTCTCCTCATTCCGATGCAGAATCCGGCACTGCCCCTCCCGGTGATTTCCTCCAACATAAGAGTCTTGGAACAGTAAATCTCCTTCCCCTTTTTCTCCTGCGTAATTCTGGACCCGGAGGAAAGGGTCTACGCTCCATGCTTTCCTTCTCCCCCCCTTTCCCCCTCCGTCTCCCCCCTCCTGTGTAGCCGGGGCTCTGCCATGCTGCCAGAGCCCCGGCACTCTCCCTCCACTTCCTGACAGGTTTCCTCAGCGCCTTTGCTTCCATCACTGCTTGGGGAGGAGCTACTTCTGATGCAAGGGGGAGGTTCTCTATACTGTCTCCCATGGGCGTATCCAGGATCAAAACTAGGGGGGGGCAAGCCATGTTCAGTTCCCCGTTGGCCCGATGCAGTGGTGAACTTTCCACCTGGGTGGCAGCGGAGCCCCCTTCTTGCAGCACCCTCCCCACATTGGCACCCAGGACCATCTTAAGCATATCCGACGATCCCTCCGGTGCCTGCCGTTTCCCAGAGTTGTTGACCTTTTTTAAGGGGGGAACCCCAAGGTTGTTGACCTTTTTTATGAAAGGTTCCCCAGATTTGCTGACCTTTTTTAAGGGAGCTGACACCACCACGCTTACACTCTTAATCTCAGGGTTGCGGTTCCAAGCCCCATGTTGGGCAAAAGATTCCTGCATTGAAGGGAGTTGGACTAGATGATCCTGGTGGTTCCCTTCCAACTCTGCAAATGGTTCTGTTATTCTGTTGTATCTGAAGGCCTGTTCACAGGGAAGATGCAGCAAACTTGTTTTGTGAGAGATGCTTGTGGTGTGATTCCTGCACTGGAGGGGGTTGGTCTAGAGGACCCTTGGGGGTCCCAACCATCCAGTTCTGTGATACTATGATTAAAATACTCAGCAAAGGTGTGCAGAAGAGAGACAAATACATATTTCCATCTGAAAAGTTGGTATTGAGGCAAATGTGAAGAATAACCAACAGAAACAAAACCATGGTGTGTGCATTTTTATAACAAAATAAATCTACATTAGAGTTGTTGTTTTAGTTGCAGGATACACCCCCCCTTTTGTGGTTTTGAGTGATCTATATCCATACCTTTGAATTGATAAACATGTCTTTGCTTCAGAAAATTAAGTATTCACAGCTCCCCAAACCCATTTGGGAAACTTCTTAATACTGATGTTTATGTAGTCACAAGGTGCAGTTTAGATACATTGTGGGGGAGGGGGATTTGTTATCCAATTTCTCTATCTTCTTACTTCAGTGTCCCAGGGCTTTGTTTATTTATTCTTAAACAACAACCCTTTTTTGCTGTACAAATTTGATGAAAAGATGATCTACATGCAGCACTCTTCTCTGGTGCTCAGTGATGGAGGGGAGAAACACATGTTAACAAAGGGGGGGGAACACTTCTCAGTTAGCTCATAATGTCCCCTGCTGTTCAGTTGGGATCGTAAAGGGTATGCCTTAATGAAGGCAGGTGAGGTGGAAAAAAAACCTAATGAGCGTGTTCCTTCTGCATTGAAAAATCACTTAGGAGCTGCAAGAACTTTTGTGTTAGCAGAATGCACAAATTGGGTCTGAAATCATCACATGCACACCAAGATCACAAAGGCCTGACTCTTGGTGCAGCAATAACCAATTTTGCACCTTGTGTCTTTCCCCCCCCCCTTTTTCCTCAAGGTTTGAATTTATGGTGATCTAGTGAAAAGGGACCTAATTTTATTGTCCTTTTTTTGTTTTCTTAGTGCATAAGGAATGTGGGAGAGAAAGTGTTCTCTACTGCATGCTGTTTAAAGGAGTAGCTTTGACTAGCCAGTAGCCTGTGCAGTTTTTAAACTCCTGGAACAGTCCCCAGGGTGAGTCACACCATTTAAGATAGAACTTGTTGTTGTTTAGTCGTTTAGTCATGTCCGACTCTTCGTGACCCCCTGGACCAGAGCACACCAGGCACTCCTGTCTTGCACTGCCTCCCGCAGTTTGGTCAGACTCATGTTCGTAGCTTCGAGAACACTGTCCAACCATCTCATCCTCTGTCATGCACCCCATCTTTCCCAACATCAGGGTTTTTTCCAGGGAGTCTTCTCATGAGGTGGCCAAAGTATTGGAGCCTCAGCTTCACGATCTGTCCTTCCAGGGAGCACTCAGGGCTGATTTCCTTAAGAATGGATAGGTTTGATCTTCTTGCAGTCCATGGGACTCTCAAGAGTCTCCTCCAGCACCACAATTCAAAAGCATCAATTCTTCGGTGATCAGCCTTCTTTATGGTCCAGTTCTCACTTCCATACATCACTACTGGGAAAACCATAGCTTTAACTATACGGACCTTTGTAGGCAAGGTGATGTCTCTGCTTTTTAAGATGCTGTCTAGGTTTGTCATTGCTTTTCTCCCAAGAAGCAGGCGTCTCTTAATTTCGTGACTGCTGTCGCCATCTGCAGTGATCAAGGAGCCCAAGAAGGTGAAATCTCTCACTGCCTCCATTTCTTCCCCTTCTATTTGCCAGGAGGTGATGGGACCAGTGGCCATGATCTTGGTTTTTTTGATGTTGAGCTTCAGACCATATTTTGCGCTCTCCTCTTTCACCCTCATTAAAAGGTTCTTTAATTCCTCCTCGCTTTCTGCCATCAAGGTTGTGTCATCTGCATATCTGAGGTTGTTGATATTTCTTCCGGCAATCTTAATTCCGGCTTGGGATTCATCTAGTCCAGCATTTCGCATGATGAATTCTGCATATAAGTTAAATAAGCAGGGAGACAATATACAACCTTGTCGTACTCCTTTCCCAATTTTGAACCAATCAGTTGTTCCATATCCAGTTCTAACTGTAGCTTCTTGTCCCACATAGAGATTTCTCAGGAGACAGATGAGGTGATCAGGCACTCCCATTTCTTTAAGAACTTGCCATAGTTTGCTGTGGTCAACACAGTCAAAGGCTTTTGCATAGTCAATGAAGCAGAAGTAGATGTTTTTCTGGAACTCTCTAGCTTTCTCCATAATCCAGCGCATGTTTGCTATTTGGTCTCTGGTTCCTCTGCCCTTTCGAAATCCAGCTTGCACTTCTGGGAGTTCTCGGTCCACATACTGCTTAAGCCTGCCTTGTAGAATTTTAAGCATAACCTTGCTAGCGTGTGAAATGAGCGCAATTGTGCGGTAGTTGGAGCATTCTTTGGCACTGCCCTTCTTTGGAATTGGGATGTAGACTGATCTTCTCCAATCCTCTGGCCATTGCTGAGTTTTCCAAACTTGCTGGCATATTGGGTGTAGCACCTTAACAGCATCATCTTTTAAAATTTTAAATAGTTCAGCTGGAATATCATCACTTCCACTGGCCTTGTTATTAGCAGTGCTTTCTAAGGCCCATTTGACTTCACTCTCCAAGATGTCTGGCTCAAGGTCAGCAACCACACTACCTGGGGTGTACGAAACCTCCATGTCTTTCTGGTATAATTCCTCTGTGTATTCTTGCCACCTCTTCTTGATGTCTTCTGCTTCTGTTAGGTCCTTACCACTTTTGTCCTTGATTATGGTAATCTTTGTACGAAATGTTCCTTTCATGTCTCCAATTTTCTTGAACAGATCTCTGGTTTTCCCCATTCTATTGTTTTCCTCTATTTCTTTGCATTGCTCATTTAAGAAGACCCTCTTGTCTCTCCTTGCTGTTTTTTGGAAATCTGCATTCAGTTTCCTGGGTCTTTCCCTTTCTCCCTTGCATTTTGCTTGCCTCCTCTCCTCCGCTATTTGTAAGGCCTCGTTGGACAGCCATTTTGCTTTCTTGCATTTCCTTTTCCTTGGGATGGTTTTCGTTGCTGCCTCCTGTATAATGTTACGAGCCTCCATCCATAGTTCTTCAGGCACTCTGTCCACCAAATCTAAATCCTTAAACCTGTTCCTCACTTCCACTGTGTATTCATAAGGGATTTGATTCAGATTGTATCTTACTGGCCCAGTGGTTTTTTCCTACTTTCTTCAGTTTAAGCTGGAATTTTGCTATAAGAAGCTGATGATCTGAGTTACAGTCAGCTCCAGGTCTTGTTTTTGCTGACTATATATAGCTTCTCCATCTTTGGCTGCAGAGAATATAATCAATCTGATTTCGATGCTGCCCATTTGGTGATATCCATGTGTAGAGTCGTCTCTTGTGTTGTTGGAAGAGAGTGTTTGTGATGACCAGCTCTCTTGACAGAACTCTATTAGCCTTTGCCCTGCTTCATTTTGAACTCCAAGGCCAAACTTGCCAGTTGTTCCTTTTATCTCTTGATTCCCTACTTTAGCATTCCAATCCCCTGTAATGAGAAGAACATCCTTCTTTGGTGTCATTTCTAGAAGGTGTTGTAGGTCTTCATAGAATTGGTCTATTTCACTTTCTTCAGCTCCGGTAGTTGGTGCATAAACTTGGATTACTGTGATGTTAAAAGGTCTGCCTTGGATTCGTATCGAGATCATTCTGTCATTTTTGAGATTGCATCCCATTACAGCTTTTGCCACTCTTTTATTGGTATGAGGGCCACTCCATTTCTACTACGGGATTTTTGCCCACAGTAGTAGATATGATAGTCACCCGAACTGAATTCGCCCATTCCCTTCCATTTTAGTTCACTGATGCCCAGGATGTCGATATTTATTCTTTTCATCTCATTTTTTACCACATCCAGCTTACCTCCATTCATGGTTCTTACATTCCAGGTTCCTATGCAATATTTTTCTTTACAGCATCGGACTTTCCTTTCGCTTCCAGGCATATCCGCAACTGAGCGTCCTTTCGGCTTTGGCCCAGCCGCTTCATCAGCTCTGAATCTACTTGTACTTGTCCTCCGCTCTTCCTCAGTAGCATGTTGGATGCCTTCCGACCTGAGGGGCTCATCTTCCAGCGTCATAACTTTTATATGCCTGTTGTCTTTGTCCATGGAGTTTTCTTGGCAGGGATACTGGAGTGGCTTGCCAGTTCCTTCTCCAGGTGGATCACGTTTAGTCAAAACTCTCCACTATGACCTGTCCATCTTGGGTGGCCCTGCATGGCATAGCTCATAGCAGGCAAGATAAAGTTACAATAAAGCTAACTACTTGCCCCAACGAGCTAGGCTGACCTTCACTGGCCGAAGATGGGGGGGGGGAAGCCACACTCCCACAAAGACAAATAAAATAAAATAAAATAAAACAGCCGTGCAGCCGGGACATGCTTCCCTCAGCCACACACACGCCCCACAAAGATATGTTATTGTCACAGATGGGTGTTGGCTACTCCCAAGTAAGCACTCCACACATCCTCTGGATTTTCAGAGTTTTATTGTGCATGCTATATACAGTGGTGAGATGTCTCAAATCATGTCTGCTCTGCATGGGGCAGAAGCCCACAATGGCGTCTTGTGGGCTCTGACCCCTCTTTTAAGACTGGGCATCCAAACGCCCCTCCTCCTTGCTCTACGGGTCCTCCGTGGTCCCAAACCAGTCTCCTGAGGGGCCCTTCTACTTACTCCCTCCTTTCCAGCCCCTGCTGAAGCTAGCTCCTCCCCAGCTTCCCTTCTCCCAGCCTGGAGCTGAGCCTCCAGGACTCTGCAGAGCCCTGGACCCTTCTTAACCCTTCCTGTTCCTGGTTTTCCCTCCCAGACTTGCTGCTGCTCTCCCATCTGATGGAAGTAAGCAGAGTGGGCTGCTCTCTGCAAGCCCTCTCTCTTACAGTTATTAATCCCAACAGAGGCAAAGACGGGGAGTGAGGAGTAAGGGGGGAGGAGCCAAGCAGCAGCAGGAAGGGGAAAAACGCTCCCAGATGCAGGAAGGGAAAAACGCTCAGCCACACTCCCAGATGCCCCCCTCCCCACCAAAAGCCTTTGCTAAACTGTAAAGCAGTTAAAAGGCAGAACATTCCCAATTAAGAAGTAATCAGCAAAGAAAAAAGCCTCCGAAACAAGATCCCCCCCCCGCAGGTACAAGCCCTGATCCCCGAACGTTACCACTCCCAGGGAAAAGGAACCTATTCCGCTTCTGTGGACAAGCCAGGAAAAGCCGAAAGGGGCGAGCGGCGAGGTGCTGCCTGCTCAAAGCCCAAGGTAATCAGCTGAGCGAAGGAGGACTGGAGGCAATAAGGAAGGATGGCTCAGGGCTGCCGTCGGCTGTTTGAATGCAACTAAACCCCGCCCCCGAGCCAGCCCTATTGGCTGGGTGCAGTAGGCAGGGCGTGGCAGCTGGGACGGCTAAGGCAAGGAGCCGATAGCCCCCTTGCCAACACAGGGAACCGGCTCCCGCTCCCAACTCCTCCCCTTTGAGAGGCTTTGCCAGAGAGACAGCCAGGGAGGGAGCGGGGAGGAGGTCGGGGAGCCGCTTTTGCCACGCTTATTTTTAAGCTTATTTTTTGCTTCTAGAGGGGGGCAACGCCTCCCTGCCCCCCTGGCTATGCCCCTGAGGGAGGGGGAGGGGAGCCGCTTTTCAGGGAGCTGGCGGGAGTCGCCAGTAACCCAAAGGGAAGGACGGCTCTGGTCGGCGAGCTGCCGTGTCGGGTGTTTAATTTATTTTATTTTATTGCTTCTAGAGGGGGGCAGTGTCCCCCTGCCCCGTGCTGGGTACGCCCCTGCTGTCTCCCTCTTACACATGACTTTCTCAAAAAACAAGTCAAGCCAGATAAATCTCTCCTCACATTTTTTGGATTTCAGTAAGGCTTTTTATAAGGTCCCTGTGATATTTACGTGAGGAAGCTGGTAAAATGTGAGCTGTCAGATGGATTTGACTGACCAAAGCCAAAGGTTCCTCCTCATCCTGGGGGAAAGTGACAAGAGGGGTGCTGCAGGGTTCTCTCCTGGGCTCGTTCTTGTTCAACGTCTTTATAAATGACTTGGATGAAGGAACTGAGGGGATGCTCATCACATTTGCAGACGACACCAAACGGGGAGTGGAGGCCAATATCTCAGAAGGCAGAATCAGATCAAGGGAAGGAATAGTACCACTTTATTCTGCCTTGGTCAGAACCCACCTAGAATACTATGTTCAATTATGGGCACCACGATTTAAGTATCTTAAATTTTGTTTGCCAGGGAAAACGAAGAAGGTGGGGGAACACAATCCATATTCCTTTTATAACATGTGGCCAATGTTTATTGAATACATAAATTGTTAAGAATGCACCTAGCATAGACTTCCTCTTTCCGGCGATGGGAAATGGCTTCAGACCCCGGCCGTGCCAGGAATTCAGGGCTGATATGGGGGTAATTAGCCCTGGCAGACTCCCCAGGATGGGGGAAGACTGTCTCGAAGACCCGCAGATGCATTGTGCAAGCGGCAGGACACTGGGTCAAGAGCATAGCACTCTCTGAAGCCACTCCCACAGTCGGGAATATCTGCTTTCATAAAATAATCAGATTTGGACAATTAGCAGACATAGTCTGGATCGAAGGAAATGGGAAAAAACGCAGATTTTTACAGCCCCTGGCTTGGACTTCACAGCTCAATTTAAAGGAGACTCTCATCATGATATTCGGATCTACACAGTATGTGCTCTTGTTTTTATAATACTACAAAGGGCTTTTCCAAGCCAAGCCCCATTAAGAAACTTAATTTACTTTGAAGGGTACAGATGGACTTTCATTTATAATTGGATATTTAATTGCACAGCTTTATTCAACTCGAGAGACTTGATAAGGAAAAGGTTGGCCTCTAATAAATCAATTCCTGTGTATTCTAAAATGGCGCTGATGCAGCACAGTGTTTCTGGCTGATTTTGTATCTGAGCTGAGTTAATACGTTGGACAACATGCAGTGCAGCTCTGTTTGCAGGATTTATTCATTGGGTGCCAGAGAGAAGCTATCGGATGGCTAGCAGCCCCCGGAGATTGATTTGCCATGACTGAAAAATCATTCTTTTATAAAAAATGAAAAAATGGTATTGCAGTTCTAAAAAGGCTCAAGAAAGCAATTCCTGTAGTAGTTGGCATCTTAGCGAGCCCAATGCCACTCTGCCCACTGTCTCCCTCCCAGCTAACTAATCTGGAAAGCCGTCCTGTTATCTCTGCAAGGACTTCAGTGTCCCTTCAATTAGCAAAATAAAAAAAATCCTTCAGTAGCACCTTAAAGACCAACTAAGTTTTTATTTTGGTATGAGCTTTCGTGTGCATGCACACTTCATACCAAAATAAAAGCTCATACCAAAATAAAAACTTAGTTGGTCTTTAAGGTGCTACTGAAGGAATTTTTTTATTTTGCTTCGACTCAGACCAACACGGCTACCTACCCTTCAATTAGCAATTCAGCATTTCTGGAAGAGGAAATGATATACCTTTGTATATTAGCATAAAAAAATATGTATTACTCATTTTTTTTAATTTTTTGGAGCCCAAGATGCAATTTATTGCAAAATCCTTTTACAGATACCGGTGGGATAAAAATATGGAACGCTTCACGAATTTGCGTGTCATCCTTGCGCAGGGGCCATGCTAATCTTCTCTGTATCGTTCCAATTTTTTAGTATATGTGCTGCCGAAGCGAGCACTGTATTACTCATTTATGATGAGAATATGATTTTGTGTGAAGTTGGGGAAATCTTTGTGTGTGTTAAAAACTTTGGCATTCTGGGACAAGGCAAACTACAGCCTCCTGGGAATGTGCTTTTGTCTCCCCTTAAGATTAATGTCTCTCTGTCAGTTTATTCCTGTCTGTAAAGGCAGGAAGGAATCCTTCTCTGATTTACATGCCATAGCTGCCAAGTTATCCCTTTTTTAAAGGGATTTTCCCTTATGCTGAATAGGCTTCCTCGCGAGAAAAGGGAAAACTTGGCAGCTATGTTTACATGCTCAAGAGAAACCTGCTGCCCTGGTGGGAAAGGATGTGTATTTGAGCCAGGAGGTTATCAGCCTGAGTTGCTTATAGACTCCAGATGTGTCAGAAGAAGAAGAGGAGTTTGGATTTGATGTCCCGCTTTATCACTACCCGAAGGAGTCTCAAAGCGGCTAACAATCTCCTTTCCCTTCCTCCCCCCAAGCACTCTGTGAGGTGAGTGGGGCTGAGAGACTTCAGAGAAGTGTGACTAGCCCAAGGTCACCCACCAGCTGCATGTGGAGGAGCGGAGACGCGAACCCGGTTCCCCATATTACAAGGCTCCCGCTCTTAATCACTACACCACACTGGCTCCCAGTTCTCAAGAAAAGCTTGAGACCTGCAAGGGAGTTTCCCCCTCTCCCAAGCCTTGAAGTTTCATAAGGGCCAGCTGCTCTGATCCTTGACAACTGGAAGATGAATGCTTATCACCTTGCCATTGGTCAATCCACATGTAATTGGATTCTAATTGTAATCTAATTGGATAATGGGAGATTTTTGGATAAAGACCTGGGGATTCGAAATGTTAATTGCTCTATGCTATTCTTCTTGGGGGAGAGGGATCGGGACTCTGTTTGTTTTTCCAGTTTCCTTATGTGAGTAGAAGAGTTTCAGCTTTGTAATGTCTTTGTTTTATTATCTGTAACTTTTATTGAGAACTGTGTAACCTTTTATATTAGTTGTTCTTTCCTCTAATAAATACGGAAAGGACAGTTTGTCTGCTGGCTCTGAAGCTGAGCCAGTGTCTGACTGCTTGACTCTACCACTTGAGTTTCTGCCTGCGCCAGGGTAAAGTGGCTCAGGACTGCGCAATCTGGTCACAGGGGGGGGGGTTGCTCCTTTACCCCCATCTCAGGGTTGCCGGGGGATAAAAGGAGTGGTGGCAGCGTTTTGCCTTACCTTTCTCACCCTGATCTGGCCACAGTGATCCATGCGACGGTCACCTCCAGGCTTGATTATTGTAACTCACTCTACGCGGGGCTGCCCTTGAAGCTGACCCAGAGACTCCAGAGGGTGCAGAATGCTGCGGCAAAGGCTCCTTACGGGGTCCCGGCCGCGGGACCACATTCATCCAGTGCTTTACCAGCTGCACTGGCTCCCGGAGGAGTACAGGATCAGGTTTAAGGTGCTGGTTTTGACCTTGCAAGCCCTATGCGGCTTAGGACCCTTATACCTATGGGACTGCAGGTGGAACAGACACATCCCAATGTCTCGACCTGATCCATGAACTGATCACAGTATGAACTGATCCACTGGGTCTTCTGCTTGTTTCCTTGAATTTCATGACTCATTTCTGTTGAAGTTTATATGATACAGTAATAGTATACTTTATTTTGCAAGAGTGCAGCCGGTTACACGTCTCGTGTGTTGATATAGTCTATTTTTACGTAACCCAAGGTTTGATGTTGTTCTGTTAGCGGAGCATATTGGCTTTGAAACATGTCCAGAAATAATCAATCAATCGTGTATGTGTGGAGAGGGGGCGTGGCCCCGAAGAGAAGCTGCTCTGGCCGAGCACAAGCCCCCCTCCCCCCCTCTGGGCTGCCCAACCAGGAGGGAGGCGGGAGGCGGTTGCGCATGCGCACCACTCCTCCCGAGTTACTCCCCTCTTTGGTCACTTCCCCCCACTTTCTGCAGTTCAGCAACGGAGGCCGATTAGGGAGACCCCTCGCTGGCCGGGATCAGGTCAGGTTCTGTCATAGCTGCCAAGTTTTCCCTTTTCTTGCGAGGAAGCCTATTCAGCATAAGGGAAAATCCCTTAAAATAAGGGATAACTTGGCAGCTATGGGTTCTGCAAAGGGAGAGGGCTGAGCTGGGTGGACTCGGCTTTGCAAGGGTTAAAGGGAAGCGAGCTGCCTTCCTAGAGAGGACAGGAATGGGGGGGAGGTCCTCCAGAGCCAAGGCCCCTCCTTCCCTGTACTTTCCTGCTTTGGTGTCTCTCCTGCAAGGGCTGCATCGCTGTCCCTTCACTCCTGGGATGATCGGGTGAGTCTCCTCTCTCTCCCCCCCCCCAAAAAAGAGGGTGCAGTGGGGAGACGGTGGGGGTCCCAGGGGGGCTGCAGCAGGGGAGGGTGCCTGGGGGGGGGCAGGACCCTAAGTCAGGGAGGAGAGGGTCCTGCGAGGGAGGGGGGCGAGGTCTGCAAGGCTCTCCTTCCTGGAGATCAGAGGATCCCAAACTCCCACCAAAATCTCCCTTCTTCAAACAAAGGAGTCCCTGGGACTTTAACTCTGTGTGACGTCGCTCAGCGTCATTGCACAACAGAGGAAACAAGTGCAAATGGTTTTCCAAAGATGGACGAGGAGGTGGACTAGCCCCCCCATATAAAAACCCCACTGGGAGGAAGGAAGTTAAGGTGGGAGAGAAAGGCCAGGAATAAAGAGAGGGATCCCACCCCATAGTCTGGCTGCTGCATTGCGGACCAGTTTCCCGTCGTCTCCAAGGGCAGCTCCACACGGAGGCCACTGCAGCAATCCCCTCGCACCCAGAGCATGGCATCCCAGGACCACATCCTCTCTCTCCCAAAGGGATTGAGCCTCCAGGGACCCTGCCATCCATGGCTGTGTGTGTTAAGATATCTAATAATAATAATAATAATAATAATAATAATAATAATAATAATAATAAATTATCCACCTACATATCAAGGGAGATGTCTTTGGCCCCATCCACTTGGCCAGATAAATACCTGGATATCAGAGCAAAGAAAAAGGGAGTCTGTCTTGAGAGCGGCCTATTTTGAGGGGAGAAATATGCCCTGAAGTGGGGGTGGGGGGAGAGCAACTCCTGAGGACCCCCAGGTGAGGACCACCCACTAGAGCCAAGCATCCCTTTTTCACAAGATACAAATGACTCCCTTGTCAGTCAGTTCTGACTTCATGCATTGACTGGGAAGCAGGAGAAACCAGGCTGATTCATCTCAGAGAAATCCCTTCAGTTGCCTCCACATTTTGCATTTCAATGGTCCTTCTAGGAGGGCTAGAGGCTGCTTTCTTCTTCTTCTTCTTCTTCTTCTTCTTCTTCTTCTTCTTCTTCTTCTTCTTCTTCTTCTTCTTCTTCTTCTTCCTCTCCTCCTCCTCCTCCTCCTCCTTTTTAAAGAAGATATTTCATGGTTTGTGCTGTGGTCCAGTCTAGTCCTGGTTCCTAGCAAGATTCATCCATGCTTGTTCAGAGAACCATTTTCTTCTCCTGAACTGCAAATTCTGTAATAGAACAATGTATTGCTTTGTAGGATTTGCTAGACCTTCTCAATAAGACAGACAGACCTTGAAAAAGACCAAAGGGTACCTTCCAATCTCTCAGAGGCTTCCTGAGAGCACAGATGGATGAGCAAGACCAGGAGTCAGCAACCTTTTTCATCTGTGGGCCGGTCCACCATCCCTCAGACCATGTGGTTGGCCGAACTATATTTTGAAAAGAAAAAAGTACGAATTCCTATGCCCCACAAATAACCCAGAGATGCATTTTAAATAAAAGCACACATTCTACTCATGTAAAAACATGCTGATTCCCGGACCGTCCGCGGGCCGGATTGAGAAGGCGATTGGGCCGCATCCGGTCCACGGGCCTTAGGTTGCCTACCCCTGAGCACTACTCATCTGACCCTGAAGCAGGAAGAGGCCATGTCATCCAAACTGGGACCAGTGGGGGATTCTGGGAAAACTGTGCAGAAGATCCTGGGTGAGGAGGACACCCTCCGCTCAGAGGTGCAGAGTCAGCAGTTGAGGCAGTTCTGCTGCCAGGAGGCCAAAGGACCCCGAGAGGTTTGCAGCCGACTCTACCACCTTTGCCACCAGTGGCTGAAGCCAGAAAGGCACACGAAAGCTGAGATGCTGGACCTGGTGATCTTGGAGCAGTTCCTGGCTGTCCTTCCCCCGGAGATGGAGAGCTGGGTGAGGGAATGTGGAGCAGAGACCAGTTCCCAGGCGGTGGCCCTGGCCGAAGGTTTCCTCCTGAGTCAGGCAGAGGAGAGAAAGCAGGAAGAGAGAAAGCAGGTGAGAGAGACTTTCCTCTGGATACTCCCAAGGGGCTCCAAACAGGACAGAGAACATCCAAAAATGCTCTCCTGATGGCCCATCCTTTTTCTGGGAAAGCTTCCATGGAATGAGATCTAACATCCTTAAGGCTTCTGTCTTTCTCATTCTCTTTCTAATATTTTTTGTAATTCATTCTCTGTTTTGAATCCTTGTTTCTTTTTCAGGAAAAGGATCATTTAGCAGAAATGGACCTGGATTCCTGTGAGGCAGAGAGGCCTCCGTCGGACACCAGAGAGAGGCCACTGGGTAAGGAGGAAGGTGGTTTTTCTCTGTTTGATCTCATTCTGTTGCTTTTCCAACTCATCTGAGGGTTCTTTTCATATTGGTTTTTTTTTGGGGGGGGCTGTTGGGAACAAGGGTCCAGAGGAGGGGAGATGTATTTTTGGACAATTAACATAAACTGGGCACAAACCTCCAAATGCTCTCAGCAGGTAAGGCTTTCTCAAAGGCCCACCTGTAGTTAGAGATGCCCTGTTTCACCTGTGACAGAATGAAGTGACAGAATGAAGCCAGCAAGACCTCCTGATCCACCTTTTCATGGGGGCAGAAGGGAAACAGCAGCTGTGGAACCAGATCAGGTCAGGGGAAGCTGCCTTGTGGGGACAGAAGCCGAGGGATGGAGCAATGTCATGGACGGGTTGGGCACAGAGGAATGGTGGGAGGAAGCAGCCGGGGAACCAAGAAGGGAAGACATCTTAGAGGCCAAGGCATGGAGGTTGAGGTCAGAGGGAGAAGAGGAGAAGCCTGGGGAGAGGAGGTCTCAGAAGCTGAAAGGCTAACAGGGCTTAGTGAGCTGGGAGACTCTGTGGCAGAATGCAGTCCAGAATCAGAGGCAGAAGAGTAAGGAGGTGAGAGGGAGGAGGGAGGTGGAGAGGCAGAGGTGAGTCAGGAGAAGGAGGAACCACCGGTGGCTCCCTCTCCTTCTGCCATAAGCCACCCTCCTTGCTTGTCTCTCAGAGCCATGAGACATCTGACAACGGAGGAGCAAAGGCAGGCTGCACTGTTCGATCGCTTGCCAGAAACCCCAGAGCGGAGGGGACTTGGAAAGGTGTGGGGAGCTGGGGGCCTTCACTCTTGGCTACTGATTTCGTGGAGGAACACGCTCAGGGAATGAGCTGCTGTTCTTATTATGTCTGAAACTCAGCCAAGTCTGAGAATATCGTGTTCTTGCTAAGAAAGAGTAAACTCCAGCTGTGAACTATGAGATTTCCTGCCCATGTAACTGTCATGCCAGACTTCTGAATGTTTCCAGTAGGATTCATTTGTAGTTACTGCTTTATTTCTACATTGGCCATGGACTGCTAAAATAGGTTTCTACGCTTTGGAGAAACCATAACTTAACAGTTGCCAGGATTCACCTAACCAGCCCCATCAGCTGCACAAAGGGAACTGCCCCCCCTCCCCTTGAAGTTCCCTCCCCAGAACAGCGCATGGGGAGAGTAGGGGGGGGAATTGAATGCCTAATAAAATAATTCCTTCGTCAAAAGAAACTTCCATAATTAAAGGGGGAAGGAAAAGAATCACATTAAAACAACACAGCAATTAAGAGGAAGGAAAGAACAGAGCATTGTGTAGCAGATCATATTTCTGCTGTCTCAGAGGAGGACATTTCCCTTTTTCTTTTAGGGTCCAGTGTGCTTTGAAGATGTTGCTGTTCATTTCACGGAGCAGGAGTGGGCGTTGCTGGATCCTGACCAGAGAACTCTGCATAAGGACGTCATGGAGGAGAATTGTGGGATCGTGGCCTCTCTTGGTAAGGCTCCCTGTGGGATCGTCCTATCTGCCTGGAAATTCAAAAAATACCTCTATGTGACAAACCTCATATATTTTCACAGAGCTCAACAGCGCCCCCTATAACACCTGGGAACCTAACACCCCCACAATAAACCTTGAACAGCAAATTACAGTTTTTTCTGTGAACCATCATCCTCCAGTTCTGCCTTTTAATACCACGGTTGGGCTGGTCTGAAATGCCCAGGCATCTTCAATGTCAGCTTCAGAGTTGTTAGGAAAGAGAAGTAGCTTCTGTCAGGTTTTCTTGGGTTGACCAAAGAGACACCTGACCTTGGAGATGGAGGGGAGGCCATGACTGGGCCAAACAAAATCCATCCCAGAGAAGAGCCAGGCTAATTGAATCTCAGGTAGTAGTAGCAGTGATAATATTAGTGCAGTGGTATCTCTGGTTGCGAACGAGATCCATTCCGGAGGCCCTTTTTGCAACATTAAAAGGCCGCATCCTGAAGCGCTGCATCTGCACATGTGCATGATGCTATTCTGCGCATGCGCCCACGCCGAACCTGGAAGTAACCTGTTCCGGGACTTCTGGGTTCAGCGTGTCCGTAACCTGAAAAGATGTAACCCACAGCGAACATAACATGAGGTATGACTGTAATAGTAATAGTAATAGTAATGATTTTTATTCATACCCTGCCCATCTGGCTGGGTTGCACCCAGGCAACACATATACAGTGGTGCCTCGACTTACGAAGGCTATCCGTTCCGACGGCACCTTCATAAGTCGGAAAATTCGTAAGTCGAAGAAACCGCATCTAAAAATTCGTAAGTCGAGGAAAACCCATCTAAAGCCGTCCGCGGTTTCCCTTCGGATGTCGAAGAATTCGTTAGCGCGCAGCCATTTCTTTCCTTCAGATGTCGAAAATTTTGTAAGTCAAGTCATTCGTAAGTCGAGGTACCACTGTATAAACATGGGTTGCACCCATCCAACACATATATAAACATGAAACATTAATAAAAAATCTGATCCTGTACATTAACTTTAAAATGAACAACTTACAGTAGTGGCCAAAATTATGGAAACCTCTTGGGAAAACTATCTTTCCGAGGTTTGATGGCTCGAAACACCACTTTTTGGGGAGTAATGCCATAAAATTATATAGCAATGGGAAGATAATTTAATGAAGAATGTAATGCAATAACGTTTATGAAGGAGTATTTATTAGAACATCAGTCATAAAGAAGAAATGTGAAACACATAGAAAAAAGGAGATATGCAGAAATTCTCACCTTGTCAATTAATACTTAGCTTGGTAACCAAGTTTTTTAGTTCTGCAGCTGTAAGAATGTAAAACCAAGATTGAATTATTTCCTCTATTCCCACGCCATTCCAGCAGTAGAATAGGATTAGCTTGAAACCACATTTTACACACAGCAGCAACATGACATGGAGCTGAATCCTGTTATAATATAAAATATTTTTTTTTAAAAAAAATTTTTTATTAAATAATAGCTCACAAGAATTACAGGGGGGAAATACATTAAGATTTAAAAAGCAAAAGCGTTGCATCTTCCATTTCATTATTTGTTACAGATACATCAATTCTAGTCCAAATGCACACAAATAAATTAGATTTTTAAATTAGACTGTTGTAAGATACCGTAGTATAAAATTCTGCCCACACCTTTTGCTGCCATACAACCCCAGATCATCACACTACCTGGGTGTTTCACGGTAAGTGTAATGCAAGTAGGATGTAAATCTTCTCCGATTCTTCTCCTGATGTATTTCATGCCATCACTACCAAGCAAGGAGATTTGGGTCTCATCGCTCTAAATAACACTGTCCCATTATTCCGCTATCCTGTTGTTGTTGTTTAGTGGTTTAGTCGTGTCCGACTCTTCGTGACCCCATGGACCATAGCACGCCAGGCACTCCTGTCTTGCACTGCCTCCCGCAGTTTGGTCAAACTCATGTTCGTAGCTTCGAGAACACTGTCCAACCATCTTGTCCTCTGACGTCCCCTTCTCCTAGTGCCCTCAATCTTTCCCAACATCAAGGTCTTTTCCAAGGATTCTTCTCTTCTCATGAGGTGGCCAAAGTATTGGAGCCTCAGCTTCACGATCTGTCCTTCCAGGGAGCACTCAGGGCTGATTTCCTTCAGAATGGAGAGGTTTGATCTTCTTGCAGTCCATGGGACTCTCAAGAGTCTCCTCCAGCACCATAATTCAAAAGCATCAATTCTTCGGCGATCAGCCTTCTTTATGGTCCAGCTCTCACTTCCATACATCACTACTGGGAAAACCATAGCTTTAACTATACGGACCTTTGTCGGCAAGGTGATGTCTCTGCTTTTTAAGATGCTGTCTAGGTTTGTCATTGCTTTTCTCCCAAGAAGCAGGCGTCTTTTAATTTCGTGACTTCTGTCACCATCTGCAGTGATCAAGGAGCCCAAGAAGGTAAAATCTCTCACTGCCTCCATTTCTTCCCCTTCTATTTGCCAGGAGGTGATGGGACCAGTGGCCATGATCTTGGTTTTTTTGATGTTGAGCTTCAGACCATATTTTGCGCTCTCCTCTTTCACCCTCATTAAAAGGTTCTTTAATTCCTCCTCGCTTTCTGCCATCAAGGTTGTGTCATCTGCATATCTGAGGTTGTTGATATTTCTTCCGGCAATCTTAATTCCGGCTTGGGATTCATCTAGTCCAGCCTTTCGCATGATGAATTCTGCATATAAGTTAAATAAGCAGGAAGACAATATACAACCTTGTCGTACTCCTTTCCCAATTTTGAACCACTCAGTTGTTCCATATCCAGTTCTAACTGTAGCTTCTTGTCCCACATAGATTTCTCAGGAGACAGATGAGGTGATCAGGCACTCCCATTTCTTTAAGAACTTGCTATAGTTTGCTGTGGTCAACACAGTCAAAGGCTTTTGCATAGTCAATGAAGCAGAAGTAGACGTTTTTCTGGAACTCTCTAGCTTTCTCCATAATCCAGCGCATGTTTGCTATTTGGTCTCTGGTTCCTCTGCCCTTTCGAAATCCAGCTTGCACTTCTGGGAGTTCTCGGTCCACATACTGCCTAAGCCTGCCTTGTAGAATTTTAAGCATAACCTTGCTAGCGTGTGAAATGAGCGCAATTGTGCGGTAGTTGGAGCATTCTTTGGCACTGCCCTTCTTTGGAATTGGGATGTAGACTGATCTTCTCCAATCCTCTGGCCATTGCTGAGTTTTCCAAACTTGCTGGTATATTGGGTGTAGCACCTTAACAGCATCATCTTTTAAAATTTTAAATAGTTCAGCTGGAATATCATCACTTCCACTGGCCTTGTTATTAGCAGTGCTTTCTAAGGCCCATTTGACTTCACTCTCCAAGATGTCTGGCTCAAGGTCAGCAACCACACTACCTGGGGTGTACGAGACCTCCATATCTTTCTGGTATAATTCCTCTGTGTATTCTTGCCACCTCTTCTTGATGTCTTCTGCTTCTGTTAGGTCCTTACCACTTTTGTCCTTGATTATGGTAATCTTTGTACGAAATGTTCCTTTCATGTCTCCAATTTTCTTGAACAGATCTCTGGTTTTCCCCATTCTATTGTTTTCCTCTATTTCTTTGCATTGCTCATTTAAGAAGACCCTCTTGTCTCTCCTTGCTGTTTTTTGGAAATCTGCATTCAGTTTCCTGTATCTTTCCCTATCTCCCTTGCATTTTGCTTGCCTCCTCTCCTCCGCTATTTGTAAGGCCTCGTTGGACAGCCATTTTGCTTTCTTGCATTTCCTTTTCCTTGGGATGGTTTTCGTTGCTGCCTCCTGTATAATGTTACGAGCCTCCATCCATAGTTCTTCAGGCACTCTGTCCACTAAATCTAAATCCTTAAACCTGTTCCTCACTTCCACTGTGTATTCATAAGGGATTTGATTCAGATTGTATCTTACTGGCCCAGTGGTTTTTCCTACTTTCTTCAGTTTAAGCTGGAATTTTGCTATAAGAAGCTGATGATCTGAGTTACAGTCAGCTCCAGGTCTTGTTTTTGCTGATTGTATAGAGCTTCTCCATCTTTGGCTGCAGAGAATATAATCAATCTGATTTCGATGCTGCCCATTTGGTGATATCCATGTGTAGAGTCGTCTCTTGTGTTGTTGGAAGAGAGTGTTTGTGATGACCAGCTTGTTCTCTTGACAGAACTCTATTAGCCTTTGCCCTGCTTCATTTTGAACTCCAAGGCCAAACTTGCCAGTTGTTCCTTTTATCTCTTGATTCCCTACTTTAGCATTCCAATCCCCTGTAATGAGAAGAACATCCTTCTTTGGTGTCATTTCTAGAAGGTGTTGTAGGTCTTCATAGAATTGGTCTATTTCACTTTCTTCAGCTCCGGTAGTTGGTGCATAAACTTGGATTACTGTGATGTTAAAAGGTCTGCCTTGGATTCGTATCGAGATCATTCTGTCATTTTTGAGATTGCATCCCATTACAGCTTTTGCCACTCTTTTGTTGACTATGAGGGCCACTCCATTTCTACTACAGGATTCTTGCCCATAGTAGATATGATAGTCACCCGAACTGAATTCGCCCATTCCCTTCCATTTTAGTTCACTGATGCCCAGGATGTCGATATTTATTCTTGTCATCTCATTTTTGACCACATCCAGCTTACCTCCATTCATGGTTCTTACATTCCAGGTTCCTATGCAATATTTTTCTTTACAGCATCGGACTTTCCTTTCGCTTCCTGTTAACATGGGTTTAATCTTTTCAACCTTTGCTTGAGAGATAACTATGGCTTTTTCTTTGGAATTCTAGCATTTAGACCAGTCCTTGCACTCAACTTCACATTACACTGCGCCATGTCACCTTGTATACACCCAGGTGATTTTCTTCTGTCGTGTAGGGAGAGTCTCTCCATCCTTCGATCATCACTTGCCCTTGTGCACCTTTTCCTGCCTTGACCAGTCTGATTTTGTAGTGACTGAGTTTACTTATACCTCTTCAAAAATATAGAAAGGCCAGCTTTGGTTAAGTTTCCCCCAAATCTTTCTTCTAATTTCTTCATAACTGTAGCCTTGTTCACTTAATACTACAATTTTACATCGCTTCCTGGGTGACCAGTCAACTCTTTGTGCCACTTCTATAATTTTATTATGTTCTCAAACAGACTAAATGAAAGAACACAAAAACAACCAACCAACTTGATGCAATCACATAACACACTGACAAAAGTCAACCTAAGCAAGTTGTGCTTCCTTTTGCTGGTTATTTGGCTATAAGTTTTGATAGAATACAGATAACTCAACAAACTTTGTTACTTGATGTCAGGGGGCATCCACAGGGTCCGTGGGAGGAGGGAGGCAGCAGATCGGGTTACGCTGGGGTAGAAACCTTAAAGGGGCACTCCCAGATTCTGCTAGTGACTAAGGCAGTCATTAAACTGTTTGCTCTTCGCTGTACATAGTATGCACAATAAACCTGTAAATAACCAGGTTTGGAGTCCTGCGTGGTTACTCGTGAGCAACCACCCCACGATCCTTACACTTTACATTATTGATTAAATTACCTTTCCATTAGTATCAGGGGGCCTTCCTACAGGAGCCTCCTCCCTTCTTGCTGACCAGCACTACACCCAGTGAGAGCAGCAGTATTGGGTCAGGTGAGGGGAATCAGGAAGTGAGTGGGATGGAGGTCTCAAGGCTCAGCGATGTTGGAGAGCCCCTGCGCCGCCAGGACCAAAAGGTCAAGGGGGGCGGACTTCCGGTCTATCGCCAGCGCCAACCGGTAGGGTTTGCCTCGAGCTCTGAGGCAACCTGGCTCCTCAAGGGGGGGGGAGATCGCGAAAGTGTCGCGTCGCCCCGTTAGAGCCCCAGATAGTGCGTTCTGGGGACGAAGCAGCTCAGCGGTGTCCCGTTGCGCGATTTCCCGACTCGCCGGTAAGCTCTAATAAGAGTGCTGGAGGAGAAGGGTGGTAGTCGCAGGGGCCATTTTGAGCACCAGCGTTACCCTGGAGGAGCGAAGCTTCAAGCCGGAGGCGGAGAGCGATAGATTCTCCCAAAGTTAAAATTGGTGAAAATCTCGTCAGATTGTGAGTAATTGGATTTATTGATCTCTATTTGGTCAATTCAGACCACGGGAAGAGGTTTCAAAAACGGGAGTCGATCTCTTCCTACTGTCGGCTTAGGAAGCAGTAAAATGTCCTAAAGCCGAAAGAAAGTTGCGTAATATTAAAACCCCAAAGACCTTTATTCTACCCCTACAAGCAGGGTGTAGACTTCTCTATTAAAAAAAGGGAAAAGCCCTGCAAAAGAAGGAGATTTGAGGGGGGAAACCCCTTCTCAACCCTGGAGCCAGCACCCTATGAGGAGCAGTAAGGAAAAACCGAGAAGAAATTTTGACAGCTGTCAATAAAAGTTTGAAACTGAGGCTAAATGACATGTGAAAAAACTGAATTGGTTTAAGGATTATGGAAATGGTTTTAGCCAAGATGGATTCTACTGTTTTTGAGGATTGAAACTCCATTGTTCTTTGTCCTCTAATCTCCACTCTGCCCTTGAGTTGGAAAGAATGTCAACATCCGGAACATCTGCTTTCCAACAGACTGTGTTGAAATTACTGGGAGATCTCTTAAAGGGGCAGCAACAGATCAGTAGACTGTTTGCAAGTATTTCGGACCAAGTACAGGAATCAAATGACACTTTTTAAAATGAAAGTGAACCTGAAAAACAAGCTTCAGACGATGTCCAACAAAACAAAGAAAAAGAAGAAGAAAGACCTCAACATGAAGAGAAGAATTATCAAGAAACATTTGTGAAACTGATTATTGCAGAAATGGATCATCAAGAACGGGAACTGATTTTAGAGGGAAATTGGAAAGATTGGGAAAATGCAACTGGGCAAGGGAGTGAGATGGAGGGGTGGGAGAGACAGAAGCATAGCTGCCAAGTTATCCCTTTTTTTAAGGGATTTTCCATTATGCTGAATAGGCTTCCTCGCGAGAAAAGGGAAAACTTGGCAGCTATGGGCAAAAGGAGGGGAGGATAAAGACTTGGACTTTAAAACGGGAAAGAATGGGGGTGGGATGAGACAAATTCTAAAATTGTATTAAAAGCAGGTTGGAAAACGGTTTTGAAATCTTGGCCGGATAATGGAATTGCTGTACCGAATGGGGGAAAGAATCCAGGGGAGAGGAGGAGGTATTTAGAAAAAATAAGGTGAAGATATTTGAGTTTAGAGAGTTGAATAAGTATTTGATATTTCTTGTTGGGGAGGGGGGAAAATGGCTTGGGAATAGAAAACATGATTATTTTGTGGAATTAGACTTATGAAGTGTAAAAATGGTTTTTAGGTTAATAAAATAGAAATTGTATGTTTAGATAGGTGGTTGGGTGGACAACCACATCCACCTCTCCTTGTTATCCTGGAGCCTCCTGTGGCTGGGGGGGAGGGGGGGAGAAACTCAAAATGGACCACTTCTGGCTGCCCACCTCTCATGGGACTCTCTCATGGCAGGAGGAGGCCTGTGGAGGGTGGACAGGAGGAAAGTGGGAAATATGTAAAGACAGGAAAGAGATAAGTTTAGGCATTAGGCATAGATATTGGAATGTGTGCTTTAAGAATAAGAATTGAAATTGGAATGAAGAAATCTGCTATGATTAGTAAATAGAAATCACGAAAACCAGGAAGAGGGGATATGAGGAAGTCACTAAGATAATACTAAGGGATCTAAAATAAGAGCTATTTGTTTGCTTGTTTCTTTGCTTTTTTTCTTCTTTTTGCTTCTTTTCTTTTCTTTTCCTTTTTTTTCCTTTTTAGATTTTAATGTAATTATGGAAAACTAGCTGGGTGGACATCCGCCTTTACCTTTCCTTACCATCCTGGAGCCTCTGGTGGCAGGGGGGGAGGAGTGAGGTGGGGAGGAACTCAACTACAAAATGGACTACCTTCGACTGCTCACTTTTCATGAGACTCTCTTGTGGCAGAAGGAGGCTCGTGGAGGGAGGGAGAGAAGAAGGGAGAATATGTTCTGTATGTCTTTATTATGTAAAATTAATAAAAATTATTTTTTAAAAAAGGTAGAGGGGAGCAGGCAGCCCCTTCCGGCACCCGAATTAAGGCGCACCACCAAATGTAAGGTCGGGAGGAGGTGTTTCGGGGTGCCGAAACTCTTATGCTGGTCCCATAGCCGGAAACGTCCACTCCCGGATTCTGCGAGTGACTGAGAGGTCATGTTTTCTGCTATCTCTGCACTGTAAATACTATGCACAATAAAACTCTTAAAGACAGAGCAGACTTGGGCGTCTTTACTCAAGAGCAGCCTCAACAACACCCTTACAATTAGTATATAATTTTATGGTATTACTCCAAAAGATGTGGTAATTTGAGACAGCAAACCTGTGAAATACACTTTTTTCAAAAGACTTCCACAATTTTGGCCACTACTGTATATCAATAATAATAATTTATTATTTATACCCTGCCCATCTGGCCGGGTTCCCCCAGCCACTCTGGGTGGCTTCCAACAAAACACTAAAATACAGAAATCCATCAAACATTAAAGGCTTCCCTAAACAGGGCTGCCTTGAGATGCCTTCTAAAGGTCTGGTAATTGTTGTTCTCTTTGACCTCTAGTGGGACGGCATTCCACAGGGTGGGTGCCACTATCAAACAAAGCAGCATTCAACCATCCATCAGAATCTAATAATATGTTGTGGTTACAGGTAGGTAGCCGTGTTGGTCTGGATCGAAGTAAAATAAAAAAATTCCTTCAGTAGCACCTTAAAGACCAACTAAGTTTTTATTTTGGTATGAGCTTTCGTGTGCATGCACACTTCTTCAGATACAGTGAAATGGAAGTTTCCAGGCACTTATGTAGAGAAGGGGTGGGGAGGGGTGGGGATGGGGAGGGGGGATCACTCAGAAGGGTGGTGGAAATGGGTGATTGACTGACTGATAGCTGTTGATGACCGCAAACGACTGCAAATGGTTTTGCATGAAAAAGCAACATTGTGTATGCCATCAAATGCCAACAGTGCCCTTCAGCTCTCTATATTGGACAAACAGGCCAAACCCTACGCCAAAGGATAAATGGACATAAATCTGACATCAGGAACCAGAAGACAGAAAAACCAGTAGGAGAACACTTCAATCTCCCAGGACATTCTATACAAGATCTCAAAGTAGCTGTCTTACTACAAAAGAATTTCAGAAATAGACTGGAAAGAGAAGTTGCTGAATTGCAACTTATCACCAAGCTCAAAACCATGGAGGGACCTGGTTTGAACAGAGATATCGGGTTCTTATCTCATTATACATGATAAGCGATCTTCAGCCATCTCAACCCTTGCTTTTTCATGCAAAACCATTTGCAGTCGTTTGCGGTCATCAACAGCTATCAGTCAGTCAATCACCCATTTCCACCACCCTTCTGAGTGATCCCCCCTCCCCATCCCCACCCCTCCCCACCCCTTCTCTACATAAGTGCCTGGAAACTTCCATTTCACTGTATCTGAAGAAGTGTGCATGCACACGAAAGCTCATACCAAAATAAAAACTTAGTTGGTCTTTAAGGTGCTACTGAAGGAATTTTTTTATAATAATATGTTGGTTAATGACAAACAACAATGGTAATTAACACACGCCCAATTCCCTTCAGTTCCTCTGCATTTGTTCTTGAGGCTCTAATCCCTTTTTGTCTCCATTGCAGACTGCGATGAATTGGATATCGAGAACAAGGGTGAACATGACAAAATCCCCAGAGAGAAGCCACGCAAAAATTTGGAGAGTGGCGAGAGCAACAGTCAGGGCTCCCATTCCACTTCCCAACAAAGAATTCTCATTGGAAAGAAACCCTATCTGTGTGTGGAATGTGGAAAGAGCTTCCGTCAGATCTCCTCTCTCACTTCCCATCAAAGAATTCATACAGAGGAGAAACCTTATCAGTGCATGGAATGTGGAAAGAGCTTCAGTGACAGCCGAAATCTTACTTCCCATCAAAGAATTCATACAGGGGAGAAACCCTATCAGTGCATGGAATGTGGAAAGAGCTTCAGTCAGAGCCATGGTCTCATTTCTCATCAAAGAATTCATACAGGGGAGAAACCCTATCAGTGCGTGGAATGTGGAAAGAGCTTCAGTCAGAGCGCCAGTCTCACTTCCCATCAAAGAATTCATACAGGGGAGAAACCCTATCAGTGTGTGGAATGTGGAAAGAGCTTCAATCAGGGCCAAAGTCTCGCTTCCCATAAAAGAATTCATACAGGGGAGAAACCCCATCAGTGTGTGGAATGTGGAAAGAGCTTCACTAGGAGCTCCTCTCTCACTTCTCATCAAAGAATTCATACAGGAGAGAAACCCTATCAGTGCAAGGAATGTGGAAAGAGCTTCACTAATAGGTCCGATCTCACTGCCCATCAAAGAATTCATACAGGAGAGAAACCCTATCAGTGTGTGGAATGTGGAAAGAGCTTCACTAATAGCTCCCATCTCACTTCCCATCGAAGAATTCATACAGGAGAGAAACCCTATCAGTGTGTCGAATGTGGAAAGAGCTTCACTGAATACTCCAATCTCACTTCCCATCAAAGAATTCATACAGGAGAGAAACCCTATCAGTGTATGGAATGTGGAAAGAGCTTCGGTACGAGCCACAATCTCACTTCCCATCAAAGAATCCATATAGAGGTTGGAACAACCATTATACAGCTTTAGGAGCCAGGCAAATACCCACCTTTTTAACCAGGCGTTTGGCTGATTAACATCTAATGCCCTTTTAAAATGTGGTGAGGAGGTGGGTTACAAATGTGTATTTTGTGTTTTTATATTGAAACAGTTGTGAGACCTGTGGGTGTAGGGAATAGGAGCCAACTCTTAGAGGCTGAGGGATCTTTGTCCCCCCCAATAAAATATTTGAGGGAACCACCCCCTGTTGATAGGTATCGCCTTTTCAATGGCGTGCATGCATCATGTGATTGATTGTGCATGGTGGGAATTACCTGGCCCCCACCAATATTTTATTCAAGTCGGCACCACTGGCTCAGGTGGTAAACAAATTAAATAAATACATAAATTGCCTTCCTTTGCCCATGTTCCAGCTTGTCAATATCCTTATTTATTATCATTTTTTTAAATTTATGTGCCCTTCATCTGAAGATATCACAACATACAGGATGAAAGCATGGCTTTCTCAAAAACAAGCCAAGCCAGATAAATCTCCCCCCCCCTTTTTAATGGAGTTACAACCTTTGTTGATCGGGGACTGCTGTGGAAATAGTACATCTTGATTTCAGTAAGGCTTTTGACAAAGTCCCCCATAATATTTATGTGAGTAATCTGGTAAAATGTGGGCTGAATGAGGTAACTGTTAGGTGGATTTGACTGACCAAAGCCAAAGGTTCCTCCTCATCCTGGGGGAAAGTGACAAGAGGGGTGCTGCAGGGTTCTCTCCTGGGCTCGTTCTTGTTCAACGTCTTTATAAATGACTTGGATGAAGGAACTGAGGGGATGCTCATCACATTTGCAGATGACACTAAATGGGGAGCGGAGGCCAATGTGGCAGAAGGCAGGGTCAGATCAAGGGCAGGAATAGTACCACTTTATTCTGCCTTGGTCAGACCCCACCTAGAATACTTTGTTCAATTCTGGGCACCACAATTTAAGTATCTTAAATATTGTTTGCCTGGGGAAATCAAGAAGGTGGGGGAACACAATCCATATTCCTTTAATAACACGTGACCAATGTTTATTGAATACATAAATTGTTAAGACTGTTGCAGGAATCCACCCAGCACCCATGGGAAAAGGTGGCGTGATTTTTTTTCAGAATAATCAAATGAAACTATAACACATGGCAGGATGAAAGTCTGCAATTCCATTCAGCCTAGTCTGTAAAGGCTTCGGCCTAGGAGGAGGAGGAGGAAGAGGAGTGGGCGGGATTATGGCAATATTTTCCGTCTGTTCCTTTGATGTCCACTGGAGGGCGGTATACTTTGCCTTTTTTAAAGAGAAAATCACGTTTTAAGGTGTGTTGGGGGTGGGATCTTAACAATCTAAGGTTCTGCAAACAGTCTCGTATTGGCAAGGAATGCTGTATCCAAATTTGAGCAGAATCGGTCAAGCGGTTTGCAAGAAAAGTGGACTATAACAAACATGGCCCTTCTACATTTTTATATATATAGACTAGAGAGAGAGAGAGACCTTAAAATTCTTATAACACTTATGCATGCTTTTTATGAAATAATCGCACTGGCCATCAAGGAAGAACCAAGCAAGTGGTTTATATATACAGAGGAACCTCGGTTTACGAATGACTGTAACCCAGAAGTAAGTAACCCGAGGTGTCTGAGGCCTACGGAGGCCTCCGCAAAGGCCTGAAGACTGGGTCGCAGCTGCAGAGGCGCTCCCATGGCTCCATGAAGGCCCGGCCTCCACAGAGGCATCAGAGCGAAGGTCTGGCCTCTGTGAAGGCATCAGACCGTCTGTGACTGGGCCGCAGTTGCGGAAGCGCTCCCATGGCTCCGCGAAGGCCTGGGGCGAAGGCCCGGCCTCTGTGGAGCCATGGGAGCGCTTCTGCAACTGCGACCTAGTCGCGGACGCTCCAATGCCTCTGTGAAGGCCCAGGTCGAAGGCCTGGCCTCCGCGGAGGCATTGGAGCACTTTCATGGCTGCAGCCAAGTCGCGGACACTCTGATGCCTCCGTAAAGGCCTGTGGCGAAGGCCCAGCCTCCGCTGAGGCATCGGAGCGCTTCCGTGGCTGCGGCCCAGTCGCGGACGCTCCAATGCCTTCCGGGAGGCTGGGCCTTCGTGGAGGCATTGGAGCGTCCGCAACAGGGCTGCAGCCATGAAAGTGCTCCCATGGCTTTGTAAGCGCCCGGAGCAAAGGCCCGGCCTCTGGGAGGCATCGGAGCGAAGGCCTGGCCTCCTGGAAGGCATCGGAGCGTCCGCGACTGGGCCGCAGTCACGGAAGCGCTCCGATGTGGAAGAGGACCCTGAGCCCCCAGCCAAACCATAACTATCATCAGCCCAGGTGAGAAAAAAAAATCACATTTTCATTTTGTACTGTTTTATTGATTTCATTTTATGGATCAATGGCCTCATTAGACAGTAAATTTAATGTTAAATTGCTGTTTTAACTACAAATTTGAAAATGCAGTCTCTTTTTAAAGCCACTGGACAAAATTCAACACAACAATTCTTCCGTTAGTGGCAAAGATGTTGCTGCAGCAATAAAACTTCCCTTCTCTCCCCAATTCTGTTTCTAAGGACCGGGGGAACCAGCATTGTGGTGAGTCCTTCTATTGACAGCATTGCTTAGAACTGCACCGAGTACAACCCACTTCCTCCTCTCCCTGTGGCTCTTTCTGTTCCCCATCTCCACCATTCAGCTGCACTGCTCTTTCCAGGCTGCTTACCTATGTGCTCCCCTGGCTGCTGGATAAGACTGAAGGACTGTGCACACAGAAGTGGTTTGCAGGCAGAGTTCCTCCTCTGGCAAGAGATATTCCTACTAGCATGTGGCAATTCTCCCTTGCCCTCAAACCTATCAAAGCTGGACAGAAACATTTCTCACTCAGCACTCCTTTACTGAGAAATTGACTTTTGGTCCACCGGACCAAGACATTTGGGGGCTGTGAGCAAATCCATCTCTCTGAGCCTCAGCTTTCCTAAGGTCACAGACTGTGCCATATAAATATTTGCCTCACGGGAGTGTTTACCATAAAGACACTGGGTAAAATTGCAAAACATTTATTGGAGTGTATCATAAAAAATGTCTCTTCTAAAAAAAGGTATATCACAAATCATGGAAAAAGACAGAATTTAGCATGCATATCCATTATAAAGGGGGGAGATTGAAATGCAAAGGTTTATATCAGTTTCCTCCCAAAGGTGGGTGATGCCAACACCGTCTGCCACATTCGCTTCGAGCCTTTCCTGGTGCCCCACAGAGCAGTTGCAACCCTTGCCCTTGGCACGTGGGCTGGGAAGACAGAACCAAGAAAATCTACCTCTCTTATGCCTCCCCAGGCCACAGAAACAGACTGTTCACTCAGGGGGTACAAAGCAGGCCATTCTTCCTCTTACCTGGGAACTCCTGGACCTGCAGGTAAGGCAGCCCAGTAGCCCAGTGGCATTCCAAGGGAGGAAGCACACTGTAAAAAAGATGGTGGCAGTTCTGACTGAATCAAGCTCTCTCTTTAGAAAGTGTACTAAGGAACCAACACCATTAGAAAAAGAAAGGAAAATGAAAGGAGGAATAATTTGCAATCTATAAAAATAGTTTTGTCCTGGCCTTTTGAGTGTGAGCAGAAGGTGCCCTCCTTGCTGGAGCTCAGCACGTCTGGGTCTCATCAGGGCCTGGTGGGCGATTGGGAGCCAAGGACCCTTCCAGGCCAGAGCACAAGAATAGCCCCGCAGGATCAGACCGGTCACCTCCTTGCAAACTTGGTGCAAACAAATTCGGATGAAAGCTCTATTATTATTTAAAATATTTTTTATTAATTTCCCATTTAAACATATATAATCACATCATTATTATCCACTTTGCTTCTTTGGCTCTTGAGAGCCTGTCAACTTCCTTCCCTCCCACCTCTTGGCTTTCAAAACTAACCTTTATATCATAGCATTTTTATATATTTTCCAATTGTAATATAACTCATTACTAAGTACATCAAAATTTTAATATATATAGAAAGGTAAAAAAATTTTCTCATTACAAGTCTTCAGATAACCCTACTAGTGTTGTTATTTTCTTACAATGATCTTTCAAATATTGTATAAATTTACTTCAGTATTTTTGGATGTACTTGATCATGCTGGTTTCGGATTTATCCCATCAGCTTCACCAGTTCCACAAAGTTCATCATTTTCATATGCCCCTCTTCTTTCGTTAGTACTTCTTGTTATTTCCCATTTTTGGGCTAAGAGGATTCTTGCTGCTGCTATTGCATACATGAAGAGTCTTTTATCCTTTTTCGTATCTCTTCACCTACTATACCCAGTAAAAAGGCTTCTGGTTTTTTAACAACAGTGTTTTTAAACATTTTCTTTAATTCGTTATATATCATTTCCCAAAAAGCCTTTACCTCTTTACAAGTCCACCACATATGGTAAAAGATACCTTCCTTTTCTTTGCATTTCCAACACTTGTTAGACCTTGTCTTATACATTTTATCAAGTTTTGATGATGTTAAATACCATCTATACATCATTTTCATCACATTTTCTTTAAGTGCACTGCATGCAGTAAATACCTTCATTCCACAGCCCTCCCCAAGATTCTAACTTATTATATCCAAAATCAGATAAAAGCTCAATTTGCAGGTCATTGACCTGTTCTACCTCCATGGTCCGTTTTGGAAAGGATTTCCCATTTTTCTTTCTTTGTTCTTCCTGGTTCCTCTGTCCCTCCCACTCTGCTGCTCCACCTGCTGTTTTCCCCCCACTTTCTCCAAGAATCTCTCCTTTTCCTCCCCACATAATCCGTTTTCTTGGCTTTTCAGGCCTCCCAGCAGGGGCAGGGGGAGGCACAGTTCCTCCCTCCTTGACCTCTGCCTGTTCAGACAGGGAGGAAAGGGGAGCTTTAGCCCAGAAGGGGAGGAAGGGGAAGGTTGTAAACACTGTCCATCTCCCTGAGCAGCCCAACAGGCTGAAGATTGGACTGGATTGGAATGGATTGATTGTATTTCTATACTGCTTTTCATTCAAAGAAATCCCAAAGTGGCTTACAAACAATAGAACATAACATCACAAATGCAGCATAAGTCATATGAAATAATTAACAAGTCATCAATAAAATAAGCTGGATCCTCTGCAGCACCATGGCCTTGCCTACCCTAATCCACCCTTGTTTTAGTCAGCATGGGTTTCTGAAAAATAGGTCATGTCAGACTAATATGATCTCATTTTTTGACAGAGTCACAAGCCTGGTAGATGAAGGGAACGCTGTGGATGTAGCCTATCTTGATTTCAGCAAGGCCTTTGACAAGGTGCCCCATGATATTCTTGTAAAGAAGCTGGTAAAATGCGGGCTAGACAATGCTACCATTCAGTGGATTTGTAACTGGCTGACTGAACGAACCCAAAAGGTGCTCATCAATGGCTCCTCCTCATCCTGGAGAGTATTGACTAGTGGGGTGCCACAGGGTTCTGTATTGGGCCCAGTCTTATTCAACATCTTTATCAATGACTTGGATGATGGGCTTGAGGGCAGCCTGAGCAAGTTTGCAGACGACACCAAATTGGGGGGGGGGGTGGCTAATACCCCAGAGGACAGGATCACACTTCAAAATGACCTTAACAGATTGGAAAACTGGGCCAAAGCAAACAAGATGAATTTTAACAAAGAGAAATGTAAGGTACTACACTTGGGCAAAAAAAATGAAAGGCACAAATACAGGATGGGTGACACCTGGCTTGAGAGCAGTACATGTGAAAAGGACCTAGGAGTCTTGGTAGACCACAGACTTGACATGAGTCAGCAGTGTGATGCAGCAGCTAAAAAAGCCAATGCAATTCTGGGCTGCATCAATAGGAGTATAGCATCTAGATCTAGGGAAGTAATAGTACCACTGTATTCTGCTCTGGTCAGACCTCACCTGGAGTACTGTGTCCAATTCTGGGCACCACAATTCAAGAAGGATACTGACAAGCTGGAACGTGTCCAGAAGAGGGCAACCAAAATGGTCAAAGGCCTGGAAACGATGCCTTATGAGGAACGGCTTAGGGAGCTGGGTATGTTTAGCCTGGAGAAGAGAAGGTTAAGGGGTGATATGATAGCCATGTTCAAATATATCAAAGGATGTCATATAGAGGAGGGAGAAAGGTTGTTTTCTGCTGCTCCAGAGAAGCGGACACGGAGCAATGGATTCAAGCTACAAGAAAGAAGATTTCACCTAAACATTAGGAAGAACTTCCTGACAGTAAGAGAACCTCCCTTTACTCCAGCTGGCCAATGAGGGCATAGGTAGCAAATACTCAGGTCAAGAGCCCACGGATAAGCATAGCATCAAAGCCAATTTGCATATACATAGGTGAATTCATTACTTAAACAACAACCAAAACAACTACCACTATGGCATTTGCAGGCCTTCCAGAATTATCTCACCTTTGGTTCCACACTGGTTCCCATCCAATTCTACAATTCTGTGAATCTATGATTCTTCTATGAAAGAGGAGTGCAAAATATGATCTGAAGCTCAACATAAAAAAAAAACAAGATCATGGCCACTGGTCCCATCACCTCCTTGCAAATAGAAGGGGAAGAAATGGAGGCAGTGAGAGATTTTACTTTCTTGGGCTCCTTGATCACTGCAGATGGTGACAGCAGTCATAAAATTAAGACGCCTGCTTCTTTGGAGAAAAGCAATGACAAACCTAGACAGCATCTTAAAAAGCAGAGACATCACCTTGCCAACAAAGGTCCATATAGTTAAAGCTATGGTTTTCCTAGTAGTGATGTATGGAAGTGAGAGCTGGACCATCAAGAAGGCTGATTGCCGAAGAATTGATGCTTTTGAATTGTGGTGCTGGAGGAGACTCTTGAGAGTCCCATGGACTGCAAGAAGATCAAACCTATCCATTCTGAAGGAAATCAGCCCTGAGTGCTCACTGGAAGGACAGATCCTGAAGCTGAGGCTCCAATACTTTGGCCACCTCATGAGAAGAGAAGACTCCCTGGAAAAGACCCTGATGTTGGGAAAGATTGAGGGCACTAGGAGAAGGGGACGACAGAGGATGAGATGGTTGGACCGTGTTCTCGAAGCTACAAACATGAGTTTGACCAAACTGCGGGAGGCAGTGAAAGACAGGAGTGCCTGGCGTGCTCTGGTCCATGGGGTCACGAAGAGTCGGACACGACTAAACGACTAAACAACAACAACATGATTCTCCTCACTGTGAGTTCTTTGATGGGAAGTGAGATGGGAGTTCCGACTGAAGCTCTTTCCACATTCTGAGCACTGATATGGTTTCTCCCCTGTATGAATTTTTTGATGGGCCGTAAGATTGGCCCTTTTACTGAAGCTCTTTCCACATTCTGAGCACTGATATGGTTTCTCCCCTGTATGAATTCTTTGATGGGCTGTGAGATTGGCCCTCTGGTTGAAGCTCTTTCCACATTCCAAGCACGGATAGGGTTTCTCCCCTGTATGAATTATTTGATGAGAATTGAGACTTTCCTTATGGGTGAAGCTCCTTCCACATTCAAAGCACTGATATGGTTTCTCCCCTGTATGAATTCTTTGATGGGAAGTGAGATTTTCCTTTCGTCTAAAACTTTTTCCACACTCTTCACACTGAAATGGTTTCTCCCCACAGTGAATACTTTGATGTTGATGAAAGGTTTTGCTTGTATTAAAGCTCTTTCCACATTCCAAGCACTGATACGGTTTATTCCCTGTATGAATTCTTTGATGGGAAATGAAACTTTCCTTCCAGGTGAAGCTCTTTCCACATTCTAAGCACTGATATGGTTCCTCCCCACTGTGAATTCTCCGATGGGAAGTGAGGTGAGTGTTCTGACTGAATCTCTTTCCACATTCCAGGCACGTGTAGGGTTTCTCCCCACGGTGAATATTTTGATGTCTGTGGAAGCTTGTGCTTGTATTAAAGCTCTTCCCACATTCCAAGCACTGATATGGTTTCTCCCCAGTATGAATTCTTTGATGGGAAGCGAGATTTTCTTTCTGACTGAAGCTCTTTCCACATTCCAAGCACTGATATGGTTTCTCCCCAGTATGAATTCTCTGATGGGAAGTGAGATGGGAGTTGCGACTGAAGCTCTTTCCACATTCCAAGCACTGGAAAGGTTTCTTCCCAATAGGATTTCCATGATTGGAAATGGAATGAGAGCTCTGACTAAAACTCTCTCCACCCTCTGAATATTTTGATTGTCTCTCCACTGTGTCTCCCTTGTTCTTAATTTCCAAATCATCACCACCTGCAACAAACAGCAAAAGAGATTAAAGCCTCAGGAAGAAATGGAGCCTCAGAGTATTGAACAATGCTAATTAATGCGTGTGATAGAGGAAGACCTGGAGGGAGTTCACATCGGAGGTCTTACTACAACAGGCCATTGTTGATGGGCATTAACGGACGTATTTATGAGAATCTGAGATTTGAAAAACCTAGCTCATTCCTGGGATGGGTTTTATTTGGCCCATTCATGGAATCTGCTCCATCTCCAAAGGCAGCTGTCTCATTGTTCAACCAAAAATAGACAGAAGCTACTCCACAGTCCACATTTATCACTTCAGACCAGGGTGATCATGATTTTAAAAGGCCTAACTGGAGGAAGAATATTCGCAGACCAAACAGTAGACAGCCCTTCATTCAAGGCTGTGGAAGGGTTACAATCCCAGATGCTGTAGGTGGTGCTGTTGAGCTCCTTTAAGATATTGGAGGTTCATCACTTGGGGATATGTATTGAATTTCAAAACACATGCGATCCAACAGAGAGCCTTACCAAGCGAGTCCATGATCCCACAAACAGCTACTTCTTCAAAGGACAAGGGACCCTAAAAAACAAAGAAAAATGTCATTCTCTTAGCATAAACATTATCTCCAATACATTGCCTGTTGTTTGCTATGCTGATAGAATCATAGAATAACAGAGTTGGAAGAGACCACAAGGGCCATCCAGTCCAACCACCTGCTAAGCAGGAAACACAATCAAAGCATTCTTGACATATGCCTGTCAAGCCTCTGCTTAAAGACCTCCAAAGAAGGAGACCACCACACTCTTTGGGAGCAAATTCCACTGCCAAACAGCTCTTACTGTCAGGAAGTTCTTCCTAATGTTTAGGTGGAATCTTCTTTCTTGTACTGTAGTTTGAATCCATTGCTCCGTGTCCGCTTCTCTGGAGCAGCAGAAAACAACCTTTCTCCCTCCTCCATATGACATCCTTTCATATATTTGAACATGGCTATCATATCACCCCTTAACCTTCTCTTCTCCAGGCTAAACATATCCAGCTCCCTAAGCCGTTCCTCATAAGGCATTGTTTCCAGGCCTTGACCATTTTGGTTGCCCTCCTCTGGACACGTTCCAGCTTGTCAGTATCCTTCTTGAACTGTGGTGCCCAGAACTGGACACAGTACTCCAGGTGAGGTCTGACCAGAGCAGAATACAGTGGTACTATTACTTCCCTTGATCTAGATGCTATACTCCTATTAATGCAGCCCAGAATTGCATTGGCTGTTTTTAGTTGCTACATCACACCGTTGACTCATGTCAAGTTTGTGGTCTACCATGACTCCTAGATCCTTTTCACATGTACTGCTCTCAAGCCAGGTGTCTCCCATCCTGTATTTGTGCCTTTCATTTTTTTTTGCCCAAGTGTAGTACTTTACATTTCTCCTTGTTAAAATTCATCTTGTTTACTTTGGCCCAGTTGTCTAATCTGTTAAGGTCATTTTGAAGTGTGATCCTGTCCTCTGGGGTATTAGCCACCCCCCCCCCCAATTTGGTGTCATCTGCAAACTTGCTCAGGATGCCCTCAAGCCCATCATCCAAGTCATTGATAAAGATGTTGAATAAGACTGGGCCCAAGACAGAACCCTGTGGCACCCCACTAGTCAATACTCTCCAGGATGAGGAGGAACCATTGATGAGCACCCTTTGGGTTCGGTCAGTAAGCCAGTTACAAATCCACTGAATGGTAGCATTGCCTAGCCCACATTTTACCAGCTTCTTTACTAGAATATCATGGGGCACCTTGTCATAGGCCTTGCTGAAATCAAGATAGGCTACATCCACAGCATTCCCTTTATCTACCAGGCTTGTAATTCTGTCAAAAAATGAGATCAGATTAGTCTGACATGACTTATTTTTCAGAAACCCATGCTGGAAATGGACTCTGCAGATAACGTGTCCAGACTCTGAGAGCCTGGATCGTGTTACAGTTGGCTACCGGAGGGAGAAGACACCCTGCAGATGCTTACCGGGGGGGGGGGGCTTGGTGGCCCAGGTCTTCTGCGTGTATGCTAACAGTCCCTTCATCTGGACCATAGCTGCCAAGTTATCCCTTTTTTTAAGGGAAATTCCCTCATGCTGAATAGGCTTCCTCGCGAGAAAAGGGAAAATTTGGCAGCTATGATCTGGACATGATGGGCTTCTGTGGATGCAGCTGAGAAGAACATTTGCCTTTTTTGCTGCTGCATCACATGGTGGACTCATGTGGAGCTCGTGGTCCACCAAGACCCTGAAATCCTTTTCACGTGTCCTGCTAGTCAGTCCGGTGTCCCCTAGGCAGCAGAGTTTCCCTGATAACTGTACCAAATTAAATATAGGCGACCCACCTCAGGGTACACCAACTGAACATATGCCTGCGATTTACCACAGGCTACTTCGTGGGGCGTCTTTTGTGAGGGGAACTTCGATCCAAGGAGTCTCAGGCAGGAGATAAACAGACAAGGAAAGTTTTATTTACACAAGAGAGGATGGTGAAAGAATGTTGGGTCAGGAGATGTGTCATTTCAGGTAGAAGTTAACTTATTACTTATTGCTCTCAAATCACAGCCAGTTGTCCCTCCCTCCAACTCTCTCCTCATCCCCATCTTCTCTCAACCTTCCCTCTCTCCAATCTCAAATCCAGCCCTTTCTAAAAATCCCCTCAGAAACGGCTCCATTTATTCTCCCCCCAGAAGTGCTGGCTCCCCCCTTCTCTGGGTAGCCAATCAGAGAGAGGCCCCCGCCCTCTGGTGGAATTGTGAGGCACTGCACCCCCCCCAGCTCTGCTGTCCATCAAACCACCGTCTTATATTGGTGCAACTGGTTCTTCCTAAGTGCAAAACTTTACTTTTCTTCCTATTGAGATTCATTTTGTAAGCTTGGGCCCAGTTCTCCAATCCATTAAGGTCATTTTGAATCCCAATTCTGTCTTTTGTGGCATTAGCTGCCCCTCCCAGTTTGCATTCTGAAAATTTGATCAGCACTCCCTGAATCCCTTCATCCAATTCTTTTATAAAGAAGTAGAACAACAATGGGCCCAGGACAGAACCCTGCAGCTCCCAGTTGTCGCTTTGCCCCAGGATGATGAAGAACCATTACTGATATCTTTGGATGAAGGGCAGGACAATTTTTTAAATAAATAATAAGGATATTGACAAGCTGGAACATGTGACGAGGAATGCAACCTAGAATTTACTGAAGAGGAAGGCAACCTAGAATTTACTGATTTATTAACTGGTTGAATTTGTATTCCGCCCTATACCCACCGGTCTCAGGGCGGTCACAACATACAAACACACTATAAAAACACAAAATATGGACTTCCGGTTTCACGCAAAGGGGAAGAGGGAGCTGGTGACTTTCTTCAGGGAGTCTCTTTGCAGTGTTTGCAGTCAGGGGGGCTCCATGGATGCTTCGTGTTCCCCAACATCCTCGGAGGGAAGCCAGAGAGACCTGAGAGGAACCACTGTGCCTGAAGTGAGCTCCCCTTGGGTGCAAAAAGGCCCCCAAAGTGGCAGCTCTGCTCCGGGAGGTAAAGCATTGAGTCATATTGCCTCAAAGGCAGAAAGCCTCATAACCCTCGCTGGAGTGGGAAGCTTTCCCAAAAAAGGAGAAAAGCCAATAGAAAGGGGGAAACTGGGGGTGGGGTGGCCATGCTAAAATTTTATTTGGGGGGCCAAAGACCTCTCAGCCTAAGAGTTGTCTCCTATGCCTTATACCCTGAGGGCAGTTTCAACATAAAAATCACAACATTAAAAAAAAGTCGTAGGCGTCAGATCCGGCCCAATCTCCTTCTAAATGTGGCCTGCGGACGGTCCGGGGATGTGTGTTTTTACATGAGTAGAATGTGTCCTTTTATTTAAAATGCATCTCTGGGTTATTTGTGGGGTATAGTAATTCGTTCATCCCCCCCCCCCCAAAATACAGTGGTACCTCTACTTACGAATTTAATGCGTTCCGAACGCGCATTTGTAAGTCGAAAAAAGTAAGTCGAATCCCATAGGAATGCATTGGGAGAAAAAAATCGTAAGTAGAAGCAACCCTATCTAAAAATTCGTAAGTAGAAAAAATCCTATCTAAACCACATCGAAGATGGCGGACGGAGCTCCATTCGTAAGTAGAGTTATTCGTAAGTAGAGGTACCACTGTAGTCTGGCTCCCCACAAGGTCTGAGGGAAAGTGGACCGACCTTCTGCTGAAAAAGTTTGCTGACCCCAGGGCACATTCAACATGAAATCACAATATAGAGAAACCAAATAAACAATGAAAAAACAGTAACGCCCCCCCCCCCAATTTATAAGGGCATTAGATGTCAATCAGACAAAGGCCTGGTTAAAAAGGTGTGTTTTTCCCTGGAACCTAAAGCTGAATAATGGAGGGGTTTTCCGCCCTGCGTATGAATTCTTTGATGGGAACCAAGAGAGGAGCTCTTCCTGAAGCTTTATCCACATCCAATAAATTAAATGGCTTCTCCCGTATGAATTCTTCGATGGGAAGTGAGATGGTGATTCTTATGGAAGCTCTTTCCATATTCCACACACTGATAGGGTTTCTCCCCTGTATGAATTCTCCGATGGGAAGTGAGATTTTGGCTGTGACTGAAGCTCTTTCCACATTCCACACACTGATAGGGTTTCTCCCCTGTATGAATTCTCCGATGGGAAGTGAGATTGGAGCTCGTACTGAAGCTCTTTCCACATTCCACACACTGATAGGGTTTCTCCCCGCTATGAATTCTTTGATGGGAAGTGAGAAGGGAGCTCGTACTGAAGCTCTTTCCACATTCCACACACTGATAGGGTTTCTCGCCTGTATGAATTAGTTGATGGGAGGTGAGATGGGGTCTCTGACTGAAGCTCTTTCCACATTCCACACACTGATAGGGTTTCTCCCCGCTATGAATTCTTTGATGGGAAGTGAGAAGGGAGCTCGTACTGAAGCTCTTTCCACATCCCACACACTGATAGGGTTTCTCGCCTGTATGAATTAGTTGATGGGAGGTGAGATGGGGTCTCTGACTGAAGCTCTTTCCACATTCCACACACTGATAGGGTTTCTCCCCTGTATGAATTAGTTGATGGGAGGTGATGGGGTCTCTGACTGAAGCTCTTTCCACATTCCACACACTGATAGGGTTTCTCCCCTGTATGAATTCTCTGATGGGAAGTGAGATCACAGCTCTTCCTGAAGCTCTTTCCACATTCCAAACACTGATAGGGTTTCTCCCCTGTATGAATTCTCTGATGGGAAGTGAGAAGGGAGCTCGTACTGAAGCTCTTTCCACATTCCACACACTGATAGGGTTTCTTGCCTGTATGAATTAGTTGGTGGGACGTGAGATGGCCTCTCATCCTGAAGCTCTTTCCACATTCCACACACTGATAGGGTTTCTCCCCTGTATGAATTTTCTGATGGGAAGTGAGAAGGGAGCTCGTACTGAAGCTCTTTCCACATTCCACACACTGATAGGGTTTCTCTCCTGTATGAATTAGTTGGTGGGACGTGAGATGGCCTCTCATCCTAAAGGTCTTTCCACATTCCACACACTGATAGGGTTTCTCCCCTGTATGAACTCTTTGATGGGAAGTGAGATTGTTGCTGTGACTGAAGCTCTTTCCACATTCAACACACTGATAGGGTTTCTCCCCTGTATGAATTCTCTGATGGGAAGTGATATTGGAGCTCGTACTGAAGCTCTTTCCACATTCCACACACTGATAGGGTTTCTTTCCAATGATAATTCTTTGCTGGGAAGTGGAATGGGAGCTCTGACTGAATCTCTCTCCACTCACCAAATGTTTATGTGGCTTCTCCTCCCTGGGGATTTTGTTGTGCTCCCCCTTGTTCTTGATTTCCAATTCTTCAGAATCTGCAATGGAGACAAAAAGGGAGTAGAGCTAGGAACAAATGGAGCCCCCAATTAATGGAATAATGCTAGTTAAATGTATTTTTAAATCGGGCTGCAATAGTGGGGTATGTCTGGGAGGAGAGAAGCAGGGGGAGCCCCAATTACAGTAGTTCTGGGTAGGGGGAGGTATGGCTTGGGAGGAGGGACAGGCCAGGAAAGGGGCACACGGCCCAGGCAGTTAGTGACTCTGGTGTGAGCCAGCCCCTCCTCCAACCTAGGGAATTGGGGTTGTCGTATCAGCCAGCCCTCAGGTCTGCAACTGCTGCTGTTGAACACCAGGTCCGCCCAGAATATAATCACCCTCATCCACGATTTGATTGTGGATGAGGAGGCTGATCTGTCTTGCATCACTGAGACCTGGGTGGGTGAACATCGTGGAGTTGGTCTCACCCAGTTATGCTCATAATAATAATTTATTATTTATACCCCGCCCATCTGGCTGGGTATCCCCAGCCACTCTGGGCAGCTTCCAACAGAAATATTAAAATACAATAATTTATTAAACATTAAAAGCTTCCCTAAACAGGGCTGCCTTCAGATGTCCTCTAAAAGTCTGGTAGTTGTTTTTCTCTTTAACATCTAGTGCAGGCATCCCCAAACTGCGGCCCTCCAGATGTTTTGGCCTACAACTCCCATGATCCCTAGTTAACAGGACCAGTGGTCAGGGATGATGGGAATTGTAGTCCAAAACATCTGGAGGGCTGAAGTTTGGGGATGCCTGATCTAGTGGGAGGGTGTTCCACAGGGTGGGTGCCACTACCGAGAAGGCCCTCTGCCTGGTTCCCTGTAACTAGGCTTCTCATAGCGAGCGAACCGCCAGAAGGCCCTCGGCACTGGACCTCAGTGTCCGGGCAGAATGATGGCGGTGAAGACGCTCCTTCAGATGGATCAGAAACTTCAGCTGTTGCAGAATTCAGTGGCCAGGTTGCTCACTGGAGGAAGGTTTCAGCATATGACACCAATCCTGGTGACCCGGAAACTACAACTAATCCAGAATGCGGCAGCTAGACTGGTGACTGGGAGCGGCCGCCGAGACCACATAAGACCGGTCCTGAAAGACCTACATTGGCTCCCAGTACGTTTCCGAGCACAATTCAAAGTGTTGGTGTTGACCTTTAAAGCCCTAAACGGCCTCGGTCCGGTATACCTGAAGGAGCGTCTCCACCCCCATCGTTCTGCCCAGACACTGAGGTCCAGCTCCGAGGGCCTTCTGGCGGTTCCCTCGCTGCGAGAAGCCAAGTTACAGGGAACCAGGCAGAGGGCCTTCTCGGTAGTGGCACCCACCCTGTGGAATGCCCTCCCACTAGAGGTCAAAGAGAACAACAATTACCAGACCTTTAGAAGGCATCTCAAGGCAGCCCTGTTTAGGGAAGCTTTTAATGTTTGATGGATTTCTGTATTTTAGTGTCTTGTTGGAAGCCGCCCAGAGTGGCTGGGGGAACCCGGCCAGATGGGAGGGGTATAAATAATAAATTATTATTATTATTATTATTATTACTACTACTACTACTACTACTACTACTACTGCACTAGCTACCAAATAGTTTCTGGGCCCAAGTCAAAGTGCTGGTTTTGACCTATAAAGCCTTAAACGGCTCAGGACCACAATGCCTCAAGGACTGCCTCTTTCCATATGAACCTCCCCAGACCCTAAAATCATCTTCTGAAGCCCTTCTTCGTGTGCCTCGAGTTTGGTTCCCAGGTGTTGGTAGGGGGTGCTGTTGAGCTGTATGAAAATATATGCAGTTCGTCACAGAGGTATTTTTTGAATTTCCAGCCAGATAGGACGATCCCACAGGGAGCCTTACCAAGAGAGGCCACGATCCCACAATTCTCCTCCATGACATCCTTATGCAGAGCTCTCTGGTCAGGATCCAGCAACGCCCACTCCTCGTCCGTGAAACGAACAGCGACATCTTCAAAGCACACTGGACCCTAAAAGAAAAAGGGAAATGTCCTCCTCTGAGACAGCAGAAATATGATCTGCTACGCAATGCTCTGTTGTTTCCTTCCTCTTAATGGCTGTGTTGTTTTAATGTGATTCTTTTCCTTCCCACTTTAATTATGGAAGTTTCTTTTGACGAAGGAATTCTTTTATTAGGCATTCAATTCCCCCCCCCCCACTCTCCCCATGCGCTGTTCTGGGGAGGGAACTTCAAGGGGAGGAGTGGGGGGGCAGTTCCCTTTGTGCAGCTGATGGGGCTGGTTAGGTGAATCCCGGCCACTGTTAGTTATGTTTTCTCCAAAGCTTAGAAAGCCTATTTTAGCAGTCCATGGCCAATGTAGAAATAAAGCAGTAACTACAAATGAATCCTACTGGAAACATTCAGAAGTCTGGCATGACAGTTACATGGGCAGGAAATCCCACAGTTCACAGCTGGAGTTAACTCTTTCTTAGCAAGAACATGATATTCTCAGACTTGGCTGAGTTTCAGACCTAAAAAGAACAGCAGCTCATTCCCTGAGTGTCTTCCTCCACAAAATCGGCTGACAAGAGTGAAGGCCCCCAGCTCCCCAGAGCTTTCCAAGTCCCCTCCTCTCTGGGGTTTCTTGAAAGTGATCCAACAGTGCGCCAGAGTGCAGCCTGCCTTTGCTCCTCCATTGTCAGACATCTCCTGGCTCTGAGAGACAAACAAGGAGGGTGGCTTCTGGCAGAAGGAGAGGGAGCCACCGGTGGCTCCTCCTTCTCCTGACTCACCTCTGCCTCTCCACCTCCCTCCTCCCTCTCACCTCCTTCCTCTTCTGCCTCTGATTCTGGGCGGCATTCTGCCACAGAGTCTCCCAGCTCACTAAGCCCTGTTACCCCACACCTTCTCCCTCTTCTCCCTCTGACCACTCATCCTTGTTCCACCTCCACTCCCTGGGCTCTGAGCCATCTTCCCTTCCCGGTTCCCCGGCTGCTTCCTCCCACCATTCCTCTGTGCCCAACCAGTCCATGACATTGCTCCATCCCTCGGCCTCTGTCCCCACAAGGCAGCTTCCCCTGACCTGATCTGGTTCCACAGCCGCTGTTTCCCTTCTGCCCCCATGAAAAGGTGAATAAGGAGGTCTTGCTGGCTTCATTCTGTCACCTGCAAAAGAAAAAAGGTAAGCAGGATGCCAGGAGTGCCTGCTTCTCTCACAGTAAGACTGGGCATCTCTAACCACCGATGGGCCTTTGAGAAAGCCTTAAGTGCTGAGAGCATTTGGACGTTTGTGCCCATTTCACATGTTAGTTGTGCAGAAATACATCTCCCCTCCTCTGTATCCTTGTTCCCAACAGTCCTCCCCAAAAAAAGAAGATGAAAAGAACCCAGAGATGCGTTGGAACACCAACAGAATGTGACCAAATGGAGAAAAACCACCTTCCTCCTTACCCAGCTGCCTCCCTCTGGTGTCCAACGGAGGCCTCTCTGCCTCACAGGAATCCAGGTCCATTGCTGCAAAGAGATCCTTTCCCTGAAAAAGAAACAAGGATTGAAAACAGAGAACGGGGAGAAATATTAGAAAGAGAATGAGGAATACAAAAAGTTTAGGAGTGGTAGATCTCATTCCATGGATGCCTTCCAGGAAAAAAATGGGCCATCGGGGGGGGAGCATTTTTGGATGTTCTCTGTCCTGTTTGGAGGCCTTGTGAGTATCCAGGGGAAAGTCTCTCTCACCTGCTTTCTCTCTGCCTTCTTTCTCTCCTCTGCCTGACTCAGGAGGAAACCTTCAGCCAGGGCCACCGCCTGGGAACTGGTCTCCGCTCCGCATTCCTTCACCCAGCTCTCCATCTCCGGGGGAAGGACAGCCAGGAACTGCTCCAAGATCACCAGGTCCAGCATCTCAGCTTTCGTGTGCCTTTCTGGCTTCAGCCACTGGTGGCAAAAGTGGTAGAGTCGGCTGCAAACCTCTCGGGGTCCTTTGGCCTCCTGGCAGCAGAACTGCCTCAACTGCTGTCTCTGCCCCTCTGAGCGGAGGGCGTCCTCCTCACCCAGGATCTTCTGCACAGAGTTTTCCCAGAATGCCCCACTGCTCCCAGTTTGGATGTCATGGCCTCTTCCTGCTTCAGGGCCAGCTGAGTGTTGATCATCCATCTGTGGTCTCATGAAGCCTCTGAGAGATCGGAAGGAAGCCTTTTGTCTTCTGTCTTAATTAGAAGCTCTAGCAAATCCTAGAAAGCAAATACATTGTTTTTGTTGTGTATTGAGTCAAAGGATTTTATATCTGTATTATTATTGTCTGTATTTGCATTAGGATAAAGTAACTGCCTTTTGGTCCCAGAGGGTACAGCTACTATTGGTTCATTTAAGCTGCTGTATTTGGATCCTCTGTCTTATTGGTTTCCTCCAAAAGGCAGCACTGTGATTGCGTGATATTGTTCCCTCCAAAATGTATCCCTTCCTAGCTAGTCCCCTGTCCCTATAAATGTAGCTTTCCTCTCCTCAGTCTTCAGTCTTGTTCACTTTAATAAAGAGCTGTTACTAGAGAACTGTCTCCAGCATGTTTTGTCAAGAGAGCTGAAATCACAAACCCCACGTCACAACAACTGGCGACGAGGATGGGATCCGGAATGCTGAGGAGCGGTTAAACACAACCCTGCCTCAGAGTCCGGATTGCAGCTGAGAACAAGACTCACTGGCCAGCTGAGAAGACGACCCTGCCCGCTAGGACAATGGAGAGTCCAAGGGTATTGGAGCCCTTCCAGCCATCAGAGCCCCACACCTGGGAAGACTACGTCGAACGCTTCGAGTTCTTCGCAGTGGCTCAAGGGATCACCGATGCCAGCAAAAGAAGGGCCACATTCCTGAGCTACTGTGGGCCCGAGACCTTCAAGCTAGCCAAGGCATTACTTGCTCCAGCTAAGCTGAGTGAGACATCTCTCCAAGATATTCTTGCCTGCCTAACAAGCCACTTGGCGCCTACTGAGACCAAGATGGCCCGGCGGATGGAGTTCCATAAGAGGCAGCAGCGTGCTGGGGAGTCTGTATCCACATTTCTGGCTGAACTCCGGAAGCTCGCTCAGCACTGCGGCTTCCAAAATCTGGAAGAGACTCTCCTGGATCGGTTTATTGGGGGTCTGAGCAGCAAGAAAGCCAGAAGACGCATCGTGGCTAAAGAAGAGGTTACCCTTGCTTCAGCCTTGAAGGAGGCCACCGCCACGGAGAATTATGAAAGAGAGGAGCTTGATGCCAGTCGCAAGGCCACTAAGCCACAGATAGAAGTTGCGCATGCCATGGACGAGCTAGAGGCTACTCCAAGCCAGAGCCCAGTCCGTGGGGTTGAGTCGGTGCGTCAGGCCTGCACAGTGCACAGAGATCGCCGAGGCAGTTGCCCAGGTTGTGGCGGAAACCATGAAAGGAAGAGTTGTCGTTTCAGGGATGCTATCTGTCGGACGTGCGGAAAGACGGGTCACATCGCCAGGGTCTGTAGATCAGCGGCGTCGGGAGCGACAGGAGCACCTAGACTGGAGCATCGCAGACCGCCCACAGCAACTCGTTTTCTAAAGGACTGCCACTACGTAACGGAGATCAATGGGAGGGCCGTGCAGTTTCCAGCGCAAGGCAAGGCACACGTCAAGGTGAAGATTGAGGGTCAGCAGTGCGACATGGAGGTGGACTCCGGATCTGCATTCACCATCGTGTCAGACCAGACCGCGAAGACATTCTTCCCCAGGGGTAAGTTGCCCCCTCTGGAGCCCTTTCCGGCAACCTTGCAGTCGTACTCAGCAGGCCGCATCCATGTTATGGGAATGTGTGCCGTGAGAGTACAGTTCCGGGACAAACAGGCTGTACTCAAACTGGTGATTGCGAAGGGCAGTCGCCCCAGTCTCCTGGGCACTGACTGGTTCCCTGCCCTGGGACTGAGTATCTCAGGGCTTAATTCAATCCAAACCTGCCCTGAGATGAGCGAGGTATTATGCAAGGAATTTGCTGGTCTCTTTAATGGAAAACTGGGTTGTTATAAAGGGCCCCCAGTTGACTTCGAGTTGGACCCCGGGGTGGCTCCAATCCGACTCAAACCAAGGCGAGTGCCATTTGCACTGCAACCCAAGATCGAGGCAGAGCTGGATAAATTGGTCAAGCAGGGAGTTCTCTCACCCGTGGACTCTGCTAAGTGGGAGACTCCAATCGTCACGCCCCTTAAAGCAAATGGGGAAGTCAGGATATGTGCAGATTACAAATGTACTATCAATAAGGCACTCAGGGGAAACTCATACCCCATTCCAGTCGTATCACATCTGTTGGCTAAACTGGCTGGGGGCAAGGTGTTCGCCAAAATTGACCTGGCACAAGCTTACCAACAGCTGCCAGTAACCCCACAATCAGCGGAAGCACAGACTATTGTCACACATAAAGGGGCGTTCAGAGTTAACAGATTACAGTTCGGAGTTTGTGTGGCCCCAGGGATTTTTCAAGGGCTCATGGAACGCCTGTTAAGAGGTCTGCCGGGGGTCTTGCCATTTTTTGATGACGTTTTGATTGCTGGAAAAGACCCACAGGAACTGGTTGCGCGTGTCCGTGCAGTGTTGCTCAAGTTCAAGGAGGTGGGGTTGCAACTGAAAAAGGAAAAATGCAGTTTTGGGGTGCCAACGGTGGATTTCTTGGGGTTTAAAATTGATGCATCAGGCATCCACCCCACAGATGCTAAGATTAAGGCCATCATCGAGGCACCACGACCACAGAACAAGACGGAGTTGCAGTCATTCCTGGGACTTATTAACTTTTATCATTCGTTCTTACCCCAGAAAGCTTCGGTAGCTGAACCATTACATAGACTATTGCAGTTAAAGAATGTGTGGCGATGGGGGCGGGAGCAGCAGAAGGCTTTTGACTCCTTGCGAGGAATGCTGAGTAGCAGGAGCGTCCTTGCTCATTATGATGAGTCAAAGCCGCTGGTCCTGGCATGTGATGCCTCTCAATACAGTCTGGGGGCTGTGCTGAGTCATAGGGAACCGGATGGGTCGGAAAAGCCCATCTCTTTCTATTCCCGTACGTTGTCGCCCACGGAGCGCAACTATGCTCAAATTGATAAAGAGGCACTGGCTATTGTGTCCGGAATCAAAAGGTTCTATGATTATTTGTACGGTCGCCAATTCTCCATTGAAACGGACCACAAACCACTGTTAGGGTTGTTCAACCCAAACAAACAAACGCCACAAATTCTCTCCCCCAGAATGTTGCGTTGGTCAATATTCCTGAATGGGTTCCAGTACACCTTGACCCATGTGCCGGGGAAACAATTGTGCCATGCTGATGCGCTGAGTCGCTTGCCCCTTCCTGGCGGGAGCAATGAGGATCCTGCTCCGGCGGAGCACATTATGATGCTAGAAACACTTCCGGGGGCTCCTGTAACAGCTACGGATATAGCTGAGAAAACGAGGAAAGATGCTGTTCTCTCCCGTGTGCTCACTTGGGTGGGGAGGGGGTGGCCAGGTGGTCCGCATGAAGAAAAATTCAGGCCTTATGCGACAAGGCAGCACGAATTGTCCATGCATAAGGGTTGTCTCCTATGGGGAGATAGGGTGATCATCCCAGCACCACTGAGAAACAGGGTTCTTGAGACGCTTCACATGGGACACCCGGGAATGGTCAGGATGAAGTCGCTAGCCCGATGTTATGTGTGGTGGCCTGGAATGGACCAGAACATAGAACAATGGGTACGAACATGCAAGGCATGCCAAGAGGTGCGGCCAGAAGTGGCCAGAGCACCAGTCCACTGGTGGGAGCAGTCCAGGACTCCCTGGAGCCGGCTGCACATAGATTTTGCGGGGCCATTCCAAGGGAAGGTCTTTTTGGTTATCGTTGATGCATATTCCACATGGTTAGAAGTGGCGATGGTCCCTAGCATGGCATCAGCTGCCGTAATCAAGGTGTTGAGGCAGCTGTTTGCTACCCACGGGTTACCTGAGACCATTGTATCAGATAATGGGGCAGCTTTTGTATCCCAAGAATTCAGGGCATTCTTGGCTGATAACTTCATAAGAGGGGTCACATCCGCGCCCTTTCACCCATCCTCCAATGGGCAGGCTGAGCGCATGGTAAGAACAGCCAAAGAATCCATTGCGCGCTTAATGGAGGGTAACTGGTCGGCTCGCATTGCGCGAATGTTATTTTTGCAGCATGCGACGCCGTGTACTGCGACGGGCAAGTCGCCAGCCGAGCTGCTCTTAGGTAGAAGACTGGTAACGGTGCTGGATTATGTCCACCCAGATAAAATGCCAAACCGTAATTCAAGAGCAACCCCCCAGGCTGAGACTGACACAACAAGGTATCTCGCCCCTGAAGATCTGGTCTGGGTGAGGAACTATTCACGAGGTCCGCGGTGGGTGGCTGGTGTGATCACCCGGGCTAGTGGACCTGTGTCCTATTATGTGACCTTGGAAAATGGGCAAGTTTGGAAGAGACATATAGATCAGCTGAGGCGCCGGGCGCTCAGCAGGGAGGAGTCAGATAATTCATCCCTGGCTAATGACGCACAGCTGCGAGACCAGAGTGAAAATGGTCCAGAGGTGCAGTCACCAGGGGCTTCAGCAAATGAACCAGGGTCTGCTAGTCCTCATGATGACGAGGTACAGGTCGGGGACCCTGAGATGTCTGGGACTCCATCTGTTCCTGATGAAACCCCTATAGCAGCCCCTCCACCACAGGTAACACCCAATCCAGAACCTGCAACACCTGTTGTCAGGAGATCAGGTAGAAGTTGTAGGACCCCACAGTACCTGAGGGATTACGTCTGCTGTGCTCACTAGGGGGGGAGGGGTGTTGTGTATTGAGTCAAAGGATTTTATATCTGTATTATTATTGTCTGTATTTGCATTAGGATAAAGTAACTGCCTTTTGGTCCCAGAGGGTACAGCTACTATTGGTTCATTTAAGCTGCTGTATTTGGATCCTCTGTCTTATTGGTTTCCTCCAAAAGGCAGCACTGTGATTGCGTGATATTGTTCCCTCCAAAATGTATCCCTTCCTAGCTAGTCCCCTGTCCCTATTAATGTAGCTTTCCTCTCCTCAGTCTTCAGTCTTGTTCACTTTAATAAAGAGCTGTTACTAGAGAACTGTCTCCAGCATGTTTTGTCAAGAGAGCTGAAATCACAAACCCCACGTCACAACAGTTTTGTTAGAGAATTTGTAGGTCAGGAGAGGAAAAAGGTTCCGTTAGCAAGCATGGATGAGTCTTGCTACAAACCAGGACTGGATGGCACAACAGCCCACACCATGAGATCTTCTGAAGGAGAAGGGGGGGGGAGGAGGAGGAGGAGGAGGAGACGAAGAAGAAGAAGAAGAAGAAGAAGAAGAAGAAGAAGAAGAAGAAGAAGAAGAAGAAGAAGAAGAAGAAGAAGAAGAAGAAGAAGAAAGCAGCCTCTAGCCCTCCTAGAAGGAAGATTGCAATACAAGATGTGGAGGCAACAGAATTTATTTCTGTAAGATGAATCAGCCTGGTCTCTCCAGCCTTCCAGTCAGTGCATGAAGTCAGAACTGACTGACAAGGGAGTCATTTGTATATTGTGAAAAATGGCTCTAGTGGGGGTCCTCACTTGGGGGTCCTCAGGAGTTGCTCTCCCCCACCCCCACTTCAGAGCACATTTCTCCCCTGTTTCTGTCTCCTTTTCTTGCACTTGGACTCTCAGCTGCTCTCAAGGCAGACTCCTCGGGTGGGGTCCCTTTTTCTTTGGTCAGAAGGCCAAGTGGGCGGGGCCAAAGACATAAAATCATAGAGTTGGAAGAGACCACAAGGGCCATCCACTCAAGCCCCCTGCCAAGCAGGAAATTATGACATCTGCCTTGAAATTTAGGCGAGTAAGTTATTATTATTATTATTACACACAGCCATACCAAGGTCCCTGGAGGATCGGTGAGTAGCAGCGCCCATTTCCAGCTTGGTTGGTTTCCCAGCAAGAATCCCTTTGGGACAGAGAGGATGTGGTCCTGGGATGCCATGCTCTGGGTGCGAGGGGATTGCTGCAGTGGCCTCCGTGTGGAGCTGCCCTTGGAGACGACGGGGAAACTGGTCCGCAATGCAGCAGCCAGACTATGGGCTGGGACCCCTCTCTTCATTCCTGGCCTTTCTCTCCCACATTTCCTCCCTCCCTCCTCCTAGTGGGTATTTTAATTGGGGGGGGGCTAGTCCTCCTCCTGTCCAGCCTTGGAAAACCATTTGCACATGTTCCCTCTGTTGTGCAATGACGCTGAGCGATGTCACACAGAGTTAAAGTCCTAGGGACTCCTTTGTTTGAAGAAGGGAGATTTGGGGGGAGTTTGGGATCCTCTGATCTCCAGGAAGGAGAGCCTTGCAGACCTCGCCCCCCCTCCTTGGCAGGACCCTCTCCTCCCTGACTTGCCCCCCCCCACTGCATGAGCAAATCAGGCCCCCTAGGCATCCTCCCCTGCCTCAGCCCTGGGACACCCCCCCCGTCTCCCCACTGCACCCTCTGGGGGGGGGGGGAGAGGAGACTCACCCGACCATCCCAGGAGTGAAGGGACAGCGATGCAGCCCTTGCAGGAGAGACACCAAAGCAGGAAAGGAGGACTGGGGAGGGAGGGGGGAGGGAGGGGGGAGGGGGAGGGAGGGGCCTTGGCTCTGGAGGACCCGGACCCCCCCCCGATTCCTGTCCGCTCTAGGAAGGCAGCTCGCTTCCCTTTAACCCTTGCAAAGCCGAGTCCACCCGGCTCAGCCCTCTCCTCTCCCTTTGCAGAACCTGACCTGATCCCGGCCAGCGAGGGGTCTCCCTAATCGGCCTCCGTTGCTGAACTGCAGAAAGTGGGGGGAAGTGACCAAACAGGGGAGCAACTCGGGAGGAGTGTGGCGCATGCGCAACCGCCTCCCTCCTCGTTGGGCATCCCAGAGGGGGGGGGCTTGTGCTCGGCCAGAGCAGCTTCTCTTCGGGGCCACGCCCCCTCTCCACACATACACGATTGATTGATTGATTGAGTTAATGGACATGTTTCAAAGTCAATAAGCTCCTGGCGGGGGCCTTCCTCGCCACCCGCTAGCTCCAGCCCTGATCCTGGGGTCATCTAGTCCAACCCCCTGCAATGCAGGAATCTCAGCTAAAGCATCCATGGCAGATGGCCGTGCGGTCTGTGCTTAGAAACCTCCAAGGAAGGAGAGTCCACCACCTCCCAAGGGAGACCTTTCTCCTGCGGGTCCTGAGTTCTAGCCCTGCTGAAATAATCACACTGGCTACCAAGGAGGTACCAAGCGAAGTTCAAAATAAGTAAATTAATAATAATAAAAATAATAATATATACCCCACCTATCTGGCTGGGTTTCCCCAGGCACTCTGGGCGGCTTATAACCAAACATAAAAAATACATTAAAACATCAGTCTTTAAAAACTTCCCTATACTGGACCGAGGCCGTTTAGGGCTTTAAAGGTCAGCACCAACACTTTGAATTGTGCTCGGAAACGTACTGGGAGCCAATGTAGGTCTTTCAGGACCGGTGTTATGTGGTCTCAGTGGCTGCTCCCAGTCACCAGTCTAGCTGCCGCATTCTGGATTACTGTCATTGCAGTTTCCGGGTCACCTTCAAAGGTAGCCCCACGTAAAGCGCATGGCAGTAGTCCAAGTGGGAGATAACCAGAGCATGCACCACTGTGGTGAGACAGTCCGTGGGCAGGGAAGGTCTCATCCTGCGTACCAGATGGAGCTGGTAGACAGCTGCCCTGGACACAGAATTGACCTGCGCCTCCATGGACAGCTGTGAGTCCAAAATGACTCCCAGGCTGCGCACCTGGTCCTTCAGGGGCACAGTTACCCCATTCAGGACCAGGGAGTCCCCCACACCTACCTGCCCTCTGTCCCCCACAAACAGTACTTCAACTTCAATCCGTTAGCCGCCATCCATCCTCCAACCGCCTCCAGACATTCACACAGGACCTTCACCGCCTTCACTGGTTCTGATTTAAAAGAGAGGTAGAGCTGGGTATCACCCGCATACTGATGAACACCCAGCCCAAACTCCCAGCGGCTGCATGTAGATGTTAAAAAGCATGGGGGAGAGGACAGAGCCCTGAGGCACCCCACAAGTGAGAGCCCAGGGGTCTGAACACTCATCCCCCACCACCACTTTCTGAACACGGCCCAGGAGGAAGGAGCGGAACCACTGTATGACAGTGCCCCCAGCTCCCAACCCCTCTAGACGGTCCAGAAGGATGTTATGGTCGATGGTGTCAAAAGCCGCTGAGAGATCCAGCAGGACTAGGAAGCAGCTCTCACCTTCGTCCCTAGCCTGCCAGAGATCATCAACCAGTGCGACCAAGGCAGTTTCAGTCCCATGATGAGGCCTGAACCCCGACTGGAAGGGATCCAAATGGTCCGCTTCTTCCAGGCGTGCCTGGAGTTGTTCAGCAACCACCCGCTCAATCACCTTGCCCAAAAATGGAAGATTTGAGACTGGGCGATAGTTGGCCATATTGGCTGCATGTAAAGATGGTTTTTAAAAAAGCAGTTTAATAACCGCCTCTTTCAGTGGGTCAAACCTTCTTTTGGCCACGCTGAAGAGACCCACCAAGTGCCCCCTCACACACCCCAACCATGAGCGAAGTAGCACCCGCACGCTCTCTCTCCCACTCGTGTCTTCTCCTGAGTGGTTCCCCCCTCCAGCACTACCCACCAATGGGGGGGGGAGAGAGGGAGAAGGGCTGCCTTTCATCCGCTCCCTCCTGGATCTGGCAGGGGTGGGGGGGTGGGAGAAAAAGCCAACTCAATGGGTCCATGGTGACGGAAGTCACATACCCCACTGCCCTGCACTGTACACCTGCCAGTGCCCTAAGGCCTGAAGGTGCGGAAAACTCTCTGCTTGGGACATTTCCCCTAATTTTCCCTAACCCTAATCCCTAATCCTACCTCTAAACCACAAACCCAATCCTTAACCCTTAACCCTTTCCCTAAAACTAATCTCTAACCATGCAACCCTTACAACCCAAACCCAAACTCTAACTGTAACCTTCCTAGGAGCCTGGGTCCCTTAAGCCCACTCCCCCCACAAGTTGAGGGGAATTCCAATTCAAATGGGGGGTGGGCCATGTCATGTGACTGATTTTGTGGGGCACGGCTTATGTGCTTCCCCATATTTTATTCGAATTGGCACCCCTGCCAAACCAGTTTTATTTAGAGATGTGTGGAGTGGGGGTGAACTTTCAAAAGACACCCTACCACTTTCTGAATTGGAGGCACTCAAGGGTTAACGCAGACATGCCCAGCATGGTAGCACTGTCATCAAGTCATAGAATCAGAGAGTTGGAAGAGACCACAAGGGCCATCCAGTCCAACCCCCTGCCAAGCAGGAAACACCACCAAAGCATTCCTGACATATGCCTATCAAGCCTCTGCTTAAAGACCTCCAAAGAAGGAGACTCCACCACAAACCTTGGCAGCAAATTCCACTGCCGAACAGCTCTTACTGTCAGGAAGTTCTTCCTAATGTTTAGGTGGAATCTTCTTTCTTGTAGTTTGAATCCATTGCGCCGTGTCCGCTTTTCTGGAGCAGCAGAAAACAACCTTTCTCCCTCCTCTATATGACATCATTTTATATATTTGAACATGGCTATCATATCACCCCTTAACCTTCTCTTCTCCAGGCTAAACATACCCAGCTCCCTAAGCCGTTCCTCATAAGGCATTGTTTCCAGGCCTTTGACCATTTTGGTTGCCCTCTTCTGGACACGTTCCAGCTTGTCAATATCCTTCTTGAACTGTGGAACTTCCTTCCCTGGGAGGAAGACCTTTCATTGCCTACAGACAGCCACCCCAATCTTAAACAACTCCTCACCCACAATAATACAACCACCAGACTTAACATGGACACTGGTACCAGAGCCTGCAATAAACCCAGATGCCAACTTTGCTGCCACATACACCCGGGCAACACCATCACTGGCCCCAACAACATCCAACATACCATCTCAGGACTATTTAATTGCTCATTCTCTAACATTGTGTATGCCATCAAATGCCAATGGTGCCCTTCAGCTCTCTATATTGGACAAACAGGCCAACCCTGACGCCAAAGGATTGTTGTTGTTTAGTCGTTTAGTCGTGTCCGACTCTTCGTGACCCCATGGACCATAGCACGCCAGGCACTCCTGTCTTGCACTGCCTCCCGTAGTTTGGTCAGAGGAGGCCAAAGGATAAATGGACATAAATCTGACATCAGGAATCACAAGACAGAGATTCTCTCCTCCCCTTGAAGTTCCCTCCCCAGAACAGCGCATGGGGAGAGTGGGGGGGGGGAATTGAATGCCTAATAAAAGAATTCCTTCATAAAAAGGAACTTCCATAATTAAAGTGGGAAGGAAAAGAATCACATTAAAACAACACAGCAATTAAGAGGAAGGAAACAATAGAGCATTGTGTAGCAGATCATATTTCTGCTGTCTCAGAGGAGGACCTTTCCCTTTTTCTTTCAGGGTCCAGTGTGCTTTGAAGATGTCGCTGTTCATTTCACGGAGCAGGAGTGGGCGTTGCTGGATCCTGACCAGAGAGCTCTGCATAAGGACGTCATGGAGGAGAATCGTGGGATCGTGGCCTCTCTTGGTAAGGCTCCCTGTGGGATTGTCCTATCTGCCTGGAAATTCAAAACGGATCTCTATGTACTTCCCAGATTGTGATGGAACTTCCAAGACCCCCACAGCTCACCTTGAATGGAGGACTGTCAACTTTCTTCTCCCTGAATGATCTTCCTACAGTTATGCTTTTTCAAACAATTATCAGGCTGGTCTGAAGTGCCCTGGCCATTTTAAATGTCAGCTTTGGAGTTGTTAGGGAAGTTGAAGTAGCTTTTGTCAGTATTTCTGTTTTTATTTTTGCTCCTCTCAGTCTTGGGTTGACCAAAGAGACGACTGACACTGGAAATAAAGGGGATTCTATGATGGGGCCAAACAAAATCCATCCCAAGGAAGAGCTAGGCTTTTCGAATCTCAGGTTCCCATAAATCTGTCAATGTCTGTCAATAAAGGCAATGAACTCACATCTAATTTCCTTCAGTTCTTCTGCTACCGCATGCATTAATTAGCATTATTCAATAATTGGTGGCTGTATTTTTCCTGACGTTCCAGTCCTTTTCTCTCTTCATTGCAGATAGTGATGATTTGGAAGTCAAGAACATGGATGACCACGACAAAATTCCTGCCGTGGAGAAGCCACATATATATTTGGAGCGTGGAAAGAGCTTCAGTCAAAGCTCCCGTTCCAATTCCTCTCAAATAAATCCCATTTTGAAGAAATACTATCGGTGCTTGGAATGTGGGAAGAACTTCTGTCAGAAGGAAAATCTCACTTCCAAACAGAAATGTCACAGTGGGGAGAAGCCAAAATTGTGAGAAGAGATTCACACAGAAGGAAAATCTCAGCTCCCATCAAATAATTCATACAGGGGAGAAACCATATCACTGCTTAGAATGTGGGAAGAGCTTTACTACAAAGAAAGAATTCTGTCGGCATCAGAGAATTCACAGTGCGGAAAAACCATTTAAATGCCACGATTGTGGAGAACGTTTCAGTAAGAGAGCTCATCTCACTTGTCATCAAAGAATTCATGCAGAGAAACCGTATCAGTGTGTGGAATGTGGGGAAAGCTTCAGGATGAGTTCAGATCTCATTTTGCATCAAATAATTCACACAGGGGAGAAACTGTATCAGTGTGTGGAATGTGGAAAGAGTTTCAGTACAAGCTCCAATCTCACTACCCATCAAAGGATTCATACAGGGGAGAAACCCTATCAGTGTGTGGAATGTGGAAAGAGCTTCAGAACAGGCTCCCATCTCGATACCCATCAAAGAATTCACAAAGGGGAGAAACCCTTTCAGTGTGTGGAATGTGGAAAGAGCTTCAGTGACAGCCGGAATCTCACTTCCCATCAAATAATTCATACAGGGGAGAAACCCTATCAGTGTATGGAATGTGGAAAGAGCTTCATTCGAAAGGCCAACCTCACTTCCCATGAAAGAATTCACACAGGGGAGAAACCCTATCATTGTGTGGAATGTGGAAAGAGCTTCAGTCAGAGCGACACTCTCACTTCTCATCAAAGAATTCATACAAGGGAGAAACCCTATCAGTGTGTGGAATGTGGAAAGAGCTTCAGTAGGAGCTCCTCCCTAAATTCCCACCAAAGAATTCATACAGGGGAGAAACCCTATCAGTGCGTGGAATGTGGAAAGAGCTTCAGTACGAGCTCCCATCTCACTAAGCATCAGAGAATTCACACAGGGGATAAACACTATCAGTGCATGGAATGTGGAAGGAGCTTCAGTCAGAGCCACAGTCTCACTTCCCATGAAAGAATTCACACAGGGGAGAAACCCTATCAGTGTTTGGAATGTGGAAAGAGCTTCAGTCAGAGCGCCACTCTCACTTCTCATCAAAGATTTCATACAAAGGAGAAACCCTATCAGTGTGTGGAATGTGGAAAGAGCTTCAGTAGGAGCTCCTCCCTAAATTCCCATCAAAGAATTCATACAGGAGAGAAACCCTATCAGTGCGTGGAATGTGGAAAGAGCTTCACTGATAGCTCCAATCTCACTTCCCATCAAAGAATTCATACAGGGGAGAAACCCTATCAGTGCGTGGAATGTGGAAAGTGTTTCACCTCAAAGCAAAGTCTCACTTGCCATCAAAGAACTCATATTGGGGAGAATCATTTGATTGTGGTGTTGTAAGTGACTTCTAGTGTCATCTAGTCCAACCCCCTGCAATTTAGGAATCACAACTAAAGCCTTCCAACCTCTGCTGTAAAACCTCCATGGAAGGAGAGTCCACCACCTTCCAAAGGAGTCCATTCCACTGTATAACTGCTCCTATGGTCAAAACGTAAGGCGTTTAAACAGAGATTGGATGGCCATCTGTCATGGATGCTTTATGGATGCTCTATGGTTGTCTTCTTCTTTAGCGATCACTCGTAGCCGAGTAATTCTTGCGTGTACCAATCAATGAGCACTTTTGCCCATTTTGTGAACTCTATAGTGAAGAACGTTCGTGACTCATTTTACCCCTATTATCAAAATTCACACCCCTGCAATATTATCTGGAATTTCCCCCTGAAACATTACGTAAATTCATTTTGGAAGATTCTTTGAGCTCAGTATCCTACCTTAGCTATTAAAAAACATAAATCTCTTTTATTGAATAACATATTATAACAATTTGTCCTGCCCTCAGATGATGATATTGCTGATCTTTTGTTTGGAGTTGTGTTTCATACCTAAAATAATGATTAAACACAAAAAGTGGTGCGCAAAATAGACATCACCAGCAGAAGCTCTGAAGACTCCAGCAGCATCCAATAGAAAGGCAGATCTCCAAGGGCGGGGCCAAATTGTTACATCATCAACCACTGCCGCCAAAACGGCCCTTCTACCTCCAAAGCCCAAGCCCAAAGCCTCTCCCGGCGGCTGCATTAATAAACGCCTGGCAGCATTACGCAGTCGTTCATCATTTCCCCTAACACGCACTTGGAGGCACAGCGAGGGGTTTTTGCTTTTTAAATGGCAAAATTAACTGCGATAATAAGGAACCAATCTATTCAAAAGTTGAAAGAGGAGTGGAAATGCTTTGAGGAATACATGTTAAACACTGCTCAGGGAAAAAATACGCTGATATGTCTAGATTAAAATGTGTAGTATTATACAAAGTGAATAGATAGAGTTAAAATTGAAATCCAAATGGAAGTGAAGAAATAGAGAGTATAGAATGCAAAGAATAAAGAATATATAGACAAATAAAAGGAAATCTATTTTTTTAAATAATATATTTATTAGGATTTTAAAGACATTTGAAAAATAGAAAACAGAAAAAGAAAATACAAATCACAAAAAATACAACAGTACAAAAAGTACAAAAAAGAAAAATATAAAGACAAAAAATTCTAACTTATAACCCTCATTGCGAATCTATTGACTACTTCCTCATTCCTCTCCTTCTGCAATTCTTTACATATCCTCTGTAGTAAACTCTAAGTCTTATATACTTTCTAGTTATTACTTTACTATTATCTTATTTCTATCTCTTTTACATCTTAAACTATTATATTCTATCCAAATCTTTCATCTTTATTAATTTATCATCAATTTCTAACGTTATTTATTTTACACCATTGTCTTATCTACAACCTCTATTTTATCTCCCTCACTTCCACTAATTTCTACTTTAAATAAATTTTAAATTTCTTCCAGTCTTCTTCCACTTCTTCTTCACTTCGATCTCGGAGTCTCCCAGTCAACTCAGACAGTTCCATGTAGTCTATCAATTTCTTCTTCCATTCGTCCACTGTTGGTATTTCTTCATTCTTCCAGTTCTTTGCAAGTAGAATTCTTGCCGCTGTTGTGGCATACAAAAAGAAAGTAACATCCTTCCTAGGTATATCCTCTCCCGTTATCCCAAGTAAGAAGGCCTCTGGTTTTTTAGCAAAGGTGTTTTCAACACTTTTTTCAGTTCATTATAAATCTTTTCCCAGAAGTCTCTCACTTGTGGAAGTCCACCACATGTGGAAGAAAGTTCTTTCTTGCTTTTTACATTTCCAACATTTATTATCATGTTTATGGTAAATCTTTGCTAACTTTTCCGGAGTCAGATACCATCTATACATCATTTTCATTAAATTTTCTTTTAACACTGTACATGCGGTAAATTTCATATTCTGTTTCCATAACCTTTCCCAGTCTTCCACCATGATGTTGTGTCCTACATCATTAGCCCATTTTAACATCACACACTTTGTTTGCTCGTCTTTCGTATGCCATTCCAACAATAAATTATACATTTTTGATAAATTCTTACTCTTTGAATCTAACAAATCTGTTTCCAATTTAGACTTTTTCATTTGAAAACCAACTTTTTTGTCCGTTTTATACATTTCATTAATTTGGTGGTATTGAAACCAATCATTTATCTTACTCTTCAACACCTTGTACGGTTTTAACTTAATCTGATCTCCTTCTTCCACCAAAATATCACTGTATTTCAACCATTTTGTTGACATATTCAATCTTTTCTGCATCTTAGCTTCTGCCGGTGAGATCCACCTGGGTGTTTTCGGCTCTAATAAGTCTTTATATCTATTCCATACATTATACAACGATTTTCTTATAATATGATTTTTAAAACCTTTATGGACCTTAACTTTGTCATACCATAAATATGCATGCCATCCAAACACATTGTCGTGTCCTTCCAAATCTAATACATCATCATTATCTAATGCAAACCACTCCCTTAACCAGCAAAAGGCTGCTGCTTCAAAATACAACTTCAAGTCTGGCAGGGAAAAGCCTCCTCTTTCTTTGGCATCTGTTAAGAGTTTATATTTAATTCTTGGCTTTTTTCCTTGCCATATGAACCTTGATAATACCTTTTGCCATTCTTTAAAACAATTAACATTGTCTACAATAGGTAATGCTTGAAATAAAAATAACATCTTTGGCAATACATTAATTTTTATAACAGAAATGCGGCCCATAATAGACAATTTCAGATTTGACCAACCTTCTAAATCATATTTTATCTCTTTCCATAATTTATCATAATTGTTTTTAAATAAATTAATATTCTTTGCAGTCATATTCACTCCCAGGTACCTCACCTTCTTCACAAATGTCAACCCTGTATTATTCTGGAGTTTATTGATTTCCTCTCCCGACAAATTTTTACTTAAGACTTTAGCCTTTATTTTATTTAACTTTAATCCTGCTAGCTGGCCGAACTCCTGAATCACTTCCAAAGCTTTAATTACACTTGTCTCTGGTTCTTGAAGAGTCAGTACTAGGTCATCAGTGAAACTAGGTCATCGGCGAACTAGGTCATCGGCGAATCTAGCAGGGGTGGAGTGAAGGGTGGTGGTAAGGGTGGAGGGGGGGATGGAGGACAAACTCAGCTTTAAAATGGACCGCCTTTGACTCTCAACGCCTACGGGTCTCACTGGTGCCAGAAGTGGACTTGTGGGGGGAGGGAGGGCAGAAGGACGGAATATATATTGTGTGTTTTTGTTTTGTTTTGTTTATACTAAAATCAATAATTTTTTTTTTAAAAAAAGCTGCTTCTGGCAAACCAGAGCAGCACATGGAAACAATGTTTACCTTCCCGCTGTAGCGGTTCCTATTTATCTACTTGCACTTTGACGTGCTTTCGAACTGCTAGGTTGACAGGACCTGGCACTGAGCAACAGGAGCTCACCCCGTCGCAGGGATTCGAACCACCAACCTTCTGATTGGCAAGCCCTAGGCTCAGTGGTTTAACCCACAGCACCACCTGCATCCTTAGAGACCAACTAAGTTTGTCCTTGGTATTGTTAAGTCTCGACCTCCAGACGCCCACACGTTTCAACGTTGAAGAGAAGTTTTATTTACCGTAACAAAATACAACAAGCTACAGTCTCAAGCCACGGCTCTCACTGACTTACGACTAGTCTGAAGACTCATCTGAGTCCTCAGCGTTGTTCCACCTCCCTTTATCCCTCTGTGGGAACCACACCTTCTTCCTTCTATTAAGTGACGTCAGCCTCCCCCTTTATTGTAATCCAGCCCTCCGTCTCTGCTTCACGCCGAGTGGATTATTAAGAGCTTCGGGAGAGCTGTTTCCTGATATCTCTCTAAACTGTTCACTCTGCTCCCCCTCTGCATTCCCCAATTCTGGGCCACCGTCCAAATCAGTCAGCTCTGAGTGTTCACTTGTTGACCCTATGCTGACAGGTATGAGCTTTCGTGTGCATGCACACTTCTTCAGATACACTGAAACAGAAGTCACCAGACCCTTATATATAGTGAGGGTGGGGAGGGGTATTACTCAGAAAGGTGGTGGGAATGGGTGATAGACTGATAGGTGTGGTAAACCTGTTGACGACTGTTAACGACTGCAATTGGTATTACAGGAAAAAGCAAGGGGTGAGATGGCCAAAGATAGCTATCTTTAGCCATCTGTTTTTTTTATTTATTTCATTTTTATTGTATTTGTCATTCAATTAAACTCGTTACAAATAAAAATATTTCACATAAATTACAGAGTATCATTTTTTATTTACATCTCTTAACTTTTATCCTCCTCTTATCAATTCCAAACATATGTACTTGTTCTTCCGAACCTGACTTCCTCGTTCTTCTCTCTTGGTTTTCTATTTTCTTTCCTCTCATTTTCTGCGCTTTAACCTTTCTTACACACGTGGCTTGAACCTTTCTTACACACGTGGCTTGAACCTTTCTTACACACGTGGCTTGAACCTTTCTTACACACGTGGCTTGAACCCCTTCATGGATCAATGCCTTGTCGTGGCGAAGGGGCTTGAATAACTCAGAGAAGCTATGAGCTATGCCATGCAGGGCCACCCAAGATGGACAGGTCATAGTGGAGAGTTTTGACTAAACGTGATCCACCTGGAGAAGGAACTGGCAAGCCACTCCAGTATCCCTGCCAAGAAAACTCCATGGACAAAGACAACAGGCATATAAAAGTTATGACGCTGGAAGATGAGCCCCTCAGGTCGGAAGGCGTCCAACATGCTACTGAGGAAGAGCGGAGGACAAGTACAAGTAGATTCAGAGCTGATGAAGCGGCTGGGCCAAAGCCGAAAGGACGCTCAGTTGCGGATATGCCTGGAAGCGAAAGGAAAGTCCGATGCTGTAAAGAAAAATATTGCATAGGAACCTGGAATGTAAGAACCATGAATAGAGGTAAGCTGGATGTGGTCAAAAATGAGATGACAAGAATAAATATCGACATCCTGGGCATCAGTGAACTAAAATGGAAGGGAATGGGCGAATTCAGTTCGGATGACTATCATATCTACTACTGTGGGCAAGAATCCTGTAGCAGAAATGGAGTGGCCCTCATAGTCAACAAAAGAGTGGCAAAAGCTGTAATGGGATGCAATCTCAAAAATGACAGAATGATCTCGATACGAATCCAAGGCAGACCTTTTAACATCACAGTAATCCAAGTTTATGCACCAACTACCGGTGCTGAAGAAAGTGAAATTGACCAATTCTATGAAGACCTACAACACCTTCTAGAAATGACACCAAAGAAGGATGTTCTTCTCATTACAGGGGACTGGAATGCTAAAGTAGGGAATCAAGAGATAAAAGGAACAACTGGCAAGTTTGGCCTTGGAGTTCAAAATGAAGCAGGGCAAAGGCTAATAGAGTTCTGTCAAGAGAACAAGCTGGTCATCACAAACACTCTATTCCAACAACACAAGAGACGACTCTACACATGGATATCACCAAATGGACAGCATCAAAATCAGATTGATTATATTCTCTGCAGCCAAAGATGGAGAAGCTCTATACAGTCAGCAAAAACAAGACCTGGAGCTGACTGTAACTCAGATCATCAGCTTCTTATAGCAAAATTCCAGCTTAAACTGAAGAAAGTAGGAAAAACCACTGGGCCAGTAAGATACAATCTGAATCAAATCCCTTATGAATACACAGTGGAAGTGAGGAACAGGTTTAAGGATTTAGATTTGGTGGACAGAGTGCCTGAAGAACTATGGATGGAGGCTCGTAACATTATACAGGAGGCAGCAATGAAAACCATCCCAAGGAAAAGGAAATGCAAGAAAGCAAAATGGCTGTCCAACGAGGCCTTACAAATAGCGGAGGAGAGGAGGCAAGCAAAATGCAAGGGAGATAGGGAAAGATACAGGAAACTGAATGCAGATTTCCAAAAAACAGCAAGGAGAGACAAGAGGGTCTTCTTAAATGAGCAATGCAAAGAAATAGAGGAAAACAATAGAATGGGGAAAACCAGAGATCTGTTCAAGAAAATTGGAGATATGAAAGGAACATTTCGTACAAAGATTACCATAATCAAGGACAAAAGTGGTAAGGACCTAACAGAAGCAGAAGACATCAAGAAGAGGTGGCAAGAATACACAGAGGAATTATACCAGAAAGATATGGAGATCTCGTACACCTCAGGTAGTGTGGTTGCTGACCTTGAGCCAGACATCTTGGAGAGTGAAGTCAAATGGGCCTTAGAAAGCATTGCTAATAACAAGGCCAGTGGAAGTGATGATATTCCAGCTGAACTGTTTAAAATTTTAAAAGATGATGCTGTTAAGGTGCTACACCCAATATGCCAGCAAGTTTGGAAAACTCAGCAATGGCCAGAGGATTGGAGAAGATCAGTCTACATCCCAATTCCAAAGAAGGGCAGTGCCAAAGAATGCTGCAACTACCGCACAATTGCGCTCATTTCACACGCTAGCAAGGTTATGCTTAAAATTCTACAAGGCAGGCTTAGGCAGTATGTGGACCGAGAACTCCCAGAAGTGCAAGCTGGATTTCGAAAGGGCAGAGGAACCAGAGACCAAATAGCAAACATGCGCTGGATTATGGAGAAAGCTAGAGAGTTCCAGAAAAACGTCTACTTTTGCTTCATTGACTATGCAAAAGCCTTTGACTGTGTCGACCACAGCAAACTATGGCAAGTTCTTAAAGAAATGGGAGTGCCTGATCACCTCATCTGTCTCCTGAGAAATCTCTATGTGGGACAAGAAGCTACAGTTAGAACTGGATATGGAACAACTGATTGGTTCAAAATTGGGAAAGGAGTACGACAAGGTTGTATATTGTCTCCCTGCTTATTTAACTTATATGCAGAATTCATCATGCGAAAGGCTGGACTAGATGAATCCCAAGCCGGAATTAAGATTGCCGGAAGAAATATCAACAACCTCAGATATGCAGATGACACAACCTTGATGGCAGAAAGCGAGGAGGAATTAAAGAACCTTTTAATGAGGGTGAAAGAGGAGAGCGCAAAATATGGTCTGAAGCTCAACATCAAAAAAACCAAGATCATGGCCACTGGTCCCATCACCTCCTGGCAAATAGAAGGGGAAGAAATGGAGGCAGTGAGAGATTTTACTTTCTTGGGCTCCTTGATCACTGCAGATGGTGACAGCAGTCACGAAATTAAAAGACGCCTGCTTCTTGGGAGAAAAGCAATGACAAACCTAGACAGCATCTTAAAAAGCAGAGACATCACCTTGCCGACAAAGGTCCGTATAGTTAAAGCTATGGTTTTCCCAGTAGTGATGTATGGAAGTGAGAGTTGGACCATAAAGAAGGCTGATCGCCGAAGAATTGATGCTTTTGAATTATGGTGCTGGAGGAGACTCTTGAGAGTCCCATGGACTGCAAGAAGATCAAACCTATCCATTCTTAAGGAAATCAGCCCTGAGTGCTCCCTGGAAGGACAGATCGTGAAGCTGAGGCTCCAATACTTTGGCCACCTCATGAGAAGAGAAGAATCCTTGGAAAAGACCCTGATGTTGGGAAAGATTGAGGGCACTAGGAGAAGGGGACGACAGAGGACAAGATGGTTGGACAGTGTTCTCGAAGCTACCAACATGAGTTTGACCAAACTGCGGGAGGCAGTGCAAGACAGGAGTGCCTGGCGTGCTCTGGTCCATGGGGTCACGAAGAGTCGGACACGACTAAACGACTAAACAACAACAACACACGTGGCAACAGAGTGGGGGTGCAATGTCAGAGTAGCAGCAGGAAGAGGAGGGCACCTGTGGCAGTGAGGGGCAGGAGACTGGGGAGGCCAATTCTGGATCCATATGTCCTTCCACAGGGGGGGCATTGGTTTCCGGGTGGGAGTTGATCATGGTAAGGGTTTGCCAAGCGTGCCTTCCTCTTAGCACATTTCTCCCTTGCGTCCTGAGTTCGAGTGTCTTCAAAGCCCATGACACCTTTGGTAAATGCTGTTCTCCAACTGGAGCGTTCACAGGCCGGTGTTTTCCAGTTGTCAGTGTTTATACTACATTTTTAAAGATTTGCCTTGAGACAGTCTTTAAACCTCTTTTGTTGACCAACAGCATTACGCTTTCCATTTTTAAGTTCAGAATAGAGTACAGTGGTGCCTCCCTAGGCGAATGCCCTCTTAGACGAATTGTTCGCTTAACAAAGAGATTTTGCAATCGGAGGTTGCCTCGCAAGACGACGAGGTTTTCTATGGCCGCCGCTTCATCTTGCAAAGTGTGGCCATAAAAACCTCCAATCACAAAACCTACAGGGCATTCCTCTAGCGAAAGGGGAACCAGCTGTAGCGTGGAAAGAAGGCAAAGGAAGATGAGCTGCCAGCGCCTCTCAGCTGATCTTCCTTTGCCTTCTTTCCGCGCTGCAGCTGGTTCACCTTTGTGTTCTGCTGGTCTCTGCCGGTTGCCGTGAGCAGTGAGGGGCAACCGGCAGAGACCAGCGGAACACTAGCGCGGGAAGACCCTCATCCAATCCCGGCTCTGTCGGGCAGGGTAGGGGAAAGGCAGAGGAACGGATCGTTCCTCCACCTTTCCCCCACCCCACCCGTCACACGAAGATCGGCAGGCGTTGCTTGCGGGGCTTGTCAACCCCCTGCTTGCGGGGCAAGCAGCTCCCGCCGATCTTTGGCTCTGTCCCCTGGAACTGAAGATCGACGGGAGCTGCTTGCCGGGCTTGACAAGCCCCGGCAAGCAGCTCCCGCCGATCTTCGTGTGACAGGCGGTGGGGAAGGCAGGCAGGCAAGAGAGCGCCTGCCTGCCTGCCTTCCCCACCGCCAGTCCCCCGGAGCCCATAGGAATGCATTGATTAAGTTTCAATGCATTCCTATGGGAAACCGGGACTCGCTAGATGAATTTTTCTTAGGACAAATTGAGTCCTGGAACGAATTAAATTCGTCTAGCGAGGCACCACTGTACAGTAGTTGCTTTGGAAGATGATCATCAGGCATCCGCACAACATAACCAGTCCAACGAAATTGATGTTAAAGAATCATTGCTTCAACACTGGTGATCTTTGCTTCTTCCAGTACACTGATATTAGTTCGCCTGTCTTCCTGTGATGTGTCAAATTTTTCGGAGACACTGTTGATGGAATCTTTTGAGGAGTTGGAGATGGCGTTTATAAGTGGTCCATGTTTCACAAGCATATAGCAAGGTTTGTAAACAAGCATTTTGGTTTCCCTGCAAATGTCCCGGTCCTTTTGTTTTGTTTTTTAAATTTTATGGTATTACTCCCAAAAAGTGGTGTTATGAGCCATCATTGCCAAAACAACATGGCACCTTTTTGGCTCTCTAAACACTCTCTTTTCCTAACAGAATACAGATAATTGAACAAACTTTGTTGCATTACATTCATTAAATTATCTTTCCACTGGTATATAATTTTACGGTATTACTCCCAAAAAGTGGTGTTAGGAGCCATCAAACCTTGGAAATACGCTTCCCCAAAAAGGTTTCCACAATTTTGGCCACTAGTGTACACACACGTGCATACTTGGAGAAAGTGGCGAACGGGACCAGAGGGGCACAGGACATGTGGCAAGGAAGTGCCACGAGGGATAAAATCGAACCCACATGGAAGGCCCCACAGGCCTGCAGAACCATGCCCACTCAGAACCACTGCTAAGCTGTGCTGCCCACACCTGATCACATTCAAAACAGCAGCTTAGTTGCCCATTCATTCACAAACCAATTGAGTGTAATCCAGTGATTCCAGTTTTGCTTTTATGTTAGCCACTCTGAGCCCGACCTCGGCTGGGGAGGGTGGGATACAAATAAATTTATTATTATTATTATTATTATTATTATTATTATTATTATTATTATTATTATTATCCAAAGCCTGGTTACCACTGCTGTCTCCAGAGCCCCCTCGATGATCCTCCTGCCCTCCCAGGGGGGGTAGGGGCTCCCACCCCAGGCCTAGAGGGTTGGGGTTCGGTTCGCTCAATAAAAACAACCTGGACAATATGAACAAAAACAGGATAACTTTATTCAGCCAATAAACACCAGACACGTCTTTTAAATTAACATAGTAGCTAAGACCTGGTAAAAAAACCCCATACAAGTCAAATGTTTCTATACATCAAAACAGAAAGGTCAAAGGGGAGGGGGGGCATTGTTCAGAGGGATTTTGCCGGAGCCTGCAAAAGGACAGAAATGTTCCCAAAAGTGCTTTTCCTTGAGTTCCAAACAATAAAACCGTGTAGAAAGACGGAATGAGAATCCTGTTCTTTATCCCGGGAGGCTCCTGCCCAGCAGCCTCCACCCAAGCTTCACTTGGGGGGAAGAGTTAAAATGCTGAGAAAACTTGGGCTGAGATGGGGACTTTGGGCTGGATTTGAACGCCCCCCTTTAAATAGGAAGCGACAGAAGATTCGGTTTCTCGGTGTCTTCTAGAGCGGCGTCACCAGCCAGCCCTGAGCTTCAGCTTCCCAGTCGTCAGACGCTACTTCTTCTGCACGCTGCTGCAGAGCTGCGCAAGCTGAGTCTGAAAGGAGGAAGAAGCAGAGGAAAGTTAAGTGGTACAAAGTCCCTCCCCTCCCCAGGCAGGAACCATGGAGTCGCGAGAAGGGGCCCCCAGGGGTCATCTAGTCCAGCCCCCTCCAACGCAAGAAGAAAGTGGGCCCTGGATGAGATGCATGGGAGGGCTAGCCCCCCCCCGGCAAAAGGGGAAGGCTCCATGCCCACTGGGAGGCCAATGGCCCATTGAGTCCAGCAAATGTCCTTGTCAACCTAGGGACCCAGATAGACTGCCCCTGGACCTGGAGGTTCCATAAGGGGAATCAGAAGAGGAGTTTGCTGGATCAGGCCAGTGGCTCATCCAGCTCAACAGTGGCCAGCCAGATGCCCATCATGGGAAAGCTGCAAGCTGGAGCTAAGTGTAAGGGCACCTCTCCCGGGACTCATGTTCCCATGGGGTGGGGGTGCATATAGGTACAATTATTTTGGCAAGGGGTCCAGAGGAAGCATTATTATCAATTGATGATGGGGTGGAAGGTCTTGCTCACAAATTCATTGACAGCTGCACGAGTTCTTACAGCTAGAAAGTAGGAAAATGGTCCAAAGAGGGGTGGGATAGAGCTCTCCAGGATAAATTAACAGGTGCCATTAAGGTAGGATGGGGAATATGCAGGAGAAATGATTTCGAGGAGATATGGAAGGGGTTTCCAGAATTTGCACTGCCCTCTCCTCCTCCACGAATCCGTCTTATCCTCTTTCAAAGCCATTTAGCTTGGCAGCCGCAACTGCCTCCTGCAGGAGGGAGTTCCACAGTTTAACTCTGCGCTGCGCGAATAAGTCCTTCCTCTCCTCCGCCCTAAATCCCAACCCTTCCAGGGGAGAATCTGCAAACTGCTTCCCCCCAGCAGGAATGGGCTGGGAGGAAGCCGAGGGCAGGATCCCACCCCCCGCCAGCCCTTGCGCTCTTCCAGCTCAAGGAGACCCCCTTGCTCCTACTCCAGAGAAGGCAGGAAGGATCCTGGGAAAGGGGGTTGGGGGCTGGTGGAGGCAGAGACTTACCGATAGTTTCTTCACCTTCCCCAGCATCTCCGAGTCAAAGCACCGCAGGTCCACCCTGGAGACCTCGCTGGCCAGGATACAGACGCTCTGGAGAGGGCAAGAGGAGAAGGGAGTCACTCCATGGGGCATGTGCCAAAGCGCATGAACCCAAGAAGAGCCTCTTGGCTGCTGGATCAGGCCCAAGGGGGCGGGGTCCATCAGGCCCAATGGCACTGGAGGTTCCAGGATGTCGAAGGTTAAGCCTGCTGGGGGCTAATCCAGTCCAGAACCCTCTTCCCACAGAGGCCAGTCAGATGCCCATTCTGGGATCTGAGCGCAAGAGCAACGCTCCCCTCCTGCGGTTTCCCAGGAACTGCCTGCCACCGCAGAGTCAGAGCAGAGCCCCTCTGGCCATCAACAGCCCTCTTTGCCAGCCGAAGCAGCTGTCGCAGCCCGCTAGGGACCACGATGAGCGCCCGGCCCCTGTGCCCGCCCCCTGGCACTTCCACCGCCCCTGGTCCTGGGCTTTCTCCGCTGCTGGGCGTGGATTCGGGCCTTACCTCCCCTCGGGCAGAGGGAAGCGTGAGGAGAATGTCCCGGCTGTCGGCAAGGGGGCTCCCGTTGGCGGACACTGTGAAGACGCGCTCGTGCGCTGCTGGGGTCCGCAGGCCGGGCGTCTTGAAGAGGCTGCAGAGGAATGGATATACGGACGGTTGAGTGAGAAGCTCCCCTGGCGCACCCATTGCCAGGAAAGGCAAAACTAAGGCAGCCTCTCTCATCTCCGCTTGGTGGAGAATATTCTCATACATTCAGATCATTTTCAACTTCTACACTTCTGGGATTACTTAAAATCTCCCCCCGTTTCCAATCTCCCCCTATTTTTATTGCACCTAATTACGTTTTTTCTAATCCATTTTATCTCCTTTTTCTCCTTAAAACATATTACATTATAAGCATGATAACAATCCTGCTAACGATTTTAAGCATCTACAGTGGTCCTTAAGATATTCTATAATTTCTCCCCACTCTTGACTAAATTTCTTCTCATCTTGGTGTCTGATCTTCACAGTCCTTTGCCATCTTGGCGTCGTCCATCACCTTGGCTATCCACTCTTCTTTGGACTGAGATTGGCATTAGCGACTGGGCCTTTCCATTAGCATAGAAATCCCTTAACTTCTTGGAACCAAAATAATAAAAAATTCCTTCCAGTAGCACCTTAGAGACCAACTAAGTTTGTTATTGGTATGAGCTTTCGTGTGCATGCACACTTCTTCAGATACACTGAAACAGAAGTCTCCAGATCCCCACATATAGTGAGAGGGTGGGGAGGGGCACCACTCAAAAGGGTGATGGGAAACCGGACTGTTTATGGCTGCATTTGGTCTTACAGGAAGAATTTACGACTGCAAATTGGTCCCACAGGAAAAGCAATGGGTGAGATGGCTAATGATAGCTTTATCATGTATAATGAGATAAGAATCCAATGTCTTTATTCAGGCCAGGTCTCTCTGTGGTTTTAAGTTTGGTGACAAATTGCAGTTCAGCAACTTCTCTTTCCAGTCTATTTCCAAAATTCTTTTGTAATAAGGCAGCTACTTTGAGATCTTGTATGGAGTGTCCTGGGAGATTGAAGTGTTCTCCTACTGGTTTCTCTGTCTTGTGATTCCTGATGTCAGATTTATGTCCATTTATCCTTTGGCGTCAGGGTTGGCCTGTTTGTCCAATATAGAGAGCTGAAGGGCAGCGTTGGCATTTGATGGCATACACAATGTTAGAAGATGAGCAATTGAATAGTCCTGAGATGGTATGTTGGATGTTGTTGGGGCCAGTGATGGTGTTGCCCGGGTGTATGTGGCAGCAAAGTTGGCATCTGGGTTTATTGCAGGCTCTGGTACCAGTGTCCATGTTAAGTCTGGTGGTTGTATTATTGTGGGTGAGGAGTTGTTTAAGATTGGGTGGCTGTCTGTAGGCAATGAAAGGTCTTCCTCCCAGAGCTTGAGAAAGGGAGCTGTCATTGTCTAGGAGAGGTTGTAGATCTCTGCGCTGTACTGTTTTTAACTTGGGAGCTGTATGTGATTCCTAGTGGTGTTCTGTTATTTTCTTTTTGGGGTCTGTCTTGCAGCAAGTTCTCTCTGGGACCAGTTTACTTGCGAGATCCCCCTTACCCCACAGGCGCCCCCACAACCCCTTCAGTCGGTGGAATGGGCCTGACTCCAGGTGCCACGTAATACCTGCTCTGAATTTGCAAGAACTCAATCGTTTAGTATGGCAGCACAGAGCCTTTGCAACTCCCTGCCTCTTGAGATCAAGCAGGCGCCTCCCCCCTACCTTTTCTGGCACCCGCTAAAAACATCCCTGTAAATTTCATGAAATAAATGTTAAACAGAGCCATCACCCTGAAAGCAGGAAGAGGAGTTTTGCCCACAAATGCCAGGCAGCCAAGAAGGGGCAGCAAGGGGTGGGTGGGTGCCCCCCACCTGGAGCGCAGCAGCTCTAAGTTCCCAGGTGGGCAGGGAGGGGGCTCACCTGGGGTCGAACTTAGGAGTGGGCGCCACAGTCACGGCCTGTTGCGTTGTCTCTCCAACCGGGGTGGCAAACTTCACTCTGCTTCCCCTGTTAAAAAGAAGAAGAGAGCCATGGGGGTGCAAAATGGCAAGAGGAGCCCAACCGCTGCGCTGGGGCAAAGGCACACTGCCCAATTTTTTCAGACCCTAAAACAGGACGGACGTCTTCTGGTGCCGTGTGAGATCATCACCCTGAAAGAGTGCTTTTTTTTAGCACCCAAACTGGCCGCCATGATCTCACGCGAGGAAACGTAGCGCCCCCTTTTCCTGGGGTGCTTGGAAGGTATGCAAGAGAAACACTCTCTGCTCCCACAGTTCCCAGACAATGACATCCAGAAGAATTGCTGCCTCCAGCCGGGGAGCCGCTGTGGCTAATGGCCTTCGAGAGCCCTCTCCGGACGCATCCAGGCCGGCGGTCCGGAAAGCGACCCCACAGGGCCCAACCCAAGACGTACCTGCCGAACCCCGTCCTGCCCTTACCTTTTGCTGAAGCGAGTAGACCTGGCTGAGGGAGGCCTGGGCTTTCGGGCCGACGCCTTTGCCTGAAATGAGAATTATATGAAAATATTGTACAGGTGGTATCTAACCCCGGTTAGACTAGCAAAAATGTGTAGAAGAGGATCTAAGAAGTGTTGGAAATGCAAAGAAATATGAGGGTATATTTCAGGACGGATAAAAATCAATGGTTTTTTAAAAATACAAAATAAAAAAATCAGATTTTTATAATAATTTAAATTGGATTTTGAAAATAAAATGCTTTTGGAGGAAAATCTAAAGATAGTTTTCTATTTAAGTTACATTATAGTACAAAGGCTATTCATCAGGAAATAAGGATTTGTTTTTAGTTTTTCATGTGTGCTAAAACTCAGTCTAAGGTGTGTGTGGTTTTATTTAAAAAATCATTTAACCGCAGTTAGCAAACATGGATACATATATTATAATGTTATTGTTTTAGTTAAAAAAATTGTTTAAATTGTTATTAAGGAAATTATTTTTCTCCTTCCAATAAAGTACAGCAGAAAACAGTCAGCTTATTAAACATCACAATCATTTCATAATTATCTGTCTATGTATTTCTAATAGTATAACCACATCAGTAATTTTTGATATAACTGTAAAAACTACTCTGAAAATTTATTATTCCAAAAATGAAACCTTTATCTGGTTGTAAATATTAAGATTATAACAGCAATAATGAGTCTTTCCTTAAAAATTTTTTTTAAATAAAGTCTTACTGACTAGTGATTTAAATCACGATTTAGTGATTTAAATCAATTTGATTTAAATCAAATCCACCCTGGTACGTTTTATCATGTGTGGTGGAAATGTAAGATGGTAGAAATTTCTGGGGAATGATTTATAATGAAATGAAAGAAATGTTTAGAGTAACCTTTGTTAAAAAACCAGAAGCCTTTTTATTAGGCATTGTAGGAGCAGAGATTTCAAATGACCAGGAAAAAAAATGGTTTTGTATGCCATGAGGGCTGCCAGGATATTGTTAGCCCAAAGATGGAAAGAGGAAGCCGTCGCGACCAAAGAAGATGAGCAAACCAAGTTAATGGACTACTAGGCTGAAACGGAAAGCTCAGAAATGACTCAGATGACAAGAAACTTAAAAAAGAATGGGAAATGTTTACTATGTATTTGCTAAAGTATTGTAAACAGGTTAATACATTGGCAGGATTTTAAGGAAACTTGTGATTTTAGAGATAGTATGGGAAATTTGAGATAAAAAATAATTTGGAGTAGAAATGATCTGCAGTTGAAAGGGAATATTTAAGGAACCGACGGGCTGGGGGAGGGTCACAGGATTCGGAGAAGCCCATTTCATGGAATTGATATTGTTTTTGTGTATGCTTGTTTGTTGTTGCATTCATTATTGTTTGCTTTTTATTTTTTAATCTTTGTTAAACACAGCCACCTTCCCACGGGCGACAGGCCACTCATGGCTGCAGTCAGAGGGTGCCCCCCCCCACTATTGCCAGGTGCAATGGGCCCTGGACCCCATGTATGTCGCAGCCCCCCCCCAGCAGGAGGGCCTGGCAGAGGCCGCGAGTGGCACATGCTAAAAGCACGGAGCTGTGGGGCTGGAAGGGACACCCAAGGGTCATCTAGTCCAGATCCCTGCAATGCAGGAATCCCGAGCAGCAGCCCCCACCGCCACATGCCTCTTGCCGCCGCCTAGAATAGGAGAATCAAAAGGGAATCCCGAGGGTCATTTTGACGCTTGTTCTTCAAAATATAAAGCAGCATTGAAAGAAGAGTAATGGCAACAGCCAGAACCAATGTTTGAAATCCCTCGGGTGCTACGGGCGCAGGCCCAAGTGCAACTCTGTGGAGATTTCGAGGCTGGCAGCCACAGTTTACAAACCTCTGCCGTAAGCCCCCTCGTTAATGCCGTTTCCATTTCCCCGCTTTGGGCTTCTCCTCCTCCTTGGGAATCGTTGTGAGAGGAAGCCACAGTCAAGCAATGTAGCAGAGACTGTAAAATCGTGGCTTGGGAGGGAACCCCGAGCGCTATGTATCCCAACCCCTCATAGCTGCAAAGTACCCTGTTTTCCCCGGGAAACCCCCCGTTTTTACTTACCTTTTCCCGGTGGTCCCCCGTATCAATTTGTCTCCCGTTTTACTCTGTTATTTTCTCCTGCCGGCGGCCATCCCCCCCCCCTGATTTGCCCTTCTATGGGCACAAAAAATAGCTGCCGCCGACTTCAAAAGTCGCAACTACACATGTCCGGAAGTGCATAACGCGACTTCCGGTGTCGGCCATTTTTTGTGCCCATAGATGGGCAGAGCGACACCGGAAGTTGCGTCGACGCACTTCCTGACATGCGTAGCAGCGACTTTCGAAGCCGGTGGTGGCCATTTTTGGTGCCCATAGAAGGGCAAAGCGACACCGGAAGTTACGTCGACGCAACTTCTGGTGTCACACGGCTGCCGGTCCCGGATTCTGCAGTCCGGGACTTGGAAGGTAAGCAACCCCTTGATGAATACAACCTCGATTTAAGGTGCCATTTGGCTCCTAGCTTATAGATCTCCGTTTCTGGTGCTGCCCTTGGGATCCCTTCCAACCCCACAATTCTATGGAGGGGAGTTTTCAAAGAAGCAACGTCTCGCAGGTGCCAGCAGGAGTGTTGCTGTGCCCCCCCCCCCGCCTGAGCCTCACCTTCCCTGCTTTCTGCTGCTGGGGTGGCGCAGGATCCTCGCTCAGCTGTTTGGACCTCTTCCCCGCAGGCAGAGGAGAGGACTGCCCCTCCGACTCCTCGACGATGGTCTCCGCGGCCTGGCGAGCTCTCTTGGCTGGGAGACATTCAAAACACAAGAGGCACACGGAGGGTGAGCCGCCATTCGCCAGCACCGTGGAGGACGGGGAAACTCACGAGGAGACTGCTCTGGCCCTCCAGCCCCCAAGGCGGCCCTTCACTGACCTTTCCTGTCGGTTTTGAGAGGCGTCTGGATAGCTTCAGAGGCCAGCTTGTTGATCTCCAGCACGTCCAAGTCCACCTGAGAAGTTAAGACAGAAGACTTGTGTAGCACACTGGAAAGAAGGGAGGGATGATTTGTGGAGGAAGCAGTCAGGGGAAAAACATTGCACGTTCCACCTGGAATTTGGTGATGGGGGGGGGGCACCTACCGAGACGGCTTTCTCCAGGACTTGCTCACATCCTCCGACACCTAGACAGAAAGCAAGTGCCGCGATCAGAACACAACCGGCAACATTTATAACCCGCCTTTTTATCCAAGGAGCTCCAGCGTTTGATCCTCACAACGACCCTGCGAGGCAAGTTCAGCTGAGTGAAAGGCCCCAGGTGGGGATTTGAACTCTGCTCCCACCCAGGTCCTAGACACTAACCACTGTGAAACACCGCCTCTCCCGCACAGGAACATTCTCCCAGCAGAGATTCGGCAGAGGCCCCTTTGCTACCGACTTCCAAGCGCCCCCTTTTTTGAGCCAGCAGGTCTTTGCGGCTGTTCTGTGCGCTTGTCTGCATTTATTTGCTTTATGTTAAACGTTGCTTTCTAGCCCCAAAGGCCTGGATGTAGGTTGTGATGCGGCAGTGCAGAAACACTTTTCTAAATAAATCAGGGCAAGTTGCTTTTCATTGGCATCGGTCGGCCTCGGGGGAGACAATGGAACAGTGCGCCTTGCGGGGGCGAAATTAGTGTGCCAACTTTACTTTAGAGACATTCAAAGAGGGCTAGAAAGATATTTCTCCTCCTCCGCCTCCCCAAGGCTTCCTTCCCTGTTCGCTTTGCTCTTGACAGCCCAGATCTTCTGCGAAAGCTTCTGATGTACAGGACCCCTGGAAGCACCTGTACCCCACAAGGCCCCAGAAAGTCACCCCCCCCCAATTCACATGGGGCAAAATACCATAGAAGGTGAGCCAGTTCATTTCCCTCAGGGCCACAGGATGGCGGAGGATTTCCATGTCGTACATGTTGTCAACTTCTTTCAGGAGCATCTCTTCTTCCACCCGGATGCGTTCAATGCGCAACTTGACTAGGAAGGAAGCAGAGAAGAGGCATGAGGAAGAGAGGGGCTCCAGATCCGTAAGGGGAACCTGCCCGTCTAAGTCCAGCCTCCTCCTCTCCCAGTGGCCAGCCAGCTGCCCTTAATAGGAAACCAGCAAGCAGGATCTGATCACACGCCCACACCGCCCCAGTTTCCACCAACTGGCTTTCAGGAGCAGAGCCCTCAATAGCCCTCTCTCCTCCAAGGTTTTCTTTCAAAGCCATCTAAGTTGATGGCCAGCACTGCCTCCTGTGGGAGAGAGTTCCACAGTTTAACTCTCTGTCCTGAATCTCCCAACATGGCAGCTCCATTGGATGCCATGTAGAATTTTTATAAACTTTAACAACAACAACAGCAACAATTTATTATGCTCTGGGCGGCTCCCAACAGAATAATAATAATAATGCAAAAAAAAAACTTCCCTGCCTTCAGATGTCTTCTAAACGTCAGATAGCTGTTTATTTCCTTGACATCGGAAGGGACGGCGTTCCACAGGGAGCGCTGCCACCGAGAAGGCCCTCCGCCTGGTTCCCTGTAACTTTGTTTCTCACAGTGAGGGAATCACCAGAAGGCCCTCAGTGTCCAGGCTGAACAATGAGGGTGGAGACGCTCCTTCAGGTATACTGAGTCGAGGCCGTTTAGGGCTTTAAAGGTCAGCACCAACACTTTGAATTGTGCTTGGAAACGTCCTGGGAGCCAATGTACACGACTGGTGTTATATGGTCTCAGCAGCCGCTCCCTGTCACCAGTTGAGCTGCCACATTCAAGATTAATTGCAGTTTCCAAGTCACCTTCAAAGGTAGCCCCATGTAGAGTGCATGGCAGTAGTCCAAGGGGAGATAACCAGAGCATGCACCACTCTGAGACAGTGTGGGGAGGTAGGGTCTCAGCCTGCGGACCAGATGGAGCTGGTAGACAGCTGCCCTGGACACAGAATTGACCTGCACCTCCATGGACAGCTGTGAGTCCAAAATGACTCCCAGGCTGCGCACCTGGTCCTTCAGGGGCACAGTTACCCCATTCAGGACCAGGGAGTCCCCCACACCCGCCCGCCCCCTGTTCCCCCAAAACAGTGCTTCTGTCTTGTTAGGATTCAACCTCAATCTGTTAGCCGCCAGCCGTCCATCCTCCAATCACATCACCTCTTCCTCTAATCTACAAAGTCCCAAACTCAGGAACTTTTCTTCATAGCGCAGGGTGTGGGTGTGTGGCTGCCTCCCACATCATCATTTTGGGTGCCCCTTTCTAACTCTACATTATCCCTTTTGAGGTGAGGCGACCAGAAGTGCCCCCAGTGCCCCAGAGATGCGTATGATGGCATCACAAAAGCCACAGTTTCATTTGGCATGAAGAAGTCCGGCAAGCAGATGAGCAGTTTACCTTCCCGGTCAAAATCCTTGAGAAACGCATCCACCTTTTTCTTTTTGATTGAAGTCTTGTTGGCGACCCTCGAGTTTTTCTTCTTCGGAGGCATGGCAAGGAGATGAGTTCTAGGGGGAAAGACCGGGACATTGTCATAGAAGGGGCCGAGCTGGGCTAAATCAGCCCCCAGCTCAAGAGGGCAAAACCACACAGGCTAATAATACACTTGTACTTTTAGAAATAGTACAGCCAATTTGAGGTAAAAATAATAATTTGGAGTAGAAATGAGATGCAGTTGAAAAGAAAATTCAAGGAACCCGGGAGCGGGAGGGGAGTAACGGGATTCAGAGAACCCCATTTTATTGATTCAATATTGTTTTTGTGTAAGCTCCCTACCTTTCATCATTGAGGGCAGCAGGAAGGGAAACTGCTCTGGTGGCTGGGGAACGGGGCTACCCTGGAAAGTGGTAGACTCTCTTTCCTTGGAGGGGGAGGCCACCTGCCAGTGATTATTTAGCCCTGGTTCCCGCATGGCAAGGGGGCTTGGACTAGACGACCCTTGGGGGCCCCTCCAACTGGGATTCCAAATGCAGCCCTTTCACTAGCAACCTGGGTGCAAAAGCCCAGTCTGTCCCCATCCTTTCCCTTGGAAGAGGAACATGCAATCAGCAGCAATGGTAATATTGAGAAGGACAAAATCTTGGTGGGTGGGGTGGGTACTTCTCTAGGGTCTCCCCTGAGGGTTCAGGGTCAAACAAGAGACCGTAGCCAAGCAGCGGCTAGGAGAACTGGATAGTTTATTGCTATGGCAAATTAGGAAACCAGGAGGAACAAAGGGAAGGTGGCCTCTTCCCCCAATTTCCCAGAGCATGATCCAGCCCTCACAGAAAAGGTGTGTGAGATCCAGACACACCCCTGTCCACCCTGCATGGCTTCCGCTTCACACAGGCCCATTTTGACGTATCCCTTGGCCCTTCCTGGGTCTCACTTCCCTGACCCCCCCCCCCATGTCTGCTCCCTTGCCAGGGCGGGATGCTGAGGACCCACCAGGAGGGTTTCAGAGTCCCTGTTCCATCCAGGCCATGAGTCAGTTCTAGAGATGTGAAGGCTGGGGGGCCTTTTTTGTTTCCCCCCCAAAAAAAAATTGGGGGAAAAATTAAATACTGTGGAGAGGAAATATGAATACTTGTTACTTCTGGATTTTAAAAAAATTGTTTTGTAGAGTTTTTTTTTGTTCCACATAAACTAGTAAACAGTTCAGGAGGCTGTTGCTCCATTTGTTACAAATACAAATAAATATTATTTTAAACGTCAATTCTGTTTGTAATAATTGTTTGGATACACTATATTTTTAATATGCTAGTTATGATCATTTTATGCCTGTTAAAATTGTCCATAGTTATATCTTATGTTTCTAAAGTAACAGAATGACTTTCAAGCCGGAAAAGAAAATATAAGTGCTAATGTAGCTTTTTCTCTCTCAGTTTTTCCGAAAATTTTCGTTTTTTTCCGAAAACCCCCGAAAAAAACCGGGTTTTCCCGCCCGAGCTTTAAAATTTCCGGAATTTTTACATCTCTTGCCTGGCCCCCTCCCCTCCATCCTGCAACCACAGGATATTATTATTATTAGCCCCGGAATCTTTTTAAATAAACTTTTTATGAGCGGCATACCTCCCCCCCCCACTTTGGGAATATATACGGGGGCTCAGATGGGGGGCTCCCCTCCCCTCCGCGTCTCTTACCTGCTTCCTTCTCCTCTGCTGGTTCATCCGCGAGCTGCGCTCCAACGCCTCCCCTCCCGGTTCAAATTTGGGCGCCTCCCACGCCGCAGCCAATCAGTGCAGCCCGAACGCCGGCTCGGCCAATGGGGAGGCGCGGCGGAAGAGCGGCCGCGCCGACTGCGGGCAGGAAGACTACGTTTCCCGGCATGCCTCCGCGACGAGGGCGGCGGCGCGCTTAGAGCGCCTCTGGCGGCCAGGTCGGGAGTCGCTGCTGCTGCTGCTGCTGCTGGACAGCTAGGGAAGCGAGGCGAAGGCGGGCGCCTCGGGGCAGAGACCTCCGCGGGATCGTCGCCGGCTCCTGTTGGGTTGGTGGGGGGGAAGGAAGAGGGGAATTATTTCTCCCTCTCTCTCTCTCCAGACGCCCCGAAGGCCTCCCGCAGAAGCGGCGGAGGCGGAGTCCCTCCGTTTAAACGGGGACTCCGGAGCGACTGCGAAGGGGAAGCGGAGCCGCGGGGGGGGGCGATCGGGGGCCGGGAGGGGGCTCAGGCTGTTGGGCTTCCTTGGCTTCGATGGGTCTCTATCTTTTTTATTTTGGTTTTATTTATTTACTGTATTAGTTTTCTGTTACATTACAATACATTGCCACATATTACATTTACAAATCTGTCAATTTCACCACCATTTTCCCTCTTTCTATTATCCGTCACTCTTATTTGTCCTTTTCTCTGTCCTCTATCTTCCCTCCGCCCTCACTTGATTTCCTTCCAAAACATATATTACATTATTCTTTGCAGTCTGTAATCTTCTCCATTTTTTTGTCCCCCCCCCCTTACCAAATTCTCTTCCATCTTATACTTCACATTTTAGTCAAGGCATATTAGCATATCTTTTTCCGAGCAGTGCTTCACCCTGTATTCCTCATAACATCCCCCTTCGTTTTTTTTAGTTTTTGATTTGACTGATTTCTTATTACAGCCGTTAATTTCGCCAAGATTAGGTATTCGTTAAGTTGACAAATCCATTCTTCCTTTGTAGGTTTATTCTGTGATTTCCATTTTGTGGGTATCATTCCTCTAGCGGCTGTGCTTGCATATAGAAAGATTCTTTTCTTTCCCTGCGGTATTTCCTCATCTGATATTCCAAGGAGATGTGCCTTTGGCTTTTTCGTTAGAGATATTTGCAACATCTTCATTTCTCCATGTCCTGTTGCTTCGATGGGTCTCTATCTGCAGGTCTAACTCAGCTGAACTCCACAGTGCCAAGTTGGAAGAAGCTAGAGCACGGAGGGCTGGCTGCTTTAAAAAGGCCTCTTTTGTTTTGTTTTGAAGTCACAAACTAAGGTGGATGTGTGGAGAACTCAACTCAAGAAGGCAGAAATGAGAAAGGGAGAAGACCCCTCTTGCATCGCAGGCAACTGCTTGGCCCTGTGAGAACAGGAAAATGGACTCGGGGGCCTGATCCAGCCACTCTTCTTTCGTCCTTCTAGAACAGGCATCCCCAAACTGCGGCCCTCCAGATGTTTTGGCTTACAACTCCCATGATCCCTAGCTAACAGGACCAGTGGTCAGGGATGATGGGAATTGTAGTCCAAAACATCTGGAGGGCCGAAGTCTGGGGTGCCTATTCTAGAACCTCCAGATCCAGAGGCAGTCTGTCTGGGTTCCTTGGTTCACAGGGGTCACTGACCACTGTAAGGAGAGGAAGCCAGAAAGGGCGGGCCATTAAGTGATGTGGCTGGGAAAGGGTGCTGCATGGGGGGGGGGGGCGGCAGTGGGGCTGGCTTGGGGGGTCATAGAATGGCAGAGTTGGCAGGGGTCCCCCAAGGGCCATCGAGTCCAACCCCCTGCTGCAGTGTAGGAATCCCAGCTCAGAACTGAAATGGACCCAGAGGGCCTGTGGGGTGTGGGGGGGGCAAATGACGTGAATGTGATCCTTGTGGATGACCAGCAAGGCAGCAATGTGAAGTAAAGGAGCGGCTCTCCTTCCATACTTGGCACGGGGTGGGGGTGGGGGTGGGGTGGGGTCTTCTTCCAGGGCTGCTGGAACCTCTCCAAAGTTTGCCACTTACAGGACCTAGCCTTTGCCCTGAGGATTTCGCAGTGGGGTGCAGAGGCAACCGGTGTTTCTGCCCAAAGGCCTGCCCCACCCTTCGCTTGCCACTGGGCACTGCTGCTGCTGCTGTGGGTCTCTCATGCCGCAGGCTGATGCCCCCCAACCCACACAGAGGCCCCTCCTCTCCTGGCTGGTGCCACCCGTTCCCTTTGCTTCGGCAGCGAGTGTCACCCCCCCCCCCTGAAGCTCCTGGTGCCAGAGAGTGAGGTCTCCTCCAGGGAGCCTGGGCTGGAGCTATCAGGAGGGAGGGAGGGAGGGGCCGCCCTTATCAGCTGCCTGCCAGGAGGCGCCTCCTGCCCGACACCCCCCAAATCTCCCGCAAACAGGTCTCCTCAGAGGCATCCATGGGTGCTCCACTCACACACCCTCCTGCTGCACCCGCAGCCCAGGCAAAGTTCTCCTCCAGGTCCTCCAGGGGCCCGTCAGCCGGTTGCCACCCCCCTCTTGCCTGAGCCCCACCTGGACCTGCCCCACAGGGCTGGCCCCAAACAGTCTGGAGAGCTGCAGGGGGGGGAAGGGGGGCTCATGCACTCCTCAAGCCAGACAAGAGTCCAGACAAACAAACAACATCTCTCTCTTTCTCAACATAAGGAGAGCAGGCTGGATCAGGCCTCAGGGGACCTATTGAGTCCAGCCTCCTGTTCTCCCAGTGGCCGACCAGGTGCCCCAAGGGGAAGCCCCAGAGCAGGATCCGAGCCCCAGAGCAAGTCCCTCCTCCTGCGGTTTCCAGCAACTGGCGTCTGGAAGCATCGCTGCTTCTGACTGTGGAAGCAGAGCAGAGCCCTGGTGGCTTCTGGGAACATGGCCAGAGATGCCCCCCCCAGGCCCTCCACCTTGGGACACCTCCCCCCCAAGTCCAGTCGAGGTGCTGCACAAGTCTGGGAAACTTCTGTCTCAACAAGCATCCTTTTTCTAAAGCAGGGGTAGGCAACCTAAGGCCCGTGGGCTGGATGCGGCCCAATCGCCTTCTCAATCTGGCCCACGGACGGTCCGGGAATCGGCGTGTTTTTACATGAGTGGAATGTGTGCTTTTATTTAAAATGCATCTCTGGGTTATTTGTGGGGCATAGGAATTCGTTCATATTCCCCCCCCCAAAAAATATACGGTAGTCCGGCCCACCACATGGTCTGAGGGATGGTGGACCGGCCCACGGCTGAAAAAGGTTGCTGACCCCTGTTCTAGAGGACCAGAGGCAAGCATCTGCATGCCACTTGCCCCCAGCAGACCTCAGAGATCTTGGGCGCCAAGGAGGAGGAAGGCTGGCGTCTGTGGGGAGATGCAGCAGAGGGCTCTGCCCAGGGGCTCCTCCGTGCTGGGGGGCCCAGTGGGGCCTCCGTGGGGCCTGGCCAGGCGGCAGTCAGAGAGGACCAGCTGGATGCTCAGGGGCCCAGAAGTCTCTGGGTGGCCCAGGGAAGGGGAGACTCTCCTGAGCCCTCCTGGCAGAAAAGGGGGGAGGAGGGCACCCCAAAATGATCCAGGGAGGGAGTGACTCCCCTGTGAGGAAAGGCTGCCGTTTTGGGGCCTTTATAGTTTAGAGAAAAGGGGAGAGTAAAAGGCAGGCAGATGCCTGGCCTGGAAAGAGTGGAAGAGAGACGCTTTCCTCCCTCTCTCCTAACACTAGAACTGCTGACATGCCAGGAAGAGATTCAGGACTGATTACAAAGTCCTTCTTCATGCAGCACAGAGTTGATCTGTGGAACTCCCTCCCACAGGAGGCAGTGGTGGCCACCACCTTGGATGGCTCTAAAAGAAGATTGGACAAATTCTTGGAGGAAGAGAGGGAGGGCTCCGCTGTGGCTCCGCTTCTGGGTCCCAGTTGCTGGAAAGTGCAGGAGGGGGGGGGGAGCCTTCCTGGGCTCAGGTCCTGCTTGCTGCTTTCCCTTGGGAGAATTCTGGCCCCAGAAGGGCCTCATCCTCTTCCCTGCAGTGGCCAACCAGGCGCCTCTTCTGCAGCCCTCTCCCCACCCAGGTTCCCCAGGGAAGAAGGCAGGTGGAGTGCCTCTGCAGCTGGAGGCTTCGCGTGGCCACAGAGACGAAGTCGCAAGTTACTTTAAACTCTTCTTTTGTATTATTATTATTATTATTATTATTATTATTATTATTATTAGCCTCTCCATGAAGCTCCAAGGGCACTTCACAGTCACACAGCAGGCAGCTAACTGTGAACATTCACAGGCGTTCTTCTCCAGCTCTGGAGCCTAGTCTCTAGGTGCTTGGAAGCCATCCACTCCCAGCTCTGTTTCTTTCCATGGAGCTGGCATGGCGGGCATCAAGGGCGCTTCCCAGCCCAAGGAAGGCACATGGCAGAGAGCTAGCTCTTTCTTGCCAAATATAACCCTTGCTAGGATGCAGCTATCCCCAGGTCTGCGCTCTATGGAGCAGCTGCAAGAACAGGGGCAGCTCTCCCTCCCTCCGTTTATGCACCTCACAGCCAGAGACTGAGCCTGCATGGAAGCTGCCTCTGCCCTTCCCTCTTCAGTCCGCTCCTGGTTCTGGGAGACAGAGGGGCAGAAGAAAGTGAGGAAACCCCTGGCCCTTCCCTTGCCTGGCCTGCCTCTTCCTCCTCTTCCTCCAGCTCTGAAGCTTCCCCTGCCTCCGACTCTTGCCTCCTGGCTGGTCCAGTTCCCCACAAATCACTGCCCCCCTCTTTCAAGCCAGACTCCATTCCCTCTCCCCCCAGCGTCCTGCCAATCATAGACACCCCCTTTTGGGGTCTCATTGAGGGAAGCTCTGGGTTTGAGTCATCCAGGACATGTCCCTTGTGGCTCCCATTGCGCCTTCATCTGCGCAATGGGTCTAAATGCCACATGAGGTCTGTGGGGTGTGTTTTGCCCCTGCAAAATGGTGAGCTTCCAGGGAGTCTCCTGGGCTGTGTGCTCAGACCTGGTCCTGCTGATAAAGAGAGCAGCTGGGGCCTGATGCCTCCTCGAGAGAAGCAGCTATCGGGGCCTCCTGCTCGGCCCAGGGCGCCACACCCCATAGCCAGCCTCTTCCCCCCTCCTGCTCCCCAGCCCCACCAAGCTGGGCCCCCAGAGGAGGAGGAGGAGGAGGAGGAGGAGGAGGAGATTTGGCCCAAGGTATAAAAGGCTCCAGCCCTGGAAGGAGCTCCAGTTCAGCCCAGAAGGTTTTCTCCAGCAGCCCAGAGAAGCTCCCAGCCCACAGCCAGCCATCATGGTGCACTGGACCGCCGAAGAGAAGCAGCTCATCACCACTGCCTGGGGCAAAGTGGACGTGGCCGCCATGGGGGCGGAGGCCCTTGCCACGTAAGGCCAGGGGTGGTCGCCTCTCTGGGCAGGGGGGCAGGGGCTCCTCTTTCCACCGGGATAATAACCATCCCTGCCTCTCCCTTTCTCCTTCCTTCTCTCCAGCATGTTGATCGTCTTCCCCTGGACCCGGAGGTTATTCACTCACTTTGGGGACGTCTCCAGCCCTTCTGCCATCACTGCCAACGCCAAAGTCAAGGCGCACGGCCACAAGGTCCTGGCCTCCTTCTCAGAAGCCGTCAAGAACCCCGACAAGGTCAAGGACACCTTTGCCAAGCTGAGCGAACTGCACTGCGAGAAGCTCCACGTGGATCCCGTCAACTTCCTGGTGAGGCTGCTCCCCACCTCAAAGGGCTGCTGGGGGGAGGGCTGGGGGGGGATGGGTGGGGGCCCCACATGAATCATAGAATCATAGGAATGTTCTGTTGTAAGGGACCCCAAGGGACATCTAGTCCAACCCCCTGCAGGAATCCTCACCTTCCAAGGGAGTCTCTTCCACTCTCAAGCAGCTCTTAACTTCAGAAAGTTCCTCTTAATATCTAATGGGAATCTCCTTTCTTGTTATTTAAATCCATCGGTTCGGGTCCTGCCCTCTTGTGCACTAGAAAACAAGTTCCAGCTTTCTCTTTTCTCATGCTTTGAACTTGTTTTGAACTTTATGTGATTTTACCATATATTTTTATGTGATGCATTTTTTATGAAGCAGCGGTGTAGAGATATAAATCTATTAATTTTAACTATATCAACATACCCAAGTCGGGGAGAGGTCCTGGCTATCTTTCAAAATCCTTGTGGTCTCATCTCCTGGCGAGTCAGAGTGGGCGCCCCTCATCCATGGGCACCTTCAGCCACGCCCTGAGCAAGCCAACCCTTTTTACCTTGACGGACTCTCTTGCCTTCTGGCCCTTCAAATGCAGCTTGTGGGCCTTTGCCCTTCCTCCTCCTGACTTGTCCCTGGTCAAGCAAGGATCTGTCCGGCTAGCAGAGGCCAAGCCCAGGAGGTCCCTGGCAGGGGCCAGGTTCCTTCTTGGCACCAAACCTCTCCTGGCATGGCAATGCCAACTGGGTTCTGCCTGTTGCCTCCTGGAGCGACGTCCTTCCAGGGGACCCCAAACCCCTTCATTCAACCCAGATGGCCTTTGGGCTTGACTCTACAGCTGCCAGCTGTGACTGTGTGGGGTGGGGGTTGTGGGGAGAAGGCACACAGCCCCCCTGGCAGAAGGAGTCACCCCCTCTTTTTGCTTTCTCTTCCAGATCCTGGGCGAGGTCCTCATCACCCTCCTGGCCGCCCACTTTGGGAAGGAATTCACCCCTGCTTACCACCATGCCTTCCACAAGCTGGTCAGGGTGGTGGCTCACGCAATGGCCCGCCGGTACCACTGAGACCCCCCCAGGGAGAAGCGGCAGCCTCCTGCTGGTCTCGCCACCCACCGGGTGGGGTGGGGGCCACCCCTTCCTGCCCCCATGTGACGCTTGACCCTCTAATAAATCCTCCCTCTGCAATCTGACTGGTTTCCTGTGTCTCTTTCTCTGGGACGGAGGGGGGGAAACAGGCCTGGGGGGGGAGACACCTCCTGTTAACTGGCTGGTGGGGGGGGCTAGGAAATTGGGGGGGCTTCTCTCTCCTCTGTCACTCAAGAGGAACCATTGAGCACCAGTGGGGGGGGGTTCAGGGTGCTGGTGGGGGGGGCTAGGAAAGTTGGGGGGGGCTTCTCTCTCCTCTGTCACTCAAGAGGAACCATTGAGCACCAGTGGGGGTTGGTTCAGAGCAATCTTCCCTCTTTTTCTTCTTTTTTCTTCTTTTTTTTGGTAATAACTTTTATTTATTTATTTCCAGTGATTCAAGTTCCTTCCCTTAACAACCTTGCAGCTGGTTCTGTTTTGCAGTTTATGATCTCATCTTTTCTAGCGCCATGCGCCTGTAAAAAAGGTAAAGGTAAAGGACCCCTGACAGTTAAGTCCAGTCGTGAACGACTCTGGGGTTGCGGCGCTCATCTCGCTTTACTGGCCAAGGGAGCCAACGTTTGTCTGCAGGCAGTTTTTCCGGGTCATGTGGCCTGCATGACTCAGCCGCTTCTGGCAAACCAGAGCAGCGCACGGAAACGCCGTTTACCTTCCCGCCGGAGTGGTACCTCTTGATCCACTTGCACTTTGTTAGTCCAATTAAACTCTAATTAGCAGGAGAACCTCTGCTTCGTAATGGTGGCATGGGAGGTTCCTGGGCAGGCAAAGGGCTTTTGCACTCAGCGCCTCCATGCCAGAACGAGAGCCAGGTATTGAGAGAAACAGCGAGGGAAGCCCTTTCCCTCCTGTTTCTGGGTGAAAATTGCCAGGATAATTACCCCCCGTGATCCTTGTTCTGCTCTTCCCTCATCTGGGAGACCGAGGGGCAGGAGGAGGTGAGGAAGCCCCTGGCCCTTCCCTTGCCTGGCCTGCCTCTTCCTCCTCTTCCTCCAGCTCTGAAGCTTCCCCTGCCTCCAACTCTTGCCTCCTGGCTGGTCCAGTTCCCCACAAATCACTGCCCCCCTCTTTCAAGCCAGACTCCAGCCCCTCTCCCCCCAGCGTCCTGCCAATCGTAGACACCCCCTTTTGGGGTCTCATTGAGGGAAGCTCTGGGTTTGAGTCATCCAGGACATGTCCCTTGTGGCTCCCATTGCGCCTTCATCTGCGCAATGGGTCTAAATGCCACATGAGGTGTGTGGGGTGTGTTTTGCCCCTGCAAAATGGTGAGCTTCCAGGGAGTCTCCTGGGCTGTGTGCTCAGACCTGGTCCTGCTGATAAAGAGAGCAGCTGGGGCCTGATGCCTCCTCGAGAGAAGCAGCTATCGGGGCCTCCTGCTCGGCCCAGGGCGCCACACCCCATAGCCAGCCTCTTCCCCCCTCCTGCTCCCCAGCCCCACCAAGCTGGGCCCCCAGAGGAGGAGGAGGAGGGTCTTTGGCCCAAGGTATAAAAGGCTCCAGCCCTGGAAGGAGGTCCTGCTCATTGCTAAAGGAGGTCAATAAAACCCGTGGAGTCGTGCACCGCTTGGAGACGGGTGGCATGTAGCAATATTCTAGTTCCCGTTTCATTACATTGCTTTGAACACACACTTTAGATTTTATTTTGCCTTGAACATGGCTGTCTGACCTCTGACAGCAGGAACCAACAACTCAGCCTCACTAGTGCAGACTGCAGAGGGTGAAGATGAAACGAATAGGTTTTTTTTGTACAAATATATAATATACTCCCCCCCCCCCCCGCTAACACTGCCAATCTCCCAGCGTCACCCACCCTTCACATTTCTCCAAATCTAACCCTCAATTTTACCTACAATAATAAATAAATAAAATATAATTAATAATCTAATATAATTCATAAATATGCACAATCCATTTCTCTTCTTTTCGTTTTGAAAGTCTCAGAAACCGTCAAGATGCTCTACAGGGCATAGCTGCCAAGTCTCCCGTATTCCCTGGGAAACCCCCGTTTTTCTGGCTGTTCCCAGCCGAAAAAACGGATTTTTTTTGTTTTTCCCCAGTTTATTCTGGCGCGACGGCCATTTTGGAATGGGCGGAGCATGCTCAGACGTGACTTTTGATGCTGCTTTGCCCAGTTCCAAAATGGCGGCAGCACTACTTCCGGTCTGCTACTTCCGGTCCAGTCCCTTATTTCTCAGGCCAGAACTTGGCAGCTATGTCTACAGGGGTGCCCAAACTTTTTTCAAAAATGGCCAGATTTGATGAAGTGAACATGCATGAGGGCCAACCACAGTTGTTGAGCTTTTTAAAGGATAGAAGTTGATAAGCTTTCTTGGGGATTTCATCCCAGAAAATAAACGGCTGCAGGGGCCAGATTAAACCAACCCTTTCACTGTTCTTATTTCCAACTTCAGGCTGATGTAATCTCAACAAAGTCCTTGTCTCCTCTCCATCCCCCACCCCCCCAAACTCATAAATCTTCCTGCTTAAAGGACAGTCCATCCAGTTGTCACCCATCTTTTCTTCTTTACTGCTTTTATTTCTCAGTAGGAAGTCCCAAGGGGTCGTCAAAATCCCTCAAAAGTCCCTCAAGGTTGTCACTCTCCACCTTCTTTCAGGCAAAGTCCTTACTTATAAAATCAATCCATCCCAAAGAGGCAAATTTAAAGTCCACTCTTCCCAAAAACATTGCATTCCATTTCTTTAGGGTAGGGTACATAACCCAGATCCTGATCTTTTCGACGGGGGCGTGTGCTCTCCGCTTGCCAATTCTGTCCCATTTCAAAGCTGTTTGCCGGGGCTGTTCTTGGATGGAGCCATGGAGCCCAGCGCCCTCGTCTTTTCTTCGTCTGGGAGACAGGCCGGATCACAAACCCCAATGAGAAATTAAATTGCCCTTTCGGTACCCTCAGAAGATATGGGGAGCCATGCCCCTTACCCCCCATTGATCTCCACCTGGGACCCCTCAGAGGGAGACTTGCTGGGTTCGCTGCCCCAATGGCGTTTTATTTTGGATCATTTTGTTTGATATTTCAGTGAGGTGGTGAACTCCTTTGAGGTCATGGGTGTGAAATATGTTGGCAGGGGTGTTTATTGGGTTGTTTTTGTTTTGATTATGTATTTTGTGTTTTTATATCGTAATTTTATCCTGTAAACCACCAGATTTAGCAAATGAATGAATGAAACAAAATGAATGCCCTGCTCTCCCTGCCGATTAAGAGCGAGCTACGTCCCCGACACCCACCTGGAAAGAGGCAGGGAGGGAGGGGCATTGCGGGGGGAGAGTGGCCCTTGGGGGTCTCCCTGGGTTGCCCTTGTTGGTACCCCCACTCCTTATTCAGAGGGGTGAAATCCAGAGCAGGGGGAGGGTCTGCATCCCCCTCTGAGTCTCTTACACAAACTCCAATTTTGTGGGATGTGAAACACAAAGAGCAGACAAGTACAACATCCCTAGAGTGGACATAGATGGAGATGTCGGAACTTCCTGTTTCTCCTGGGCTGGGACAGACTTCCTCTGCAGGTGACCAGAGGTGGGCGTGGCCTCACCTGTGCAGGTAAGAAAAGCATAGGACTGACCACCACCTACCTACCCCTCTCTCTCTCTCTCTCTCTCTCTCTCTCTCTCTCTCTCTCTCTCTCTCTCTCTCTCTCTCTCTCTCTCTCTCTCTCTCTCTCTCTCCCTCTCTCTCTCTCTCTCTCTCTCTCTCTCTCTCTCTCTCTCTCAGAGCCCTGAACCCCCCCCCCCACTGGCGCTCAATGGTTCCTCTTGAGCGACAGAGGAGCCAGTGTGGTGTAGTGGTTAAGAGCGGTAGACTTGTAATCTGGGGAACAAGGTTCGGGTCTCCGCTCCTCCACATGCAGCTGCTGGGCGACCTTGGGGTAGTCACACTTCTCTGAAGTCTCTCAGCCTCACTCACCCCACAGAGTGCTTGTTGTGGCGGAGGAAGGGAAAGGAGAATGTTAGCCGCTTTGAGACTCCTTCGGGTAGTGATAAAGCGGGATATCAAATCCAAACTCTTCTTCTTCTTCTTCTCCCACTTTCCCAGCCCCCCCCAACTAACATGAGACATTTCTACACCCCCCAGCTTGTCCCTTCCCTCGGGCCCAGAGAGAAAGAGACACAGGAAACCAGGTCAGATGCAGAGGGAGGATTTATTAGAGGGTCAAGCGTCACATGGGGGCAGGAAGGGGTGGCCCCCACCCCACCCGGTGGGTGGCGAGACCAGCAGGAGGCTGCCGCTTCTCCCTGGGGGGGGGGGGTCTCAGTGGTACCGGTGGGCCATTGCGTGAGCCACCACCTTGACCAGCTTGTGGAAGGCATGGTGGTAAGCAGGGGTGAATTCCTGTCCAAAGGGGGGTCAGGAGGGTGATGAGGACCTCGCCCAGGAGCTGGAAGAGAAAACAAAAAGAGGGGGTGACTCCTTCTGCCAGGGAGCCCATGTGTGGGTCGCCCTCTCCCCACAACACATCGCACAGTAGATTCAACAGATTAGACTCACAGCTGTCCATGGAGGCGCAGGTCAATTCTGTGTCTAGGGCAGCTGTCTACCAGCTCCATCTGGTACGCAGGCTGAGACCCTCCCTGCCCACGGACTGCCTCGCCAGAGTGGTGCATGCTCTGGTTATCTCCCGCTTGGACTACTGCTATGCGCTCTATGTGGGGCTACCTTTGAAGGTGACCTGGAAACTGCAACTCATCCAGAATGTGGCAGCTAGACTGGTGACTGGGAGCGGCTGCCAAAACTTCTGAACACAATTCAAAGTGTTGGTGTTGACCTTGAAAGCCCCAAAAGGCCTCAGCCCTGTATACTCGAAGGAGCGTCTCCACCCCCATCATTCTGCCCAGACACTGAGGTCCAGTTTCGAGGGCCTTCTGGCGGTTCCCTCACTGCAAGAAGTGAGGTTGCAGGGAACCAGGCACAGGGCCTTCTCGGTTGTGGCACCTACCCTGTGGAACGCCCTCCCACCAAATGTCAAGGAAATAAACAACTAACTAAAAACTGAAGGCAACCCTGTATCGGAAACTTTTTAATGCCTAATGTTTTCCCATTTTTTAATGTGCTGTAAGCTGCCCAGAGTGACACACACACACACAAACAAACACACACACGGCACCCACCAGCCCCCCCGGCAGCCCTTTTGGGGCGGGGAGCAGCCTCACCCTGAAGTTGACGGGGTCCACGTGGAGCTTGTTGCAGTGCAGTTCACGCAGCTCGGGAAAAGCCTCCTTGACCTTGTTGAAGTCCAATCATGGCGGAAGGGCTGGAGAGGTTCCCATAGTGAGCGAATAATCTCTGGGTCCAGGGGTAGACCACCAACAGGCTGGAGAGAAGGAAGGAAGGAAGGAAGGAAGGAAGGAAGAAGAAAGGGAGAGCCAGAAGTGGTTATTCTTCAGGTGGAAAGCGGAGCGCCTGCCCAGCCTGCCTAGAGAGGTGCCCACCCCTGGCCTTACCCAGGAAGGGAGTCTGCACCAATGACGGCCATGTCCACTGTCATCCTGATAGTGGTTGTGAGCTGCATCTCTCCGGCCGGCAAGTTTGCCATGATGGTTGACTCTGGGCTGGGAGCTTTTCTTGGCTGCTGGAGAAAACCTTCTGAGCTGAGCTGGAGCTCCTTCCAGGTCTGGGGCCTTTTATACCCTGGACCAAAGCTCCTCCTCCCAGATTTACAGAAGCCGTCCTGGTTTCTGATTTGATCTAAGAATGATCTGCTTTTCCTTAGGACATCCCTATTGTCCTCAGAGAAATCCTGGAGGGTATGGAGGAATGCCACCATTGAACCGAGGAGATAAGCAAGGATACAGGATTTAGAAGGCATCTGAAAGCAGCCCTAGATGGGGAAGCCCCGAAGGAGCGTCTCCACCTCCCATCGTTCAGCCGAAACACTGAGGTCCTTCCTCCTCCGAGGGTCTTCTGGTGGTTCAGCTACAGGGTACCAGGCAGAGGGCCTTCTTGGCAGTGGCTCCCTCCCTGTGGAATGACCTCCCATCAGATGTCAACTTGGGTGGCCTGAAAGACGGACTAGACAGATTCATGGAAGAGAAGCTCTCAATGGCTCCTAGCCAGGCTGGCTCTGCTCTCCCTCCGCGCTCAGAGGCAGCGATGCTTCTGAATCCCACTTGCAGGAAACTCCAATCCTGCTTGCCCATTGGGGTACCCGGTTGGCCATTGTGAGAAGAGGATCCTGGACTCAATGGGTCCCCTTTGGCTGAGCCAGAAAGCTCTGACTTTTGTCATTCCCAATCTTAAGGAACCTTGGGAAACGGAGTTCTGTGAAGGAGCACTAGGAATTTGTGTGTGTGTCGCTGTAATTGTAATGGCATTCAATTTCGTTGTACTACATACAATGACAATAAAGTATCTATTCTATTCTATTCTATTCTATTCTATTCTATTCTATTCTAATTTCCAACAGAACTTTCAGCAGACATTATAGATCTTCAAGTCCCAAGAATTCTGCAGTAGTTTGTTCAACTATTCTCAAGCCAATGTCACTTGGTTGTCTATATTTGCCCAGACTCATTCAGGTGGCATTTCAAGGGGTGCAGAATTATCTGATAAATGCCTGCCTAGGACCTTAACTTTTCTGGCTGTACCACTTTGGGTCACTTTAGAAGTCTTCAAATCGACAGTAAGAGCTGTTTGGCAGTGGAACTTGCTACCAAGGGGTGTGGTGGAGTCTCCTTCTTTGGAGGTCTTTAAGCAGAGGCTTGACAGGCATGTGTCAAGAATGCTTTGATGGTGTTTCCTGCTTGTCAGGGGGTCGGACTGGATGGCCCTTGTGGTCTCTTCCAACTCTATGATCCTATGATTCTATGATTCTATGACCTTTGCTCCTGTCCCCTTTTGTACACCTGTACAGTTGAGCCTCCTGTTTTGCTTCAAAGCCCATATTTCGAACGAAGCTCTTGCTCGGGGAACCTGAGGTCTTCTGGATGTGGTCTGACTCTGCTTCCCATCCCCACTGACCATTGGCTGGCCGTGGGCTCCCAATCCCTGCCCTTGTTTAACCTCCCTGTCTCCCTATCCCTGCCACTTCCAACTCTCCCTCTGCTGTTCTCTGCCCATGCTGTCAAACCTGAATGTAAGCTCCCTGGGGCAGAGTCCTCTCCTATATTCCAAGGGCCCTTGATTGTTAAACGACAAAATAATAATTATAATAAAAATCTGAAAGTACACTTAATCATCTTTAATTGACTCAGTTATCCTCAAGAGACAAGCGATTGAAACTCTGTTGGCAATGCTTTCTTAGGCCCTGCTTCCTCCCAGACAACATTCGAACCTTCCTCTCCAACCTGACCTTGAACATGGCTGGCTGTCTGACCTCCGTCCCCCATAACCGGCAACTCAATCTCTCTGATGTGGACTGCAGAGGAGAACATGAAACATGAAAGGGTTTTTTTGTATAAATATACTCCCCCCCCTCCCGCTAACACTTCCAATCTCCCAGCGTCACCCACCCTTCACATTTCGCCAAATTTAATCCTCAATTTTACATACAATAATAAATAAATAAAATATAATTAATAATATAATATGATTAATAAATATGCACAACCCATTTCTCTTCTTTTCTGTCTGAAAGTCTCAGAAGCCGTCAAGATGCTCTACAGGGGTGCTCAAACTTTTTTCAAAGAGGGCCAGATTTGAGGAAGTGAACATGCGTGAGGGCCAACCACAGTTGTTGAGCTTTTTGAAGGATAGAAGTTGATAAGCTTCCTTGGGGATTTCATCCCAGAAAATAAACTGCTGCACTGGCCAGATTAAACCAACCCTTTCACTGTTCTTATTTCCAACTTCAGGCTGATGTAATCTCAACAAAATCCTTGTCTCCTCTCCATCCTTTCCCCTAAACTCACAAATCTTCCTGCTTAAGAGACAGTGGATCCAGTTGTCCCCCATCTTTTCTTCTTTATGTTGAATGGTTTAAGTTTTAAGGTTCATTTTTGTTTCACAAGATGTGTATCTCTTTAAAAGCCAGAAGTAAAGGTCAGGACCTAGTTTTGCAGCTGTGGGGCAGTATAGAAGGTGATGTTAAGTTTGTGTTATTTAAGCTGTGTCACCAATTGGATAGAGTATATAAGGAGCATTGTGTACCTTTCTCAGTACCCTGGTGGGTGGCTGGGTCATGTTTTGTTATTTTCTATAATTAAAACCAAGCTGAAGATTTATTTTGCATTCTCTTAATTATGCACAGAACATGTTTTCTCCTCAGCATGCTTTCTGCAGGGCAGTTAATCACTTTAAATTTCATAACACTTTGCTACTTTTATTTCTCAGTAGGAAGTCCCAAGGGGTCGGCAAAATCCCTCAAAAGTCCCTCAAGGTTGTCACTCTCCATCTTCTTTCAGGCAAAGTCCATCCTTCGCAAAGAGGCAAATTTTAAGTCCACTCTTCCCGAAAAGTTTGCATTCCATTGCTTTAGGGTAGGGTAGATAACCCAGATCCCCCAAAATGTATGACTTAAAATATTCCCTCCCCTCCCTCCACCGTTCAAGCAAAGCAGAAACCAGTGTCCTTCATTCTTTCCAAACAGATGCTTTTCTCCTGCAGCATAAATCAGGATCTTTTCGAAGGGGGCGTGTGCCTCTCCGCTTGCCAATTCTGTCCCAATTCAATGCTGTCCCGTCCCCCGTCTCCCCACAGGAGTTTGCCGGGGCTGTTCTTGGATGGAGCAATGGAGCCCAGCGCCCTCGCCTTATTTTTGTCTGAAGACATTATTGAACTTCAAGCCATGAGAATTCTGCAATAGTTTGTTCAACTATTCTCAAGCCAATGACACTTGGTTGTCTATATTTGCCCAGACTGATTCAGGTGGCATTTCAAGGGGCGCAGAATGACTGTATCTGACCACAGTTCAAGAAGGATACTGCCAAGCTGGAATATGTCCAGAAGAGGGCAACCAAAATGGTCAAACGCCTATAAACGATGCCTTATGAAGAACGGCTTAGGGAGCTGGGTATGTTTCGCCTGGAGAAGAGAAGGTTAAGGGGTGATATGATAGCCATGTTCAAATATAGAAAAGGATGTCATATGGAGGAGGGAGAAAGATTGTTTTCTGCTGCTCCAGAGAAGCGGACATGGAGCAATGGATTCAAGCTACAAGAAAGAAGATTCCACTTAAACTTTAGGAAGAACTTCCTGACAGTAAGAGCTGTTCGACAGTGTAATTTGCTGCCAAGGAGTGTGGTGGAGTCTCCTTCTTTGGAGGTCTTTAAGCAGAGGCTTGACAGGCATATGTCAAGAATGCGTTGATGGTGTTTCCTGCTTGGCAGGGGGTTGGACTGGATGGCCCTTGGGGTCTCTTCCAACTCTAGGATTCTATGATTTTATGATTCTATGATAAACGCCTACCTGTGACCTCAGCTTTTATGGCTGTACAACTTTGGGTCACTTTAGAAGACTTAATATCCTTCTTCACTCCTGCCCCCTTTTGTACACCCGCTGCGCCACTCTGGTTTTGCCAGAAGGGGCTCAGTCATGCTGGCCACATGACCCAGAAAAACTGTCTGCAGACTAACGCTGGCTCCCTGGGCCAGTAAAGCAAGATGAGTGCTGCAACCACAGAGTCGTTCGCGACTGGACTTAACTGTTAGGGGTCTTTTAACATTTATATGTATATAGTTGAGCCTCCTGCTCTGCTTCAAAGCCCATATTTCAAATGAAGGTCTTTCTCGGGGATGGGGAACCTGAGGTCTTCTGGATGTGGTCTGACTCTGCTTCCCATCCCCACTGACCGTTGGCTGGCCGTGGGCTCCCAATCCCTGCCCTTGTTTAACCTCCCTGTCTCCCTATCCCTGCCACTTCCAACTCTCCCTCTGCTGTTCTCTCCCCATCCTGTCAAACCTGAATGTAAGCTCCCTGGGGCAGAGTCCTCTCCTACATTCCAAGGGCCCTTGATTGATAAACAGCAAAATAACAATAATAATCTGAAAGTACACTTAATCATCTTTAATTGACTCAGTTATCCTCAAGAGACAAGCGATTGCCACTCTATTTACAATGCTTCCTTAGGCCCTGCTTCCTCCCAGACAACATTTGCACCTTCCTCTCCAACCTGGCCTTGAACATGGCTGGCTGTCTGACCTCCGTCCCCCATAACCGGCAACTCAATCTCTCTGATGTGGACTGCAGAGGGTGAACATGAAACATGAAAGGGTTTTTTTGTATAAATATACTCCCCCCCCTCCCGCTAACACTGCCAATCTCCCAGCGTCACCCACCCTTCACATTTTGCCAAATTTAATCCTCAATTTTACATACAATAATAAATATAATATAATTATTAATATAATATGATTAATAAATATGCACAATCCATTTCTCTTCTTTTCTGTCTGAAAGTCTCAGAAGCCGTCAAGATGCTCTACAGGGGTGCCCAAACTTTTTTCAAAGAGGGCCAGATTTGATGAAGTGAACATGTGTGAGGGCCAACCACAGTTGTTGAGCTTTTTTAAGGATAGAAGCTGATAAGCTTCCTTGGGGATTTCATCCCAGAAAATAAACTCCTGCAGGGGCCAGATTAAACCGTCCCTTTCACTGTTCTAATTTCCAACTTCAGGCTGATGTCATCTCAACAAAATCCTTGTCTCCTCTCCATCCTTCCCCCTAAACTCATGAATCTTCCTGCTTAAGAGACAGTGGATCCAGTTGTCCCCCATCTTTTCTTCTTTATGTTGAATGGTTTAAGTTTTAAGGTTCATTATTGTTTCACAAGATGGGTATCTCTTTAAAAGCCAGAAGTAAAGGTCAGGACCTAGTTTTGCAGCTGTGGGGCAGTATAGAAGGTGATGTTAAGTTTGTGTTATTTAAGCTGTGTCACCAATTGGATAGAGTATATAAGGAGCATTGTGTACCTTTCTCAGTACCCTGGTGGGTGGGTGGGTCATGTTTTGTTATTTTCTATAATTAAAACCAAGCTGGAGATTTATTTTGCATTCTCTTAATTATGCACAGAACATGATTTCTCCTAAGCATGCTTTCTGCAGGGCAGTTAATCACTTTAAATTTCATAACACTTTGCTACTTTTTTTTCTCAGTAGGAAGTCCCAAGGGGTCGTCAAAATCCCTCAAAAGTCCCTCAAGGTTTTCACTCTCCATCTTCTTTCAGGCAAAGTCCTTACTTATAAAATTAATCCATCGCAAAGAGGCAAATTTAAAGTCCACTCTTCCCAAAAACATTGCATTCCATTTTTTTAGGGTAGGGTAGATAACCCAGATCCCGAAAAATGTATGACTTAAAATATTCCCTCCCCTCCTTCCACCATTGAAGCAAAGCAAAAACCAGTGTCTTTCATTCTTTCCAAACAGATGCTTTTCTCCTGCAGCATTAATCAGGATCTTTTCGAAGGGGGCCTGTGCCTCTCCGCTTGCCAATTCTGTCCCAATTCAATGCTGTCCCGTCCCCCCGCAGGAGTTTGCCGGGGCTGTTCTTGGATGGAGCCATGGAGCCCAGCGCCCTCACCTTATTTTCGTCTGAAGAAATTATTGAACTTCAAGTCCTGAGAATTCTGCCACAGTTTGTTCAACTATTCTCAAGCCAATAACACTTGGTCCTGAATCCAGGCCTTTGACAAGGTGCCCAATGATATTCTTGTAAAGAAGCTGGTAAAATGCAGGCTAGACAATGCTACCATTCAGTGGATTTGTAACTGGCTGACTGACCGAACCCAAAAGGTGCTCATCAATGGCTCCTCCTCATCCTGGAGAGTAGTGACTAGTGGGGTGCCACAGGGTTCTGTCTTGGGCCCAGTCTTATTCAACATCTTTATCAATGACTTGGATGATGGGCTTGAGGGCATCCTGAGCAAGTTTGCAGATGACACCAAATTGGGAGGGGTGGCTAATACCCCAGAGGACTGGATCACACTTCAAAATGACCTTAACAGATTAGACAACTGGGCCAAAGCAAACAAGATGAATTTTAACAAGGAGAAATGTAAGGTACTACACTTGGGCAAAAAAAATGAAAGGCACAAATACAGGATGGGAGACACCTGACTTGAGAGCAGTACATGTGAAAAGGATCTAGGAGTCTTGGTAGACCACAAACTTGACATGAGTCAGCAGTGTGATGCAGCAGCTAAAAAAGCCAATGCAATTCTGGGCTGCATCAATAGGAGTATAGCATCTAGATCAAGGGAAGTAATAGTACCACTGTATTCTGCTCTGCTCAGACCTCACCTGGAGTACTGTGTCCAGTTCTGGGCACCACAGTTCAAGAAGGATACTGATAAGCTGGAACGTGTCCAGAAGAGGGCAACCAAAATGGTCAAAGGCCTGGAAACGATGCCTTATGAGGAACGGCTTAGGGAGCTGGGTATGTTTAGCCTGGAGAAGAAAAGGTTAAGGGGTGATATGATAGCCATGTTCAAATATATAAAAGGATGTCATATAGAGGAGGGAGAAAGGTTGTTTTCTGCTGCTCCAGAGAAGCGGACACGGAGCAATGGATTCAAACTACAAGAAAGAAGATTCCACTTAAACTTTAGGAAGAACTTCCTGACAGTAAGAGCTGTTCGACAGTGTAATTTGCTGCCAAGGAGTGTGGTGGAGTCTCCTTCTTTGGAGGTCTTTAAGCAGTGGCTTGACAGGCATATGTCAAGAATGCGTTGATGGTGTTTCCTGCTTGGCAGGGGGTTGGACTGGATGGCCCTTGTGGTCTCTTCCAACTCTAGGATTCTATGATTCTATGATAAACGCCTACCTGTGACCTCAGCTTTTATGGCTGTACAACTTTGGGTAACTTTAGATGTCTTAATATCCTTCTTCGCTCCTGACCCCTTTTGTACACCCGCTGCGCCACTCTGGTTTTGCCAGAAGGGGCTCAGTCATGCTGGCCACATGACCCAGAAAAACTGTCTGCAGACTATTTTTTTTTAAACATTTTATTGATTTTATAGTATACAAAAACAAAAAACAGATATGGAAAAGAAAAAAGAAAATACATAGCATATTTACCACTGACTTCCGTCCACCCTCCCAGAGCCCTCTCCTCCCACCAGAGGGACCCCCGAAAGGTAGGCAGCCGGCAGTGTTTCATTTTATGGTTGAATTTCTCCCCACCCCTCCCTCCCCTCCCCGGGGCCTCCCCCTGCCACCGAGAGGCTCCAAGAGAGGGAACGAAGGGGGGGGCATCCGTCCAACCAATTTCCAAACAAAAAAGAAAAAAGAAGGAAACAAAAGAAAAAAGGAAAAAAGGAGGGGGGGCGTAAAGAAAAAAAAAACCCTAAAAAGAAGAAGCAAAAAGAAAAGGAAAAAAAGAAAAAAGAAATAAAAGAAAAAAGGACCTCCCCAACCTCCCCCCTATCCCGATTTCCATTTTCAATTCTTATTTAGCAGTATTCTTATTCTTATTCCCATTCTATTACCACAAAAGAAAATTAACCTTATATTATAAAAACTATCCCAATTTTTAAATCCTCTTTAGTCAAACTAAATTAATATTTCCGAATCTTTTCATAATCAAATCTACCCATTACTTTTTTTTTGACCTGCCTATTTTTCCCTCCAAAGAGCCTCTTTATTATTCTTACTTTCACAAATTTTTAAATATCGTAATTTTCCCCTCCCCACCCCAGTCACGGCTTTTCCCTTCCAGTCCAGCAAGTTCCAAAGTCGTCAGTCCAGTTATCAGTCCCTTTTGTCTGTCCTAAATAGTTAAGTATTCAATCTTCCTTCAACCCACCCCCTTCCTAACCTGTTTCAAAATCCAAACCCCTCTATCTCCCCCTCCCCAGTCTTCTTGTCTTCTTTGCTGTCCATTTTTCTCATGGGTGTTCTGTCTCTCCTGTGACTCTTGCGCTGTTAACTCCTGCGATCCAACTTTATTCTTTTGGTTATCTTTTTTCCCATCGCTCAGTTCATACGACCGTTCCTCATCCTGTACCCTTTTTTCAGTTAAAACCTTTTCCTGTAGTTCTTGTGTTCTTTCTTTATACAAATCCTCTTGTTGCAAATCTTGCTCCTTTTCATTTGGTAAGTCCCGTTCTCTGAGCTCCTGTAGATCTTGGTTTATTTCCAACAGTTGTTGCTGAGTCTTATATGTCTCTATTCTGAATTCCCATAAGAGTCTTATCACTTTGTCCTTGAACGCAGATGTGTGTTCTTTTGTTGCCATTTTTCCAACTTGCTGAGGATGGAGCGAGGCTTGAAAACCAGGAGATGGTTACAAAAGACATATATTATCCCAAGTCCAAACTGGAAACTGTATATAATCCGTAATATGTAACTTCAACTTAAAAAGTATTTCAGACAATCAGTCAAAAAATTTTTAGATATCAAATCCTTGTTAACATTCATCTTCGCAAGCTGCCGATTTCGGGGTAGAGAGAAGCACTCCCTTTCTTCAGATGCAGGGAATATCAACCTTGAAATAAATCTCACCCCTTTACCCTGCCTCCGGAGGTAATTCTTTAAAAGAATCTCTGAAGGAGTTCAAATAGTATACTGCTTTTCACCGGCACTAGTCTCCTTTTTTATTACACTGCTTCATAAGTCAATCAGTGGGAGAAGGTGGCTTCCGTTTTTCCCCCCTTGCTCCCGTTTATCAAATTGTAATCCAGTATCATAATATTTTCAAGCTTTACTCACGGGTTCCAATTTTCCGAATCAGCAAATTTGGAAGAATCTGCCGCTCACCACCACCGGACTCGAAGCTTCACTTTGCTGAGGTAACGCTGGTCTCCAAAATGGCCCCCGCGACTGCGCCCCTTTCTCTCCGGGGCTCTTATTAGAGCTCACCAGAGGATCGGGGAATCGCAAAAAAATTGGGGCACCGCTGGAGCTTTGTTTCCAGAACTCTCTATCTGGAACTCTTTTGGGGCGCTGCGGCGCTTTCGCAGCCTTCCCCCCCCTCAGCAAAGCCGGGCTGTCTCGGCACTCGAGACAAACCCCGCCGGCCAGATCGGGCGACAAACCGGAAGTCCAGAAAAACTGTCTGCAGACTAACGCTGGCTCCCTGGGCCAGTAAAGCAAGAGGAGTGCTGCAACCACAGAGTCGTTCGCGACTGGACTTAACTGTTAGGGGTCTTTTAACATTTATATGTATATAGTTGAGCCTCCTGTTCTGCTTCAAAGCCCATATTTCGAACGAAGCTCTTGCTCGGGGAACCTGAGGTCTTCTGGATGTGGTCTGACTCTGCTTCCCATCCCCACTGACCGTTGGCTGGCCGTGGGCTCCCAATCCCTGCCCTTGTTTAACCTCCCTGTCTCCCTATCCCTGCCACTTCCAACTCTCCCTCTGCTGTTCTCTCCCCATCCTGTCAAACCTGAATGTAAGCTCCCTGGGGCAGAGTCCTCTCCTACATTCCAAGGGCCCTTGATTGATAAACAGCAAAATAACAATAATAATCTGAAAGTACACTTAATCATCTTTAATTGACTCAGTTATCCTCAAGAGACAAGCGGTTGAAACTATTTTGGCAATGCTTCCTTAGGCCCTGCTTCCTCCCAGACAACATTTGCACCTTCCTCTCCAACCTGGCCTTGAACATGGCTGGCTGTCTGACCTCCGTCTCCCATAACCGGCAACCTAATCTCTCTGATGTGGACTGCAGAGGGTGAACATGAAACATAAAAGGGGTTTTTTGTATAAATATACTCCCCCCCTCCGCTAACACTGCCAATCTCCCAGCGTCACCCACCCTTCACATTTCGCCAAATTTAATCCTCAATTTTACATACAATAATAAATAAATATAATATAATTAATAATATAATATGATTATTAAATATGCACAATCCATTTCTCTTCTTTTCTGCCTGAAAATCTCAGAAGCCGTCAAGATGCTCTACAGGGGTGCCCAAACTTTTTTCAAAGAGGGCCAGATTTGATGAAGTGAACATGCGTGAGGGCCAACCACAGTTGTTGAGCTTTTTGAAGGATAGAAGTTGATAAGCTTTCTTGGGGATTTCATCCCAGAAAATAAATGGCTGCAGGTGCCAGATTAAACCGTCCCTTTCACTGTTCTTATTTCCAACTTCAGGCTGATGTCATCTCAACAAAATCCTTGTCTCCTCTCCATTCTTTCCCCTAAACTCATGAATCTTCCTGCTTAAGAGACTGTGGATCCAGTTGTCCCCCATCTTTTCTTCTTTATGTTGAATGGTTTAAGTTTTAAGGTTCATTATTGTTTCACAAGATGGGTATCTCTTTAAAAGCCAGAAGTAAAGGTCAGGACCTAGTTTTGCAGCTGTGGGGCAGTATAGAAGGTGATGTTAAGTTTGTGTTATTTAAGCTGTGTCACCAATTGGATAAAGTATATAAGGAGCATTGTGTACCTTTCTCAGTACCCTGGTGGGTGGCTGGGTCATGTTTTGTTATTTTCTATAATTAAAACCAAGCTGGAGATTTATTTTGCATTCTCTTAATTATGCACAGAACATGTTTTCTCCTCAGCATGCTTTCTGCAGGGCAGTTAATCACTTTAAATTTCATAACACTTTGCTACTTTTATTTCTCAGTAGGAAGTCCCAAGGGGTTCTCAAAATCCCTCAAACGTCCCTCAAGGTTTTCACTCCCCATCTTTCCCAACATCAGGGTCTTTTCCAGGGAGTCTTCTCTTCTCATGAGGTGGCCAAAGTCTTGGAGCCTCAGCTTCAGGATCTGTCCTTCCAGTGAGCACTCAGGGCTGATTTCCTTCAGAATGGATAGGTTTGATCTTCTTGCAGTCCATGGGACTCTCAAGAGTCTCCTCCAGCACCATAATTCAAAAGAATCAATTCTTCGGCGATCAGCCTTCTTTATTGAGCTTTGTTGAGCTTTGTTGAGCCTAGAACTCATCAATCATGACCAATATAAATGGGATTTTAGGGGAACGAGTAACAGCGCAGTTCTCGGCGTGTCTAGCTAGAAGGCTGTCCTCTTGAATTTGATGTGTTTTTACTCACAGGCAGCTCCCATCCAAGAGGAAGAGATACTTCTAGCAGGGCTTTAAGGCAAGTTCCTGGGGAATTTAAGACTTCCCCATCAGGTTGGACCAAGATCCATTTAGCCCAGTGCTCTGTCACTGATGGTGGTCAGCCAGGGCATGAGGGTGATGGGCTGTGTCCCCACGGAATAGGGAGACAGGGAGGAGGTTAAACAGGATGGAGAAACCCGAATCTTCTAAAGCTCTGTACTCAACGTACAGTGAAAGCACATGATTCCCCCCCAAAGACTGCTGGGAACTGTAGTTTACCCCCTCCAAGAGCCACAAGACTTAAGAAACTGCAGCTGCCCTGATTCAGCTGGAAGCTGAATCTTTTTCTAGAGTGCTGGAGATGGCGCAAGCTAGCTTGGGGGTGGCAGGCTGTGTTGCACACGCAGGCAACTTTGTCCTACGATGCCTCACCACTGTGTCCTCCAGCCCAGCTCCTGAAGCAGCCACCTCACTCCCAATGACAGGGGTGGCCCTGTGCAATCCTGCCCACATGACCTGATCAGTACCAGGGCCCAAGAAAGCATTGCAAACAGAGTTGCAATCGCTAGTCGCTTGAGGATAATTGAGTCAATTAAGCATTATTAAGTGCACTTTAAAATTTATTATTATTTTACCATTTATCAATCAAGGGCCCTTGGAATGTATGAGAGGACTCTGCCCCAGGGAGCTTACATGCAGGTTTGCCAGCATAGGGAGAGAACAGCAGAGTTGGAAGTGGCAGGGATAGGGAGACAGGGAGGTTAAACAAGGGCAGGGATTGGAAGCCCACGGCCAGCCAACGGTCAGTGGGGATGGGAAGCAGAGTCAGACCACATCCAGAAGACCTCAGGTTCCCCATCCCCGAGAAAGAGCTTCATTTGAAATATGGCCTTTGAAGCAGAACAGGTGTACAGAAGGGGGGCAAGAGTGAAGACAGAATTGAAGACTTCTAAAGTGACACAAATTCGTACAACCAGAAAAGTTAAGGTCCTAGGCAGGCATTTATCAGATAGTTCTGCACCCCTTGAAATGCCACCTGAATCAGTCTGGGCAAATATACACAACCAAGTGTCATTGGCTTGAGAATAGTTGGACAAACTACTGCAGAATTCTATAATGTCTGCTGGAAGTTCTGTTGGAAATAATAGAATAGAAAGGAATAGAATAGAATAGAATAGATACTTTATTGTCATTGTATGTAGTACAACGAAATTGAATGCCATCCCATAAAAACTGAATTAAAACACAATTACAGGGACACACACAATAAACACACAAATTCCTAGTGCTCATTCACAGAACTCCATTTCCCAAGGTTCCTTAAGATTGGGAATGACAAAAGTCAGAGCTTTCTGGCTCAGCCAAAGGGGACCCATTGAGTCCAGGATCCTCTTCTCACAATGGCCAACCAGGTACCCCAATGGGCAAGCAGGATTGGAGTTTCCTGCAAGTGGGATTCAGACTCTGGAGGGAGAGCAGAGCCAGCCTGGCTAGGAGCCATTGAGAGCTTCTCCTCCATGAATCTGTCTAGTCCATCTTTCAGGCCACCCAAGTTGACATCTGATGGGAGGTCATTCCACAGGGAGGGAGCCACTGCCAAGAAGGCCCTCTGCCTGGTACCCTGTAACTGAACATCCAGAAGACCCTTGGAGGAGGAAGGACCTCAGTGTCTGGGCTGAGTGATGGGGGTGGAGACGCTCCTTCGGGGCTTCCCCATCTAGGGCTGCCTTCAGATGCCTCCTAAAGCCTGTATCCTTGCTTATCTCCTCGGTTCAATGGTGGCATTCCTCCATACCCTCCAGGATTTCTCTGAGGACTATAGGGATGTCCTGAGGAAAAGCAGGACATTCTTAGATCAAATCAGAAACCAGGACGGCTTCTGTAAATCTGGGAGGAGGAGCTTTGGTCCAGGGTATAAAAGGCCCCAGCCCTGGAAGGAGCTCCAGCTCAGCTCAGAAGGTTCTCTCCAGCAGCCAAGAGAAGATCCCAGCCCAGAGTCAACCATCATGGCAAACTTGCCGGCCGGAGAGATGCAGCTCACAACCACTATTTGGATGACAGTGGACGTGGCCGCCATGGGTGCAGAGGCCCTTGCCACGTAAGGCCAGGGGTGGGCACCTCTCTAGGTAGTCTGGGCAGGCGCTCCTCTTTCCACCTGGATAATAACCATCCCTGCCTCTCCCTTTCTCCTCCCTCCCTCCCTTCTCTCCAGCATGTTGATCGTCTTCCCCTGGACCCGGAGGTTATTCAATAACTTTGGGGACATCTCCAGCCCTTCCGCCATGATTGGACTTCAACAAGGTCAAGGAGGCTTTTTCCGAGCTGCGTGAACTGCACTGCAACAAGCTCCACGTGGACCCCGTCAACTTCAGAGTGAGGCTGCTCCCCCCCCAAAGGGCTGCCGGGGGGGGCTGGTGGGTGCCGTGTGTGTGTTTGTTTGTGTGTGTGTGTGTCACTCTGAGCAGCTTTGTTGTTGTTGTTTAGTCGTTTAGTCGTGTCCGACTCTTCGTGACCCCATGGACCATAGCACGCCAGGCACTCCTGTCTTGCACTGCCTCCCGCAGTTTGGTCAAACTCATGTTCGTAGCTTCGAGAACACTGTCCAACCATCTTGTCCTCTGTCGTCCCCTTCTCCTAGTGCCCTCAATCTTTCCCAACATCAGGGTCTTTTCCAAGGATTCTTCTCTTCTCATGAGGTGGCCAAAGTATTGGAGCCTCAGCTTCACGATCTGTCCTTCCAGGGAGCACTCAGGGCTGATTTCCTTAAGAATGGATAGGTTTGATCACCATAATTCAAAAGCATCAATTCTTCGATGATCAGCCTTCTTTATGGTCCAGCTCTCACTTCCATACATCACTACTGGGAAAACCATAGCTTTAACTATACGGACCTTTGTCGGCAAAGTGATGTCTCTGCTTTTTAAGATGCTGTCTAGGTTTGTCATTGCTTTTCTCCCAAGAAGCAGGCGTCTTTTAATTTCGTGACTGCTGTCACCATCTGCAGTGATCAAGGAGCCCAAGAAAGTAAAATCTCTCACTGCCTCCATTTCTTCCCCTTCTATTTGCCAGGAGGTGATGGGACCAGTGGCCATGATCTTGGTTTTTTTGATGTTGAGCTTCAGACCATATTTTGCGCTCTCCTCTTTCACCCTCATTAAAAGGTTCTTTAATTCCTCCTCGCTTTCTGCCATCAAGGTTGTGTCATCTGCATATCTGAGGTTGTTGATATTTCTTCCGGCAATCTTAATTCCGGCTTGGGATTCATCTAGTCCAGCCTTTCGCATGATGAATTCTGCATATAAGTTAAATAAGCAGGGAGACAATATACAACCTTGTCGTACTCCTTTCCCAATTTTGAACCAATCAGTTGTTCCATATCCAGTTCTAACTGTAGCTTCTTGTCCCACATAGAGATTTCTCAGGAGACAGATGAGGTGATCAGGCACTCCCATTTCTTTAAGAACTTGCCATAGTTTGCTGTGGTCGACACAGTCGAAGGCTTTTGCATAGTCAATGAAGCAGAAGTAGACGTTTTTCTGGAACTCTCTAGCTTTCTCCATAATCCAGCGCATGTTTGCTATTTGGTCTCTGGTTCCTCTGCCCTTTCGAAATCCAGCTTGCACTTCTGGGAGTTCTCGGTCCACATACTGCCTAAGCCTGCCTTGTAGAATTTTAAGCATAACCTTGCTAGCGTGTGAAATGAGCGCAATTGTGCGGTAGTTGGAGCATTCTTTGGCACTGCCCTTCTTTGGAATTGGGATGTAGACTGATCTTCTCCAATCCTCTGGCCATTGCTGAGTTTTCCAAACTTGCTGGCATATTGGGTGTAGCACCTTAACAGCATCATCTTTTAAAATTTTAAATAGTTCAGCTGGAATATCATCACTTCCACTGGCCTTGTTATTAGCAGTGCTTTCTAAGGCCCATTTGACTTCACTCTCCAAGATGTCTGGCTCAAGGTCAGCAACCACACTACCTGGGGTGTATGAGACCTCCATATCTTTCTGGTATAATTCCTCTGTGTATTCTTGCCACCTCTTCTTGATGTCTTCTGCTTCTGTTAGGTCCTTACCACTTTTGTCCTTGATTATGGTAATCTTTGTACGAAATGTTCCTTTCATATCTCCAATTTTCTTGAACAGATCTCTGGTTTTCCCCATTCTATTGTTTTCCTCTATTTCTTTGCATTGCTCATTTAAGAAGACCCTCTTGTCTCTCCTTGCTGTTTTTTGGAAATCTGCATTCAGTTTCCTGTATCTTTCCCTATCTCCCTTGCATTTTGCTTGCCTCCTCTCCTCCGCTATTTGTAAGGCCTCGTTGGATAGCCATTTTGCTTTCTTGCATTTCCTTTTCCTTGGGATGGTTTTCGTTGCTGCCTCCTGTATAATGTTACGAGCCTCCATCCATAGTTCTTCAGGCACTCTGTCCACCAAATCTAGATCCTTAAACCTGTTCCTCACTTCCACTGTGTATTCATAAGGGATTTGATTCAGATTGTATCTTACTGGCCCAGTGGTTTTTCCTACTTTCTTCAGTTTAAGCTGGAATTTTGCTATAAGAAGCTGATGATCTGAGTTACAGTCAGCTCCAGGTCTTGTTTTTGCTGACTGTATAGAGCTTCTCCATCTTTGGCTGCAGAGAATATAATCAATCTGATTTCGATGCTGCCCATTTGGTGATATCCATGTGTAGAGTCGTCTCTTGTGTTGTTGGAAGAGAGTGTTTGTGATGACCAGCTTGTTCTCTTGACAGAACTCTATTAGCCTTTGCCCTGCTTCATTTTGAACTCCAAGGCCAAACTTGCCAGTTGTTCCTTTTATCTCTTGATTCCCTACTTTAGCATTCCAATCCCCTGTAATGAGAAGAACATCCTTCGTTGGTGTCATTTCTAGAAGTTGTTGTAGGTCTTCATAGAATTGGTCAATTTCACTTTCTTCAGCACCGGTAGTTGGTGCATATACTTGGATTACTGTGATGTTAAAAGGTCTGCCTTGGATTCGTATCGAGATCATTCTGTCATTTTTGAGATTGCATCCCATTACAGCTTTTGCCACTCTTTTGTTGACTATGAGGGCCACTCCATTTCTGCTACAGGATTCTTGCCCACAGTAGTAGATATGATAGTCACCCGAACTGAATTCGCCCATTCCCTTCCATTTTAGTTCACTGATGCCCAGGATGTCGATATTTATTCTTGTCATCTCATTTTTGACCACATCCAGCTTACCTCCACTCATGGTTCTTACATTCCAGGTTCCTATGCAATATTTTTCTTTACAGCATCGGACTTTCCTTTCGCTTCCAGGCATATCCGCAACTGAGCGTCCTTTCGGCTTTGGCCCAGCCGCTTCATCAGCTCTGAATCTACTTGTACTTGTCCTCCGCTCTTCCTCAGTAGCATGTTGGACGCCTTCCGACCTGAGGGGCTCATCTTCCAGCGTCATAACTTTTATATGCCTGTTGTCTTTGTCCATGGAGTTTTCTTGGCAGGGATACTGGAGTGGCTTGCCAGTTCCTTCTCCAGGTGGATCACATTTAGTCAAAACTCTCCACTATGACCTGTCCATCTTGGGTGGCCCTGCATGGCATAGCTCATAGCTTCTCTGAGTTATTCAAGCCCCTTCGCCACGACAAGGCATTGATCCATGAAGGGGTCTGAGCAGCTTACAGCACATAAAAAATGGTAAAACATTAGGCATTAGATTTCAGTTGTTTCTTTCCTTGACATTTGGTGGGAGGGCGTTCCACAGGGTGGGTGCCACAACCGAGAAGGCCCTGTGCCTGTTTACCTGTAACCTCACTTCTCGCAGTGAGGGAACTGCCAGAAGGCCCTGGGAGCTGCACTTCAGTGTCTGGGCAGAATGATGGGGGTGGAGACGCTCCTTCGAGTATACAGGGCTGAGGCCTTTTAGGGCTTTCAAGGTCAACACCAACACTTTGAATTGTGTTCAGCAGTTTGGGCAGCCGCTCCCAGTCACCAGTCTAGCTGCCACATTCTGGATGAGTTGCAGTTTCCAGGTCACCTTCAAAGGTAGCCCCACATAGAGCGCATAGCAGTAGTCCAAGCGGGAGATAACCAGAGCATGCACCACTCTGGCGAGGCAGTCCGTGGGCAGGGAGGGTCTCAGCCTGCGGACCAGATGGAGCTGGTAGACAGCTGCCTTGGACACAGAATTGACCTGCGCCTCCATGGACAGCTGTGAGTCGAATCTGTTGAATCTACTGTGCGATCTGTTGTGGGGAGAGGGCGACCCACACATGGGCCCCCTGGCAGAAGGAGTCACCCCCTCTTTTTGTTTTCTCTTCCAGCTCCTGGGCGAGGTCCTCATCACCCTCCTGGCCGCCCACTTTGGACAGGAATTCACCCCTGCTTACCACCATGCCTTCCACAAGCTGGTCAAGGTGGTGGCTCACGCAATGGCCCGCCGGTACCGCTGAGACCCCCCCAGGGAGAAGCGGCAGCCTCCTGCTGGTCTCGCCACCCACTGGGTGGGGCGGGGGCCACACCTTCCTGCCCCCATGTGATGCTTGAACCTAACCCTAATAAATCCTCCCTCTGCATCTGACCTGGTTTCCTGTGTCTCTTTCTCTCTGGGACCGAGGGAGGGGACAAGCTGGGGGGTGTCAAAATGCCTCCTGTTAGTTGGGGGTGCTGGAAAAGTGGTAGGCTCCTTTGTCGCTCAAGAGGAACCATTGAGCGCCAGTGGGGGGGGGTTCAGGGCTCTGTGGCACTTTGTCCTGCCACCCCCTATAATAATATTGTCCTGGTATTTTCCCCTTATTTCCTCTTAGTCTTCTATAAAAGTATAAAAAGAGTTTACTTACATTGCACATCTGTTCACAATAGGATCCCAGAAAGCAGACTTTCCACCTTAGAAAAGTAATATACCTGGAAACTATCCCATAAGGAATAAGTTCCTTTGTCCTTTCTTGGCTGGAAGCCAAGAGAGCATCTTTGGCTAAGCAGATGTTGCTTGCTTGCAGAACGAAGTCAGAGAGAGAGAGATGGTGGTCAGTCCCATGCTTTTGTTACCTGCACAGGTGAGGCCACGCCCACCTCTGGTCACATGCAGAGGAAGTCTGTCCCGGCTCAGGAGAAACAGGATGTTCCAACTGGCTGGTCCAGACATCCCCTTCTATGTCCACTCTAGGGGTGTTGTACTTGACTGCTCTTGTGTTTAACATCCCACAAAATTGGAGTTTGTGTGAGAGACTCAGAGGTTCTGGATCCCCTGCTCTGGATTTCACCCCTCTGAGTAAGGAGTGGGGCTACCAACATGGGCAACCCAGGGAGACCCCCAAGGGCCACTCCCTCCCGCAATGCCCCTCCCTCCCTGCCTCTTTCCAGTGGGTGTCGGCGACGTAGCTCGCTCTTAATCGGCAGGGAGAGCAGGGCATTCATTTTGTTTCCTTCATTCATTTGCTAAATCTGGTGGTTTACAGGATAAAATTACGATATAAAAACACAAAATACATAATCAAAACAAAAACAACCCAATAAACACCCCTGCCAACATATTTCACACCCATGAGCTCAAAGGAGTTCACCACCTTCACTGAAACATCAAACAAAATGATCCAAAATAAAACGCCATTGGGGCAGCGAACCCAGCAAGTCTCCCTCTGAGGGGTCCCAGGCGGAGATCAATGGGGGGTAAGGGGCATGGCTCCCCATATCTTCTGAGGGTATCGGAAGGGCAATTTAATTTCTCATTGGGGTTTGTGATCCGGCCTGTCTCCCAGACAAAGAAAAGACGAGGACGCTGGGCTCCATGGCTCCATCCCAGAACAGCCCCGGCAAACAGCTTTGAATTGGGACAGAATTGGCAAGCGGAGAGGCACACGCCCCCGTCGAAAAGATCAGGATCTGAGTTATCTACCCTACCCGAAAGAAATGGAATGCAATGTTTTTGGGAAGAGTGGACTTTAAATTTGCCTCTTTGGGATGGATTAATTTTATAAGTAAGGACTTTGCCTGAAAGAAGATGGAGAGTGACAACCTTGAGGGACTTTTGAGGGATTTTGACGACCCCTTGGGACTTCCTACTGAGAAATAAAAGCAGTAAAGAAGGAAAGATGGGTGACAACTGGATGGACTGTCCTTTAAGCAGGAAGATTTATGAGTTTCGGGGGGGGGATGGAGAGGAGACAAGGATTTTGTTGAGATTACATCAGTGCCCTCTCCGTTTGCATGGAGCCCGGACAGCCCTGTGGTTTTCCCCGGAGCTGAGGGCGATGAAACAGTCGTTGAGACGGCTAGAGTGCCGGTGGCGGAAAACTCATTCTGAATCTGACCGAACACGGGCTAGAGCTCAACTTCGAGCCTACCAAGTGGCAATGGCGACGGCAAAGAAGACTTTCTTCACCGTTTCTATAGCGTCTGCGGAAAACAGCAGCAGGAGACTGTTCCAGGTGGTTCGCAATCTATCCGAACCACCTTCGTCATCGGGGCCTGGTACGGACCCCAATATCTCCTGTAATGCTTTTGCAAAGTTTTTTGCAGATAAAGTCGCTCAGATTCGGGAAGAGGTAGACTCCACCGTGGGAGCAGGGCTGGGGCGGGGGAGTGCTAGAGTCCTGTCTAGTCAAGTTGTGTGGGATCAATTCCAATCTGTTACCTCCGAGGATGTGGACAGGCTGCTTGGACGAGTGAAACCAACCACCCGTCTCCTTGATCCTTGCCCATCCTGGCTTATAAAAGCTAGCCGGGAAGGGCTGGGCGATGGGCTCCGCGGGTTGGTGAATGCTTCTCTCTGTGAGGGAGCCTTCCCAGACCCGCTGAAAGAGGCAGTTATTAAACTGCTTCTTAAAAAACCGTCTTTAGATGCAGCCAATATGGCCAACTATCACCCAGTCTCAAATCTTCCATCCTTGGGCAAGGTGATTGAGCGAGTGGTTGCTGAACAACTCCAAGCACGCCTGGAAGAAGCGGACCATTAGGATCCCTTCCAGTCGGGGTTCAGGCCTCATCATGGGACTGAAACTGCCTTGGTTGCACTGGTCGATGATCTCCGGCGGGCTAGGGACAAAGGTGAGAGCTGTTTCCTGGTCCTGCTGGATCTCTCAGCAGCTTTTGACACCATCGACCATAACATCCTTCTGGACCGTCTAAAGCAGGGGTGCCCAAACTTTTTTCAAAGAGGGCCAGATTTGATGAAGTGAACATGTGTGAGGGCCAACCATAGTTGTTGAGCTTTTTTAAGGATAGAAGTTGATAAGTTTTCTTGGGGACTTTATCCCAGAAAATAAACTGCTGCAGGAGCCAGATTAAACCAGCCCTTTCACTGTTCTTATTTCCAACTTCAGGCTGATGTATTCTCAACAAAATCCTTGTCTCCTCTCCATTCTTTCCTCTAAACTCATGAATCTTCCTGCTTAAGAGACTGTGGATCCAGTTGTCCCCCATCTTTTCTTCTTTATGTTGAATGGTTTAAGTTTTAAGGTTCATTATTGTTTCACAAAATGTGTATCTCTTTAAAAGCCAGAAGTAAAGGTCAGGACTTAGTTTTGCAGCTGTGGGGCAGTATAGAAGGTGATGTTAAGTTTGTGTTAATTAAGCTGTGTCACCAATTGGATAGAGTATATAAGGAGCATTGTGTACCTTTCTCAGGCTAAATAATAATAATAATAATAATAATAATAATAATAATAATAATAATAATAATATATTTATACCCTGCCCATCTGGCCGGGTTCCCCCAGCCACTCTGGGCGGCTTCCAACAAAACATTAAAATACAGAAATCCATCAAACATTAAAAGCTTCCCTAAACAGGGCTGCCTTGAGATGCCTTCTAAAGGTCTGGTAATTGTTGTTCTCTTTGACCTCTAGTGGGAGGGCATTCCACAGGGTGGGTGCCACTACCAATAAGGCCCTCTGCCTGGTTCCCTGTAACTTGGCTTCTCGTAGCGAGGGAACCGCCAGAAGGCTCTCGGCGCTGGATCTCAGTGTCTGGGCAGAACGATGGGGGTGGAGACGCTCCTTCAGGTATACTGGACCGAGGCCGTTTAGGGCTTTAAAGTTCAGCACCAACACTTTGAAATGTGCTCGGAAACGTACTGGGAGCCAATGAAGGTCTTTCAGGACCGGTGTTATGTGGTCTCGGCGGCCACTCCCAGTCACCAGTCTAGCTGACGCATTCTGGATTAATTGCAGTTTCCGGGTCACCTTCAAAGGTAGCCCCACGTAGAGCGCATTACAGTAGTCCAAGCGGGAGATAACCAGAGCATGCACTACTCTGGTGAGACAGTCCGCGGGCAGGTAGGGTCTCAGCCTGCGTACCAGATGGAGCTGATAAACAGCTGCCCTGGACACAGAATTGACCTGCGCCTCCATGGACAGCTGTGAGTCCAAAATGACTCCCAGGCTGCGCACCTGGTCCTTCAGGGGCACAGTTACCCCATTCAGGACCAGGGAGTCCTCCACACCTGCCCGCCTCCTATCCCCCAAGAACAGTACTTCTGTCTTGTCAGGATTCAACCTCAATCTGTTAGCCGCCATCCAACCTCCAACCGCCTCCAAGCACTCACACAGGACTTTCACCGCCTTCACTGGTTCTGATTTGAAAGAGAGGTAGAGCTGGGTATCATCCGCATACTGATGAACACCCAGCCCAAACCCCCTGATGATCTCTCCCAGGAGCTGCATGTAGATGTTAAAAAGCATGGGGGAGAGGACAGAACCCTGAGGCACCCCACAATTGAGAGCCCAGGGGTCTGAGCACTCATCCCCCACCACCACTTTCTGAACACGGCCCAGGAGGAAGGAGCGGAACCACTATATAACAGTGCCCCCAGCTCCCAAACCCTCTAGGAGCATCTGGGGAGGGGGGCATCTTGTCAGGAACTTTGAAGGATGAAGGATTTGGGGACACAACGGGGGGGTCCCTGACTCTGAGAAGCACTGCAGCTCAATGGTTCCTCTTGAGCAACAGAGAGATCCCCCACTTTCCCAGCCACCCCACACTAACCAGAGGCATCTCCCCCCCCCGGCCCTTCCCCTCCCTCCCTCCACCCCAGAGAAAGAGACACAGGAAACCAGGTCAGATGCAGAAGGAGGATTTATTAGAGGGTCAAGCGTCACATGGGGGCAGGAAGGGGTGGCCCCCACCCCACCCGGTGGGTGGCGAGACCAGCAGGAGGCTGCCGCTTCTCCCTGGGGGGGTCTCAGTGGTACCGGCGGGCCATTGCGTGAGCCACCAACCTGACCAGCTTGTGGAAGGCATGGTGGTAAGCAGGGGTGAATTCCTTCCCAAAGTGGGCGGCCAGGATGGTGATGAGGACCTCGCCCAGGATCTGGAAGAGAAAGCAAAAAGAGGGGGTGACTCCTTCTGCCAGGGGGCCCATGTGTGGGTCGCCCTCTCCCCACAACACATCACACAGTAGATTCAACAGATTAGACTCACAGCTGTCCATGGAGGCGCAGGTCAGTTCTGTGTCCAGGGCAGCTGTCTACCAGCTCCATCTGGTTTGCAGGCTGAGACCCTCCCTGCCCACGGACTGCCTCACCAGAGTGGTGCACGCTCTGGTTATCTCCCGCTTGGACTACTGCAATGTGCTCTATGTGGGGCTACCTTTGAAGGTGACCTAGAAACTGCAACTAAGCCAGAATGTAGCTAGGCTGGTGACTGGGCATGGCCGCTAAGACTGCCAAGCACAATTCAAAATTTCGGTGTTGACCTTGAAAGCCGTAAAAGGCCTCAGCCCTGGATACCTGAAGGGGCATCTCCACCCCTATCGTTTAGCCCGGACACTGAGGTCCCATTCCCAGGGCTTCTGGCAGCTTCCTCACTGCGAGATGTGAGGTTACAGGAAAGCAGGCAGAGGGCCTTCTCGGTTGTGGCGCCCACCCTGTGGAACTCCCTCCCACCAGATGTCAAGGAAAGAAACAACTGAAATCTAATGCCTAATGTTTTACCATTTTTTATGTGCTGTAAGCTGCCCAGAGTGACACACACAGAGACACAGACACAGACACAGACACAGACACAGACACAGACACAGACACAGACACACACACACACACACACACGGAAGCCACCAGCCCCCCCCCCCGGCAGCCCTTTGGGGGGGAGCAGCCTCACCCTGAAGTTGACGGGGTCCATGTGGAGCTTGTTGCAGTGCAGTTCACGCAGCTCGGAAAAAGCCTCCTTGACCTTGTTGAAGTCCAATCATGGCGGAAGGGCTGGAGAGGTTCCCATAGTAAGCGAATAATCTCTGGGTCCAGGGGTAGACCACCAACAGGCTGGAGAGAAGGAAGGAAGGAAGGAAGAAGAAAGGGAGAGCCAGAAGTGGTTATTATCCAGGTGGAAAGAGGAGCGCCTGCCCAGTCTGCCTAGAGAGGTGCCCACCCCTGGACTTACCCAGCAAGGGCTTCCCTACCGATGGTGGCCACGTCCTCCATTGCCCAGATAGTGGCTATGAGCTGCACCTCTCCGGCTGTCAAGTTTGCCATGATGGTTGACTCTGGGCTGGGAGCTTCTCTGGGCTGCTGGAGAGAACCTTCTGGGCTGAGCTGGAGCTCCTTCCAGGACTGGAGCCTTTTATACCCTGGACCAAAACTCCTCCTCCCAGATTTACAGAAGCCGTCCTGGTTTCTGATTTCATCAAAGAATGTTGCAATTTTCCTTAGGACATCCCTATTGTCCTCAGAGGAATCCTGGAGGGTATGGAGGAATGCCACCAAGGAGACAAGGAGACAAGGAAATATACAACCTCTAGAAGACCTATGAAGGCAGCCTTGAATAGGGAAGCCCCAAGGGAGCATCTCCACCCCCCATAGTTCAGCCGAAACACTGAGGTCCTTCCTCCTCCGAGGGTCTTCTGGTGGTTCAGCTACAGGGTACCAGGCAGAGGGCCTTCTTGGCAGTGGCTCCCTCCCTGTGGAATGACCTCCCATCAGATGTCAACTTGGGTGGCCTGAAAGACGGACAAGACAGATTCATGGAGGAGAAGCTCTCAATGGCTCCTAGCCAGGCTGGCTCTGCTCTCCCTCCGCGCTCAGAGGCAGCGATGCTTCTGAATCCCACTTGCAGGAAACTCCAATCCTGCTTGCCCATTGGGGTACCCGGTTGGCCATTGTGAGAAGAGGATCCTGGACTCAATGGGTCCCCTTTGGCTGAGCCAGAAAGCTCTGACTTTTGTCATTCCCAATCTTAAGGAACCTTGGGAAATGGAGTTCTGTGAAGGAGCACTAGGAATTTGTGTGTGTGTGTCGCTGTAATTGTGATGGCATTCAATTTCATTGTACTACATACAATGACAATAAAGTATCTATTCTATTCTAATTTCCAACAGAACTTTCAGCAGACATTATAGATCTTCAAGTCCCAAGAATTCTGCGGTAGTTTGTTCAACTATTCTCAAGCCAATGACACTTGGTTGTCTATATTTGCCCAGACTGATTCAGGTGGCATTTCAAGGGGTGCAGAATTTTCTGATAAATGCCTGCCTAGGACCTTAACTTTTCTGGCTGTACCACGTTAGGTCACTTTAGAAGTCTTCAAATGGATCTTTGCTCCTGTCCCCTTTTGTACACTTGTACAGTTGAGCCTCCTGTTTTGCTTCAAAGCCCATATTTCGAATGAAGCTCTTGCTCAGGGAACCTGAGGTCTCCTGGATGTGGTCTGACTCTGCTTCCCATCCCCACTGACCATTGGCTGGCCGTGGGCTCCCAATCCCTGCCCTTGTTTAACCTCCCTGTCTCCCTATCCCTGCCACTTCCAACTCTCCCTCTGCTGTTCTCTGCCCATGCTGGCAAACCTGAATGTAAGTTCCCTGGGGCAGAGTCCTGTCCTACATCCCAAGTGCCCTTGATTGATAAACAGCAAAATAATAATAATAATAATCTGAAAGTACACTTAATTATCCTCAAGGAGATGAGTAACTATATAACCTTTAGAAGACCTCTGAAGGCAGCACTCTATAGAGAAGCTTTTCAGCATGGAATGTTTTCTTATGTTTTCATATACAGCATGTGGGAAGCTGCCCAGAGTGGCGGGGGGGGGGCAACCTAGTCAGATGGGCGTGGTATAAACTTGTTGCTGTTGCTGTTGAATAGGATGCCCCTTATTTCCTCGGATAAATGTGGAAGGGGACGACAGGACCTCATTTGACCGTGGAGGAAGAGCATGGCTGGAAAGTTGCCATCAACAGCCCTCTCCTCCTCCTCCATGAATCTGGCAGGTCTTCTTTCAAAGCCATTCTAGTATGTGGTCCTTTGGGTCTTTCTCTTTTAAAAATGCATTGGATTTTGGACATTCCAAAGATTTTTAAAGAGGAAAAGGTCTGGGACAAGGCTGAGATGTGGAGGGTGTCATGCAGGAAAACCCTCCATTAAACTACTTTCCAGCCACGCTCAGGACGGTGCTGGGAGAAGCCAGGGTCCCTCCAACATTTCTCTGATGAAAAGAGGGACGTCCATCGGCCCAGAGAGGAAGGGAGCTGATTGGCAGGCACCTTTCAGGCCCGAATCCTGCGCAAGACCCTTGGTACTGTTTTCTCATAGAAAAGTGCTTCTGGTTTGGTTTGGTTAAGCAAAATAATAATAATAATAATAAACTGAAAGTACACTTAATCATCTTTAATTGACTCAGTTATCCTCAAGAGACAAGCGATTGAAACTCTGTTGGCAATGCTTTCTTAGGCCCTGCTTCCTCCCAGACAACATTTGCACCTTCCTCTCCAACCTGGCCTTGAACATGGCTGGCTATCTGACCTCCGTCCCCCATAACCGGCAACTCAATCTCTCTGATGTGGACTGCTGAGGGTGAACATGAAACATGAATGGGTTTTTTTGTATAAATATACTCCCCCCCCCCCGCTAACACTGCCAATTTCCCAGCGTAACCCACCCATCATATTTCGCCAAATTTAATCCTCAATTTTACATACAATAATAAATAAATATAATATAATTAATAATATAAATATGCACAATCCATTTCTCTTCTTTTCTGTCTGAAAGTCTCAGAAGCCGTCAAGATGCTTTCAAGGGCGTACCCACCACGGGGCAAGTTAGGGCAGCTGCCCTACTCTAGAAGAAGGGCTGGTGGGCAGAGGCGGAGCACAGCCCGGCGGAGCGCGAGTTCGCCATTCCCGCCGCGCCGCGCCGCACCCTCCCTCCAGCTCCCCGGCGCGCCCTCAGGCAAGGCCAAGCGCGGCGGGGAACCAGGGAGCGCGGCGCGGTGGGCGGGAACGCCGAACTCGCGCTCCGCTGGGCTGGGCTCCGCCTCCGCCCACCAGCCCTGCTTCTAGGGAGGGGCACAGCCCGGCGGAGCGCGAGTTCGCCGTTCCCGCCCGCCGCGCTGCGCCCTCCCTCCAGCTCCCCGTCGCGCCCTCTGGCAAGGCCAGGCGCGGCGGGGAACCAGAGAGCGCGGCGCGGCGGGCGGGAACGCTGAACTCGCGCTCCACTGGGCTGGGCTCCGCCCACCAGCCCTGCTTCTAGGGAGGGGCACAGCCCGGCGGAGCGCGAGTTCGCCGTTCCCGCTCACTTTGTGGCCCCTCCCCTTCCGTGCCTTGGCCCCTCCCCTTGCCCCCCCCTAGTTTTGATCCTGGGTACGCCCATGGATGCTCTACAGGGGTGCCGAAACTTTTTTCAAAGAGGGCCAGATTTGAGGAAGTGAACATACATGAGGGTCAACCACAGTTGTTGAACTTTTTTAAGGATAGAAGTTGATAAGCTTTCTTGGGGATTTCATCCCAGAAAATAAACTCCTGCAGGGGCCAGATTAAACCGTCCCTTTTACTGTTCTTATTTCCAACTTCAGGCTGATGTAATCTCAACAAAATCCTTGTCTCCTCTCCATCCTTTCCCCTAAACTCATGAATCTTCCTGCTTAAGAGACTGTGGATCCAGTTGTCCCCCAACTTTTCTTCTTTATGTTGAATGGTTTGAGTTTTAAGGTTCATTATTGTTTCACAAGATGTGTATCTCTTTAAAAGCCAGAAGTAAAGGTCAGGACCTAGTTTTGCAGCTGTGGGGCAGTATAGAAGGTGATGTTAAGTTTGTGTTAATTAAGCTGTGTCACCAATTGGATAGAGTATATAAGGAGCATTGTGTACCTTTCTCAGTACCCTGGTGGGTGGCTGGGTCATGTTTTGTTATTTTCTATAATTAAAACCAAGCTGAAGATTTATTTTGCATTCTCTTAATTATGCACAGAACATGCTTTCTCCTGAGCATGCTTTCTGCAGGGCAGTTAATCACTTTAAATTTCATAACACTTTGCTACTTTTATTTCTCAGTAGGAAGTCTCAAGAGGTCCTCAAAATCCCTCAAAAGTCCCTCAAGGTTATCACTCTCCATCTTCTTTCAGGCAAAGTCCTTACTTATAAAATTAATCCATCACAAAGAGGCAAATTTAAAGTCCACTCTTCCCGAAAAGTTTGCATTCCATTGCTTTAGGGTGGGGTAGATAACTCAGATCCCCAAAAATGTATGACTTAAAATATTCCCTCCCCTCCTTCCACCATTGAAGCAAAGCAGAAACCTGTGTCTTTCATTCTTTCCAAACAGATGCTTTTCTCCTGCAGCATTAATCAGGATCTTTTCGAAGGGGGCGTGTGCCTCTCCGCTTGCCAATTCTGTCCCAATTCAATGCTATCCCGTCCCCCATCTCCTAGGCAGGAGTATGCCGGGGCTGTTCTTGGATGGAGCCATGGAGCCCAGCGCCCTCGCCTTATTTTTGTCTGAAGACATTATTGACCTTCAAGTCCTGAGAATTCTGCCACAGTTTGTTCAACTATTCGCAAGCCAATAACATTTGGTCCTGAATCCAGGTAACACTGAATCCAGACTGATTCAGGTGGCATTTCAAGGGGCGCAGAATGACTGTATCGAATAAACGCCTGCCTGTGACCTCAACTTTGATGGCTGTCACTTTAGAGGTCTTAATATCCTTCTTCGCTCCTGCCCCCTTTTGTACACCTGCGCCACTCTGGTTTTGCCAGAAGGGGCTCAGTCATGCTGGCCACATGACCCAGAAGAACTGTCTGCAGATTAACGCTGGCTCCCTGGGCCAGTAAAGCAAGATGAGTGCTGCAACCACAGAGTCGTTCGCGACTGGACTTAACTGTTAGGGGTCTTTTAATTATCCCCTTCATGGATCAATGCCTTGTCGTGGCGAAGGGGCTTGAATAACTCAGAGAAGCTATGAGCTATGCCATGCAGGGCCACCCAAGATGGACAGGTCATAGTGGAGAGTTTTGATCCACCTGGAGAAGGAACTGGCAAGCCACTCCAGTATCCCTGCCAAGAAAACTCCATGGACAAAGACAACAGGCATATAAAAGTTATGACGCTGGAAGATGAGCCCCTCAGGTCGGAAGGCGTCCAACATGCTACTGAGGAAGAGCGGAGGACAAGTACAAGTAGATTCAGAGCTGATGAAGCGGCTGGGCCAAAGCCGAAAGGACGCTCAGTTGCGGATATGCCTGGAAGCGAAAGGAAAGTCCGATGCTGTAAAGAAAAATATTGCATAGGAACCTGGAATGTAAGAACCATGAATGGCGGTAAGCTGGATGTGGTCAAAAATGAGATGACAAGAATAAATATCGACATCCTGGGCATCAGTGAACTAAAATGGAAGGGAATGGGCGAATTCAGTTCGGATGACTATCATATCTACTACTGTGGGCAAGAATCCTGTAGCAGAAATGGAGTGGCCCTCATAGTCAACAAAAGAGTGGCAAAAGCTGTAATGGGATGCAATTTCAAAAATGACAGAATGATCTCGATACGAATCCAAGGCAGACCTTTTAACATCACAGTAATCCAAGTTTATGCACCAACTACCGGTGCTGAAGAAAGTGAAATTGACCAATTCTATGAAGACCTACAACACCTTCTAGAAATGACACCAAAGAAGGATGTTCTTCTCATTACAGGGGATTGGAATGCTAAAGTAGGGAATCAAGAGATAAAAGGAACAACTGGCAAGTTTGGCCTTGGAGTTCAAAATGAAGCAGGGCAAAGGCTAATAGAGTTCTGTCAAGAGAACAAGCTGGTCATCACAAACACTCTCTTCCAACAACACAAGAGACGACTCTACACATGGATATCACCAAATGGACAGCATCGAAATCAGATTGATTATATTATCTGCAGCCAAAGATGGAGAAGCTCTATACAGTCAGCAAAAACAAGACCTGGAGCTGACTGTAACTCAGATCATCAGCTTCTTATAGCAAAATTCCAGCTTAAACTGAAGAAAGTAGGAAAAACCACTGGGCCAGTAAGATACAATCTGAATCAAATCCCTTATGAATACACAGTGGAAGTGAGGAACAGGTTTAAGGATTTAGATTTGGTGGACAGAGTGCCTGAAGAACTATGGATGGAGGCTCGTAACATTATACAGGAGGCAGCAACGAAAACCATCCCAAGGAAAAGGAAATGCAAGAAAGCAAAATGGCTGTCCAACGAGGCCTTACAAATAGCGGAGGAGAGGAGGCAAGCAAAATGCAAGGGAGATAGGGAAAGATACAGGAAACTGAATGCAGATTTCCAAAAAACAGCAAGGAGAGACAAGAGGGTCTTCTTAAATGAGCAATGCAAAGAAATAGAGGAAAACAATAGAATGGGGAAAACCAGAGATCTGTTCAAGAAAATTGGAGATATGAAAGGAACATTTCGTACAAAGATTACCATAATCAAGGACAAAAGTGGTAAGGACCTAACAGAAGCAGAAGACATCAAGAAGAGGTGGCAAGAATACACAGAGGAATTATACCAGAAAGATATGGAGGTCTCATACACCCCAGGTAGTGTGGTTGCTGACCTTGAGCCAGACATCTTGGAGAGTGAAGTCAAATGGGCCTTAGAAAGCACTGCTAATAACAAGGCCAGTGGAAGTGATGATATTCCAGCTGAACTATTTAAAATTTTAAAAGATGATGCTGTTAAGGTGCTACACCCAATATGCCAGCAAGTTTGGAAAACTCAGCAATGGCCAGAGGATTGGAGAAGATCAGTCTACATCCCAATTCCAAAGAAGGGCAGTGCCAAAGAATGCTCCAACTACCGCACAATTGCGCTCATTTCACACGCTAGCAAGGTTATGCTTAAAATTCTACAAGGCAGGCTTAGGCAGTATGTGGACCGAGAACTCCCAGAAGTGCAAGCTGGATTTCGAAAGGGCAGAGGAACCAGAGACCAAATAGCAAACATGCGCTGGATTATGGAGAAAGCTAGAGAGTTCCAGAAAAACGTCTACTTCTGCTTCATTGACTATGCAAAAGCCTTTGACTGTGTCGACCACAGCAAACTATGGCAAGTTCTTAAAGAAATGGGAGTGCCTGATCACCTCATCTGTCTCCTGAGAAATCTCTATGTGGGACAAGAAGCTACAGTTAGAACTGGATATGGAACAACTGATTGGTTCAAAATTGGGAAAGGAGTACGACAAGGTTGTATATTGTCTCCCTGCTTATTTAACTTATATGCAGAATTCATCATGCGAAAGGCTGGACTAGATGAATCCCAAGCCGGAATTAAGATTGCTGGAAGAAATATCAACAACCTCAGATATGCAGATGACACAACCTTGATGGCAGAAAGCGAGGAGGAATTAAAGAACCTTTTAATGAGGGTGAAAGAGGAGAGCGCAAAATATGGTCTGAAGCTCAACATCAAAAAAACCAAGATCATGGCCACTGGTCCCATCACCTCCTGGCAAATAGAAGGGGAAGAAATGGAGGCAGTGAGAGATTTTACTTTCTTGGGCTCCTTGATCACTGCAGATGGTGACAGCAGTCATGAAATTAAAAGACGCCTGCTTCTTGGAAGAAAAGCAATGACAAACCTAGACAGCATCTTAAAAAGCAGAGACATCACCTTGCCGACAAAGGTCCGTATAGTTAAAGCTATGGTTTTCCCAGTAGTGATGTATGGAAGTGAGAGCTGGACCATGAAGAAGGCTGATCGCCGAAGAATTGATGCTTTTGAATTATGGTGCTGGAGGAGACTCTTGAGAGTCCCATGGACTGCAAGAAGATCAAACCTATCCATTCTTAAGGAAGTCAGCCCTGAGTGCTCACTGGAAGGACAGATCCTGAAGCTGAGGCTCCAATACTTTGGCCACCTCATGAGAAGAGAAGAATCCTTGGAAAAGACCCTGATGTTGGGAAAGATTGAGGGCACTAGGAGAAGGGGACGACAGAGGACAAGATGGTTGGACAGTGTTCTCGAAGCTACGAACATGAGTTTGACCAAACTGCGGGAGGCAGTGCAAGACAGGAGTGCCTGGCGTGCTATGGTCCATGGGGTCACGAAGAGTCGGACACGACTAAACGACTAAACAACAACAACAAACATTACATTCACAGCAGAAGAAGAAGACCTTTCCATGCACCTTGGGCACAGGGGCTACCTGGCTTCTTTAAGCCAGGACATGGTAACACCCTCAAACGCCACGTGGGGGAAAACCGGGACCCCATCTTCTGGGGCCTCACTCCTGCGTTAATCACATGACCCACACAAGGTCCCTGGCCCCCCAATCTTTCAAGGCAAGATCGCATTCCGATTTTGTATTTCTCTTTTATATATATATATATATATATATATATATATATATATATATATATATACGGTATATATATTGGTTTTACAAGAAAAGACAACCAAAACAAACAGCACAATAAGACATAACAAACACTAAAACATAACAATAAAAAGAAAAACACCAGAATAAAAATACACAATCCTTTTCTTTTAACATTGTATAAAGGGACTTCCTCGAGGTCCCTCCAACTGCGGTTCATTTCTTCTTTATCTTTAGCAATTTCCAATTCATTATTAAAAATTTCATACAATTTGAAATCTCTCATAACATCTATTTACTTCACCTAATTCCCCAATCCACAGTTTCTATACACTTCTAAATCTAATCTCAATATACAATTTTACCATATTTTTTCAAATAGATTTTAAATTCTTTCCATTCTTCTTCTATCGCTTCTTCTCCCAGTCATCTCAGCCAGTTCCATGTACTCCATCATCTTCATTTGCCAATCATCCACTGTTGGTAATTCATGGGTCTTCCAATACTTAGCCAGTAATACTTTCGCAGCCGTTGTGGCATACATAAAGAAATTAACATTTTTATTAGGAATCTCTTTCCCCACTATACCCAATAGAAAGGATTCTGGTTTCTTTGGAAATGTGTTTTTCAACACTCTCTTTAATTCATTATAAATCTTCTCCCAGAAATCCCTTACTAGTGGCATAGCTGCCAAGTTCTCCCTTTTTTTAAGGGAAATTCCCTTATGCTGAATAGGCTTCCTCACGAGAAAAGGGAAAACTTGGCAGCTATGACCAGTGGGCAAGTCCACCACATATGATAAAAAGATCCTTCCTCTTTCTTACATTTCCAACATTTGTTATCCTGATTATGGTAAATCTTAGCTAGTTTTACTGGTGTAAGGTATCATCTATACATCATTTTCATTATATTTTCTCTTAAAAGACTACACGCAGTAAATTTTAAATTCTGCTTCCAATGTTTTTCCAAATCTTCCCTAAAAATGTTATGTCCAACATCCTTTGCCCACAAAATCATAACATTCTTTGTTTGTTCATCTTTCGTATGCCACTCAAGCAATAACTTATACATTCTGGAAAGTATTTTTGTTTTTGGTTCTAACAATTCCGTTTCCAACCTTGACTTCTCTGATTGAAAACCAAGTTTCCTATCCAGTTTAAATACTTCAATACTTGGTATTGGAGCCAATCATCAAGTTTATTCTTCAACTGTTCGTATGTTTTTAACTTAAATTGGTCTTCTTCTATCAACATGTCTCTATATTTTAACCAACTGGTTTCCATATTCAATCTTTTATGTGCTATATCAGTGTTTCCCAACAGGTGGTCCGCTATGCCAGAGGGGTCCGCAACTTGGTGGAGCCAGAATGGAGGGGCGCTGGCCAGCCTGCCCGCCACCCGCCGCCCAGTGCTCCCCGCGGCTTTGTACAAGTGAGGATAGCAGGTTTTTGCCCTGCTTCAGGGCGGCAGCGCCCGTTGGCGAGCTTGGCTTTCACGCGCTTTTTCCTCCCCTCACGAGGCGGAGCAAAGAGAAGCTGAATGAGGCGGAGGCTCTTCCCTCCTTTCCGCCTCCGCCTCATTCAGCTTCTCTTTGCTCCGCCTCGTGAGGTGCTAGTTTGCCTTCAATAGAGACACTTTATACACTTTATACTAGGAAGAGAGCAGAGCGAATTGTTGCAGATCCCTTTCATCCCGGTCATCATCTGTTTGATTTGGTACTTCCATCTGGACGTCGCTACAGGACTCTATACACAAAAACGGCTGGGCACAGGAACAGTTTTTCCCCTTGTGCCATCAAATTGTTCAATTCGTAGTTGTGTAGCGGAAGGGGAGGCCAGTTATGGGTGGGGTTTGCCGTGCTATTGTATTGTAAGTGGAACAGTGTTTGTATAAGGTACATTTACATTGCAATGTAGCTGAAGCAAAATTCCAAGTATGTTGGTACTTAGACAATAAATTATTATTATCATTATTATTATGAAATCGTGTGAGAGCACGGGGCCCAGAATGACTGCCATGCTCATGCAGGGAACAAATGAGATGTCCCATTTGTTCCAGGACAGTTGAGGGGATATGCTCTGAGCCACTGAGTGCCTGTTACTGGAGGGGGGGTGAGAGCAAACCACAGGAAGGAGAGGGGGGCTGGGGGCTTCCTTTGGACATCTGGTTGGCCAGTGGGAGCACCTGGACCCCAGCTCTCCTCATTTGTTTACTTCCTTCCTTCATACTTATTTATAAAAACATTTCATATTTATTTATAAAAATATTTGTACACCACTGTGTCATACAAAAGTATGTCCAAGAGATTTACATCAATAAAGACATAATACCTGTTTAACCTTTTATAAAGTTAACAACAGACATCCACGAATCATTTGCGGAAGGATGCATTCTTCATTGCCCGCAAAGGCCGAGTGGAATAGAAATGATTTCAGCAGGCAACTAAAGCTTTGCATGGAAGGCGCCCCCTGAATCTCCAGTGGCAGAGAGTTCCTGAGGACACGAAAGGTTCAGTCTCGCCAACAACCAGTGATGCTCCTGCAGATTGAGTTATGCTCCTTTTCTCCCAATGCTCGCCTGGCAAAAGTAGATTTTTTGCTGTGTCAGAATTGCTGTTGCTTGGGTGATCTGCAGCAGAGTCATTTTCACCTCCTCCTGAGCAACAGTCGGCCTCTTGCAGCGCAGCGGGAGCTATCAGGGGGAGCCAGGCCTGACTCAGCAGGAGGCTGGGCAGATTTGCAAAGTCATCCTTGCCTATGGAGCATGCAGCAAGCCAGGAGAGAGGGTGGGGGAGAGAAGGGGGCTGCAGGATCAGGACCCCTAAGCAGGGACCATGCACCACAGCCTTCCAGAAAGGGATGCCTGAGCAGCTCCTGTGAAGAAAGCAATGGGAGCTCGGAGTTGAGAGAAAAGGCAGCAGCTACAAGGCAACAGGATAGTAGTGCGCCACCGTTCTACCCGGAGGTCTCAGGCAGTTCTTAGGATAAAAACCACAACATAAAAACACAAAATGGATAATCAAAACCATGGACTTGGGGAGTGTGGAAGGAGCGGCAGCAGTTGGAGGGTGCAGGATAAAGGGACAAGGAGACTTGCGTTCGGACCCCTGCCCAAAAGCTCACCTCTGTTTTGGCCTGGCCTACCTCCCAGGGTCTTTGTGAGGATTAAATGGGACAATAACACCCATATCCCGAACTCCTTCGCAGATTACTAGGACACAACCAGGATCAATAAATGAAAGAAACGCCTAGTTCAAAACATGATATTCAAGGGAGGCCCTCCAAGCGTCCCTATTTTCCAGGGACACAGTCCCAGATTTACAGAAGCCGTCCCCGTTTCTGATTTGAGCCAGGAATGTCCCACTTTCCCGTGGGATACCCCTGTTTTCATCGGAGAAATGATGGAGGGTATGGAGCTATGCCACCCCCGAGCCAAGGAAATAAGTAACTATACGGCCTTTAGAAGACATGTGAAGGCAGCCCTGGATAGGGAAGTTTTTAAATGTTTCATGTTTTATTATGTTTTTGTGTATGTTGGAAACCACCGAGAGTGACTGCGGCTACCCAGTCAGATGGGCAGGGTATAAATTATATTATCTTATGGAATAGGATGTCCCTATTTTCACCAGGTCAGGGCAGCCTTCTCTTTGATGCAATCGCCAGAGGGCATCCATTAATAAGGAACGCTACCCAATCGACTGTTCCAGCCCACTCCCCAGCCTGGCGCCAACGGCATGCAGCCCACAGTGTTTGTGCAACACACAAGTTACGACAGCCGTCCTTGGACTGAGTCCCACGTGCCTAGTTATTAGCAGAGCAGGTTGGGTTTGCAAGAGCCAAGAGAACCAGAAACTTAATCATAGAATCCTAAGAGGTGGAAGGGACTGTGAGAGGTCATCTAGTCTAGCCCCCTGCAATGCAGGAATCTCAGCTAAAGCATCCAGGACAGAGTCCCATCCAACCTCTGTTTAAAAACCTCCAAGGAAGGAGAGTCCACCTCCTCTGGTGGGAGTCTGTTGCACAGAGAGCTTTTCCGAATGATCGGTCAGAATCTCATTTCTTGCAACTTGAAGCCTTTGGTTCAAGTCCTGCCCTCCAGAGCAGAAGAAAACAAGAACCCTTGAGATATTTGGAGATGGCTATCATATCTCCTCTCAGTTGCCTCTTTACCAGGCTAAACATACCCAGCTCCTTCAAGCACTCCTTGAGCCAGTGTGGTGTAGTGGTTAAGAGCGGTAGACTCGTAATCTGGGGAACCGGGTTCGTGTCTCCGCTCCTCCACATGCAGCTGCTGGGTGACCTTGAGCTAGTCACATTTCTCTGAAGTCTCTCAGCCTCACTCACCTCACAGAGTGTCTGTTGTGGGGGAGGAAGGGAAAGGAGATTGTTAGCCGCTTTGAGACTCCTTCAGGTAGTGATAAAGCGGGATATCAAATCCAAACTCCTCCTCTTCTTCTTCTTCTTCTTCTTCTTCTTCTTCTTCTTCTTCTTCTTCTTCTTCTTCCTCTTCCTCTTCCTCTTCCTCTTCCTCTTCCTCTTCCTACGGCTTGCCTTCCAAAGCCTTGATCATCCTGGTCACCCTCCTCTGCGCATCTTCCAGCATGTCCACATCCTTCTTAAATGGTGGTGCCCAGAAGTGGACACAGGACTCCAGGTGTGGTCTGACCAAAGCAGAAGAGAGCAGGTCTCTGACTTCCCTTTATTTGGACACTAGACTTCTGTGGATGCAGCCTAGAATAGCATTTACTGTTTTGCTTGTGGTCCCCCAAGACCCCTAGCTCCTTTTCACAAGTACTGCAAGTAAGCCAGCTCTCCCCCATCCCATATTTGTGCATCTGGTTCTTCCTGCCTAATTGCACAACCTGGCATTTGTCCCTTTTGAGGTTCGTCTGCTTAGCTGGCGCCCTGTTCTCCAATCTGTTAAGGTCATTTTGTTATTTTGTTTTAATATAATTTTTTTATTAAATTTTACACAGATTTTCCAACACAACATAGCAAATCTTTGGCTGTCACAGCCTAGGACTTCCTTCTAATGGTTTTCTTCATTCCTTTCTACCGGTAGTTATGCATTTTATTACTCTGCTTATTGTTGTAAATCCAAGCTTACATCAGCTAATCTTAGTCCTATTCACAATATTTTGATCATTATTATTTGATATTGTTGTAATTGTTATATGACAATAATGAGAAAACTTCTTGCAACCCCTCGGCATATTTGCCCCTCTTCTTTTGTTGGGATCTCTTCTTGCTTCCATCTTTGGGCTAGTAAGATTCTTGCTGCAGCAGTCGAATAGAAAAACTCTTTTTAAAAATCATTCTTATGTACCATACCAAGTAAAACAGCTTCTGGTTTTTTGGAAATGAATATTTCAACATTTTTAAAATTTCATTATAAATCATTTCCCAGAAGTCTTTCACTTTTTTACATTCCCACCACATGTGGTAAAGCGTGCCCTCTTTTTCTTTACATTTCCAACATTTATTATTTGTTTTGTACATTTTGGCTAGTTTTACCAGTGTTATATACCATCTGTACATCATTTTCATTATATTTTCTTTTAATGCACTGCAGGCAGTAAAGTTTATTCCCTCTTTCCATAACCTTCCCCAATAATTTATTGGTATATTATGCCCTATATCTTAGCCCAATGTATCATTACTGATTTAATTTCTTCATCTTTTAAATGCCATTACAATAGTAATTTGTATATTTTAGATAATATTTTAAACTTATTGTTTAACAATTCAAATTCAAATCTCGATTTAGTATATCCAAATCCATTTTTTCTTTCATCTTCTTTAAACATTTCATTGATTTGACGATATCATTCACAAAAAAATTAACCTCTTCATATGGCTTTATTTTCCATTGATTTCCGCCACGGTCCCGGGGTGTGTGGGTGTGTGTTCTTTCCCCATGAGCTCAAGCGTGTGCTGAGTGAATCCTTTAGACACCCCGTTCCATCGCTCCTTCATCTGGCAGCACAAACTAGCTTGGCATTTGTTAATGGCGCTGTAAGTCGCAAAGCTCCTCAGGAGCATAACAGGGCAATATATTAGGCACCTCTGTGGAGCCAAGAAATGTGGCCTGGTGGTTAGCAATGAATAACCCAGCAGCCCATTGGTCTAGGGTGAGGATTGATCTCAAATTGCTGATGTTAGTCTTTTGTACAACACTTTTAACATGCCAAGAGCTGGGCAGTTTCCCCCTGGCATCACTTCACAGCTGCCCTTCAAAGGAGTTCACTAGGTATTATTCCCATTTCACAGATAAGAACATGGGTAGGCAAAAGAAGGCCCAAGGGCTGGATCCGGCCCAATCGCCTTCTAAATCTGGCCCGCGAACGGTCCAGGAATCAGCATGTTTTTACATGAGTAGAATGTGCCATTTTATTTAAAATGCATCTCTGGGTTATTTGTGGGGGCCGCCTGGTGTTTTTTATGAGTAGAATGTGTGTTTTTATTTAAAATGCATCTCTGGGTTATTCGTGGGGCATAGGAATTCGTTCATTTTTTTCTCTCCCCAAAATATAGTCGGGCCCCCCACAAGGTCTGAGGGACAGTGGACCACCCCCCTGCTGAAAAAGTTTGCAGACCCCTGGATAAAAACATACAGTGGAATCCAAACTAAGTTCGTTGAGCTTAGAACGCATCAAAATCAACAGGACAAGTTAATCATGACCAATATAAATGGGATTTAAGGGCAACGAGTAACAGTGGAGTTCTCGGCGTGTCTAGCTAGAAGGCTGTCCTCTTGAATTTGATGTGTTTTTACTCACAGGCAGCTCCCATCCAAGAGGAAGAGATACTTCTAGCAGGGCTTTAAGGCAAGTTCCTGGGGAATTTAAGACTTCCCCATCAGGTTGGACCAAGATCCATTTAGCCCAGTGCTCTGTCACTGATGGTGGTCAGCCAGGGCATGAGGGTGATGGGCTGTGTCCCCACGGAATAGGGAGACAGGGAGGAGGTTAAACAGGATGGAGAAACCCAAATCTTCTAAGGCTCTGTACTCAACGTACAGTGAAAGCACATGATTTCCCCCAAAGACTGCTGGGAACTGTAGTTTACCCCCTCCAAGAGCCACAAGACTTAAGAAACTGCAGCTGCCCTGATTCAGCTGGAAGCTGAATCTTTTTCTAGAGTGCTGGAGATGGCGCAAGCTAGCTTGGGGGTGGCAGGCTGTGTTGCACACGCAGGCAACTTTGTCCTACGATGCCTCACCACTGTGTCCTCCAGCCCAGCTCCTGCCGCCTCAAGCAGCCACCTCACTCCCAATAATAATAATGATAATAATTTATTATTTATACCCCCGCCCATCTGGCTGGGTTTCCCCAGCCACTCTGGGCGGCTTCCAACAGAAAAATAAAACATGCCTTCAGATGTCTTCTAAAAGTCTGGTAGTTGTTTTTCTCTTTGACATCTGATGGGACGGCGTTCCACAGTACTGGCGCCACTACCGAGAAGGCCCTCTGCCTAGTTCCCTGCAACTTGGCTTCTCGCAATCCTGCCCACATGACCTGATCAGTACCAGGGCCCAAGAAAGCATTGCCATCAGAGTTGCAATCGCTTGTCTCTTGGGAATAATTGAGTCAATTAAGCATAATTAAGTACACTTTCAGATTTTTTTATTATTATTATTTTACCATTTATCAATCAATGGCCCTTGGAATGTAGGAGAGGACTCTGCCCCAGGGAGCTTACATTCAGGTTTGACAGGATGGGGAGAGAACAGCAGAGGGAGAGTTGGAAGTGGCAGGGATAGGGAGACAGGGAGGTTAAACAAGGGCAGGGATTGGGAGCCCACGGCCAGCCAACGGTCAGTGGGGATGGGAAGCAGAGTCAGACCACATCCAGAAGACCTCAGGCTCCCCATCCCTGAGCAAGAGCTTCTTTTGAAATATGGGCTTTGAAGCAAAACAGGTGTACAGAAGGGGGGCAAGAGTGAAGAAAGAATTGAAGACTTCTAAAGTGACACAAAGTCGTACAACCAGAAAAGTTAAGGTTACAGGCAGGTGTTTATCAGATAATTCTGCACCCCTTCAAATGCCACCTGAATCAGTCTGGGCAAATATACACAACCAAGTGTTATTGGCTTGAGAATAGTTGGACAAACTGTTGCAGAATTCTGGACACTTGAAGATGTATAATGTCCGCTGAAAGTTCTGTGGGAAGTTCCTAGCGCTCCTGCACAGAACTCCATTTCCCAAGGTTCCTTAAGATTGGGAATGAGAAAAGTCAGAGCCTTCTGGGTCAGGCCAAAGGGGACCCATCGAGTCCAGGATCCTCTTCTCACAATGGCCAAACAGGTTCCCCAATGGGCAAGCAGGATTGGAGTTTCCTGCAAGTGGGATTCAGACTCTGGAGGGAGAGCAGAGCCAGCCTGGCTAGGACCCTTTGAGAGCTTCTCCTCCATGAATCTGTCTTGTCCGTCTTTCAGGCCACCCAAGTTGACATCTGATGGGAGGTCATTCCACAGGGAGGGAGCCCCTGCCATGAAGGCCCTCTGCCTGGTACCCTGTAACTGAACATCCAGAAGACCCCCGGAGGAGGAAGGACCTCAGTGTCCGGGCTGAGTGATGGGGGTGGAGACGCTCCTTCGGGGCTTCCCCATCCAGGGCTGCTTCCAGATGCTTTCTAAAGCTTGTAAAGTTGTTTGTCTCCTTGGCTCAGGGGTGGCATTCCTCCATACCCTCCAGGATTTCTCTGAGGACAATAGGGACGTCCTGAGGAAAAGCAGGACATTCTTAGATCAAATCAGAAACCAGGACGGCTTCTGTAAAACCGGGAGGAGGAGGAGCTTTGTCTCAGGGTTTAATAGGCTCCAGCCCTGGAACCTTTTAAACTCATTAAACCTTTTAAACTCCAGCTCAGCCCAGAAGGTTTTCTCCAGCAGCCCAGAGAAGCTCCCAGCCATCATGGAAAACTTAGTGGTTGTGGGCAACTTCTCTTTGGCCACCATCAGGATGATAGTGGACATGGCCCTTGCTGGGTAAGTCCAGGGGGTGGTTGCCTCTCTAAGCTGGTTGGGCAAGCGCTGCTCTTTCCACCTGAATAATAACCACTTCTGGCTCTCCCTTTCTCCTTCCTTCCTTCCTTCCTTCCTTCCTTCCTTCCTTCCTTCCTTCCTTCCTTCCCTCTCTCCAGCCCGATTCTCCTTCACATTGGGAATCCTTTCCACCCTTAGTGGACCTCGAGAAGTCTAGGAGGCTTTTTTTTGAGCTGCGTCAACTGCACTGCGACAAGCTCCACATGGGCCCCATCATAGAATCATAGAGTTGGAAGAGACCACAAGGGCCATCCAGTCCAACCCTCTGCCAAGCAGGAAACACCAGTACATACAGTGGTACTATTACTTCCCTTGATCTAGATGCTATACTCCTATTGATGCAGCCCAGAATTGCATTGGCTTTTTTAGCTGCTGCATCACACTGCTGACTCATGTCAAGTTTGTGGTCTACCAAGACTCCTAGATCCTTTTCACATGTACTGCTCTCAAGCCAGGTGTCTCCCATCCTGTATTTGTACCTTTCATTTTTTTTTTTGCCCAAGTGTAGTACTTTACATTTCTCCTTGTTAAAATTCATCTTGTTTGCTTTGGCCTAGTTATCTAATCTGTTGAGGTCATTTTGAAGTGTGATCCTGTCATCTGGGGTATTAGCCACTGCTCCCAATTTGGTGTCATCTGCAAAGTTGCTCAGGATGCCCTCAAGCCCATCATCCAAGTCATTGATAAAGATGTTGAATAAGACTGGGCCCAAGACAGAACCCTGTGGCACCCCACTAGTCACTACTCTCCAGGATGAGGAGGAGCCCTTTGGGTTCGGTCAGTCAGCCAGTTACAAATCCACTGAATGGTGGCATTGTCTAGCCCGCATTTTACCAGCTTCTTTACAAGAATATCATGGGGCACCTTGTCAAAGGCCTTGCTGAAATCAAGATAGGCTACATCCACAGCATTCCCTTCATCTACCAGGCTTGTAATTCTGTCAAAAATGAGATCAGATTAATCTGACATGACTTATTTTTCAGAAACCCATGCTGACTTTTAGTGATCACAGCGTTCCTTTCTAGGTGCTCACAGACCGTTTGCTTAATGATCTGCTCTAGAATCTTTCCTGGTATTGATGTCAGGCTGACTGGGCGGTAATTGTTTGGGTCCTCTCTTTCCCCCTTTTTGAAACGTGGAACAACATTTGCCCTCCTCCAATCTGCTGGAAATTCGCCTGTTCTCCAGAAATTCTCATCTTCAGGGTGAGGCTGCTCCCCCACCCCAAAGCCCCACCCCCAAAGGGCCGTCATGGGGGGGGGCTGGTGGGTGCCGTGTGTGTGTGTGTCACTCTGGCTGGCTTACAGCATATGTTGTTTAGTTGTGTCCGACTCTTCATAAAAATGGTGAAACATTAGACATAAAAAATGATACAGGATTTCCTTCAGATTTCAGATAGCTGTTTATTTCCTTGACATCTGGTGGGAGGGCGTTCCACAGGCTGGGCACCACAACCGAAAAGGCCCTCTGCCTCGTTTCCTGTAACCTCACTTCTCACAGTGAGGGAACTGCCGGGTGGCCCAGGGAGTTCCACCTCAGTGTCCGGGCTGAACGATGTGGGTGGAGATGCTCCTTCCGGTATACAGGGATGAGGCCTTCTACAGCTTTCAAGGTCAACACCAAGATTTTGAATTCGGCTTGGCAGTTTAGTGGCCACCCCCAGTCACCAGTCTAGCTACAGTATCCTGGATTAGTTGCAGTTTCCAGGTCATCTACAAAGGTAGCCCCACACAGAGCGCATTGCAATAGTCCAAGCGGGAGATAACTAGAGCATGCACCACTCTGGCAAGACAGTCCACAGGCAGGTAGGGTCTTAGCCTGCGTACCTGATGGAGCTGATAGACAGCCGCCCTGGACACAGAATTGATCTGCACCTCCATGGACAGCTGTGAGTCCAAAATGACTCCCAGGCTGCACACCTGGTCCTTCAGGGGCACAGTGATCCCATTCTGGACCAGGGATTCCCCCACACCTGCCCACCCTGTGTCCCCACAAAACAGTAGTTTTGTCTTGTCAGGATTCAGCCTCAATCTGTTGAATCTGCTGTGGGATCTGCTGTGGGGAGAGGGCGACCCACACATGTGCCCCCTGACAGAAGGAGTCACCCCCTCTTTTTTTCTTTTCCAGCTCCTGGGCGGGGTCATGATCATCATCGTCCTTTGAACAGGAATTCACCCCTGCTTACCACCATGCCTTCCACAAGCTGGTCAGGGTGGTGGCTCACGCAATGGCCCGCCGGTACCACTGAGACACCCCCAGGGAGCAGCGGCAGCCTCCTGCTGGTCTCGCCACCCACCGGGTGGGGTGGGGGCCACCCCTTCCTGCCCCTATGTGACGCTTGACCCTCTAATAAATCCTCCCTCTGCAATCTGACCTCGCTTCCTGTGTCTCTTTCTCTGGGATGGAGGGAGGGGACGGGCCTGGTGGGGGGGAGATGCCTCTGGTTAGTGGGGGGGCTGGGAAAGTGGGGGGCCCTCTCTGTTGCTCAAGAGGAACCATTGAGCTGCAGTGCTTCTCAGAGTCAGGGACCCCCGTTGTGTCCCCAAATCCTTCATCCTCAAAGTTCCTGGCAAGATGTCCCCCTCCCCAGATGCTCCTAGGGCCCCCCTGGTCTCGATGCTCGTCTCCCCACCCATTTCTTGGCATTTGCCCCTGGTCTGTTGCCCTCCCTGCTCTTCCTACTGTGGAGAAATGTTTGGGGGGATGGAGGGACTCAGAGGGGGGTGCGGACCCTCCCCCTGCTCTGGAGACCCCCAAGGGCCACTCACCCCCCGCAATGCCCCTCACTCCCTGCTTCTTTCCAGGTGGGTGTGGGGGATCTAGCTGCCTCCAAATTGGCAGGGAGAAGTGGGCATTCCTTTCATTCATTCATCCCTTTGCTCAATCATGGGGTTTACAGAGCAAAATACTGTACGCTATAAAAATACAAAATACATAATCAAAACAAAAACAACCCAATAAACTGTGGGAATGTCCAGGGATGGGGGAGGATATATTGCTTGGTTATATCCTGTTCCAACTTGTGTTAAGAAGTTCCACAATTTAGCAGAGTAACATTCCCCTTTTAAACTCACAGCGGATGCGTTCGCTAAGGCTCGCTAAAAACCTCTAGAATAACCGTCCTGGTATTTTCCCCTTTTATTCCCCAATAAAAGATAAGCCACGACACAGTATGAAAAGGTTTACTCACCCATTATCCTGTTTGCAATAGGATCCCAGAAGGCAGACTTAGCTTAAAACGTTACATACACTTGGAAACTATCCCATAAGGAGACATTCCCTTTGTCCTCTCTTGGCTGGAAGGGCATTGTGAGGGACAGGGGATATCGCGAAGTCCCTCCCCTCCTGAGTTCAAGCCCGTCCCCGAGCAAAGGGGAAAGCAGGGAGAGTTCCGATTCCAGTGGGGAAGCAGGAAGTCGTGTCCGAGGCTCAGGCAAGGTAGAGGAGCCAGGGTCCCAGGTGGGACAGGAAGGGGCAAGTAAGGGGGGAAGACCCATCCCCCCAACTCCAGAATTACGCAGGAAGAGGAGGGGCAAGAGGATGGGTCTGCCAAAGCTTTTGTGTTGGAGAAAGACGCGCCAAAAGCCATTAGGAGGTTCTGAAACCGACTGACAACATCGCTCCGTGTAAATAGCAATGACTTGAGCACTGTAAATACGCAGCACCAATAAAAGAATAAAATGCAGAGCTGCGTAGCGTCGTTACTCTGAAGTAGTCCACTCCGGCCACTGTGACAGCAACCTCCTAATCATTTTTGGGCTACTTTGGAGTTGCCGGGATGAGCGTGTCAGAGGCGGAGAAGTGGCGGCAGATCGCTGAGCAAGCCCAGCTAGAACTGCAACAGCTGTCGCTGCAGGCGCAGGGAGAATTGAAGGCAGCTAAAGAGGAGACTAAGAAGGTCCAGGACGACCGGCTACAACTTGCGGAACAGGTGAGAGAGCTCCAGGAAAAAGAGCAGCATTTAAGGGCGGTGGCGGTAGACCTCCAAAACAAGCTGGATGCAGAGAAAAACAAGGCGGGAGGGGCACCCCAAGTCCAAGTGCTGCCAGGAAGGAGAGCCGGGACCCTAGTAAGCAAGTTCAATGGAGACCCGAAGGAGTTTCAGGGCTTTGAGACTGAGATTGTGTATGCTCTTGAGCTGCACCACGATGAGTTCCCTGATGATGAGCACAGAGTAGCGTTTATTGTGGAGCACCTTACAGGGGCGGCCAGGGAGTGGCTAAGACCGTTAATTGCAACAAGGAATCCTTGCATGAAGAATGTCAAACTATTTCTAGAAGGTTTGAAAACGATGTATTCGTCCGATAGTCATATGGACCAGACTAAGGAGGAACTTCATAATTTACGCCAAGGAAATATGACAGTTCGCGCGTATTGGGCGAAATTCACCATGCTGGTGCACAGATTGGGGTGGGATCTGGAGTCTGCCCCAATGCAAGCGGCGTTTTACTTGGGGTTGCATGAGGAGGTGAAGGATGAGCTCTCGAGAGGTCCAAAGCCCAGTAATATGGATCAACTGAGCAAAGCGGCTCTGGCGGTGGGGGTGAGGCAGGAATCCAGATGGAGCGACAAGCAAGCAACGCGCGCAAAGCGGGCTTGGTTCCCACGGTCGCAGGAGAAGCCACTCCCTCAACAACCCTTTCAAGCCACGCCTGGGGCCAGTCAGGACCAGGAACCCATGCAGATTGATAGCGCGCGCGCGCGGGCTTTTCAAACCCCAGCGGCGCCAAGACGCAAGGAGGGAAGGGGTGGGAATTGCTTTCTCTGCAACTCCCCCCAGCATCTCGTCAGAGACTGCCCACATCGCAGGGAGTGGCAAGGAAAGGCGGGAACGGTTGTGCCCTCCCCCACTGACGCAGCACCACAGCAGGGAAACGGGAAAGCCTGGCTGCAGGAGACAAGGGGCGGCAGCCAGGCACAGTCAGCAGACAACAGCCCCAGCCCACCCACCCGCACAGAGAGGAGCAGAGCCAGCCCACCCCTCCCAGAGCAGGAGTGGTTCTCGAAGTGACGCTCACGCTCCCAAATGGCTATCCATTGACGGTCCTCGCCCTAATTGACAGTGGTGCCTCAGCCAACTTCTTCTCGAGAAACTTTGCAGAAGAGCACCAGATCCAGCTTCTGCAGCTGGATTTTCCTCTGCACGTGGCAACCATTGACGGCAGAGAGCTGCTGGGAGGGGCCATCACTCATCAAACCCCCCCCATGAGAATGACGGTTGGAAGGCACTCAGAGACACTGGCATTCAACGTCACCACCATCTCAGACCCCCCAATCGTTTTGGGCATGAGCTGGCTGGCGCGCCACGACCCCTCCATAAGTTGGCATCAGAGATGCATCACTTTTGGATCGGACTTTTGCCTGGAACATTGCATGCAGCACCAACCAGGGGAGGGGCCTCCGATAGCCACGGTGGCCACCATGCACGTCAAAGGGGGTGAGGCGATACCCAAACCATACTGGGACCTGCAGGAGGTCTTCAGTGAAGCGGAGTCCGACCACCTGCCCCCACACAGGCCTTTTGACTGCCAGATCAACCTGGTGCCTGGGGCAACTATACCCCCAGCCAAGCTGTACGCCATGTCAGACCAGGAACTGGAGGATCTGCGCGCTTTTATCGACAAGAACCTCAAGCGGGGGTTCATCAGAGAAAGCAAGGCAGCAGGGGGCAGCCCGGTCTTCTGGGTGGACAAGAAAGACACGCAACAGCGCCGTCTTGTGGTGGATTTTAGACGGCTGAATTCGGTGACAGAGCCAGTGGCTTTCCCCATGCCCAGAGTGGATGATCTCCTGACAGCGGCACGCAGAGGCAAGATTTTCACCAAGCTAGACCTGAGGGGGGCGTACAACTTGATCAGGATCCGGGAAGGCGATGAGTGGAAAACCACGATGTTCACGCCTCTGGGCTCTTTTGAATATCTGGTGATGCCCTTCGGGTTGCAAGGGGGCTCAGCATGCTTCCAGGCCTTCATGCACCACGTCCTGGGGTCCCTACTCTTCAGGAAATGCTTGGTCTTTCTGGATGACATCCTTATTTACTCCAACGACCCAGTGCAGCACGTGAAGGACGTCAGGGAGGTGTTACAGCGCCTGAAGGAGAACCACCTGTATGTGAAGCTGGAGAAGTGCAAGTTTCACACCAAGGAGGTGGACTTCCTGGGCTACAAGCTGTCAGACAAGGGGCTGGCAATGGACAAGGACAAGGTGCAGACCATCCTGGACTGGCACAGCCCCAGGACGCGCAAAGATGCCCAACGCCTACTAGGCTTTGCCAACTTCTACAGGAAGTTCATCAAGAACTTCTCTCGAGTTACGGCTCCCATCACTGACTGCCTGAGAGGCAAGCAGAAGTTCAGGTGGACACCAGAGGCGCAAGCAGCGTTCGAAAGCCTCAAGAGGGTGTTCGCCTCAGACCAGAACCTGTTCCACGTGGTTCAGGACGCGCCCCTACGCATTGAAACAGATGCTTCTGATAAGGCTGTGGGCGCCATTTTGTTGCAACTGGACGCCAACAGAGAGTGGAGACCCTGTGCCTTCTTCTCCAGGAAGTTGACCCAGCCCGAGCGAAACTACACAGTTTTTGATCGGGAACTTCTTGCGATCCACGCGGCGTTCCAGCACTGGAGACACTTCCTGGTGGGCGCCAAGCACCCCATCCAGGTGTGCACAGACCACAAGAACCTGGAGTTCTGGAGAACTGCCAGGGTGCTCAACCAGCGGCAGATACGGTGGGCGGAGTTCTTCTCGAACTTCAACTTCTCCATACACTACATCCCAGGAGAGCAGAATGTCAGGGCGGATGCCCTCTCCCGCAAGCCAGAGTACATGGAGGAGGAGGCGCCACCAGCCCCAAGGCACATTTTCCCCCCGTCGGCATGGTCCTGCGGAGCAGCAGTGGTGAGCGAGGCAGAACTCACAGCACTGACGGCAGCGGATGAATTTGCCAACCGCATCTTCAGAGAACTGAGAGGGGGGAGGGAGCAGGCAAAAGACTTTGCAGAACGCAGAGGGCTGCTTTTCTACAAGGGTGCGCTGTACCTACCCACCACCCAGCTTCGACGTACGGTCCTCAAGCAGATGCACGACAACCCTACAGCGGGGCATTTTGGAAGGGACAAGACCACTCACCTAGTCATGAGACACTTCTGGTGGCCAGGGGTGAGGGAAGATGTTCGAGACTATGTAAGGGGCTGTACCACCTGCCAGCGGGCGAAGGTGGTCAGAGCAGCGCCACCAGGGTTGCTGGAGCCCTTAGCCACACCACACAGGCCGTGGGAAGTGGTGTCCATGGACTTCATCACAGATCTGCCTTCGTCCAGGGGTAAGACTGCAGTGTTGGTGGTGGTGGACCTCATGTCCAAAATGTGTCACTTTATACCGTGTGCCAGGGCAGTCTCGGCAGAAGAGACAGCCAAACTGTTTGTTGATCACATTTTCAGACTGCATGGATTACCTTTAAGGGTTATTTCGGATCGTGGCCGCCAATTTGTTTCCAGGTTCTGGCGGCGGCTCATGAACCTCCTGCAGGTGGAGGTCAGCTTGTCGACGGCTAGACACCCGCAGACCAACGGACAAGCGGAGAGGGTCAACGCCATTCTGCAGCAGTACCTGAGATGCTACGTCAGCCAGCGGCAAACGGACTGGGTGGATCGCTTGCCACTAGCAGAATTTGCCTACAACAATGCAGTGCACGTCTCCACAGGGGTGTCGCCCTTTAAGGCCAATTACGGGCGCGACCTCAGATCTTTCCCAGAGAGGGAGAGGGAGGAGGAGGAGGAGGGCCCACAGGCTGAGGATTGGGCAGAGGAACTGGAGACGGTGCACCAGCAGCTCAGAGAACACTTGGAGAGGGCCAAGGAAGCGTACAAAAAGGGGGCAGATCGCCACAGGCGACAAGGGGAGGTCATCAGGGTGGGGGACAAGGTGTGGTTGTCCTCGGAGGGCCTTCCCACCAGAGGGAGGTGCAAAAAGCTGGCACCCAAATGGCTGGGCCCCTTCACGGTCACGCAACAGGTCAACCCGGTGGCATACAGGCTGGCACTGCCAGAGGACATGAGGGTGCATCCAGTGTTTCATAGATCGCTGCTGTCGCCATACAGGGAAAGCAGCAGGCTCAGAGACAGCGAACAAACCCCCGAGGGAGGGGGGGAGAGGGAAAGCAGGGAGCAACTCAATGAGGCCACGGCCATCCTGGATTCAAGGTGGGGGGTGGGGGGCCTGGAGTACCTCATGGCATGGGAGGATGCTCCACCGTCCCAGAATGAATGGGTTCCCGCCACTCAGATACAGGAGGAATTCTTGGTGGAAGAATTTCACGCCCTCTTTCCCCACAGACCCAAGCCCTGGCACATGGAAAGGGAGGGGGAGGAGGAGGAGGCACGGGAGAACAGCTCACCATGGCGCTGGGAAGCGGAGTTTGAGGAACCAGAGGATGAGGTATGGGTGTCGCCAAGATCCACCCAGTCAGAGGAAGGAGCAGATTGGCAAAACATTTTTACCCCCACCAGCTCTGACGCCACGGACTTTTTGGGATTCCCGTCCTCCCAGGCGGAAGGGGGGGGCTCGCAGGACTGGGGGGAGGTGTTCACACCAACGGGCTCAGAGAGCACCGAGTTTTTAGGCTTCCAGTCGTCACCGACACATGGGGGGGGCCTGGGGAGGGGTGAAGGAGAGCTTGGGAGGGGGGTGGATGTGAGGGACAGGGGATATCGCGAAGTCCCTCCCCTCCTGAGTTCAAGCCCGTCCCCGAGCAAAGGGGAAAGCAGGGAGAGTTCCGATTCCAGTGGGGAAGCAGGAAGTCGTGTCCGAGGCTCAGGCAAGGTAGAGGAGCCAGGGTCCCAGGTGGGACAGGAAGGGGCAAGTAAGGGGGGAAGACCCATCCCCCCAACTCCAGAATTACGCAGGAAGAGGAGGGGCAAGAGGATGGGTCTGCCAAAGCTTTTGTGTTGGAGAAAGACGCGCCAAAAGCCATTAGGAGGTTCTGAAACCGACTGACAACATCGCTCCGTGTAAATAGCAATGACTTGAGCACTGTAAATACGCAGCACCAATAAAAGAATAAAATGCAGAGCTGCGTAGCGTCGTTACTCTGAAGTAGTCCACTCCGGCCACTGTGACAGGCATCTTAGGCTAAACAGCTGTTGCTTCCTCCAGAATGTAGTCAGAGAGAGAAAGATGGCGGCCAGTCCTATGTATGCTTTTGTTACCTGCACAGGTGAGGCCACGCCCATCTCAAGTCACCTGCAGAGGAAATCTGCCCCACCCCAGGAGAAACAGGAAGTTCCGACATCCCCTTCTACGTCCACTCTAGGGATGTAGTACTTGACTGCTCTTGTGTTTCACATCCCACATAAACACCCCCACCAACATATTTCACACCCATGATCAAAAAGGAGTTCACCACCTTCATTGAAACATCAAACAAAGTGATCCAAAATAAAACACCATGGGGGCACTGAACCCAGCAAGTCTTCCTCTGAGGGGTCCCAGGCAGAGATCAATGGGGGGTAAGGGGCATGTCTCCCCATATCTTCCGGGGGTATCGAAAGGGCATGACCTGCGGTCATCCGTTATTTTCTTTTGGGGGTTGTGAGCTGGGATGGAAATCCTTATCTCCCATACAAAAAAAGGCGAGGGCGCTGGGCTCCATGGCTCTGTCCAAGAACAATCCCGGCAAACAGCATTGAATTGGGACAGAATTGGCAAGCGGAGAGGCACACGCCCCCTTCGAAAAGATCCTGATTTATGCTGCCGGAGAAAAGCATCTGTTTGGAAAGAATGAAGGACACTAATTTCTGCTTTGCTTGAATGGTGGAAGGAGGGGAGGGAATATTTTATGTAATATTTTTCGGGATCTGGGTTATCTACCCAGGGCCGGCCCCTCGGCCAGGCTGGGTGGCACAGGGCCACGCTCAGAAATGGAGCTGGCGCCAGAGGGATCGTCGCACCACGGCGCCAGGGCTTAAGACGGCCCTGTATCTACCCTACCCTAAAGCAATGGAATGCAAAGTTTTCGGGAAGAGTAGACTTTAAATTTGCCTCTTTGCGATGGATTAATTTTATAAGTAAGGACTTTGCCTGAAAGAAGATGGAGAGTGACAACCTTGAGGGACTTTTGAGGGATTTTGACGACCCCTTGGGACTTCCTACTGAGAAATAAAAGTAGCAAAGTGTTATGAAATTTATTTATTTATTTAAAATGTATTTATTGAAGATTTTCATAAACAAAAAACATACAAAGAATACAAAACACAAAAAGAAAAAAGAAAACAGAAAAAATAAAAAATACAAAGTACAAAAATGCAAAAACAAAAATTCTAACTTATATCTTAGTCATAACACTTTGGACTCCCTCGGACACCCCCCCCCTACCTTGGGTCCCTATTGCAGTATTATTTAAACAGTATTCATTGTTATTTAGCACATCCTAAAACATTACTCTCTCAATCCTTTATTTCTATATTCGACTATAATTCCAAATTCTAATAATATCACCTTAGTCTCATATTACAATCCAAATATCTCTAATTGCCCTTTATTCATTATTTTAAGATATTCCCTTAGCCAATAATTTTTTACTAACAACGATTCTTCATTCTAATATTAACCCTTACATCCCTACATTGTTTCAAACATAATAATATATCTCCCCCCCCCAGCCCCAGATCCGGATTCCCCAGGAGTTTCCAACGAAGTCCATATGTCATACCAGTATTGGGCCTTCCATTATATCCATCCCTACCATCCGTTATATTCTATTAACCCACTCCCACCTTTCCCCAAAATTTCTGCAAAACAATTTTACCCCACTTCTGCTGTTTCCTCCCCCCTCCACCTGTACCTTCCTTTCTAACTTCCCAGAGCGTGCCCTGTCCCCCCTCTCTCACTGGGGGGGCAAAAAACCACCCTGGTTCATCCTTGAGGAGTTCTTGCGTCCAATCCTTCTTCTGTTCCACATCTCCCACTTGTGGAGCATTCTGCCATTCTTCTTCATCCTTCTCTTCAAATTGTACAGCTTCTTCTTGCACCTTGGAAATGTCCAGTGTTGATAATTCCTCTTTGTCATCTGTGTCCAATTTTATAGTCTCCATTCCAGTCCTATTTTCCATGCAGTTTTCTCCATTCACCTCTCTTAATTCTTTATTGTATTCCCACAGCTGCTTGGTATACAAATTCAGTTCCTTTTTAATGTCAAAGAGTTCTAGAAGAATCTTTTGCCAATGCTGGTCCTTTGCAAATGTTGAGTCTAGAGCCATCTTATCTATTCCAGTCTCATGGGAAAACAGCAAGTTGCAACACAGGAAATGGTGGCAGTCTTATTCCAAAACATTGTAGTCCATTTTATTTCCCAGTCTGGGCATCTTTTCCTTTAAATTTCTTTCAATCATACCCCCACTTCTTCTTTTTAGCAATTCCACAACTCAAAGTCCAATCGTTGGTCCTTCCAGGGACCTAGATCTGGCTCCCTGGTGGGGGGGGGGGCTTCTTTTAAGCCAATTGTTAGTAAATTAGATACTTTGTTTCTCCTTCCTGGCAAGGGATCAGGTTACTGCATCACAGTCTCTCAATTGAAAGAGGTTGGCTCCCTTTTTAAGCCTCTTCTGTAGCCAATTTCATCAAATCTTAAACTTTTTAAATCCTTTACTCACGGTTTCCCAATTTTATTTTATTTTCTTGTGGGAGAATCCGCCGCTCTCCGCCGACGAAGCTTTGCAGCCGTGAGGGTGACAGTGACGCTCAAAATGCCCCCTTCGACTACCACCCCAGGGGAGTAAGAATTGGGGCACTGCCGAGCACATTCGTTCACATAAAGCTCAATATGTGGCTCTTACGGGCAGCCGCGTCGCTTTCGCGGTCCCCCCCCCCCCGCGGCACAGGTTGCCTCGGAGCTCGAGGCAATCGCAGCCGGACGGCGCTGGCAGCAGACTGGAAGCCAAGTGTTATGAAATCTAACCCAATTAACTGCCCTGCAGAAAGCATGCTGAGGTGAAAACATGTTCTGTGCATAATTAAGAGAATGCAAAATAAATCTTCAGCTTGGTTTTAATTATAGAAAATAACAAAACATGACACAGCCACCCACCAGGGTACTGAGAAAGGTACACAATGCTCCTTATATACTCTATCCAATTGGTGACACAGCTTAAATAACACAAACTTAACATCACCTTCTATACTGCCCCACAGCTGCAAAACTAGGTCCTGACCTTTACTTCTGGCTTTTAAAGAGATACACATCTTGTGAAACAATAATGAACCTTAAAACTTAAACCATTCAACATGAAGAAGAAAAGATGGGGGACAACTGGATCCACTGTCTCTTAAGCAGGAAGATTCATGAGTTTAGGGGAAAGGATGGAGAGGAGACAAGGATCTTGTTGAGATTACATCAGCCTGAAGTTGGAAATAAGAACAGTGAAAGGGTTGGTTTAATCTGGCCCCTGCAGCCGTTTATCTTGTGGGATGAAATCCCCAAGAAAGCTTATCAACTTCTATCCTTCAAAAAGCTCAACAACTGTGCTTGGCCCTCACGCATGTTCACTTCATCAAATCTGGCCCTCTTTGAAAAAAGTTTGGGCACCCCTGTAGAGCATCTTGACGGCTTCTGAGACTTTCAGACAGAAAAGAAGATAAATGGATTGTGCATATTTATTAATTATATTATTTTATTAATTATGTTATATTTATTTATTATTGTATGTAAAATGGAGGATTAAATTTGGCGAAATGTGAAGGGTGGGTGACGCTGGGAGTTTGGCAGTGTTAGCGGGGGGGGGGGATATATTTATACAAAAAACCCCTTTCATGTTTCATGTTCTCCTCTGCAGTCCACATCAGAGAGATTGAGTTGCCGCTATGGGGGACGGAGGTCAGACAGCCAGCCATGTTCAAGGCCAGGTTGGAGAGGAAGGTGCGAATGTTGTCTGGGAGGAAGCAGGGCCCAAGAAAGCATTGTAAACAGAGTTGCAATTGCTTGTCTATTGAGGATAATTGAGTCAATTAAAGATGATTAAGTGTACTTTCAGATTTTTATTATAATTATTATTTTGCCATTTAACAATCAAGGGCCCTTGGAATGTAGGCAATGACTCTGCCCCAGGGAACTTATATTCAGGTTTGACAGCATGGGCAGAGAACAGCAGAGGGAGAGTTGGAAGTGGCAGGGATAGGGAGACAGGGAGGTTAAACAAGGGCAGGGATTGGGAGTCCACGGCCTGCCAACGGTCAGTGGGGATGGGAAGCAGAGTCAGACCACATCCAGACGACCTCAGGTTCCCCGAGAAAGAGCTTCATTCGAAATATGGGCTTTGAAGCAGAACAGGAGGCTCAACAAAAGGGGACAGGAGCAAAGATCCACTTGAAGACTTCTAAAGTGACCCAAAGTGGTACAGCCAGAAAAGTTAAGGTCCTAGGCAGGCATTTATCAGAAAATTCTGCACCCCTTGAAATGCCACCTGAATCAGTCTGGGCAAATATACACATCCAAGTGTTATTGGCTTGAGAATAGTTGAACAAACAATTGCAGAATTCTGGGGACTTGAAGTTCTATAATGTCTGCTGAAAGTTCTGTTGGAAGTTCCTAGTGCTCTCTCACAGAACAATATTTTCCAATGTTCCTTAAGATTGGAAATGACAAAAGTCAGAGCTTTCTGGGTCAGTCTTAGGGGACCCATTGAGTCCAGGATCCTCTTCTCACAATGGCCAACCAGGTACCCCAATGGGCAAGCAGGATTGGAGTTTTCTGCAAGCAGGATTCAGAAGCATCGCTGCCTCTGAGCGCGGAGGGAGAGCAGAGCCAGCCTGGCTAGGAGCCATTGAGAGCTTCTCCTCCATGAATCTGTCTAGTCCGTCTTTCAGGCCACCCAAGTTGACATCTGATGGGAGGTCACTCCTCAGGGAGGGAGCCACTGCCAAGAAGGCCCTCTGCCTGGTACCCTGTAGCTGAACCACCAGAAGACCCTCGGAGGAGGAAGGACCTCAGTGTCTGGGCTGAGCGATGGGGGTGGAGACGCTCCTTCGGGGCTTCCCCATCCAGGGCTTCTTTCAGATGCCTTCTAAAGCTTGTCAAGTTGTTTGTCTCCTTGGCTCAGGGGTGGCATTCCTCCATACCCTCCAGGATTTCTCTGAGGAAAATAGGGATGCCCTAAGGAAAATCACATTAGGGACGCGGGTGGCGCTGTGGGTTAAACCACAGAGCCTAGGGCTTCCCGATCAGACGCTCGGCGGTTTGAATCCCCACAATGGGGTGAGCTTGGTCCCAGCTCCTGCCAACCTAGCAGTTCAAAAGCATGTCAAAGTGCAAGTAGATAAATAGGTACCTGTGCTGGGCCCAGGGGTTCAGAGCATGGCACCAAGTTTTATTGGCCTGAGAATACTTTAACAAACTATTGCAGAACTATTTACAGGCTTCTGTAAATCCGGGAGGAGCAGCTTGGGTCCAGGGTATAAAAGGTTCCAGCCCTAGAAGGAGCTCCAGCTCAGCCCAGAAGGTTTTCTCCAGCAGCCGAGAGAAGCTCCTAGTCCACAGCCAGCCATCATTGTGCCCTGGACCACAAAAGGGAAGCAGATCGTCCACACTGCCTGCAGCAAAGTCAACATGGCCTCCCTTCGTGATGAAATCATTGTCCGGTAAGGCCAGGGCCTGGTTGCCTCTCTAGGCAGGCTGGGGGAGGCGCTTCTCTTTTCTCCTGGAAAATAACCACCTGTGCCTCTCCCTTCTTCCTCCTTCCTTCCTTCCTTCTCTCCAGCCTGTCGGTGGTGTTCCCTCGCTTTGGGAACCCCTTCAGCCCTTCCGCCATCAATGGACTTCAACAAGGTCAAGGAGTCCTTTTCTGAGCTGCGTGAACTGCACTGCGACAAGCTCCACGTGGACCCCCTCAACTTCAGGGTGAGGCTGCTCCCCCACCCCAAAGGGCTGCCTAGTTGGTGTGTGTGTGTTCCTGCACAATAAGAAATTGTAAAACATGAGACATTAAAAATTTCCTTAAACAGGGCTGCCTTCACATGTCAGATAGTTCTTGATTTCCTTGACATCTGACGGGAGGGCATTCAACAGGGTGGGCGCCACTACTGAGAAGGCCCTCTGCCTGGTTCCCTGGAACCTCACTTCTCACATTGAGTGAACCTCCAGAAGGCCCTTGGAGCTGGACCTCAGTGTCTTGGCTAAACGATGGGGGTGGAGACGCTCCTTCAGGGATACAGGGCTGAGACGGTTTAGGGCTTTCAAGGTCAGCACCAACACTTTGAATTGTGCTCGGAAACGTACTGGGAGCCAATGTAGATCTCTCAGGACCGGTGTTATGTGGTCCCAGCGGCCACTCCCAGTCACTAGTCTAGCTGCCGCATTCTGGATTAATTGCAGTTTCCGGGTCACCTTCAAAGGTAGCCCCACGTAGAGCGCATTGCAGTAGTCCAAGCGGGAGATAACCAGAGCATGCACCACTCTGGCGAGGCAGTCCGCAGGAAGGTAGGGTCTCAGCCTGCGTACCAGATGGAGCTGGTAGGCAGCCGCCCTGGACACAGAATTAACCTGTGCCTCCATGGACAGCTGTGAGTCCAAAATGACTCCTAGGCTGCGCACCTGGTCCCCATTCAAGACCAGAGAGTCCTCCACACCTGCCCGCCTCCTGTCCCCCCAAAATAGTGCTCTGTCTTGTCAGGATTCAACTTCAACACTTTGAATTGTGCCCAGAACGTACTGGGAGCCAATGTAGGTCTTTCAGGACCGGCGTTATGTGGTCTCAGCGGCTGCTCCCAGTCACCAGTCTAGCTGCCGCATTCTGGAGTAGTTGTAGTTTCCGGGTCACCTTCAAAGGTAGCCCCACATAGAGCGCATTGCAGTAGTCCAAGCGAGAGATAACTAGAGCATGCACCACTCTGGTGAGACAGTCCGCGGGCAGGGAGGGACTCAGCCTGCGTACCAGGTGGAGCAGGTAGACAGCTGCCCTGGACACAGAATTGACCTGGTCTTTTAGGGGCACAGTTACCCCGTTCAGGACCCAGGAGTCACCCGTCCCTGCCCACCCCCTGTCGCCCCAAAACAGTACTTCTGTCTTGTCAGGATTCAACCTCAATCTGTTGAATTCATTGTGGGATCTGTTGTGGGGAGAGGGCGACCCACACATGGGCCCCCTGGCAGAAGGAGTCACCCCCTCTTTTTGTTTTCTCTTCCAGCTCCTGGGCGAGGTCCTCATCACCCTCCTGGCCCCCCTTTGGACAGGAATTCACCCCTGCTTACCACCATGCCTTCCACAAGGTGGTCAAGGTGGTGGATCACGCAATGGCCCTCCAGTACCCCTGAGACCCCCCCAGGGAGAAGTGGCAGCCTCCTGCTGGTCTCGCCACCCACCGGGTGGGGTGGGCCCCCCCCCTTCCTGCCCCCATGTGACGCTTGACCCTCTAATAAATCCTCCCTCTGCAATCTGACCTGGCTTCCTGTGTCTCTTTCTCTCTGGGACCGAGGGAGGGGACGGGCTGGGGGGGGGAGATGCCTTTGATAAGCTGGCTGGTGGGGGGGCTGGGAAAGTGGGGGGGGGGGTCTTTATCCACTGTCACTTAAAAGAAACCATTGCACCAAATGGGGTCCAGGGCTTTGTGGCACTTTGATCCCCCTGGAGCTGCAGTACTTTTTGGAGCCAGGGACCCCTGCTGTGTCCCCAAATCCTGGCAGACTCCCTCCGATGCTCCAAGGGCCCCCCTGGTCTCATTGATCATCTCCCCATCCATTTCTTTGTATTATTATTTTACCATTTATCAATCGAGGGCCCTTGGAATGTAGGAGAGGACTGTGCCCCAGGGAGCTTACATTTAGGTTTGACAGCATGGGGAGAGAACAGCAGAGGGAGAGTTGGAAGTGACAGGGATAGGGAGACAGGAAGGTTAAACAAGGGCAGGGATTGGGAGCCCACGGCCAGCCAACGGTCAGTGGGGATGGGAAGCAGAGTCAGACCACATCCAGAAGACCTCAGGCTCCCTGAGCAAGAGCTTCATTTGAAATATGGGCTTTGAAGCAGAACATGTGTACAGAAGGGGGGCAAGAGTGAAGACAGAATTGAAGACTTCTAAAGTGACCCAAGGGACGCAGGTGACACGGTGGGTTAAACCACTGTGCCACTTGGGCTTGCCAATCGAAAGGTCGGTAGTTCGAATCTCCGCGACGGGTTGAGCTCCTGCTGCTTGGTCCCAGCTCCTGGCTTGAGAATAGTTGAACAAACGATTGCAGAATTCTGGGGACTCGAAGTTCTATAATGTCTGCTGAAAGTTCTGTTGGAAGTTCCTAGCGCTCCTTCACGAAACTCCATTTCCCAAGGTTCCTTAAGATTGGGAATGATAAAAGTGAGAGTCTTCTGGCTCAGCCAAAAGGGACCCATCCTGTCCAGGATCCTCTTCTCACAATGGCCATTAGGGGAAACCTTCAAGGAGTATCGGAGCCCCAGATGCAGTTTCCTGCAGGTGGGATTCAGAAGCATCGCTGCCTCTGAGCGTGGAGGGAGAGCAGAGCCAGCCTGGCTAGGAGCCATGAATCTGGCTAATCCTTCTTTCAGGCCACCCAAATTGGTGGCCACCACAGCCTCCTGTAGCAGGGAGTTCCACAGTATAACTAGACACTGTGTCAAGATGGGGTTCCTTTCATCCACCCTGAATCTCCCCATGAGTTCTAGAGAAAAACTGTGCCAAAAAGAAAGAAAAAAGAAAGAAAGAAAGAAAGAAAGAAAGAAAGAAAGAAAGAAAGAAAGAAAGACTTTTCTCCACCCACTGAGCACCACAGTCTAAGAAGGATATTGACGAGCTGGAAGATGTGCAGAGGAGGGATCAAGGTTCTAGAAGCCAAGCCTTATGAGGAAGGGTTGAAGGAGCTGGGTATGCTTAGCCTGGAAAAGAGGAGTCTGAGAGGAGATAGGATCGCCACCTCCAAACATCTGAAGGGCTGTCACAGGGAAGAAGGAGCATGCTTGTTTTCTCCTGCTCTGGAGGGCAGGACACGAACCAATGGCCTTAAGTTACAACGGTTGTGGACTCTCCTACCTTGGAGGTTTCTAAGCAGAGCTTGGGTGGGGATCTGCTACCATAGGTGCCAACTCCTTGGGGCCCTGGGTGCCCAAGCACTCAAAAATCCACCGTGAAAGGGCCAAGCACCCACACATTTCGATGCCAGGGCCAGGCACGCTGCAGGGCACCCACAACCCCAGGCACCGACGGTGGCGGGACCAAGCTGGCACTCCTGAACCCAATGGATGCTCTAGTTGAGATTCCCGCATCCCTTTCTACTCTACAATTCCCTCATTCACTTCCTCCATGCAGGGCGTCATTTTATAAACTTCCATCATCTTCCTCGCCTTTTCCCTAAACAAAACTAAAAAGTCCCAAAGGCTGCAACTATTCTTAAGAGGGGAGTCCCTCCATCTCCTTCGATCGCTTGGGCTGCCCTTTTCGGGACCTTTTCCAACTCTGCAATATCCTCCGGACCACCCCTGGGCTCCCCTTTCTGAAGAGAGACCATAATTTTGGCTCTGGATGCTCTCAGCCCAGCCGCTGCCGCTGCAATACACCACCCTGAGTGCCTTTTCTCCTCCCCCCCCCGTTATCTCTGCCTCCAGGGAGGGTGGAGGGGGTGTCCTATCAGGTCTCCTGGCGCTCTGGGTGTGGGTGGGTGCCTGCCTTCAGCTGCTTCACCCAGATAGTGCCAGCGGCCGGGAGGAGAAGGGCGCACCCAGGAACCTTCGAGAAAGCAGTTGCTCAGCCCAGTCTCCAAGGCCAAGGAAAGGGGAAGCTGCAGGCAGAAGTCCACCCGGTCAGTCCATTGTCAGGAGCAGGGAAGGGAAGAGTCACCAACCAGGATTGAGAGGATTGTGGAGGTCGGCCCTTGCCCCTGACCATTGGTCATGCTGGCTGCAGCATTGTCTGCTGGGCACCAGCCTGGCCTGGCCTGGTCTAGGCTTTAGCATATAGAACTGTAGAACAGCAGTTGGAAGGGACCCCCAAGGGTCATCCAGCCCAGCCCCCTGCAAGGGGAAGTGCCGGAATGTCAGCCTTTGAAGAAGGCACCGTCCCAGCAGCAAAGCAGCCTCCGCACGCCAGGCAGCAGCTCAACAGGTGCAGTGGAGAGGCCTGCTGGGAGGGGGGAGGCACACGGATGAGAGGGCCCACTGAGCCTCCATCCTGACCCAGCCTCACCAGTCCTTTCTTGGTGCCCAGAGGTTGTGGGGGGTGCCTCTGCCCAGCTGGGCAAGCCATTCCTGGTCAGTATATGGTGTGCTGCTGAGAGGCCCTGCAGAACCAATACTCCCATTACCCGGCTCACAGCCTAGGTCACCTACCAAGGTTCTTTCAGCCCCCCACCCAGACCCGAACCCAGATGGAAAAGGACCCAAATACTCCTCTTGGTCTACATACCTCTTGCCCAGCATGATCTTTATTATGAATATTTATTCAGAACCGTGGCATTGTAGAGTTGGACGGGACCCCAAGGGTCATCTATTCCAGTGTTTCTCAACCAGTGTGCCTCCAGATGTTTTGGGACTACAACTCCCACCATCCCTAGCTAGCAAGACCAGTGGTCAGGAATGATGGGAGTTGTAGTCCCAAAACATCTGGAGGCACACTGGTTGAGAAACACTGATCTATTCCAACCCCCTTGCAAGGCAGGAATCACAGGTAAGGAAACCCCAGCAGGCGGCCACCTGACCTCTGCTTTAAGACCTCCGTTTTCTCTTGCTGCATTTATATCCCACCTTTTCCTCCAGGGAGCTCCAGGTGGGGTACACGGGGGTTCTCCCTGCACCTCATTTAACCCCCTCAACAACCCTGCGAGGTAGGCTAAGCTGAGAGGCGGTGGCTGGCCCCCAGCTTCATGGCTGACTGTGGGATTCGAACCCTGGCCCCTCCCAGGTCATAGTCTGACACTGACCACTATAACACGGCGACTCTTGTGACATTTGCTGGTTCCACTCAAGCCCCATCTGAACTGTATGTGTGCAGCACCATCATAGCACTTTGAGCAGTCATCATGCCCCCCCCCCAAAGTATCCAGGGAACTATAGTTTGTACTGGGTGCTGAGAGGAGAGACCCCCCCATTCCCCTCACAGAGCTACAGTGCTCAGAGGGGTTTAACCACCAAGCCCTCTTGACAGGGGGGCTCTGGGAACTGTAGTAGCTCTGGGAGGGGAACTCTCAGCACCCTTAACAAACTGCAGGGCCCAGGAGTTTGGGGTGGTGGCTGGGGAGCCACGGCTGTTGGAAGTGGCATGCTACTGCTTTAAGTGCCAAGTGCCGGTGGGGGTCTCAGAGAGCCATAGCTGAAGCAGCAGCATTTTTAGCAGTGAGCTGCCAGTCCAGGCCCACCCCGGGAGATGGAGACTGGTGCCTCATTCCTAGCGGGAGAGATTGGGGGGCTACCATGAGATTGCAAGAAGAGCCTGCTAGGTTGGGCCAAAGGCAGCTCATCTAGTCCAGCACCCTGTTCTCACAGAGGCCAAATACTCTTCAGAAACTAGGAATCCAGATAGACTGCCTCTAGACTTGGAGGTTCCATAAGAGCAGGGGGCCCCAAACTTACCTCGCCGGGGGCCAGTGCCGCCAGCGCCGATTGCACTGTGGGCCGGAGCACGCGGGAGCATGCGCCCATACATGTGTGTACACACGATTTTCGGTGCATTTCTGGGGCGCCGGAACACCGGAAATAGCTTGTGTGCATGCGCATGGGCCTCCTCTGGCCCGGAAGTGCACCAGAAATGACTCTTGTGCATGCACACAAGCTATTTCCGACGCTCCGGTGACCCAGAAGTGGGCAGCCACGCCGCGCCATTAAGAGCGGGCGGCGGGGTTTGCCAGGGGCCGCATAAAAGAGGGCCTTAATTTGGGGAAGCCTGCATAAGAGCATTGGAAAAGCGTTGCTGGATCAATGGCTCACCTGGTCCATTCCCCTGTTCTCACCATGATGGCGAACCCAAAGCCAAGCCTGAAAGCAGGACCCAAGCCAGGAGCCCTCTCTCCGCTTATCTGAGCCCAAAGGCCCCACAATCTGCAGGGCGCTATCTCCCCTCTCGCACCCTCAGCTTGCAGGAGGGCAGAGCCATTATCTCCCTCGTGCACACAAGGAGGCCCAGAGAGGCCAGATGCCAGGGAGATGGGCTGGGCAGGCAGCAATGGGGAGCTGGGGGTGGCCTGTCCGACTTTGAAAAGCTGGCGCCCCTGGAACAAACTCATCTGTTTTGCTGCATTAATTAAACTGAATAGTTTTCGCTGGGTTTTGAACAAACGTGCATTTAATTGTTACAGTTTTGAACTTCATCGGGTCATTATCTTCCTGAATGGGCTCTGCACTCTGCTTTTCTGAATGATGGTTTTGGTAGGGTGGGGGGCACTGGGGAGGGCTTTATGGAATCAAGAGGATAGTCTTCTCCCCCCTCCCCCCCAAAAAAGATTGGGAGCTGCTGCTGTAAGGGCATCCCTCTTTTTTCCCCAAAAATAGTTTTTATTAAGTTTTGCAGTTTTATGTTCATCACAATGAACATTATCTCAAAGAAGAAAAAGAGCACAATTCCCTAACACACACACCCCGACTTCCCTCAACTTCCTCTTCTGGCCCTGTAGCTGTTTTCTTCCTCTGCTTGTTTTTTCCTACCTTGATATTGCAGTCTTTAAATTAAATATTCTTATATTCTCAACATTTTTGCACCATACTTATTTTCAAATTACCTCTTGTACTTTGTTACTTTCCAGTTATTACATCTTAATTTCTGTGGGTTTTTTTGTGATTTGCAAGCGTTTACTCGAACCCTGCTAGTGAGTCCACTTCTTTACAATGTTTCTGTAAGTGCAACATAAATGGTTCCCAGTCCTTTTTAAAGTCTCTCTTGTCTTTGTCTCTAAGTTTTCCAGTTAACTTTGCTATTTCACCACATTCCATGAGTCGTTCTAGCCATTCTTCTTTCGTGGGTCTCTTGTCGTCTTGAACTATTTTTCTTTTTTCCGTTTCATTATAAATCATTTCCCCAAAACTTTTGGTTATTTTACAGTTCCACCACATATGAAAAAATGTGCCTTCACTTTCAATGTAAGGGCACCCCTCTGTTTCCAGCAGCAGGCCCCACCTCACCCCAACATCTGGGAGTCCCGTGCAGGTGGGTAGATGCAGTGGTAAAAGGTTCAGAAAAGGGCCCCCCAAAAGGATCAAGGGGGTGAAGTGACTCCCCTATGAGGAAGGCTTGCAGTGTTTGGGGTTTTCTAGCTCAGAGGCAAGGCGAGCAAGGAGGTTCTGCAGTTCTGCATGGCCTTGGGAAAGGGGAGAGAGGAAAGCTTTCGCCCATCACTCCCACCGCCAGAACTCAGGGGCCTCCAGTGAAGCTGAGGGTTGGAAGATTCTGGACAGGCGAAAGGAAGGACTCCTTCACAAGGCACAGAGCTAATCTGTGGAACTCCCTCCCACAGGGTGGGTGGCTTCAAAAGAGGATTGGACAAATTCATGGCAGAGGAGAGAGCTGCCCATGGCTGTGATCCGGGGTGGCTGTGCTCTGCCTCCACGGCAGGCATCCCCAAACTGCGGCCCTCCAGATGTTTTGGCCTACAACTCCCATGATCCCTAGCTAACAGGACCAGTGGTCAGGGAAGATGGGAATTGTAGTCCAAAACATCTGGGGGTGCCTGCTCCCACGGGATGAGGTAGCAAGGCTTCCCAAGACCAGCTGCTGGCAGGAGGGGAGAGGGTCGCTCTGGTGCTCAGGTCCCAAGAGAGGCATCTGCTTGGCCACGGTGAGAACAGGATGCTGCTGGACTAGGTGGACCATTGGCCTGATCCAGCAACCTCTTCTGATGTTCTTGTGTTAGATAGATAGAGGTAGATTGTCTCTGATTCAAGAGGCGGAAGGGCCTGTTGCCCCAAGAGCAAGACCCCAATCTCTCCACTGCCGCCGCCCCCCTGCTTTGCCCAGAACAGACGGCTTGGAGAGGTCAAGTTGCATGCAGCCTCTCCAGGTGGGGCCAGCTCTCAGCCCTGACCCTCTGAGACTCCCAAGGGCTGGGATGAACCTCACCCCATGGAGAGGACCAAGGGAGGCCTCCCATCAGAACTAAGAAGAGCTTGCTGGATCAGGCCAGTGGCCCATCTGGTCCGGGACCCTCTTCTCACAGGAGCCAGCTAGATGCCCCTTGTGCAGTCAGCTAGGAGCCATGGGTGGCCTGAATCTTGCCCAGGCCTCTAGTAAGCCATCCAGGCTGGTTGTTGTCACTGCCTCTTGGGGGAGGGAGTTCTGCAGAGGTGGGGGAGGGCGGGCGGCAGCTATCTGGGGCCTCCTGCCTGGCCTATGTAGCCCCACCCCAGCCAGGGCTGGCTGCCACCCTGCTCTGACTTGGCCCCACTTAGCCAGTCCACCCAGCCTCTGGCCGAGGATGGCCCCGCCCACACCTGGAGGAGGAGCCACAGCTTTGGCCCAGGGTATAAAAGCCTCCAGCCATGGAAGGGGCTTCAGCTTAGCCCAGAAGGTTTCGCCCAGCAGCCGAGCAAAGTACCCAACACTCAGCCAGCCATCATGGTGCAGTGGACCGCCGAAGAGAAGGAGCTCATCGCCCAGATCTGGGCCAAAACCGATGTGGCCGTGATCGGGGCAGATTCCCTTGGCGGGTAAACCTGCACCCCCCCCCCACTCTCCCACTTGGGACAGGGCAGGCGGGTGTTCTTCAGCCAAGATGACCGACCATCTCTCTCTCTCTCTCTCTCTTGTTCTCTCTCTCTCTCTCTCTCCTTCTTTCCAGCTTGCTGGTAGTGTACCCCTGGACCCAGAGGCTCTTTGCTCACTTTGGCAACCTCTCCAGCCCAGCCGCCATCTTGGGCAACCCCAGGGTCAAGGCGCACGGCACAAAGGTCCTGACGTCCTTTGGAGAAGCCGTCAAGAACCCCGACAAGGTCAAGGACACCTTTTGCAAGCTGAGCGAGCTGCACTGCGACAAGCTCCACGTGGACCCCGAGAACTTCAAGGTGAGACCCCCATCTCCCCAAAGGGCTGCCCAGAGTGGTGTCTCTGCACAGGGGGGTGGGGGTGGCAGGGAAGAGGGTGCCTGAGTTCCCCTCTGTGGTGACCAGAAGGAAGCAGGAGGCATGTGAGCGAGGAGATAAGGACCCATCCAGACCACAGGGGCCAATAAGCCAGTGGTCCTCAGGCTGCTCCTTAACTCAGCAGAGCAGCGAGGAGAATCATAGAATGGCAGAGTTGGGAGGGACCCCCAAGGGCCATCTAGTCCAACCTCCTGCAAGAGGAAGAAGGGTCTTTGTCAAGAAAACTTTTCTGAACTGTCTTTTTCTTTGCAAACTGGCTGCAAAATGTGGAGCCACAAATCAGAGTGCTTTAGGGGTTGGGTTGGACTTGTGTGAGTGTCTGGAGGCGGTTGGAGGATGGATGGTGGCTGACAGATTGAGGTTGAATCCTGACAAGACAGAAGTACTGTTTGTGGGGGGCAGGAGGCAGGCAGGTGTGGAGGACTCCCTGGTCCTGAATGGGGTAACTGTGCCCCTGAAGGACCAGGTGCGCAGCCTGGGAGTCATTCTGGACTCACAGCTGTCCATGGAGACATAGGTTAATTCTGTGTCCAGGGCAGCTGTCTATCAGCTCCATCTGGTACACAGGCTGAGTCCCTACCTGCCCGCGGACTGTCTCACCAGAGTGGTGCATGCTCTAGTTATCTCTCACTTGGACTTCTGCAATGTGCTCTATGTGGGCTACCTTTGAAGGTGACCCGGAAACTACAACTAATCCAGAATGTGGCAGCTAGACTGGTGACTGGGAGCGGCCGCCGAGATCACATAACACCGGTCCTGAAAGACCTACATTGGCTCCCAGTATGTTTCCGAGCACAATTCAAAGTGTTGGTGCTGACCTTTAAAGCCCTAAACGGCTTTAGTCCAGTATACCTGAAGGAGTGTCTCCTCCCCCATCGTTCTGCCCGGACACTGAGGTCCAGCGCCAAGGGCCTTCTGGCGATTCCCTCATTGCAAGAAGCCAAGTTACAGGGAACCAGGCAGAGGGCCTTCTCGGTAGTGGCACCCACCCTGTGGAATGCCCTCCCACCAGAGGGAGGCAGCCCTGTTTAGGGAAGCTTTTAATGTTTGATGGATTTCTGTATTTTAATGTTTTCTTGGAAGCCGCCCAGAGTGGCTGGGGAAACCCGGCCAGATAGGCGGTGTATAAATAATATATTATTATTATTATTATTATTATTATTATTATTATTATTATTATTATTAGTATTACATGGCTCTTGGCTTCCCTTCCAACTCTGCAACCCAATGGTTCTATCGTTCACAGGAGGTTTTTAAGCAGAGGTTGGAGGGCCATCTGCCAGGGCTTCTTTAGCAGCAATTCCTGCATTGGGGGGTGGACTAGATGACCCTTGGGGGTGACCTCCCAGCCAGCTCTACAATTCTACAGTTCTATGGGTGTCTGGTTGTGACTTGGCCCCGCTCAAGCCTGGAGCCCCCTCCCTGAGCTCGGGCTTCGGAATCCCCGTCTCCCGCGCCCAGCGCCCTTTCCAAACCCCGTTGCAGAACTTGCGTGGCTGGCTGCGCAGGGCGAAATCCACGCGTGGCACCATCGTAGCAGCCTCTGAGGAAAGGTGGGGGAAGAAGGGGGTGCCCCCCTCCCATCCCGGCTGCCTCTGCTGCTGTGCCCCCCGCCTGGCGGCTCCCTTCCCCTTCGCAGCCCCTCCGCCCAGCCAGCGCCTCTCTTCTCTTCTCTTGCAGCTCCTGGGCAACATCCTCCTCATCTGCTTGGCCTCCCACTTCGGGAAGGAGTTCACTCCGGCCGCCCACGCCGCCTTCCAGAAGCTCACCAACGTGGTGGCGCACGCCCTGACCCGCCAGTACCACTGAGCGCCCCCTGAGGAAGAGCAGCTGCCTCGCGGGCGCCCAGTTGCCGACCAGACCAGCGCCTTCCCTCGCGGGGAAACCCTCTGCCAGACCCCCGACACGGGGCCACTAGCTAATAAACCTCACTCCCTGCAAGATGAGCCGGCTCCCGCGTGTCTTTGGGGGGGACCTTGGGGGTGGGGTGGGGTGGGGAGGACGGGAGAGGTGACCCTTGCAGGGCGGAAGATCCTGCCTTTGGACTTGGAGGTTTCAGAAGGGTTGGAGAGGGGGGGGGGGCTTGCCTGATTGACCCCTTGCAAGAATTCCCCCCAATGTGGTTGCACTAGGGAGCTTGAGGGAATATAAGCCAGCCTTCTTGGAAGCCCCCCAAGTTCCCGCACTGCACACTCAACACAATTCTATGGGGCGGTGGTGTTCCTGAATGGCGGCAGGTCCCACCTCCAGGGAGTTGAGGTTTAAGGACGGACCCCCCCATATGTTGGGGAGAGAGCTGTAGCCTGGCCAACTGGAGCTGCCCCATCTCCTTTCCAGCGTCCTTGGGGGAGGGAGGGGGGTGCCCCTCCAGGAAGCCCCAGGACCTCTTTGCTGTGCTGTGAAGCCCAGTCCTGGCACAAAGAGAGTCATTGAGAGGCAGAGGGGTGTAGTGATTAGGGCGTCGGACTAGGAGCTGGGTTCAAATCCCCACTCAACCATGAAGCTCCCTGGATGTGATCTCCGCTGGGGGTGGGGGTGGGGCCGTGGGGGTGGGCACAGCCATTGCCTTTCAGCCTCGTCTACATCACAGGGTTGTTGTTGTTGTTGTGAGGAGGAGAAGCATCTACACCAGCTTGAGCTGCTTGGAGAGAAAGCTGGGATATAAATGTATCAATGGAATTTATATTCATTCAAGAGGACCAGGTCTCCGGGGGTCTCCCAGACATGCACCCCCCTCCTCAGTGACATGATTGCATTCTCTTGCCCCCCACAAATCACCACTGGGCGAGACATTTAAACAGCTGTGGGATATTCTGCGTGTCTGTTGTGCATACCATAATTAATTGCTAGAGTCTCCTATCCAAAGGACTGAGAGCTAGAGTTCCCCTGAGCGTGTGCAGAGTAACTGAGCAGCTGGCTGTGGGTGGAAGGGCTGGGCACCTGTTGCCCTTTTTTTTTTGCAGGACAAAGAGATGGGGGGCTTGCTTTCCTCTCCCATGGCCCCAGAGAAGACCACAAGGAAGAGCAGCAAATGTGGAACATTATTTATTCTTACTTATGAAATTTCTATACTGCCCTTCACCCACTGATCTCAGGGAGGTTCACAACATAAAAACACGAAGTGCACGATAGAAACAAGGAAAACACATGCAAACCAATACTCCCCACCCCCACCCCCCATGTTCCACTTGGGGTGGGGCAGCAGGGAGAGACTCAAGCAGGCCATTTCAGATATAAAGACACCCTTGCGGTCGGATATCTGACAACAGCTGCGATGGCCTTGGCACAAGGCAATGTGCCTCTCGCGCATGTGCAAGCAGCTCCTGGGTGTGCCAAGGGCTCTCTCACAGAACTGTAGAATGGTAGAGTGGTAAGGGACCCAAGGGTCATCTAGTCCAACCCCCTGCAATGCAGGATTCACAGCTAAAGAATACAACCTCTGCTTTAAAAAACCCAGCTTTTTCAACTGCTCCTTCTAAGTCTTAGTTTCCAGACCCTCAATCGTCTTGGTTGCCCTCCTCTGCACACCTTCCAGCTGCTCAACATCCTTCTTAAATTGTGGTGCCCAGAACTGGACAGAGTATTCCAGGTGTGGCCTGACTAAGGCAGAACAGAGTAGTATTATTATGTCCCTTGACCTGGACACTAGACTTTTGTGGATGCAGCCTAGAGTAGCCTTTTTTGCTGCTGCATCACACGGTTGACTCATGTTAAGCTTGTGCTTCACCAAGACCGCTAGATCCTTTCCACACTGCTATATTTGTGCATCTGGTTCTTCCTGCCTAAGTGCAGAACCTGGCATTTGATGGCGAGGACGACAAAGCAGACCAGACTCCTTTGACTGGGTGCACGAACATGGATCTATGTGTGGAAACAGAATGTGAGAATTGCCGTCCCGCATTTCTAAGCTTTGGATCAGGTATCATTTCTCATACACCTGCATCAAAGACAACTCTGCAGCACTGGGGCCCGAGGGTGGTGGTGTTGTTTTAAAAAGAATTCTGCAAGTTTATTCTTAGCACCCTCTAAACTCTGGGCTCCAGGGTGGTCCCATGTGGGGCAGCAGCAGCCCCAGAGCCCCTGGAGCATCGCCAGGTGAGCCTGTGCATAAGAGCTTCCTCCCAGCTGTCCCTTCGGTCTCTCCTGCCGCAGACAAAGAAGGAAGGAAGGGCTCTGGACAGGCAGCAGAGACTCTCCTGGCAAAGGCAGAGTGGGGTGCTCAACCTTCCAGGTAAGGGAGCAGATGCTGAAGGATAGAACCCTAAAACTGTAGAGTTGGAAGGGAGCCCAAGGGTCATCTAGTCCAACCCCCGCAATGAAGGAATGAGGAACCCACCACCACCAGACCTGCAGTTGAACAGAGTTCCTCCTCTGCCACAGTGGGCCTTTGGACTTGTGGGGCAGGCCAGGCCCATGTTGTGGGCAGGGGTCCAAACGATGAGAAAGGAGGATCTGACTAAACACCAGCAAGGACTTTCTGAGGATAAGAACCAGAAGGGGTGGGCTCTTCTTCCTTGGAGATTGGACGGCCATCCCTCAGGGGTGCTTTAGCTGAGATTCCTGCATTGCAGGGGGTTGGACTAGATGACCCTGGGGGTCCCTTCTATGCTGGGAAAAGAAGAGGCATCTGCCCAAATGATCTCTTCTTCCAAAGATGGTTGTTAGCTGTCCAGTCCCTCAGCTCATCCCTGCTCAGCATCTGGGGGGCAGCTGGTGGGTTTCACCCTTGGAAGGGAGCTTCAGTTAAGCTGCTCTTGCAGATTTAGCTGTGCCTTCCCCAAACCAGGTCTCTCACCTCCAAGAGCCAAGAGAGAGCCACCTCCTGCCTCTGCTCTCCCTGAGCTCTGGCCGACCCAAGCTTTGCTGGTTCTCAAGCCGTGGGGTGGGCTCCCCTCCGGGCTGCGGAGGGAAAGTCCTATGTGGTACAATGGGTCAGAGCGCCTGGGTGTTAACCAGAAGGTTGGTGGTTCAAGCCCACCCAGAGACCGCTGTGGGTAGGATTCATGCATTGCAGGGGGTGGGACTAGATGGCCTCTGGAGTGCCCTCCAACTCTACAATTCTATGAGGCTGAGGATTCAGAAACAGGCGGTGCCTTTTCCCCTCCTCCCTCTCAACCAAGGCTCCTGAGCAGATCAGGGTTGAACCCCCCCACCCCAGAAATCAGCTGTGAGTCCTACATTGCAGGGTCTAGATCAGGGGTCAGCAAACTTTTTCAGCAGGGGGCCGGTCCCCTGTCCCTCAGACCTTGTGGGGGGCCAGACTATATTTTGAACAAAATATGAACGAATTCCTATGCCCCACAAAAAACCCAGAGATGCATTTTAAATAAAAGAACACATTCTACTCATGTAAAAACATGCTGATTCCCGGACCGTCTGTGGGCCAGGTTTAGAAGGTGATTGGGCCGCATCCAGCCCCCGGGCCTTAGTTTGGGGGATCCCTGGTCTAGATGACTCTTTGCCTTCCTCCCAACTCTGAAATTCTACCGTTCTAGAATTTTCTTCTCCGGCTGTCAGGAGGGTGGGGGTGTCGCTGGGTTCTACACTTATCATCTTCAAGCAGATGCCTGAAGTCCATTCTCTCTCTCTCTGTCTCTCTCTGTCTCTGTCTCTCTCTGTCTCTGTCTCTCTCTCTCTCTCTCTCTGAACTGGAGGGTTGGAAGGGACACCAAAGGGGCATCTAGCTGGACCCAGTGTGGTGCAGGAATCTCCGCTGAAGCATCCATGCCTGATGGCCGAGCAGCCTCTGCTCTGCTCAAAACCCTCGCCACTGACTGAGCTATAGTGGCGCCACCCCCCCTCTCCCCCACCCGCCTGCCCACCAGCATCCAGACTTTCCTATTCCCTCCCACTATATATAGTCTTTTTGCACCGCTGCCTTCGGGCAAGAGATACAGAACAATTAGAGCAAGAAGAAATAGAGAGCTACTGTATAACCATCTTAAATGCTGTACAGTAACTAAATAATATGATCCCGGGGAGTTGGAATGGGTGTCGATGTGTGTGTGTGTGGGGGGCTGTAATTGTGTTTTTATTTTGTTTTTTATGGGATGGCATTAAATTTCATTCTACTATGTACAATGACAATAAAGTATCTATTCTATTCTAAATAAAGTATCTATTCTATTGTAATTTTATTGGTGTGAGCCGCCCTGAGCCCGGTTTTGACTGGGGAGGGCAGGGTATAAATAAAAATTTATTATTATTATTATTATTATTATTATTATTATTATTATTATTAATCCACTTTTAAGAAAAAGCAGATCTGTTTGGGGGGGGGCTGGTGGCTGGATTTGCCTTCACTGCCTGCCATCTACTGCCACCTCCTGGCTGATGTCAGAAAGACAGAAAAATGCAGGTTTCCAGGTTCACAAGCGCTAGCAGCCGCTTTCAGTTCCACGTCTACCTTTTTGGCGTGATGAGAACCACTGGGAAATGCTCTGGCTGGCAATATGGTTCAGCTTTACGGTCAAGTCCTAAACACCTTATGCTGTGCTTGGCCAGTGACCTGCGGAGGCCAGTCATTTGTTGTGCTACTTTGGCTAACGGGGTCCCCACCCGAGAGAGAGAGAGAGAGAGAGAGAGAGAGAGAGAGAGAGAGAGAGAGAGAGAGAGAGAGAGAGCACACTCTGATAGCAAGAGCCTCTGGACCATGGAATGGACCTCCTAGGAAGGTCAAGGACCAGGGCTAGATTTAGGATTGATGTGGCCCTCAGCTCCTGAAGGGAATGGGGCCCTTTATATGTCCAGCTGTCCTTCGTCAACAACAAATTGTCGCTGTTTTTTGTGTTGAATATATGCTATGTGGAAATTTATGGACCTAATAGGTATCTAAAGCCATTTGCACATGTTGCCTTGCAACCAGTCCATGCAGAATGGAGGCACCCTATATAGAGAAATGAGCAAACCAGGGATATTTTAGGGAGCAGGCGGGGCCCATGACTTACATCACAGGACAACACAACACAAAACACGGTTGTAGGGTTTATTTTATGTAGGGTTTATTTTATTTGCTTTTTATCTTATATTTTGGAAATGTACATCCAGTTGTTGCTTTCTTTATTTTTTTTTGGGGGGGGTCCCCCAAGAGAGTGGGGCCCTGAGCTAGAGCTTGTTTAGCTTATACATAAATCTGGCACTGTCGTGGACTCTCCTTCAGTGGAAGTTGGATAGCCACCCCTCATGAGTGCTTTAGCTGTGATTCCTACATTGCCGTGCGTTGAGTTAGGTGACCCTTGGGAACCTTTCCAACCCTACAATTCTACGATTCTTTGTCCCTAGTTTATGGTTTTCAATACACACTGTCTTTATTATTTTCTGAGTGTGCTGTGAGAGCTTCTGGTCCTTTTCATGCCCCACCTCCAGATTTGGAGCAGAGGCGCATTGGCATAGCAAACCCCACTGGCGCCTGGGGCGGAGAGATCGCCTACAGTTGTTGAGCCGTTGGAGGGGAGATTGCACCTGGGAGGCTTTAGTGCCCTGTATCCCCCCAGTGCCACCCCTGCCACCCACTGCGCCCGCCTTCCTTCCTTCCTTCCTTCCTTCCTTCCTTCCTTCCTTCCTTCCTTCCTTCCTTCCACCCATCCCAGGATTTCCACTCGTGATTTTCTCTTGAGTTCCCTTGTCTTTATATTTTAGACCAGGCATCCCCAAACTTTGGCCCTCCAGATGTTTTGGACTACAATTCTCATCTTCCCCGACCACTGGTCCTGTTAGCTAGGGATCATGGGAGTTGTGGGCCAAAACATCTGGAGAGCCGCGGTTTGGGGATGCCTGTTTTAGACCCTTGCAGCAGTCACTCCAATGTTTCCCACTTGACCCTCTTCTCAGCCGCTCACTGATGGAGTCTCCCCTCTCCTCTCACTCTCCTCTCCTGCCATGTGCTTCCCTCTCCGTTGTCCCATGGCCAGAAGCCTCCTGGTCCTTCTTGTTTCCTTTCCAGGGAAATCCAAAGCCCACGAAGGTGCGCATGGAAGAGCTCAACCTCACCCGCTTCCAGCCTGCCACCTTCCACCTCACCGGCTTCCCAGGCCTGGAGCAGTTCCACTTGTGGATTGCCATCCCCTTCTGCTTGCTGTACGCTGCCTCCATCACTGGCAACTGCACCATCCTCGCCATCGTCAGGAGGGACCGGCGGCTCCACGAGCCCATGTATTTCTTCCTGTGCATGCTGTCCTTCAACGATTTGGGGGTTTCCCTCTCCACCCTCCCAACGGTGCTCGCCATCTTCTGCTTTGGCCTCAGTGATGTCCTCTTTGACGCTTGCCTGGCCCAGATGTTCTTCCTCCACTCCTTCTCCTTCATGGAGTCCGGGATCCTGCTAGCCATGTCCTTCGACCGCTTTGTCGCCATCTGCAACCCTCTCCGGTACTCGTCCACCTTGACCAACCCCCGGATCGCCCGGATCGGCTTGGCCATTGTCCTGAAGAGCACTGTCATGCTCTTCCCCTTCCCGTTCCTCATCAAGCGGCTGCCCATTTGCAAGTCCAACATCCTGTCCCACTCCTACTGCCTCCACCCGGACATGATGCGCCTGGCGTGTGCCGACATCACTGTCAACAACATCTATGGCTTCTTTGCCGTCCTCTTCACCTACGGCCTGGACTCCACCTTCATTGTTCTGTCCTACACCATGATCCTGAAGACCGTCTTGAGCATCGCATCACGGGAGCAGCGGCGCAAGGCCCTCAACACCTGTGTCTCGCACATCTGCGCGGTCCTCTCTTTCTACGTCCCCATCATCGCTGTCTCTGTCCTGCACAGATTTGGGAAGGGCGCCCCTCCCGTGGTCCACATCATGATGTCCAACGTCTACCTCTTCGTCCCCCCGCTGCTCAACCCCATCATCTACAGCGTCAAAACCAAAGAGATCCGGAAGGGGATCGCCAAGATGTTTTCGTGATTGGCAAACGCAAATCGAACCGGTCTTTGCGCGTCTGACTAGGACCTGGGAGGGACCAGGGTTCAAATCCCCCCCCACTCGGCCACGAAGCTCCCCGGGTGCAATCTTTGGGGGCTGGTCACTGCCTCGGCCTCAACCTAACCTACCTTGCAGGGTTGTTGTGGGAATAAAATTGGGAGGATGAGGAGGATCATACACACCACTTTGATCTCCTTGGAGGAAAAGGTAGCACATTAGTGTAATAAAAAAACTGAATGAATGAATGACTGAATGGGTGTTTATCATACTGAGACATAATTGTGAATAATTTTTGGAAGGCTGGATGCTCTCTGGGTGTCTCTGCAGCCCTTCCTCTGGTCTCCAGCTCTGTGGCAGAGCATCTTGGGTTCTTGGGTTCTAATCTTGGCATCTCCAGGCAAAGCTGGAAAGGTGTCGGCTGAAACCTTGGAAAGCTGCTCCAGCACTGTGCGTGATGGGGCAAAGGCTTCTCTTCCTACACCCCTATTCCTACATACACTATTTAGAGGTATGGCTTCTAAACACAGAGACTCCGTTTACCTGCGATACATATTCATTTAGGCAATTTCTATATAGTACTTAATTACAATGGTTTCTTAAGCCAGTCAAGGCCCAGTGTCAGCGGGTGTAATGGCTGGGTCTCCCCCAAAGAAGCGAGGCTACTCCGGCAGCAATGAACTCAGGTTTATTGATCAAAACACACAAACCACTCTGGAGCTCAGTCACTCAGCGCCTGCTTCCAAATTAGCTGTTGCTGAGTCTTCCCACATTTAAAGCCCCCCTTCGCTTCCTTTCCTGTTCATGCCTCTCATTAATTCTTGCAAGCCTACGCATCATGGGATGGGCTATTTCCAGTGGCCCTCCCTTCCCTCTGAATCTGTCAGTCTGTGTCTTCCCCCTTGAACTCCCCCCTTCCTTATCCTTGTTCTCGGAGCTCAGGCTTCTACTGCAACTTGGCTGCTCCTCTCTCATTCCTGCTGCATTCCTGCCTCCCCACGCTCTCCCCCTCTGTCAGCAATGGGGCAGCTTCTCCTCCCTCCCTCTTTCCCTTGCCCATAGAGCAGTACCACCACCAGCAGCAGGGAGCACACCTGTCCAAGAGATCTTCCGTGAACTCTGACACGTCCAGATGGACCAGGGCTGAGACCAGTAGAAGGCAGCACCTCCTCCTCACGTCTGATCCACAGCCTATGAAAAGAGCCTTCCATGGATGGAGGGGCATGTAGCCATCTCCCAAGGGGTGGCCTTGGCTTAAGGGTGGGGTGTTCCTGCCTGCTCTGTCCCACCATCCAGAAAACACTATTTCCAAATCTCTTGCGGACTTGTGTGTGGTGTGGTGTGGTGTGGTGTGTGTGTGTGTGTGTGTGTGTGTGTCAGTCTGGATGGTGCCCTGCGTCCCTCCAAATCCTCAGGGGTCCTGCACCCAGGGAGGGTGAGAATCTAAGAGACCCTGTTGCTGAAGGCAATGGCCTTCGCTGGCCACTCAAGTGCCCTTATATCCACATTCCAAAAATATGAGAGAGGTTGCAAGAGCTACACTGGACACTGGAGACCCAGAGCTGTGACCAATGGAGAAGCAAGATTTGTTTGGGGTGTCGATGCTGTGAGCTCCTCCATCCTCCACTCAGGCTGTATATATAATATAATAATAATAGTAATAGTAATAGCATAGCTGCCAAGTTTTCCCTTTTCTCGCGAGGAAGCCTATTCAGCATAAGGGAAAATCCCTTAAAATAAGGGATAACTTGGCAGCTATGGTAATAGTAATAGTAATAATAATAATAATAATTTATTATTTATACCCCGCCCATCCGGCTGGGTTTCCCCAGCCACTCTGGGCGGCTTCCAACAGCAAAATGAAATAAAAGAATCTATTAAACATTAAAAGCCTCCTTAAACAGGGCTGCCTTCAGATGTCTTCTAAAAGTCTGGTAATTGTTTTTCTTTTTGACACCTGTTGGGAGGGCGTTCCACAGGGCAGGCGCCACCACCAAGAAGGCCCTCTAAGGTGCTACTGGAAGGAATTTTGTTATTTTGTTTTGACTATAGCAGACCAACACGGCTACCTACCTGTAACTAAAAATGAAGTGAGAATGTGAACTTAAGACAGGAAAAAGGAGACTCCAGCATGGAGTCAGGGGTCCTCTGGGCGATGGCCCTGGACCGCTTCATGGCCATTTACAACCCCCTGCAATACACCACCATCCTGACAAACTTTAGGATTATGTGGATAGGATTAGGGATTGCCGTGAGAAGTGGTCTCCTGATGGCCCCACTCCCTGTTCTGCTAAGGAGGCTGCCATTCTGCAGGTCCAATGTGCTCACTCACCCTTACTGCATGCACCCCGATTTAATCCGGCTTCCATGCACAGACATGGAACAGCTAAACTGGCCTGCTTTGCGTCGTTTCCACACTTGGGTTTGATTCCTTGTGTATCCTCTTGTCCGATGTGATGAATCTCAAGACTGTGCTGAACATAACCTCCCAGAAAGGGCACCTGAAAGCCTTGAGCACCTGCGTCTCCCACATCTGTGCCGTCGTGCTCTATTATACTCCCGTGATTGGTTTGGCTATTGCAAACAGATTCAGCAAGCACAATTCTCCAATGCTGCCCTCGGTGATGGCCAACATCTACCTCCTGGTTCCTCCGATTCTGAACCCCATCATCTACAGCATCAAAACCAAAGAGATCCTCAAAGCCCTGGGCAGATTTTTGTGTCTACGGAAGTTCTGATCTGGAATGGCAAAGAGCGCAATGGCATCCCCAATAGGGTTTATGGCTTCTCCAGCTCAGTACATGAATGAACATTTTGTTGTGCACATTTGCAGAATCTATTGGTATTTCTGAAAAACTCAAGCACACACACAGAATATCTTCCTTTATCTATGTTTGTACAGGTTTGTTGTCACAGTGTAGTTCTGCATTTTGTTCCTCAGGGGGCGCTGCCTCTGGGAGATTGGATACAGTGTGATGATAGTCTGTTGAACTTGAGCTTGGGGGTTTGGGCTCCAGCCCCTGCCCCACACAGTGTTTCCCCTCCCTCCCTCCCTCCCTCCTCTTTCCTGGCATTCACCTGCTGGACTGCAAGGTAGGGCATCTGTGTCTCAAGCTGGGCTTCTCTTGGTGCTGCAACCACAACCGAGGGAAAAGTGGTGGAGGAGTTTTCTGGAGGCCACAGCAATGCTTTTGTGGCCCAAGCGTGGCCGGTGGCCTCACGACAGATGGCTCAGAGGGGCAGTGCCACCATTAACTCACAAAGCGCCCACTGGGAGACCATTGCACTGCAGCTGTGGCTGCCCACTCCTTCTGGCTCATGCCACACTGCTGAGGCCGTATCCTGAACCTTGCAGCAATGTGGAAATTGGGGTTGTATGGTATGTACTGACCAGCTTGCTCTGTGACATCACCGGCATTTCACATGTAGACAAGATAATAATAATAATAACAACAACAATAATAATTTTATTATTTGTACCCACCCATCTGGGTTGTTTGCCAATAAACGATAAAGCAATATGCAATGCTTGTTTTAATTGTAACCAAACTCTCAGTTCTCCACAGTTTAAGACCATATAAGGTTTCACTTGTGATGCCTTCCTAGGTAGGTGTCCAAATGTTCACTGCATGGACGTGGGTTCAAGCCCCACAGTGGGCAAAATATACCGATAGCTGCACATGCTGTAGAGGGAAGAGAAGGGCAGGCCGGGTTCATTCACCTGGGAAGGCAGCGCATCTAGGAGAAGGAGAACTCTGATCTTAAACCTCTGCTGCCTTGAGGGACATTTTCAGGAGAGGAAAAGGCTCAAGAGTAAACCCCACACAAATCTGGAGTCCCTAAGACAGTTGGGTGGTGTCTTGTAAGCCTCCTTCCGGCAACTCCTGCAGCCAAGCTGGGGCCAAACGTCTTGCTCTGCTTTCCTTTGGACCACATTAACAAGTCCGAAAAGGTGTTGTTGTCTGGGTAGCCCAGGACCTCCGAACACACTACCCAGGCTTGCACCCTGAAGAGGTCACTCTGGTGCTGCTAATCCAGTGGATTGACTTCACCCCAGAGGTGCACTCCATTGTCTCATTTCAAAAAGAATGGAATAATGTATGGACTATATTGGTAAGATGTGTTGAATGTAGAAAGACCAGTAGAATTGAAACAACATCTCATAACGTGAATACAAATATCTCATTTATTTTTATTGTATTATAACAGGGATAAAGCAGTAGGATTATGATATATTCGGTTTGAACAGGTGAATTTGCAGCTATTGTACAAACAGATAAATTATAGGTGTATATATGCGAGAAGACACCTTATTAAAAAAAATGTGAAAGAAAGAGTCAAGTTTGAACGAACGAAAAAAGACAATGCGAAAATTAAGGACTGACACAAAGAAGACAGAAGACGGAAGAATGGAAGGAGAAATGTAAAAAAGTAAAAAGTAAAATGTAATATAGTATGTATATGAAGGAAAATCAATAAACAATATATTTTTTGTTTTAAAAAAAAGACAGATGGATGCCAGCAAGTGTAGCCTATTTCTGTTAATTAATCACCTCACATTACCTCACATTTTTAATTACAAACAGATTATAAATACCTAGAATCCCAGTGTTTTCCTCTTCTGTTATGTCATTCTCCCCCTCTATCGTTTTCTCCCTTGCCACACACAAACACAAAATTGGTCCACCCCCTTGACTGCTGTTTTTGCTGCTGCAACCTGCTCTGTTGAGGAAGGAGGGAGCTCAGCATCAGTCCTGCCCGCTGTGGAAGAGTCTCCTTTGGGTTGGTGCCCCTTGGGTTCTCTGTAAGCTCCTGCCAAAGAGTCTCATCTCCTCCTTCTCTAGGGATTCCCAAGAAAGCAGCATAAATCTCTCTGCCGCGGAGTCTCTGGCAGAACTGGATCTCCTAACCACCAGCAGAGACCAAGGAGATTCCACCCAGGTGGGTCTTTTTATTTTCCAGTTTGAAACTTGCTCTTCATCAGAGAAGGTTGGCACAAGCTTCCTTCTGGCTTCGGGGATATTGCTCCAGGATCCAATTCCTATAATGGACAGCCTTGTTGGGGTATAGAGTGTGCCATATGAGTCATGAGTCAACAGTGTGATGCAGCAGCTAAAAAAGCCAATGCAATTCTGGGCTGCATCAATAGGAGTATAGCGTCTAGATCAAGGGAAGTAATAGTACCACTGTATTCTGCTCTGGTCAGACCTCACCTGGAGTACTGTGTCCAGTTCTGGGCACCACAGTTCAAGAAGGATACTGACAAGCTGGAACGTGTCCAGAGGAGGGCAACCAAAATGGTCAAAGGCCTGGAAACGATGCCTTATGAGGAACGGCTTAGGGAGCTGGGTATGTTTAGCCTGGAGAAGAGAAGGTTAAGGGGTGATATGATAGCCATGTTCAAATATATGAAAGGATGTCATATGGAGGAGGGAGAAAGGTTGTTTTCTGCTGCTCCAGAGAAGCGGACACGGAGCAATGGATTCAAACTACAAGAAAGAAGATTCCACCAAAACATTAAGAAGAACTTCCTGACAGTAAGAGCTGTTCGGCAGTGGAATTTGCTGCCAAGGAGTGTGGTGGAGTCTCCTTCTCTGGAGGTCTTTAAGCAGAGGCTTGACAGGCATATGTCAAGAATGCTTTGATGGTGTTTCCTGCTTGGCAGGGGGTTGGACTGGATGGCCCTTGTGGTCTCTTCCAACTCTATGATTCTATTATTCTCTCTTTAAGCCTCTTTAAACTTGGGACCAGCTTATCTACGAGTTTGCCTTGGTGGAATTGACACCACTACAGGTGCCTATGATTCTATGATTTTATAATTGTCAAAGGTGGCCATTCTGAAGCATTTGTGATGACCGGTGGAAGATCAAATGTGCCCAAAGTCCTCCATCTCTTAAAAGATATTCTGAAATGTAGAAAATTGGTATGTTGGGGAGAAGGTGTTCTTTTCAACCTCCCATGAAGGAGAGTCCACCACCTCTTGAGGTCATCCATTCCACACTTGAACAGCTCCTACCATCTTCCGAAGTATTAGTTTGAATCTCCTTCCTTGTCATTTGAATTCATTGATTCAGGCCCTCCCTTCTGGAGCAGCAGAAAACAAGCTTGCCCCACCTTCCTTGTGATAGCTCTTTGGTCTATGGTATTCAACCATAGAGGAAAACCCACTCCTTAATCTCAGGAACCATCCTGCAAAGTTTGGTTAAAACATGTTAAGAGGGGTCAAAATGCAGAGCAAACAAACAAGCAACTCCCCCCCCCCAAAAAAAAGTGCTAGATTTATTGAGTTTTTAAAAAGACAGTTCTTTGTGATGCTTCCATATTAATTGCTGTCACTGTATGGCTTCTTTAACTTTTTTCTTTTGGTGGCCAAAAGGTGAGCTACCAGATAAATAAGATCAGAATAAATATAGCTCATGAACGGTAGGGGCACGCCAACAATTCCACATCACAGGGGAATGCAGAACCAAAGCAAGCAAGGCTCCCATGTGGATGGTGGTGTCTTTTTCTTTCCTTATGTCCATCCAGGTGCGGCTAGATGGGAGAACTTGATCCCTCACCATGGAGCTGTTCAGTAACCAAAGCACCTTCCACCCCACATTCCTCCTCACTGGCATCCCAGGACTGCAGGCCAGATCTATCGGGGTCTCCATCCCTGTCTGCTTTGCCTATGCGGTTGCTGTCTTGGGGAATGGCATTGTTCTCCTCGTGATCGTGAAGGATCAGACCTTGCATAAGCCCATGTACCTCTTCCTCTGCATGCTGGCTGTGAGTGAGCTGGGGGTCTCCATCTCTACCCTCCCCACAGTGCTGGGCGTCTTCCTGTTTGATGCCAGGGAGATTGGGCTGGATGCGTGCCTCAGCCAGATGTTCTTCATCCACTCCTTCTCCATCATGGACTCAGGGGTCCTCTGGGCGATGGCCCTGGACCGCTTCATAGCCATTTACAACCCTCTGCAATACACCACCATCCTGACAAACGTTAGGATTATTTTGTTGGGATCTGGGATTGCCATGAGAAGCGTTCTCCTCATGACCCCACTGCCTCTTCTCCTGAGGAGTCTGCCGTTTTGCAGGTCCAATGTGCTTGCTCATCCTTACTGTCTGCACCCCAATTTAATCCAGCTCCCCTGTGCAGACACAACCATCAATAACCAAACTGGTCTGTTTGTTGTGCTCTCCACATTTGGCCTCGATTCCTTGTGCATCGTCTTCTCCTACGTGATGATTCTCAAGACCGTGCTGAGCATGGCCTCCAAGAAAGGCCGTCTCAAGGCCCTGAACACCTGCGTCTCCCACATCTGTGCTGTCGTGCTCTATTACACCCCAATGATCGGTGTTTCCATGGCGCACAGGTTTGGCAGGCATAATTCTCCAATGCTGCACTCTCTGATGGCCAACATCTATCTCCTGGTTCCTCCAATTCTGAACCCCATCATCTACAGTATCAAAACCAAAGAGATCCGCAAGGCCTTTGGAAGGTTTTTGTCTCAACAGAGACTGATCTGAAGTGTTAAAGTGTGTTGTGATATCCTCAAGAGCCTTTATGGCTTCTCAAGCTCAGCAGAAGGAAGTTGAGTGACCATTTGGTTTTCCTCCCATTTAGAAGCCATTGGCATTTTTTAAAGCACATGCACACACAGAGTAGATTCTTTACAAGCTCGTATTTATATTCTTTACTTGTTATGCATCATGCCATTGTGAAATGGTACTAGAAAGGAGTGTTCTGCAGAGGGTCTGCGCATTGGGTCACATGGCCTGACTCTGTGGAAACATCAACTTCCGAGCATCTACGGTACTCAGACCTGCGGGTGTAGGGTGGTATCTAAATTTAATAATAATACTTCCCCCATATCTTTGACAATGTCCCAAAGACCTCTTATGTTGCATCCCTAAAGTCATTCAAAAGGAGTTAAGCCAGGGCTCTCTTGGCCTTCCTCTCTGTAGGTGTTGCAGGTTCTGGTCCCAATAATTGAGATGTGTTGCTAGGCACATCTTCAGAATTTGTTTTTAATTCTAAAAGATTAATCGCTGGGCGAGATGCGATGGTTGTCAATTTCTTCACAGGCTTTGCACTGTCTCTGCATTAAATTAAACTGAGGAATGGGGTAATAATACACTCAGCGCCAGGGATTTTGCACCCCTCTTGCCTGTCCCAAATCTGCCACCCGTCTCAACTCCTCCGGCTTAACTTTCTGATGCTCAGTTCCATTTGGGGCTTCTTCCTGCCTTAGTTCAAACTCTCTGGCTTCTCTTTTTCCCTTTCGTGAGCCACACACACCAACCCCAGTGCTGCTGCTTTTCCTTCCAAGGTGCCCATCTCAGAGTCAGAGCCACTTCCTTCTCCATTCCCACCCCCACCCCCAGATGTCTCACAGTTGATACCAGGCATCCTGCTTCTGCCCTTGTATTGTGAACTCAGACTGTGTAGGCAAAGGCAAAAGAACTGGAGGGGGCTGTTGTTGTCTGTATTGGGTTTTATGAACAAGAATGATGTTATACAGAGAAGTATACAGCACCAAGTTTTCTCATGTCATTTGTATATCACAAAAATAGCATAATAAATGTGAAACTGGAGGTTGTTTTAATTTGTTTTTTAAAATATTGTGTTTCAGTGCTCTCACTTATCCTGGGACCTTAGGAAGAAGGGAGTGTAAACTAATAGTCATAATAATTTTGCGAGCGCCGACAAGAGCCTCTGCGAGGCTTTGCACAGGGGATCTATCAGCAGTGTCTGTCAAGCCTCCTTTTGGCATAGCTGCACCTTTACCTGCCCTGTACCTGATGTCAAACATGGACAGGTGGCTTATTCAGCATCATGGCCCAATAGGGAGCCATGGAGGACCCATTTAGGCCTATGGACTAGAGGGCGGCATGAAGTGTGTGTCCTGCGTGTAACTAAATGTAAAGTATTGCTGTCAGTTAAGCACTTCACATAACCCCTCCTTATAATATGTGTAAGCCAGGCAATAAAAGGCTGGAATCCCACTCTTGTTCACTTCTTTTATGACCTTTCTGCCTGCTTTGCTTTGCTTTCCTCTCCTCCAGTCTTGCCACACACAGAAACACACAGAGCTGGTTCACAGCCTTGGCTACTGCTGGTGAGGCTGCAGCTGCTGGCACCTAGTTTGTTGGGGGAAGGTGGTGCTCAGCACCTGCCCTGCCCACTGCAGCGGAAGAGTCTCCTTTGGGTCTCCTCAGGAGTCCCAGAGAGCTGCAGGAAGAAAGTCTCGTTTCCTCCCTCCCCAGGGATTCCTGGGAAAGCAGCATAAATCTTCCTGCAGCCGAACCTCCGGCAGGATTGAATCTCTCTCCTGGCCACCAGCAGAGACCAAAGTGTTTCCGTCCAGGTGAGTCCTTCTATATTCCATTTCGGAACTTGGTTCTTCATCAGAGAAGCTTGTCACAGGTTCCCTTCTGGCTTTAGGGGTAATGATCCAGGATCCAGTTGCTGTAATGGAGAGTGTTGCTGAGGTATGGCTATGCGAAGCATTTGAGAGGGCAGGTGGAGGATCAAATGAGTCAGAGTCCAGAGTCCTTAAAACAAACAAATCCTGATATGTGGAAATCTAGCAAGTTGTGGAGAAGGTGCCCTTATCCCTGGCATGCTTGCTTTCCATGGGGAGGTGGTTCTGTTCTGTTCTGTTCTGTTCACCTGCACCAGTGGCCTTAGATGCTCACCTGCTGCCACAGAAAGACTTCAGGTGGAACCAGGCAAGAAGAGAGGCGAGACGGAGCCAGGGACTCGCTGGATGAATTGGGAAACATGGGAGCCATTGCAAGGCCTGACCAGGTCACCCCATTGCTTCCTCTCAACACTGCAGGGATATTATTATGATGATAACTTATTTCATATCCACACCGCTTTATACTTTCAGGAAAAAGAAAATCTCAAAGTGCTTTACAACCTAAATTAAAAGATCAAATAAAACAACCCAGGAGGAAGTCAAGAATACATTCAAAGCAGCATATTTAACTGGAAACAAAAGTTTTATCTTAAAAAAATCAAAATGGAATGTCACTAAAGGAAGTCAAACATAAGAGTGCACATTTAAAAGAGCATTATTAGCAAAAGAATGAAATAGGACATGCCTGCTGTTGTTGCTGCCCATCATGCCCAAGGTGGGTCTTGGCTGTGGAAGCTCAGGCTCAAGGACGAGATAGGGAGGAACCAAAATGCATTGTTTGGGCATTTTTCTTCTTCATTTTAGTATCAATTGAAGGTACTCATCTGTGGATGAGCATGCAAAAAATCGATCTGAGTGGCCACCATGCACAGAGTGTACACTCTGGTGTGTACACCGACTCTGTTAGTAATAATTTAATAATAATAATTTATTATTTATACCCCGCCCATCTGGCCGGGTTCCCCCAGCCACTCTGGGCGGCTTCCAACAAAACAGAAATTCTAAAATACAGAGATCCATCAAACATTAAAATACAGAAATCCATCAAACATTAAAAGCTTCCCTAAACAGGGCTGCCTTGAGATGCCTTCTAAAGGTCTGGTAATTGTTGTTCTCTTTGACCTCTAGTGGGAGGGCATTCCACAGGGTGGGTGCCACTATCGAGAAGGCCCTCTGCCTGGTTCCCTGTAACTTGGCTTCTCGTAATGAGGGAACCGCCAGAAGGCCCTCGGAGCTGGACCTCAGTGTCCGGGCAGAACGATGGGGGTGGAGACGCTCCTTCAGGTATACAGGACCGAGGCTGCTTAGGGCTTTAAAGGTCAACACCAACACTTTGAATTGTGCTCGGAAACGTACTGGGAGCCAATGTAGGTCTTTCAGGACCGGTGTTATGTGGTCTCGGCGGCCGCTCCCAGTCACCAGTCTAGCTGCCGCATTCTGGATTAGTTGTAGTTTCCGGGTCACCTTCAAAGGTAGCCCCACGTAGAGCGCATTGCAGTACCGGTAGTCCAAGCGGGAGATAACCAGAGCATGCACCACTCTGGTGAGACAGTCTGCGGGCAGGTAGGGTCTCAGCCTGCGTACCAGATGGAGCTGGAAGACAGCTGCCCTGGATACAGAATTGACCTGCGCCTCCATGGACAGCTGTGAGTCCAAAATGACTCCCAGGCTGCGCACCTGGTCCTTCAGGGGCACAGTTACCCCATTCAGAACCAGGGAGTCCTCCACACCTGCCCGCCTCCTGCCCCCCACAAACAGTACTTCTGTCTTGTCAGGATTCAATCTCAATCTGAGCTGTCCATTTATTTGCTTGCTTCAATATCGTTCTATTTGCATAGAACAGTTTCCCCCGAATCTGGTCCCCCCAAGATGTTTTGCACCATCAGTAGCATCACGGTCAGCAGGGAGATGTCCTTCTATTTGCAGATTCTGTTCCAGATAGCAGCACATGATTCACTGTGGCTGATGGGAGATGTAGTCCAAGGTATCCGGAAGGTGCTGTGGTTTGGAAAGGGTTGCTGGGAATGGTAAGACTGTGAGGGCCCAGAATTCTTGGAGGGGAAGAATGTGCTTGAGAGCTATAGTGTTTGTACACAGTTGGGTGAAGCGTCAGACATTCCCTGTGCAATGCAGACATGGCTGTGTTCACAGACTGTTCTGATGTCCAGAGCAAGTCCAGAAGGGGATATACAGTGGGACCTCGGTTTACACAATTGGTTCCGGAAGTCTGTACTTAACCTGAGGCGTACTTAACCTGAAGTGAACTTTCCCATTGAAAGTAATGGCAAGTGGATTAATCTGTTCCAGATGGGTCCACGGAGTACTTAAACTGAAAGTACTCAAACCGAGGCGTACTCAAACTGAGGTATGACTGTATAACAGAGCAGTGGTTGAATCAGGGCAGTTTTGGAAGCCTTAGTCCACCATCTTGATTTAAAATGGCATCTCCTTGTGACCAAAAGTAGATGAAAAACTGTTCCTTTATCTCAGAAAGCATCCTGCCAAATTTGGTTAGGATAGACAAAGAGCTTTCCAAATGCGTAACAAACAAACAAACAACTTGCCCAAATATATGGCAGTATATATATATATATATATATATATATATATATATATATATACACAGTGGTACCTCTACTTATGAATAACTCCACTTACGAATATTTCTACTTACGAATGGAGTTCCGTCCGCCATCTTGGATGCAGTTTAGATAGGATTTTTTCTACTTACGAATTTTTAGATAGGTTTGCTTCTACTTACGAATTTTTTTCTCCCAATGCATTCCAATGGGATTCGACTTACACATTTTTTCGACTTACGAATGTGCATTCGGAACGCATTAAATTCGTAAGTAGAGGTACCACTATATATATATATATATATATATATATATATATATATATATATATCACATTGTGATGTTTCAGTATTCAAAGGTGTCCCCTTGAGGGATCTTTCACCTTTTTGCTGACCAAAAGATATGTTGCATAATTTAATGAACACAAGCAGATTATAATTATAATTTGATTTTAATTATAGCCCGGGCCACCAATATAGATGGCATTTGGGAATGCAGAACCAAAACAATCAAGGCTCCATGTTGATGACGGTGCCTTTTTCTTTCCTGATTATGTCCATCCAGGTGCTACTGAATGGGGGAGCCCAATCACTCACCATGGGACCACAAAATAACCAAAGCATCTTCCATCCCACATTCGTCCTTACTGGCATCCCAGGACTAGAGAACAGAAATAACTGGGTCTCCTTCTCTTTCTGCTTTGTCTACGTCATTGCTGTCTTGGGGAATGGCATTGTTCTCCTTGTGATCATGAAGGATCAGACCTTACATAATAAGCCCATGTACCTCTTCCTCTGCATGCTGGCTGTGAGTGAGCTGGGGGTCTCCATCTCTACCCTCCCCACAGTGCTGGGAGTCTTCCTGTTTGATGCCAAGGAGATTGGGCTGGATGCGTGCCTCAGCCAGATGTTCTTCATCCATTGCTTCTCCTGTATGGACTCAGGGGTCCTCTGGGCGATGGCCCTGGACCGCTTCATAGCCATTTACAACCCCCTGCAATACACCACCATCCTGACAAACCTTAGGATCATTTTGTTGGGATCTGGGATTGCCTTGAGGAGTGTTCTCCTGATGGTCCCAATGCCTCTCCTCCTAAGGAGGCTGCCATTTTGCAAGTCTACCACCCTTGCTCACCCTTACTGTCTGCACCCCAATTTGATCCATCTCCCTTGTGCGGACACCACTGTCAACAGCTTCTATGGCCTGTTTTTTGTAGTTTCCACATTTGGCCTTGATTCCTTGTGCATCGTCTTGTCCTACATGATGATCCTCAAGACCGTGGTGAGCATGGCCTCGAAGGAAGGCCGCCTCAAGGCCCTGAACACCTGCGTCTCCCACATCTGTGCCGTTGTGCTCTATTACACCCCAATGATCGGTGTGTCCGTGGCACACAGGTTTGGCAAGCACAATTCCCCGATGCTGCCCTCACTGATGGCCAACATCTACCTCCTGGTTCCTCCGATTCTGAACCCCATCATCTACAGCATCCAAACCAAAGAGATCCGCAGAGCCCTGGGCAGGCTTTTTTCTCATAAGAAGTTCTGATCTGAATTGGCAAAGCGTGTACCAACATCTCCCAGAGTGTTTATGCCTTCTCAAGTTCAGAAGAGAGAAATTGGGCGACCATCTGGTTGTACATGTGAACTTTTTAAACACAGAAACAGATGCAGACACAGACAGAGTAGCTTCTTCATTAGCTCTCCGTCCCGTCTTCAATTATGATGCATCAAGTAATGGCAGAATAGTACCATAGAGGAAGATGGTCTGTAGTTTTGGATAAATTTAAAAGGGGTTTCTAGACTGGAGGTCTCTCTCCTAGAAAGTCAGGGGGAAAAGATGCAGGCACCGAGTGAAAATACAAATGCACACACAGAGAGAGAGACAAATATAAGGAGGCTTCAGAGAACCACATGTAAACCAATGTTTCTTGTACATTTCCAGATCAAACACATGGTTTCTATTCACTACTTAAAGGATCACAGCAATCTTAGCAGTTGCACCTCAACGCCATCACCCCAAACCATTCAGAATCATTTAGCAATTCAGATCAGCTCTCATCATAATGATTATATATAATCTTTTTTCATTGTGGTCTTTTTATTAAAACTGACTAATTTTCCTATTCATTCAATGTCTCCCAATATCCTCTTTCATCGATCTACAAAAAAATTCAAGGTGAGTCCCAATCACCATGCCTAGCCGGTTCTCTTTTCATGCATACAAAGGACACCATAGATGCTAAAAGTTTGTTCTTTTCAGTGTTCTGGGAAGAACTTTCACCACATACAGTACCTGAAAGCAACTGGTTCTGTGTTGTAAAAGGTAGCCAGGCACAGACTTGTTCAGTTTAGCTAGACTCAAAAGAAAATGAAATCATCAAAATGATGCAGTTTTATGAATTTCTTCTTCTGATTCTCAGTCCAGTGAGCACAGTGAAGTCCAAGCCCAACTGGTCTTCAGGCCCATTTCCACTGAACACCCTCCTACCTGTGTTCTCACACCTGAATCACGAGGGCTACTGTATGTCCTTCATGCACTGTCAGAGGCCGTATGCTCCTGAATACATGAATTGCAGGTGTGGAGAGGGCAGTTGTGCTCTCTTGGGGGCATCAGCTTGGCCACCATGAGAACAGGATGCAGGACTAGATGGACCACTGGCCTGATGCGATGGAGATGCTCTTCTGTTCTCCTCTTACCAGGCAAACTTACCAAGCATTGGTAGTGCTGTACAAACCCTGCACAGCTTGGGACCAGTATACCTAAAAGATTATATCATCCCATCACAACACTCTGTAGCCGGAGATACCTTTTCTGTTCCATTTAAGATCTGAATCAGGCCTTCTTTGTGGTGGCCCTGCCCACTGGAATGCCTCTCGAGACACACATGACATCGTGTGTGTGTGTGTGTGTGTTTGCACCTGTTGAAGACTTTCTTCTTCCAACAAGCCTTCAAGATAGAGATTTTTCTCCCAATCGGTATCTGCATAAGATTTGAAAATCTTTTGGTATATAGAATTATGTTCATTTTATTTAAATGCATGGGTGTTTTTACAGCTTCTCTATGTATGTGAAATATATCTGTGTGAAATCATTTCAAGATTATTCATAGGAAGCAATTCATAAACAAAACAGACAAATAAATAAAATCCATATTATTATTTCTCTTAGCGCTACCATGAATACATCCCAGAGTGCTGCATCTAACTAGCCACCTCATGTAAACAATGCTTAAAATATACAGTTATACCTCGGTTTACAGATGCTTCAGGTTGCGCATTTTCAGGTTGCGCACTGTGCCGAAGCCGGAAGTACCAGAATGGGTTACTTCCGAGTTTCGGCACTTGCGCATGCGCAGAAGCGCTAAATCGTGCTTTGTGCCTGCGCAGAAGCGCCGAATCTCAACCTGCGAGTTTGCAGACGCGGCACTGCGGGTTGCGAACATGACTCCCGCACGGATCACGTTAGCAACCCAAGCGTCCACTGTATAGATTTGAGAGTGCAACTTTGTAATCTCACTGTTGCAGCTGCTGTGACCTTGTTTGTCCATGGGGGGAGGTGCTCACAAACAGATGCACACCCAGAGACAAGAGTAGCTTCTTCCTGAGTAGCCCACTTCATCTTAAATTATGATGCACAATGTTATGACAGAATAATACTGGAGAGGAGCTCACTCTGTAGCTCACGCTGCTTCCGACCGTGAAGGGAAACATGGCTATCCTGGTTATTAGTCATAGCTAGCTCAGTAGCACCACACATTCATTCCAGTCTATGTTACCAGAGAGAAGAAGGTGGCCTCACTCAGGCTTCTCTTCTGGTTTTCAGTCTAGGAAGCACACTGAAGTCTATGTCCAAGTAGTCTTCAGATTCATCTTCCTCGGAAACCAAACAGTCTGTTCATTCTTGGAATTGTGGAATTGGAAGGGACCCTGAGGGTCATCAGAACTGGTTATGCTGAATCATGATGGCTATGCTACATGGGATGCAGGTGGCGCTGTGGTCTAAAGCCTCTTGGGCTTGTTGATTGGAAGGTCAGCGATTCGAATCCACTCGATGGTGGTGAGCTCCCGTTGCTCTGTCCCAGCTCCTGCCAACCTAGCAGTTCAAAAGCACACCAGTTCAAGTAGATAAATAGGTACCACTGTGGTGGGAAGGTAAATGGCGTTTCCGTGCACTCTGGCTTCCGTCACAGTGTCCCGTTGCACCAGAAGCGGTTTAGTCTTGCTGGTCACATGACCTGGAAAGCTGTCTGTGGACAAACACTGGCTCCCTCGGCCTGAAAGCGAGATGAGTGCTGCAACCCCATAGTCACCTTTGACTGGACTACGAACATGAGTTGACTGGACTACGAACATGAGGAGGCAGTGCAAGACAGGAGTGCCTGGCGTGCTCTGGTCCATGGGGTAACGAAGAGTCGGACATGACTAAACGACTAAACAACAACTGTCCAGGGCTCCTTTACCTTTACCGTTTACCTCCTATTTCCATTGTCAGAGGCGGTGTGCATCTGAACACCAAAGGTTGGACGTCACAGGTGGGGAGAGTGGCTCGTGTTCAGGTCCTGCTTGAGGGTTGCTCATTGGGGCATCTTGGTTGGCTCCTGTGAGAGCAGGATGTTGGTCTAGATGGGCCACTGGCCTGATCCACCAGGGGTTTCCTTATAAACAAAATCAACATTCATATTTCTCTTGGTGCAACCATCAATATACTATTGCAGCTAATTAGTCACTTCACATAGCCAGTGCTTAAAATATACAGGTAAGACTGTGGAACTCAGTAATTGCACCGTTGCAGCTGCTGTGACCTAGTTTGCTGAGGGCGGATGGTGCTCAGCACTAGTTCTGTGCACTGCAGAAATGCCTCCCTTGACTTAGTGCCCCTTGGTGGCCCCGCATCTCTCCTTCCTCTCCAGGGATTCTCAAGGAAGCAGCATAAATCTTTACGCAGCTGAGCCTCTGACATGACTGGATCTTTCTCCTGGCTGCCAGCAGAGACTAAAACGCTTCCATCCAGGTGGGTCTTTTTATGCTCCAGGTGGAACTTGTTCTTCATCAGAGAAGGTTGCCACAAACTGCCTTCTGGTTTCGGGGATATTGATCCAGGATTCAGGGCTCATCCACTCTGACCTGGGCTTTCGAGACACAGGACAAGCAGAAGTGTAGACGAGCCCAGAATTGCCATAATAGAGAACCTGGAGTGTTTCAAGTGGCAGGTAGGGGGTCAAATGGGCCAGGTGTGCCCACTTTCTTAAAAAATAATAATGAATCCTGTGTACCTGCTGCCCCAGCTAGAAATGATTCCCCCCCCCCGGCTTCTCCCAAGATGATGGAGCTCAGGGACAAGGCTCCTCCAAATTCCTGCGGAGCAGAGCAGATCTTCTGCCTCCCCTTCCAGAGCGGCTTCTGGAATGTCTGTTGGTGCCCATTATTTACTGGGATTTTAAAAAGAGGGTGCATTGAGATGCTTCAGGATTAGGGCTTATCCAGATTTTATCCAGGCCCAGGTTTTAAAATTCCATGTCTGAGCAAGGTTTCTTCTCGTGTGTCCTGGCTTCCCCCCCCCCTCCCCCAAGAAAAACTTGTGTTTCACTGCTGAATCAAAGCAAATGGATTGCTGTTTCCTCTGATTCACTGGTAAAGCATGGCTTTTCCCATTGAAAGCACCAGGACAAAAAACAGCCACCCCCACTTAGACATGGAGCTTGGAAGAGCAGAATTGTACCTGGGAAGCTCAGCACAAAAGGGAGCCGGGATGAGGCCTTAATGCATGTCACCTTGTGGGTTCATTACCTTTTCTTGTTGTACAAAAGGTGGGCTATGGAATTTAAGAAAGAAAACAATCAATGCAGTGAATGAATGAATGATATAGACATGCCACAAATCTGGCAGAATAAGGAGCTGCAGAACCTAAGCAACTGAGGCAGTACATGGAAAAAGAATCTAGGCGGTTTAGCAGACCACCAGTGTAAAACGAGTCCACCGTGTGAGGCAGCAGCAAAAAAGCGAATGCTATTTTAGGCTGCATCCACAGAAGTCTAGTGTCCAGGTCAAGGGAAGTCATAGTCCCACTCTATCTCTTCTGCCTGGGTCAGACCACACCTGGAATACTGGGTCCAGTTCTTGGCACCACATTTTAAGAAGGATCTTGACAGGCTGGAAAGTGAGCAGAGGAGGGTGACCAAGGTGTTCAAGGGTCTGGAAACCAAGTCTTAGGAACAATGGTTGAGGGAGCTGGGTATGTTTAACCTGGATAATAAAAGACAGAGAGGTGATATTTATTATTATTATATGAGAGCCATCTTCAAATACCTGAAGGGCTGCCACATGGAAGATGGAGCAAGCTTGGTGTCTGCTGCTCCAGAGAGCACGACCAAAACCAATGGATTCAAATTGCATGGAAGGAGATTCTGAGTAAACAGTGAGAGCTGTTCAACAGTGGAATGGATTCCCTTGGAAGGTGATGGACGTCCTTCATTGGAAAGAGAGTTTGGATGCCCTAGCTCTGATGTCTGCTTGCAGGGGGTTGGACTAGATGGCCCTTGGGATCCCGCAGAACTCTACATTCCCATGATTTTATGAAGCTCCCATGTTGATGATGAGGCCTTTTCCTCCCTTATGTCCATCCAGGTGCTGCTGAACTGGAGAACTTGATCACTCACCATGGAGCTGCTCAGTAACCAAAGCTCCCTCCATTCTACGTTCCTCCTCACGGGCATCCCAGAACTGCAGGCCGGAAATATCGGGGTCTCCATCCCTTTCTGCTTTGCCTACGCGGTTGCTGTCTTGGGGAATAGTGCTGTATTCCTAGTGATTGTGAAGGATCGGAGCCTCCACAAGCCCATGTACCTCTTCCTCTGCATGCTGGCTGTGAGTGAGCTGGGGGTCTCCCTGTCTACCCTCCCCACAGTGCTGAGAGTCCTCCTGTTTGATTCCAGGGAGATTGGGCTGGATGCGTGCCTCAGCCAGATGTTCTTCATCCACTGCTTCTCCATCATGGACTCAGGGGTCCTCTGGGCGATGGCCCTGGACCGCTTCATAGCCATTTACAACCCTCTGCAATACACCACCATCCTGACCAACTTCAGGATTGCCATGATAGGCTCAGGGATTGCCGCAAAGAGCATTATCCTGCTGGCCCCGCTGCCTCTTCTCCTGAGGAGGCTGCCGTTTTGCAGGTCCAATGTGCTTGCTCATCCTTACTGTCTGCACCCCAATTTAATCCGGCTCCCTTGTGCAGACACCACCGTCAACAGCCTCTATGGGCTCTTTGTTTTGCTCTGTACATTCGGCCTCGATTCCCTGTTCATTGTCCTGTCCTACACGATGATCCTCAAGACCGTGCTGAGCATGGCCTCCAAGGAAGGGCGCCTCAAGGCCCTGAACACCTGCGTCTCCCACATCTGTGCCGTCGTGATCTATTACACCCCAATGATCGGCCTGTCTATGGTGTACCGGTTTGGCAGGAATGCTCCCCCTCTGGTTCACTCCCTGATGGCCAACGTCTATCTCCTGGTCCCTCCGCTGCTGAACCCCATCATCTACAGCATCAAGACCAAGGAGATCCTCAAGGCATTTGGAAAGGCTTTCCACCGGAGGAAGTTCTGACATGGAATGGCAGCGACCTGAACCATGAGGCAGTGACAGCCCAGCTTTTTCACCAAGGAGCTCAAGGTGGTAAACAGGCTTCCCCCTTCCCTTCCCTTCCCTTCCCTTCCCTTCCCTTCCCTTCCCTTCCCTTCCCTTCCCTTCCCTTCCCTTCCCTTCCCTTCCCTTCCCTTCCCTTCCCTTCCCTTCCCTTCCCTTCCTTGCTCACCCATCTTGTCATTGACCACAGAAGCATGGAGAGAATCTCGTCATCCACTTTGCACTCACCTTTGCCTGGTGGGACTGATCCATGTGGCAAGTTCGTTCATGTGCTCCAGCCCTAGTTGGGGGTGGAGTAGTTCGAGACCAGAAAGGACAGCCCCAGTTCATAGAGAAAAATCTGTGGGTGTTTAGCGACTGTTTAATGTACCTGAGAGACAGCATTTGGCTATGCTCAGTGCTTTCCCCCTAAAAACATGTTTAGGGGTACTCTCATTTTCCTACTCATGTTGAAATACTGCCCCTTAATAAGGCCAAACTTAGATTCACAAAATGTTTAGGGGTATGCGCCCCCCTGCGTCCCCCCAGAAAAAAAGCACTGGCTATGCTTATTAAGAAATGACCATGGACTCCATTGGACTGTACACCCACTGACATAAGTCATTTTGTTTTGCAAATCAATGCACACATGTATTTTCATTTATTGTTGTAGGGGTGTTTTTTTGGGGGGGGCAGTCTGCATGATGCTCTGAGTCCTGTATTCTTCCACATGGGAACAAATGATCAAGGCTGCTTGTCAAAAGAGAAGGGGGGGAACCCCACATTGCTTTGCATCATCATTAATTATATTTACAATCATTTTATTTATATGCCGCTTATATGCATGATTGCCTACTTGCATTTCTAGTTCCTATCGGTTCCAGTTAGGTGAAGCCTGCCTGCCTTCCTTCGCTGTCATCCTGCTTAGGTCTCCTTTCAACTCCCCTCCCCACTCTCTCCAGGAGCCTCTTGCCAAGGGTTTGGGGTCCAGTGCAGCAGTCAACCTTTCACTCATCCAGGTGTTCTATTCTTTCCTGAACTGCCTAGACCAGTGGTTGCCAACTGGTGGTCCACGTAACCCTCCCAGGAGGGTCTGTGGCACCATTCACATAACAAAAACTAGCACCGAGATGTGAACATTTTCAAAAGTAGGGGGTCCATGGCTTGGCTTTTGAAAAACAGGGGGTCTGCAGTGCTTAGCTAATTGGGAAGTTCATCAGTTTTGTTGATCAACTGGATTTCGAATAAATGTGCAATGAATTGTCACTGTCTTGAATTTCATTGTGCTATTGTCTTCCTTGGTGGGTCTTGCAAACCACTGTTCTGAATGGTGCTTTTTACAGGGCAGGGGGCACTGGGGGTGAGTTTATGGAACCAAGGGGATGGCGGCCTGAAAAAGTTTGGGAACCGCTGGTCCAAGAATTTGATTGGTGGGTGGCCATATAATGACTAACAGCAACAATGAGGTCAAATGAGTACTTCCTTCCCAGGTGATGCTCCTGGGACTAGACTCTCTCCACCTGAGGCAGGTGTGGATGGTGACATTTGAAGTGATGTTTTCTTTTCTTTTTTAATATAATTTTTATTTATTTTCCATTTAATATTATACATTCACATCATCTTTATCCACTATGCCGCCTTGGCTCTTAGAGCCTGTCAAATTCCTTCCCGCCCGCCTCATGGCTTTTCAAAATTAACCTTTTCATCATTGCAATTTAAGCATGTTCCAATTCTAATTACACTCATTACAGAATATCTCAAAAATTTAAATAAATAGAGAAAGATAGAAAATTCTCATTACAAGTCTTCAGACAACCCTGCTAGTGATGTTAATTGCTTACAATGATCTTTCAGATATCGTATGAATTTACTCCAGTCATTACTCTGCCCATACTTGATCATGCTGGTTTCAGATTTTTCCTGTCAGCTTCACCAGTTCTGCAAAGTCCACCGTCTTCATCTGCCCCTCTTCTTTCATTGGTACTACTTGTTGTTTCCATTTTTGGGCCAAAGGGTGCTCATCAATGGCTCCTCCTCATCCTGGAGAGTAGTGACTAGTGGGGTGCCACAGGGTTCTGTCTTGGGCCCAGTCTTATTCAACATCTTTATCAATGACTTGGATGATGGGCTTGAGGGCATCCTGAGCAAGTTTGCAGATGACACCAAATGGGGAAGGGTGGCTAATACCCCAGAGGACAGAATCACACTTCAGAATGACCTAAACAGATTAGACAACTGGGCCAAAGCAAACAAGATGAATTCTAACAAGGAGAAATGTAAAGTACTACACTTGGGCAAAAAAAATACAGGATGGGAGACACCTGGCTTGAGAGCAGTACATGTGAAAAGGATCTAGGAGTCTTGGTAGACCACAGACTTGACATGAGTCAACAGTGTGATGCAGCAGCTAAAAAAGCCAATGCAATTCTGGGCTGCATCAATAGGAGTATAGCATCTAGATCTAGGGAAGTAATAGTACCACTGTATTCTGCTCTGGTCAGACCTCACCTGGAGTACTGTGTCCAGTTCTGGGCACCACAGTTCAAGAAGGATACTGACAAGCTGGAACGTGTCCAGAGGAGGGCAACCAAAATGGTCAAAGGCCTGGAAACAATGCCTTATGAGGAACGGCTTAGGGAGCTGGGTATGTTTAGCCTGGAGAAGAGAAGGTTAAGGGGTGATATGATAGCCATGTTCAAATATATGAAAGGATGTCATATGGAGGAGGGAGAAAGATTGTTTTCTGCTGCTCCAGAGAAGCGGACACGGAGCAATGGATTCAAACTACAAGAAAGAAGATTCCACCTAAACATTAGGAAGAACTTCCTGACAGTAAGAGCTGTTCGGCAGTGGAATTTGCTGCCAAGGAGTGTGGTGGAGTCTCCTTCTTTGGAGGTCTTTAAGCAGAGGCATATGTCAAGAATGCTTTGATGGTGTTTCCTGCTTGGCAGGGGGTTGGACTGGATGGCCCTTGTGGTCTCTTCCAACTCTATGATTCTATTATTCTCTCTTTAAGCCTCTTTAAACTTGGGACCAGCTTATCTACGAGTTTGCCTTGGTGGAATTGACACCACTACAGGTGCCTCACAAAACCTGTTCTGCATTTGTAGGAGCTGAATCCTTCAGTGTGGCAGCGCTTACGCTTTGGAACTCCCTGCCTATTGAGATGAAGCAGGGGCCTTCTCTGTGCTCTTCTCAGTGACTGCTAAAAAATAATTCCAATCCTATATAATAATGTCCATGTTGTCCCTGCGTCCAGATGTCCCGTGTGTCCCTGGGTCACTGCGCATGTGCCCCAGGAATACAGGGATTGGACAGCAGAGACTGCGCGCGCGCACTCTCCCCCCACTCTGCCTCCTCCAACCGCCGCTCCCGCCGGGGTGGAGGCCGGCGAAGGCCTCCTCACAACCCTCCCTGGCCGTGAGGAGCGGCGGTTGGAGGAGGGGGGGGGGGGGAGAGTGCGCGCGTCCTTCCTGTCGGCGGCTGGGGGAGAGGAAGGAAGGAGGAGAAAGCGCCGCTTTCTCCTCCTCCGTTCCTGTCCCCCTGCCGCCGACAGTAAGGACGGGTCCCAGGGTTCGGAGAAGCGCTGCGCAAGCGCTTCTCCGAACCCCGGGATGTCTGCTTCCTGTCGGCGGCTGGGAGAGAGGAACGGAGGAGGAGAAAGCAGCGCTTTCTCCTCCTCCGTTCCTGTCCCCCTGCCGCCGACAGCAAGGACAGGTCCCAGGGTTCGGAGAAGCGCTGCACAAGCGCTTCTCCAAACCCCAGGATGTCTCCTTGCTGTCGGCGGCTGGGAGAGAGGAACGGAGGAGGAGAAAGCAGCGCTTTCTCCTCCTCCGTTCCTGTCCCCCTGCCGCCGACAGTAAGGACAGGTCCCAGGGTTCGGAGAAGCGCTGCGCAAGCGCTTCTCCAAACCCCAGGATGTCTCCTTGCTGTCGGCGGCTGGGAGAGAGGAACGGAGGAGGAGAAAGCAGCGCTTTCTCCTCCTCCGTTCCTGTCCCCCTGCCGCCGACAGCAAGGACAGGTCCCAGGGTTCGGAGAAGCGCTGCGCAAGCGCTTCTCCGAACCCCGGGATGTCTGCTTCCTGTCGGCGGCTGGGAGAGAGGAACGGAGGAGGAGAAAGCAGCGCTTTCTCCTCCTCCGTTCCTGTCCCCCTGCCGCCGACAGTAAGGACAGGTCCCAGGGTTCGGAGAAGCGCTGCGCAAGCGCTTCTCCAAACCCCAGGATGTCTCCTTGCTGTCGGCGGCTGGGAGAGAGGAACGGAGGAGGAGAAAGCAGCGCTTTCTCCTCCTCCGTTCCTGTCCCCCTGCCGCCGACAGCAAGGACAGGTCCCAGGGTTCGGAGAAGCGCTGCACAAGCGCTTCTCCAAACCCCAGGATGTCTCCTTGCTGTCGGCGGCTGGGAGAGAGGAACGGAGGAGGAGAAAGCAGCGCTTTCTCCTCCTCCGTTCCTGTCCCCCTGCCGCCGACAGTAAGGACAGGTCCCAGGGTTCGGAGAAGCGCTGCGCAAGCGCTTCTCCAAACCCCAGGATGTCTCCTTGCTGTCGGCGGCTGGGAGAGAGGAACGGAGGAGGAGAAAGCAGCGCTTTCTCCTCCTCCGTTCCTGTCCCCCTGCCGCCGACAGCAAGGACAGGTCCCAGGGTTCGGAGAAGCGCTGCACAAGCGCTTCTCCAAACCCCAGGATGTCTCCTTGCTGTCGGCGGCTGGGAGAGAGGAACGGAGGAGGAGAAAGCAGCGCTTTCTCCTCCTCCGTTCCTGTCCCCCTGCCGCCGACAGTAAGGACAGGTCCCAGGGTTCGGAGAAGCGCTGCGCAAGCGCTTCTCCAAACCCCAGGATGTTCTAGCGCCCGTTATTGAACGGGCTGAAATACACTAGTTTTAGATAAGCCAACACAGATGTTTAGAAAACTGAGGCGATTCTAATCTCTTTTAGTGTTTTAACTTTTGTATGTTAAGGTTCCCCTTCATGGATCACAGCCTTGCACTCATTTCACACGCTAGCAAGGTTATGCTTAAAATTCTACAAGGCAGGCTTAGGCAGTATGTGGACCGAGAACTCCCAGAAGTGCAAGCTGGATTTCGAAAGGGCAGAGGAACCAGAGACCAAATAGCAAACATGCGCTGGATTATGGAGAAAGCTAGAGAGTTCCAGAAAAACGTCTACTTCTGCTTCATTGACTAGGCAAAAGCCTTTGACTGTGTCGACCACAGCAAACTATGGCAAGTTCTTAAACTGGATATGGAACAACTGATTGGTTCAAAATTGTGAAAGGAGTACGACAAGGCTGTATATTGTCTCCCTGCTTATTTAACTTATATGAGGAATTCATCATGCAAAAGGCTGGACTGAATGAATCCCAAACCGGAATTAAGATTGCCGGAAGAAATATCAACAACCTCAGATATGTTGATGACACAACCTTGATGGCAGAAAGTGAGGAGGAAATAAAGAACCTTTTAATGAAGGTGAAAGGGAAGACCGCAAAATATGGTCTGAAGCTCAACCAAAACAAAAAACAAAAACCAAGATCATGGCCACTGGTCCCATCACCTCCTGGCAAATAGAAGGGGAAGAAATGGAGGCAGTGAGAGATTTTACTTTCTTGGGTTCCATGATCACTGCAGATGGTGACAGCAGTCACGAAATTAAAAGAGGCCTGCTTCTTGGGAGAAAAGCAATGACAAACCTAGACAGCATCTTAAAAGGCAGAGACATCACCTTGCCGACAAAGGTCCGTGTAGTTAAAGCTATGGTTTTCCCAGTAGTGATGTATGGGAGCTGGACCATAAAGAAGGCTGATCACCGAATAATGGATGCTTTTGAATTATGGTGTTGGAGGAGACTCTTGAGAGTCCCATGGACTGCAGGAAGATCAAACCTATCCATTCTGAAGGAAATCAGCCCTGAGTGCTCACTGGAAAGACAGATCCTGAAGCTGAGGCTCCAATACTTTGGCCACCTCATGAGAAGAGAAGACTCCCTGGAAAAGACCCTGATGTTGGGAAAGATGGAGGGCACTAGGACAAGGGGATGACAGAGGACGAGATGGTTGGACAGTGTTCTCGAAGCTACAAACATGAGTCTGACCAAAGTGCCTGGCGTGCTCTGGTCCATGGGGTCATGAAGAATCGGACACGACTAAGCGACTAAACAAACAAACAAAGTGTTAGGGTTGTAATTTTTGCTTGATTTTATTGTTTTATCTTTTGTAAACCAGTTTGGGGTTTGTTTTATTACAATCAAGTGGTGTGTAGATTTTATGAAATGAACAGATCGATACCTCCTATGAAGTTTGGGGTGCATTTGTTTTTTAGGGCAGGGACTGGCCTGTTTGCTCTATGTAGAATGAAGGAGGCTGCTGTTTGCAGGTGCATCCCTGGCCCTGGAATTGCAGGGGGCTGGACTAGATGAACCTTGGGGTCCCTTGCAACTCTGCCGTTCTAAATGCTCTTGTAAAAGCATCGCCTTTGCCTGCCTAAGTGGATATGGCGACCATGTTGGCACCTGGGCTTGTTGCTGGGTCTGTCCCCCCCCCCCATGTTCGTATCTTTGTTATGTAGGCTGCTGTTTCTGGGAAGCAGCTGTTTCAGGGTGGAGGGGCTGTCCGCAGGCAAGCAGGGATAGGACCACCCCACCAGGCATGTGTGTGAGAGCCACCGTTGCCCAGGATGAACTGCAGAGCAATGGTCGTGACGCCAGAGTGGCTGCAGTTGGGAGGCATCAGGGTATAGGCATCAGGGTATCAGACAGCTGCATAACATAGCAAACCTGCACATCCAATAAAGTGGGATGCTGGGAGATTCAGGACAAAAGAAAGTTCTTCTTCATGCTGAACTATGGAACTTGCTGCCGCAGGAGGCAGAGATAATAATAATAATAATAATAATAATAATAATAATAATAATAATAATAATTTATTATTTATACCCCGCCCATCTGGCCGGGTTCCCCCAGCCACTCTGGGCGGCTTCCAAAAAAACAAATTCTAAAATACAGAAATCCATTAAACATTAAAAGCTTCCCTAAACAGGGAAGATGGGCACCAACCTACAGTAGTTGCTTTAAAAGAGGGTTAGTCAAATTCCTGGAGCAGATGGCTGTCAGTGGCTGTGAGTTGGAGGCAACAATGCTTCTGAATGCCAGTTGCTGGAAACCCCAGGCAGGGAGAGGGCTCTCGTGGTCGGCTCCTGCTTGTGGGTTTCTTGCAGGTATCTGGCTGGCCACTGTGAGAACAGGATGCTGGACTAGATGGGCCACTGACCTGATCCATAGGGATATAGGAAGTTACTTTATACTGAGCCAGACCAGTGGGTCCCTCTAGCTCATTATTGTCTACGCCGACTGGCAGCGACTCTCTCCAATTTCATACAGGAGTCTCTCCCAAGCCTACCCAAAGGGGCCGGGCATGGAACGTGGGGCAGATGTTCTACCACTGAGCTACAGAGTTGTGTTGGATCAGGCCAATAACTCATCTGGTCCAGCATCCTTTTCTCACCCACCTGTGGGAAATAAGCACCACCTGACTGCCTGTGACACGCACGCTCTGACCTGTCATGCAACTTGAGGATTGACGCCACATGACTGCCTACAGTCCAAAGCGAAAAAACAGATTAAGAAGCCCAATCTGATACCCAGGAATTGTCCGCTGCAAGAGAAAGCAGTGGCGCTCACAGCAAAGGCCACTCCAGTTTATCAAAAGCCTCCTTCAAGCATATGTTACATGGATCGGCTGGTTCTGCCTTGGATGGAGCATCACAGGAGCCCAGCTGGGGGCCCAGACCCCTTTTTGTGAATCGTTGGGGGCTTTTCTTTCTGTGCAGAGATGCCAACATGAGCGGGACTTGCCCAAAGGATATGCCCACCCCACCCCCCTTTCATGGGAAGATGTTCAAAGCCCAGACCCTGGTTGGCGCTGAGCTCCCCACCCAGTCCTGAGCCCCCGCAGAGGGTCTGCACAAGCAGGGAGTTTTGCAGCGTGGAAAAGGCACCAGCAAACTAAGACAGCTGAGGGAGCTAAGCTGCTCACTGCAGCAGCTTTGTGTGTCCAGCCACACAGCCCCCCAAAGGGATGTGGGCAAGAGGAACTGAAGCCCTTGCCCACTAGGCCCACTGAAACTCTTGGCCCTGGGTAGCTTAGTGCTCTGTTCCAGAAAGAAATAAGCCAAGCAGAAGGAGAGAGAAAGAGGCGGCCAGGGGCAGCTCCAGAGCTCCGGCTGAGACCAGCACCACAGCTTCCCAGTTGGAGTCCCAAAGTGCTGGAGGACATCCTGGGTCAAGCAGAGCCTGTGCCCCAATCCCCTCTAGCACTGTCCACCAAGTTCCAGGAGGCCAGCAGGAGGCCAAGAGGGGCTAAGGCAGGCATCCCCAAACTTCGGCCCTCCAGATGTTTTGGACTACAATCCCCATCATCCCTGACCATTGGTCCTGTTAGCTAGGGATCATGGGAGTTGTAGGCCAAAACATCTGGAGGGCCACAGTTTGGGGATGCCTGGGCTAAGGGCTCTCTGCACAGCTCGGGTGGATCCCCCTAAGGCCGAGGGAGCCAGAAGGGGCCCCGAAGGTGATGATGCAACAGACACCTACTTCCTCGGTGGCTTTCAGGCATCTGCTGCGGATGGTTTTTTAATGTAAGGCATCCCCCGCTGGTTCTTCCTTCCCCGACTCTTAGAAGCAGAGCCCCCTCACCCCTAAGCAAACCCAGCCTGAGTAAAGGAGCACTGAAGCGAGGCCATTGTAATATCCACCATGCTGACTTTAGTGTGTCAGGTGACCCTACAAGAGGCAAAGGTAAATCTGTTGCTAGGATGCACGAGAGTTCGTAAGCTTTTCAACCGCTGCACCAATATCTCCATCTGTGTCAATTAAAGCTTGCAGGTTCAGTTCCTGGTTCTGGAAGCCCATCATTTGGAGCTGCTGCAGCTGCATCTGATAGAGGACCACTGGAGCTTGCTGATCCATTTCTTCGTCTTCATCTTCCTCCTCCTCCTCCTCCTCTCTTCCTCCTCTTCTTCTTCTTCTTCCCCGTCTTCTCTCTTCTGCTTTGGATTCGCTGCTTTCCAACTCCAGGCTTTCATCAGCGGAGATGAGGCTCCCTGCTTCCGAGGACGGGCTCTCTCCCTCATCGGAGTCTTCCATGCTCTCGGGCTCAACGTCCGGGTCCGTCAAGGCTTGGAGGAAGTCAGGCACTTCTCTGGTCAGGGTCAGCAGGCTCATCTGCAGCTGGAGGAGAGCCTGGACCGCTCTGGGGTTGGTCAGCAGGGCAGCCGCCTCTGACCTCTCCAGTTTGGCAGGGAGCTGCTGCACCCACCCTTGAGGCAGAGAAGCATCGTTACTCTCGGGGGAGTTGCAATGGCTGAGGAATAACTGAGTAGGCCCATCGGGCTTCGAGAGGGCATTGGACATGTTCTGCATGAACTCCAGGTTCTCCGTGAGTTGGTGAACCATGTTCTGGATGCTTTCGGACTTGCTCAGCCCAGGCTGGACTCCAGGGCCTAAAGCAAGCAGGATGTAGCCCTGACCAGCATCGTTATTGGTACCATTGAGGTCACCGTTGCAGAAATTGTCGCCGCCACTGTTGTTGGACTGAGGAGCCCAGGGGTTTGGCAGGGGCTCCCTGTTTTCTGTCCGGGCCAGAGGGCTGATCCCCCCAGAAGGGGGCTTGTTCTCTGACGGGGCAAACGTGTTGCCCTGGAACTGGGCTTGGACCGCGTTCAGCATGGGGGCCTCTATGTCATTGTAGAGCTGCTGCAAAGCACTGTACCCACCTGGGATGCTTTCGAGGTTGCTGAGGGCTCGGTCGTGGTTCCTGATGATCTCGTCCATCACCGCCGGGCTGGTGGCCACGTCGATCATCTCCCGCAGGAACTCGGAGTTGTTGAGGATGTGGTTGATCTCGGGGTTCTGCTCGGCCAGCTGCTGCACCTGCGGGACGGACATGATCATCTGCCTGACCTGCTCTGTGTCGCCAAAGAGGTTCTGCACAAAAGGGTGCTGCATCACCTCGCTGATGAGCTCCTGGCGGGTCATGTCCTGTTCATGGGCCTCACCCACAATGTCAGAGACGTCCATGGAGCTCAGGCCCAGAACGTTCATGCCAGTGATGCCAACAAGGAAGCCCAAGAGAAGCGGGTTGTTGTTCAAGGTGGAGGCATCCAGGTTCAGAGTGACCATCTGAAGCAAGAGGTTCTCCATGGTCTGCGCCACCAGCTTGTGGCAGGAAGCCATCAGCTCTTCCGGCTGGTTGTTCCACTCGGACAGCTCAAGGCTATGCTCCGAGGAGGCCTCGCTGGAGAGCAGCATGCTTGCGGGTGGCACGGCCAGGAAGGCAGCGGGGCCGGTGTTTCCCGGGGAGGGCACGGGGTTCCCCGGCAGCCTCCTCTGCGACTTGATGAAGAGGTGCACCTTGGACCCACTGACAATCTTGTGCTGTGCCAGAGTGTCCTGGTCCTTGAGGATCTCGCCAGCAAAGATGAGCGACAGCTGCTCCAGGGGCATCTTGAAGCGCTCAGAGATGAGCTTTTTGAAGTCCTGCACAAGGGTGCTCTCAGCCACCTCAAAGTGCTCCTTGCGCTTGAGGGTCTTGACGGTCACCTTGATGACACGGGTGCCGGCGGCAGCCCCGTGGGGCTTCTTGCTCTCCGACATGGCTGCTGAGGAGCAGAGGTTCAGGAAGAAGGAGCAAAGAGGGGCGTCTTCCTTTCCTTCCGGTGTGGCGGCGATGCTGCTGCTGCTGCTGCTGCCGCCGCTGCTGCCGCCACTTGTTCCCGTAGGGGATGCGAGAGGTGGGAAGGGGCCAGTGGTCTGCTGCTGCCCCCCTTTGTCTCAACACTAGCCAAGGCCAGAGCGCACATAACAGCGAGATGTTGCCTTCTTCTTCCGCTTGCTCACAACCTGGCAGGCACCTTCATTTTCCTCTTCTCCCCTCTGCTGCTGCCAGAGGACCTGGCCTTTCTGTGAAGCTGCCGGGACTGTGAGGTCACCGCTGACCTCACAGAGAACTGGGAGGGGAGGCCCCGGTGGGCAAGGCCTCCATGGGTGCCCCCCTCCCCAATAAAGGGGAGTGCAGTGGTGCACTTAACTGGGGTGATGCAGGGTGGGGTGGGGGAGCGCCTTTAAGTTGCTCAATTCAAAGACATCCAACGACCTGGACGCTGGAAGATTCAGGACAGAGAAAAGAAAGTCCTTCTTCACACAGCACAGATTTAAACTGTGGAACTCCCTGCCACAGGAGGCAGTGACGGCCACCAACATGGATGGCTTGAAAAGAGGATTAGATGAATTTGTGGAGGAGTTGAGGGCTCTCAGTGGTGAGCAGCCAAGATGGCTGTACTCTGTCCTCCACCTTTGAGGGCAGCAATGTTTCTGGATCCCAGTTGCTGGAAGCCACAGGAGAGGAGAGCGTTGCTGCTCCTGTGCTGGAGTTTTGCTTGCAGGTTTTCCACGGGGCTCTGGGTGGTCGCCGTGAGAACAGGACGCTTTGAGAACACTGTGAGAAGAGCAGCGCTCCTCTTCTGTTCTTGGGAATTTGCTTATTAGGCCAGGCAACCTCTGCTAGGCTTGTTGGATTGCTTGATTTTACTTGCATGCCGCTTTCCCATGGTGAGTTGTGCCCAAAGCGGCTGGCAGAAAGCTAACCCCTAACATCCAAGAAGAAGTATCTGAAGAAGTGTGCATGCACACGAAAGCTCATACCAAAATAAAAACTTAGTTGGTCTTTAAGGTGCTACTGAAAGAATTTTTTTATTTTGCCCTAACATCCAAATAGAGAACACTGGGAATACAAACATACGAAATGCAGAACATGCCAGTAAGTTCAAAATAACAAAGTCAACCATTTAGCAAACACAGAATAAATTCAATTTTTTTTATAAAAAAAAACCCAGCCCATTAGGCTTAAGAACACAAATAGAAAGCGAAAATGTAAATTACCCAACAATAAAGTTTCTGGTGCTGGCCTCGCTGCTCTCCATGGAGCCTGGCTTAAATGCAGTTCAGAGGGGAGGACATGCAGCCGGCTCCCATGTCTTTACTCCAGAGGAGGCCGGCAGCTGCAAAAGGTAAATGTCGAGGTGGACAAGGATGGTCTGTGTCCAGGTACCAGGTACCAAGTGGCGCAGGTCTCATTGTACTTCCCTCCTCCCCGTTCTGTTGAGGGGGGGGAGCGCTGGATACCTGCCCCCAAAGTCCCACCCTATTGGCACCAAGTGGCTGGTGATTTAATGCATATGCACACAAGTTTTCGATAAGAACCCTTCCCAAAGAGGTTAGCAACCTAAACACCAGCAACACTCTCTGCAGATCTTGCATTTCAGAGATACCACCATGCCATGTTCAGGGAGGCCCCTTCCTTCTTTGAATTCCAGGAAGGATCATGGCCCAAGCACCACATTCCTCCAGGACTTGGCTCTCCGAAGATGATCTGAGAATCACAGGTAGAAAACATTTTGCAGGAAATGTGGGATTAAGCAGGAATGGCCAGGAATCCCATGGATCTTTCTAGCCTACAACTCCCTCCCGCTCCGGACGACGCCCAGCCTGTGGATTTCCTCTTCCCCGGAGAGGCATTGTGGCTCGTACTCTGACAAATGGGGAGCAGAGAGTCCGGACAGTAGACGTCTATGAAGGAAGAGACTTTGGAGCCCAGGGGAGAGAGAAAATAGCAGCAACGGGAGAAGGTCAGGTGGCCGGCGGGCTTCACCATGCCTGCCAGGGAGGGTGAGTGAGTGCAGGAGAACAAAGCAGTGGCGAAGCAAGGGAAGCGGCTCCCTGCTCCTGGAAACCTCTGGTGATTAAAAGGGGTCCATTAAATGGCTCCCACCAGGAGGATTCTAGTGGGCCTGTGCTGGCTGGGCTTGGGCTTCCCATCGGGGGCATTGGGTTGGCCAGTGTGAAAACAGGACACCAAACTAGATGAACCCTCTTTGGCCTGATCCAGCAAGCCTTGGCCTCTTGCATGATCAACAGCAGTGGGATTTACACCTAGGAAAGGGCAAGACTCCCAATAGTTTGGAAGTCAGTTCTAGTGGAAGTGTCAGGGTTGAGTAGCACCAAGAGCCAACTATCCGCAAGAAGTCCTGGAGAATATAGGCATTTATTTATTTATTTATTTATTTATTTATTTATTTATACATACATACATACATACATACATACATACATACATACATACCACACCCATCTGACTCGGTTTCCCCAGCCACTCTGGGCGGCTTTCAACAGAACATTAAAAACAGAAGAAAACTTCAAACATTTAAAACTTCCCTAAACAGGGCTACCTTCAGATGTCTTCTAAAAGTCAGAGAGTTGTTTATTTCTTTGACATCTGATGGGAGGGCATTCCAGAGAGAGAGAGAGAGAGAGAGAGAGAGAGAGAGAGAGAGAGAGAGAGAGAGAGAGAGAGAGAGAGAGAGATGACAGACAGGCATAGACAGAAGCTTTGGATTAAATAATCCAAATATCTTTTTAAGAAAGGAAAAAGTCAAGCTCAATGACTGTGAGCAGCTGTGTGAGATGGCAGATTGTGGGACCCACGGCACCTCACAAACAGCCACCTCTCTAACCTTTTCCCAACGCCAGGGTCTCTTTGGCAGTGTGACTGAGCAAATGCTGGACCCTTTTAGACCTCGCACTTCTCCGCAGCAGCCTTGCAGAGCAGGGAAACCCACAAGCGATGGGGTGAGGATGAGTGGGTGGTTGGGCTCCAATGTGGACCTGGTTCTAGCATGAAGTTGTCTAGGCAGCGGCCAACTTCGTCTGACGAACAGAGCAGCTGGCTCTTGCAAGATGCCCAGAAAGAAGATGGGAACCATGTCAAAATAAACCTGCCAGGCTGCTTCATTGTGGCATAGCCACCCCTTTGCTTTTTCTGTGGCATCTGCACAGCATCAGGGACAAAACCTCCTCCTCTCAGGTTCCCCCTTTTTGGCTTCCATCCCCCCTAGAGCTCAGAAAGTTCAGTGCAATAGCTATGCAATGTCCCAAAGAGTGGGTGGCCCAAGGCATTGCCTTTTAGCCTGTGAAGACCTATATAGTCATTTCCCAAATTGGTCTCCTTGTTTCCCTCTTGTGGTCCGCCTCTCCTCCATAGGAATTGGCTCTGTCACCCCAGCTCTCCCCTTTCCAAATATCATTGTGACCATATCACTCCCTCCTCCTGTGTTAGAGTGCTGGTCTAGGACCTGGGAGAGCAGGGTTCAAATCCCCCCAATCTGCCATGAAGCCCACCGGGCGACCTTAGGGCTAGCCGCACTGCCTCTCAGCCTAACCTACCTCACAGGGTTGTTGTGGGGATTACAGGAGGAGGAGGAGGAGGAGGAGGAGGAGGAGGAGGAGGAGGAGGAGGAGGAGGAGGAGGAGGAGGAGTTTGGACTTGATATCCCGCCTTTCACTCCCCTTAAGGCAGGGGTGTCAAACTCAAATTCATCGGGGGCCGCATCAGCAGTTTGGTCACCCTCAAAGGGCCGGTTGTATCTGTAGGACTATGTGTCCACTCTTTATTATCATAAATTATTGTCACTGCATTCAATTATTACTGGTTTTTTGTAATAATGTAATAACTAGCTCTGAAAGCAGAAACATAGTCAGAATAATGGCAAGTAGATATTCAAATGTACAATTATTGTACAATTTATTGAAAAATGATTTTCGGTAACTGCACTGGGTGGTGGAGGCTCGCTAGGGTTTCATGCAGGAGCTTTGCAGAGCACCTGGTACCTGGAGATGCTGGGGTCCTTCTGCATGCAGGACAAATGTTCTGCCAGTGAGCCACCACCCTTCACCAAAGGGACTGGCTGAGGTTGACTCACTAGAGCTGCTCTCCTGGTTCCAGGGTTTAAGGGCCAGAAGTATAAAGCAGCATCCTATGTTTCTGAGGAGAGGGAGAGGGAGGAGAGGGGAGGGGAGGAAGGAAGAAAAGAGGGAGTGGGAGGGAGAGAGGAAGGAAGGAAAGAGGCGAGAGAAAGAAGAGTAGGAAATAAGGAAGGGAATAAAGAAGGAAAGAAAAAGAAAGAGGGAGAAAAGATGGAAAGGGAGAAAGAAGGAAGGAAGTAGAGAGGGAAAGAAAGAATAAGAATGAGGGAGAGGAAGAAAGATGGGAAGGAAGGAAGGAAGGAAGGAAGGAAGGAAGGAAGGAAGGAAGGAAGGAAGGAAGAAAGAAAGAAAGAAAGAAAGAAAAGAGGGAGCAGGAGGGAGAGAGGAAGGAAAGAGGGGAGAGAAAGAAGAGTAGGAAAGAAGGAAGGGAATAAAGAAGGAAAGAAAAAGAAACACGGAGAGAAGACAGAGATAAAGAAGGAAGGAAGGAGAGGGAAAGAAAGAATAAGAACGAGAGAGAGGAAGAAAGAAAGGGAAGGGGGGTCACCGCCTTGATTCAGCGCCAGAAAAGAGCGCGAAGGGACCCAGGGGCAAAAAGCATTTCCCGTGCAGCATGAGGCAGCGGGTGTCCGTTTTAGCAGACGTGCGTAAAGCCTCAGAGTTGCACGTTCATGAGGCTGAGCCACGGCAGGAGGAGGAGGAGGTGAGGCAAGAGGAGGAGGAGGCGGCTTGTCGGGTCGGTGCCCGGCAGCACCGTACGGAGAGTGCCGAGCCTCTGGGACGCAGCAGTGCTCTGTAGCACTTTGAATCCTCCTCCTCCTCCACGCGGCGCTGCTGGGTGCTTTGTCTGTGCTTCAGCAGCAGCAGCAGCAGCCGTTTCCAGGCGCCGAGCCGTGGCAGGAGGAGGAGGATTCAAAGTGCTACAGAGCACTGGTGCGTCGCAGAGGCTCGGGACTCTTCGTGCGGTGCTGCTGGGCGCTGACCCAGCAAGCTGCCTCCTCCTTCTCCTGCTGTGGCTTGGGGCGCTCCACGCAGCGCTGCTCCGGCCGCCTTTCTACCCCCCCCAGGCCCCAGCTGTTTGTCGCCGCATTGTCAGCGCGGCGCTTCAGCAGCAAGGTCCCGCTGCTGGGTCCCGCTGGCTGGGGTGCTCGGCGGGCCACATGAAGAGGTCTGGCGGGCCGGATTTGGCCCCCGGGCCTTGAGTTTGACACCCGTGCCTTAAGGAGTCTCAAAGCGGCTCACAATCTCCTTTCCCTTCCTCCCCCACAACAGACACTCTGTGAGGTGAGTGAGGCTGAGAGATTTCAGAGAAGTGTGACGAGCCCAAGGTCACCCAGCAGCTGCATGTGGAGGAGCGGGGAAGCGAACCCGGTTCCCCAGATTACGAGTCTGCCGCTCTTAACTGGGAGAGCCATGTGCGCCACCTTGAATTCCACGGAGAAAAAAGATGGGATGGAAATGCAGCAAATTAATTGATTAATGGTTCCCAATAAAATCCCCCCTCCCCTGACATCTTTCAGTGGTGGATGTTGAGATGTGAACACACACACACACACACACACACACACACACACACACACACACACACAGAAGGTAAGGCCTGAACCAAGGGATTTAACTGACAATAAAGGAGATTCCAAGTGCATAGCAGGAAGCATTTTCTGGCAGGAAGAGCCATTTGTTAGTGGAAGAAGTCCCTTGGAAGAAGGTGGACTCTCCTTCCCTGGAGGTTTTGAAGCAGAGGCTGGATGGCCACCTGCCAGGGATTCTTTAGCTGTGGTTCCTGCATTGCAGGGGGGTTGGTCTAGAGGACCCTTGGGGTCCCCTTGAACTCTTGTTGGCATCTGTCTGTCTCAGGAGACAATGGAGAAATGTGCCCATTGGAGTGCCTGCTGTGGCTTTAGATACGAGTGGCTGGGGCAACCCAGCCAGGTGGGCAGGGTATAAATAATGAAACTCGTTGTTGTTGTTGTTGTTGTTGTTGCTGCTGCTGTTGTTGCTGTTGCTGCTGTAGTTGCTGTTGCTGTTGCTAGTGCTTTTTTCTATTAAAAATTGTTTAGGGGTACTCTCATTTTGTCTCAAGAAAACCACCATTTTATAGCTCAAAATGGGGAAAAATAAATACAGTAAATGGACAAAAGTACAAAGATTCACAAAATGTTGTCTTTTTCTTCTTCTTTTTCTTCTTCTCCTCTGTGTACCCCTGCATCTCCCTCCCCCCAGAAAAAAACACTGTTTATTATACTGGAGAGACATGATTTGTTGCAGCTAGGGCAGGTGAAGGTGTCTAGTTGCTCTGCTGCGGAAGCGCCATACAGAAGCTCCAACTCTACATTTCTTCAATTATATGTCTCAGGGCCCCACCCTCCCCCACCGACACATCTCCTGGTTCCACCAGATATTTTGGGGGCCCAGAGTGACTTTGGCCCTAAAGCCCAGACCTGTAGCAACCCAAAGGGGAGAAAGCCACCACCATTGTTGAGAGAGAGAAGCCGGAGAGCAGCGAGACTGTTGGCTTTTGTTTATAACATTGCGAGGACATTCAAGTCAACCCATTTCAGAAGCCCCAGCCGACCAGAGGAGACCCTTTCATCGCCCTCACAGTCAGAACAGCTTCCTGTGGCCCCCCAAGTGTTCAGCAAGAAGTGGATCCCTTCCCTCCAAGCTCCCTCCTCTTGTCCGTGGGCAAAGGATGCTGTCTGGGCTTATTCCTGGGAGGGAGAAGATCTGAAGCTTGCCCGGGAGTTGGGTGGTCTTGGTGCCCTTATTCAGAAGCAGCCGACCCCGGGCAGGGGTAGCCATTGACCCAGGGGCTCACCCCAGTGGAGTGGCCTCTCAAGCGCAGCATGAACCAGGGAAGCAGCACGGGCGCCTCGGCCATCAGCGCCTGTAGCCCTTGTTCCATCTGCACCCAGGCCTGGATGGCTTTGGGGTTGGACATGGCGGCCACCATCTCCGGGCTCTGCATCTGCTGGGAGAAGTGGAGGACCTGCTGCTGCGCCTGCTCCTGTTGGGCCACCGGAGGCCCTTCTGCGGCCCGCAGGGCGCTCTGCATGAGAGAGAACATCATGCGCTTGGTGTAAGCGTTGCAGAGGTTGACAATCAGCTTGGGGATCTCGCTGGCGTCCGGTGGCGGGAGGCTGCCCAAGCCAAAGCCCCCAGCCCCGGATGTGGGCGACAGGTTGGGCATGGAGGATCTTTGCCCTGGAGGGGGAGTCGGGCTGCTGAAGGCGCCGCTCTCCTCGCTGCAGGTGCTGTGGGTGCTGACGGAGCTGTGGCAGAGGGGCAGAGAGCCCACACGCTCCAGGCTCTCCAGCTGGGACCCCTGGCTCCTCCCCAGGGTGGGGTAGGAGCTGCTGGAGGCAAAGAGCTCCTGGATGGCGTTCAGCCCTGGTTCTGGTAGCTCACTGTTCAGCTGCCTCAGGGGGTTGTCCCCTCCAGGGATGCTGCCGTTGAGGCTGATCAAGGCTTGGTCCGGAGCCTTCAGGTCCTGGAACATCTCGGGGTTCTTTGCCAGGTCCACAATCTCCCTCATCTTGTCCAGGATCACCCTCATGATGTCCATATTGTTGAGTATGTGCCTGATGGCCGGGACTTGCTGGGCCAGCTGCTGGATCTCTGGGTTGGCCAGGATCAACTGCCGGACCTTTTCAACGATCATCTCTGAGGTGGGCACCAGCTGCCACTCGGAGCTGGAGGGGGCTGCCTCAGGGGACCCCCAGGAGCCCCGCATGCTCGGGGAGGGAAGGCTGCCCCCAGACGGTATCTGGGCAGGTGTCATGGTCGCAGGCGCATAGGGAGACTGAGGAGGGTCTTCCAGGTCCCTTTTGAGAGTCCTGATCACCAGGTGTACAGTCATCCCATCCGTGATCCCGCAGTGGCGGAGCGTGTCCTTGTCCTTCAGGATCCTCCCAAAGTAGACCAGCACCAGCTGGCTGGTGTCGCAGGAGAAGTGCTTGGCCAGCTCCTCCTTGAACTGCTGGATGGTGCTGAGCTCCGGGAGCAGGAACTGGGCGCTGCTCTTGGGGGACTTTGCCGTGATGCAGATGAAGTTGGAGTTGGAGGCGAGGATGGGGCAGGCCTTGGGGGGCCCTTCCGGGTCTTTGTCCATGGTTTCCAGGATGCAGGGAGGAGGAAGAGGGGGAGGAAGAGGGGCTTGCATGGGAGAAGCGGGGCAGAGGCGTCTCGCTAGGCAGAGAAGATGCCTGGGGAAGGATGGCACTGAGCTAGGACAGCCACTGTGGTTGTGGTCCTTTGGAGGAGCAGCCGGCTGCCCTATGCACTGGCGCTGCGGTGTGGCAAGCCTGATGGCGCACGGGACAGCCCCCTTCGTGGGCCTTCTTCTCTCCCCTCCCTCCCTCCCTCCCTCCTCCTGAGCCAAGGAGATGCTCTCCACACGGCAGGCACATCAAGGAGTGTGGGAATCACTGTGACATCGCCAGTGATGTCAGCAATGATGTCGCCGCCACCCGCAAAGCTCTTGGTAGCTGGCAAAAGGAGCCTCCAGGAGGGGTGGCAGGGCCCCTCTGGAAGGGACAGGGCTGCTGCTCCGAGGCAAGGCCACCCGAGGCCAGGTCCTAGAGTTACCACTTCATAGAACTGAAGAGTTGGAAGGGATCCCCAAAGGTCTTCTATTCTGACCCCCTGCAATGCAGGAACCACAGCTAAGGAATCTCTGGCCGATGGCCATCCAACCTCTGCTTCTAGACCTCCAATGAAGGAGAGTCTGCCACCTTCATGAGTCTGTTCCACCGCTGAGCGGTTCAAGTTACAAAATACTTAGGCTCTCCTGGTATGTGTGCTGAAATCTTTGAAGGGCCTGGTGGGGAGCTTTTATCCTACTAGGCTTTTCAGAAACTCATTTTTTCATGCATTTCAGCTTAGAAAACAGCAGCCCTCTTTTACTCTCCCCTTTGGATTTTAATGCTTTTTATAGATGCTGCTCTATGATAGCATTATATTGGTCACGCTTGGCATTGATTGTTTTAGGGTTAGAAATTGAATATTGCATTTCTATTGATTTTTTTCCTCAGACAGTGGGTGGCGATAACATTCCAAAGACAGAGGGATAGTGAGCTAGATAAACAGAATACATTTCTCTCCTTTTCCAAACCCTTTCCTGTGCCTGATGAGCCTCTGAAAAGATTCCTGCATTGCAGGGGGTTGGAATAGATGGCCCTTGTGGCCCCTTCCAACTCTACAATTCTACGATTCCATGAGTTCCCTCACCCTAAACAATCCTTACCTTTCCATCCTCTGGACAAGACCTTCCTCACTGCACTGCACCAAACATCATGTTAAGGTAAAGGTAAAGGGGCCCCTGACCATTAGGTCCAGTCGTGACCAACTCTGGGGTTGCAGCACTCATCTCGCATTATTGGCCGAGGGAGCCGGCGTACAGCTTCCAGGTCATGTGGCCAGCATGACAAAGCTGCTTCTGGTGAACCAGAGCAGCCCACGAAAACGCTGTTTACCTTCCTGCTGTAGTGATACCTATTTATCTACTTGCACTTTGACATGCTTTCGAACTGCTAGGTTGGCAGGAGCAGGGACCGAGCAACTGGAGCTCACCCTATCGCGGGGATTCGAACAACCGACCTTCTGATCGGCAAGCCCTAGGCTCTGTGGTTTAACCCACAGCGCCACCTACGTCCCCAACAACATCATGTTACTGGCACAAAATAAATGTTACATCTCTCTCTCTCTCTCTCTCTCTCACACACACACACACACACACTGCAGTGTACCTAGGAGCTCATCCGTACATGCAGAAGACGACTGTAGGGGCAATCTTTTCTGGAAGGTATTTGCATTTCGAGGAGTTGAGTGATCTGACATGGTCGCCTCTCCCTGCCTCTCTTTACTTCCCCTCTCTATCTCTTGTTCTGCTCTTTGATGGCTGAGAACAGCCTTTTAATGCCCTAATTTGTGGAAGGAAGTAACAGTGCTGGGCACCTTCCTTCTTTGAAGTGAGACACTGGGAGAGGTGGCTAGCTAAGGAATCATCTGCGCTAGCTAGACGGGCAAGGCAGGTAGGCTAACAAGTTAGCTATCTATAAATCCAATGGTTTGGGGGCATAGCTCTCAGAAGCTCATGCAGCCTGAGGCCACCTGGGGTCACTTCCCCACTTCTTGAGGGCTTCCCAGTGGCAGATGGAAGTGCTTGCTTGGTAATGTCTATAATGCTTGCTGTTTAGAATAAAATCTTTAATCTTCTCACTCACGTGTGTTTGTATTGCTTCTGAATCTCATTAAAGGAACCCCCTGCATTTGGCAAGACAACGACCTAGCTCAGGGGGCTGCGCTCAGCACTGCTGTGGTTACTCTTGGTATATTGAAAAATGTAGATGAATCCATCAGATGGAAGCCTGGCTCCCTGCTTTCTCTGGATCGCCCTCCATCCCTGCCACTTTCCTTCTCAGTGAATGGGGAGCTGTTTTTAGGTAACTGGCCTGTTGAAACATTGGTGGAACAAGATGGTGACTCTCCTCAAGATCTCCTTGGTCTTCACCCCATAAACAATGGGGTTCAGCATGGGAGGGATGAGGACATATAAGTTGGCCAGTAGGATGTGAATGTAGCCTGGGATATGCCCAAAGCGATGGGCAAAGAAGGAGAAGAAGGCAGGTGTGTAGAACATGAGGATGACACAGAGGTGGGAGCCACAGGTGCTGAGCGCCTTCAGGCGAGCGTCTTTTGAGGAGAGCCGAAACACAGCCCTCAGGATCAGAGCGTACGATGCTGCTATCAGCAAGGCGTCCACACCGATCGCCAAGATGGCCACCATGAAGCCATACCAGATGTTGACCGTGATGTCGGAGCAAGCCAGCCGGGCGATGCCCATGTGCTCACAGTACGTGTGGGGGAGGACATTGCGTTGGCAGAATGTCAAGCGCTTGACGAGGAAGATGACCGGGAAAATCACGCAGAAGCTTCTGAGCATGGCAGCCAGCCCAATTCTCCGGATGACCGAATTAGTCAGCAAGGTGGTGTAGCGCAGCGGGTCGCAAATGGCGATGTAGCGGTCAAAGGCCATGGCCATGAGGATGGCTGACTCGGCGATGAAGATGCTGTGGATGAAGAACATTTGGGCTAGGCATCCTTCGAAGGAGATCTCCCCAGCCTTGAACCAGAAGATGGCCAGCATTTTGGGAGCAGTGGAGGTGGACAGAAGCAAGTCAGTGACGGCCAGCATGGAGAGGAAGAGGTACATGGGCTGGCGGAGGCTGCGCTCGGTGAAGATGATGAACAGCAGAGTGCTGTTCCCCACCAGAGCCACAATGTACATCAGGCAGAAGGGGATGGAGATCCAGATGTGGAAGGCCTCCATCCCTGGGATGCCCTTCAAGATGTAGGTGGGGGGGGGCAAGGAGCTGTGGTTGGCTGGCAGCATCTGGGGCCTCGGAAGGGCTTCTTGGTAGCTGTGGGGGATGGAAGCAGGAATCTGTTTCCTCCCTAGTAGGTGCTAGGGGTGGAAGGCAGTTCACAGGGAATAAAATATACTGGGATCCGGAACAAATCCTGAGCATGTCTTCTGCTGCTCCAAAGGGGAGGACCCAAACTGATGGATTCAAACGATAAGAAAGGAGATTCTGAGTAAGCATAAAAATAACTTTCTGAGGCCAAGAGCTGTTTGACAGCAGAACAGATGCCCTCTTTGAAATGTTGTTTCTTAAGCTGAAATGCATGAAAAAATGAGTTTCTGAAAAGCCTAGTAGGATAAAAGCTCCCCACCAGGCCCCCAAAAGATTCCAGCACACACACCAGGAGAGCATAGGACATCAAGAGGAGATTTTTTCCAGCAAAAGTTGGGTACGCTTTTGTATTGTGCTTCCGGCATTTAAGAAGATAGATGGCAGAATCAACACAGAGCTAAGCCAGAATGTGGGAACCCTGCAGAGGGTCTGGTGGGTCTCCTCTCCTGCCCACCCCTGAAGAAGGAAGCTTTGTGTCTGCTAACAAATAATAAATAAATAATACACATGTTGTCTAGAGAACTCATTCGGCTGTCAAATCTCTCCTTCCTTTCCTCCCTCCGGCATTCGTGTTCTGTTAATCTGACTTTAAGAGGAATGGCACGGCAGGTGCTCAAAGGTGTACGAAAACACTTCTGTATCTCTTTGAAGAGGGTCCACCTGACAGCAATGTGTTTTCTTAAAAAATTCATTTGTAATTTTTCCATAGGTTGCAAGTTTAATGCATGTACCTCTTTAATCCCTCCATAATTTCCATCTGACATTGGACTTCCCTTCTGTGGTTCCACATATTTTCTAATATTGCTGCATATTATAACTTATTCTGCACCCTATTCTCTCCATACTATTCCAAAAGTCGTCATTTGCTGCTGCTCATTATTCAAATCCTACCTGCGTTTTAATATGTTTACAGTAGCTTTTTAAACATTCTGCAAATGGTTTCCTGTCCTCCTTAAAAGCTGTCTTTTCTTGATCTCTAATTTCACTGGGCAGCAATGTCAAGGGCCCTGCCTGCCCCTGATCACACGTTCCTAGTCTAAACTGCCCCCCCCAGCCCTTGGGCTGATCCCTTCAGCACCCCCGTCCAACAGATTTGAACCACACCTGCACCAGATATTTTGCCCAGCTCCTCCTTGGAAGGCAGCAGCAAGAAGCAGCTCAAGTTCTCACCTGCCTTTAGTCCCAGCAAACAGAGAAGCTCAGAGGCTGAGATAGAGGTGGGTCTTGGGTTCCCCAGGCAGCAGCAGCATTTGAAGGAGGCTGGGTGCCAAGGAGCTGAGGAACTTTGGCTGCCCTGTGCCTCCTTGGGAGTCCTGAGGGGGATTTGGAGGCAGGTGGTGGTGGTGGTGGAGGAGAAGAGACCTCCTGGGACCCACTTTTCTCAGGCTCAGGGGGAATTTTTAAAAGGCAAGGACAGCATAACCCTTAGTTTGCTCTTGGAGGCTAAACGGTCTTTTCTTTTGTTGCACGGAGATCTCAGTAAAGTACTTGCATTATAGTCAGGTCCCATTCCCACCTGCGCCTTGGGTTCGAGGGAGTCTGGGATTTCTCCAGACATTCTCAGTGGGCATGTTTTCCTACACCCAAACTCTGTGGCCCAAGAACCCCACCCTGACTCAGTGGGCTTCACAGATAGCCGTAGATTTGAACCAGGGTATTTGCCCGTTTGCAGAGAATCATAGACTCAACTTGTAGAGTTGGAAGGGACCCCTAGAGTCATCAAGTCCAACCCCCTGCAATGCCAGAATCCCAATTAGAGCATCCATGACAGACAGCCATCCAACCTCTGCTTGAAAACCTCCAAGGAAGGAGAGCCCACCACCTCCCAAGGGAGACTGTCCCACTGGCGAACAGCTCTTCCTGTCAAGAAAGTTCTTCCTGATGTATCTTCAGAAGCTCCTTTCTTGTAACTTGAATCCATCGGTTCAAGCTTGCTCCACCCACCATGTGGAAGCCCTTCAGCCTATTTGAAGATGGCTATCACATCAATTCTCTGTCTTTCCTTCTCCATCTCCATCCTTTGTCCCAAAGTGTCCACCTTGATCTCCAGAGCAGCTGTAAGGGGGAGGGCTTATAGGGAACAGCCCCCCCCCCAATCATCAGGAGCAGCCCATCTCCCAGCAGTAATGAAAGCGAAGGGTCGGAAGGGGAAAGTCAGGAGACGGAGAGGGAGTGCCAGAGCTCTGGCAACATCCAAGAGCCACTGCTCCTCATGCAGGAAGAGAGGGAGGGGGAAAGAGAGGATGGGACTCAGACGGACCGAAGACCTCTCCCCCCCCCCCCGACACCGGAATTAAGGAGAAGGAGAAAGGGGAGGAGGTTCGCTGTCCCGCGACTCTTATGTTGGTCCAGGTCGCGAAAGGGCGCAGTGTCGGATTCTGATTTGGACTGATGAGACATGAAACCAGCAGCTCACTTCACTGTAAATAATGTGCACCAATAAAAGTTCCTGAAAGACAAGCATGTGGAGGGTCGTCACTCAAGAGTAGTCGCAAAAACCCTGACAGCAGCCTTGAAGCCATAGGGATTCCCAGCTCCTAGGAGCCGAAGCACTTTGGCCGCTGAGACGAGGCTGCTGGACTAGATGGCCCCCTCTTTGGCCTGGCCCAGCAGGAGCTTTTTAAGTTCTTATAGACTTTGTTTAATGGTTTGTTTCATTTTAAAAAAAAATGTACACCGCTTGATCGTTGTGGTGGTTGTTGTTTTTAAACCCACCCTCAAAACATTTTACAAAAAGATGAAACAAGAAAACCGAGAACAAATTGCATCCATACCATACCCCCAACATTCCTCAGATGAAAATAGGGACTTTTCTCACACACACCCAAATGACCCTCGTTGATATCCCATATATACCCAAGGGAGGAGAGGCCACAGAGAGGCAATGGGATATCTGTATTTTAATATTTTGTTGGAAGCTGCCCAGAGTGGCTGGGGGAACCTGGCCAGATGGGCGCGGTATAAATAATATATTATTATTATTATTATTATTATTATTATTATTATTATTACCCCCCAAGCATTTCCTATCTGAAGGAGGAAGCTTGCAAGCATCCCCCCACCAGCAGCAGGACACAGTACACACACACCCTCTACCGTCGTGAGAAAACCCATTGATCCCCATTTTATTCTTTGGTAGATTTACAAAAAGAAAAACGCACACTGATAAATAAATTTAGATGCGGACACACAAATCATTTCTTTCCTTTCCTTTTTTTTAAATAAAAAAGTCAAGACTCCTTGTGCTCCACTCCCCATTTCTTTATGCCCAGGGCGGCTCTGCCTTCTGCCTGCACCCCAGAGCTGGTGCATCATGCAGGCAGGGCCTTAGCAGTGGTGGCCTCTCTTCATCCTCCCCCGCTCTTCAGCAGCTGCCATGATCTACCCAAGGGAGGAGAGGCCACAGAGAGGCAATGGGCTTGGTGGTGACAGCACCGGCAGGGGCACTAGGGACATTCTGGGATCCAATCAGAAGCTGGGGTGACTTTCCTAATTCCAGGACCGTCCCTGGGAAATTGGGGTGCTTGGAGGGCACACCTCCCTACCCCAAGCCAACAGAGGAGACTTTTTGAAAGATTTAAAGCCTTTTATTCACAAACCATGTAATCCACGCCTTTGCAGAGCTCCCGCATCGGCACAGCAGCTGCAGGAGTCCGCCCAGCCTCCCTTCTGCGGATGGCTCAGCTTCCGTCCTCTCCCTCCGCCTCAGAGCTTGTACGTCCGCTTCTGCTTGGAGGACGGCTGCGCAGACGAGCCCCGCAGGCGGCTGGCAGTCTTCATGCCAGCTAAGAAGTCAGCGCCCACCAGAGTCTCCAAGATCTGCTGGGCGGTGACATCCTGGCGCCCTGCCCTGGAGACGGGGGGCAGGACGTCGCAGAGGGAAGTGATGGAGTGCGCCCTCCGCGCAGGCCGCTCGGATCTGCCTCGCCTCTCCGCTGCCGGCTCGTCTGTGGCGAGGGCCTGCAGCCTCTGCTGGATTTCTACCAGCCCCTGGATCTCCTTGGGGCTCCAGTTGGCCAACAGGATGTCTGTGCTTTGAATCTGCTGGAGGAGGTCTGGGACCTGTGGGGCCGCCTGCCCCCGGGGGCTCCTGGACACGGAGGTGTTCCTGCGGACCATCTTGGCCACCACCTCCGGGTTGGGGCTGCTCCTGGAGGGGCTGCCAGATGCCAGGTTCTGCATGAGGTGCTTTATGATTTGGTGGAGGAGGTTCCTCACAGTAGCCGAGGCGAGTTGTCCTGTCTCTCCTCTGAAGGCGCCGCTTTCCTCGTTGCTCGGATCGTTGCCGTTCTGGGCACCAGGCTTTGGAGGCCAAGGTCTGGGAGAAGGCAGCCTCTCTCGGGCCCGCTCAAGCCTTTCACCGTGGTCAAAGGTGGGTGGGTGGCCCCCCAGGGATCCTGGCAAGGGGCTTGCCCCACAGCGCTTGGGAATGGCCTTCTGCCCTAGTCCCCTTTGTGCCTCAGGGAATGCACCCTGAAGGACACTGTTGTTGTCTCCGCCAGGGACGCTTCCAGGACAAGTGGCAGCCTGGGGAGGTGATTTGATGAACTCCCTCACAACCGCTGGGTTCCTTGCCAGTTCCACCACCAACCTCATTCCTTCTGGGGAGCTGAAGACGTGGCTGATCTCAGGGGCTTTCTGCATCACCTGCCGCACCTGCGGGTTGCTGGTGACCAGCTCCTTCATCAGGTCAGGGCTGGAGAGCTTGCTCTGGATAAAGGGGTTCTCCAGCAGTTGCACCATCATGTCTGGGTTGGACATCAGCTGGCTCTGGAACTCTGAAAAGTTGGCCGTGTTGAGGCCCAGGCTGGCGGTCAGCTCCCGGAGGCCGTCGCTGGCGAAAGCACCTCCCCGAGGAGGCTTCTGATCTGGGGCAGTGCTGGTAGGGCTGGCGGAAGCCTGCCTGGATGGGCGCCCCCGGGGAGACCGGACGACCACGTAGACTGTTGCGTCGTGGTCTAGGTGGACGCCATGCTGGCCAAGGGTCTTGTGGTCTTTCAAGATCCTTCCGACATACACCAGCACAATTTGGTCAGGAGAAGAGGAGAAATGCCTGGCAACATGTTCCTTGAATTCTCGCACCAACATATCCCTGTGGACCAGAAACTCTTCCTTCTGCCACGGAGTCTTCACGATGATCCGAACAACCTGGGGCTCGGCGGCTCTGAGGTCGACCCCCGGGATTCTCTGGCTTTCGACCATAATGCTGCCAAGATTTGAGAGCAAGAAGCAAAGACTCAAGTCAGGCTTGGCTTCTCATCGCACTCCAAAGTGGTCCTTTGCTCTGTCACCACGCAAGCTGTGGGGTCCCTCTTCTTGACACCCCCTCCCTCCCCCAGCCCAGAGGCCCTACACAACCTTCTGGTGTGGAACCCGTGATTTGTGATGTCAGCGCTGAGGTCGCTAGATGCAACTGCCTTAGGCCCAGTGACCCAAGAGGGACTCGGTAGCCCAACCCAGCCCAGAATTCCTCCCCCAACAATGAGAGAAAGATGATAACAGAGAAGGGCAACCAAGATGATTGAGGGTCTGGAGACCAAGCCTTATGAGGGAGCAGGGGACGTTTAGCCTGGAGAAGAGGAGGCTGAGAAGGGATAGGAGAGACATCTTAAAATATCTTAAGGGCTGTCACATGGAGGAGGGAGCAAGTTTGTTTTCTCCTGCTTTAGAGGGTAGGACTGCAACCAACGGATTCAAGTTACAAGAAAGGAGATTCTGACTAAGTTTGAGGAAGACCTTTCTAACAGTTGGAGCTGTGGAAAGGACTCTCTTGGGAGGTTATGGATGTCATATAGAGGAGGGAGAAAGGTTGTTTTCTGCTGCTCCAGAGAAGCGGACACGGAGCAATGGATTCAAACTTCAAGAAAGAAGATTCCACCTCAACATTAGGAAGAACTTCCTGACAGTAAGAGCTGTTCGGCAGTGGAACTTGCTGCCAAGGAGTGTGGTGGAGTCTCCTTCTTTGGAGGTCTTTAAGCAGAGGCTTGACAGACATATGTCAAGAATGCTTTGATGGTGTTTCCTGCTTGGCAGGGGGTTGGACTGGATGGCCCTTGTGGTCTCTTCCAACTCTATGATTCCTTCCTTGGAGGTCATTACTATTGTGATTCTTGCATTGCAGGAGGTTGGGCTAGATGGCATTTGGTGTATCTTCCAACCCTACATTTCTAAGGTTTTATCCAGTGTCAATGCAGATCTGGAGTATGACATGCAGCATAAGTACAGCGGGGTATTTTTGAGGTTGAACAAATATTTATACAGATCTGGAAAAGAAAATACTGCAGTAACTGCCAGCATGCTGAACACAAGGTGGATCAAATAGAAATGTCAACCCGAATTCCCTCGCTTTCTTACCTGGTGTACACCATATGGACAGAGGCGCAAAGGGCTTAGGACCACCTCTCCCCCTATGAACTGACCTGGACCCCGTGATCATCAGCTGAGACTCTTCCTCATCTGCTTCCCCCACAAGAGGTCCAGAGGGCGGCAACACGAGAACGGGGCCTTTTCTGCAATGGCTCCCCACTTGTGGAATGCTCTCCCCAGGGAGGCTCGCCGGGTGCCTTTGTTACATACCTTTAGGTGCCAGGAGAAAGCGTCCCTCTTCAACCAGGCCCTGGGCTCATTAACATTCTATGGTCTTTTACGTGTGTTTGGGGGGGGGGGGTTGCTGGGTTGTGTTTGTTTTATTATGTATTTTGCCTTCTCATTTTCTGTTTTTATGCTGTGATCCATCCTGTGATCTTTGGAGGGAAGGCGGTATACAAATTTAATTACGAAATAAAATAAAATAAAACACAATAAAAACAGATAAAATAAAAGAGCATGGGTGTGTTGCATCTTATTGGTTATATTTTCATGTAGCCCACATTTTAGCATAAGCTGAAAGGCCCATCCATCCATTTGACCCCAGTCCAGAATTCCCCCCTCGCATTCCCCAAAGGTTCCCACCACATCCAAAATGTCAGAGTTGTGAAGAACGTCCTGAAACTAAAACCCAAGCCAACATGCTGTTTTTGAATGTACTGCCAGGGTCCTTTTCAACTCAACTGTTACAACCGGAGCTCTTGAGGTTTCCCTTTTGCAAGGCACCCTTCACAAGCAACGCTTCCCGGGATTATTTGGGGGGAGTCATGTGCTTTCAATGGGTGTTGAATGTGCTTTGAATGTAGAGTGTGGGTCCGCCCAGAAAATCACCCGGCTACCGATTCAACATTAGAAGCTGCCTTCTCTTGAGTCGCCACGCGGGTGGCGCTGTGGGTTAAACCACAGAGCCTAGGGCTTGCCGATCAGAAGGTTGGGGGTTCGAATCCCCGCAACAGGGTGAGCTCCCTTTGCTTGGTCCCTGCTCCTGCCCACCTAGCAGTTCGAAAGCATGAAGTGCAAGTATATTCCTGCGTATAAGACTACTTTTTAACCCAGGAAAACCTTCTCAAAAGTCGGGGGTCATCTTATACGCCGGGTCGTATTTCTTGTACGGCGAGTCTATCCCAAACTATATTTTAACTGGAAAAGTTGGGGGTCGTCTTATACGCCCAGTCGTCTTATACACCGAAATATACGGGTAGGTACTGCTCCGGCAGGAAGGTAAACGGCGTTTCCGCGCGCTGCTGTGGTTCGCCAGAAGCGGCTTTGTCATGCTGGCCACATGACCTGGAAGCTGTACGCTGGCTCCCTCGGCCAGTAAAGCGAGATGAACGCCACAAGCCCAGAGTCATCTGCGAATGGACCTAATGGTCAGGGGTCCCTTTACCTTTACCTTCTCTTGAGTCACACCATTGTGCCACGCAGCTCAGGGTTGTTCCTTCTGCTGCCCCAACTGGAAGTGGCTGTCATGGGTTTCAGCCTGGAAGTGCCCTTGGGAATTGAAACGGGGGCCTTCTTTTATCTATATATATAATATTTTTTATTAAATTTTCAACAAAAATAACAAAAACAAAACAAAAACACACAATAACCAATACAATAACAACCACAAACAAAGAAAATTGTACACAAAAACAATGTCAAAACCATAAAATGGGATTCTCTGAACTCCGTGACACTCCCCCCCCCCCCAGTTCCTTAAGTTTTCTACATTCCAAGCAGGTGCTCTACCACTTAACGACGATGCTTCCCAACGACGGACTTTCAGTATCGCCGGCTTAGGTCTGTGTCATGTTCTGTTCTCACAGTGGCTGACCAGGTATCCTAATGAGAAGCCATAAGCAGGATCCGAGCTCAAGAGCCCTCTCCACACCTGTGGTTTCTAGCAACCAGGATTCAGAGGCATGGGGGCCTCTGATTGTGCAAGCAGAGCAGAGCCATGGATAGCCCTCTCCTCCGTGAATTTGGTTAATCCTCTTATAGGTTGGTGGTCATCACTCCATCTTGTGGGCGTGAGTTCCACGGTTCAACTCTGCGCGAAAAAGTCATTTCTTTTATCTGCCACGAATCTTCCAGCATTCAGCTTTATTAGATCTCCATCGCGTTAGGTGAGAGGGAGAAAAACGTTTCCCTATCCATTTTCTCCATGCCACATATAATTTTATCATGGCACCTCTTACTCTTCTTTTTCGTAAACTAAAAAGTCACAAAAGCTGCTACATTTCCTTGTTGGGGAGTCATTTCACCCCTCGATCATTTCGGTTGCCCTTTTCTGGACTTTTCCCAGCTCTATGAAACTGAGAGCAGAGAGCCAGGTAAGAATTTCACCTTAGCTTCCTGCTCACCCAATTTCTCAGCAGCCCACCTTCCTTCTCTCATGAAGGAGGGTCTTCATATCTCAGGCATATCTCAGGGGGGGGGGGCTGATGCTCCAAGCACTGCCGCCTAGCAGCAGCACCTCCCCCTTCCTGTCCGCGAGAACACATGGGAGACTCGCTCCCGTATCTGCCTCGTTCTCACCCCATAGACGATGGGGTTGAGCATGGGAGGAACAATGACATAGAGGTTGGCCAGCAGGATGTGGATGCAGCTGGGGATGTTGTGGCCAAAGCGGTGGGTGAGGAAGGAGAAGAAGGCGGGCATGTAGAACATCAGGATGATGCAGATGTGGGAGCCGCAGGTGCGGAGAGCCTTGAGGCGGGCCTCCTTGGAGGAGAGCTGGAAGACGGCCTTGAGGATCAAGCCGTACGACAAGGCAATGAGCACCACGTCCACCCCTGAGGACAGGAGGGTGGTCGTGAAGCCGTACCAGATGTTGATGGTGATGTCTCCGCAGGCCAGGCGGGCGATGCCCATGTGTTCGCAGTAGGTGTGCTGCATGGTGCTGTGGCCGCAGTAGGGCAGCCTCTTGAGGAGGAAGATGGGTGGGGACATGATGAACAGCCCCCTGACCACGGCTGCCAGGGCCACCTTCCCAATCACCGAAGGGGTCAGGATGGCCATGTAGCGCAGCGGGTCGCAGATGGCCACGTAGCGGTCAAAGGCCATGGCCAGCAGGATGGTGGACTCCGCGATGAAGCTGAAGTGGGTGAAGAACATCTGGGCAATGCAGGCGTCAAAGGAGATCTTTCTGGAGCCGAACCAGAAGATGGCCAGCATCTCGGGCACGGTGACCGTGGACAGCAGGAGGTCCGCCACAGAGAGCATGGCCAGGAAGAGGCACATGGGCTGGCGAAGGCTGCGGTCCGTGGCAATGAGGAAGAGGAGGAACGAGTTCCCCAGGAGGGCCACCACGTACATGAGGCAGAAGGGGACAGAAATCCACACGTGGGATTCCTCCATGCCAGGGATGCCGGTCAGGACAAATGTGACGGGGTCAAAGCTGCTGTCATTGAGAGCAGCCATGATGACGGGAGGCGACAGGTCTTCTCCGCTGGTGTCTCCTGCTCCTAGGGAGAGAGAAAGAGAGAAATGTTACAAAACCAATAGCCCACAGGACCACATCAAGGAAGTAATAGCACCACTGGAGTGTAAGCAGTAACAGAGGGAAGGAGAAGTAGCATCTTGGAAGGGGTGTGTGTGTGTGTGTAATGCAAATCTTTAAATTTGTGTTAAATTTGAATTAATTTGTTGTGAATTTGTTTACAAAATTGGAAAACTAATAAAAATTATTTGGTTAAAAAAAGGTAATAGCACCCCTGTATTCTGCCTTGGTGAGGCCCCACATTGACTCTGGTGTCCAGTTCTGGGCACCCCAGTTTCAGAAGGATATTTTCAAGTTGTGCAGAGGAGGGCAACCAAGATGATCCGGGGTCTGGAGACCAAGCCTTATGAGGAACAGCTGGGGATGTTTAGCCAAATATCTGAAGGGCTGTCACATGGAAGGCGGAGCAAGCTTGGCTTTTTGCTGTTCTGGAGGGCAGGACCCAAACTAATGGATCCAAATGACAAGAAAGGAGATTCTGGCTAAACATTTGGAAGAACTTTTTGACTGTCAAAGCCTATTGGCAGTGGACTCTCATTCTTTGGTGGCTTTTAAGCAGAGGTTGGATGGTCAACTGCATTGCAGGGGGTTGGGCTAAATGACTCTTGGTGTCCCTTTCAACCCTACAATTCTATGATTCTGTTACTCTCTTTCAGCAAGCCAAATTGGTAGCTCTGTGGAAAGCCAGTGTGAAGAGCTTCCTGATCCTGATTGCTCAGAGCTACAAGCTTTCTTTTGATAGCTGCCAATCTTGGTCTCGCCTTGGACCTTCTCACACCTCTGGGCTCTCTTGGCGCTTGGTATTTCCCCACCTGCTGCTTCTGACCCCAGTGATAGACACACACACACACACACACACACACACACAACCTGTTGTTACATCAGGGAGCAGAGGCAGCCTTTGGGCAAGCCTTTTGGAAGGGAGGGAGGGATGTCCAGAAATTAGAAGCACAAGACGCATTTACGTGTTCAGTTCTCTGCACAGCTTTTAAAAATGATTAACGAAATAATTATTTGGGTGCCCCAGGCTGTTCTAGACGTGTCCTGGAAACAGGGCCAAGGCACAAGTTCTGCACTCCCTGCCCTCTTACCCCACCCCCCACCCCGGTCACTGAGAGGCACAAAGAATAAATCCTAGGAGAATTATAAGCCTCCCTTGGGGCCCCCATGTTGCCATCTTGGCCTGCTTCTCTGTGCAGCGTCTAGTTGGGTCTCTTAGGCCTGTTTCAGCTGCCGGACTCTTCTGAGGTCCTCATGCAAGGAAGGCAAACTCTGCTTTCTCGGTTAATTCAGCCAGGCTTGAGTCCAGCCCTTCACTCCACCCAGCACCAGAAGGTGGCTTTGAATAGGTCTCTCCATAGCTCAGGACTAATCCCATCATTGCACGTGACAAACGATGATGCTTTCATGGTCCTACATTCCATTCCCAGGGCCACACACAGCGCAGCCTCGCAGAAGTTTGTTCCTGCCCTGAGTGTCCTCATCAGTTGGCAGCAGAGCCACAACGGGAAGGATCTCGGTGCCGCTGCACTGTCATTGCTCAGTGGGCGACCTTCACGGCCAAGTGGGGATCTGAACCCTGGTGCCCCAGGTCCCTGTTTCTCAGGGCCAAGAATTGTCTGCTCCCCATCTCGGGCCAGTCATCCTCTCTCCACCAAACATAGGAATGTAGGAAGCTAACGGATAGGGAGCCAGCCTCTTGGTCCATCTAGCTCAGGGGAGTCCAACACGCAGCCCAAGGGTGGCCTTTCTGTGGCCCTCAACAACATTCGGTGCCCTTTCCAAAACCGGTAAGTAAGGCACTGGGCTTTGGGAAGGGAATGTGAGAGCTCTGCCAGTGTCCTGGGACCTCTGCCATGCCTGACAGAAAAACTAAGCCTACCTTGCAGGGTTGCGGTGAGGATAGAACAAGCCCGAGGGGCAGCTGTTTAAGCACCTTGAGTTTTCTGGGCATGAAAGCAAAGGAAGAAGCAGCACTTACTTTCAGGATGTTCTCAGGGACTCTCCTTCGTGGGCGAAGGCCAGCTGGCTCACCTTGAGCAGCAGGAGGTGAGGAAGTGTCTTTGCTAGGAAGAGAACGGGCAGAAATGCTGGTCTCAATGCTTCCGGACTGGGAATTCCAGCATTGGGGCATCCAGGCTCCGAATTAAAGATTAACAGGACCTGGCTGAGCTCTTTCCTTCCTTCCTGCCTGCTGCTTTGGCGTTCACATGCCAAGGGATGGGAGTCCTCCAGATTGCCATGGAAACCCCTGCCCACCCCCCACCCCACCCTTGACTTTCCCTGTCCGTGCCAACACCTTCTCCCTAAGGCTGCCAGCAGAGCCCTTGTGCGATGGAGGGAGAGACGAGCACCAAGGATTGGCGAAAGAGAGTGCCAGGCAAAGGTGGCATCCAGGCAGGATACCTACATAAGAACCTAGGAGGAGCCTGCTGGATCAGGCCAGTGGTTCATCTAGTCCAGTATCCTGTTCTCAAAGTAACTAGGGTTGTTCCCCACCCCCCTCAGCTGGAACTCAGTTCCGGCCCCTCTCGGGTGGGTGCCATGGCCATTATAAGAGAACAAGGGAGAAGTTCGTGGTGAGTTCTGGCAGGTCTTTTTCTGGAAAAAGTGCGCAGGCAGGAACCAACGAGTTGCCCCAATGGGAAGCCCTCAGGCAGGATTCAAGAGCCCTCTCCCTTCCTGTGTTTTCCAGCAACTGGCATTCAGAAGCATCGCTGCCTCCAGACGTGGAGGCAGAGCAGAGCCATCCTGGCTAGGAGTCATCAATAGCCCTTTCCCCCTCCATGAATTTTGAAATGTGGTTGTGGAGAAGAGCAGAGGTCAGAGAGGGAGAGAGCAGGGAGAGTTATTGGCACAGGGTGATGGCAGGGTCATGCGCTGCCTTTGAGGGGTGCTGAGACCCTGCAGGTCCTCAATTTCCCACCTTCAGCAATTGCCCAGGGAGCTTTTCTTTAGTACCGCCTGCTGATGAGAGGCTGCAGAACAGACACCATTCTGAGCGTAGGACTCAGGAGTCAACAAACTTTTTCAGCAGGGGGCCGGTCCACTGTCCCTCAGACCTGGTGGGGGGGCAGACTATATTTTTTTGGGGGGGGATGAACAAATTCCTATGCCCCACAAATAACCCAGAGATGAGTTTTAAATAAAAGCACATGTTCTACTCATGTGAAAACACGCTGATTCCCCGACCATTTGTGAGCAGGATTTAGAAGGTGGTTGGGCCGGATCCGGCCCCCGGGCCTTAGTTTGCCTACCCATGGCGTGGGTAGGATATGCAGTGTGGCGAACGGAACTATTAGAAAAATGCTCTCATAAGACCAAGGGGACAAGGGAATAAAAAGATCACAACCATTGTCATGCTATTGGGCATGATTTTATTGTACAAACGGATAATGAAGCCTATAGATGTGCCTTCAGCATATAATATGGTCTGGCTTGTATGAATGCGTCTTATCAGCATCATAATTTTTGACCCATTACAATCTGACTCTTTCAGAGAAACAATTAGTAATGAAATAGCTGCAATAACAGTAATAAACCAGTGGGTTATAATTTATCCAATTCCAATCTGAAGCGGGTTTCATGTACAGTGTATGCAAAAATTCCTTTATGATGTCTCATTATCCTGCATTTTGTTGATTTTTTTAATGTTGTTTTTAGTCATACCTTTTGCATTTTAAGCTGTCTTTCTATTGACAATTGCACGAAAAAATCAGCAAAAAACCCAGTTGTAATACCGGTAAAAAGGATGTGGTGGTTTGTTGATACTGCAGATTGAGCAACAGCTCCATCCCAATTAAATTTCATTTCATTTATTTTATAAAATTTACACAGTGCTTGATTGTAAACAACAACAACAACAACAACAACAGGCAAAAATAAAATAAAATAATTGAACACGTGCCTGGAATCCTCAGCGCCACTTCCCAGGCCGCCAGAACAGCTGAACCAGGCACTCACGGATCTGCTTGGTTTTCACCCCATAGACAATGGGGTTCAGCATAGGGGGCACAGTGACAAAGACGTTGGCCAGCAGGATGTGAGCGGGGCGAGGGATGCTGTTGGCTGCAAACCTGTACGCAAAGATGGAGAAGAAGGCTGGGACATAAAACATCAGGATGACGCAGACATGGGAGCCGCAGGTGCCCAGGGCTTTGGCCCGAGCGTCTCTGGACGGGAGGCGGAAGACGGCACGGAGGATCAAAGCATACGAAACGGCGATCAAAACCGTGTCGACCCCCGTGGTCAAGAGAGCCACGGTCAGCCCATACCAGATATTGAGCGTGATGTCGGCGCAGGCCAGCCTAACGATGCCCATGTGCTCACAGAAGGTGTGGGAAATGACGTTGCGGCCGCAGAAGGGCAGCCGCAGTAGGAGGAAGGTCAAGGAGGCCATCAGGCAGAAGGCCCTCACCACCGCAGCTGCCAAGATCCTCAGGATCCACGAGGGCGTCAGCACAGTGGCGTAGCGCAGCGGGTCGCAGATGGCAACGTACCGGTCGTACGCCATCGCCAGGAGAATGGCCGACTCGGCTACGAAAAGGAAGTGGATGATGAACATCTGGGTGACGCAGGACCCAAAGGCGATCTCCCGGGCGTGGAACCAGAAGATGCCGAGGGTCTTGGGCATGGTGGTGGTGCACAGAGTCACGTCGGCCACAGCCAGCATGGCCAGGAAGAGGAACATGGGCTCATGAAGGCTGCGCTCCTTGGCGATGACGAGGAGGAGGAGGCCATTGCCCAGAAGAGCCAGGAGGAACATCAAGCAGAAGGGGATGGAGATCCACATCTGAGATTCCTCCAGGCCTTCCACGCCAACCAGGATGCACTTGGCGATGGTGAAGCTGGAGCGATTGACAGCTGCCATGGTGGGGAGATGTTTCTCTCTTGGTGGCCCTGTGAGAAAACAGGAGGAAGTGCAAGCATCAGCCAGGTGAGCAGCCACTGCCTCCCCCTGCCCAGAAGCATCCAGCGCATGCTCTGTGGACACACATTCACACATTCTGCTCCCACCCAGGTCCTCCCACTACTGAGCTGTGAGTCGGCTGAGGTACGTTGGGAGGTCTGAGGCAGAAGAGACTGCAGAATGCCCGCTTGCTCAACCTTCCATTAGCATCCAACATAAGCAGCCAAATACAACATTTCCTGTTTGCCTAGAGTGGACTCCCAGGGGGGGATGTTGCTCCAGCCAGGAGGACTTCCTGTTCCACCTGGTCTGGAGCATCCTTCCTTTGCATGTGACCAGGTAGGTGGGCGTGACCCTTCCAGACCCCACAAAAGGTCCAGTCACGCAGCCACCTTCTCTCTTTTGATGCCATTTCTTCTCTTGGGCGGCATTGCTGGCTCTCAGCCAGCAGCATGTGGGATCAGTTCCCATATGGGACGGACTCAAACCATCTATTCTAACTCTATGCTAAAGCCTACCTTCAGGGATCCAACTGTGAACTGAATGTAAACTTCAGTAAACTTCTTATTAAAATAAGACCGTTGTGTCTTTATTCTTTTAGGAGGGAATCAAAGCAGTCTTACCAGGAATAACAGAAATTATTATTGTAGAATAATAGATTCTTGAAGACAGGAGTGCCTGGCTTGCTATGGTCCATGGGGTCACGAAGAGTTGGACACGACTAAATGACTAAGCGACAATAAATTCTAACAAATCTGCAACTAACTTCCTCCTGTGTAAAAGGGGGAATTTACTCTGCTGTATAAATAAATTCACTCGTGTGAGTTAGGAAGTATAATATTTAAAGAATATATCCTCTCCTGCTACCCACACCAAATGCTGGAGTGCCCCTAAACATCTAGGGCAGCATCTTGTTCTTGCAGCGGCCAACCAGATGCCTGTGAGAAAACTGCAAGCAGGATCCGAGCACAAAAGCCGTCTCCTGTCCTGTGGTTTCCAGCAACTGGGATTCGGAAGCATGGCTGCCTCCAACCATGGAGGCAGAAGACTGTTACCCTGGTTAGTAGCCATGGATAGTCCTCTCCTCCTCCTCCACTAATTTGTCTAGTCCTCTTTTAAAGCCATTCAAGTTAGTGGCCATCACTGCCTCCTGTGGGAGGGAGTTCCGCAGTTTAACTATGTGCACGAAGAAGGGCTTTCTCCACCCCCACCCCCGTCCTGAATATTCCATCATTCAGCTCCATTGGGTGCCTGCGACTTCCAGTGTTAGGAGAGAGAGGGAAGAACCTTCCTCTGTCCACTTTCTCCAGGCCAGGCACAATTTAAGAAACTTCCACCATGTTGCCTCTTCCTCATCTTTGCTCTAAACTAAAAAAGTCCTGAATCCTCCTGCAACCTTTCCAAATATGGGAAGTTGTTGCCGCATCTCCCAGTTCATTTTCTTCACCCCTTTCTGGACCTTTTCCAACTTTGCAACCTCGTTTTCAAGGGGAGGTGGCTGGATCTGTACACCCTATGGCACTGCTAAGTAAATTCATAAAATGGCATTACAAGAGCGTCCCCTTAATTCCCAACCCTTTTCCTTATTAATCCTCGCATGGGCTGCGGGGCTCATGCCTTTGATCCAGCCACTTTGTTTGGATCAGAAACAGATGAGAAGTGCATTTACAGCAAATGCAGGACCCAAAGAAAAACAATATAAACTCTACTTTACCAGTTCCTTGGTACAGATGGCCTACGGAGTTGACCCAGGAAAGCGCTGGGTGGGGCGGGGCATTTCCTGTTCTCCGTAGCTTCTCATAAACCAGGTATGTTTAGCCTGGAGAAGAGGAGGTTAAGGGGTGATATGATAGCCATGTTCAAATATATGAAAGGATGTCATATAGAGGAGGGAGAAAGTTGTTTTCTGCTGCTCCAGAGAAGCGGACACGGAGCAATGGATTCAAACTACAAGAAAGAAGATTCCACCTAAACATTAGGAAGAACTTCCTGACAGTAAGAGCTGTTCGGCAGTGGAATTTGCTACCAAGGAGTGTGGTGGAGTCTCCTTCTTTGGAGGTCTTTAAGCAGAGGCTTGACAGGCATATGTCAAGAATGCTTTGATGGCGTTTCCTGCTTGGCAGGGGGTTGGACTGGATGGCCCTCGTGGTCTCTTCCAACTCCATGATTCTATGATTCTATCATTCCCCTTACCTCAGTCACCGAAAAGGTCATGCAACGTTTTCCTGCTTTTAGCAAGCATAAGGCAATAAAGAGTACAATCCGGGACTTTGCTGCCCTGATGGAAGATGGACCTCAAAGCGGCTCCTCCAGAGCACTTCACAAGAAGGCAACCACTGAAGGTCAGCAAACCAGGGGGATTTATGTTCTTCCTCCTCCTCCTCCCTACCTCAGAGTCCCTGAAGGAGGCCTGCAGACAGCAGAAGTCCAGAGGGAGAGAGTCGGTTCCAGTAAATGAAAGGGGAGGGACATCATTTATCCCGAGAGCTTCAGGGCTGAGCAGGCACTCCTGTGTCCAAAGGCAACAGAGCGTCCCACAAAGAGGTCCCTACTCACACTCCCCAGTTCTGCAAGTGAAATCCAGAGCTACTGTACAGAAATGCTAGGCTTAGTTGTTTTCTTATTGCACACTAACACTTCTCTGCTTTAATGGGAGGGGGGGGGAATGAGCCACGGTTCAGCTCCAGTTTCTGCTGCTTTCAAAACTGAGAGGAATAATAAGTTAAGGGTCAGGATTCAATCACGCATCTCTGCCAAGACCTCACACCCTCCCTCTTGGCCAGGTTTGGGTTTTAGCAATTCCTTCTGGTAGATAGAGCGCCTTGTATACACTAGCCAGATCAGGAATCATAGAATCACAGAGTTGGAAGAGACCGCAAGGGCCATCTGCCGAACAGCTCTTACTGTCAGGAAGTTCTTCCTAATGTTTAGGTGGAATCTTCTTTCTTGGACATTTTATTGCCCCCGCTGGCCAGCTTGGATGGGCCCAGGTTGGTGTGGGGCAACTGAACTTGGGAAAGCCAAGTCTCCCCTGGTGAGGGTGCACAGAATGCCACCTCCCAAGCAAAGGGCAGGACAGAAGGACCTTGCCTGCTCTTCCACAGTCTCCCAGCTTCCAAGGACTTGCATTCTCCTCAATCTGGCACTGCCCACTGCTCTCCTATCTTTTGGAGGTGCCACATTAAAGCTTGCCTTATAGCCCAACAGCTTGCAAATTTGTCACACATTCTGCCACATGTGCACACCTGAGATGTGGCCAAATCTCCTTACCACTTGATAGAATGATGCAGTTGCCCAAACCACAGGAGAGCAGGACGGCGGCCCTTGGGCAGAGTGCTGGAACCAGTTGGATCCTGTCAGATCTGGACGGATGGCATTGGCAGTGCACATAATTCCATGTGTCAATTTATGGCCGTCAATAAAATTTTGGACCCATCTACCACCTGCTAGCTTCGTAACCTGCAGTGTTGACATAAGCACAATCTCAACAAGGAAACACTATTTATTGATTAGGGACAATCCCAGAAATGACTATAAATTAGCGGTTTGGTCTCCAGTTCCACAAGGCAACATCGGCGGACTGCGGAGAAGATGGGTGGCCCAACGTCAAGGTCCCTGCTCTTCCTCCTCATCCATGGCATCTGTTTGGCCAGCATGAGCACCACCGACATTCCTGCAGAAAGTGAGGTAAGGAGAGGGTCCCATGGGACAAGGGGAGAGAAAGGAGACACAATAGACAGAAAACAGGAAGGGGCTGGAGACACAGAGACCGGCTTGCTCTGTGCTGGATCCAAAGCTGTGACTGAGGGGGAAGCAAGATCCGCTGAGGTGTTAAGGCTGAGGTTTCTCCGGTTGTATACATGTTTAAATAAAACCATATTTCCTAAAGACACCACTGTCTCCACTGACCATTCGAAGGAGACCAAATTTAGCTAAGCAACTGGAACCTCCCTGGAATCTTTCACTGCTCAGAGATCGAGGTGCTGTGTAAAAATAAACCAGAAGGTCTTAAAGCATCCAAGATTCTAAAACAAAAGTGCTATGTGAACATGCAAGGTTTAAAAAGGAACCCGCAATCCAGCCAGAAGGTCTTAGGGATCCCTTGCTCACATCCTACTTTGGAACAAGACACTGGGGGGTAGTCAACTAAAGGACCTCCTCCCCTATTCTCTCCCCATGGGTGCCCCACACCATCCCCAGATATGCTCTGGGGTGTTGAAGGAACCCCCAGAACAGATTTAGGGGGTGCAGAGGGGGAGGGAAGCGGGGAAGTCCCATAGTACAGCAGCTGGTGTTCTACTTCTCAATGCCACATTGACTACTTCCCATCACTGCCTTGCCACCCTGATCCACCCTCTGGCAATCTCCTGATTAGACTACTGCAATGTGCTGTGCATGGGCTTCCCTTGGAAGGCTGTTCAGAAACTTGAAATAACTTCCCGTGTGATGTTTGTGTTTTCCTCTGGTAGACAGAAGCCCCATTTCTGAGCGTCTTTCCCCGACTGCCCAGCTGGAGAGCGACACTGCCTCCCACTGCCTCCCAGGTAGGAAACAATCTTGCTGTTCAATGGAGATGTGTCTTACCTGAGGGCACAGAGAGATGGGTTGACGCTGAGGAGGTTCTGCCTTGAACTCTCATGAGAGTCAAGCGCAAACTGAAGCCATGGGCAGATAATTTTGGAAACAGTGAGAGGGGCGGGGGGGTGAGGAGAACAGGTTGAGTAGCATTGCTGACATCAAGAAAAAGCACTCTTGGTACTTCTTTGCAAACCACCCACCTCTGTTTCGCTTTTGGACAGCAAATCAAAAGCCACCGGTTGCTGGGAATCACAGGTGGGGAGAGAGCTCTACTTGTAGGTTTCCTGTTGGGGCACCTGGTTGGCCACTGGGAGAAGAACAGCATGCTGTGCTAAGGGGGCCTCCCTGTATTTGCCCTCATCCAACTGCTGCCGCAGGACTCCTTGGGTGTTCCTACCCCTTGCCCTCCTTGCTCTTGCAGCTGGTCTCACGTGTCAATGGCTCCGTGGACAATCACGGGATATGCCAATGCTCTGTGTTCCTGCCGGAAGAAGACGCTTTCCCTGCCCAGCGGGTGGAGGCCCTCGAAGGGCTGGCACGGTCGCTCTCTGAGAGGTTCAACAAGGAGCTTTCCAAGGTAAATGCGGACTTGATTTTAGGAATGCAGGCCTTGGGCCTTCTTAACGACTAAATGCCAAGAAACTGGTATTCCATTCCCAATGAAATGGAGGAGGTTGTGGTGCAATGTATAAGATCAACCCATTGTGTCTTGAGCCCTGCATTGCAGGGGGTTGGGCTAGATGACCCCTGGGGTCCCTTCCAACTCTACAATTATATGATTCTATGATGAGCCAATAAAGCAAAATCTGCCACTGGGCATGACTTGCAGTTCTTTTCTCATATTCAAATTTCCTGGGTTAATGTATCATTTGTTCATTCCATGCTTATTCCTGCCCCCAGTTCTTCCCCAAACAAGACCATATTCTAGGGGTGAAATAAATTATGCAAGTCAAGTAGTTGGTTATTAAGATTAAGACAGCTTTGCTGGAGAAAGTGCTGCAGTCTGGAGCAGTTGTCACTCAAAACAAGACTGAATAGGCCAACTCTACGATCCCACTAGGACCCCTCTTTCTTTTGGAGAAACTTCTGCCTCTTTTTGGAAGCAGGCCTCTCTCCTCCTCTCCTTCCATAGTTCCTCCGTCCTCACCATGTCCACTCTTCAAATGCTTCCATGATTTTCCAGACTGTCTAGTTTTCCAGTTGTGCTTAGCCTTGAACACCAGAGCAAAAGAAGCTCTCCTCATGTGAAATCTTGAGAAAAGAAGGAGGAGGGAGCTGCTTCAATTTAAGAGTGGGAGGAGAACATGAATGGGCCACTTCAGTAAAGGGGGTGCTCATCAGTTCTTTCCCTTCTCTCCCTGCCTGGCTTCTCTTCCTCCCTCTTCCTGTAGGTGACCGAGTATATGAAGATTGTCGATGTCTATGGCCATAAGCTCTTCAACCTCACCCAACGGGTGGAGGAGATGCACAAGAGCCAAACCTCCTACACGGAGCTGGATTTTGAGGTCCTGAAGCTGGAGATCCAGGAGATGGAGGGCCTAGTGGTCCAGTTGAAGGCCTCCATGGGAGAGAGCAATGTGGTGGTCCAACAGCTCTATGTGGAGGTGAGGCTGGATCAGACAGACAGACAAACAGACAGATGGATTGATAGGTTTTATCTTTTGGGAAATATAAAAAAACCCAAATAGAGCATAGAAATGTTTTAAATAAAATAAAAGGGCACGTCTTAGAAAGGCAGAGGGACATCAGTGTGCCTGTATTAATTCAGGTTGTTCCCGAGTTGAGAAAGGGGGTTGCCAGTGGGGAGGGGCCAGGAGATGAAGACAGGAGTTGCAGCCCAACAATATCTGGAGGGCAGCGTGATCTTCACCAGATCTGTATCCTCCTTCCTTTTCTCTTCAGATTAAGAACATGAGCCTGATGGTGTCTCATCTGGAGAACCTGGACAAGAACAATGTCCTGGCCATCCGACGGGAGATCCTGGCCCTGAAGCAACGGCTGAAGGAATGTGAAGAGCCAAGCTCTGGTCATCTGGTTCCACCAGGTCAGCAGGGCTTCTAAGACAGTCGTGGGGGGGGGGAGACAGTGGAGGCCCTCAACACTGCTTGGGACTTTGGGGTGAGGGAAGCCTGAGGATTGGAGCACCTTCATGGGTGCTGTCAGGGTTGCTGTGACTACGCTTGAGTAACGACCTTCCACATGCTTGTCTTTCAGAATCTTTTATTAGTGCACATTATTTACAGTGTAACGAGCTGCTGGTTTCATGTCTCCTTACTCCAAGTCAGATTCCCGCACTGCCCCCCTCCGCGTTTTAGACCAACATAAAAGCCTCGGAACTGTGAAGCGCCTCCCTTTCCTCCGCCTCCTCAATTCCGGTGTCGGGGGGGGGGGGGAAGGGTCTCCGATCTGACTGATTCCTGTCCTCTCTTTCCCCCTCCCTCCCTCTCTCCCTGCCTATGGAGCAGGGGCTCTTGGATGTTGCCAGAGCCCTGGCGCTCCCTTTCCGTTTCCTGACTCCCCCCATCAGACCCTTCGCTCTCTCGACTGCTGGGAGACGGGCTGCTTCGGATGGGGGGGCTGTTCTCTGTAAGCCCTCCCCCTTACAGGTCTCATATGGCTGGTTTATAGGTAGTTTAAAGATACCCCCCTGGATAGCTCAGTTGGTGGAGCAGGAGGCTATTAACCTCAAGGTCATGGGTTCGAGCCTCACATTGGGCAGATGATTCCTGCATTGCAGGGGGTTGGACTAGATTACCCTTGTGGTCCCTTCCAACTCTACTACTTTATGATTCTATATCTGTTGCTATCTCATCTCCACATAAGCCTTTTGGAGGCTGTGGAGGACGAACGCACCATAAATAGGTTCTACATGGTGGAAGCATAGTGTATGTGTCTGAGGCCTGCAAGGATCTGGGCCTGTCATAGGGTATGATGGGCTTCCCTTGTGGAGTGGAGAGTCAGCATGAAGTGGGTGAAAAGGTGAAGGAAGTATGGGATGTTTGAGGTTTTTCACCAGTAATGCTGCCTTTCCTGTGTTTTTCCTGCAAAGCGAGTTTCTTTTGGTTCCTTATTAAATGAGTTGCAATGACTTTGTCACCCCTATAAAAGCTGCTAACCTCTGAATGGCAGTAGAAACACCCTTTCCATCAGCTTAGAATCCTAGAGTTGGAAGAGACCACAAGGGCCATCCAGTCCAACCCCCTGCCAAGCAGGAAACACCATCACAGCATTCTTGACATATGCCTGCCAAGCCTCCGCTTAAAGACCTCCAAAGAAGGAGACTCCACCACACTCCATGCTTATTTCAGACATTGTGATATATTGGTATATTTAGGGGGTGATATATCTAGATGTTGAAAACCAGGTCTTCCCCAGCCCTAGCAGGGAGTCTCTCCCAACCCTTCTTGGAGAAGCTGGGGGTTGAACCTGGGAACTTCGGCTTGCAAGGCAGATGTTGTGCCATTGAGCTGTGGCCTTTCCCCCAAAGCACCTTGGAAAGTACCTTGGAGGTCACCCAGTCCAACCACATGCAGATTGCAGGATCTGCAGAGCAAGAAGCAAACTCCAGAATCCCTGGCAGATGGCCACCTGGCTTTCACCTTAAGTACTTACTGGGAAGGAATCATAGAATCATACAGTTGGAGGAGACCACAAGGGCCATCCAGTCCAACCCCCTGCCAAGCAGGAAACACCATCAAAGCATTCCTGACATATGGCTGTCAAGCCTCTGCTTAAAGACCTCCAAAGAAGGAGACTCCACCACACTCCTTACAAGAGTGCTTACAAGAGTGCCTAGCTGGTGGGTTTTTCTCCAGCTCAAATGCATTGACTTAATCAGAAGAGTCTTGAAAAGAGACTTCTTAAAGCCTAACAGACTTTTACCCTAAACCACAATGTGAAGGCTTCCTGTTTCTCTCGCCATGTTCATACCTCCCAGTACCGTAGTTTCAAATCCTCTTCTCTTTCTCTGTTTGGTTCTAGGCTTCTGCAACCACAGTGGCCTTGTGAACATCAGCAAGCCACACCTCCACAGCTGGAACTGGAGAGGGTCTACCTACCCGTATGGTGTCTGGGGCAAAGGCTACTCCCCAGGCAGCCCTACAAGTGAAGCCTATTGGGTGGCCCCAATGAGTAATGAAAGGAACATGCAAACAATTGATCTTTACTCATCCTATGAAAACCTATTATTTTATAGAGCATCTAAGAGACTTAGTCTATCTGGGCAAGGAAGTGGAGCAACAGTATACAAGAATTTTCTGTACTTTAATTACTACAACACCAATCAGATGTATAAATTAGAGTTGAACTCTGGCTCTGTGGTTTTGAAAAGCACGATCACAGGCGCTGTCTACAACAACCGCTTTTCTTATGCAGGGACGGCTTGGCAAGATATAGTCTTGGTTGTGGATGAAAGTGGGTTGTGGGCCATTTATTCCACAGAGGCAAACACAGGGAACATCGTGATTAGCAAGATAAACGAGGACACCCTCCAGTTGCAGAAGACCTGGTTCACACGGCAGTACAAGCCATCTGTGACAAGTGCCTTCATCATTTGCGGAGTCCTGTACGTTACTCGGTCTCTGAACACGCAGCAAGAGGAGATCTTCTATACATTTGACACAAACACGGGGAAGGAGGGCCGGGTTAGCGTAGTGCTGGAGAAGCCTTTTGGTACAGTGCGGGGCGTTGACTACCACCCAACAGACCACAAACTGTACCTGTACAATGATGGCTTCTTGGTTTCTTACAATCTGGTGTTCTAGCTAGCCTCTCCATGAAGGAAACACTACAATTCTATGATTCTTAGCTTCCCTTTCTGAAATGTCTTTCTCTTTGCAATCTTCTCTGCTGACCAATCATGTCCATTATTACAATTAAAAAAAAACAAGTGAAATGTGGATGTAAAATTGGATCAAAGTAAATTCTAACTGCAAACATTAATGGTGTGTATGTCCTTCAGGCATTGCAATCATTGGGTCAACGAGTGTCAGTGTTGAGTCAAAAGTAAGACCCGCTGAGTACACTGGGGTTTACAGTATTCCCAGGTATGTGGTTGAGGATGGCAGCCTAGCTACATCTTTCTAGCTTGAGCAGAATCTTAGGTTTCAGAGCATGTACAGAGTTCCATGCAATACAAAGGTACTGAGAGAGACAGCATCTTTGGTTAGGTGTTTCCTGGAAGAAAAGGTCTGTAATTAAAGCCTCACAGGAATATGAGACCAGAGGAATCTGACCTTTTTACCAAGATGGACTGTTGTTTTGTCCAAGGGTGAGACACACCTCATTTCTGATGTAAACTAAGTCTATGCAGGTAGGTAGCCGTGTTGGTCTGGATCGAAGTAAAATAAAAAAATTCCTTCAGTAGCACCTTAAAGACCAACTAAGTTTTTATTTTGGTATGAGCTTTCGTGTGCATGCACACTTCTTCAGGTATCTGAAGAAGTGTGCATGCACACGAAAGCTCATACCAAAATAAAAACTTAGTTGGTCTTTAAGGTGCTACTGAAGGAATTTTTTTATTTTAAGTCTATGCAGCCATGCTTAAAGGCTACCTCTACTTTCCGAACAACACTGCAGTTACGTTGGAAAGGTGGCCAGTTAGCATTTGTGAGCAAAACGTGGGGAAGCATATCTAGAAACAAAACATTGAACAGCTATCTATTCATGGTTTATGCCAGGGCTGTGTAAATCCCTAGGGGGCAGTTGAGCTACATTTGAATGCATGGGTTTGTCCTAGGAACCCTCTACCACCATCAGAACTCCCTACTTTCATGTGTGTGTGGGGGGGGGGGTGTGTGAGTTATGAGACCCAAGAGGAAGGCAATGCCTTATCATGGGAGAGATAAGAAGCCAGCTGGGAGAGGAGGCCGGAGGAATCCAGTGCTAGTGAAGGAGAGAGAGACACCTCAGGGCAAAAATTTGAGAGCTGGCAGAAATGGGGGTGAGAGGTGAGGGCAGAAGAGATGGAGGGTGACTGGGGAGGAAGGGTGGAAAGGGCGAACAGGGACACGGGAGGAGAGAGAAAAGGGGATGGTGGCAGTAAAGGAACTGCAGCCCATAAAGCACCATCTAAGGAGATGGTTTGGCAGGCTCTGTCTCAAAGGCTAAATAGCAAAGCAGGATAGTGACCCTGGATCACAGAATCGTAGAGTTGGAAGGCAGCCCAAGAGTCATGTGGTCCAACCCCCTACAATGCAGGAATCTCAGCTAAAGCATCCATGATAGAATCATAGAATCATAGAGTTGGAAGAGACCACAAGGGCCATCCAGTCGAACCCCCTGCCAAGCAGGAAACACCATCAAAGCATTCCTGACAGATGGCTGTCAAGCCTCTGCTTAAAGACCTCCAAAGAAGGAGACTCCACCACACTCCTTGGCAGCAAATCCCACTGCCGAACAGCTCTTACTGTCAGGAAGTTCTTTCTAATGTTTAGGTGGAATCTTCTTTCTTGTAGTTTGAATCCATTGCTCCGTGTCCGCTTCTCTGGAGCAGCAGAAAACAACCTTTCTCCCTCCTCTATATGACATCCTTTAATATATTTGAACATGGCTATCATATCACCCCTTAACCTTCTCTTCTCCAGGCTAAACATACCCAGCTCCCTAAGCCATTCCTCATAAGGCATCGTTTCCAGGCCTTTGACCATTTTGGTTGCCCTCCTCTGGACACGTTCCAGCTTGTCAGTATCCTTCTTGAACTGTGGTGCCCAGAACTGGACACAGTGCTCCAGGTGAGGTCACCTCTCAAGATCTGGAGGGCTGACCCATGGAAGAGGGAGACAGTTTCTTTTCTCCTGCTCTAGAGGGGAGCACCCAAAATAATGGACCCAGAGGACTCTCCTTCCTTGGAGGTTTTGAGCAGAGGTTGAATGATTTAGCTGAGATTCCTGCCTTGCAGGGGGTTGGAATAGATGACCCTGAGCGTTCCCTTCTATCCCTCCCATGCTAGGAGGAGGTTCCTTGCTTCCTGCAAACCCCTTTTCCCTGCCTGCAACCTCTTCCTCCAGTTTCTGGCCAAGGGAGGGAGCGGATCAGAGACCAACCAAGAGGGTCCCCTCCCTCCAAGAAAAGCATCTCTGGGATTGTGCAAGAGGGCTGAGCAGGGCGGACTCGGCTTTGCAAGGGTTAAAGGGAACTGAGCTGCATTCCTAGAGAGGACAGGAAGTCACGGGGGAGGGGCCAGGTCATCCGGAGGAAAAGCCCCTCCCTCCTCTTCCTGCTTTCCTCTCCTGCAAAAGCTGCTTCGCCCTCTTTCCTCCACGTGGATCTGGTGAGTCTCTTCTTCCCCCAGAGGGTGCAGTGGGGAGAAGGGGGGGGGTCGCAGGGATGCAGGGAGGGAGGGGGGCTCATGTGGGGGGAAAGCCTGGGGGGAGGGGGTCCTGCTAGGGAGGGGCGAGGTCGCAGAAATTGCCTCCTTCCTTGAGATCAGAGCTTCCCAATCTTTTTTTTGGCGGCGGGAGGGGGGGTTATTCAGAGCCCCCTGGGAAATCTAGCAGATAGAAATCTAGCTTCTTTAAATCAGGTTATCAGTAGGACTTTTGCTCTGTGTGACGTGGGCCAGCGTCATTGTACAAGAGAGGAAACATGTAGGAATGGTTGCTCAAAAACCTCTTCCTTTCTCTTCTTTCTGGATGCTTCTACCGCCCCCTTATTGGCAGAGGAGGCCAAGCAAGGAGATCAAGCCAAGCTTTAGGAGGAAGGGTAGGAGGAGCTGCAAATTTTTTATTTGTACCCCACCCATCCGGCTGGGTTTCCCCAGTCACTCTGGGCAGCTTCCAACAAAAATCGAAATACATTAAAATGTCACACATTTAGAACTTCCCTAAACAGGGCTGCCTACAGATGTTTTCTAAATGTCAGGGAGTTGTTTATTTATTTGACCTCTGGTGGGAGGGCGTTCCACAGGGCAGGCGCCACCACCGAGAAGGCCCTCTGCCTGGTTCCCTGTAGCTTTGCTTCTCGCAGTGAGGAAACCACCAGAAGTCCCTCGGTGCTATATCTCAGTGTCCGGGCTGAACAATGAGGGTGGAGACGCTCCTTCAGGTATACAGGACCGAGGCCATTTAGGGCTTTAAAGGTCAGGACCAACACTTTGAATTGTGCTCGGAAACGTACTAGGAGCCAGTGTAGATCTCTCAGGACCGGTGTTATGTGGTCCTGGCGGCCACTCCCAGTCACTAGTCTAGCTGCCGCATTCTGGATTAATTGCAGTTTCCGAGTCACCTTCAAAGATAGCCCTATGTAGAGCGCATTGCAGTAGTCCAAGCGGGAGATAACCAGAGCATACACCACTCTGGCGGGACAGTCTGCAGGCAGGTAGGGTCTCAGCCTGCGTACCAGATGGAGCTGTTAGACAGCTGCCCTGGACACAGAATTGACCTGTGCCTCCATGGACAGCTGTGAGTCCAAAATGGCTCCCAGGCTGCGCACCTGGTCCTTCAGGGGCACAGTTACCCCATTCAAGACCAGGGAGTCCCCAACACCCGCCTGCCCCCTGTCCCCCCAAAACAGTACTTCTTTCTTGTCAGGATTCATCCTCCATCCATTAGCCGCCATCCATCCTCCAACCGCCTCCAGGTGAGCCATGTCCCATGGAAGAGGGAGCAGGCTTGTTTTCTCCTGTTTTGGGGGTAGGATTCAAACCCATGGCTTCAAGCTACAAGAAAGGAGGTTCCGACTCAACAGACCTAGTCCTTTTTCACTAGGCACCAATGACTCCCTTGTCAATCAGTTCTGACTTCATGCATTGACTGGAAGGAAGGAGACACCAGGCTGGTTCATCTCACAGACTTCCCTTCACTTGCCTCCACATTTTGCATTGCTAGAAGGCTAGAGACTTATTTCTTCTCCTCTTCCTCCTCTTTCTTTTTGGAGTCTGGGCTGTGGTGCAGTCCTACACTGGTTCCCAGCAAGACTCATCCATACTTGCTCAGGGAACCTTTTTCTTCTCCTGATATTCTACAACTTTTGTAACAGAATACAGTAATGTATTTGTTTTGTAGGATTTGCTAGAGCTTCTCATTCAGACAGATTCCTTCCGATCTCGCAGAGGCTTCCTGAGAGCACAGATGGATGACCGAGACTCAGCTGGCCCTGAAGCAGGAAGAGGCCATGCCATCCAAACTGGGAGCAGTGGGGGATTCTGGGAAAACTCTGTGCAGAAGATCCTGGGTGAGGAGGACGCCTTCCGCTCAGAGGTGCAGACCCAGCAGTTGAGGCAGTTCTGCTGCCAGGAGGCCAAAGGACCCCGCGAGGTTTGCACCCGACTCTATCACCTTTACCATCAATGGCTGAAGCCAGAAAGGCACACGAAAGCTGAGATGCTGGACCTGGTGATCTTGGAGCAGTTCCTGGCTGTCCTTCCCCCGGAGATGGAGAGCTGGGTGAGGGAATGCGGAGCGGAGACCAGTTCCCAGGCGGTGGCCCTGGCCGAAGGTTTCCTCCTGAGTCAGGCAGAGGAGAGAAAGCAGGTGAGAGAGACTTTCCTCTGGATACTTCCAAGGGGCTCCAAACAGGACAGAGAACATCCCATAATGCTCTCCTGATGGCCCATCCTTTTTCTGAGAAAGCTTCCATGGAATGAGATCTAACATCCTTAAGGCTTCTGTCTTTCTCATTCTCTTTCTAATATTTTTTGTAATTCATTATCTGTTTTGAATCCTTGTTTCTTTTTTAGGGAAAGAATCTCTTTGCAGAAATGGACTTGGATACCTTTGAGGCAGAGAGGCCTCCGTTTGACACCAGAGAGAGGCCACTGGGTAAGGAGGGTGGTGGCTATTCTCAGTTTGGACTCATTCTGTTGGTTTTCCAATTAATCTGTGGGTTCATTTCTTCTAGTCCTTTTTTTGGGGGGGGAGTTGGGAACAAGTGTTCAGAGGAGGGCACAAACCTCCAACTGCACTCAGCAGGTCAGGCTTTCTCAAAGGCCCATCTGTGGTTAGAGATGCCCTGTTTCACCTGTGAGAGAAGCAGGGACTCCTGACTTCCTGCTTACCTTTTCTCTCTTGCAGGTGACGGAATGATGCTGGCAAGACCTCCTTATTTGTCTTTTCATGGGGGCAGAAGGGAAACAGCATCTGTGGAACCAGATCAGGTCAGGGAAAGCGCCTTGTGGGGACAGAGTCTGAGGGATTGAGCAATGTCATGGACTGGTTGGGCACAGAGGAATGGTGGGAGGAAGCAGCCGGGGAACCAGGAAGGGAAGATGGCTCAGAGCCCAAGGAGTGGAAGTGGAATAAGGATGAGCGGTCAGAGGGAGAAGCCTGGGAAGAGGAGGTGTCAGAAGCTGAAGGGGTAACAGGGCTTAGTGAGCTGGGAGACTCTGTGGCAGAATGCAGTCCAGAATCACAGGCAGAAGAGGAAGGAGGCGAGAGGGAGGTGGAGAGGCAGAGGTGAGTCAGGAGAAGGAGGAGCCACCGGTGGCTCCCTCTCCTTCTGCCAGAAGCCACCCTCCCTGCTTGTCTCTCAGATCCAGGAGATGTCTGACAATGGAGGAGCAAAGGCAGGCTGCACCCTGGAGCACTCTTGGATCGCTTTCAAGAAACCCCAGAGAGGAGGGGACTTGGAAAGCTCTGGGGAGCTGGGGGCCTTCACTCTCGGCAGCTGAGTTCGTGAAGGAAGACCCTGACATTGAATTCGACTCAATATTGTACCAGAGCAGAATTCCAATGTATAGTTAGCAGAGGAAAAACCTGAACACGTTACAGGATTCCCAAAAATAGACCAGAGGCCATTGTATTTCATCCGGCAGAGATTAACTGCTATTGAAGGCAAATGATCATAATTGTCACAAATCCAAAACATTCAGGATTGGCCTTGTGCATAAGAAATCCAGTTGCAGCAGACTTCACCTAAACTTACCTAAACCGATTATAAGTCCAAACCTTAACACTTAGCCTTAACCTTAACATATACTATGTACAGAACACCAGAAGAAAGATAGAAAGAGAAAGTGAAATCCAAGTTCCTTCTGGCTTCTTATAGTCAGCATGACCTTGACAGAAGAGATAAGAGCACCCCACTAAACGTCCACCTAGAAACTAGTCCATTAATTGATAGGCAATGCAATTGGACAGAACCACACAGCCAAGTCTCTGAATATTGTCTTCTTGCTAAGAAAGAGTAAACTCCAGCTGTGAACTGTAGGATTTCCTGCCTAGATAACTGTGACACCAGCCTTTTGAATGCCGCCAGTAGGATTCATCTGTAGTTGCAGGTTTCATGGAATCCTAGAGTTGAAAGGGACTCCAAGGGTCATAAAGTCCAACCCCCTGCATTGCAGGATTCTTAGCAAGATCATCCAAGACAGATGGCCATCCAAACTAGGCTTATTTTACTTCTATATTGATCATTGAATGCTAAAAGAGGCCTCTAAGCAGTGGACAGACGATTAAAAATAGTGGCCAAGATTCACCTAACCAGCCCCATGCACTGCAAAATGGGGCCTGCCCCCCACTCCTCCCCCTCTCCATGCCCCCATGAACCCCTTGAATTTGACTCTAAGGCATTGGGAGGGAACCTTCCCAGAGCAGCTCAGGTTGAGAGGAGAAAGTGGATCCTTCCATCGGGGAAACTGGAAGGCTTACATAGGCAGAATGACTTGGAAAACCTACTGTATTTGCACAATGACAAATACCCATAGTTAAAACGCAGAATAATTACAGCGTTAAAATAGGTACCCATAATTAAAATGTGCAGCAAATCAGTCCTATTGAAACAACAGAGCATTGTGTAGCAGATCATATTTCTGCTGTCACAGAGGAGGATATTTCCCTTTTTCTTTTAGGGTCCAGTGTGCTTTGAAGATGTCGCTGTTCGTTTCACGGACGAGGAGTGGGCGTTGCTGGATCCTGACCAGAGAGCTCTGCATAAGGACGTCATGGAGGAGAATTGTTGGATCGTGGCCTCTCTTGGTAAGGCTCCCTGTGGGGTGGTCATATCTGCCTGGAAATTCAAAAAATACCTCTATGTGACCAACCTCATATCTTTTCACAGAGCTCAACAGCGCCTCCTACAACACCTAGGAACCTAACACCCCCACAATGAACAGTAAATTACAGGTTTTTTCTGTGAAGAATCTTCCTCCAGTTCTGCCTCTTTATACCACAGTTGGGCTGTTCTTTAACTTCCCAGGTCATCTTAAATGTCAGCTTCAGAGTTGTTAGGAAAGATAAGTAGATTCTGTCAGAAGAGGCAGGCTAATTGAATCTCAGGTAGTATTAGCAGTGATAAGAATAGTTGTTGTTGTTTTTGTATTATTATTACTACCGTATTCTTTCGCTCCGTAAGACGCACCTGACCATAAGATGCACCTAATTTTTAGAGGAGGAAAGGGGGAAAGCACTAGGGGTTTTTGGGATCAGTTCACAGTTGTGCAGCTTCTTTTGTAAATGGGAAAAACCCCGTTTTGGGGGGGATCAGCTCACAGTTGTGCAGCTTTTTTGCAAAGGGGGAAAGCTCCATTTTTGAGGATCAGCTCAAAGTTGTTGAGCTTACTTTGCAAAGGGAAGAAATCCTGTTTTTATGGTGTTTGTCGTGTTAGAGCACCGGGCACCTTTCGTCTCTCCTTTCCTTTGCACCCCCTAACCTCTCTCCAGAGGTGGACAGGGCACCCGCTCTGAGGATGACTAAGCTGTACCCGGTTACCCTAAGAAGTTCTGATAGGCTGCCACCATCAATTTACTCTACCAAGTAAATTCAGCTTTAACATTTAACGATAATCCGGTAGGAGGCTGAGCAGCTAAGGACTGGACTAGCAATGTAACCAAGAAAGGACAAAACCCACAAAATACCTTTAAACTATTTATTATAAAGGATAGTTAAACAAACAGAATATAACAGTTCTCAAGAAAGGGAATACAAACTTAAAACAAGAAAGCAAGCTAACTTACTAATACATACTTAGAAAAGGTAGGAATCACCGCTGCGTCTCTCCCTCAGGCAAACTGCAGCTCACAGCCTTTAGCATGCTCAGGCTGTTAGAAATAGCGGAACAGACAACAAAATGCACTCCTTCCAAGTCATGTTGCTGAACAAAAACTAACTTTCTCTCTTGGACTTAAATCCCCCATTCGCCTTGAGGCGTAACCTGTGTTCCACGTGGGGATTACAGATAGTTACCCAATCCACGTTGGTTTTCATTCAAATGAACCAATCAAAGGATTAACAGACATTGATCCTGTCCATCAATTAGTGAGGTTCTGCAGATGTTCTTTGTTTACTCATTACTCATCCAAGAGGGCAATTAACTCACTTGGTTCCCAGGCACACCGGAGAGTGCTTTCCTCCCTAGATTGCTTATCACAGGGATGTAAAATTCTACAGCTGCAAGGTTGCGGCTTTTCACACTAAATCAGAGGGTAGAAAGGGGATGAAGGTATCTTCCTTTCCGGGGTTCAAAAGTTAAGATTCCCACCAGAGCCAGAGTCCCATCAGGCCCTGCAGTCTCCCATAATACCTTGCGGGAACCAACAATAGAAATACATGTAGCTTCATGACAGGGGTCAACTCACAGTTCTGCAGCTTCTTTAGGAAAGGAAAGGGAGCCATTTCTACAGTTTCCAGGCAGATAATTTAATCAGTCAGTCACATGTCACTGGGGGAACAAACTGCCTCCATCTGCAGAACATTCAACAATGGAGGCCTGAGCAAGGGGCAGGGCCGGGGAGCTAGTGACCCTTATCTCCCTCCCTGATCTCTTACAATCAGCTGCTGAGCAGCTTCCTTTCAACACCCTCTTTCCCGCCTGTTAGCCTTTAGCTCTTTCTAAAAATAAAAAAGGCACAATCTGCTTTTCGCCCCTGGCCAATTCTGCTCCAGGGACCACAGATTTGCTCCAAAAGACACACAGACATTTCCTCATACTTTTTAGGAGGAAAAAAGTGTCTTATGGACCGAAAAATACGGTATTTATACCCTGACTATCTGGCTGGGTTGCCCCAGCCAATCTGGGAAGCTGTATATGTATACCACATATACAGTGGTACCTCTGGTTGCAAAGGGGATCCGGTCCGGCAGTCCGGCCAGATTCCAAGGTTTTCTCAACACAAGGATCACTGTTCTGTGCATGGCTGCTGCGAAACTCAGTCCTATACCTCTGGCTTTGCCGCTTTCATGAGCTGAAGTTCACATAACTGGAGGTGCTACTGTATAAACATGAAACAGTAATAATAACAATCTAATCCAATGTAAAAAGTACAAAAAATTAAAAATGAATAACTTACATCAAACAAAGCAACGTTCTATAATCCATTAGAATCCAATAATAAATGCATTGGTTTATTACAAATAACAAAGGTAATGAACACACAGCCAACTGCCTTCTTTACAAGAAATTTAATGAGCATTATTCCATAATGGGGTACTCCATTTGTTCCTGACACTCTCATCCCTTTCTCCATTTCAGATTGCGATGAATTGGAAATCAAGAACAAAGGTGACCACAACACATTCTGCAGAGTGGAGAAGCCACATAAAAGCCACAGTCAGAGCTCCAATTCCACTTCCCATCAACGAAATCTCATTGGAAAGAAACCCTATCAGTGCGTGGAATGTGGAAAGAGCTTCAATCAGAGTGGCCATCTCACTTCCCATCAAAGAATTCATACAGGGGAGAAACCCTATCAGTGTGTGGAATGTGGAAAGAGATTCAATCAGAGTGGCCAACTCACTTCCCATCAAAGAATTCATACAGGGGAGAAACCCTATCAGTGTGTGGAATGTGGAAAGAGCTTCCGTGACAGCCACAATCTCACTTCCCATCAAAGAATTCATACAGGGGAGAAACCCTATCAGTGTGTGGAATGTGGAAAGAGCTTCATTACGAGGTCCGATCTCACTAAGCATCAGAGAATTCATACAGGGGAGAAACCCTATCAGTGCGTGGAATGTGGAAAGAGCTTCAGTATGAGCTCCAATCTCACTAAGCATCACAGAATTCATACAGGGGAGAAACCTTATAAGTGTGTAGAATGTGGAAAGAGCTTCAGTATGAGCTCCAATCTCAGAAACCATCAAAGAATTCATACAGGGGAGAATCACGGAATCGAAGATTTGTGGAGCTAGAAGGGATCCCTGATGTCATCTAGTCCACCCCATGTGATGCAGGAATAGCAAGTAAAGCATCCATGACAGGTGGCCATCCAACTTCACTTGAAAACCTCAATAGATGGAAATTCCAGCACTTCCAAGGGAGTCCAATCCACCAAGAGCTCTTGCTGTCAAAAAGTTCTTCCGCATGTTTAGTCAGAGTCTTCTTCTTTTTCAACTAGAAGCCATTAGTTCGTGTCTTACTCTCTGGAGCAGGGGGGGATTGCAATATTATTGACTATATCCTCCTGAGTTTCTCTTACTGTGGCTATCTCTGTTTTCAGTCTTTCTTGATCCCTTTTAATCCTTCAGTTCTCTTCTTAATTTCTCTTAACACCATCCAAAGCTCGGACTGATTTTTCCAAACCATTAGTTTTCCTGGATAGTGTTTTGATTTCTGTTGTCAATTTGCCCATCTATTTGGTGTTATTTTGTAATTTTTTTCCTAATTCCATCAGGATTTCTGCTATATTGGCATCTCCTTAGGTGGACCCCCTTTTAGTTTGGGTGGTTTCTTTTGTCCAGCCATGTTTTTTCTGTTATAATATTTTTCTTTCCAATTAAATAAATTTTACTTGTTATTCCCAATGTCTCCACCGGGTGTCTCTCCCACTGTTGTCTTGGGGAATTTTATTTTATTTTCTTTCTCCTATTGTCCACCTGTTGTTCTCTTGTCCTTTGAGAACCACAATATTTTTCTCCCTTTGCTCTTCTTTCCTTTTTATCACAGTCTTTGAACTCTAATACTTTGGAGGAGAGCATGTTGAGGGTCTGGAGAGAGTATTCAGACAGGAGTGAAGCTGGAGGGAGAAGCTGTGAGAAGACGCTCTTCTCCTCCTGGGGTCTCCTTCCAGTCAGGAGGGGGAAGATCTTCTAGGAAAAGGAGATTCCCGAGTCCGTGGCAAGGGCTGAGAGGATCCCCTGGCTCTGGCATAGAAAGGAAAATCCCAGAAGCAGGACTGATCCACTAATCATAGAAGGAAAAGGGGTCGAGATAATGAAAGAAATCCCAACTCGCATATTGAAGAAAAGGGACAATTATAAATTTATAACGACGGCATTGAGGAATAAGAAAATATTGTTTAAATGGGAATTCCCGGAAGGACTATCGTTTACCTATAAAGACAGGAGACGCTACTTCAAAACAGTAGAAGAGACGAAGAGCTTTTGGAGGAAATATTGGGAAGAACTTGGCGGGGAGAAACTAGTGGAATAAAAAAAACTGACCTCTGCTACAAGCAGATGATCAAAACTGACAACTTAATTCCAGGAGGTGTGGGATCACATCCCCGTTTCTGATATCTTATATCTAACTTTAATCTTTGTTGTGTTTTGTTTTGTTTTGCTTTAACTTTTGATTAACCTGTTTACATTTTTTATTAATATTAGGATTATCACTGCATTCCCTTTATTCTATTTTTTTATTCTTTATTTTTTTTTGCTTTGTGTTTTTTGTTCTTGATTTTGTTATTGTCTCTCTTGACCTGCCTTTTAAAATCTGTAGGTGATACCCGAAGTTGAAGAGTTCTACACAAGACTAAGATTTTAATAGTATAATAAAGGTACTGTATAAGGATGAAATGTGTATCGTGGAATGTGAACGGTCTGAATGGGAAATTTAAAAGAAACAAAATAGAATATCTACTGAGGAGGAAGAAGTGGGATTTAATGTGTTTGCAAGAAACGCATATAAGCAAGAATCATGTAAGAGTGTTAAAAAAACAATAGACTGGGATTAGAATTCGTGTCAGCAGGCAAGGAAAAAAAGAGAGGGGTGGTATTATACATTAATCCAACTCTGAAACCGCTGATGTTATTTAGTGATGAAGAAGGTAGAGTGGTAGGAGCGGAAATTTGTACAAGGGTGGGGAAAGTGATTGTAATAGGGATCTATGCCCCTAATAACAGAAAAGATGAATTTTACAAAAGCCTTGAAGAGATGATGTGGGATTATATGGGAGAGAATATGATATTGATGAACATGAGTTTGACCAAACTGCGGGAGGCAGTGCAAGACAGGAGTGCCTGGCGTGCTATGGTCCATGGGGTCACGAAGAGTCGGACACGACTAAACGACTAAACAACAACAATGATATTGATGGGTGATATGAATGGGGTAATTTCCACGGAACTGGATAGAACACCAAAAGACAGGATTAATAATTCGGGTAAACTGCCTCTTTCCTTCTTTCATTTAGTAGAAAACTTTGAACTGTACGACACCTGGAGATTCAAAAACCCTACAGCAATAGATATCACACATTATTCCGATGCTAAGAAATCAGGGGGAAGAATAGATTCAATATGGCTAACAAAAAGATTAATGTTAAATTTAGAGAAAGCAGAGATACAAAATAGATCCATCTCGGATCATAACCCGGTATCGATTCAATTGAGCTTTGGGCACAAGACAAAAGGCAGGTGGAGATTAAATGACGAGATATGGAGAGATGAACAGAGGGTAAAAAAAGCAAAAGAAGCTCTGAAAGAATTCTTCAAAATAAATGAAAGCCAGGACACAGACAAGAGAACAATATGGGAGGCAAGTAAAGCCTACATGAGAGATTTTAGTATTCAACAAATGAAAAGGGTAAAAAAGAAAGAAAAAAGCATAATGGAAATGAATAAGCAGATAAGGGAGAGAGAAAAAGAACTAACTAAAAACCTAGGAAATGAAGAACTAAGACAGCATATTAAGAGATTGCAAAATCACCTCTCAGAAATAGTAAATACTGAAGTAAAAAACAAGATTATGTGGACAAAACAAAGGAACTTTGAACAGGCCAACAAGCCTGGCAGGATGTTGGCGTGGTTAATTAAAGAAAAACAAAAAGATAGAATAATAAATAAAATAACGGTGGAAGATAAAGAAATAACGGATCCACAACAAATTAAAGAAAGCTTTATAAATTATTATAAGAGGCTTTACAAAGAGGAAGGAAAAGATGAGAAAGAAATTCAGAATTGTTTGACTGAAAACAAATTACCAGAAATTTTATTATATTTTTATTAATTTTCCAATTAAAAACAATTATATCACATCCATTATTTCAAATTATACAAATACATATCAATCAAACCGAATGTTATGCCAAATCATTTAAAATTTTCGGGGTTCCCATGCTTCAAGAAATTGGGGATTCCTCGCAACTGCCCACTGCCGTCTTTTTTCTAAAGTCCAAATCATCACTCAAAGTCTATAATAGTCCCGATCTTTCCCTTACAGTCACATAGATGTTTTCCTCTTTCACTGATTTTTTCCCAGCTGCTGAGATAAATATCAAACAAAATTTTACATATGTTCTTTCTCCTGTGTGAGTTAATCAGTCCAGCCTCCCCATAAATCTTCTTGGTCTGGAGCGTCCCTGTTGCATCAGTCTTTCAACACGAAGCAGCGCCATCTTAGAAAACTCAAATCAGTTTCGTTTTCTTCTCATAACTATGTAGATTAACGATCTTTATGAAATTTACAGCTTTTCCAGGCAGAAGATCCAGCTATCACATTCTGCATAGACTCTTGATAAATTAGTGGCTCTCCTTGCCCTATAGCTGAACTTAGCTTCAGGTCGCTGCTCAAATTCAAAGTGCGTCACATCTCATAAATCCTCCGAACGCTTTCCAGGCACTCCTCCCATCCGGCTAGAGGGGGGCTTCTCTCGTCAGCAACTCCACATCTTCAAAAAATATACTCAGTATCAACAGTTTATAAAGTTCAACTCACACAGATATCTTTTATTTCTCTTTCGTTCCAAACAAGCCAGGACATCACGTCTGGGAAGGTACGAAGTAACTCATATGCAAAAAATAAAAAGACTCACTTCCCTTGCGTTCCGTCCCCATCAATCCTCCTTCCAGATAAAATACAGCCTTTAACTCCTCACCCTCAGCAGCGTAAATTCCTCGGCAGTAAACAGAGCTTCTGCCCCTCCTTCTGAAGTATGTCCATGGATTTAAGCCTAATTATCTTCTTTAATCATGGAAATCCCCGCCATGCAGGCTAGCATCCGGGAGTTCCGACATTCCTCATAAGTGCTTCAGCCCAAGCCCCCCCCCCACTCCTTTAACAGTCGGAGTGGGTTAGGGGGCATCGCGGGCCAGCGGCCCCTCTCCGTAACCCCCGGAGAGGTAAGGGGGTTGCCATTTACTCCAACAAATTACCAGAAATTAACGAAGCAGAATATCAATATCTAAATGCGGAAATCCAAGAGGAAGAAATTTAAAAAATCATAAAGAAAATGGTAGAAGGGAAATCGCCAGGGCCCGATGGAATCTCGGTTAAATATTCTAAAGTAGTAGAAGAATTGATAACCCCGAGATTAAAAGAAATAATGAATGAAATTTTAGAAAAAGGATTAATACCGAAATCATGGCAGGAAGCCCTAATAACTTTAATACCCAAAGGAGGTTCAAACATGGAATTAATTAAGAATTATAGACCGATATCCTTACTTAATATAGATTATAAAATATTTACCGGGGTATTAGCAAATAGATTGAAAAGCGTGCTAAATAGAATAATTGGAAAAGATCAAGCGGGCTTCCTGCCCGGAAGACAAATAAAAGATAACATCAGGGTAATCATAGACTTGATGGAATATTTAGATTCAAAACCGAGCATGGAAACCGCAATGCTATTAGCAGACACGGAAAAGGCTTTTGACTGTGTCTCATGGGATTTCATGATAAGAACCTGTGAAAATCTAAAACTGGGCCAGAGATTTCTAAACGGAATTAAAGCAATTTATAGAGAACAAAGGGTGAAATTGATTGTGAACAATGAAATCACGGAAGAATTCTGTATAGGGAGAGGAACAAGGCAAGGTTGCCCTTTGTCCCCCCTATTATTCATTACGATCTTGGAGACTCTGCTGGTGGCAATTAGGAAAAACAAAATGATCAAGGGAATAAAGTCAGGAGTCTATTGCTTTAAAGCTAAGGCTTTTGCTGATGATTTAATTATTATGACCAAAAACCCGAAGGAAGGAATTGTGGAAGGATTAAAAGAAATGGGGAGGTTTGCTGAGGTGTCGGGATTTAGATTAAACAAGGACAAATCGAAAATGTTAACGAAAAACATGAGAGAAAAAGGTATAGAAGATTTGTTTAAAACAACCGGGATAAAAATAGAAAACAAAGTGAATTACTTAGGTATTCAAATAACAAACAAAAATACAAATTTACTAAAAGATAACTACATCGAGAAGTGGAGGGAAGTAAAGAAAAATTTGACAAAATGGAAACATATGAATTTATCCATTTGGGGAAGGGTATCCATGATCAAAATGGTAATTTTACCAAAAAATTTACTCCTATTTCAAAACATCCCCATCATAATTGGAACAAAATATTTAAAAGAGTGGCAAAAAGATCTGACAGATTTCATCTGGCAGGGGAGAAGGGCAAGGATGAAAATGGAGATATTACCTTTAAAGGTAGCCCCATGTAGAGCGCATTGCAGTAGTCCAAGCGGGAGATAACCAGAGCATGCACCACTCTGGCGAGACAGTCTGCAGGCAGGCAGGGTCTCAGCCTGCGTACCAGATGGAGCTGATAGACAGCTGCCCTGGACACAGAATTGACCTGTGCCTCCATGGACAGCTGTGAGTCCAAAATGGCTCCCAGGCTGCGCACCTGGTCCTTCAAGGGCACAGTTATCCCATTCAGGACCAGGGAGTCCCCCACACCCGCCCGCCCCCTGTCCCCCACAAAAACAGTACTTTTGTCTTGTCAGGATTCAACCTCAATCTGTTAGCCACCATCCATCCTCCAACCGCCTCCAGGCACTCACACAGGACATTCACTGCCTTCACTGGTTCTGATTTGAAAGAGAGGTAGAGCTGGGTATCATCCGCATACTGATGAACACCCAGCCCAAAACCCCTGATGATCTCTCCCAGCGGCTTCATATAGATGTTAAAAAGCATGGGGGAGACGACGGAACCCTGAGGCACCCCACAAGTGAGAGCCCAGGGGTCTGAACCATAGCTGCCAAGTTTTGCCTTTTCTTGCGAGGAAGCCTATTTAGCATAAGGGAAAATCCCTTTAAAAAGGGGATAACTTGGCAGCTATGGTCTGAACACATCCCCCACCACCACTGAACACGGCCCAGGAGGAAGGAGCGGAACCACTGTATGACAGTGTCCCCCCCCCCCCAGCTCCCAACCCCTCTAGACGGTCCAGAAGGATGTTATGGTCAATTGTATCAAAGGCCGCTGAGAGATCCAGCAGAACTAGGAAACCGCTCTCACCTTTGTTCCTGGCCCGCCGGAGATCATCAACCAGCGCGACCAACCAGCGCGACCAAGGCAGTTTCAGTCCCATGATGAGGCCTGAATCCCAACTGGAAGGGATCCAAATGGTCCGCTTCTTCCAGGCGTGCCTGGAGATGTTCAGCAACCACTCACTCAATCACCTTGCCCAAGAAGGTAGATTTGAAACTGGGCAATTGTTGGCCATATTGGCCGGGTCTAAAGATGTTTTTTTAAGAAGCGGTATAATGACTGCCTCTTTCAGTGGGTCTGGGAAGGCTCCCTCACAGAGGGAAGCATTTACCACCCTGCGGAGCCCATCACCCAGCCCTTCCCAGCTTGCTTTTATTAACCAGGATGGGCAAGGGTCAAGGAGACAGGTGGTCGGTTTCACTCGTCCAAGCAGCCTGTCCACATCCTCACAGGTAACAGATTGAAATTGATCCCATAAAACATGACTAGACAGGGCTCTAGCACTCTCCCGCCCCGGTCCTGCTCCCACGGTGGAGTCTACCTCCCTCCGAATCTGAGCGACTTTATCTGCAAAAAACTTTGCAAAAGCATTGCAGGAGATATTGGGGTCCCTACCAGGCCCCGATGACGAAGGTGGTTCGGATAGATTGTGAACCACCTGGAACAGTCTCCTGTTGCTGTTTTCCACAGATGCGATAGAAACGGCGAAGAAGAAGGTCCTCTTCGCCGTCGCCATTGCCACTTGGTAGGCTCGAAGTTGAGTTTTCCGCCACCGGCGCTCTAGCCATCTCAGCAACTGTTTCATCGCCCTCAGCTCCGGGGAAAACCACGGAGCTGACCGGGCTCTATGCAATTGGAGAGGGCGCTTCGGAGCCAGACAGTCAATAGCCCTGGTTAACTCCACATTCCAGCGGGCCACCAGGGAATCGGCTGAGAGGCCATCAACATGGGATAAAGCATCCCCTACCACTCTCTGGAAACCATTTGGATCCATTAAGTGGCGGGGGCGGACCATCCAAATAGGTCCCGCCTCCCTGCAGAGGGTAAGGGTCGTGGAGAAGTCCAGTTGCAGCAGGAAGTGATCTGACTATGGCACTTCTTTTGTTTCACGTTTACTTAATGTCAGATCACCAACATCCATAGAGGTAAACACCAGGCCCCAAGGCATGTCCGTGGCTATGGGTTGGGCCAGACTTATTCAGGGACAGCCCCATGGAGGCCATGCTTTCCACGAAGTCCCGAGCGGCTCCTTGTAAGGTCGTGTCGGCATGGATGTTAAAATCTCCTAAGACAACCAAGCTAGGTGTCTCCAGGAGAACATCCGCCACGACCTGAAGCAGCTCAGACAGGGAATCCTTTGCTCCCTTTGACCTCTAATACTTTGAAGGAGACGATTTGAGGGTCTGGAGAGAGTATTCAGACGGGAGTGAAGCTGGAGGGAGAAGCTGTGGGAAGACGCTCCTCTTCTTCTCCTTCTTTGGTCTCCTTCCAGTCAGGAGGGGGGAGATCTTCTAGGACAGGCACGTCCAACAGGTAGACCGTGATCTACCGGTAGATCACTGGACGCCTGTGGTAGATCACTGGCTCCCCCCAAAGAAGCTCAACAGCTTTGGCTCCTCTAAAAAAAAAACTCAGCAACTTTGACCTGAACCCCTTAAAAACAGGCCTTCCTTCCCCCAAAAAAAGCTCAACAACTTTGACCTGAACCCCTCAAAATGGGGTAGATCACTGCCAGTTTTTAACTTTCTGAGTAGATCACAGTCTCTTGGGAGTTGGCCACCCCTGTTCTAGGAAAAGGAGATTCCCGAGTCCGTGGCAAAGGCTGAGAGGATCCCCTGGGTCTGGCATACAAAGGAAAATCCCTCAGAGAGAGGGGAAGCGAGGAAAAGTGGCCCCTCAGGGCTCACAGAGCAAAGTATGAAGCCCTGAAGGAAGCTGGAAACAAGGGAGTGAGAGACAAGCAGCAGAAAGAGAGTTAAGACTTTCACCACCTATTCTGGAAACCTGAAGTGTAACAAGTGATTTGGAGAGGAGGGAGTTTGAGAGAAGCTGTGCCTGTAGAACCATGTTCAATCCTGTGACATTTACCTTAAGTAATAAGTTAACTTCTACCTGAAAGGACAGATCTCCTGACACTACTTTGTTTCACCACTCTCTCTTTTTTGTAAATAAAACTTTCCTTGTCTGATTAACTCCTGCCTGGGGCTCCCTGAATCACAGTTGCCCTCACACAAGACGCCCCACAAAGTAGCCTGTGGGAAATCGTAGACATTTGTTCAATGGATGGACCCTGAGGTGGGTCCCCTCTATTGAATCGCTTTTTCTTTGCTGTACTACTACTACTAATAATAATAAATTATTTATACCCTGCCCATCTGGCTGGGGAAACCCAGCCACTCTGGGTGATGTCCAACAAACTATTAAAAATACAATAAATCTAGCTGAATTTGCAAGGAAGAATTTGTGTGGGGAGTCCTTGGCCAAAGAAGCAGGGCTTGCCTTAATGTGCCCCATCTCATTGGATCCAGCAGGGAATGACACTGGGGGGCACCCAAGGGAGAGTTGGCCAGAGGGGCCAGGGAGGAGAAGAGTTCGAAACCTCCCGTGGAAGAATGGCAGCCCAGCCACCCTCCCTGCCCTCTGCAGAGACCCCTCTGCTCTGGGCTGCCCTGGCCCACATCTGCACAGAGGTGGAAGGGGGGAGGGTGGAAGGAAGGAAGGAATCTCTCTGCGTCAGCCATCGGCCATAGCAATAAAACCTGGACAAGGGAGAGAGGTGCTTTGGGCCCAACCGAGAGCCCCCCCCCAAAAAAGCATCCCTGGGCATTGGCGTAGCCAGGTCCCCCTAATTCCATAAATAATAAAAATCTATTTTTTTATTTAAAAATATAATAAATATTATTATTGACAAGGGAGAGAGGGCAAAATAGGGGAAGGGAACAACTGGCTTCGCAAATGGTGCAAACAGGAACGGTTTGGATTTTTTTTAAATAGTTTTTATTTATTTCAACAATGATTTATACTGTACATCGTAAAATTACATTTGAAAAATCATACACTATTTACATTACGAATACATACACATAAATGATATATATGTAGATAATATAACTGTGTATGAAGTAGGAAATAGATAATATATACACTTTAAAGAATTGAAATATGAAATAATAAACATAAAGAAAAAGAAAAAGAAAATTAAGATAAACAATAAAGGAAGAGAAACAAAGAAAAAAGAAAAGAAAAGTTTCGCCAACTCTAGGTATTCACATACTTTATTTAACCATTCCCCCTGGAATGGTTTATTTAACCATTCCCCCCTGGGTTTCTGAAGAAGTGTGCATGCACACGAAAGCTCATACCAAAATATAAACTTAGTTGGTCTTTAAGGTGCTACTGAAGGAATTTTTTTTATTTTGCTTCGACTCAGACCAACACGGCTACCTACCTGTAACATTCCCCCTTTGTTGGTGTGGACGTATCTTTCCAGATTTTGGCAATTGTTATCCTAGCGGCCGTTGATGCATATAAAAAGATGTTAACTTTATCCTGTGGAATATCACCGCCTATAATTCCTAAGAGATAAGACTCTGCTTTTTTAACGAATGATATTTTTATCAATTTTTGAGTTTCTGCATGCACCATTTCCCAAAACTTTTGGATTCCTGGGCAAGTCCACCACATGTGGAACCATGTGCCAATTGTGTTCTGGCGCCTCCAGCATTTGTTATTCGAATCTTTATTTATTTTAGCTAACCTGTCTGGGGTCAGGTACCAGCAATAGTGGTTTCATGTAATTCTCTCTTAAACTGTAACAGGCTGTAAAGTTTATATTCTTCTCCCAGAATTCTTTCCAGTCACCTATATCTATTTCATAACCCAGATCTTGTTCCCATTTGCGCATGTACTTATTTTTACTATTCCGTTCTGTTTCAGATTTACCTAGAAGCCTGTACATTTTTGAAAGTATTCTCCCTTCACTGTTAAGTATTTCCTTTTCAAATCTTGTTACCTTGTTTTCAAACCCTTTTGATCTTTTATCTTTCTCAAAGTTTGCCTTTAATTGAAAATATTCAAGCCAAACTCGCTCCATGTTCCATGCAAAAGCCCTTAAGAAAATGGTCATCCTCTCACCTCCAGGCTAAACTTACACAGCTTCTTGAACTGTTCTTCATAAGACTTCCAGACCCTCAATCATCTTGGTTGCCCTCCACTGCACACCTCCCAGCTGGTCAATATCCTTTCTCAACTGAACACAGTGCCCAACACCTCATCTCCCCCTGGTCCACTCCCTGCAATGCTTCCAAGGAATGAATAAAACAAGCAAGCAAAACAGAGCCCCGCCCTTCCAGGGACCCCAAGCTCAGCACCCCTTCCCCGCTTTCCAAAGGGCCTGAGCCAGCCTCTCCCGGATGCATTTGGTCTTGACCGCATAGACCACGGGGTTCAGGACAGGAGGGAGGAGCTGGTAGATGTTGGCCAGGAGAATGAGAAGGTGCTGGGGGATGGTGCCGTGGCTAAAACGGTGGGCAAAGAAAGAGAAGAAGGCAGGGGTGTAGAACAAGATTATGACACACAGGTGGGAGCCACATGTCCCGATGGCTTTGAGACGGGCATCCTTGGATGGGAGGCGGAAAACCGCCCTGAGGATCAGGGTGTAGGAGATGGCAATGAGGACCACATCCAGACCGGGAGACAAAAGGGTGGTCGCCAAGCCATACCAGATGTTGACGCCGATGTCTGCACAGGCCATGCGAGCGACGCCCATGTGCTCGCAGTAAGAGTGAGGCATCTCCCGGTGCCCACAGTATGGCAGCCTCTGAAGGAGGAAGACCGTGGGGAGCATCACGCAGAAGCCCCTGGCGAGAGCGGCCAGCCCGACCCTCACGATGGCGGGGCGGGTGAGGATGGCGGCGTAGCGCAGGGGCCGGCAGATGGCGACGTAGCGGTCAAAGGCCATGGCGAGCAGGATGGTGGACTCTGCGATGAAGCTGACGTGGGTGAAGAACATCTGGGCCAGGCAGGCCTGGAAGGAGATCTCCTTGGAGAGGGAGAGGAGGACGCTCAGGGTTTTGGGCACGGTGGAGGAGGACAAGGCCAGGTCTGCCAGGGACAGCAGGGCCAGGAAGAGGTACATGGGCTGGTGGAGGCTGCGCTCGGTGGCGATGATGTACAGCAAGCAAGAGTTGCCCAAAAGGGCCACGACGTACATCAGGCAGAAGAGGAGGGCAATCCAGCCGTGGTAGGCCTCCAGGCCCGGGATGCCAAGAAGGATGAACGAAGACGGGTGGAAGGCACTGTGGTTGGCAGAGGAGGGTTCAGCAACCTGGAGTGTCTTGGTTGTCTCCATGAGATCACAACCCACCGAGGTGGAGTCTGGAAGAGGGAAGGCAGAATGGAAGGAACTAGACAGGTTGGCGGAATGGAAAGAACGGCCTCAGTCCGTTCCGTCCTCAGCCTGATGGTTCACAAGTTGGATTCCATCGAATTGTAGAGATGGAAAGGATTCCGAAGAGACATTGAGTCCAGCCCCCTGCAATGCAGGAATCACAGCTGCAGAATCCCTGACTTGCGGCCATCCAACCTCCAAGGAAGGAGAGACCACCAGCTTCCGAGGGAGTCTGTTCCACTGTCAAACAGCTCTTGCCCTTCTTAAAGTTTAGTTGGAATCTCCTCTATTGCCATTTTGATCTGTTGATTTGGGTCTTCCCATCTGGAGCAGAAGAAAGCAAGCTTGCTCCATCTTCCATGTGACGGCCCTTCAGATATCTGAAGATGGTTCTCATGCCATCTCTCAGCCTCCTCCAGGCTAAGCAGACCCACCCCCCTCAACTGCCCAATCAGCTTCCATTCATTGGTTCAGTTTTAGTAGTTAATTTTGAGGGCAAAATGAAATTCCTTGTTCTCCAAGCGATAAAGCAGTGAGGAAGGACTGGCTAGCACTGCCTCACCAGGCAGGTCCTCCTTCTCCTGGATGGATGAGCTTCTGCAGGGCCTTGGTGATCCTCTGACGTCTTCAGCTGCAACTGAGCAGAGGACTTCTCCTCTCCTCCACCCCAGCTGGTGAGGAAGCAAGGGAGTCTTCAGCCCCCACTTCTCCAGCTCTTGAAGCTTCCCTTGTGGCTTCATCTGCAGACAGCATCCGGATAATGACTCTCGGCTTCCGCAGCCTCCCCCTTGGCCAGGAGCAGCAGCAGCAGGAGGAGGTCCCTTGCTGGGAGAGGAGGAACCTGGCCACCTGCTCCCATGGGCTCCCCCAGGGAAGAGATGCCCCACCAAAGGGAGGGATGCCCCACAGACAGATTGTTGGCCACAGCTGCCTCCCATCTCCCACCCTGAGCTGCTGCCCTGCTGCCTGGCCTGACTTTTCTGGGATCATGGAATTGTAGAGCTGAAAGGGACACCGAGGGCTATCTAGTCCAACCCCCTGCGATGCAGGAATAAATGCAGGGAGGCTTGTAAAGTTGATCTGCCCGTGGGAGGGGGGGGGGCATTTGCACCATGTCCAGAAACGGGGGAAACGCATCTCCAGTCAAAGAAGTTGAAAGAGGATTTGCACATCTAAATCATGATCATTAACAGCAGGGAGAATACAGTGGCACCTTGGTTCTCAAACACCTTGGAACCCAAACACTGCAAACCCAGAAGGAAGTGTTCTGGTCTGCAAACTTTATTTACGCTTCCAATTTGAGTGCCATACTTCAGTTTGGAGTGTAACGCTGAGGTCTGTCTGGTTTTGCTATTTATTTTGCGTTTTAGTGGCTGTGTGTGTGTGTGTGTGTGTGTGTGTGTGTGTGTGAAACTGTGTGGAACACAGATCAGCCACTGATTGATTGTGGGACCGCAGTACATTGTTTATTGCTTTCATTTTATGGATCAATAGTCTTGTCAGGTATAAAAATTCATGTTAAATTGCTGTTTGGGGGATTGTTATTAAAAGTCTGGAACGGATTAATCCGTTTTGCATTACTTTCTATGGGAAAGCGCGCCTTGGTTTTGGAATGCTTTGGTTTTGGAACGGACTTCTGGAACGGATTAAGTGTGAGAACCAAGGGACCACTTATATTGTGAAACCATCAACCAAACATCAGGAAGGACTTTCTGAGGGTAGGAGCTGCTTGACGGTTGGACTCTCCTTCCGTGGAGGTTTCCGAACAGAGGCTGGATGGGATTCCTGCATTGTGGGGGGTTGGACTAGATGACCCTTGGGGGACCTTCCAACTCCACAATTCTATGATCCTATGACCCTGCTGCTCCCCTTCTCTCCACAGTAGCGGTGCAGGCTCAGTCAGCTTTTTATCTTGCAGGAGAGCTCCAAATTGGCGGGGGAGAGGCTGCTCCCCAGGAGTTTGGAAAAGGCCCAGATGCTCTGCTTCAGGGCAGCTCAGGACTGTTTCAAGAATGGCAGAGTTTTCCCAGGTCTCGGCTCTTCCATCAGGTGTTGCTGAGGAATGCATTGGAGAGAATTGCAAAGAATGGCAAGCTTTGCTTTGATCCGAACCTCCACTTGGAACTTCGAGGTCTGCAAATAGGGTTTTGGGGACCTAATAGGGTTTTGGGGACCTAAATTTCAATAAAGAATGGGGATTTTTAAAAATACCATTTACCTAGGAGATCACTGTAAACAGATTGTTAACGGAAAATCTGAGGGCTCCCTTGAACAAAACAAGACTCTAGCCAAGAATATCAGAGCAAAATAGCAGCCAGTAGGCTTGGCCTGGCCTTTATTAAAGAAAATACTGTCGCGACAGGGCCCCACCTGCAACAAGGTGAAGCAAGAACAAAGGGGGTCTTCCCTTTTTATTAGCATCCCACCACCAAGGTACACCCCTAAAGGTACACCCCTAAAGATACATTACTAATATTTCACTAATATGTCATTGATACATCACAGAAAGGAGGGGTTCAGAGGTAGAAATTTGAGTACCTGGCCAGCTGCTCCTGGCCTCTTCTCACCCCCTCCCTGTTACATTCCACAGGACAAAGAGAAGTTTCACAGTCATTATGAAGGTGATAGCTGTTCTTTGATTTGATCCTGAATTCCCTTGCCAGAGGAGGCTGCATATGTGTTGCGTTGGGTCAACCCTCCAAGATCCCCCCTTTGATAGTGAACCTAGGTATTATAAGAAGAATGAACGGGGGGGGGGGTATTTTTCCTACAACAAGATGAAAACACCAGCAGGATTCTAATAACACTTGTAATGTAATGTAATTTTGGACAAGATGGAAAGATACATTTTGGACAAGATTGTGGAAAAACTCGCAGTTAAGAGGGTATACAATAGGACCCATGGAAGGGAAGGTGGGAAGTCCAGAAATGTGGAGAAATCTCTAAATATGGATATGTAACTTGGATTGTTATAAACTAATATTTGTAAAACCAAATAAAAATTATCACAAAAAAGTACAGATCAGGTTTATTTGTTCTGCTTTTGTTCAGGGCAGCCTCAGCTGTTTGCTAGACATTCAGTGAGCCATTATTTGTATATACGGTATTATACTTTTCCATGTATAAGACGAGATTCCCCCCCCCCAAAAAAATGAATTCATCTCAAAAATTGGGGCTTGTTGTTGATTGGTGTCTGCATCAAGGGCTGCTGTCGATTGGCTGTTGCTGTGGCAAATGGGCAGTCGCTTGGTGAGCGGGCATAGGATTTCTAGGTTCCACGACGCGTGTGTTGATCAGGCCAGGCAGGCGAGCGATTTTTGTTAAACTTTCTGGCCAAGGGAGGGAGATGCTCACAGCCAACCAAGAGACAAAATCCCCCTCCCCAAAAAAGCATCTCTTCCCATAGGCCTAGTCAGGGGGGGAGCTGCCCCCCTATATCCATTGAAAATAATAAGCTGAGGTTCTGCAAAGTGAGAGAGAGTTGAGCTGGACGCCCTCGGCTTTGCAAGGGTTAAAGGGAAGCGAGCTGCCTTCCTAGAGAGGACAGGTCCTCCAGAGCCAAGGCCCCTCCTTTCCTGCTTTGGTGTCTCTCCTGCAAGGGCTGCATCGCTGTCCCCTCCCTCCTGGGATGATCGGGTGAGTCTCTCTTCTCCTCTCTCTCTCTCTCTCTCTCTCTCTCCCTCCTTCCCTCCCTCCCTCCCTCCAGAGGGTATGGTAGGGAGACGGGGGGGGGGGTCCCAGGGCTGCAGCTCAGAGGATCCCAAACTCCCACCAAATCTCCCTTCTTCAAACAAAGGAGTCCCTGGGACTTTAACTCTGTGTGACGTCGCTCAGCGTCATTGCACAACAGAGGAAACATGTGCAAATGGTTTTCCAAAGCTGGACGAGGAGGAGGACTAGCCCACCCCCCCCAAAAAAGGTGGGGGAGAAAGGCCAGGAATGAAGAGAGGGATCCCAGCCCGTAGTCTGGCTGCTGCATTGCAAACCAGTTTCCCAGTTTCTCCAAGGGCAGCTCCAGACGGAGGCCACTGCAGCAATCCCCTCGCACCCAGAGCATGGCATCCCAGGACCACATCCTCTCTGTCCCAAAGGGATTGTTGCTGGAAAACCAGCCGAGGAGCCAGAAATGGGCGCTGCTACTCGCTGAGCCTCCAGGGACCTTGGCATCCATGGCTGTGTTAATAATGATGACGATGATGATGATGATAATAAAATTGCCGGCCTAAATTTCAAGGGAGATGTCTTTGGATCCACCCACTTGGCCCTCAGGGGGTTGGCCAAATGCATACCTGGCCCTCAGAGCAAAGAAAAAGTGACTCCACCCCAGGATTCTGACTTGGGAGCGGCAGAGAGTGCAAGTGCAAGAAAAAGAGACAGAAGAAGGGGAGTGGGGGTGGGGAGCAACTCCTGAGGACCCCCGGGTGAGGACCCCCACTAGAGCCAAGCATCCATTTTTCACAAGATACAAATCACTCCCTTTTCAGTCAGTTCTAATGACCAAAGTCTCCTCCTCCTCCTCCTCCTTTTTAAAGAAAATATTTCATTGTTTGGGCTGTGGTCCAGTCTAGCCCTGGTTCCTAGCAAGACTCATCCATGCTTGTTCAGAAAACCATTTTATTCCCCTGAACTAAAAATTCTGAAACAAAAAAATATATTTGCTTTGTATGATTTCCTAGCACCTCTCATCACAGGCAGAACTTGGCAGTAGACCAAAGGGTACCTTCTGATCTCTCAGAGGCTTCCTGAGACTACAGATGGATGAACAAGACCTAGTTGGCCCTGGAGCAGGAAGAGGCCATGGCATCCAAACTGGGAGCAGTGGGGGATTCTGGGAAAACTCTGTGCAGAAGATCCTAGGTGAGGAGGACACCCTCCGCTCAGAGGTGCAGAGCCAGAAGTTGAGGCGGTTCTGCTGCCAGGAGGCCAAAGGACCCCGAGAGATTTGCAGCCGACTCTACCACCTCTGTCGTCAATGGCTGAAGCCAGAAAGGCACACGAAAGCTGAGATGCTGGACCTGGTGATCTTGGAGCAGTTCCTGGCTGTCCTTCCCCCGGAGATGGAGAGCTGGGTGAGGAAATGCGGAGCGGAGACCAGTTCCCAGGCAGTGGCCCTGGCCGAAGGTTTCCTCCTGAGTCAGGCAGAGGAGAGAAAGCAGGTGAGAGAGACTTTCCTCTGGATACTCCCAAGGGGCTCCAAACAGGACAGAGAACTTCCCATCATGGGCGTACCCAGCGATCGCCTCCCCCCTAGAAGCAAAAAAAAATTAAATGGTTATAAAGTCATGAAACGAAACAAAATTAGCTCCCCTCTTCTCCCGTCCCTTCTACCCCCACCCTCCAAAACAAAACATCTCCTCTGCCGTGAGGCAGCTGGGAAGCCCACAAGGCGAGGGGGAATGAGGGATCTCAAGAGTTGGAGATGCTGCCGGAGCAGCGCACTGCCTCTCAGGGGCTTTTCCCTCAGCTGCTAAAAGGCCGCCTTCGCCCACGTCTCTGGGGAGCCATTCTGGTACTGAAAAGGACCTGCTTGGCCGGGCCCTTCTTAAGCTGCCTGAGAGCGAGCGAGGAGGATGGGCCGACGGCAAACGAGGCTGTGCCGCCGTCCACTTTTGTTTCTTTCCCCCGCGTGCCCAGGAGAGGAGATTAGAATGCTGAGTGGGCGCTGCCTGCCTCCACCCAGGCTGGCGTGTCCCCGCACGCCTTCTCCACTAGCAGCCCCCCCCCCAGTTTTGATCCTGGGAACACCCCTGCATCCCATAATGCTCTACTTATGGCCCATCCTTTTTCTGGGAAGGCATCCATGGAATGAGCTCTAACACCCTTAATATTCTGTTTGCTTTAATTTTATTACAGTCATACCTCGGTTTAAGTATGCTTCGGTTTGATGCAGGATGGAGAGCATCCCATAATGCTTTACTGATGGCCCATCCTATTTCTGGGAAGGCATCCATGGAATTAGATCTAACACCCTTAAAGCTTCTGTCTTTGTCATTCTCTTTCTTATCTTTCTCCCCGTTCTCTGTTTTGAATCCTTGTTTCTTTTTCAGGAAAAGGATCATTTTGCAGAAATGGACCTGGATTCCTGTGAGGCAGAGAGGCTTCCGTTGGACACCAGAGAGAGGCCACTGGGTAGGAGGAAGGTGGTTTTTCTCTGTTTGGTCTCATTCTGTTGCTTTTCCAATTCATTTGAGGGTACATTCCATCTTGTTGGGACCAAGGGTCCATAGGAGGGGAGATGTATTTCTGCACAACTAACATGTGAAATGGGCACAAACATCCAAATGTTCTCAGCAGGTCAGGCTTTCTCAAAGGCCCATCTGTAGTTAGAGATGCCCTGTTTCACCTGCGAGAGAAGCAGGGACTCCTGAAATCCTGCTTACCTTTTTTCTTTTGCAGGTGACAGAATGATGCTGGCAAGACCTCCTGATCCATCTTTTCATGGGAGCAGAAGGGAAGCAGCGGCTGTGGAACGAGATGAGGTCAGGGGAAGCTGCCTTGTGGGGACAGAGGCCGAGGGCTGGAGCAATGTCTTGGACTGGTTGGGCACAGAGGAATGGTGGGAGGAGGCAGCCGGGGAACTGGGAACGGAATACTTCTTAGAGCCCAAGGAGTGGAGGTGGAAGAAAGATGAGCGGTCAGAGGGAGAAGCCTGGGAAGAGGAGGTGTCAGAAGCTGAAGGGCTAACAGGGCTTAGTGATCTGGGAGACTCTGTGGCAGAATGCAGTCCAGAATCAGAGGCAGAAGAGGAAGGAAGTGAGTGGGAGGAGGGAGGTCGAGAGGCAGAGGTGAGTCAGGAGAAGGAGGAGATACCGGTGGCTCCATCTCCTTCTGCCAGAAGCCACCCTCCCTGCTTGTCTCTCAGAGCCAGGAGACCCCCTGCATGGCAGGAATCTCTGCTAGATCATCCAAGACAGATGGCCATCCAAAATAGGCTTATATTATTTCTAGATTGAACACTGAATGCTAAAATTGGTTTCTAAGCAGTGGACAAATGAGAACAAATAGTGGCCTGGATTCACCAAACCAGCCCCATCCACTGCAAAATGGGGCCTGCCCCCCATTCCTCCCCCTCTCCATGCCCCCATGAACCCCTTGAATTTGACTCTAGGGCATTGGGAGGGAACTCCCCAGAACAGGACATGAGGAGAGGAGAAAGTGGATCCTTCCATCAGGCAAACTGGAATGCTTGTGTATTTGCACAATGTGTATTGTGTATTTGCACAATGACAAATACCCATAGTCAAAACACAGAATAATTACAGCGTTAAAATAGGTACCCAAAATTAAAATGCAGAAGAAAAGAATCATCCATAATTAAAATGTGCAGCAAAGCAATCCTATTGAAACAACACAACAATTTACAGGAAGGAAACAACAGAGCATTGTGTAGCAGATCATATTTCTGCTGTCTCAGAGGAGGACATTTCCCTTTTTCTTTCAGGGTCCAGTGTGCTTTGAAGATGTCGCTGTTCATTTCACGGAGGAGGAGTGGGCGTTGCTGGATCCTGACCAGAGAGCTCTGCATAAGGACGTCATGGAGGAGAATTGTGGGATCGTGGCCTCTCTTGGTAAGGCTCCCTGTGGGGTGGTCATATCTGCCTGGAAATTCAAAAAATACCGCTATGTGACGAACCTCAGATATTTTTACAGAGCTCAACAGCGCCCCCTACAACACCTGGGAACCTAACACCCCCACAATAAACAGTAAATTACAGTAATACGAAAGAGTTTTGTGTTGTGGGAGGCATCTCGCAAAACAAAGTTTGATATGGCCGTGCTTCGCAAGACGACCATGCCGTTTGGGGATCCGCTGCCACCCACTGCCGTTGCAGCAAGCAGCAAGCGCGCGGAGGCGGCGGCACTGAGGGGGCCGATCCCGGGCTGCTGATCAGATGAGAAGCGGCCAGGATCAGCCCCCTCAGGGGGTGCTTCAGGGGTTTTTTATGGTTGTCCTGCAGCGCAGGCTAGAACTCGAGAGTGTGTGTGTGGAGGCAACACCAATAGGAACGCAATAATTAACTTTCAATGCATTCCTATGGTAAACCGCGCTTTGCAAGACAAAATGTTCGCAATACAAAATGACTCGTAGAACGAATTAATTTCATCTTGCGAGGTACCACTGTACAGTTTTTTTCTGTCAACAATCTTCCTCCAATTCTGCCTTTTTATACCATGATATGCTTGGTCGTCTGAACTGCCCAGGTCATCTTAAATGTTAGCTTCAGAGTTGTTAGGAAAGATAAGTAGCTTCTGTCAGGTTTTTTGTTTTTGTTTTTGCTCCTGTCAGTCTTGGGTTGACCAAAGAGACGACTGACATTGGAGATGGAGGGGATGCCATGACTGGACCAAACAACATCTGCCCCAGAGAAGAGCCAGGCTTATTGAATCTCAGGTAGTAGTAGAAGTGATAATAATAGTAATAATAATAATTTTTATTTATACCCTGGCCATCTGGCTGGGTTGTCCCAGGCAATCTGGGAAGCTTCCAACACATATACAGTGGTACCTCTGGTTGCGAGCAGGATCTGTTCCAGAGGTCCGGCCAAATCCTGAGGTTTTCTCAACCTAGTTTCTGCGCATGCACACGGCGAAACCTGGTTCGATACGCAGCTAAACTTGGTCCGATACGCAGCAAAACTTGGTCCAATACTTCTGGATTTGCCGCTTTCATAAGATGAAGTTTACATAACCCAAGGTGTTTCTGTATAAACATGAAACCGTAACAATAACAATCTAATCCAACGTAAAAAGTACAAAAAATTTAAAATGAATAACTTACATCAAACAAAGCAACATTCATTAATCCATTAGAATTCAATAATAAATACATTCATTTATTACAAATAACAAAGGTAACGAACACACAGCCAATTGCCTTCAGTTCTACCTCTACAACAAATTTAATGAGCTTTATTCCATAATTGGGGGCTCCATTTGTTCCTGAGCTTCTAATCACTTTTTTCTCCATTGCAGAGAGTGAAGAATTGGAAATCATAAACAAGGATGACCATGACAAAATCTGTAAAAATTTGGAGTGTGGAAAGAGCTGCAGTCAGAGCTCCCATTCCACTTCCCATCAAAGAATTCACATAGGGGAGAAACCCTATCAGTATGTGGAATGTGGAAAGAGCTTCAGTACGAGCTCCTCTCTCACTTCCCATCACAAAATTCATACAGGGGAGAAACCCTATCAGTGTGTGGAATGTGGGAAGAGCTTCGCTGATAGCTCCGATCTCACTAAGCATCAGAGAATTCATACTGGGGAGAAACCCTATCAGTGTGTGGAATGTGGAAAGAGCTTCAGTCATAGCTCCTCTCTCACTTCCCATCACAGAATTCATACAGGGGAGAAACCCTATCAGTGTGTGGAATGTGGAAAGAGCTTCAGGAAGAGCTCCCATCTCACTTCGCACCAAATAATTCATACAGGGGAGAAACCCTATCAGTGTGTGGAATGTGGGAAGAGCTTCGTTGATAGCTCCGATCTCACTTCCCATCAGAGAATTCATACAGGGGAGAAACCCTATCAGTGTGTGGAATGTGGAAAGAGCTTCAGTCATAGCTCCTCTCTCACTTCCCATCAAAGAATTCATACAGGGGATAAACCCTATCAGTGTGTGGAATGTGGAAAGAGCTTCAGGAGGAGCTCCCATCTCACTTCGCACCAAATAATTCATACAGGGGAGAAACCCTATCAGTGTGTGGAATGTGGGAAGAGCTTCGCTGATAGCTCCGATCTCACCAAGCATCAGAGAATTCATACTGGGGAGAAACCCTATCAGTGTGTGGAATGTGGAAAGAGCTTCAGTCATAGCTCCGATCTCACTAAGCATCAGAGAATTCATACTGGGGAGAAACCCTATCAGTGTGTGGAATGTGGAAAGAGCTTCAGTACGAGCTCCGATCTCACTAAGCATCAGAGAATTCATACAGGGGAGAAACCCTATCAGTGTGTGGAATGTGGAAAGAGCTTCAGTTTTAGCTCCGTTCTCACTAAGCACCAGAGAATTCATACAGGGGAGAAACCCTATAAGTGTGTGGAGTGTGGAAAGAGCTTCAGTACGAGCTCCTCTCTCACTTCCCATCACAAAATTCATACAGGGGAGAAACCCTATCAGTGTGTGGAATGTGGAAAGAGCTTCAGTCATAGCTACTCACTCACTTCCCATCACAGAATTCATACAGGGGAGAAACCCTATCAGTGTGTGGAATGTGGGAAAAGCTTCACTATGAGCTCCAATCTCACTAAGCATCAGAGAATTCACACACGGGAGAAACCATATAATTGCTTGGAATGTGGAAAGAGCTTCAAGGAAAAGGCCAATCTCAAAACCCATCAAAGAATTCATACAGGGGAGAATCATGGAATCGAAGATTTGTGGAGCTGGAAGTGATCCCTGATGTCATCTAGTCCACCCCATGTGATGCAGGAATAGCAAGTAAAGCATCCATGACAGATGGCCATCCAACTTCACTTGAAAACCTCAATAGATGGAAGTTCCAGCACTTCCAAGGGAGTCCAATCCACTAAGAGCTCTTGCTGTCAAAAAGTTCTTCTGCATGTTTAGTCAGAGTCTTCTTTTTTAACTTGAAGCCATTGATTTGTGTCCTACCCTCTGGAGCAGGAAAATTTATTTTATTTTATTTCTCCTTTATTGTCCACCTGGTGTCCTCTTATCCTTTGAGAACCACAATACATTTTTCCTTTTGTTCTTCTTTACTTTTTATCACAGTTTTGAACTCTCATACTTTGAAGGAGCAAGGTTTTAATCCCATGAAGTCAGCCAGCTACGGTAATCCTGTAGTAACATTCATAGCTGAGATAGGAAGACCATGTTGAGGGTCTGGAAAGAGTATTCAGACGGCAGTTAATCTGGAGGGAGAAGTTGTGGGAAGATGCTCTTCTCCTTCTGGGGTCTCCTTCCACTCAGGAGGGGGAAGAGCTTATAGGAAAAGGAGATTCCTGAGTCCGTGGCAAGGGCTGAGAGGATCCCCTTGGTCTGGCATACAAAGGAAAATACATCAGAGTGAGAGGAAGTGAGGAAAAGTGGCCCCTCGCTCGCGGAGCAAAGTATGAAGCCGTGAAGGAAGCTGGGCTGTGTCAAAAGTATTTCATGGAAACACCTGTCATAACTAAGGAATGGAGTTTGATTTACGTTTGCAACCGGGTGGCTGTGTGAAACAGCATATATCCCAGATGTTGTCGTTATTCAACCATTTGAGGCAACTACAGATTCCCTTCACAGAGCAGCAGAAAGTTTACATTTTGCTGAGTTCTTTAGACCCCAGCTATGAGACCCTTTCTCTTGCTTTGGAAGCCATGCCTGCAAACCAGATTGATATTGAATATGTACGGGCAGATTACAGGATGAACAGGATGAGAGGTTGAGAGAGAAAGGAAAAGCTGTGAAGGGGGGGCGGTTGCCTTGTGCCCAGGAGGGGGGGTGCAGAAGAAGCTGAAAACACTGTGCATGCCTTTGCAACAAAGCGGTGCTATGTGTGCAATTCTGATCAACACCTGCAGAGAGGTTCAAGAGCCCTAAGCTCTGTGATTAAACCACAGCACCACCCGCGTCTCTCTCCAAACTCCAGTGAGCATGTCCTTTGCTGTGTAAAAATAAAACCTCATTTTTGTGCTCTAAAAACAAGACCTCTTCCTTACACACACACACTTCCCAAGATGGCTTGCTCTATGTAGAATCAATTATTGTTGCAATGCTTGGGTCATATGAATTGAATCAGAATATCTACCCACCCACGTCATGTGTTTATTCAGGTGAGGCTGAATAAAGGACCAAAGAAAAATCCTTCTTGACTGCATCCGCATTGTTTCCAATATTAGTTCACTTTGCTATAAAAGTGTGTCATATTTATTGCTGTGAAATCATACCACACTCAGCTTACGGATCTCACACACAAACCCCCCAAAAAACCTGCACCGACTTGCTGCTTTTCCCCAATTTTCTAGGTAGAAATAACTGATATTGAGAAGCATAGCTGTCAACTTTCCTATTTGAAAATAAGGGATCAGCAGCAGCCTCACCTGCCCCGGGGACAGTCTATGGTATATCTAACAGGATAGCAGCGGGAAACGGCACTGGAATAAGGGAATTTCCAGCCAAAAAGGGGGGGGGTTGACAGCTAATTTGAGAAGGAAGAAGAGAGAGAGAGACCCCCAACCCTCAATCTTTGGGGGTGTGGTAGGCATCATTTCAGCAATGCTGCCCCGCTCCATTTTGCCTCTGTAGGTCCCCATGTCCCTTTCCTGTGGCCCCTGAATGGCTCTCTCCTCATCCGTCCGTCTCTGGAGACAATGGAGGACCGCTCAAGCGGTGGGGAGATGGCGACGCCTGCCGGGGCAGCTGGCTGCTGTGACGGACAGGAGAGGCAGAGCAGAGTCCGGGGTGCAGTGCCTCACATTTCCACCAGAGGGCGGGAGCCTCTCTCTGATTGGCTACCCAGAGGGGGGTGGAGCCAGCACTTTTGGAGGGAGAATAAAGGGAGCTGTTTCTGAGCGGATTTTTTTTACAAAGGGCTGGATTTTGTGATGGGGGAGAGGGAAGGTTGGGAGAAGCAGGGTCGGCTCTAGGGCAAGGCTCGGTGGCGCAATGCACCAGGGCGCCGGACCGCCAGGGGCGCCGGGCCGCGGTACCTGCCCGCCAGCCGCCCGCCCACCAGCCGCAGCCTGGCACCCACCAGATTAAGCATCAGGAGACAGAATAGCCAACACCAGTCCCTCTGGAAGGTTCTGCCGATTGCGTCCAGAAACAGAGGGCAAGTGGATGGGCAACAGCGACTGTGGGAAGAAGGAGGTAGGCCAACTAAGGCCACCTTGTGTGAGCCCCTCCCCTTCAAAGACCAGGAAGTGCCCGAATCTGAACGTGAGCACACAAAAGTTACATTATATACCCAGCCTGGTGCCCTGGCCTGAAACTCCCATCATCCCCTGACAGTGCATTTGTGCCAGCTGAGGCAGCCAGGACTTGCATTCAAAAACATGTGGGCGGCATCCGGTTGGGGAAGAGTGGTCCAATGGCCCAGCTAACTCCAAAGGCAGCAGCTCTCCACAATCTTGGACTGAACTGTTTCCCCACCTCCTGTAATAATAATATTTGTTTTTATTGTCACCCTGTCCATCTGACTGGGCTGCCTTAGCTAGAAAGTGAACTTGAGACTTATGTAGTCAAATTATAAGTTCTGTCACTAAGTTATCACAGGGCGATAGGTAGCTTAGTGATAAAACTTTAGAAAATCCTGTACCAATGGTATTTAACTCCATACAAAGTTTTTTATTTTTATTAACTCCATACAAAGTAAGTTTATTGCAAGATTAATTAGTAATAATAATAATAATAATAATAATAATAATAATAATAATAATAATAATAATTTTATTATTTATACCCCGCCCACCATCTGGCCAGGTTCCCCCAGCCACTCTGGGCGGCTTCCAACAAAATATTAAAATACAAAAATCCATCAAACATCAAAAGCTTCCCTAAACAGGGCTGCCTTGAGATGCCTTCTAAAGGTCTGGTAATTGTTGTTCTCTTTGACATCTGATGGGAGGGCATTCCACAGGGTGGGTGCCACTACCGAGAAGGCCCTCTGCCTGGTTCCCTGTAACTTGGCTTCTTGCAATGAGGGAATCGCCAGAAGGCCCTCGGCGCTGGACCTCAGTGTCCGGGCAGAGCGATGGGGGAGGAGACACTCCTTCAGGTATACTGGACCAAAGCCGTTTAGGGCTTTAAAGGTCAGCACCAACACTTTGAATTGTGCTCGGAAACGTACTGGTAGCCAATGTAGGTCTTTCAGGACCGGTGTTATGTGGTCTCGGCGGCCGCTCCCAGTCACCAGTCTATCTGCCGCATTCTGGATTAGTTGTACTTTCCAAGTCAACTTCAAAGGTAGCCCCACAGCATTGCAGTAGTCCAAGCAAGAGATAGCTAGAGCATGCACCACTCTTGCTAGACAGTCTGCAGGCAGGTAGGGTCTCAGCCTGCGTACCAGATGGAGCTGATAGACAGCTGCCCTGGACACAGAATTGACCTGTGCCTCCATGGACAGCTGTGAGTCCAAAATGACTCCCAGGCTGCGCACCTGATCATTCAGGGGCACAGTTACCCCATTCAGAACCAGGGAGTCCTCCACACCTGCCCGCCTCCTGTCCCCCACAAACAGTACTTCTGTCTTGTCGGGATTCAATCTCAATCTGTTAGCCGCTATCCATCCTCCAACCACCTCCAGGCACTCATATTGCCTGGCACTCACATTGCCATAAAGCTCCAAAATATTACCATGAAATTGTTTAAAAGACAGAGGAAGTCTTGGGAGCACAGTATTATTAAATTTAGTCTCTGCTGCTTAAGCTTGGGGCAAGGAAGACAGCACCTCAAGTTTCAGATAGGTTTTAAAATATCTACGGTAGGTTTTAAAATATTCCTGTGGTTTCCCCCAACTGGTCTTCGGAAGCATTGCCCCTTCCGACTGTGGAGGCAGAGCAGAGCCACGGTTACCACTAGCCACTGAGAAGCCTTACCCTCCACAAATCTGCCCAATGCTCTTCTAAAGCTGTCCGAGTTGGTGGCCGCTTCTGCCTCCAGTGGGAGGGAGTTCCACAGTTTACCTATGTCCTGCCGCCTCCCTTGGGAAGCAGCAGTTGTGGTGTGTCCTGCCCGGGGCCCGAGTGACGTACAAAGGTTCAGCAATTTGTTGCTTTCTCAGTAAACAGTTTATTGGCTTTGCAATTACTGTGGTTAAGCGCCTGCCCGGCGCTGGCAGGCTGCTTTTTCTGGTGTGGCAAGTGAGTTCCCTGCTACAACAAAGGGTGGGTTGCTTTCTGCCCCCCCCCATTCCACTGCCCTCCTACTTTCTCCCAGATCCTGGCATGCCCTCCTGGTGGTTGTGTTATTGTGGGTGAGGAGTTGTTTAAGATTGGGTGGCTGTCAATGAAAGGTCTTCCTCCCAGAGCTTGAGAAAGAGAGCTGTCATTGTCTAGGAGAGGTTGTAGATCTCTGATGATGCGTTGTACTGTTTTAACTTGGGAGCTGTATGTGATTACTAGTGGTGTTCTGTTATTTTCTTTTTTGGGTCTGTCTTGCAGCAGGTTCTCCCTAGGTATCAGTCTGGCTCTGTTGATCTGTTGTTTAACTTCATCAGGTGGATATTTTAGTTCTAAAAATGTTTGCTGTAGATCTCTTAGGTGAGATTCTCTGTCTGTAGAGTTGGAACAGATGCGGTTGTAACGTAAGGCCTGGCTGTATACGATGGATTGTTTGGTATGTTTGGGATGGTAGCTAGAAGCATGTAGATATGTTTGTCGGTCAGTTGGTTTTCTGTATAAGGTGGTGTCTATACGTCCATGCTGTATTTTTATAGTAGTGTCCAAAAATGTATTTCTTGCATAGATTGGTTCATTGTTAGGTTGATGGTGGGGTGAAAGTCATTGAATGTCTGGTGGAAGGTTTCCAGGGTCTGTTGTCCATGTGTCCAGATAATAAAAATATCGTCAATGTATCACAGGTACAAGAGTGGGTAGGAGATTAGGAAACGTTGTTCTAAATCTGCCATGAAGATGTTGGCATACTGTGGGGCCATGCGGGTGCCCATGGCTGTGCCGCTGATCTGGAGGAACAGGTCACCACCAAATTTGAAGTGGTTGTGGGTAAGGACAAAGTGGCAGAGTTTGGTAGCAAAGTCCGCTGTGATTTTATCTGAAATGGTGTTCCTTATGGCTTGTAAACCATGTGTAAATCGCAGGCTTGTATGTGTGGTGTGTGTTTTACTTTGAGGGGTGGTTTGGGGACCTCGGCACACAAAAAAACAGTTTGTTTATGTTTCCTGTTTTCTTTCCCCAAGCAGAGATAATATGAAAGTGTGGTGTCTGCTCCCTAAAAAGGTCAAAAACTCTGGGAAAAGGGGGGGCGCCGGAGGGATCTTCGCACCATGGCGCTGGATATGCTTAAGACGGCCCTGGGGAGAAGATGGGGATGAGGAGAGGGAGGGAGGGAGGTAGAAGGGGCTCTGATCCTCTGTGAGGAGAATATCTCTAGAGCCAGAGGAAGGAGCCTCACAGCTTGAAGGGGGAGACCTTGTTGAGGGTCTGGAGAGAGTATTCAGGCGGGAGTGAAGCTGGAGGGAGAAGCTGTGGGAAGACGCTCTTCTCCTTCTGGGGTCTCCTTCCAGTCAGGAGGGGAGAGATCTCCTAGGAAAAGGAGATTCCCCGAGTCCTTAGCCTCTCTCTGATTGGCTACCGCTGAAGAGAGGGGTGGAGCCCGCACTTTTGGAGGGAGAATAAAGGGAGCCGTTTCTGAGGGGATTTTTAGAAAGGGCTGGATTTTGAGATGGGGGAGAGGGAAGGTTGGGAGAAGAAGATGGGGATGAGGAGAAGTTTGGAGGGAAGGAGAAGTGGCTCTGATCCTCTGTGAGGAGAATATCTCTAGAGCCAGAGGAAGGAGCCTCACAGCTTGGAGGGGGAGACCTTGTTGAGGGTCTGGAGAGAGTATTCAGGCGGGAGTTAATGTGGAAGGAGAAGCTGTGGGAAGACGCTCTTCTCCTTCTCCTTCTGGGGTCTCCTTCCAGTCAGGAGGGAGAGATCTTCTAGGAAAAGGAGATTCCCCAGTCCGTGGCAAAGGCTGAGAGGATCCCCTGGGTCTGGCATACAAAGGAAAATCCCTCAGAGAGAGGGGGGGAAGCGAGGAAAAGTGGCCCCTCAGGGCTCACGGAGCAAAGTATGAAGCCCTGAAGGAAGCTGGGCTGTGTCAAAAGTAAAGGGAGGGAGCCAAGGGAGGGAGCGGATCAGAGACCAACCAAGAGGGTCCCCTCCCTCCAAGAAAAGCATCTCTGGGATTGTGCAAGAGGGCTGAGCAGGGCGGACTCGGCTTTGCAAGGGTTAAAGGGAACTGAGCTGCATTCCTAGAGAAGACAGGAAGTCACGGGGGAGGGGCCAGGTCCTCCAGACGAAAAGCCCCTCCCTCCTCTTCCTGCTTTCCTCTCCTGCAAATGCTGCTTCGCCCTCCTTCCTCCACGGGGATCTGGTGAGTCTCTTCTTCCTCCCCCCCAGAGGGTGCAGTGCGGAGAAGGGGGGGTCGCAGGGATGCAGGGAGGGAGGGGGGCTCGTGGGGGGAGACTGGGGGGAGGGGGTCCTGCCAGGGAGGGGCGAGGGCGGAGGAACTGTCTCCTTCCGTGAGATCAGAGCTTCCCCAAAACAAGCCCCACCCGGCAGGGCCCCCCCCCCACCCTCTCCATTCTCCCCTGAACCCGGATGGAAGGAAAAGCCAAGAGGCCTGCCCCCCCCCTTCTCAGCCTCTTTTCTTGGCCTTCACTCCATTGTGCATTCTCCTTACCTGGCCGGGGGGGGGGGCATGCCGAATCAGGTGGGTGGCAGCTGCCCCAGGTAAGCTTCGCTCGGTGCGGAGGGGGGGGGAGGTTATTCAGAGCCCCCTGGGAAATCTAGCAGATAGAAAACTAGCTTCTTTAAATCAGGTTATCAGTAGGACTTTTGCTCTGTGTGACGTGGTCCAGCGTCATTCTACAAGAGAGGAAACATGTAGGAAAGGTTGCTCAAAAACCTCTTCCTTTCTCTTCTTTCTGGATGCTTCTAAAGGTAAAGGTAAAGGGACCCCTGACCATTAGGACCAGTCGTGACCGACTCTTGGGTTGCGGCGCTCATCTCGCTTTACTGGCCGAGGGAGTCAGCGTACAGCTTCCAGGTCATGTGGCCAGCATGACTAAGCCGCTTCTGGCGAACCAGAGCAGCACATGGAAACACCGTTTACCTTCCCGCTGGGGTGGTGCCTATTTATCTCCCTGCACTTTGATGTGCTTCCGAAGTGTTAGGTTGGCAGGAGCTGGGACCGAGCAACGGGAGCTCACCCCATCGTGGGGATTCCAACCGCCGACCTTCTGATCAGCAAGCCCTAGGCTCTGTGGTTTAACCCACAGCACCACCTGTGTCCCTTGTTGATGCTTCTACCGCCCCCTTATTGGCAGATCAAGCCAAGCTTTAGGAGGAAGGGTGGGAGGAGCTGGAAAAGAGGAGACCCAGAGGAGAGAGGAGAGCCATGTCCCATGGAAGAGGGAGCAGGCTTGTTTTCTCCAGCTTTGGGGGTAGGATTCAAACCCATGGCTTCAAGGTACAAGAAAGGAGATTCCGACTCAACAGACCTAGTCCTTTTTCACTAGGCACCAATGACTCCCTTGTCAATCAGTTCTGACTTCATGCATTGACTGGAAGGAAGGAGACAGCAGGCTGATTCATCTCACAGAATTCCCTTCACTTGCCTCCACATTTCCACAATCTCCCTTCAAGGAGGGCTAGAGGCTTACATCTCCTCCTCCTCCTCCTCCTTTATAGAAAGATAGGTCAGAGTCTGGGCTGTGGTGTAGTCCTACACTGGTTCCCAGCCAGACTCATCCATGCTTGCTCAGGGAACCTTTTTCTTCTCCTGATATTCTACAACTTTTGTAACAGAATACAGTATTTGTTTTGTAGGATTTGCTAAAGCTTCTCATTCAGACAGGCAGAACTTGGCAGAAGAGCAAAGTGTTCCTTCCAATCTCTCAGAGGCTTCCTGAGAGCAAGATGGATGAGCAAGACTCAGCTGGCCCTGGAGCAGGAAGAGGCCATGCCATCCAAACTGGGAGCAGTGGGGGATTCTGGGAAAACTCTGTGCAGAAGATCCTGGGTGAGGAGGACACCCTCCGCTCAGAGGTGCAGAGCCAGCAGTTGAGGCAGTTCTGCTTCCAGGAGGCCAAAGGACCCCGAGAGGTTTGCAGCCGACTCTACCACCTTTACCATCAATGGCTGAAACCAGAAAGGCACACGAAAGCTGAGATGCTGGACCTGGTGATCTTGGAGCAGTTCCTGGCTGTCCTTCCCCTGGAGATGGAGAGCTGGGTGAGGGAATGCGGAGCGGAGACCAGTTCCCAGGCGGTGGCCCTGGCCGAAGGTTTCCTCCTGAGTCAGGCAGAGGAGAGAAAGCAGGAAGAGAGCAAGCAGGTGAGAGAGACTTTCCTCTGGATTCTTCCAAGGGGCTCCAAACAGGACAGAGAACATCCAAAAATGCTCCACTGATGGCCCTTCCTTTTTCTGGGAAAGTATCTGTGGAATGAGATCTAACACCCTCAATGTTTTATCTTTGTCATTCTCTTTCAAATATTTTTTGCCATTCATTCTCTCTTTTTAATCCTTGTTGCTCTTTCAGGAAAAGGATCATTTTGCAGAAATGGACATGGATTCCTGTGAGGCAGAGAGGCCTCCGTTGGACACCAGAAAGAGGCCGCTGGGTAAGGAGGAAGGTGGCTTGTCTCCATTTGGTCTCATTCTGTTGGTTTTCCAACTAATCTGAGGGTTCTTTTCATCTTGGGTTTTTTTGGGGGGGGGCTGTTGGGAACAAGGGTGCAGAGGAGGGGAGATGTATTTCTGCATAACAAACATGAAATGGGCACAAACCTCCAAGGCTTTCTCAAAGGCTTTTTTTTCTCTTACAGGTGACAGAATGATGCTGGCAAGACTTCCTTATTCACATTTTCATGGGGGCAGAAGGGAAACAGCAGCTGTGGAACCAGATCAGGTCAGGGGAAGCTGCCTTGTGGGGACAGAGGCCGAGGGATGGAGCAATGTCATGGACTGGTTGGGCACAGAGGAATGGTGGGAGGAAGCAGCCGGGGAACCAGGAAGGGAAGATGGCTCAGAGCTGAAGGAGTGGAGGTGGAAGAAGGATGAGTGGTCAGAGGGAGAAGAGGGAGAAGGCTCAGAAGAAGAGGTGTCAGAAGCTGACTTACCTAAACGTATTATAAGTCTTAACCTTAACACTAAACCTTAACCTTAACACATACTATGTACAGAACACCCCTTTTCTCTAGGTCCGGGGCCAGAACGTAGTGGTGGGGGATGAGTGTTCAGACCCCTGGGTTCTCACTTGGGTGCCTCAGGGTTCCATTCTCTCCCCCATGCTTTTTAATATATATATATAAAGCCACTGGCTGGGTGTTCATCAGTATGCGGATGATACCCAGAACCAGTGAAGGCGGTGAAGGTCCTGTCTTAGTGTCAGGAGGCAGTTGAAGGATGGATGGCAGCTAATGGATTGAGGCTGAATCCTGACAAGACAGAAGTACTGTTCTTGGGGGACAGGAGGCGGGCAGGTGTGGAGGACTCACTGGTCCTGAATGGGATAACTGCCCTTGAAGGACCAGGTGCGCAGTCTGGGAGTCATTTTGGACTCACAGGTGTCCATGGAGGCGCAGGTCAATTCTGTGTCCAGGGCAGCTGTCTACCGGCTCCATCTGGTACGCAGGCTGAGACCCTCACTGCCCACGGACTGTCTCGCCAGAGGGGTGCATGCTCTAATTATCTCTCACTTGGACTACTGAAATGCGCTCTACGTGGGGCTACCTTTGAAGGTGACCCGGAAACTGCAATTAATCCAGAATGCGGCAGCCACACTGGTGACTGGGAGCAGCCGCCAGGAACACATAACACCAGTCCTGAGAGATCTACACTGGCTCCCAGTACGTTACCGAGCACAATTCAAAGTGTTGGTGTTGACCTTTAAAGCCCTAAACGGCCTCGGTCCTGTATACCTGAAGGAGCGTCTCCACCCCCACCATTCAGCCTGGACACTGAGATCCAGCGCCGAGGGCCTTCTGGCGGTTCCCTCATTGTGAGAAGTTGAGGTTACAGGGAGCCAGACACAGGGCCTTCTTGGTGGAGCACCCTTCAATCAGATGTCAAGGAAATATGCAGGTATCCAATTTTTAAAAGACATCTGAAGGCAGCCCTGTTTAGGGAAGTTTTTAATATTTAATGCTGTATTGATTAATACTCGATTGGGAGCCTCCCAGAGTGGCTGCGGAAACTCAGCCAGATGATCGGGTTATAAATAATAAATTATTATTATTATTATTATTATTATTATTATTATTATTATTATTACCAGAAGGAAGAGAGATAGAAATATAGAAAGATAAAGTGAAACCCAGGCTCCTTCTGGCCTCTTCTTATAGTCAGCATCACCTTGACAGAAGAGATAACAGAACCACCTAAACGTCCACCTAGAAATTAGTCCATTAATTGATAGGCAATGCAAACTGACAGACCCACAGAGCCAAGTCTCTAAATATTGTGTTCTTGCTGATAGAGTAAACTCCAGCTGTGAACTAGAGTTGATAGGGACCCCAAGGGTCATCAAGTCCAACCCCCTGCATTGCAGGAATTTCAGTTAGATCATCCATGACAGATGACATTCCAAACTAGGCTTATTTACTATCTATATTGATCATTGAATGCTAAAATAGGCTTCTAAGCAGTGGACAAATGAGAACACATAGTGGCCCCCCATTCCTCCCTCTCTCCATGCCCCCATGAACCCCTTGAATTTGGCTCTAGGGCATTGGGAGGGAACGTCCCCAGAACAGGACATGAGGAGAGGAGAAAGTGGATCCTTCCATTGTTTAAACTGGAATGCTTGCGTAGACAGAATGACTTGGAAAACCTACCGTATTTGCACAAACATGAATACCCATAGTTAAAATGCAGAAGAAGAGAATTCCATTAAAGCCTTAAAATAGGTACCCATAATTAAAATGTGCAGCAAAGGAATACTATTGAAACAACACAGTCATTAAGAGGAAGGCAAGAACAGAGCATTGTGTAGCAGATCATATTTCTGCTGTCTCAGAGGAGGACATTTCCCTTTTTCTTTCAGGGTCCAGTGTTCTTTGAAGATGTCGCTGTTCGTTTCACGGAGGAGGAGTGGGTGTTGCTGGATCCTGACCAGAGAGCTCTGCATAAGGACGTCATGGAGGAGAATCGTGGGATCGTGGCCTCTCTTGGTAAGGCTCCCTGTGGGATCTTCCTATCTGTCTGGAAATTCAAAAAATACCTCTTTGTGACAAACCTCATATATTTTCACAGAGCTCAACAGCGCCCCCTACATCACCTGGGAACCTAACACCCCGCCCCCCGGCACTCCCCCCCCCCGCGGAGCACGCTACCGGCGATCCCACTGCCCCCAGCCATTCCCCCCACCCTGCCAATTGCGCCGACAACGATCCCGCCACCCCCAGGAACCAGGCCATCTCCACAAGAGGCCTACACCTCTCCACAACCCCCCACCCCACGGATCCCGCCCAGCCGATCCCGTCGGACACCCCCCCCAATATCGCACCGATCCACAATCCCCTCCGCTCCCCACCCCACGGATTACACCGCCACCGATCCCGTCTCCCCCAGTCACTCCCCACTCTACCTCACCGATCCCGCCACCGCCGATCCCGCTCCCCCCCCGGGGACCAGGCCGCCTGCAGAAGAGGCCTATACCTCTCCACAACCCCACCCCATGGATCCCACCCAGCCTATCCTGCCGGACCAACCCCCCCGGAGAACACACCAATCCACACTCCCCCACCCCACCCCATGGATCTCCCCCCCATCGATCCCACACCCACCGATCCTACCAGCTGGATTCCGCCACTAGCATACACCAGTCCGACTCAAGAACAGGCCCACCATTCCACCTTCCCCAATCCACCCCACCCACCCCAACACACACAGAAATCCCACCTCGACACCCCTAACCACCTCCATATTACCCTGACTCTACAACACCGCTCGCCCAGGACCCACAAACCACCTACATACTACCCTCTACAACACCACCCACCAAACCCCACCCCCTCCGTATTACCCTTAATTGGTGTGGGGGGCCAAATAGGGGTCAGGGATAGGGAAACCCCTGGTTGGGGTGGGTTGTGGGGGTCAAAATGGAGGACATGGATAGGTAAGTCCCTCCCTGATTGGGATGGGGGGGTGTCTGTCAATAGGTGACAGGGATAACTAAAACATTCCCTGGGATGGGTCGCTACAGAGTGTGGGGAGACACAGGTATTCCCCTATCTAAACATAACACAGGGGGGACTCTGACGGTCTGGGGAATCTGAAGGGGGACTCTGACCCGCCATTTACCAAACAATGCCACAGCAATGTGTGGCAGGGCCAGCTAGTTACAGATAAAAAGGTAATGAACACACAGCCAATTGCCTTCTCTACAACCAATTTAATGAGCATTATTCCATAATTGGGGACTCCATTTGTTCCTGAGACTCTCATCCCTTTCTCTCTCCATTTCAGATTGGGATGAATTGGAAATCAATAACAAAGGTGACCACAACAAAATCTGTAGAGTGGAGAAGCCACATAAAAATTTGGAGTGTGGAAAGAGCTGCAGTCAGAGCTTCCATTCCACTTCCCATCAACGAAACCTCATTGGAAAGAAACCATATCAGTGTGTGGAATGTGGAAAGAGCTTCTATCAAAAGGCCAATCTGAATACCCATCAAAGAATTCACACAGGGGAGAAACCCTATCAGTGTGTGGAATGTGGAAAGAGCTTCTATCAAAAGTCCAATTTCAATACCCATCAAAGAATTCACACAGGGGAGAAACCCTATCAGTGTGTGGAATGTGGAAAGAGCTTCTATCAAAAGTCCAATTTCAATACCCATCAAAGAGTTCATTCAGGGGAGAAACCCTATCAGTGTATGGAATGTGGAAAGAGCTTCAGTAAGAGCTCCTATCTCTCTTCCCATCAAAGAATTCATACAGGGGAGAAACCATATAAATGCATAGAATGTGGGAAGAGCTTCAATGACAAGGCCAATCTCAATTCCCATCAAAGAATTCACACAGGTGAGAAGCCCTATCAGTGTATGGAATGTGGAAAGAGCTTCAGTACGAGCTCTCATCTCATTTCCCATCAAATAATTCATACAGGGGAGAAACCGTATCAGTGCTTGGAATGTGGAAGGAGCTTCAGGAGGAGTTACGATCTCACTTCCCATCAAAGAATTCATACAGAGGAGAATCACAGAATCGTAGAATTGTGGAGCTGGGTGTGATCCCTTGTGTCATCTAGTCCACCCCATGTGATGCAGGAATAGCAAGTAAAGCATCCATGACAGATGGCCATCCAACTTCACTTGAAAACCTCAAAAGATGGAAATTCCAGGACTTCCTTTTTTAAATTATTTAATTAAGTTTACTACGAGCTTTTAACATAGCGGATATACATACAAACGTACGGTGCATACATGCAAACATACAGTACAAGCATACAATATAAACATACAAAAAAAACCTTAAACAAATACCTACATTCCATTACCATACAATACTAATATTCATATCCTTGAAATTAGTTCTTGATCATTTATAAGTTATTACATCAATAATAGAAAGAAAGAAAAATTTGTATACCGATTTCTTAGTCCTCTGTTCCCAGCAGAGGAAGCTAAGTTAAATAATCCTGGTTCTTAAACTTTTCCATTCTATCTCTCCCTTAAACTCTATCCGAAAATAAACAAAAGCATATTATAAAACAGGACTTAGACTTCTTAAATTCTTTATCATCATGTCGTCCTTTTATACTATATCGTTGTTATCCCTTTTCGTTATAAAACGAGTTATTCTGTTGCAATGGCCGTGTTGGTATCGCATCGTTTTTTAGATACATCAAAAATTCCAGCACTTCCAAGGGAGTCCAATCCACTAACAGCTCTTGCTGTCAAAAAGTTCCTCCACATGTTTAGTCAGAGTCTTCTTTTTTTAACTTGAAGCCATTGGTTCGTGTCCTACCCTCTGGAGCAGTAAAAGATGAGCTAAAAACGATACAACAAAGAAGAAAGTTTCCTTCCACAGAATTTAAATAATTAACAAAAAATCAGAATTCCTTGACTTCCTATCCTCAATTTCCATGTTTCCTTTTAACCCCCATTTGTTCATTCCGTTGCTCTGGAATACCTCTCAAATATAATGTTGTGTTGTGTTGTTTTGCTCCCAGAAGTGCAATATTATTGATTATGTCTTCCTGGGTTTCTCTTACTGTGGCTATCCCTGTTTTCCCATTCTTTCTTGACCCCCTTTAATCCCTCAGTTCTCTTCTTAATTTCTCTTAACACCCTCCTCCAAAGCTTGGACTGATTTTTCCAAACCATTAGTTTTCCTGGATAGTGTTTTGATCTCTGTTGTACATTTGCCCATCTTTTTTGGTGTTATTTTGTAAATCTTTTCCTAATTCCACCAGGATGTCTGCTATATTGGCATCTCCTTAGGTGGACCCCCTTTTAGTTTGGGTCGTTTCTTTTGTCCAGCCAAGTTTTTTTCTGTTAGAATATTTTTCTTTCCAATTAAATATTTTTTATTTGTTATTCCCAATGTCTCTCCCACTGTTGTCTTTATTTTATTTTATTTCTCCTTTATTGACCACCTGTTGTTCTCTTGTCCTTTGAGAACAACAAAATTTTTCTCCCTTTGCTCTTTTTTTTTCCTTTTTATCACAGTTTTGAACTCTCATACTTTGAAGGAGCAAGCTTTTAATTTCATGAAGTGAGCCAGCTAATCCTCTAGTAACAGTCATAGCTGAGATAGGAAGACCATGTTGAGGGTCTGGAAAGAGTATTCAGACGGGAGTGAAGCTGGAGGTCTAAGTAAAAGTTAACTTCTACCTGAAAGGACACATATCCTGACCCAACTTTCTTTCACCATCCTTTTTTTTTTTTGTAAATAAAACTTTCCTTGTTTAAGAATTGGATAGGATCGAGGGGTGAATGTAGGTATGTTGGTTTGTTTTGTTTGATTTCTTTGTTTCTGTTAGAATATTTGGTTGTTTATGATTTGGTTTGATTGGTATGTTTTGATATAATTTTCAATAAAGATGATTTTTTAAAACAACTGATTTTGAGAGGAGGGAGTTTAAGAGAAGCTGTGCCTGTAGAACCGTGTTTAATCCTGTGACATTTAGTTTATTTTTTTCAAATAATCTTTATTCATTTTCTAAAAGGAAAAATACAAAAGATACAAAAAAGAAGACTAAAAAAACTACATAGAAAATAACTATAACAACATTATTTCTTGTCACTTAACATTGTGGACTTCCTCAATTCCCCCTCATTGGGTCCATTTTCAATTCATCCTTAGCAATTTTCATATTATATCTTAAACCCTTTTCTACCGGTAACACTTACACAGTTTTATCTTCCTTTAATTCATAAACAATATCCATTATTCTTAATCTATAATAATCATCCAATATTCATTACCTTTAATTAATTTCTCAATATCCATCTTCATTTTCACCCCAGACATGCGTAGAAGCGACTTCCGGTGCCACGCCGCTGCTGGTCCCACATTCTTCAGCAGGAGACTTGGCAGTTATGCCCTACACAAAGCTCCTCCTTCTCAACACGCTCACCCTAGGATGCCAGAGCTCTGGATGTGGTGCAAGTCAGGATCTTCTAGGCTGCCCTTGATCCCCATGTGAACCAAGTAAACAGCCTGGATTCCTTAGGAGTCTCCCAATACAGTTACAATAGCAGAAAAGCTTCTTTAAGGAGAGCTCATAGTTTTATGTCGCCTTACGGTTCCAAACCTCATTTTTTGGAAGTTGTCGATTCTTAGTTTGTATTAGCAATAATTTAATTTTATATGTTTTACTAGCTGACCTGGCCACGCGTTGCTGTGGTTCTTTCCTGTGATCCCCCCCACCCTGTCCCGATCCATGACATATCCTGCCCCTCCTGCCTCCACCCCAGCTCATCCCTTTGTTTCGGTAGGATACCCTTCCCTCTTTTGTCCCTGGAGAGTGTTGGCCCCTCCCCCCTGTATCTCCATACCTTGGCCCCCACCCTTCGAAAAGAAATTAACAGCTTCTAGGTTCTATTTCCCAGCATGCACTTTTGTCTGAGCCTTCTGTTGTCCCTGGGGAGTGTTGGCCCCTACCCCCGGTATCTTCCTACATTGGCCCCCACCCTTGGAGAAGGAAATGTCAGTTTCTGGGTTCCATTTCCCAGTATTTTCTTTTGTCTGAGCCCTCTGTTGTCCCCTCCCCCCTGTATCTCCATACACTGGCCCCTGCACACGCATGGTGAGCATTTCTATATATTTAGATTAAGGATCGGGGGTGATGATGCGCCCTGGGACGCAGAGAACTACTTTAAAAATCCAGACCGGGGTGGGTGGGTTGTCAAATAACGAAGTCCCACAGCCCCGTAGCAACAGACAGGCCCAGACAGAAGGAGGGGGGTCATATGGGCCACTTGGCGCAGGCCTCCAAATCTAAAGGGGGCCTCGGTCAGCATATTCACAATCAGTAAAATGAAAAAATAACAAAAGGGTTAAAAACAGGGCCACATTATCTACCTGGCCCAGGCCCTGCAAGGGCCTGGCAACAGAAGGTGCATTCTGAAGCACCCAAGTTGTTCAGTTCCATAAAAAAAACCCAGGAAGTGGCAAGGGGAAGGTAGGGGATTGTAAATGGGGTGGGGGGTGGCCACTGCAAATATCTGAGGACTTAAACTGGGGAGAGAAAGTGCATGGTGGTTGTTGTTGTTGTTTTAAAAAAAGACACAGAGGCTTACAATCAGTTGTAGTATATATCTTAAAGCCTAGGTTAAAAGGGGCACGACTGCCCTTACTTAAAATGGCCACCGGAGCCTCGCATGTGACACAATGCCCACTAAATTATAAAGCGAAAACCCCTCGCTGTGCCCCCAAGTGCGTGTTAGGAGAAATGATGAACGACTGCCTAATGCTGCCAGGCGTTTATTAATGCAGACGCCGGGAGAGGCTTTGGGCTTGGGCTTTGGGGGTGGAATGGCTGTTTTGGTGGTTGTTGGACAGTTGCTCCCCCCACCCTACGTCAGCCCATGACCTGTTTGGGCTCCTCCTAGCCCCCACCTCCCACCCAGGGCTCCATTCGGGATAGTATTTAAAGGGCTGTAGAGCTGAGGCCTAGTCTGTAAAATGGAGCTGAGGCCTAGTCTTTAGGCTGTAAAGTAGAGGCAAGGCCTTGGCTTGGGGTAGTATTAAAATGTGACCCGAGGCCTCCGCCCTGTATCTCCATTCCTTGGTCCTGGCCTGACTCTGTGGGTTGTCTGGTAATAGGCCCCCTTCAGATCCCCCTGAGCCTCAGAGTCCCCCTGTTTTACAGGATCTCGTGGCAGAGGTGGGATTTGTGGGTGTGGCGCGTTGTTGTGGCTAATCCCTGTGACTGCCCCCACGTGTCTCGATCCATGATCTATTCTGTTTGCCCCCCCCCCGTGACCGGTGTATCTCATGACGTTTTGAAGAATGGTATTTATTTTTGTCTTGTGGTTATTTGCGGGGGGGATTTGGGGGGGTAGTGGTGCTAAATTGTAAAGTAAAAACCCCTTGCCATGCCCCCAAGTGCATTGCTGTGGGTTATCCCCCCCCGGGGCCTAGTGAGGGCCTGTCAGCAGGGGCCTACATAACACAAAGGCCTAGGGCCACCTTGGTGGTTTCAGTTGCTTGGTTGATGATGTCATTTGGTTTGTGGGTGTGGCTTAGATTTCACATGAAAGGAGGGGTGGAGTAGGGTACAATGCCACTTGAGGGCGCTGTTTGACTTGGTGGAAAACCAGGTTTCTACCTGCCCAGATGCGAAATTTGAGGGGTTTTTGTCCCCAACAACCCCCGGGAAGTGGCCTGGATCATTGTGTCAATATTTCAGGACGATCGGTCAAGCGGTTACGGAGAAAAGTGCGGCCGACACTTTCAAGATTTTTACATTTATATATATATAGATTAAAACATTTTGAAGGTGTGTGTTTACAATCAAGCAGTGTATACATTTTATGAAAATTACAATACATCATAACATAATATAACATAAGCACGATTTATTTTAAAAATATTAATAAAATAGAGCACTGTATTTCAGTTTGTGTCTTCCTGGAGTTCCACAATTTTGCTGGGTGGAGAGGAAATGGTCTCTCCTCCTTCATCTCAGCTCCACAGCAGTTCTCTCAAAAAGGCTTGGCACTCCAGAATGCAGAACTCTGAGCCCTTTATAACATAAAAACATCATCAAACAAGGAACTTACAGTTCTGGAGAAATCATCATCATCATCATCATCATAGTGTTTATTCAATTTATATACCACCCTTCATCAGAAGATCCCAGGGCGGTGTACAACATTAAAATAACATTACAGAACAACAATGATAAAAACATAATAAAAAGTATAATAAAAAGCATACTGCGAGACAGCCTAATAATGCAGCACTCCTTTTAAAACTTGATGGAAGACTCGCTGCTCACCTGTTTTTAAGGCCACGAGGGGGGTGGGGTGATTCATCCAAGGGAGGCTCCTCTGCTGGCCCTCCCAAGGTTTGGACATAGTCCAGATGGTGTTTCCTGCTTGGCAGGGGGTTGGACTGGATGGCCCTTGTGGTCTCTCCCAACTCTATGATTCTATGATTCAGTCCTTCTCCTGTCACCCACAGCCATAGAATTAGAGAGTTGTCCACCCAAGCTCTGCACACCCTCCAACATGTTGCATAGAGAAATTGAGACGCGTGGCTTTTGGGGCCACACTCCTGAATGAGTCACATAACTCACGCGAGAGCAAGGACTCCCCAAAATGGGCGTCTTTTGGGGTCACACTTTCAAGGGAGACAGAAAAGGACATCCTGGGAGCCAATCATAAGCCAGAGTGGCTTTTGTCATTCCAGGATGTCAGGCTCGTAGCAGGACAGTTGACGGGTATGTGAAGACCGCCAAAGATGGAGAGTCCACAACCCATAAATGTGAGCAGGCTGGAAGCAAGGAGGGAGGTTACCATAACTTCTGTCATAGAGCTTCAGTATTCTGATGACAACGTAATGTGCACATGCTCAGATTATGACCTCCAAACCATCCTAAATATCTTTGCAGATGCTTATGAAAAGCTTGGCCTATCACTCAACATCCAAAAAACCAAAGTGCTGCACCAACAAGCACAAAATAACCCTTTTGCAGCGCCACAAATCCAACTCAATGGCACAGGGGGCAAATCGACACCATGATCAACTCCCTCCCAGAAACCAATGTCCCCACTGTGGAAGGACGTGTGGATCCAGAATTAAACTCCACAGTCACCCAGGGACTCATTGTTAAAACCGTGTTTATGGAAGACAATCTTACTATCGCCAAAGAAGAAGAAGTCGTCAATATGACTGCCTCTCCACTGGCTGAGATGCTTCTGCCCATCTCATCCGCGTAGCCAATCAAAATATTCACGGCCAACAGGTCCCACCCCTGCTTCCAGCAACTCTCTCCCATGGGAATGGCTTGGCAAGGAGGAGGCTCCTGTTGTCTCCCCCCTTTTGTCTCTGAAGGGGAAAGAAACCCAGCTAGAAGATTATCACAGGGTGATTTTGTTTGGATGGGGAGGGGCTTGCTAAGAGTCCTGTGTGGCACCTTGAAGGCTCTCCCATTCTGACTCCAGCAGTCCTACCTGGGAGCCCCTTATCAGCCCCTCTGAGGTCCCCCCCATGGCACCTGCTCAGCTGAGAGGAGGGGGTCACAGCACAGGGGGCAAATCAGCTGCTGCTCCATCCCTTGAGGGATTCCCCGCCTCACTTAATGGGCCAAATATTCCAAAACGGCATTCAAAATGTGCCCTTCCCTGCATTTGGCAACCCGGCTCCCCAGCTCAGCAATGTGCAGTCCCAGGAGAGGAAGGAACAGCGCATCTTCCTCTTCCTCCCTCAGCTGAGATCTGGATGGAGGGAGACATGAGAGACCAACTCTCAAGATCTGGAGGGCTGACCCATGGAAGAGGGAGCCAGCTTCTTTTATCCTGCTCTAGAGGGGAGCACCCAAAATAATGGACCCAGAGGACTCTCCTTCCTTGGAGGTTTTGAGCAGAGGTTGAATGATTTAGCTGAGATTTCTGCCTTGCAGGGGGTTGGAATAGATGACCCTTAGGGTTCCCTTCTATTCCTCCCATTCTAGGATGAGGTTCCTTGCTTCCTGCAAACTCCTTTTCCCTGCAACCTCTTCCTCCAGTTTCTGGCCAAGGGAGGGAGCAGATCAGAGACCAACCAAGAGGGTCCCCTCCCTCCAAGAAAAGCATCTCTGGGATTGTGCAATGCACGAAAGAAAACGCAGAGAGGGCTGAGCGGGGGGGGGGACGACTCGGCTTTGCAAGGGTTAAGGGGAACTGAGCTGCATTCCTAGAGAGGACAGGAAGTCACGGGGGGGGCAGGTCCTCCGGAGGAAAAGCCCCTCCCTCCACTTCCTGCAAGGGGGGGCAGGGGGGTTGCTTTCCTCTCCTGCAAAAGCTGCTTTGCCCTCCTTCCTCCACGGGGATCTGGTGAGTCTCTTCTTCCTCCCCCCAGAGGGTGCAGTGGGGGGAAGGTGGGGGTCGCAGGGATGCAGGGAGTGGAGGGGGGCTCATGTGGGGGGGAGTCTGGGGGGAGGGGGTCCTGCCAGGGAGGGGCGAGGGCGGAGGAACTGTCTCCTGTGAGATCAGAGCTTCCCAATCTTTTTTTTGGCGGCGGGAGGGGGGAGGTTATTCAGAGCCCCCTGGGAAATCTAGCAGATAGAAATCTAGCTTCTTTAAATCAGGTTATCAGTAGGACTTTTGCTCTGTGTGACATGGGCCAGCGTCATTGTACAAGAGAGGAAACATGTAGGAAAGGTTGCTCAAAAACCTCTTCCTTTCTCTTCTTTCTGGATGCTTCTTGTTGTTTAGTCATTAAGTCGTGTCCGACTCTTCGTGACCCCATGGACCATAGCACGCCAGGCACTCCTGTCTTGCACTGCCTCCCGCAGTTTGGTCAAACTCATGTTCGTAGCTTCGAGAACACTGTCCAACCATCTTGTCCTCTGTCGTCCCCTTCTCCTAGTGCCCTCAATCTTTCCCAACATCAGGGTCTTTTCCAAGGATTCTTCTCTTCTCATGAGGTGGCCAAAGTATTGGAGCCTCAGCTTCACGATCTGTCCTTCCAGTGAGCCCTCAGGGCTGATTTCCTTCAGAATGGATAGGTTTGATCTTCTTGCAGTCCATGGGACTCTCAAGAGTCTCCTCCAGCACCATAATTCAAAAGCATCAATTCTTCGGCGATCAGCCTTCATTGTGGTCCAGCTCTCACTTCCATACATCACTACTGGGAAAACCATAGCTTTAACTATACGGACCTTTGTCGGCAAGGTGATGTCTCTGCTTTTTAAGATGCTGTCTAGGTTTGTCATTGCTTTTCTCCCAAGAAGCAGAAGTCTTTTAATTTCGTGACTGCTGTCACCATCTGCAGTGATCAAGGAGCCCAAGAAAATAAAATCTCTCCCTGCCTCCATTTCTTCCCCTTCTATTTGCCAGGAGGTGATGGGACCAGTGGCCATGATCTTGGTTTTTTTGATGTTGAGCTTCAGACCATATTTTGCGCTCTCCTCTTTCACCCTCATTAAAAGGTTCTTTAATTCCTCCTCACTTTCTGCCATCAAGGTTGTGTCATCTGCATACCTGAGGTTGTTGATATTTCTTCCGGCAATCTTAATTCCGGCTTGGGATTCATCTAGTCCAGCTTTTCGCATGATGAATTCTGCATATAAGTTAAATAAGCAGGGAGACAATATACAACCTTGTCGTACTCCTTTCCCAATTTTGAACCAATCAGTTGTTCCATATCCAGTTCTAACTGTAGCTTCTTGTCCCACATAGAGATTTCTCAGGAGACAGATGAGGTGATCAGGCACTCCCATTTCTTTAAGAACTTGCCATAGTTTGCTGTGGTCGACACAGTCAAAGGCTTTTGCATAGTCAATGAAGCAGAAGTAGACGTTTTTCTGGAACTCTCTAGCTTTCTCCATAATCCAGTGCATGTTTGCTATTTGGTCTCTGGTTCCTCTGCCCCTTCGAAATCCAGCTTGCACTTCTGGGAGTTCTCGGTCCACATACTGCCTAAGCCTGCCTTGTAGAATTTTAAGCATAACCTTGCTAGCGTGTGAAATGAGCGCAATTGTGCGGTAGTTGGAGCATTCTTTGGCACTGCCCTTCTTTGGAATTGGGATGTAGACTGATCTTCTCCAATCCTCTGGCCATTGCTGAGTTTTCCAAACTTGCTGACATATTGGGTGTAGCACCTTAACAGCACCATCTTTTAAAATTTTAAATAGTTCAGCTGGAATATCATCACTTCCACTGGCCCCTTCATGGATCAATGCCTTGTCGTGGCGAAGGGGCTTGAATAACTGAGAGAAGCTATGAGCTATGCCTTGCAGGGCCACCCAAGATGGACAGGTCATAGTGGAGAGTTTTGACTAAACGTGATCCACCTGGAGAAGGAACTGGCAAGCCACTCCAGTATCCCTGCCAAGAAAACTCCATGGACAAAGACAACAGGCATATAAAAGTTATGACGCTGGAAGATGAGCCCCTCAGGTCGGAAGGCGTCCAACATGCTACTGAGGAAGAGAGGAGGACAAGTACAAGTAGATTCAGAGCTGATGAAGCGGCTGGGCCAAAGCCGAAAGGTCGCTCAGTTGCAGATATGCCTGGAAGCGAAAGGAAAGTCCTATGCTGTAAAGAAAAATATTGCTTAGGAACCTGGAATGTAAGAACCATGGATAATGGTAAGCTTGATGCTTCTACCACCCCCTTATTGGCAGAGGAGGCCAAGCAAGGAGATCAAGCCAAGCTTTAGGAGGAAGGGTGGGAGGAGCTGGGAAAGAGGAGACCCAGAGGAGAGAGGAGAGCCATGTCCCATGGAAGAGGGAGCAGGCTTGTTTTCTCCAGCTTTGGGGGTAGGATTCAAACCCATGGCTTCAAGGTACAAGAAAGGAGATTCCGACTCAACAGACCTAGTCCTTTTTCACTAGGCACTAATGACTCCCTTGTCAATCAGTTCTGACTTAGAATAATAGAATCATAGAGTTGGAAGAGACCACAAGGGCCATCCAGTCCAACCCCCTGCCAAGCAGGAAACACCATCAAAGCATTCTTGACATATGCCTGTCAAGCCTCTGCTTAAAGACTTCCAAAGAAGGAGACTCCACCACACTCCTTGGCAGCAAATTCCACTGCCGAACAGCTCTTACTGTCAGGAAGTTCTTCCTAATGTTTAGGTGGAATCTTCTTTCTTGAAGTTTGAATCCATTGCTCCGTGTCCGCTTCTCTGGAGCAGCAGAAAACAACCTTTCTCCCTCCTCCATATGACATCCTTTCATATATTTGAACATGGCTATCATATCATCCCTTAACCTTCTCTTCTCCAGGCTAAACATACCCAGCTCCCTAAGTCGTTCCTCATAAGGCATCGTTTCCAGGCCTTTGACCATTTTGGTTGCCCTCTTCTGGACACGTTCAAGCTTGTCAGTATCCTTCTTGAACTGTGGTGCCCAGAACTGGACACAGTACTCCAGGTGAGGTCTGACCAGAGCAGAATACAGTGGTACTATTACTTCCCTTGATCTAGATGCTATACTCCTATTGATGCAGCCCAGAATTGCATTGGCTTTTTTAGCTGCTGCATCACACTGCTGACTCATGTCAAGTTTGTGGTCTACCAAGACTCCTAGATCCTTTTCACATGTACTGCTCTCAAGTCAGGTGTCACCCATCCTGCATTTTTTTTTGGCCCAAGTGTAGTACCTTACATTTCTCCTTGTTTAAATTCATCTTGTTTGCTTTGGCCCAGTTGTCTAATCTGTTAAGGTCATTTTGAAGTGTGATCCTGTCCTCTGGGGTATTAGCCACCGCTCCCAATTTGGTGTCATCTGCAAACTTGCTCAGGATCCCCTCAAGCCCATAATCCAAGTCATTGATAAAGATGTTGAATAAGACTGGGCCCAAGACAGAACCCTGTGGCACCCCACTAGTCACTACTCTCCAGGATGAGAAGGAGCCATTGATGAGCACCCTTTGGGTTCGGTCAGTCAGCCAGTTACAAATCCACTGAATGGTAGCATTGTCTAGCCCACATTTTACCAGCTTCTTTACAAGAATATCATGGGGCACCTTGTCAAAGGCCTTGCTGAAATCAATATAGGCTACATCCACAGCGTTCCCTTCATCTACCAGGCCTGTAATTCTGTCAAAAAATGAGATCAGATTAGTCTGACATGACTTATTTTTCAGAAACCCATGCTGACTTTTAGTGATCACAGAGTTTCTTTCTAGGTGCTCACAGACTGTTTGCTTAATGATCTGCTCTAGAATCTTTCCTGGTATTGATGTCAGGCTGACTGGGCGGTAATTGTTTGGGTCCTCTCTTTCCCCCTTTTTGAAAATAGGGAATTGCATTGACTTCATGCATTGACTGGAAGGAAGGAGTCACCAGGCTGATTCATCTCACATAATTCCCTTTGCTTGCCTCTAAATTTCCACAATCTCCCTTCTAGGAGGGCTAGAGGCTTACATCTCCTCCTCCTCCTCCTCCTCCTCCTCCTCCTCCTCCTCCTCCTTTTTAGAAAGAGAGCTCAAAGTCCGGGCTATGGTGCAGTCCTACACTGGTTCCCAGCCAGACTCATCCATACTTGCTCAGGGAACCTTTTTCTTCCCCTGATATTCTACAACTTTTGTAACAGAATACAGTAATGTATTTGTTTTGTAGGATTTGCTAGAGCTTCTCATTCAGACAGATTCCTTCCCATCTCTCAGAGGCTTCCTGAGAGCAAGATGGATGAGCAAGACTCATCTGGCCCTGGAGCAGGAAGAGGCCATGCCAACCAAACTGGATGCAGTGGGGGATTCTGGGAAAACTCTGTGCAGAAGATCCTGGGTGAGGAGAACACCCTCCGCTCAGAGGTGCAGAGCCAGCAGTTGAGGCAGTTTTGCTGCCAGGAGGCCAAAGGACCCCGAGAGGTTTGCAGCCGACTCTACCACTTTTGCCACCAGTGGCTGAAGCCAGAAAGGCACACGAAAGCTGAGATGCTGGACCTGGTGATCTTGGAGCAGTTCCTGGCTGTCCTTCCCCCGGAGATGGAGAGCTGGGTGAGGGAATGCGGAGCAGAGACCAGTTCCCAGGCGGTGGCCCTGGCCGAAGGTTTCCTCCTGAGTCAGGCAGAGGAGAGAAAGCAGGTGAGAGAGACTTTCCTCTGGATACTCCCAAGGGGGTCCAAACAGGACAGAGAACTTCCCATAATGCTCTACTGATGACCCATCCTTTTTCTAGGAAGCATCCATGGAATGAGATATAACACCCTTAAAGCTTCTGTCTTTGTCATTCTCTTTCTAATATTTCTCCCCATTCGCTGTTTTGAATCCTTGTTTCTCTTTCAGGGAAAGGATCTCTTTGCAGAAATGGACATGGATTCCTGTGAGGCAGAGAGGCCTCCGTTGGAGACCAGAGAGAGGCTACTGGGTAAGGAAGAAGGTGGTTTTTCTCCATATTGTCTCATTCTGTTGGTTTTCCAACTCATCTGTGGGTTCCTTTCATAATTTGTGGGGGGGGGATGTTGGTAACAAGGGTTCAGAGGAGGGGAGATGTATTTTTTCACAACTAACATATGAAATGGGCACAAACCTCCAACTGCACCCAGCAGGTAAGGCTTTCTCAAAGGCCCACCTGTACTTAGAGGTGTCCTGTTTCACCTGTGAGAGAAGCAGGCACTCCTGACATCCTGCTTACCTTTTCTCTCTTACAGGTGACAGAATGATGCCGGCAAGACCTCCTGATCCGTCTTTTCATGGGGGCAGAAGGGAAACAGCGGCTGTGGAACCAGATCAGGTATGGGGAAGCTGCCTTGTGGGGACAGAGGCTGAGGGCTGGAGCAATGTCATGGACTGGTTGGGCACAGAGGAATGGTGGGAGGAGGCCACCGGGGAACCAGGAAGGGAACCAGGAAAGGAAGATGGCCCAGAGCACAAGAAGTGAAGGGAGAAGAAGGATAGGCAGTCAGAGGGTGAAGTGGGAGAAGCCTGGGAAGAGGAGGTGTCAGAAGGTGAAGGCGTAACGGCTTAGTGAGCTGGGAGACTCTGTGGCAGAATGCAGTCCAGAATCAGAGGCAGAAGAGGAAGGAGGAAAGTGGGAGGAGGGAGGTCGAGAGGCAGAGGTGAGTCAGGAGAAGGAGGAGCCACCGGTGGCTCCCTCTCTTTCTGCCAGAAGCCACCCTCCCTGCTTGTCTCTCAGAGCCAGGAGACGTCTGACAAAGGAGGAGCAAAGGCAGGCTGCACTCTGGAACACTGTTTGATTGTATGCTAGGAACCTCCGAGAGGAGGGTACTTAGAATGCTGTGGGGAGCTGGGGGCCTTCACTCTCAGCAGCTGAGTTCTTGAAGGAAGACCCTGACATGGAATTCGACTCAATATTGATCCAGAGCAGAATTTCAATGTATAGTTAGCAGAGTAACAACCTAAACATGTTACAGGATCCCCAAAAATAGACCAGAGGCCATTGTATTTCATCCGGCAGAGATTTACTGCTATTGAAGGCAAATGATCATAATGGTCACAAATCCAAAACATTCAGGATTGACACTGTCCATAAGAAATCCAGTTGCAGCAGACTTCACCTAAACTTACCTAAACCGATTATAAGTCCAAACCTTAACACTTAACCTTAAGCTTAATCTTAACACATACTATGTACAGAACACCAGAAGGAAGAGAGGTAGATATATAGAGAGAAAAAGTGAAACCAAGGCTCCTTCTGGCTGCTTCTTATAGTCAGCATGACATTGACAGAAGAGATAACAGAACCACCTAAACTTCCACCTAGACAACTAGTCCATTGATTGATAGGCAATGCAATTGGACAGAACCACACAGCCAATTCTCTGAATATTGTCTTCTTGCTAAGAAAGAGTAAACTCCAGCTGTGAACTGTGGGATTTCCTGCCTAGATAACTCTGACACCAGCCTTCTCAATATCGCCAGTAGGATTCATCTGTAGTTGCAGTTTTCATGGAATCCTAGAGTTGAAAGGGACCCCAAGGGTCATCAAGTCCAACCCCCTGCATTGCAGGAATCTCAGATCATCCAAGACAGATGGCGTTCCAAACTATGTTTATTTAACATCTATATTGATCATTGAATGCTAAAATTGGCTTCTAAGCAGTGGACAAACGAGATCAAATAGTGGCCAGGATTCACCTAACCAGCCCCATCCACTTGCAAAATGGGGCCTGCCCCCCACTCCTCCCCCTCTCCATGCCCCCATGAACCCCTTGAGTTTGGCTCTAGGGCATTGGGAGGGTATTGGGAATTCAGTTCCACTTTAAGGTACAGACATGTAGCTGTTGTATGTCACATGTCTGTGCACTTCCGTTTTTGTATAGCTTTTTCATTTTCTTCTGCGCTGATCACGAAGGAGAGGAGACATGTTTCTCTCTCTCCTGAGATATGCTTAATAAAGCCTGTAAATAGTGCCATCACGATCGTCCCTCGCCTGTCATTTTTGCTGCCAAGTGGAATCTGCTACAACAGTGTGCCTAAGCTTTTGAAGTCCAGGTCGTTATCTCACGCTGCACCGGAGGGTGGAGATGCCCGGCAGCCGGCTGGGAGGGCACGCAGCCCTGGTGTCTCCCATGGTGTATGCGAACAGAGGGAACCTCCCCAGGACAGCAGACGAGGAGAGGAGAAAGTGGATCCTTCCATCGGGGCAACTGGAATGCTTGCGTAGGCAGAATGACTTGGAAAACCTATTTGCACAAAGACGAATACCCATAGTTAAAATGCAGAATAAGAGAATTCCATTAAAGCGTTAAGATTGTTGTTGTTGTTTAGTCGTTTAGTCGTGTCCGACTCTTCGTGACCCCATGGACCATAGCACGCCAGGCACTCCTGTCTTGCACTGCCTCCCGCAGTTTGGTCAAACTCATGTTCGTAGCTTCGAGAACACTGTCCAACCATCTTGTCCTCTGTCGTCCCCTTCTCCTAGTGCCCTCAATCTTTCCCAACATCAGGGTCTTTTCCAAGGATTCTTCTCTTCTCATGAGGTGGCCAAAGTATTGGAGCCTCAGCTTCACGATCTGTCCTTCCAGGGAGCACTCGGGGCTGATTTCCTTAAGAATGGATAGGTTTGATCTTCTTGCAGTCCATGGGACTCTCAAGAGTCTCCTCCAGCACCATAATTCAAAAGCATCAATTCTTCGGCGATCAGCCTTCTTTATGGTCCAACTCTCACTTCCATACATCACTACTGGGAAAACCATAGCTTTAACTATACGGACCTTTGTCGGCAAGGTGATGTCTCTGCTTTTTAAGATGCTGTCTAGGTTTGTCATTGCTTTTCTCCCAAGAAGCAGGCGTCTTTTAATTTCGTGACTGCTGTCACCATCTGCAGTGATCAAGGAACCCAAGAAAGTAAAATCTCTCCCTGCCTCCATTTCTTCCCCTTCTATTTGCCAGGAGGTGATGGGACCAGTGGCCATGATCTTGGTTTTTTTGATGTTGAGCTTCAGACCATATTTTGCGCTCTCCTCTTTCACCCTCATTAAAAGGTTCTTTAATTCCTCCTCGCTTTCTGCCATCAAGGTTGTGTCATCTGCATATCTGAGGTTGTTGATATTTCTTCCAGCAATCTTAATTCCGGCTTGGGATTCATCTAGTCCAGCCTTTCGCATGATGAATTCTGCATATAAGTTAAATAAGCAGGGAGACAATATACAACCTTGTCGTACTCCTTTCCCAATTTTGAACCAATCAGTTGTTCCATATCCAGTTCTAACTGTAGCTTCTTGTCCCACATAGAGATTTCTCAGGAGACAGATGAGGTGATCAGGCACTCCCATTTCTTTAAGAACTTGCCATAGTTTGCTGTGGTCGACACAGTCAAAGGCTTTTGCATAGTCAATGAAGCAGAAGTAGACGTTTTTCTGGAACTCTCTAGCTTTCTCCATAATCCAGCGCATGTTTGCTATTTGGTCTCTGGTTCCTCTGCCCTTTCGAAATCCAGCTTGCACTTCTGGGAGTTCTCGGTCCACATACTGCCTAAGCCTGCCTTGTAGAATTTTAAGCATAACCTTGCTAGCGTGTGAAATGAGCGCAATTGTGCGGTAGTTGCAGCATTCTTTGGCACTGCCCTTCTTTGGAATTGGGATGTAGACTGATCTTCTCCAATCCTCTGGCCATTGCTGAGTTTTCCAAACTTGCTGGCATATTGGGTGTAGCACCTTAACAGCATCATCTTTTAAAATTTTAAACAGTTCAGCTGGAATATCATCACTTCCACTGGCCTTGTTATTAGCAATGCTTTCTAAGGCCCATTTGACTTCACTCTCCAAGATGTCTGGCTCAAGGTCAGCAACCACACTACCTGAGGTGTACGAGACCTCCATATCTTTCTGGTATAATTCCTCTGTGTATTCTTGCCACCTCTTCTTGATGTCTTCTGCTTCTGTTAGGTCCTTACCACTTTTGTCCTTGATTATGGTAATCTTTGTACGAAATGTTCCTTTCATATCTCCAATTTTCTTGAACAGATCTCTGGGCAATGCAAAGAAATAGAGGAAAGCGTTAAGATAGGTACCCATAATTAAAATGTGCAGCAAAGCAGTCCTATTGAAACAACAGAGCAATAAACAGGAAGGAAACAACAGAGCATTGTGTAGCAGATCATACGGTATTTCTGCTGTCTCAGAGGAGGACATTTCTTTTTTCTTTTAGGGTCCAGTGTGCTTTGAAGATGTCGTTGTTCGTTTCACAGACGAGGAGTGGGCGTTGCTGGATCCTGACCAGAGAGCTCTGCATATGGACGTCATGGAGGAGAATCATGGGATCGTGGGCTCTCTGGGTAAGGCTCCCTGTGGGATCGCCATATCTGCCTGGAAATTTTTAAAAAATACGTCTATGTGACAAGCCTCATATATTTTCACAGAGCTCAACAGCGCCCTCTACAACACCTAGGAACCTAACACCCCCACTATAAACAGTAAATTACAGTTTTGTCTGTGAACAATATTCCTCCAGTAATGCCTCTTTATACCACAGTTGGGCTGGTCTGAACTGCCCAGGTCATCTTAAAGGTCAGCTTCAGAGTTGTTAGGAAAAAGAAGTAGCTTCTATCTGGTTTTCTTGGGTTGACCAAAGAGACGCCTGACCTTGGAGATGGAGGGGATGCCATGACTGGGCCAAACAAAATCCATCCCAGAGAAGAGCCAGGGTTATTGAATCTCAGGTAGTGGTAGTAGTAGAAATAGTAATAATAATAATTTATAATAATTTATTATTTATACCCCTGTCCATCTGGCTGGGTTGCCCCAGCCACTCTGGGTGGCTTCCAACATATACATAAACATGAAACATTAATAATAACAATCTGATCCAATGTAAAAAGTACAAAAACTTTAAAATGAAAACTTATATCAAACAAAGCAACATTCAATAATCCAATGGAATCCAATAATAAATGCATTGGTTAATTACAAAAAAACAAAGGTACTGAACACACAGCCAATTGCCTTCAGTTCCACCTCTACAACTCATTTAATGAACTTTATTCCATAATTGGGGGCTCCATTTGTTCCTGAGGTTCTAATCCCTTTTTTTCTCAATTGCAGATAGTGAAGATTTGGACATCATAATCAAGGGTGACCAAGAAAAAATCTGCAGAGTGGAGAAGCCACATAAAAATTTGGAGTGTGGAGAGAGCTGCAGTCAGAGCTCCCATTCCACTTCCCAACAAAGAATTCTCATTGGAAAGAAACTCTATCAGTGTCTGGAATGTAAGAGCTCCTATGTCTCTTCCCATCAAAGACTTCATACAGGGGAGAAGCCACATAAGTGCATGGAATGTGGAAAGAGCTTCAGTCACAGCCACACTCTCGCTTCCCATCAAAGAATTCATACAGGGGAGAGACCATATCAGTGCATGGAATGTGGAAAGAGCTTCAGTGACAAGTCCAATCTCACTTCCCATCAAAGAATTCATACAGGGGGAAAACCCTATCAGTGTGTGGAATGTGGAAAGAGCTTCAATAAGAAGTTCAATCTCACTTCCCATCAAAGAATTCATACAGGGGAGAAACCCTATCAGTGTGTGGAATGTGGAAAGAGCTTCACTCATAGCTCCTATCTCACTTCCCATCAGAGAATTCATACAGGGGAGAAACCCTATCAGTGTGTGGAATGTGGAAAGAGCTTCAGCACGAGCTCCCATCGCACTTCCCATCAAAGAGTTCATTCAGGGGAGAAACCCTATCAGTGTGTGGAATGTGGAAAGAGCTTCACTCAGAGCTCCTCTCTCACTTCCCATCAAAGAATTCATTCAGGGGAGAAACCCTATCAGTGTGTGGAATGTGGAAAGAGCTTCACTCATAGCTTCTATCTCACTTCCCATCAGAGAATTCATTCAGGGGAGAAACCCTACAAGTGTGTGGAATGTGGAAAGAGCTTCATTCAAAAGGCCAATCTCAATACCCATCAAATAATTCATACAGATCATTATTTGAGTTTTAGTGCCAGGAATAACATACACCTGGACACAGCAGAGTTTGCGCAGGTTTTCCGGAAGCTTCTGGCTGTAGTACAATGATTAGACGTCTGGACGCAGGATAACTATATACAGGATTTATTGAACAGACTGTATCCAGAAATTGCTATGTACAAAACTTCATAAAGTAAATGAAATAAAACAAATCCTTTCCTCTCTGTCCCTCTCTCACACAACCACCTGTTACAGTTTTTTCTCCACACTGTACTCACTCATTCACATAACACCACACAGAGCTTATCTTTTAGGAACTCCTTATCCAATCACAGAGTTGTTACTAAGGCTCTTGTAACGATGCACAGAGAGAGCAGATATTGGCTTTCTGCCCAAAGTTAATTGTCTGAAGTGGATGTGAGCTGAGAGGGTTAATAGCTCAGCAGTCGTCCTGTATCACGAGGGGCTCTGTGATACGTCATGTAAACAGGAAACAGGAAGTAGTACCTGTTGCTGTTGTGTTCTGTAACATGACACCGTATGTTTTAATTGTGTGTGTCGCAGTTTTCAGCCGGGATGCAGCAAAATACTCCGGGCTGTTTGCCTTAATAAATCTTCTTTGTTTTAATGAGCAAGGGAGTGGAAAGTGATTTATTTCAAAGGTGTTGAAAGCTGAATAAGACTTCCGCTGCCACAGGCTGCTGCAGACTGTTATCTAAACTTCAGAAGGAAAAGTTTATAGACTTTTAAACAGAGGCACGCAGCGGAGCGCGCCGGACATTTCTCTGCTACGCAGCTGGAATTGTGCGCAGGCAGATAAATTGCCTGACAAGGCTGCGTTTATAGTTGTTTAACAATTGGACAACAACATTCCACAGTGGAGAGCTGCCTTTTTGCACGTATGCACTTTGAGATCTCTAATACCCCCTCACAGTTTCCACTGATGCAATTAACCCATGTGTATAGAGAACTCCTTTTAACTCACATTGTCAAGCAGACCCAAACTTTTACACATCTGTTTATTCTTAATCTTTGTCAAAGGCTTTGTTAACACATCAGCAATATTTTGATCACTAGGTACGTAGGTACATGTAATCATATTGTTCTGTACATTGCACCGTACATTTTGATATTTCACTGCAACATGTTTTGAACGTGATTTGAAACCTTCAGTATTACTTAACGTAATGCATGCTTGATTATCAATGTAAACTTGTATTGGTTGTTCACAATTTACATTTAGATCTGTTAACAAATGCTTGAAATATGTCACCTTATTACATAATTCACTTAACGCAGCATATTCAGATTCTGTAGAACATACACTCTCTATGATTTGTTTTCTTGAATGCAAGCTAATTAAAGCTCCTCCAAACATAATGACCAAACCTGTGACAGATTTCCGATCTGGCAAAATTCCCCACTCACTATCACAATAACAATACAGCTCTTCATCTGCTGCAGAACTTAGTTGCAAAACATAGCCAACTGTTTGTTTAAGGTATCTCAGCACTTGTTTTATCGCTTTCCAGGCATTAAGTGTCAGTTTTGAAACCTGTCTGCTTAGAGGTTCCGGTTTCCACCTGCAGGAATGGCTGACCTGTTTTCCATCCCTCCGACCTTCATAAGGAATTTGGCGGTTGCTAGGGGAGTAAATGGCAACCCCCTTACCTCTCCCGGGGTTACGGAGAGGGGCCGCTGGCCCGCGATGCCCCCTAACCCACTCTGATTGTTAAAGGAGTGGGGGGGGGCTTGGGCTGAAGCACTTATGAGGAATGCCGGAACTCCCGGACGCTAACCTGCATGGTGGGGATTTCCATGATTAAAGAAGATAATTAGGCTTAAATCCATGGACATACTTCAGAAGGAGGGGCAGAAGCTCTGTTTACTGCTGAGGAATTTACGCTGCTGAGGGTGAGGAGTCAAAGGCTGTATTTTATCTGAAAGGATTGATGGGGACGGAACGACAAGGGAAGTGAGTCCTTTTTTTTATTTTTTGCATATGAGTTACTTCGTACCTTCCCAGACGTGATGTCCTGGCTTGTTTGGAACGAAAAAGAAATAAAAGGGATCTGTGTGAGTTGAATTTTATGAACTGTTGATACTGAGTATATTTTTTGAAGATGTGGAGTTGCTGGCGAGAGAAGCCCCCCTCTAGCTGGAGGGAAGGAGTGCCTGGAATGCGTTCGAAGGATTTATGAGATGTGACGCACTTTGAATTTGAACAGCGACCTGAAGCTAAGTTCAGCTATAGGGCAAGGAGAGCCACTAATTTATCAAGAATCTATGCATAATGTGATGACTGGATCTTCTGCCTGGAAAAGCTGTAAATTTCATAAAGATCGTTAATCTACATAGTTATGAGAAGAAAATGAAACTGATTTGAGTTTTCTAAGATGGCGCTGCTTCGTGTTGAAAGATCGGCGCAACAGGGACGCTCCAGACCTAGAAGATTTATGGGGAAGCTGGACTGATTAACTCACACAGGAGAAAGAACATATGTGAAATCTTGTTTGATATTTATCTCAGCAGCTGGGAAAAAATCGGATGACAGAGGAAAACATCTATGTGATTGTAAGGGAAAGATCGGGACTATTATAGACTTTGAGTGATGATTTGGACTTTAGAAAAAAGACGGCAGTGAGCAGTTGCGAGGAATCCCCAATTTCTTGAAGCATGGGAACCCCGAAAATTTTAGATGATTTGGCACAACATTCGGTTTGATTGATATGTATTTGTATAATTTGAAATAATGGATGTGATATAAATGTTTTTAATTGGAAAATTAATAAAAAATATATTATATTTAAAAAAAGAAACCTGTCTGCTTAGTATGCCAACCGCATAAGTAATATCACACCTAGACCATTGGGTCAAATACAGTAAACTTCCAATGACCGATTGGAATAATTCCGGATGCTCAAATGCTGGACTCTCATCCGTATGAAGGGACTTGATAAATCCCGGCTCCATAGGCACTGCTGCTCCTTTGCAGTCCTGCATTCTATAGGTAGTTAGAAGCTGTTTGATTTTACTCTGCTGACTGATTAAATCATAGAATCATAGAGTTGGAAGAGACCACAAGGGCCATCCAGTCCAACCCCCTGCCAAGCAGGAAACACCATCAAAGCATTCTTGACATATGCCTGTCAAGCCTCTTACTGTCAGGAAGTTCTTCTTAATGTTTTGGTGGAATCTTCTTTCTTGTAGTTTGAATCCATTGCTCCGTGTCCGCTTCTCTGGAGCAGCAGAAAACAATCTCCCTCCTCCATATGACATTCTTTTATATATTTGAACATGGCTATCATATCACCCCTTAACCTTCTCTTCTCCAGGCTAAACATACCCAGCTCCCTAAGCCGTTCCTCATAAGGCATCGTTTCCAGGCCTTTGACCATTTTGGTTGCCCTCTTCTGGACACGTTCCAGCTTGTCAGTATCCTTCTTGAACTGTGGTGCCCAGAACTGGACACAGTACTCCAGGTGAGGTCTGACCAGAGCAGAATACAGTGGTACTATTACTTCCCTAGATCTAGATGCTATACTCCTATTGATGCAGCATTGCATTGGCTTTTTTAGCTGCTGCATCACACTGCTGACTCATGTCAAGTCTGTGGTCTACCAAGACTCCTAGGTCCTTTTCACATGTTTGAAAACCAAAGCATTTACTTCTGGGTTTATGCCATTCGAAAACCGAAATGTTAATCAATGCAGACATTCAAAAGTTGATGTACCACTGTACGATATTCCTATACATTGTTGGTTACATTGGTATAGTGTTATTGTCCTAGTGTTTATGTAAATGCTAATAGCCTACTTTTTTTGATGCTTTTGAATTATGGTGCTGGAGGAGACTCTTGAGAGTCCCATGGACTGCAAGAAGATCAAACCTATCCATTCTTAAGTAAATCAGCCCTGAGTGCTCACTGGAAGGACAGATCGTGAAGCTGAGGCTCCAATACTTTGGCCACCTCATGAGAAGAGAAGAATCCTTGGAAAAGAGCCTGATGTTGGGAAAGATTGAGGGCACTAGGAGAAGGGGACGACAGGGGACGAGATGGTTGGACAGTGTTCTCGAAGCTACAAACATGAGTTTGACCAAACTGCGGGAGGCAGTGCAAGACAGGAGTGCCTGGCGTGCTATGGTCCATGGGGTCACGAAGAGTCTCTCTCTCTCTTGCTTGTTTCTTCTCTCTTGCTCTTGGTGCTTGTAGTTCTTATCTTTGTTTTGAGTTACTCATGCCTGTGTGCTGAGTCGGTTTCGTTTTTGCCCAGAGACAAAGCATGTCTGCTAAGTCTCCAGGGCCAATGTAAATAAAACCTCACAGTTTATAGAGCTCTCCAGCAGTCCTGATTTATGACTCTGCTGATCTACTGTTACTTCTCAGCCGCTGCGCAATTCTGCTACAGGGGACCAAAAGGCTTATTGTGTTGGAAGTGCACCGGGCAGCCTTTCATCCAAGTCCCCTTTACGATTACAACATAAACTAATTAAAGTTTATGAACAGTTTTGTTGAAATGCTTCATGCAAATCCAACAATATTTTATTGCATAATTATCCCAATATGCACATTTTTGCAAAGCAATCTTCCCTAATATGAAGCATTTTATCGCCTGGTTGTGAGTTGTGAAGGCTGCTCCCTGCAAGGCCCTTTTCCACCTGGCCCTGACTCACCAGCCCTACTAAAGAGGCTCCTGGTGAGACTGGAGGGACATTGCTATGCCTGGCAAGAAACCCTAATTAATTAATTAATTAACTAACTAAACTAAACTAAACAAGTTCCCTTGGAGGAAATGAAACACAGGAAAATATGAGATTGTTATAAGAATTTTGAGGTCATATATATATATATATATATATATATATATATATATATATATATAATATTGAGGTTATATATATATATATATATATATGTGTGTGTGTGTGTGTGTGTGTGTGTATTTATATATAATTGTTCATAAAACATGTACATGAATGTACAGTACAGGCACATGTCTGAAGCAGCACAGGAAGGCAGGCCTGACTGACACCATTTTGACTCTCTCTCTGACCAGGTGTTCCTCTGCAAGGAAGAAGGGGGGTGGGGGGAACCTTCTCATTGTCTCAGGAATTAAAGTGATAATCCCTGGCATCCTGATACCTGAGTGCCAGACAAAAGGGTGTGATTAACTTGGCTGGGAAACAGGGAAATGTAAATATCTCTATTTTTTACTTGATTAGGTTTTGGGGGCAGGGGGCAGGGTCCAGACTGCTCAGATTACTGCCACCAGACCTCCCCTTTCATGATGTACCTATGATGAATCTAGGGAGGGCGGTCTTGGGCTATGGGTGATGCTTCTGGGGGGTGGGCTGAAACCAATTTCAAATTTCTATTTAAGGGCAGGACACCTTTGTTTGGGGTTCCTTCCTTGTTCTCCTGTGTGAGGGGAAGGACCCTGTTGCAACAGCAAAAATAAAGGCTTTGCTTCTCAAACTTCTCTGGTTGGCCTCTGTTATATTCTCCAACCGATGGAGAACCCAATAAGGGAATAAGGGCAGATTTTTGCCTATATCAAGATCATTGGGGGCACACTATGGAATTAAACTCTGAATAAAGCATTATTTCCATATGGGAAGACTGAACTTTTGAGTGGAATGAGTGGGGCCTTCCTTACATTGACTTCCTCAGAGGTTCTTCATTGAGATCATTCGGAGGATCCTGCTGTAGATCTGTTGTTTTTAAAAGTCAGCACCAACAATTTGACTTGTGCTCAGAAATGTATGTGGTCTCGACGTCCGCTCCCAGTCACCAGTCTAGCTGCTGCATTCTGGATTAGTTAAAACACACACACACCTTGCACTGAGAGAACAGGTGATGGGCTTGTGGGACCATTCAGGCTAATTTCTTCTTCCCCCTTGCCATTTTGTGTTTGTCATACATCAGAAGGCGCTCTAGTTGCATCCTAACCTATCCACTCATGGGTTTCCCAGTGTGGGGAGCTTTTACTGGAGCCAGAATCCACCATTGTGTAAAGGACCCACATGCTCAGACTTTGCATGCACAAATTCTGACACATTTACTGGTTTAATTTATACACCACATTTCCTCCCTAAGGAGCCCAGGGCAGCAAACAACAAAGACACCTTGAAAACAATTCCAATGCAGATGTAGACTGGGATTGAGCTAAGAAGACAAGGAGACCACTTTGGGGTCAGGTCAGTGGGCCCTCAAGTCCGGCATCCTGTTCTCACAGTTATGGGAAACCCACAAGCAGGACCTGGCCACAAGAGCAGCCCTCTCACCTCCTCAGGTCTCCAGGCAACAGGGATTCAGAGTCATCACTTCCTCTCACCAAGACAGTGCATAGCTATCACGGCTAGCAGCCACCAATAATCCTTTCTTCCTTGCATTCTGAGCTGCAGAAGAACTTATTTGGGGCATGGCCCCTGATTCGTGGTACAGGAAAGGTGGATGACATCGTCCCAATCCAACCAGCTACAAATGTTTGCAAAATAGCTTATCCACCTCCAGCCATCTCCCGAAAGCCTAGATGAGGCCCTCCCTCTGCCAAAGCTTTTTGAATTTCCCCCAGAGCTGAAGAGCCAGGTGTGCAGATCTTAACCCACCTGACTCCAGCTCAGTTTCCAGGGCCCTTCCACCCAGGTAGGGTTGGCTTTTTTTGCGGGGGGAGGAAGGAATTCAGTCTCAATTCACCCTGAGTTTCACCATGACCCTGCCTGGGAGGAAAAGCCTGATGACCCGTTCCCGGATCTCCTTGGTCCTCACTCCATACACAATGGGGTTCAGCATGGGAGGGAAGAGGAGGTAGAGGTTGGCCAGCAGGATGTGGATATGGGGGGCCACGGCGTGGCCAAAGCGGTGGGTGAAGAAGGAGAAGAGGGCAGGGCTGTAGGAGATCAAGATGACACAGAGGTGGGAGCCACAAGTGCCAAAAGCCTTGTGCCTCGCCTCACGGGAAGAGAGACGGAGCACCGCACGGACGATGAAGAAGTAGGAGAGCCCGATGCAGAGAAGGTCTCCTCCGATGACGATCAAGGCCACACTCAGCCCATAGGTGCGGTTGATGCTGGTGTCCCCACAGGCCAGCTTGACCACTGCCATGTGCTCACAGTACGTGTGGCGAATGACGTTGGTCCGGCAGTAGGACAGCCTCCGGATCAGGAAAGGGCAAGGTGCCATCAGAAGCATTCCCCTGGCCATGCCGGCCACAGCCATCTTGGCCACCAGTGAGCTGGAGAAGAGAGAGCTGTACCTGAGCGGGAAGCAGATGGCCACATAGCGGTCCAGCGCCATCCCCAGCAGCACCGCTGACTCCATCATGCACAAGGCATGGATGAAGAACATCTGGGCCAGGCAGGCAATGGCCTGGATCTCCCCTCCCTGGAACCAGAAGATGCAGAGCATCTTGGGCAGGGCGGAGGTGGAGGCTGCCAGGTCAATAGCTGCCAGCATGCAGAGGAAGTAGCACATGGGCCTGTGGAGAGCTGGCTCCGTGGCCACCACCAGGAGGACGGTGCAGTTCCCGGCAATGATCACCATGTAGATGCAGAACACTGGCACAGAGAGCCACATGTGGTAGGCTTCCAGCCCTGGGATGCCTTGCAGGAAGAACGTGGGAGGCCAGGAGTGGCTCAGGTTGGCCAGGGCCATGAGGAAACAGCTTCATCGCCACCACTGCTGCTTAGCGTCGCTCACAGGCCTCCTGAAAACCAGAGGAGAAAAACAGACACACACAAAGATGACATGAGTAGATCGTAGAAGTGCAGAGTTGGAAGGGACCCCCAGAGTCATCTAGCCCAGCCCCCTGCAATAAAGGAATCCCAGTTAAATAACCCCATCAGGTGGCCACTCAATATCTGTTTTAAAAACCTCCAGCTTCTGAGGTCATAGAATAAGAGAACCCTAGACCCAAGGGTCATCTGTTTCCATCTCCATCAAAGCAGGAATCCCGGCTGAAGAATTCCTGACCGGTGGCCTTCCAAGCTCCCTTCTGAGGGAGTCTGTTCCACTGTCATACAGCTCTTACACTCAGAAAGTTCTTCCTAACGTTGAGTCGGAACCTCCTTTCCTGCAATTTGAATCCGTTGGTTCAGGTCCTCCCCTTTGGAGCTTGCTCCATTTTCTAATATTTGAAGGTGACTATCCTATCAGCTCTCAGTCTCCCCTTCTCCATACCCAACTCCCTCAACCGTCCCTTAGAAGGCTTGATTTCCAGGCTCTTGGTCATCAGATATGGGGGTGGGGTGTGTGTGATAATTCTCCCTGTGACTCTGCACAGAGAGCTTTTGCTTCAGCTGCCCTGGCGCTATGCATGGAACTCCAGCAACGAGAGAAGAAATACATGCTGGGGGGACATGTGGACTGTGCAAGGTCCAGCCCCACATACGGAGGGACAAATCTGTCCATTTTGGATTGGCTCAGTTCCTCGTTTTTCCAATCTTCACCAGTTCTTCACATTTGCACGTAAAAAATGTAAGAAGAGCCTGCTGGATCAGGCCCATGGGGGCTCATCATCCTGGTCTCACAGTGGCCAACCAGATGCCCAATATGAGAAATCCGCAAGCAGGATGCAAGCACAAGAGCCCCCTCCCCTCCGACAGTTTCAACAATTGAGATTCCGAATCATTGCTGCTTCCAACTTCGTTTGCATTTTTAAAAATAATATTAAAGAAGTCCTTATGAATATTTATCAGGATTTTTGGCAGCATTGTGACAACAATTGTAATGTAACAAGAACTATGGTGTGAGCTGAATTTTAATGAAAAACGAAAAACATTGTATGATGCAGGTGGGAAAAGATTAACAATGGAATCCGTGGAGGGGTAGAGAGAAGTCCAAGGATTCAGGGAATCCTACATTACTATTATTATTATTTGTGAATGAGTGTAAATGTTAAATGTAAAACTGAATTATTTTTAAGAAAAAGAATATTCAGCAGGATTTTAGTGCATGTTTCTCCTAACAGACCCATTTATACAAAATGTTGTCCAATATGCACATTTTTCACATTTTTTGAAAACCCTTTTTCTTATTACAATGCATTTTTGAATATTATTTTCAATAATATGTGTGTTGTTGCTGCTGCGGCTATTTCAGTTTATTACCCACTCGTCATAGAGGAAGTTAAGTTAATTTAAAAGTCAATATTAAAAACAGTTAAAACAATCACTATACATATTCCTTGGCCATGGAGCTGGACTGCAAAACTCAGAGAATTTCAAAGGACAGCTCTATTTCAGCAGAGTGCAAATTAAGGAAGTTCATCTTTAGACAAAGGGTGGATGGAATTCCTTCCCCTCCCTTGTCCCACAGGGATCAGGAAGAAAAGCAGTTACACAAGGCACAACCTTATGAATGAACAGAGACAGGTATCCTTCATGGAGGAGAAGACAACCTATGGCTCCTAGCCAGGATGACTCTGCTCTGTGAATCCACAGCTGGAGGCAGCCATGCTTCTGAGAACCAGCTGCTGTAAATCGCAGTAGGGGAGAGGGCTCTGGTGCTCAAATGCTGCTTGTGGGTTTCCCATAATGGGCAACTGTTCAGCCACTGTGAGAACAGGATACTGGACCAGATGAGCCATTGGCCTGATCCAGCAGAGTCTTTTTATGTGGTGGAGGCTGCGCTGGTGGCCACCGGAGGAAGCTTGAAGTGCTGACTTGTTTTGTATTAGAAAAACTCACCAAGCAGGCAGTGGAGAGGCAGAGTCCTTGTGGGGTCATGGTGATACCAATACTACAAGGGGGCACCTGTGAAGGGCAGGCAACAGCCTTTATAGGCTTCCTTTGCCAACCTCTCAGCAAAGATCCCCAGAAGCTGAGGTCCTGGTGCTTAAGGGCGGCTGTGCAACGCTGGTGGGAGCCCCTGGGCTTCCTCCTCTCACCTGCTAAATAGCCTCTCAGGTGTTTCAAGTTTCCCTTCCTGGGAGATTTGGCTGGCTGAATGAATGTGTGGGGCTCATGAGGCCACCTTGAATGGAGCAGATGGGGAGGCTTCTGAGACAGGAGGTTCTGCAGGTATAATGCTGAACAGCAATGCCAACATCTCTGCAGCATTGCTGGCCTCGTGGAGCAAAGAGCACAGCACCACTCCTCTCAGTAAAAACAGTCAGTCCCCAAAAGACTGTTGGAAAACAGGGAGGTCTTCATCTGCTGTCGGAATGACGAGGAGGAGGGAGCCTGGTCTAACTTCTCTAGGCATGCAGTTCCAAAATTGCCTGGTCTTTCAGATAGCTGGGACCTGGGTAATTTTTAATTTTCTAGTACATGATGTTTACTGTTCCAAATAAAAGATTGCTGTCCAGATGATACAAACTGTCAATGAGTTTAGACTGGTGAGTCTTCACTTTAGAGACATAATCAGCTCAATTATTAAACAAAATAATATGATTCCAGCCCCTTTAACTAACCAGAAAGGACTTAAATGCACCATAAAGTGAGAGGGGTGCAATTCGGGTTTATTCTGAGATGCTCGCATGTCCCTTTTATGGGTACAACAAGGTCATACTTTATTATGCTTAAATTGGTTTTATTGATTCCACACACACACACACACACACACACACACACACACACACACACTTCACATTGTATATCAATTTGAAATAAAATAAAATAAATCCTTCCAGTAGCAGCTTAGAGACCAACTAAGTTTGTTATTGGTATGTGCTTTCGTGTGCATGCGCACTTCTTCAGATACACTTCTTCTTTGTGCATGCAAAGAATTTTTTATTTATTTTGTTTCGAATACGGCAGACCAACACGGCTACCTACCTGTAATTTGAAATAAAAATAAAACAAACCAACATTTGAGGTCAGCTGCAAGCCTGATGACTCCCTTCCTGGGCACTAAAAGAGGCCATTGTGAGGCCTCACAAAATGGGTGGAGGTGTTGAAAGATGCTTCTCTTCATGAAGGGAGGGCAGCCTTAGCTTACCAGTCCAGGAGCCCCTTGTTACCGGAATTCATAGGAAGGAAAGGGGGGTGGGCAGCCCTCCAATAACCAGGACCACTCACTCTACCTCAAATGCCCCATTCACACCCCCTGTTAATGCCTCCTTTCCCCCTTTCTACCGGTATCCAAAGCACACCTGTAGATCTGGGCAGACCACTCACCACACTAAACGCCAACCTTTCCATTCACAAGGCGCTTGGCCAATCCGCAGCCACCATTTAAATAGCTGTAAAACTAGCAACCAATCAAAACCCGTAATCTTAACAGCTACTGAAATCCCAGCCTATTGGAGAAGAGTATGCCTAGAGAGTTATGAAACAGCACCCCCTACTAAGGGCTACACTGGCACGGCAGCCATCAAACTAGCCTTGGCTCTACCTTTAGAACAGGCATAGGCAACTTTGGCCCTCCAGATGTTTTGGGACTACAACTCCCATGATCCCTAGCTAACAGGACCAGTGCTCAGGAATGATGGGAGTTGAAGTCCCAAAACATCTGGAGGGCCGAGGTTGCCTATGTCTGCTTAAGAAGGTTCCTCTGTCGTGAAAACTTTTAGAAATTAATATAAAATGATTCCTGTGATGGATTTACACTTCTACTCAGAAGGAAAATGGCTATCAGGGGAGGAGCTTGGGACATGAGATGGGGCAGCTATAATCCCTGCAGCTGAGACCACATGTACTCAGCTGGCAACACCGTCTGGGTGATAATCACTGGCATCCTGACACCAGAGTGACAGACAGGTAGTCATTCCAAGAACAATTTGGATGACACCAAATTGGGAGGGCTGGCTAATACCCCAGAGGACAGGATCACACTTCAGAATGACCTTAACAGATTAGAGAACTCGGCCAAAGCAAACAAGATAAATTTTAACAAGGAGAAATGTAAAGTACTACACTTGGGGGGGGGAATGAAAGGCACAAATACAGGATGGGTGACACCTGGCTTGAGAGCAATACATGTGAAAAGGATCTAGGAGTCTTGGTAGACCACAAACTTGACATGAGTCAGCAGTGTGATGCAGCAGCTAAAAAAGCCAATGCAATTCTGGGCTGCATCAATAGGAGTATAGCATCTAGATCTAGGGAAGTAATAGTACCACTGTATTCTGCTCTGGTCAGACCTCACCTGGAGTACTGTGTCCAGTTCTGGGCACCACAGTTCAAGAAGGATACTGACAAGCTGAAACGTGTCCAGAGGAGGACAACCAAAATGGTCAAGGCCTGGAAACGATGCCTTATGAGGAACGGCTTAGGGAGCTGGGTATGTTTAGCCTGGAGAAGAGAAGGTTAAGGGGTGATATGATAGCCATGATCAAATATATAAAAGGATGTCATATAGAGGAGGGAGAATGGTTATTTTCTGCTGCTCCAGAGAAGCGGACACGGAGCAATGGATTCAAACTACAAGAAAGAAGATTCCACCAAAACATTAGGAAGAATTTGCTGACAGTAAGAGCTGTTTGGCAGTGGAATTTGCTGCCAAGGAGTGTGGTGGAGTCTCCTTCTTTGGAGGTCTTTAAGCGGAGGCTTGACAGCCATATGTCAGGAATGCTTTGATGGTGTTTCCTGCTTGGCAGGGGGTTGGACCGGGTGGCCCTTCTGGTCTCTTCCAACTCTATGATTCTTTGATTCTATGATTCATTTCTGTTATGTACTGAGCTGAATCCTAGAGCAATAGGATCCAGAATGCAGCAGTTTGATTGGTCCGCAGGAGCCACCCAATCCAGCTCCAGGTGGAAGTGAATCAGCAACCTGATTGGCCTACAGGTGCAGCCCTGAAGTAGCCAATCACGCAAGGCCCATTCTGTAAATAATGTATATAAGCAGACGTTTGGGGAAAGAGCCATTGTACTCTTCTTCCTATATTGCTACAACAAGCCGAATAAAGAGCATGAAATTCACTCTCGACTCAATTTCTATGACCAGATGCAACGCCCCCCCCCACACAATAAAAAAAGCTCATGTGGACACCATGGGTAGAGGAAGAGGAGAAATGGTGATGGGCTTCATTCCACACAACTGGGTGAGGGTTGCCTGACAGTGGTGGACCTTCTCAAGATTTGGTGAGGGTTTCTTTCAGGGCCTGCACTCCTGGGAGCTGCTCAGAGTGGCTGGGGAAACCCAGCCATATGGGCAGGGTATAAATAACAAATTATTATTAATATGGTCATTTAGTCACACTGTTGCTTATGGGTCAGGCGGGTGTTGTGTGGATCTCTCAGCTCCCCAAATGCTCACTTTCCAACTTAAGCAGCTGCAGGAAACTGTCCTATGGATAGGAGGTTTCTGGTACAAGAGTGATGCAAGCCTTTTGGGCTTGCCAATTGGAAGGGCGGCAGTTCAAATCCCTGTGACGGAATGACCTCCCATTGCTCTGTTCCAGCTCCTGTCAACCTAGCAGTTCAGAAGCACACCAGCACGAGTAGATAAATGTGTGGGAAGGTAAATGGCATTTCCATGCACTCTGGTTTCCGTCACAGTGTCCCATTGCTCCAGAAGCGGTTCACTCATTCTGGCCACATGACCCAGAAAGCCATCTGTGAACAAACACCCTCTCCGTCGGCTTGAAGCAAGATGAATGCCACAATCCCATAGTCACCTTTGACTGGACTTAACCGTCCAGGGGTCATTTACCTTTTACCTTCCCTTCCCTTCCCTATCTGTTTGTTTGGGGGCATTTTGTAGCTGGGACTACACAGTGAATCAGGCAAAGCCAGTGCTTGTTTTTTGCCCAGGGGGTACTCATGGGTACTCAAGGGCACACAGTACCGGCACACCTTTTTCTGGTTGTCAAAAAGTGTGGCAACTTCATGGTGAGTTCCGGCACCTATTTTTATAGGAAAAAAGCACTGGGCAAAGCTACTCCATCTTGGAGTTCATCTACCTGCTTGTATAAAACAAGAGAAAATAAGTGTTGGAAATGTAAAGAAACAAAAGGTATCTTTTATCATATGTGGTGGCAATGTAAGGTTATTAAAAAATTCTTGGAAATGATATATAATGAACTGAGAAAAATGTTCAGAATAACCTTTGTTAAAAAAAACCAGAAGCCTTTTTATTGGGTATTACAGGAATAGGTAAAGGTAAAGGGACCCCTGACCATTAGGTCCAGTCGTGACCGACTCTGGGGTTGCGCGCTCATCTCGCATTATTGGCCGAGGGAGCCGGCGTATAGCTTCCAGGTCATGTGGCCAGCATGACAGAGCCGCTTCTGGCAAACCAGAGCAGCACAGGAATGGATCTACCTAAAAAACATAAGAATCTGTTTATCTCTGCGACAACAGCAGCCCGGATACTGCTAGCCCCCACCAAAGAAGACTGGCAAATTAAGTTAATGAATATGCTGCAATTGCTAAATTAATCAGGAAACTTAGAAATCAAGATGACATCAAATTTTAAAAAGAATGGGAATTGTTTATTGCATATTTACAAAAGCAATGTACACAAGTTTATACATTAGCAGGATTTTAAAAGACACTTGTAATACTACAAACCATGTACAAAATCAGAAGTAAATAGAGATAAAGATTTTATTGACATGCACAAATGAAAATAATATAAAGGAACTGGGGCGGGGGAGTCAGGGGATTCAAGTAATCCCATTCTGTGGATTCAATATTGATTGTATATATATTTGTTTAAAATGTTTTATTTTTAGTCTTTTAAGCTAATGTTTTTGCTATTATGAAAATTAATAAAATTCCTTCAGTAGCACCTTAAAGACCAACTAAGTTTTTATTTTGGTATGAGCTTTCGTGTGCATGCACACAGTGTGCATGCACACGAAAGCTCATACCAAAATAAAAACTTAGTTGGTCTTTAAGGTGCTACTGAAGGAATTTTTTTATTTTACTTCGATCCAGACCAACACGGCTACCTACCTGTAACCAGAACTATGGAAGGCACCACATTGAGCCGCATGAAATGGAAAAAAAGGTATCTGAAGAAGTGTGCATGCACACGAAAGCTCATACCAAAATAAAAACTTAGTTGGTCTTTAAGGTGCTACTGAAGGAATTTTTTTATTTTACTTCGATCCAGACCAACACGGCTACCTACCTGTAACCATGAAAATTAATGTAAAAATTGTGGGTGGGTGGGTGTGGAGAGAGAGAGAGGGAGAGTGTTCATCTACATGCTGAGGGTATATGGGGGGAGAGAAAAGTTATTAAAAGGAAAGGCTAGTTTAAAGTAATTTTTAGCTATCTCACTGCAAGTGTGGGAAGTTTGAGCAGAGGGACTCTGGTGCTCACAGTCATTGCGAAGCCTCTGTGGGGTTGAAGCACTTTATTAATAGAGCCACCAGGAGGCTCTTCCACAGCATCTTAGCAGCATCCAAGAGAAGAGGCTTCCTGGACCCAGCAAATATCACCCGCAGGCCCCTCTTCTAGCCCCTGAAACTCTAAGCAGGGAGACTTGGGTCAAGGAGATCAGGATATCTTCATCCCCTCCACTGCAAGGTATCCTTTTATTCTTGAAGAAGTGTCAGTATTAGAGTGTCACCTTTGCAAGCAGGAAGTCTCAAGTCTCCAGCATTTCCAGGTATAGATGTGAATGCCCCCTATCTCAAAATCCTGGAGATCTGCTGCAAGTCAGTGTAGCCAACGCTGAGCTACATGGACCAATGGTCCAACTCAGTGCATTAGAGCTTCCTATGTTCCAATACTTTCCACTCCTGAATGACAGACACCTTCTGCTTAGGACATAGCTGTGTTGCTACAGGGATTCTTCCTTGCCTTCCATCCTCAACGATGACAACTGGTCATTTCCTCCCAATGCTCCATTTCTGTGTGAGAGAAGCTGGAAGTGAGAGACAGCAGCCAGGGTGTTCATCATGGGGCAGGCAGGCTACTTTTGCCAACCTGAGCACTGCAGTGCTTGCCTTGAGGGGCTTCCCTGGGCTGGAGGCGGTCCATGGCTGGATTGGGATCCCCATCTTTTCCATCTACCTGGCAGCCATCCTAGGAAACGGCACCATCCTCTATGTCATATGGACGGAGCCCAGCCTGCACCAGCCCATGTACTACTTCCTGGCCATGCTGGCCACCACTGACCTGGGTCTCTGCCTCGCCACGGCACCCACAGTGCTGGGCGTCCTCTGGTTCCAGCTGAAGAGGATCAGCAAGGAAGCCTGTGTAGCTCAGCTCTTCATCATCCACTCCTTCTCCTTCATGGAGTCAGCTGTGCTCTTTGCCATGGCCCTGGACCGGTTCCTGGCCATCTGCTCTCCTCTGAGGTACACAGCACTGCTGAACTCCAGTAGGGTGGCCAGAATCGGGCTGGTCCTCCTGCTAAGGAGCACCTTGTTCCTACTGCCTCCTGTGCCTTTCCTCTTGACATTCCCCTACTGCCCTAATGCTGTCCTTTCCCACTCCTACTGCCTTCACCAGGACACCATTCGTGTGGCATGTGCCGATACAACCTTCAACAGCTTCTATGCCCTCATCCTCATCCTCCTGACCATGGGTTCTGACCTGCTCTTCATCCTCATCTCCTACAGCCTGATCCTAAGGACTGTCCTGGGCATGGCCTCTGACAACCAGGGCCACCCCAAGGCCCTGAGCACCTGTGTCTCCCACATCTGTGCCGTTCTGGTCTTCTACATCCCGGTGCTTGGGCTCTCCATCGTACACCGGTTTGGACAGCATGCACCTGCCCTCCTCCACGTCATCATGGGCAATGTCTACATCCTCCTGCCACCCTTGATGAACCCCATCATCTACAGCATCAAAACAAAGCAGGTCTACAGCAGGATCCTCAGAGTGGTCAGGAAATGCTGAAGGATTGGTCAGTTGACGGATTGTTCGCTTCATTATATTCTCCTATGTTTGTATCCTGCTTTCCCCCCCATCATGGAACCCAATGTGGAATTCATGATGTTCCCATCCTGCCACGGACCAGTCACTGTTTCGACTATTCTTCGTCAGCAAAGATTCACAGGTCAAAGTGTACCAAGTATGTTTGCCTTGGTACACTTGGTATGGTACACATACTTGGTACACTTTGACCTGTGAATCTTTGCTGACGAAGAATAGTCGAAACAGGGCCTTGTCCTGATTTTTACTGGAATTTATCTTTATTTGCCTTCAACATTGGGATTGATTCCTATTTAAACTCCGCATCACATCAATAAAACCTTGTGAAGGTTTTTTTGAAATCCATCTTCTTTTGGCCTGAGTTCTTTCAATTTATCGTTTATTTCTGGACTTTCCCAAGAACTCCAATTTCCACTAACCAGTCCCTGACATGCTTTGCTCCAGCAAGGCGGTGGCCTCATGATCCTTCAGGCAAGACCCTGGGACTATTCACCCAAGGGAATTCCAAGAGAGAGTCAGTCACTCCACTCACGGTGACCAATATCGATTCATCATTATTGTGCCAGGCACTGTAGAAAAACAGCATTTCCCTCTCTGACTCAGAGTTGTACCAATTAGGATGCTATTTTTGTTGGGTTGTTTCCCTCCATGTTTAATGTTATCGTATCTCTTCTGCCTTTTCTAAATAAATACAAGATTAAACAGCCTGGATAGTTCAGTTGGTTAGAGCGTGGTGCTGATATTCCTGTTTTGCAGGGAGTTGGACCAGATGACCCTCTGGGTCCCTTCCAACTCTGCAATTCTATGGTTCTAACATTTTATCCTGGGATCTTTTGTTGCTGTGGCTGATTTGCTACTAAAAGTACTTGAATGACACCCACCCACAGCGAAGTGAAGCTCATGTGGACACAATGGGTAGAGGAAGAGGAGAAATGGTGATGGGCTCCATTCCACACAACTGGGTGAGGGTTGCCTGACAGTGGTGGACCTTCTCAGTATTTGGTGAGGGTTTCCTTCGAGGCCTGGACTCCTGGTCATTTAGTCACACAGCAGCACTTATGGGTCAGGTGGGTGTTGTGTGAAACTCTCAATTCCCTCAAATGTTCACTTTCCAAGCTTCAGCAGGTGTAGGAAACTGTCCCCTCTTCGGCTTGCAAATCATAAGGTCAACAGTTCTAGTCCACACAATGGGTTGAGCTCCCGTTGCCCAGTCCCAGCTCCTGTCAACCTAGCAGTTCAGAACCACACAAGCACGAGTAGACAAATAGGTACCACTGTGGTGGGAAGGTAAATGGCATTTCCATGCGTTCTGGTTTCTGTCATGGTGTCCTGTTACACCAGAAGCGGTTTAGTCATTCTGGCCACATGACCCTGAAAGCCACCTGTGAACAAACACCCTCTCCCTCGGCCTGAAAGCGGAGACGAGCACCATAGTCACTTTTGACTGGACTTAACCGTCCAGGGGTCCTATACCTTTTACCTTACTTTACATGGGTAGTGCTGTGGGTTAAACCACAGAGCCTAGGGCTTGCCGATCAGAAAGTCGGCGGTTCGAATCCCCGTGACGGGGTGAGCTCCCGTTGCTCAGTCCCAGCTCCTGCCAACCTAGCAGTTTGTTGTTGTTTTTTAATAATCTTTATTCATTTTGCACATAAGAAAAAAATAACACAAAATACAAATTCAAAAAGGAGCACACAAAAAACAAAAAGAAAAAAAGAACCCCCCTACCCCCCCAAAAAAAGAAGGAAAAAAAAAAGAAGGAAAAATATAAAAAAGGGGGAAAAATAGATCTAATCATCTTATATCATTTCCATAACAATGAGACTTCCCCAGTTCCCCCCTCGTTGATTTCCCAATTTATTTCCTCATCAAGCAGTTTTCACCTATATTCCAAATAATTTTAATTACTTAACCTTTCCTCATTAATTATCACCATTTAATTATCTCTATACACTCAATTTTTAAATACTTATATTCTAATATATCTCCCCAACTTAACTTTTTTTACCAACAATGAAACTATATTTTAGTACTTCGTTCCCCCCCCTTCCCCTGGACCCAGATTCCCTAGATACCTCAGCAAATTCCAAATTTTGTACCAGTGTCGGACTTTTCCAATCAAGCCAGCCTAAAACCACATGATTAAAGCCTTTTATCCCACTCCCACCCTTTCCAAGAACTTCCAGCAATATTTTTTAAAACCACTCTGCTGTTTCCACACTTTCCTTGCTGTTTCCCAACACCCCCCTTCTTCCTTCCCCTCAACCCAGAGCCTTCCCTGCACACCCTCTCTCACTGGGTGTGCAGAGACCCCCCCTGGTTCTCCGTTGGAGAGTTCTTTTTTTAAGTCCAAAACTTGTCCCACATCTCCCACTTGTGGGGCATTTTGACAATCTTCTTCCCTCTCTTCTTTGCAATTTTGAAGTTCTTCTAAATTATCATTAATGTCTATCGTTTTTTTTTCTTCCTCCGTATCGTCTGTGCAGGTCATTTCTCTTCCACAGTCCTTGTCCATATCTCCCTTCGTATCCTCAAGTCTATTGTTGATTTGTCGCACTTTTTCATTGTTCTTGACCAGCTGTCCCTTGATGTGTAAAAGTTCCAAATAAATCTTTTGGTACTGTAAGTCCTGTACTGATGTTGAGACTGCCATCGTCCTTGCTCTCAAATCCCGTGGGAAAGCAGCAGATAATAAAACCGGATGTGACAGGTGTCAAATTCCCAGATGGAGTCCATTTTAAGTCCAGTCCCGGCTAATCCATAAATCCAAGTATCAATTGTCAAGTCTTTTTCTTAATAACAGCAAAATATCAATCCATTCACTGATCTCTCCAGGGACCTAGTTCCAGTCTCCTGGAGGGTTTTGAAAGTCTGATTCTTGGTAAATTGGTTACTTCCTCTCTCTTCCCCTGCTGGGGATCAAATTACTGCTTCACAAAACAATCAAAGTGGGAGACCGACTTCCGTTTTTGTAGTCACCCACCGTGTCCAAATTTTAAAGGGATATTGCCAATCAAACTTTTTTACTCACGTTGAGTTGTTGTTGTTGTTTTTCTGATCGTTGCTTTTTTGCGGAAGGAATCCACCGCTCTCTGAGTGAAGGCTCGGGACGTCGCTTCTGGAGGTAAAGCTGGTGCCCAAAATGGCTCCCGCGACTGCGACTCTGCTGACTCTGCTGACTCTCGGGGGCTCTGCCGAGCTCCCGGGCAGCGGAGGAGTCACGTCTGGAGCTCTGCCGGGCAAATTTTGCCCCCGGGAAGCTCAACCCGGGGTTCTATGGGGAACCGCGTGCCCCCGCGGTATTCCCCCCCCTCCGCGAATGCCAGAAGCCTCGGAACTCGAGGCTTTTGCGACCTCACTCCAGCGCGGTAGACCGGAAGTGGCCAACCTAGCAGTTTGAAAGCACCTCAAAGTGGAAGTAGATAATAGGTACCGCTCCAGCGGGAAGGTAAATGCCATATTCGTGTGATGCTCTGGTTGACCAGAAGCGGCTTTGTCATGCTGGCCACATGACCTGGAAGCTGTACGCCGGCTCCTTCGGCCAATAATGTGAGATGAGTGCCACAACCCCAGAGTTGGTCACGACTGGACCTAATGGTCAGGGGTCCCTTTACCTTTACCTTTACTTTACCTTACCTACACAGTGAATCAGGCAAAGCTGGTGCATGTTTTCCCAGGGGGTACTCAATGGTATTCAAGGACACACAGTATCGGTACCTCTTTTTCTGGTTGTCAAAAAGTGTGGCACTTACTGTAGCAACTTCACAGTGAGTACCAGCACCTATTTTTCAAGGAAAACAGCAGGGGGCAAAGCTGCTCCATCTTGGAGTCCTTCTACATGCTGAGGGTGTAAGGGGCGGGGGAGAGAAAAGCTCTTAAAAGGAAAGGCTTTAGAGTAATTTTTAGCTCTCTCGCTGCAAGTGTGGGAAGTTTGAGCAGAGGGAATTTGGTCTCAAGGTTGAAGCCTCTGTGGGGTTGGAGCACTTTCTTAATAGAGCCACAAGCATGGCCTTGGGCATAGCCAAGGGGCAGCAGCTGCTCCCATCCCCAATCAAGTAAGTAAATAAAAACACTTAACTAAAGGTAGAAATTGTAGAAAGATGTTGACAGGTTTTTCTGAGAATATTGGGTCAAAGGAAAGCAAGAAAGAACCTGATAGAGGATGGGGACAGGTGGGTGTCCTGCCCCCCCCCCCAACATAAATCCTGGCTACACCCATTGCCATGAGTGGCAGAAGAGACTTCTCTTTCTTCTCCAAGTCCATCCATTCCCCTTGGAGAGGCACCATGGAGGGGTCAGAAAGCTCCCAACCAATTAATGATCCCTGAAGATCACACTGCAGCCCATAAATATCTCCCGGCTTTCCTTCAGGTTCTGGCAAATTCAGGTTTGCTACAGTTGTGACATTGGGGTGCCAAGGGCTTGTCTGAGCGGGGCTTTGGCTGAAGGTGGAGTCCAGAACATCCGGCCAGAAACTGCGGTAAGGAACCAGAGGGGGGTGGAGGTCAGGATTAGCAACCAGTGGCCCCAGTCCTAACAGCAAGAGCCTATCTGGGTGTTTGTCTTGGAGAAACCAATTCTGGCTGCATATTAAAAAGACAGAGCAGATTTCAAACAAACAAACAAAAACAACCCCAGATAATAGAAAGCCCTTCTTCCTGCAGTACGTACTTAAACTATGGAACACCCTTCCACAAGAGGCAATGATGGCCTCTACCATGTTTCTCCGAAAAGACACCGTCTTATATTTATTTTTCCTCAAAAAAGCACGCTATGGCTTATTTTCAGGGGATGTCTTATTTTTCCCCCTCCTCCTCCTGCCACGGCCGGCATTGCTGCTGCACCTATCACTATGTCTTATTTTCGGGGTATGGGTTATATTCCTTGAACGCTTAAAAATCCTGCTACGGCTTATTTTATGGCTACGGCTTATTTTCGGAGAAACAGGGGTAATTTGGATGGCTTTAAAAGAGGATTAGACAGGTCCGTGGAGGAGGAGAGGGCTATCCATGGATACTAGACAGGATGGCTCTGCTCTGCTTCCACAGTTGGATTCTGGAGCCCAGATGCTGGAAACCACAGGAGGGGGGAGAGCTCTTGTGTTCGAATCCTGCTTGCAGGTTTCCCATACTCAGCATCTGGTTGGCCAATGTGAGAGCAGGATCCTGGACAAGATTGGCCCCCCACAGGCCTGACCTGGCAAGATCTTCTTAGGTTCTCGGCCCATACTCTCTGCTTAGCAAAACCAGGCAATATGCAAGCAAAATGGCCTTTGCTGACTCCCAGGTCTCCTCCAGACAACCTGGTTGTTGAACGTTCCTCCTGCTCTGCTGGTTTGCTGAACATTCATCCTGATTAGCCTGCGGGGCCTTCCTGTTAATCATTCATTCATTCTAAGGGCATTTCCTGGCCACTTTCCTTATAAAAAGCCATTAAAAGATGAAGGATTTGTTGTACTAAGGCAACTAAGAGCTTTGAGCCACTTTAATTGTGCAGATTTGCCTTTCTGCTCTCTGCTGAGATCCCTTTGCAAAAGAGCTAGTGGCAGCCTAGAAACAACACTGATTTAAATTTGAGTATGATGGGAAGCTAACATTGGCACTCACCCTTTCAAAACTGGAGAAATAAAGCTCCTGTTTTATGGTTGCATGTCCTGCAGCAAAATCAGCACCCTTGGTGGATGAATCACAGAACTGTAGGGTTGGAAGGGACCCCGAGGGTCATCTAGTCCTGCCCCCTGCAATGCAAGGATCCCAGCTAAAGCATCCATGGCAGATGCCCACCCAACCTCTGCTTACAAACCTCCAAGGAAGGAGAGTCCACCCCCTTCCAAGGGACTGTGTTCCACTGCCAAGCACCTTTGCTGTTCCTTTAGTCTGTTGGGGTGCTCAGACACTGGACCCCGCTTGTCTTCCTCACCCATCTGCTTTTCTTTCTTATATATAAATTTATTTATTTGGTTTTTCAGATTAAAATTTTACAGTCACATATACAACATACAACATAGAAAAAAGATTCCAGAGAATCTCCTGGACTCCCCTCCTCCCCTTGGTTTGTCCTATTGTTAATCTTATTTCCTCCTGCATCTTTTACAAAAATCCAAATCTTTTACCTCTCCACTGTCTCCAAAGTTCACCATTAAACTACAAGTGATATTCCAACCCTACTAATGATTTTAACTGTTTACAATGGTTTTTAAGATAAGTTATGAATTTCCCCCATTCCTTATTAAAATGTTGGTCTTTCTGATTTCTGATTCTTCTGCTCATTTTAGACAGCTCTACAATTCTATAATTCTATAACTTAAGGCCCTTCCCCCCCCCAAGCAGTTTTGTTCCCTCCTGCACAAAAGCTGGTGTAGCTTTTAAGGCTCAAATTGTTGCTTTGAGTTCCACAGTTCTGTTTCCCCATGCAAGTTCTGATGGCCGGTGTCACAGCTCAGTGGCTGCAAAAGGTCCTGGGTTCAATCTCTGGCATCATCTCCACGAAAAGACCCATCTCTGAAGCCCTGGAGAGCCAAAGGCAGGTCAGTGTGGTAGATAATCCTGACCTAGAGAAATAAAGGGTCTCACCCTAGAATTCGTGAACATCCAATGATGCAGAATACAGTGGAACCTCGGTTTACGAACCCCTCGGTTTATGAATTTTTGGTTTACGAACGCCGTAGACCCATCTGGAACGGATTAATTCACTTTCCATTACTTTCAATGGGAAAGTTCGCTTCAGTTTATGAACGCTTCAGTTTATGAACAGACTTCCGGAACCAATTGTGTTCATAAACCGAGGTACCACTGTACTGGGAAAGTCCAGACGGATAAGAGAAAGTCCTTCTCCACACATAGCAGAGTTAAACGATGGAGCTCATGCCTGCAAAAGCCAGTAGCGGCCCCCAACTTGGATGGCTTTAAATGAGGATTAGACAAGTTCACCATCTGGCTGTCCGCTGTGAGAAGATGGTGCTGGACTAGATGGGTCATTGTTCTGATCCAGCAGGCTCCTCTTGGGATCCTTTGACTTGGTGGGAGGCAGTTTCACTGCTCCTACAATGTTCCTCACAGAAGTTCTCTCTCCTTCCTTCTCCTCCAGGAAGCATGCTCAGTGATGATGACCTGATCTCTCCAACAAGAGCATCATGTGCGCTTGCAACTGCAGTTCCCAGGCCAACCCCTCCTCGTTCATCCTGCTGGGAATCCCAGGGCTGGAAAGTGTTCAACACTGGCTCTCCATCCCGCTCTCTTCCATGTACCTCATCACCATCTTGGGCAACAGCACGATCTTAGTGGTCATCAAGATGGAGCCCAGCCTCCACAAGCCCATGTACATCTTCCTCTCCATGCTGGCTGCCCTCGACCTGGCTGTCTCGACCGCAACCCTGCCCAAGATGCTCTGGACCTTCCTGTTCAATGCCGGCGAGATCAGCTTTGGTGGGTGTCTGGCTCAGATGTTCTTCACCCACTCTTTCTCCGTGATGGAGGCCACCGTCCTGGTGGCCATGGCCTTTGACCGCTACGTGGCCATATGCTCCCCGCTGCGCTATGAGGCCATTTTGACCAAGCCTGTCCTCCTCAAGATTGGGGTGGTGGTGGTGGCCCGAGCAGTTGTTCTCATCACCCCGTTCCCGGTCCTTGCAAGGCGGCTGCCTTTCTGCAGAAGCCACCTGGTGCCCCATACCTATTGCCAGCACATGGCTGTAGTGAAGCTGGCCTGCACTGACGTCACGGTCAACAGCCTGTACGGGCTGAGCGTGGCCCTCCACGTGGGCATAACCGACGTCCTGCTCATCGGCCTCTCTTATGGCATGATTCTCCGTGCCGTCCTCCGCCTGCCCTCCAAGGAGGCTCGCCTCAAGGCCTTCAACACCTGCGGCTCCCACATCTGCGTCATATTGATTGCCTTCGTCCCAGGACTCTTCTCCATCCTGACGCACCGCTTTGGCCACAAGGTGGCTCCACATGCCCGCGTCCTCCTGGCTAACCTCTACCTGCTGCTGCCGGCTACCCTCAACCCCATCATCTACGGGGTCAAGACCAAGGAGATCCGCAACAGAGTGTTCGGCAAGTTTTGGAAGAGGAAAGGCTTGTACTGAAGGCACTGCAGGCATCGGAGGGGCGTCCTTGCCCACGTGGGGAGCAAAAAGACATTGGAGAAATCAGGGAACCCCATGAACGCAATGTTGTGACGTGGGGTTTGTGATTTCAGCTCTCTTGACAAAACATGCTGGAGACAGTTCTCTAGTAACAGCTCTTTATTAAAGTGAACAAGACTGACTGTGAGGGCAGGAAGGCTACATTTATAGGGACAGGGGACTGGCTAGGAAGGGATACATTTTGGAGGGAACAATATCAGGCAATCACAGTGCTGCCTTTTGGAGGGAACCAATAAGACAGAGGATCCAAATACAGCAGCTTAAATGAACCAATAGTAGCTGTACCCTCTGGAACCAAAAGGCAGTTACTTTATCCTAATGCAAATACAGACAATAATAATACAGATATAAAATCCTTTGACTCAATACACAACACCCCTCCCCCCCTAGTGAGCACAGCAGACGTAATCCCTCAGGTACTGTGGGGTCCTACAACTTCTACCTGATCTCCTGACAACAGGTGTTGCAGGTTCTGGATTGGGTGTTACCTGTGGTGGAGGGGCTGCTATAGGGGTTTCGTCAGGAACAGATGGAGTCCCAGACATCTCAGGGTCCCCTACCTGTACCTCGTCATCCTGAGAACTAGCAGACCCTGGTTCATTTGCTGAAGCCCCTGGTGACTGCACCTCTGGGCCATCTTCACTCTGGTCTTGCAGCTGTGCGTCATTAGCCAGGGATGAATTATCTGACTCCTCCCTGCTGAGCGCCCGGCGCCTCAGCTGATCTATATGTCTCTTCCAAACTTGCCCATTTTCCAAGGTCACATAATAGGACACAGGTCCACTAGCCCGGGTGATCACACCGGCCACCCACCGCGGACCTCGTGAATAGTTCCTCACCCAGACCAGATCTTCAGGGGCGAGATACCTTGTTGTGTCAGTCTCATCCTGGGGGGTTGCTCTTGAATTACGGTTTGGCATTTTATCTGGGTGGACATAATCCAGCACCGTTACCAGTCTTCTACCTAAGAGCAGCTCGGCTGGCGACTTGCCCGTTGCAGTACACGGCGTCGCATGCTGCAAAAATAACATTCGTGCAATGCGAGCCGACCAGTTACCCTCCATTAAGCGCGCAATGGATTCTTTGGCTGTTCGTACCATGCGCTCAGCCTGCCCATTGGAGGATGGGTGAAAGGGCGCGGATGTGACCCCTCTTATGAAGTTATCAGCCAAGAATGCCCTGAATTCTTGGGATACAAAAGCTGCCCCATTATCTGATATAATGGTCTCAGGTAACCCGTGGGTTGCAAACAGCTGCCTCAACACCTTGATTACGGCAGCTGATGCCATGCTAGGGACCATCGCCACTTCTAACCATTTGGAATATGCATCAACGATAACCAAAAAGACCTTCCCTTGGAATGGCCCAGCAAAATCTATGTGCAGCCGGCTCCAGGGAGTCCTGGACTGCTCCCACCAGTGGACTGGTGCTCTGGCCACTTCTGGCCGCACCTCTTGGCATGCCTTGCATGTTCGTACCCATTGTTCTATGTTCTGGTCCATTCCAGGCCACCACACATAACATCGGGCTAGCGACTTCATCCTGACCATTCCTGGGTGTCCCATGTGAAGCGTCTCAAGAACCCTGTTTCTCAGTGGTGCTGGGATGATCACCCTATCTCCCCATAGGAGACAACCCTTATGCATGGACAATTCGTGCTGCCTTGTCGCATAAGGCCTGAATTTTTCTTCATGCGGACCACCTGGCCACCCCCTCCCCACCCAAGTGAGCACACGGGAGAGAACAGCATCTTTCCTCGTTTTCTCAGCTATATCAGTAGCTGTTACAGGAGCCCCCGGAAGTGTTTCTAGCATCATAATGTGCTCCGCCGGAGCAGGATCCTCATTGCTCCCGCCAGGAAGGGGCAATCGACTCAGCGCATCAGCGTGGCACAACTGTTTCCCCGGCACATGGGTCAAGGTGTACTGGAACCCATTCAGGAATATTGACCAACGCAACATTCTGGGGGAGAGAATTTGTGGCGTTTGTTTGTTTGGGTTGAACAACCCTAACAGTGGTTTGTGGTCCGTTTCAATGGAGAAATGGCGACCGTACAAATAATCATAGAACTTTTTGATTCCTGACACAATTGCTAGTGCCTCTTTATCAATTTGAGCATAGTTGCGCTCCGTGGGTGACAACGTACGGGAATAGAAAGAGATGGGCTTTTCCGACCCATCCGGTTCCCTATGACTCAGCACAGCCCCCAGGCCGTATTGAGAGGCATCACATGCCAGGACCAGCGGCTTCGACTCATCATAATGAGCAAGGACGCTCCTGCTACTCAGCATTTCTCGCAAGGAGTCAAAAGCCTTCTGCTGCTCCCGCCCCCATCGCCACACAGTCTTTTTCTGCAAAAGTCTATGTAATGGTTCAGCTACCGAAGCTTTCTGGGGTAAGAATGAATGATAAAAGTTAATAAGTCCCAGGAATGACTGCAACTCCGTCTTGTTCTGTGGCCGTGGTGCCTCGATGATGGCCTTAATCTTAGCATCTGTGGGGTGGATGCCTGATGCATCAATTTTAAACCCCAAGAAATCCACAGTTGGCACCCCAAAACTGCATTTTTCTTTTTTCAGTTGCAACCCCACCTCCTTGAACTTGAGCAACACTGCACGGACACGCGCAACCAGTTCCTGTGGGTCTTTTCCAGCAATCAAAACGTCATCAAAAAATGGCAAGACCCCCGGCAGACCCCTTAACAGGCGTTCCATGAGCCCTTGAAAAATCCCTGGGGCCACACAAACTCCGAACTGTAATCTGTTAACTCTGAACGCCCCTTTATGTGTGACAATAGTCTGTGCTTCCGCTGATTGTGGGGTTACTGGCAGCTGTTGGTAAGCTTGTGCCAGGTCAATTTTGGCGAACACCTTGCCCCCAGCCAGTTTAGCCAACAGATGTGATACGACTGGAATGGGGTATGAGTTTCCCCTGAGTGCCTTATTGATAGTACATTTGTAATCTGCACATATCCTGACTTCCCCATTTGCTTTAAGGGGCGTGACGATTGGAGTCTCCCACTTAGCAGAGTCCACGGGTGAGAGAACTCCCTGCTTGACCAATTTATCCAGCTCTGCCTCGATCTTGGGTTGCAGTGCAAATGGCACTCGCCTTGGTTTGAGTCTGATTGGGGCCACCCCGGGGTCCAACTCAAAGTCAACTGGGGGCCCTTTATAACAACCCAGTTTTCCATTAAAGAGACCAGCAAATTCCTTGCATAATGCCTCGCTCATCTCAGGGCAGGTTTGGATTGAATTAAGCCCTGAGATACTCAGTCCCAGGGCGGGGAACCAGTCAGTGCCCAGGAGACTGGGGCGACTGCCCTTCGCAATCACCAGTTTGAGTACAGCCTGTTTGTCCCGGAACTGTACTCTCACGGCACACATTCCCATAACATGGATGCGGCCTGCTGAGTACGACTGCAAGGTTGCCGGGAAGGGCTCCAGAGGGGGCAACTTACCCCTGGGGAAGAATGTCTTCGCAGTCTGGTCCGACACAATGGTGAATGCAGATCCGGAGTCCACCTCCATGTCGCACTGCTGACCCTCAATCTTCACCTTGACGTGTGCCTTGCCTTGCGCTGGAAACTGCACGGCCCTCCCGTTGATCTCCGTTACGTAGTGGCAGTCCTTTAGAAAACAAGGTGCTGTGGGCGGTCTGCGATGCTCCAGTCTAGGTGCTCCTGTCGCTCCCGACGCCGCTGATCTACAGACCCTGGCGATGTGACCCGTCTTTCCGCACGTCCGGCACATAGCATCCCTGAAACGACAACTCTTCCGCTCATGGTTTCCGCCACAACCTGGGCAACTGCCTCGGCGATCTTTGTGCACTGTGCAGGCCTGACGCACCAACTCAACCCCACGGACTGGGCTCTGGCTCGGAGTAGCCTCTAGCTCGTCCATGGCATGCGCAACTTCTATCTGTGGCTTAGTGGCCTTGCGACTGGCATCAAGCTCCTCTCTTTCATAATTCTCCGTGGCGGTGGCCTCCTTCAAGGCTGAAGCAAGGGTAACCTCTTCTTTAGCCACGATGCGTCTTCTGGCTTTCTTGCTGCTCAGACCACCAATAAACCGATCCAGGAGAGTCTCTTCCAGATTTTGGAAGCCGCAGTGCTGAGCGAGCTTCCGGAGTTCAGCCAGAAATGCGGATACAGACTCCCCAGCATGCTGCTGCCTCTTATGGAACTCCATCCGCCGGGCCATCTTGGTCTCAGTAGGCGCCAAGTGGCTTGTTAGGCAGGCAAGAATATCTTGGAGAGATGTCTCACTCAGCTTCGCTGGAGCAAGTAATGCCTTGGCCAGCTTGAAGGTCTCGGGCCCACAGTAGCTCAGGAATGTGGCCCTTCTTTTGCTGGCATCGGTGATCCCTTGAGCCACTGCAAAGAACTCGAAGCGTTCGACGTAGTCTTCCCAGGTGTGGGGCTCTGATGGCTGGAAGGGCTCCAATACCCTTGGACTCTCCATTGTCCTAGCGGGCAGGGTCGTCTTCTCAGCTGGCCAGTGAGTCTTGTTCTCAGCTGCAATCCGGACTCTGAGGCAGGGTTGTGTTTAACCGCTCCTCAGCATTCCGGATCCCACCTTCGTCGCCAGTTGTTGTGACGTGGGGTTTGTGATTTCAGCTCTCTTGACAAAACATGCTGGAGACAGTTCTCTAGTAACAGCTCTTTATTAAAGTGAACAAGACTGACTGTGAGGGCAGGAAGGCTACATTTATAGGGACAGGGGACTGGCTAGGAAGGGATACATTTTGGAGGGAACAATATCAGGCAATCACAGTGCTGCCTTTTGGAGGGAACCAATAAGACAGAGGATCCAAATACAGCAGCTTAAATGAACCAATAGTAGCTGTACCCTCTGGAACCAAAAGGCAGTTACTTTATCCTAATGCAAATACAGACAATAATAATACAGATATAAAATCCTTTGACTCAATACACAACACGCAACATAACTGGAGACATTGGGGCAGAATGCTGCAACATGAATGCTGGCCACAGTGAGGCCTTGTCGGCCTATAACACCTTTGCTCTGGAATCCGCAATGGCTGCCAATTTGCTGCCAGGCCAAGTTCAAGGTTTTGATTCCTGCATTGCAGGGGGTTGGGCTAGATGACCCCGGGTACCCCTCCAACTCTACAATTCTATGGAGGGGAGACCAGTTTGCCTTACCATCTCTGTACCCAGTCAACTGCTACATGAAAGCTGTTCCTCATTTGTAAGAACTCAGTCATTTAGTGTGGCAGCGTCTGAACTTCGGAACTCCCTGCCTCTTGACATCAGGCAAGCAGGTGCTTTCCCTGTACTTTTTTGGCACCTGCTAAGCACATTTATTGTTAGGTTAGAGCCAATAAGTGATGAGGCTCAGCTGTCGGACTTGGCTGATAGCGCGGAACTGGAAGGGAGGCTTGTTTTGAGGAACTGGCTGAGAGGGGTGAGCAGATGGCAGAAATACATCAAACCTCAGAAGAGAGTTTGTCCGAGTCTGTTCCTAGGTCTTTAAGGTTACAGGAACGCAGGAGGGGAGGGTTACAGGATAAGAGGAAATGGCAATTACAGAGAGAGAGGCAGAGGGCGTTGTTCGAGCATAGGGTTAAAAGGAGACGAAATCACGCTAGAGAGCTAGATGAGTCATAATCTGATTAACTAGTGACCTTGAGCATGAAGCTGCAGTCTTTCTTGTGGTTGCTTGCCTTTGTTTTCTATTTGGAATAAATCGCACTATTCACAAACAGACCGTGTGCCTGTCATTGCTGTTGCTTACATTTATATTTATTATTTTTTTATTTTCCATTATTATTATTTTTAGGTAAATATTAAATTTATTAGTTTTCATAAAACATACAACCCGTCCCCCAACTCAAGAACAAGAAATTTCTGTTAACATAAATTTGGTACCTGTGAGGGACAGGGGATATCGCGAAGTCCCTCCCCTCCTGAGTTCAAGCCCATCACCGACCACAGGGGAAAGCAGAGGGAGCTCCGATTCCAGTGGGGAAGCAGGAAGTCGGGTCCGAGGCTCAGGCAAGGTAGCGGAGCCAGGGTCCCAGGTGGGACAGGAAGGGGGAAGTAAGGGGGGGAGACCCATCCCCCCAACTCCAGAATTACGCCGGAAGAGGAGGGGAAAGAGGATGGGGCTTCCAAGACTTTTGTGCTGGGGAAAGACGCGCCAAAAGTCACTTGGAGGTTCTGATACCGACTGACCACATCACTCCGTGTAAATAGCAATGACTTCAGCACTGTAAATACGCAGCACCAATAAAAGAATAAAATGCAGAGCTGCGTAGCGTCGTTACTCTGAAGTAGTCCACTCAGGCCACTGTGACAGCAACCTCCAAGTCATTTTTGGGGCTACTTTGGAGTTGCCGGGATGAGCGTGTCGGAGGCGGAGAGATGGCGGCAGATCGCGGAGCAAGCCCAGGAAGAACTGCAGCAGCTGACGCTGCAGGCTCAGGGGGAATTACAGGCAGCTAAAGAAGAGACCAAGAAGGTGCAGGACGACCGGGTACAACTTGCGGAACAGGTGAGAGCGCTGCAGGAAAGGGAGCAGCAATTAAGGGCGGTGGCGGTAGACCTCCAAAGCAAGCTGGATGCAGAGAAAGCCAAGGCGGGAGGGACCCCCCCAATCCAAGTGCTGCCAGGAAGGAGAGCCGGGACCCTAGTAAGCAAGTTCAATGGAGACCCGAGGGAATATCATGGCTTTGAGACTGAAATCGTGTATGCTCTTGAGCTGCACCATAATGAGTTCCCTGATGATGAGCACAGGGTAGCGTTTATTGTGGAGCACCTTACCGGGGCAGCCAGGGAGTGGCTAAGACCGTTAATAGCAACCAAGAATCCTTGCATGAAGAATGTCAAACAATTTCTAGAAGGTTTGAAAACGATGTATTCCTCCGATAGTCATATGGACCAGACCAAGGAGGAACTTCATAATTTACGCCAAGGAAATATGACAGTTCGCGCATATTGGGCGAAATTCACCATGCTGGTGCACAGACTGGGGTGGCAACTAGAGTCGCCTCCTATGCAAGCGGCGTTCTACTTGGGTTTGCACGAGGAGGTGAAAGATGAGCTCTCGAGAGGTCCAAAGCCCAGTACTATGGATCAGCTGAGCAAAGCGGCTCTGGCAGTGGGGGTGAGACAGGAATCCCGGTGGAGCGACAAGCAAGCAACGCGCGCAAAGAGGGCTTGGTTCCCACGGTCGCAGGAAAAGCCACCCCCCCAACAACCCTGGCAAGCCACGCCTGGGGCCAGCCAGGACCAGGAACCCATGCAGATTGATAGCGCGCGCGCGGGGGCTTTTCAAACCCCAGCGGCGCCAAGACGCAAGGAGGGAAAGGGCGGGAATTGCTTTCTCTGCAACTCCCCCCAGCATCTCGTCAGAGACTGCCCACATCGCAGGAAGTGGCAAGGAAAGGCGGGAACGGTGGTGCCCTCCCCCACTGACGCAGCACCACAGCAGGGAAACGGGAAAGCCTGGCTGCAGGAGACAAGGGGCAGCAGCCAGGCACAGTCAGCAGACAACAGCCCCAGCCCGCCCACCCGCACAGAGAGGAGCAGAGCCAGCCCACCCCTCCCAGAGCAGGAGTGGTTCTAGAAGTGACGCTCACGCTCCCAAATGGCTATCCCCTGACGGTACTTGCCCTAATTGACAGTGGGGCGTCAGCGAACTTCTTCTCGAGAAACTTTGCAGAACAGCACCAGATCCAGCTTCTGCAGCTGGATTTTCCTCTGCACGTGGCAACCATTGACGGCAGAGAGCTGCTGGGAGGGGCCATCACTCATCAAACCCCCCCCATGAGAATGACGGTGGGAAGGCACTCAGAGACACTGGCATTCAACGTCACCACCATCTCAGACCCCCCCATCGTCTTGGGCATGAGCTGGCTGGCGCGCCACGACCCCTCCATCAGTTGGCACCAGAGATGCATCACGTTTGGATCGGACTTTTGTCTGGAACATTGCATGCAGCACCAACCAGGGGAGGGGCCTCCGATAGCCACGGTGGCCACCATGCACGTCAAAGGGGGTGAGGCGATACCCAAGCCGTACTGGGACCTGCAGGAGGTCTTCAGCGAAGCGGAGTCCGACCACCTACCCCCACACAGGCCTTTTGACTGCCAAATCAACCTGGTGCCCGGGGCAACTATACCCCCAGCCAAGCTGTACGCCATGTCAGACCAGGAACTGGAGGATCTGCGCGCTTTCATCGACAAGAACCTCAAGCGGGGGTTCATCAGAGAAAGCAAGGCAGCAGGGGGCAGCCCGGTCTTCTGGGTGGACAAGAAAGACACACAACAGCGCCGCCTGGTGGTGGATTTCAGACGGCTGAACAGCATGACGGAACCGGTGGCTTTCCCTATGCCCAGAGTGGATGATCTGCTGACAGCAGCACGCAGGGGCAAGATCTTCACCAAGCTCGACCTGAGGGGGGCGTACAACTTGATCAGGATCCGGGAAGGCGATGAATGGAAAACCACGATGTTCACGCCTCTGGGCTCTTTTGAATATCTGGTGATGCCCTTCGGGTTGCAAGGGGGCTCAGCATGCTTCCAGGCCTTCATGCACCACGTCCTGGGGTCCCTACTCTTCAAGAACTGCTTGGTCTTCCTAGATGACATCCTTATCTATTCCAATGACCCAGTGCAGCATGTGAAGGATGTCAGGGAGGTGTTGCAGCGCCTGAAGGAGAACCACCTGTATGTGAAGCTGGAGAAGTGCAAGTTTCACACCAAGGAGGTGGACTTCCTGGGCTACAAGCTGTCAGACAAGGGGCTGGCGATGGACAAGGACAAGGTGCAGGCCATCCTGGACTGGCACAGCCCCAGGACGCGCAAGGATGCCCAACGCCTACTAGGCTTCGCCAACTTCTACAGGAAGTTCATCAAGAACTTCTCTCGCGTTACGGCTCCCATCACTGACTGCCTGAGAGGCAAGCAGAAGTTCAGGTGGACACCAGAGGCGCAAGCAGCGTTCGAAAGCCTCAAGAGGGTGTTCGCCTCGGACCAGAACCTGTTCCACGTGGTCCAGGACGCGCCCCTACGCATTGAGACAGATGCTTCTGATAAAGCTGTGGGCGCCATTTTGTTGCAACTGGACGCCAACAGAGAGTGGAGACCCTGTGCCTTCTTCTCCAGGAAGTTGACACAGCCCGAGCGCAACTACACGGTGTTTGACAAAGAACTTCTTGCGATCCACGCGGCGTTCAAGCATTGGAGACACTTCCTGGTGGGCGCCAAGCACCCCATCCAGGTGTGCACAGACCACAAGAACCTGGAGTTCTGGAGAACGGCCAGGGTGCTCAACCAGCGGCAGATACGGTGGGCAGAGTTCTTCTCGAACTTCAACTTCTCCATACACTACATCCCGGTGGAGCAGAATGTCAGGGCGGATGCCCTCTCCCGCAAGCCAGAGTACATGGAGGAGGAGGCGCCACCAGCACCGAGGCACATTTTCCCCCCGTCAGCATGGTCCTGCGGAGCAGCAGTGGTGAGCGAGGCAGAACTCACAGCACTGACGGCAGCGGATGAATTTGCCAACCGCATCTTCAGAGAACTGAGAGGGGGGAGGGAGCAGGCAAAGGACTTTGCAGAACGCAGGGGGCTGCTTTTCTACAAGGGTGCACTGTACCTGCCCACCACCCAGCTTAGACGTACGGTCCTCAAGCAGATGCACGACAACCCAACGGCGGGTCATTTTGGAAGGGACAAAACCGCTCACCTAGTCATGAGACACTTCTGGTGGCCAGGGGTGAGGGAAGATGTTCGAGACTATGTACGGGGCTGTGACACCTGCCAGCGGGCAAAGGTGGTCAGAGCAGCGCCAGCAGGATTGCTGGAGCCCTTAGCCACACCACACAGGCCGTGGGAAGTGGTGTCCATGGACTTCATCACAGATCTGCCTTCTTCCAGGGGCAAGACCGCAGTGTTGGTGGTGGTGGACCTCATGTCCAAAATGTGCCACTTTATACCGTGTGCCAGGGCGGTCTCTGCAGAAGAGACAGCCAAACTGTTTGTTGATCACGTATTCAGACTGCATGGATTGCCTTTAAGGGTTATTTCGGATCGTGGCCGCCAATTTGTTTCCAGGTTCTGGCGGCGGCTCATGAACCTCCTGCAGGTGGAGGTCAGCTTGTCGACGGCTAGACACCCGCAGACCAATGGACAGGCGGAGAGGGTCAACGCCATTCTGCAGCAGTACCTGAGATGCTACGTCAGCCAGCGGCAAACGGACTGGGTGGATCGCCTGCCACTGGCAGAATTTGCCTACAACAATGCAGTGCACGTCTCCACAGGGGTGTCGCCCTTTAAGGCCAATTACGGGCGCGACCTCAGATCTTTCCCAGAGAGGGAGGGGGAGGAGGAGGAGGAGGGCCCACAGGCTGAGGATTGGGCAGAGGAACTGGAGACGGTGCACCAGCAGCTCAGAGAACACTTGGAGAGGGCCAAGGAAGCGTACAAAAAGGGGGCGGATCGCCACAGGCGACAAGGGGAGGTCATCAGGGTGGGAGACAAGGTTTGGTTGTCCTCGGAGGGCCTTCCCACCAGAGGGAGGTGCAAAAAGCTGGCACCCAGACGGCTGGGCCCCTTCACGGTCACGCAACAGGTCAACCCGGTGGCATACAGGCTGGCACTGCCAGAGGATATGAGGGTGCATCCAGTGTTTCATAGATCGCTGCTGTCGCCGTACAGGGAAAGCAGCAGGCTCCGAGACAGCGAACAAACCCCCGAGGGAGGGGGGGAGAGGGGAGGCAGGGAGCAACTCAATGAGGCCACGGCCATCCTTGATTCACGGAGAGGGGTGGGGGGCCTGGAGTACCTCATGGCATGGGAGGATGCTCCACCGTCACAGAATGAATGGGTCCCAGCCACTCAGATACAGGAGGAATTCTTGGTGGAAGAATTTCACGCCCTCTTTCCCCACAGACCCAAGCCCTGGCACATGGAAAGGGAGGGGGAGGAGGAGGAGGCACGGGAGAGCAGCTCACCATGGCGCTGGGAAGCGGAGTTTGAGGAATCGGGAGACGAGATATGGGTGTCACCGAGATCCACACAGTCAGAGGCAGAAGCAGATTGGCAGCACATTTTTACCCCCACCAGCTCGGACGCCACGGAATTTTTGGGATTCCAGCCCTCCCAGGCGGAAGGGGGAGCCTCGCAGGACTGGGCGGAGGTGTTCACACCAACGGGCTCGGAAAGCACTGAGTTCTTGGGCTTCCAGTCGTCACCGACACCTGGGGGGGACCTGGGGAGGGGAGAAGGGGAGCTTGGGAGGGGGGTGGATGTGAGGGACAGGGGATATCGCGAAGTCCCTCCCCTCCTGAGTTCAAGCCCATCACCGACCACAGGGGAAAGCAGAGGGAGCTCCGATTCCAGTGGGGAAGCAGGAAGTCGGGTCCGAGGCTCAGGCAAGGTAGCGGAGCCAGGGTCCCAGGTGGGACAGGAAGGGGGAAGTAAGGGGGGGAGACCCATCCCCCCAACTCCAGAATTACGCCGGAAGAGGAGGGGAAATAGGATGGGGCTTCCAAGACTTTTGTGCTGGGGAAAGACGCGCCAAAAGTCACTTGGAGGTTCTGATACCGACTGACCACATCACTCCGTGTAAATAGCAATGACTTCAGCACTGTAAATACGCAGCACCAATAAAAGAATAAAATGCAGAGCTGCGTAGCGTCGTTACTCTGAAGTAGTCCACTCAGGCCACTGTGACAGTACCTTTCCCACCCCCCTGTGCTTTCCCACCCCCCTACCTTTGACCCTCTCCCCCACCACACCTCAACTTCCTTATCCTTATCCTTTATATTCTATACTTTCATTGCAATCTTTTTAACACAGTTATGTTTAGACAAGCCTACCCAGACATGTAGAATGGTAGTAGTAATAATAATAGTAATAATAATAATAATTTATTATTTGTACCCCGCCCATCTGGCTGGGTTTCCGTGTAGAATGTTGTCCAATTATGCAATTGGTAAACAACAGTAAACACAGCCTTGTGAGACAGAAGGATAGCAGATCTGCCTACGACAACTTTGGCTGTGTTGTAGAAGCGTTGCAAAAAACTCCTTGCCCAGTACACTTCCGTCCAAATATCAAGCCTCGTTTCTAAACGGTCCAGGAATTTTCCTTCCCAGTTTAGATAACAGTCCGTAGCAGTCCGTGGCAGTGGAAGCTTTTATCCAGCTTTCTATGCCTGTGAAAATAAATCACTTTCACTCCCTTGTTCATTAAAACAGAGAAGATTTATTAAGGCAACTCCAGCCAGGAGAAGTCAGGTCCATCTCGGCTGGAAACTGCGACGAACAACAGAACAAAAACAGACAATGTCATATATTACAGATACACAATAGCAACAGGTACTACTTCCTATTTCCTGTTTACATGACACGTCATAGGGCCCCTCGTGATACAGGACGACTGCTGAGCTATTAACCCTCTCAGCTCACATTCCGCAGCCACTCTGGGCAGCTTCCAACAAAGATTAAAAATACATTAAATAAATACATACAAGAATACTGATATTTGTTTTGCATCTGCTTTTCATTTATTGCTGATTTTATATTTGCAACGTTTTTGAGAGTTGTGTTTTTACCGACGAATTAATTTCATTGACTTTGCAAATCGCTTTGATATTTATTTGTTTGTTTGTTTTTACATTCAAGCAGTGTATAAATTTTGTGAAGTGAATGAATGAATGAACGAATAGAAAATTGCTGCTAAACGCTAAGAGTGGCTTAGCTGTGAGCTACGTGTCACTTGACTATAACTTTAATAAATAATAAAACAGCAGTGCACATATAATAAAGAACAATCATCCTAGAGTTTAAAATTCATTTTGCACACCATCCAACCGTTTGACTTCACTCCCAAAGGTGCACTCCTCTGTTGTCTCCTGAGACAGACGGATGCCAGCCAACATGTCTTGGTTGTGTCAAAGCTGGCCAGCCAAACAGAGCTCCCAGCAAAGCAGGATTTTACCAGAGTTCCTAAATCAAGCTGGTAAATCCTAAATCCATCACTCAGACACCACACCTGCCACATTCACACCTTGGTGCTTGATGGAAGCAGAGCCAAGGGGGCTTGGGCACCCATCTGGCCCCATCATATTCAGGGGGGCTGAGAGGCCATCCAGCTGAAAGGCCATCTTGTAGTTTGAATCCAATGCTCCGTGTCCGCTTCTCTGGAGCAGCAGAAAACAACCTTTCTCCCTCCTCTATATGACATCCTTTTATATATTTGAACATGGCTATCATATCACCCCTTAACCTTCTCTTCTCCAGGCTAAACATACCCAGCTCCCTAAGCCGTTCCTCATAAAGCATCGTTTCCAGGCCTTTGACCATTTTGGTTGCCCTCCTCTGGACACGTTCCAGCTTGTCAGTATCCTTCTTGAACTGTGGTGCCCATAGAGCCGAGCAACCAAACAAAACTCTTGAGATCGGGATGGAAAATGCTGCTTTTCTTTTTTGTGTGTATAATTTTTATTAAGTTTTCTATTTTACATTTTAAAATATTCGTTAAACAACCTTAAAATGTCAGTGACTTCTCTTCTTCTCTTTCCATGGTTCATTTTGCATACTGTAAATCCCTGCATATTTTACATAAACTAAACCATTCAATATTCCATTAATACATCCTTCAAGAGTTGTTTACACTGCTGAATTTATCTTAATGCTGCCAACGTTTTCAAGTATACACCAATTCCCCCCATAAATTCAACAAACATTTTCCAATCTTCTGTAAACATGTGTTCATAGAATCATAGAATCATAGAATCATAGAGTTGGAAGAGACCACGAGGGCCATCCAGTCCAACCCCCTGCCAAGCAGGAAACACCATCAAAGCATTCCTGACAGATGGCTGTCAAGCCTCTGCTTAAAGACCTCCAAAGAAGGAGACTCCACCACACTCCTTGGTAGCAAATTCCACTGCCGAACAGCTCTTACTGTCAGGAAGTTCTTCCTAATGTTTAGGTGGAATCTTCTTTCTTGAAGTTTGAATCCATTGCTCCGTGTCCGCTTCTCTGGAGCAGCAGAAAACAACCTTTCTCCCTCCTCCATATGACATCATTTCATATATTTGAACATGGCTATCATATCACCCCTTAACCTTCTCTTCTCCAGGCTAAACATACCCAGCTCCCTAAGCCGTTCCTCATAAGGCATCGTTTCCAGGCCTTTGACCATTTTGGTTGCCCTCCTCTGGACACGTTCCAGCTTGTCAGTATCCTTCTTGAACTGTGGTGCCCAGAACTGGACACAGTACTCCAGGTGAGGTCTGACCAGAGCAGAATACAGTGGTACTATTACTTCCCTTGATCTAGATGCTATACTCCTATTGATGCAGCCCAGAATTGCATTGGCTTTTTTAGCTGCTGCATCACACTGCTGACTCATGTCAAGTCTGTGGTCTACCAAGACTCCTAGATCCTTTTCACATGTACTGCTCTCAAGCCAGGTGTCACCCATCCTGTATTTGTGCTTTTCATTTTTTTTGCCCAAGTGTAGTACCTTACATTTCTCCTTGTTAAAATTTATCTTGTTTGCTTTGGCCGAGTTCTCTAATCTGTTAAGGTCATTTTGAAATGTGATCCTGTCCTCTGGGACAGGTGTTGTTCTTGTTCTCTTATTCTATACAGTATGTTAGATCCGCAAGCTGCACATATTCCATCAGTTTAAGTTGCCATTCTTCTTTAGTTGGGACCTTGCTCGTTTTCCATTTTGGGGCTAACATAACACAGGCCGCAGTAAAGGTAAAGGTAGAGGGACCCCTGACTGTTAAATCCAGTCGCGAACGACTCTGGGGTTGCGGCACTCATCTCGCTTTACTGGCTGAGAGAGCCGACGTTTGTCCTCAGACAGCTGGTCATGTGGCCAGCATGACTAAGCCACTCTGGCGAACCAGAGCAGCACACGGAAACACCGTTTACCTTCCTGCTGTAGCCGTACCTATTTATCTACTTGCACTTTGACGTGCTTTCGAACTGCTAAGTCGGCAGGAGCAGGGACTGAGCAACGGGAGCTCACCCCATCGCAGGGATTCGAACCGCCAACCTTCTGATCGGCAAGCCCTAGGCTCTGTGGTTTAACCCACAGCTCCACCCGGGTCCCCAGGCCGCAGTAGTGGCCTACATAAATAGCCTTCTTTGACACCTGGTGCCCAAGGTTACCAGAGGCCATGCCAGGGACAGTCCTCAGGATGAGGGCATAGGAGATGAGGATGAAGAGCAGGTCAGAACTCTCCGTACACCCAAGTTCAGCCCACGTCTTCAGCGCCTCAATCATTCTGCCCGGACACTGAGGTCCAGCACCGAGGGCCTTCTGGCGGTTCCCTCGTTGCGAGATGCCAAGTTGCAGGGAACTAGGCAGAGGGCCTTCTTGGTGGTGGCGCTTGCCCTGTGGAACGCCCTCCCAACAGATGTCAAAGAGGAAAACAACTACCAGATTTTTAGAAGACATCTGAAGGCAGCCCTGTTCAGGGGGCTTTTAATGTTTAATAGATTATTGTGTTTTATTTTTCTGTTGGAAGCCGCCCAGAGTGGCTGGGGAAACCCAGCCAGATGGGCAGGGTATAAATAATAAATTATTATTATTATTATTATAAATTATTATTACAAAGTGCTAACAGAGGGGGGCCATGCTGACGCCGCCACTGCGATGTGCTACAGTGATGGTTCCAGGAGGAGGGCCAGACAGAGAGGTCCCAAGGGGACAGTTGGGTGGTGAGGCCCATAGAGCAGGAGGAGTGTACAGGGGAAGCAGAACCAGTATGCACAGAGATAACCACCGAAGCCGAGTGGCCACAGGAATCAGAGTTGCGACTGAGCGGGCCGGCTGCACCAGACCAAATGGCCCTGTCGCATCCAGTAGCCCTGGAACACGAGTCAAAACCAGAACTCCTGACCGAGAAACACTCCAGGCAGCAACGCCTACGTAGGCGGCCAGCGTACATCGAGGACTATGAATGCAAACCTCCTGGGCACAACTGGAACTTATAGGGGAGGGGCGTTATGTACTGGGCTTGGATCTAGGAACAATATGCAGGTAGGATCCAGAAGGCCTGTAGGAGCAGCCCAATCAGCCTCTTGGGCGGGGACTTGAATCAGCCAATCACGCAGGACCCATTGTATAAATAATGTATATCTAGCCAGAGGTTTGGGGGTGGGGGAATTGATTCACTGTATACTATGAGCTGAAATAAAGAGCATGAAATCAATACTCTACTCTGAGTATATTTCAGTTTTGGGGGGTGAGCTCAAGCAGTGGGGAGATTGCAAGGCCTGCTGGGGCAGTTGGTTGCTGTGATGGACAGCAAAGCCAGAGCAGAGTCCGGGGTGCAGTGCCTCACAATTCCACCAGAGGGCTGGGGCCTCTCTCTGATTGGCTACCGCAGAAGAGAGGGGTGGAGCCAGCACTTTTGGAGGGAGAATAAAGGGAGCCGTTTCTGAGGGGATTTTTAGAAAGGGCTGGATTTTGAGATGGGGGAGAGGGAAGGTTGGGAGAAGATGGGGATGAGGAGGTTGGAGGGAGGGAGAAGGGGCTCTGATCCTCTGTGAGGAGAATATCGATGGATCCAGAGGAAGGAGCCTCACAGCTTGGAAGGGGAGACCATGTTGAGGGTCTGGAGAGAGTATTCAGGCGGGAGTGAAGCATAGCTGCCAAGTTTTCCCTTTTCTCGCGAGGAAGCCTATTCAGCATAAGGGAATTTCCCTTAAAAAAAGGGAGAACATGGCAGCTATGGAGTGAAGCTGGAGGGAGAAGCTGGGGTCTCCTTCCAGTCAGGAGGGAGAGATCTTCTTGGAAAAGGAGATTCCCCAGTCCGTTGCAAAGGCTGAGAGGATCCCCTGGGTCTGGCATAGAAAGGAAAATCCCTCAGGACGGAGTGGGATTGCTAAGAGTAAGAGAGAGGGAAGCGAGGAAAAGTGTCCCCTCAGGGCTCACGGAGCAAAGTATGAAGACCTGAAGGAAGCTGGAAAGAAGGGAAGGAGAGAGAAGCAGCAGAAAGAGAGTCCAGCCTTTTAGTATTTATTTATTTTGGATTATACCTGAAGTGTAACAACAACCGATTTGGAGAGGAGCTGTGCCTGTAGAACCGGGTTCAATCCTGAGACCTTGAGTCCCACCCTAGACCCCCCCCCCCCCCGTGAAGAAGGACCTTTTGGGCGGGAAGGAAGGAAGGTCGGCTGTCTCTTGGGGAGAGAGAGGCAGCTTGGGCCCCCAAAGAGCCCCACAAATGGGGCCTGAGGAAGACGAACTGCTCTTCCTCCTCCTCCTCCTCTGCCACCCAAGCTGAGCAGGGGAAGCCCTTCAAGGGACAGGCCGGCCAGAAGATGGGGCTGCAAGCTGTTCCTCCGGTTTCTGGCCCAGGGAGGGAGGGAGGGAGATGCTCAGAGCCAAGCCAAGAGGCGGAGCCAAGCTGGCCCTCGACAGCCATCAAAAATAAAAACAATGAATAGAAATCTGAGGTCCTGCTGCCCTGAGCTAGGTGGACTCGGCTTTGCAAGGGTTAAAGGGAAGCGAGCTGCCTTCCTAGAGAGGACAGGAAGCAAGGGGGGCAGGTGCTCCAGAGCCAAGGCCCCTCCCTCCCCAGTCCTCCTTTCCTGCTTTGGTGTCTCTCCTGCAAGGGCTGCATCTCTGTCCCCTCCCTCCTGGGATGATCGGGTGAGTCTCCCCCCCCTCTCCCCCCCCAGAGGGTGCAGTAGGAAGACGGTGGGGGTCCCAGGGATGCAGCAGGGGAGGATGCCTGGGGGGCCCTAAGTCGGGGAGGGGAAGGTCCTGCGGGGGGGGGGCGAGGTCTGCAACGCTCTCCTTCCTGGAGATCAGAGGATCCCAAACTCCCACGAAATCTCCCTTCTTCAAACAAAGGAGTCCCTGGGGCTTTAACTCTGTGTGACGTCGCTCAGCGTCATTGCACAACAGAGGGAAAATGTGCAAATGGTTTTCCAAAGCTGGACGAGGAGGAGGACTACACCCTCCCCCAATTAAAATACCCACTAGGAGGAGGGAGGGAGGAAAGGTGGGAGAGAAAGGCCAGGAATAAAGAGAGGGGTCCCAGCCCATAGTCTGGCTGCTTCATTGCAAACCAGTTTCCCAGCCGTCTCTAAGGGCAGCTCCACACGGAGGCCACTGCAGCAATCCCCTCGCACCCAGAGCATGGCATCCCAGGACCACATCCTCTCTGTCCCAAAAGGATTGTTCCTTGTAAATCTCCTGCTTCGACTACTGCAATCAATGCGCTCTATGTGGGGCTACCTTTGAACGTGACCCACAAACTACAACCAATCCAGAATGCACCAGCTAGACTGGTGACTGGGACAGCCACTGAGACCATATAACGAATGAATGAATTTATTAATACGGTCACAGACCAGCTTCAGCACACGCAATATCACGAATCATAAAACATCAAAAATACACAGGACAGTAAGAATATAACAAGGATTTGAGTATAAAAATTAAAATTGTTAGCGTACCCCCTGTAGTTAGCATTTGTAACGTTTGTATCAAAAATACAAAGGACAGTATGAATACAACAAGGATTCGAACATAAAAATTAAAATTAAATTAAAATTAATTGTTAGTGTACCCCCTGTAGTTAGCACTTAGGGGTTTGATCACCATGGGACACCACTTGCTTCCTGCGATTGATTGCAGACACACAAAATTTGGCTACATTTAATGTAGTCTTGGGGTTCTTGTCCTCCAGCAGCAGTTTTACACTATGGTATTCAGATTCTTTCTTGGCCTTTTGCAAGACAGGTGTAATAAACGTCAAGCGTATATCATCATAGAAACGACAACGTAGCAGTACATGCGAAGCAGTTTCCACTTCCATTGAGCCACAAGGGCAGACCCGTGCTGTATATGGTCTACCCTCAAATCTGCCCTGCAGTAAGGCAGAAGGGAGAGCATTGAATCTGATGAGGGTAAAAGACCGTCTGTATTTGGGAATCTGAAGTCCAGACAGGTAGTTAGCTGGAGAGAAACCTCTCCCATGGTCCCTTATTTCTGAGTGTTTGGTCATTTCGCTCATGTGGCATTGCAATTCTACGTCCCAGATACGCTGGCGAATCATAGTCCTAGCTTTCTCAAAGCCTGCCGCTATCAGGGTCTGCTGTGGGGTCCCCAAGCCTTTGAGCTTTTCCAGCAGTGTAGCTTTCCATTTAGATTGGTAGGTGTCTAATAAGGTCAAGGGTGCCAGCCCAACCGGGAAGAAAATAAGCTTTAACCAATAATGGATCTTCAATATCCATATCCGGGCACTGACAGGAATTTGACCAACCTCCAAACGGACCGCTATGTTAGATACACAAGAGGGGATCCCCAGCAGGCAACGGAAAAACTTAGTTTGGAATGCCTCTAGGGGAGTAAGGTTTATAAAGCTGCAGATCTGAGAACCATATAACAATTGTGATAGTATTTTTGCAGCAAAGACCTGGGAGGCTGCCGGTATGTGTTGGCCCCCTTTCCCGTATAAGAATCTTATTAACGCTTTGGTAGATCTTTCTGTATTTGCAATAGTGTTTTTAATCTTAAAGCGCCAGGAGCCCCTTTCCTGGAAGGTTATACCCAGGTATTTAAAGGATTCTACCTGTTCTATTGAGCGATTGTCTATTCTCCATTTGTGTCTCCTCCTTTTTTTAGAGAACACCATGACTTTGGATTTGTTATAGTTAATTGTTATTTGTTCGATACTGCAGTATTTGGAAAGAGATCGCAGAAGTTTTCTTAATCCAACACAAGAAAAAGAAATTAAAGCTGCGTCATCCGCATATAAAAGGACCGGGAGGGGCGTACCGGCCAATTTGGGGGGATGGGCATTTTCTTTCTCCATAATTCCTACTAAAGAGTTGATATAGAAGTTAAATAAAGTAGGCGCAAGGACACACCCTTGTCTGACCCCCTGGTGGATTTGGATTTCCTTGGATAGATGGCCCTGTCGATCACACCTTACCCGGATCCGTGTATTTTCATATAGACTGCGGATGAGATACAGTAAGCGTCTGTTTATATTTGAAGCGCTTAGCTTCCCCCAAAGTCTATCCCTCGGTATTAAGTCAAAAGCAGATTTGAAATCTATGAAGGCTACGTACAGGGAACCTCCTTTTCTTGATGAATATTTCTCCGCAAGGTGTTGGAGAACAAGTCCCTGGTCTATGGTTGACCGATTTGCCCTAAAACCAGCCTGTGCTTCTGAAAGGATGTGATGTCGTTCCATCCAGTCCACTAGTTTGTTGCATAGGTGGGCAGCGTACAATTTGCTAATAATGCTTAGGAGGCTGATTGGCCTGTAATTAGCCAGATCTGATCTGCTCCCTTTCTTGAATAATGGGACGATGATTGCTAATCCCCAGTCCTCAGGGATAGTGGCTGATTGATCTATGCTGGTAAACAGGGCAGCTAACACAGGGGCCCACCATTCAACATTAGCCTTGAGAAGTTCCGGTGTAATGTTGTCTACGCCGGGGGCTTTTCCAGGTTTAAGAGATTGGATAAGCCTATAGATTTCTTCAATTGTTACTGGGGGCCATTCTGCGCCAATATCACTCGAAGCTGGGGGCAGGGCCTGCAGATGTTGGTTTGATGCATATAAAGATAGAAAATGAGCCTCCCAGATCCCAACTGATATACTATAGTCAATTTCAATTGGGGCGTCTTGCCAACTTTTCGCGACTATTTTCCAAAAAGTGGCTGAGTCTTTCCTTCGAGAGGCCTCTAATAAACACTGCCACTCCCCCTTTTGGGCCTGCAGCTTTTTCTTTTTAATCAGATCTTTATATTTGCGTTTGGCTTCAAACCATTCCGCAGGGAGCAAGGGTAAATTCGCTGATTTGTAATTCCTGTATTTCTCCAGCAAGGAATGCTTCATAGCAATGCATTCCTGATCAAACCAGGATTTAGATTTGGTGGGGAATAAGGGTTGGCGCGATGTCTTTTTTTGAGTCAGGGAGGGTTGTAAGAGTGAGATCAAATCCCGGAACAAGATTATTCTAGATTCAGGACATGGTGAGTTTAGGAGATTATCTCTTCTAGTAAGGAATATGTCCGAGTATAGCCTTTCAGATATTTCAACATTCAGTTTTTCAGACCATCTAATACGTGAGAATCTCAACTCCATGTTGGAGGACCTGGGGGCTTCAAGTTTATCATCACAAAATAAGTCTTTTCTTACATCCAGGCGGAGGCAGAGCGGTAAATGTTCGCTGTCAACCCTCTCCTCCACTTTGCACTCAAGGGCTCTATTCAGGAGATTGAATGACACCATAACATAATAGTGGAAGCTCCTGCATTTGATATAAAAGTAAATTCCCCGCAAGTCTCCCCATTAGTGCGCCCATTTAGTATGACCAGGTCCAGCTTGTTAGAAAGACGCAATAGGCACAGACCTGCATAATTACATCCCTTATCTTTTGAGAGCCTGGTGGGTATAAGATGGTTTTCTTCCACGATGGGTGGCGAATTGTGGAAGTATGCATATAATGCTTCGTCCGACTGGCCAGTTCTGGCGTTTAGATCACCAGCCACTAGCACTGAAGCTGCAGGGGTTTGAATCATCAAACCATCAATGTATGTTTCCAGCCCATGCCAGGTGTTTTTAATCAGCTGCTTGCCTCTTTGGGGGGGAAGATATACGTTAATCAGTAGCAAGGTGAAGGATCTACTTTTTACTAGTAAGGCCATAGCCAGATGTTTCAGTGGCTCCAACTTTACTAAGGACACCCTCAACCTTGTGGATATTAAAATGCCTAGGCCACCCTTGACTCTCCCCCCTTTAGTGCTTGGAGATCCTGGAAGGGACATTGAGGAAAAACCGTTGATTTCTAGGTCCCCTATAAACCATGTCTCCTGTAAGAATACTATATCGTAGCCTTGGATAAATTTAACAAAGGATGGATCAGCTACCTTTTTTTGCCATCCTGCGATATTCCATGATAAGAAACTAAGGTTGGCTTTACCAAAATCCACTCCTTGTCAGTTATCCTCCAAGGTACTGTTGGAGTTTACCATTTTGTGTGGCAACCAGCCATCATCCTTACATGGGAAGCTCCCCAGGTGTTCTATGGTGTCAGATGGTGAATGTAGAGTGCTCACATTGGTAGTCACCGGGCCTTTGCTATACGAGGTCTCCTCCTGGGGGTATTCTACCTGGTTATAGCCTAATTCCGCTTCATCTAAATATCTCATTTTGGTCCAGAAGCCTGGTGAGGTTTCCTTAGGGATGTTTTTCCTTATAGAGGGTGATACATTGTTCTCCTTTGTGAGTTGTGCTTTCTTAATTGGAGGTAGATTAATCTCTGCCTTTATCTGAAGGCTACATAATCGATGGGCCGCTGAATCTTGTTCTTGTGTGGTGATCATTTTAGGAGGGATCTGACCCTTTCTTTGGTCATCCTCCTTAGTTTCATTATATAAGTCTTTCCCGGCCAACTTATTTCTTAAGGTTTCTAATCTTTCTAAAATTTCAGCTTGTATTACAGGTGGAAATGTCCAGAATTGACTAATTAGGGTATTTTCTTCAATAGAGAAGTTGTCCTCACCCTCACTCACAGGGCATTGCAAATCTTGCAGATGTGCATCTTTCCTTTTTAATTTTAGGAGCTCTTGATTCTGATGATGATGATCAGGCCAGACCTTTGAAGGTTGTTTCTCCTTCCTAGGATTTTCATGCTTAACTTCAAGGAGAGGACTCAATGGTGACTTATTTTCAAAGAATCTGAGTACTATTATCCGCATCTTTAAGAATATATAACTTGACCTGTAAATAAACTTGGCCAGATTTTGATCTCTAAAGGTGATCATTGCTCTCACCGAATAGCCATCGTAATGTAAATACTCTACGGAAATAATATCATTTGGTTTTACTGCTCCTGGCAACATATCATTCAGAATGTCCAGGGAATTCATTATTCGTTCTTTCCCTGTAAGAAAACCCTTCGGTTTCGGGTAGTTTGCAAATACAAGTGTTTGGGGTTTTAAAATCAGGTTCCAGCCTTTTACCTTGGATGAGACTTGCCAATCTTGGGGGGTATCGCCTTCATAATTGAGGGCCGCACCCTCTCCAATATCTAATTTACTGGTTGTCTTACTGCCGGGACTCTGAGATGTTGCTTCCTCTGTTCCGTTCATTTCTAGGCTCTGCTTCGGGGATTCCTCCTTAAGCGTTAACTGGGGAGTTACCTTCTTTGCTCTCTTTTTACCTTTCCTTTTGTTACCCCGTAGATCTGTTTTGTTTGGGCCAGGTGGAAGTAGATTGAATAGTTTCTGCCATTGTTTTTTTCCAGGTACGGCGGCTTATCTTTGCTTTCCTTGCTGTTTTAATATTTTTGCTTTTCTTTTCCTTTACTTTTGATTTGTGTCTTTGCAATTTCTCATTTGTTACTGATTGACTCATCTCGGCCGGCTTGTCTGAATTGTGCACTTGGGTCACATCATTTGGCTCTTTTAATTGGAGTGTGAAGTTTTCCACTAAAGTCAAAAGTAACCCATTTGTTATTGATAAAAAGTTTTTTATATTGGAGAGATCAGTGCATATGGCATGAAGGTGATCCTGAAAGTAGCCATCACTCACTTCTGTTTGAGTACACTTGGGAATAGTCTGCTGGTCTTGCTGGTTTGGGCAACTTATTTCAGGTTCTGCTGAAGGCAACTGATTCTTTGTATTAGATGTATTAACCTCAAAGGGTTTCTCGGCTAAGGCCAGTTCTTGGGCCAAGGTTCTTGGGAAGTTAATATTTCCGGAGTTTTGTTGAAGCCCTTTAGAAAGAATTTGCCAGTCTAGGACAAAATGAGGAGGAGGAATGACTTCATCAAGGATTAGCTCGTTTGGCTCACTCTCACACTCCTTCCTCTTAGGAAAGTAATTTGTAATTTTGCTTTGTCTCTTTCTGAGTTCCGGTGAGCTAACTTGCTTATCTAGCGAGATACCCAGATCTTTACAGGTCTTTCTTGTGAGTACCATAATAGATGTTTGTCGTTAGTTTGCAAAAATCAATTCTCCCCGCACTTGTCTGCCTAGAATTTACGCGGCCAAAGACAATATCAATCTACAGGAAGGGACGTTTCAAAAGCTTTCTGCCGCTGCCTCCAGGGCTCTTCTTGTTAATTTCTCTTCCCCTGCTTCCAACTCAGCAATTCATGATCCTGCCTTGGGCCTCTTCTCTCAATCACCACACTCCGATTGAGGCAGTGAAGTCCTCCCCTCTCTGGCAACCTTAATCAGCTGGCTGATAAGGGGGACAGGGAGCAGACTGGAGCAGAGCCAAAGCAATTATTATAGCAAGCAGCAGGCAACAGGCAGCAGATACAGAAGTGCTTCAAAGTCTTTAAGAACTTTTCCGGTCAATAAAATTGGCATCCAGAGGGTCAATTAGGTTAAAAAATTTAAAAAGAGCAAAAGAAATCCGAGGAGCACCGATGGCGTGTCTTACCTCGGCGCCATCTTTCATCCAACCATATAACACCAGTCCTGAAAGACCTACATTGGCTCCCAGTACATTTCCGAGCACAATTCAAAGTGTTGGTGTTGACCTTTAAAGCCCTAAACGGCCTCAGCCCAGTATACCTGCAGGAGTGTCTCTGTTATGTATTAAGTTAACTGCAGTACTCCTTCTGGCCAACGTGGCTGCAGTTCTTACCCTGCTCACTGTGGCTGCAGTTCCCACTCAGGTCCACAACATGCAAATGAAGGATTGAGAGTGCTGTTCACGGATTGGGTAGCTAGGGGAAGTTTGTTACTGTTGCAAGTTACTGAGTGCTATATAAGCCACTTGGCTAAACTACTGTTCAGTCTGGATTCAGAGCTAGAATAAAGAGCTGGTTGTTTTGAGAGCTGTGTCTTCATCCTTCTTACCCACTATTTTACAATCTCCACCCCCATTGTTCTGCCCAGACACTGAAGTCCAGCGCAGAGGACCTTCTGGCAGTTCCCTCACTGCGAGAAGTGAAGTTACAGGGAACCAGGCAGAGGGCCTTCTTTGTAGTGGCACCTGCCCTTTGGAACGCCCTCCCACCAGATGTCAAAGAGAACAACAACTACCGTACCAAACTTTTAGAAGACATTTTAGAAGACATCTGAAGGCAGCCCTGTTTAGGGAAGCTTTTACTGTTTGATGGACTACTGTATTTTAATATTTTGTTGGAAGCCGCCCAGAGTGGCTGGGGAAACCCAGCCACATGGGTGGGGTATAAATCCAGCGCTGGCTGAAGGCCTTCTGGTGGTTCCCTCACTGCGAGAAGCAAAGCTACAGGGAACCAGGCAGAAGGCCTTCTTGGTAGTGGCACCCACCCATCAGATGTCAAAAAGATAATAACTACCTGACATTTAGAAGACATCTGAAGGCAGCCCTGTTTAGGGAAGTTTTAAAGGTGTGACATTTTAATGTGTTTTTAATATTGGTTGGAAGCCGCCCAGAGTGGCTGGGGAAATCCAGCCAGATGGGCGGGGTACAAATAATAAGTTGTTGTTCTTGTAAATCAGCCAAGCCGGAAATGGACGCTGCTACTCACTGAGCCTCCAGGGACCTTGGCATCAAAGGCTGTGTGTGTGTTAAGCTATCTAATATAAGTTTAATAATAAATTGCCCGCCTAAATTTCAAGGGAGATGTCTTTGGCCCAGTCCACTTGGCCCTCAGGGGGTTGTCCAGATACATACCTGTCTCTCAGAGCAAAAAAGGGGGGGCACCCAAGGAGTCAGTCTTGAGAGCAACAGAGAGTCCAAGTGCAAAAATGGAGACAGAAGCAGGGGAGAAATGTTCCCAGAAGTGTGGATGGGATGAGAACAACTTCTGAGGACCCCTCTGGGTGAGGACCCCAACAAGAGCCAAGCATCCATTTTTTCACAAGATACAAATGACTCCCTTGTCAGTCAGTTCTGGCTTCATGCATTCACTGGAAGGCAGGTGCAACCAGTCTGATTCATCTCTCAGAAATCCCTTGAGTTGTCTCCACATTTTGCATTGCTAGAGGGCTAGAGACTTACTTCTTCTCCCATTCCTCCTTCTCTTTCTCTTCAAAAAGTTATCTCATGGTTTGGGCTGTGGTGCCATCCAGCCCTGGTTCCTAGCAAGACTCAACCATGCTTGCTAAGGGAAACTTTTTCCTCTCCTGATCGACAAATTCTGTAACAAAACAATGTTTTTGCTTTGTAGACTTTGCTTGAGCTTCTCATTAAGAAGGACAGAACATGGCAGAAGACCAAAGGGTTCCTTCCGATCTCTTAGAGCAGGCATGTCCAACAGGTAGATTGTGATCTACTTGTAGATCACTGGACATCTGTGGTAGATCACTGGTAGATCATTGGCTAGATCACTGGCTCCCCCCAAAGAAGCTGAACAACTGTGGCTCCCCTAAAAAAACCCTCAACATTTTACCTTCTCCTTTAAAAAACTCAACAACTTTTACCTGAACCCCTCTGTGAGTAGATCGCAGTCTCTTGGGAGTTGGCCACCCCTGTCTTAGAGGCTTCCTTAAAGCACAGATGGATGAGCAAGACTCATCTGGCCCTGAAGCAGGAAGAGGCCATGCCATCCAAACTGGGAGCAGTGGGGAATTCTGGGAAAGGTCTGTGCAGAAGATTCTGGTTGAGGAGGACACCCTCCGCTCAGAGGTGCAGAGCCAGCAGTTGAGGCAGTTCTGCTGCCAGGAGGCTAAAGGACCCCGAGAGGTTTGCAGCCGACTCTACCACCTTGACCGTCAGTGGCTGAAGCCAGAAAGGCACACGAAAGCTGAGATGCTGGACCTGGTGATCTTGGAGCAGTTCCTGGCTGTCCTTCCCCCGGAGATGGAGAGCTGGGTGAGGGACTGTGGAGCAGAGACCAGTTCCCAGGCGGTGGCCCTGGCCGAAGGTTTCCTCCTGAGTCAGGCAGAGGAGAGAAAGCAGGTGAGAGAGACTTTCCTCTGGATACTCCCAAGGGACTCCAACAGGACAGAGAACATCTCATATTGCTCTATTGATGACCCATCCTTTTTTTGGGAAGACATCCATGGAGTGAGATCTAACACCCTTAAAGTCTTTGTCATTCTCTTTCTAACATTTCTCACCATTCATTCTCTGTTTTGAATTCTTGTTGCTCTTTCAGGAAATGGATCCATTTGCAGAAATGGACCAGGATTCCTGTGAGGCAGAGAGGCCTCCGTTGAAAACGAGAGAGAAGCCACTGGGTAAGGAGAAAATTGTTTTTCTCAGTTTGGTCTCATTCTGTTGGTTTTCCAAATAATCTGTGGGTTATTTTCATCTTTCTTGAGGGGAGGGGACTGTTGGGACCAAGGGTTCAGAGGAGGGGAGATGTATTTCTGCACAGTAAACATTAAATGGGCACAAACGTCCAAATGCTCTCAGCAGGTAAGGCTTTCTCAAAGGCCCATCTGTGGTTAGAGATGCCCTGTTTCACCTGTAAGAGAAGCAGGCATTCCTGGCATCCTGCTTACCTTTTCTCTCTTGCAGGTGACAGAATGATGCTGGCAAGACCTCCTGATCCGTCTTTTCATGGGGGCAGAAGGGAAACAGCGGCTGTGGAACCAGATCAGGTCAGGGGAAACTGTCTTGTGGGGACGGGGTGGAGCAATGTCATGGACTGGTTGGGCACAGAGGAATGGTGGGAGGAAGTAGCCAGGAAACCAGGAAGGGAAGATGGCTCAGAGCCCAAGGAGTGGAGGTGGAACAAGGATGAGCGATCAGAGGGAGAAGGCTCAGAAGAGGAGGTGTCGGAAGCTGAAGGGGTAACAGGGCTTAGTGAGCTGGGAGATTCTGTGGCAGAATGCAGTGCAGAATCAGAGGCAGAAGAGGAGGAAAGAGGTGAGTGGGAGGAGGGAGGTCGAGAGGCAGAGGTGAGTCAGGAGAAGGAGGAGCCACCGGTGGCTCCCTCTCCTTCTGCCAGAAGCCACCCTCCCTGCTTGTCTCTCAGAGCCAGGAGATGTGACAATGGAGGAGCAAAGGCAGGCTGCACTCTGGCGCACTGTTTGATCCCTTGCCAGAAAACCCGGGGGGGAGGGGACTTAGAAAGCTGTGGGGAGTCGGGAGCCTGTCCTTGCATAGTTTGGCCAATTTTGCCGGGGTATGGTGCCATCTGTACTGCATTTTCACAACATTTTCTCTGAGATCGTAACACACAGTAAATCTAATGTGCTCCTTCATAATCTCTCCCACTGCTTCATGTAGATCAGGGGTGGCCAACTTCCAAGAGACTGCAATCTACTCACAGAATTAAAATCTGGCAGTGATCTACCCACGTTTTGGGCGGGGTTCAGGTAGACGTTGTTGAGCTTTTTTAGGGGGAGCCTAAGCTTCTACTGGGGGGTAGGGAGATCTACCAGAGATCTGCCGCAGATCTACCTGTTGGACATGCCTGATGTAGATGTTATGTCCAAGGTCTTGGGCCCAATGTATCTTTGCTCCTTTCACCTCTTCCTTTTTTACCTCCCAATTGAGGAGGAGGCTAGACATCATAGAATCATAGAATCATAGAATCATAGAATCATAGAGTTGGAAGAGACCACAAGGGCCATCCAGTCCAACCCCCTGCCAAGCAGGAAACACCATCAAAGCATTCCTGACAGATGGCTGTCAAGCCTCTGCTTAAAGACCTCCAAAGAAGGAGACTCCACCACACTCCTTGGCAGCAAATTCCACTGCCGAACAGCTCTTACTGTCAGGAAGTTCTTCCTAATGTTTAGGTGGAATTTTCTTTCTTGTAGTTTGAATCCGTTGCTCCGTGTCCGCTTCTCTGGAGCAGCAGAAAACAACCTTTCTCCCTCCTTTATATGACATCCTTTTATATATTTGAACATGGTTATCATATCACCCCTTAACCTTCTCTTCTCCAGGCTAAACATACCCAGCTCCCTAAGCCGTTCCTCATAAGGCATCGTTTCCAGGCCTTTGACCATTTTGGTTGCCCTCTTCTGGACACGTTCCAGCTTATCAGTATCCTTCTTGAACTGTGGTGCCCAGAACTGGACACAATACTCCAGGTGAGGTCTGACCAGAGCAGAATACAGTGGTACTATTACTTCCCTTGATCTAGATGCTATACTCCTATTGATGCAGCCCAGAATTGCATTGGCTTTTTTAGCTGCTGCATCACACTGCTGACTCATGTCAAGTTTGTGGTCAACCAAAACTCCTAGATCCTTTTCACATGTACTGCTCTCAAGCCAGGTGTCTCCCATCCTGTATCTGTGCCTTTCATTTTTTTTGCCCAAGTGTAGCACTTTACATTTCTCCTTGTTAAAATTCATCTTGTTTGCTTTGGCCCAGTTGTCTAATCTGTTAAGGTCATTCTGAAGTGTGATCCTGTCCTCTGGGGTGTTAGCCACCCCTCCCAACTTGGTGTCATCTGCAAACTTGCTCAGGATTCCCTCAAGCCCATCATCCAAGTCATTGATAAAGATGTTGAACAAGACTGGGCCCAAGACAGAACCCTGTGGCACCCCACTAGTCACTACTCTCCAGGATGAGGAGGAGCCATTGATGAGCACCCTTTGGGTTCGGTCAGTAATCCAGCTACAAATCCACTGAATGGTAGCATTGTCTAGCCCACATTTTACCAGCTTCTTTACAAGAATATCATGGGGCACCTTGTCAAAGGCCTTGCTGAAATCAAGATAGGCTACATCCACAGCGTTCCCTTCATCTACCAGGCTTGTAATTCTGTCAAAAAATGAGATCAGATTAGTCTGACATGACTTATTTTTCAGGAACCCATGCTGACTTTTAGTGATCACAGAGTTTCTTTCTAGGTGCTCACAGACTGTTTGCTTAATGATCTGCTCTAGAATCTTTCCTGGTATTGATGTCAGGCTGACTGGGCGGTAATTGTTTGGGTCCTCTCTTTTCCCCTTTTTGAAAATAGGGACAACATTTGCCCTCCTCCAGTCTGCTGGAACTTCGCCTGTTCTCCAGGAATTTTCAAAGATTATTGCCAGTGGTTCTGAAATCACCTCTGCCAGTTCTTTTAATACTCTTGGATGTAGTTCATCTGGCCCTGGAGACTTGAATACATCTAAACTAGCCAAGTATTCTTGTACTACCTCCTTACTTATTCTGGGCTGTGTTTCCCCTGCTGAATCATCTGCTCCATATTCTTCAGGTCGGGCGTTGTTTTCTTTCTTGGAGAAGACTGAGGCAAAGAAGGCATTGAGGAGTTCTGCCCTTTCTCTGTCCCCTGTTTGCATTTCACCATCTTCTCCTCTGAGTGACCCCACTGTTTCCTTGTTTTTCCTTTTGCTACGGACATACCCATAAAAGCCCTTTTTGTTGCTTTTAACCTCTCTGGCGAGCCTGAGTTCATTCTGTGCTTTAGCTTTTCTGACTTTGTCTCTACACGTGCTGGCTATATGTTTGAATTCCTCTCTGGAGATTTCCCCCCTTTTCCATTTTTTGTACATATCCCTTTTAAATCTTAACTCAGTCAAAAGTTCTTTAGATAGCCAGCCTGGCTTCTTTAGGCACCTTCCATGTTTCCGTCTCATTGGTATTGCCTGAAGTTGTGCTTTTAATATCTCCCTTTTAACAAACTCCCAACCATCATGAACTCCCTTCCCTTTTAGTATTACTGTCCATGGGATTTCACCCAGCGTTTCCCTAAGTTTTCTGAAGTCGGCTTTCTTAAAGTCTAGAATTTGGACCTTAGTATGCTTGGTTGCTCCTTTCCGCTGGATAATAAACTCCAGAAGAGCATGGTCACTCCCACCTAATGATCCTGCCACTTCTACCCCACTAACCAAGTCATCACTATTGGTTAGGACCAGATCTAAAATGGCTGATCCTCTTGTTGCTTCTCCCACTTTCTGGACAATGAAGTTGTCTGCAAGGCCAGTGAGGAATCTGTTCGACCTTATGCTCTTGGCTGAGTTTGACATCCAACAAATATCAGGATAGTTGAAATCCCCCATTACTACTATCTCACTTCCTTTGGAATGCTTGGCCATCTGTTCCAGGAAGGCATCATCTGTGTCCTCAGTTTGGCTTGGGGATCTATAGTAAACTCCCACAATGAGATCACTGTTGTTTTTCTCTCCCTTAATTTTGACCCAGATACTCTCAATTTGGCTTTGAAGTTTTAAATCCTGGATCTCTTCACAGGTATACATATCCCTAACATATAAAGCTACTCCTCCTCCTTTCCTGTTTGGTCTATTTCTCTTAAATAGATTGTATCCCTCTATTACTACATTCCAGTCATGAGACTCATCCCACCAGGTTTCAGTGATGCCTATTATGTCATATTTAGTTTGCTGTACCAAGAGCTCAAGTTCATCTTGTTTATTTCCCATGCTCTGTGCATTAGTATACAGACATTGAAGACCGTTGATCATTCCCCCATGTCTCTTATTTAAGGATATTTTCGTCCCACCACTAGGTCTGCATGCTGCTTGCTCCATTTGGTCCTTGACATTTGGATGATCATCTTCAGCATTTGATAGACTCCTACCTTCAGGACCACTGTCTCCCTCCCCCACATAAGTCAGTTTAAAGCCCTCCTGATGAGGTTTTTGAGTTTTGTGGCAAAAACATTCCTCCCAACTTTTGTGAGGTGCAGTCCATCACTTGCCAGAAGTCCATCATCAAGAAACTGCAGACCGTGATCTAGGAATCCAAACCGTTCCTGTTTGCACCATTTGCGAAGCCAGTTGTTCACTTCCCCTATTTTTCCCTCTCTCCCTGGGCCATGTCGTTCAACTGGGAGGACAGAAGAGATGACAATTTGTGCATCTAATTGCTTCAACTTCCTGCCCAGAGCCTCATAATCATTTTTGATCTTCTGTAAGCTATGGCTTGCAGTGTCATTGGTTCCCACATGCACCAAAAGGAAGGGGTATTTGTCGGTGGGTTTTATTATTCCTTGCAGCCGTTCTGTTACATCTTTGATCTTGGCCCCAGGTAGACAGCACACCTCTCGAGACATCTTGTCAGGCCCACAGATCACTGCTTCTGTACCCCTCAGTAGGGAATCCCCAATCACCACTACACGCCTCTTCAGAGGCTTGGTTGGGATTCTTCTATGTGCTGTCCCTTCCAAGGTTACCTGCATATTTCCAGAGGACTGACTTGGTTGCTCGTCTTCATATTCCTCATCAACTGTGATGAGGGAGAGATCCTCAGGTGGAGTCTGTTCCTCGTCTTCCATGAGCACTTCAAAACGGTTGTTTAATTCTAAGCACTCAGAGCGATCCCTGGGCCTTCTACTTCTATGAGTCACGTTCCTCCATACATCTGGCTGCTGTGTTGGGGAACTGACCTCCTCCTCAGGGAGATCCCCTGTCTCCTCCTTGGTGCAGACAGTGTGCTCTGCTGCATCCAAGAAAAGCTCCAGCTCTTTAATTCTCTGGAGCGTAGATACACGCCCCTGAAGCTGCTGCACCTTCTCTTCCAGAAGGGCAACCTTGTTTTCTAGTAGGGCAACCAACTTGCAATTGTTGCAAGTGTAGCTACCCACATCCTTTGGCAAGAAAACAAACATTGCACAGGAATTGCAGGTGACAATGGTTGTTCCCTCCACCTCCATCTTGAAAACCTTGAGGTCAAGGGGGAAAGAGGAAGAGGCCTAGGTCCCCCCTAACAAACGTATGAGACTTGCTGCCCTAGGTCAAAAAGATGGGTAAAACTGCGCGCGCCGATAGGCGCGCGCCGCTGCACTCCAAGCTCTGACTAGCTCCGCCCACAGCTAATCACCTGAACTTCCTGACTCACACTTCTAGGTGAAAGGTCACAGCCAGAAACAAACAAGGTCACAGCCAGAAACAAACACCCACACAAGCCTGGACAGTCACCCAAATCCAAGAGGCAGCAGCCCTAGAAAACCAGCACAAGCACACAAACAAGTAAGAAAACAAATAAGCACACAAACTTACTCACACACAGCCCCAAAAGACAAAACCACAAAACCTACAGAGTGTCTCCCAAGCTCAGCTCACCTTCTGCTCCTTCCTCAGTCACTGCACTCCAAGCTCTGACTAGCTCCGCCCACAGCTAATCACCTGAACTTCCTGACTCACACTTCTAGGTGAAAGGTCACAGCCAGAAACAAACAAGGTCACAGCCAGAAACAAACACCCACACAAGCCTGGACAGTCACCCAAATCCAAGAGGCAGCAGCCCTTCTGCTCCTTCCTCAGTCACTGCACTCCAAGCTCTGACTAGCTCCGCCCACAGCTAATCACCTGAACTTCCTGACTCACACTTCTAGGTGAAAGGTCACAGCCAGAAACAAACAAGGTCACAGCCAGAAACAAACACCCACACAAGCCTGGACAGTCACCCAAATCCAAGAGGCAGCAGCCCTAGAAAACCAGCACAAGCACACAAACAAGTAAGAAAACAAATAAGCACACAAACTTACTCACACACAGCCCCAAAAGACAAAACCACAAAACCTACAGAGTGTCTCCCAAGCTCAGCTCACCTTCTGCTCCTTCCTCAGTCACTGCACTCCAAGCTCTGACTAGCTCCGCCCACAGCTAATCACCTGAACTTCCTGACTCACACTTCTAGGTGAAAGGTCACAGCCAGAAACAAACAAGGTCACAGCCAGAAACAAACACCCACACAAGCCTGGACAGTCACCCAAATCCAAGAGGCAGCAGCCCTTCTGCTCCTTCCTCAGTCACTGCACTCCAAGCTCTGACTAGCTCCGCCCACAGCTAATCACCTGAACTTCCTGACTCACACTTCTAGGTGAAAGGTCACAGCCAGAAACAAACAAGGTCACAGCCAGAAACAAACACCCACACAAGCCTGGACAGTCACCCAAATCCAAGAGGCAGCAGCCCTAGAAAACCAGCACAAGCACACAAACAAGTAAGAAAACAAATAAGCACACAAACTTACTCACACACAGCCCCAAAAGACAAAACCACAAAACCTACAGAGTGTCTCCCAAGCTCAGCTCACCTTCTGCTCCTTCCTCAGTCACTGCACTCCAAGCTCTGACTAGCTCCGCCCACAGCTAATCACCTGAACTTCCTGACTCACACTTCTAGGTGAAAGGTCACAGCCAGAAACAAACAAGGTCACAGCCAGAAACAAACACCCACACAAGCCTGGACAGTCACCCAAATCCAAGAGGCAGCAGCCCTAGAAAACCAGCACAAGCACACAAACAAGTAAGAAAACAAATAAGCACACAAACTTACTCACACACAGCCCCAAAAGACAAAACCACAAAACCTACAGAGTGTCTCCCAAGCTCAGCTCACCTTCTGCTCCTTCCTCAGTCACTGCACCTTTGAAATGTATTCTGTTAAAGATGTTTGCTATAAAGTGAGGCTTTCAGGCCTTGGTTTATGTATTTGGGTGGAGTTTATATACTATTACGGTAGTAAGAGAAGGTTTATAAGATAGCTGTATTGATGAGTGAGTTGTGTTTTTTCCTTAACTGTGTTTTTTCTGTGTCAGGTTTCATAACTGGTTTCTTAACTGTGTCAGGTTTCATAAGTAGTGTTTTGTTTTATAATGTGAGGAACTACATTTAGTTTGAGAAAGTTGAGTTGTTTTTTTCTAGGAGTCAGGATGGGGTTCTGCTAGTCACAGATTTGCTGGGCTTAGAGGGTTTTGATAACCGCTATTGCGGGCCTGTATATTTAGTATATGACAAGGTGAAGGTGCACAGGGGGTTTCTAAACCATATAATAAGGAAATCTCTTTATGAAAATTGGGATAAATATAAAGAACTATTAGAACCCCAAACCCCTGGTGGACCTCACTGACTGAAGCCATGGCTGTGAAAGAGAAAAAGAGAGGGGCTGTGAAAGAGGGGGGATTGGGCATCGTACAGAATGCTATTAGAAGGAAACAAATCTGAAGAAATTTGAAGAAATCAGGACATATTTGAAGAATTGGTTACAATATTTTCAAATAAACAAGAGATTAAGTATAGATAAACTGACAGACCCTCCAGGAATGAGCTGCTGTTCTCATTAAGCCTGAAACTCAGACAAGTTTGAGAATATTGTGTTCTTGCTAAGAAAGAGTAAACTCCAGCTGTGAACTGTGGGATTTCCTGCCCATACAACTCTGTGACGCCAGCCTTCTGAATGTCACCAGTAGGATTCATCTGTCATTGCAGTTTTCATGGAATCCTAGAGTTGAAAGGGACCCCAAGGGTCATCAAGTCCAACCCCCTGCATTGCAGGAATCTCGGCTAGATCATCCAAGGCAGGTGGCCATCCAAACTAGGCTTCTTCTATTTCTAGATTGCTCTGTTGTTGTTGTTGTTTAGTCGTGTCCGACTCTTCGTGACCCCATGGACCATAGCACGCCAGGCACTCCTGTCTTGCACTGCCTCCCGCAGTTTGGTCAAACTCATTTTCGTAGCTTCGAGAACACTGTCCAACCATCTTGTCCTCTGTCGTCCCCTTCTCCTAGTTCCCTCAATCTTTCCCAACATCAGGGTCTTTTCCAGGGAGTCTTCTCTTCTCATGAGGTGGCCAAAGTATTGGAGCCTCAGCTTCACGATCTGTCCTTCCAGTGAGCACTCAGGGCTGATTTCCTTAAGAATGGATAGGTTTGATCTTCTTGCAGTCCATGGGACTCTCAACAGTCTCCTCCAGCACCATAATTCAAAAGCATCAATTCTTCGGCGATCAGCCTTCTTGATGGTCCAGCTCTCACTTCCATACATCACTACTGGGAAAACCATAGCTTTAACTATACAGACCTTTGTCGGCAAGGTGATGTCTCTGCTTTTTAAGATGCTGTCTAGGTTTGTCATTGCTTTTCTCCCAAGAAGCAGGCGTCTTTTAATTTCGTGACTGCTGTCACCATCTGCAGTGATCAAGGAGCCCAAGAAAGTAAAATCTCTCACTGCCTCCATTTCTTCCCCTTCTATTCGCCAGGAGGTGATGGGACCAGTGGCCATCTAGACAGAGGATTACAAATAGTGGCCAGGATTCACCTAACCAGCCCCATCTGCTGCAAAATGGGGCCTGCCCTCCCACTCCTTCCCCTCTCCATGCCCCCATGGACCCCTTGAATTTGGCTCTAGAGCACTGGGAGGGAACTCCCCAGAACAGCTCACGAGGAGAGGAGAAAGTGGATCCTTCCATCAGGCAAACTGGAATGCTTGCGTAGGCAGAATGATTTCAAAACCACAAGGTGGAGTACCACGTATTTTTACAAAGACACATAATTAAAATGCAGAATTAAAAAATTCAATTAAAGTGTTAAAATAAGCATCCATATTTAAAATGTGCAGCAAAGGAATACTATTGAAACAACACAGCTATTAAGAGGAAAGAAGGAACAGAGCATTGTGTAACAAATCACATTTCTGCTGTCTCAGAGGAGGACATTTCCCTTTTTCTTTTAGGGTCCAGTGTGCTTTGAAGATGTCGCTGTTCGTTTCACGAAGGAGGAGTGGGCGTTGCTGGATCCTGACCAGAAAGCTCTACATAAGGACGTCATGGAGGAGAATCGTGGGATCGTGGCCTCTCTTGGTAAGGCTCCCTGTGGGATCGTAATATCTGCCTGGAAATCCAACAAATACCTCTATGTGACAAACAGCGCCCCCTACAACACCTGGGAACCTAACAGCCCACAATAAAAAGTAAATAACAGTTTTTTTCTGTGAACCATCTTCCTCCAGTACTTCCTCTTTATACAACAGTTGGGCTGGTCTGAACTGCCCAGGCATCTTAAAGGTCAGCTTCAGAGTTGTTAGGAAAGAGAAGTAGCTTCTGTCAGGTTTTCTGTTTTTGTTTCTGCTCCTGTCAGTCTTGGGTTGACCAAAGAGACGCCTGACATTGGAGAGGGAGGGGATGCCATGACTGGGCCAAACAAAATCCATCCCAGAGAAAAGCCAGGCTTATTGACTCTCAGGTAGTAGTAGCAGTAATAATAATAGTAATAGTAATAATTTTTATTTATAGCCTGCCTATCTTCCAACACACACACATATATATACATGAAACATTAATAATAACATTCTGGTCTGATATAAAAAGTACATTAACTTTAAAACGAACAACTTACACAAGTGGCTAAAATTGTGGAAACGTTTTGGAAAAGTGTATTTCTGAGGTTTGAGGGCTCATAACACCACTTTTTTGGGGAACAATACCATAAAATTATAAATCAATGGAAATATAATTTAATGAAGAATGTAATGCAATAACTTTTATGAAGTATTATTTATTAGAACAGCAATCATAAAGAAGAAAAGTGAAATACATAGAAAAAATGAGATATACAGAAATTCTAACCATGTCAAATAATACTTCGTTTGGTAACCTTTAGCTTTAATTACAGCCTTACAATGCCTTCCCATGGAGTGAACCAAGTTTTTTAGTTCTGCAGCTGTAATAATGCAAAACCAAGATTGAATTATTGCCTCTATCAGTTGGGCTTTATTGCTAGGTTGCTTCTGACTAGAAAGTTCCTTTAGTCGGCTCCATAGATTTCTGATTGGGTTAAGGTCTGGGCTATTCCCAGGCCATTCCAATAGTGGAATCTGAGCAGGCTGAAAGCAAAGAGTAAGGTTACCGTAACCTCCGTCATAGATCTTCAGTATGCTGATGACAACATAGTGTGTGCAAACCATCCTAAATATCTTTGCAGAAGCTTACGAAAAGCTTGGCCTATCACTCAACATCCAAAAAACCAAAGCGCTCTACCAAGAAGTACAAAATAATCCCCCTGCAGCGCCACGATTCCAAATCAATAGTGTAACGTTGGAAAATGTTGATCGCTTCTCCTACCTAGGCAGTTATCTTTCCACAAGGGAGAGCATTGATGCCGAAATCCAGCATCGCCTGAGCTCTGTGAGTGCGGCTTTCTCCCAATTGAAGTGCAGAGTGTTTGAGGACTGGGACATTCGCAGGGAAACCAAAATGCTTGTTTACAAAGCTATTGTACTACCAACCTTACTATAAGATTGTGAAACATAGACCACTTATAATCACCATCTCCAACTCCTCGAAGGATTCCATCAATGGTGTCTCTGAAAATTTTTACATAACACTTGGGAAGACAGTCAAGTTGTGCATGGATGCCTGATGATCGTCTTCCAAAGCAACTACTCTATTCCAAACTTAAAAATGGAAAGCGTAATGCTGGTGGTCAACAAAAGAGGTTTAAAGACTGTCTCAAGGCGAATCTTAAAAAATGTAGTATAAACACTGACAACTGGGAAACACTGGCCTGCGAGCGCTCCAGTTGGAGAACAGCCTTTACCAAAGGTGTCATGGGCTTTGAAGACACTTGAACTCAGGGCGAAACGTGCTAAGAGGAAGGCACGCTTGGCAAATCCACACCATGATCAACTCCCACCCAGAAACCAATGTCCCCACTGTGGAAGGATGTGTGGATCCAGAATTGGCCTCCACAGTCACCTACAGACTCATAGTTAAAACCATGTTCATGAAAGACAATATTACTTGGCTACAAGGGATCGCAGCACCAGAAGAAGAAGAAAAGAAGGAATATGATTATCTTGAAACCACCTTTTGCACACAGCAGCATGGAGTTGAACCCTTTTGAAGTATCAAATAAATAAATATAGAAATATATATAAACGCTTCAGTAATCTGGTGAACCGGGTTCATGTCTCCGGTCCTCCACATGCAGCTGCTGGGTGACCTTGGGCTAGTGACACTTCTCTGAAGTCTCTCAGCCTCACTCACCTCACAGAGTGTTTGTTGTGGGGGAGGAAGGGAAAGGATATTACTTTTGGAATGGAATGTTAAACATGAAGATGTTAAGTCATCTATGATACATTGGGCTCAAAATATGGGTCATAATATAGAGTTAGAAGATTGGGGGAAATCATGGAAAGATGGAATGAATTTTACAGCCTGCAGTTCACTTAAAGAAAGCATAATGAAAATGATGTATAGATGGTATATAACAGGGGTGGCCAACTTTCAGGAGACTGCGATCTACTCACAGAGTTATAAACTGGAGGTGATCTACCCCCATTTTAGTGGGGTTCAGGTCAAAGTTGTTGAGCTTTTTTTAGATGTGAAGGCCTTCTTACTAGGCATTGTAGGTAATGAAATACATTAGCAAGATAACAGATTATTCTTATGTAACAACTGCAGCAGGAATATTATTAGCCCAACGATGGTATCAACAAGAGACGGGAAATGATTTATAATGAAATTAAAAATTCATCAGAATGATAAAAAATTGCAACCACTGCAGTAGGAATATTCTTAGCCCAACAATGGAAGCAAGAGGAAATATCAACAAAAGAAGAGTGGCAGGTGAAATTAATGGACTAGGCCGAGTTGGTGAAACTAACAGGGAAAATTTGGAACCAGCCAAGACCAGACTTTCCTCAACGACTGGAATAAATTTACAGAATACTTGAAAGACAATTATAAACAACTAACTTTGTGAGTAGGGATACAAGAAATTTTGTAAGGTAGATTTTATCAATTATTGCAAAGTATAATTTACAAATCATTGGTTTATGATTAGGATTTAATAGTAATAATTCTTCCGTCCTCACTACACTGCCGTGTGGCCTATGTGCAGCTTGACGTGCAGGTAAACCCCCCCGTTCTTCATTAAGCAGACTATTTTAGAAATCTTGACTTTATTGAAGAAACAAGGATGAGGTAAAACTAGAAGGCAATAGAAATACATACAATAAGTACATCTATAATGAACAATGATCTAAACATCATTGCATTACTACATGATAACTGCAGGCAAGACAAGAGCTTACCAACGATGCAATCACACCAGGCAGAAACTCCAAACATGTAGCAGAGAAGTCCTGACTCATGGGATCCTCCTCTTTCTTTGAGCTCTCTAAAAATGGAGGCCTCCCTTCCCACCATGCACTACTCTTTCCTGTTCACAAGGCGACCATGTGTTGCTGTATTCTTCCTCGCCCAGTAGGTGGAGCTGAATCAATTGCATAACAATACAGTGGTACCTCTACTTACGAATTTAATGCGTTCCGAACGCACATTCGTAATTCGGAAAAATTTGTAAGTCAAATCCCATAGGAACGCATTGGGAGAAAAAATTCGTAAGTCGAAGCAACCCTATCTAAAAATTCGAAAGTAGAAAAAATCCTATCTAAACCACATCCAAGATGGCGGACGGAGCTCCATTCGTAAGTAGAAACATTCGTAAGTAGAGTTATTCGTAAGTAGAGGTACCACTGTAACAACATACAATTTATATACATCTTTATATGTGCTGAAGGCATGACAATAATTATAATCCCAAAATGCAATATAGGATGATAAGTGGGAAAAGCATTAGTCAAGGAGGAAGGTAGTCTCAGGCTGTTGTAGCCAAATGCTTTCTATATCATATATAAGTTGAAAGTTATGTTTAAAATATTTGCAAAAACAAACAAAAATTATTCTTTGGCTATAATTGTTGATAGAATACAGCTAAGTGAACAAACTTTGTTGCATTACGTTCTTGATTAAATTATATTTCCATTGATATATAATTTTATGAAATAACTTCCAAAAAAGTGGTGTTTTGAGCCAACAAACTTCTGAAATACACTTTTTCCCAAAAGTCTTCCATAATTTTGGCCACTACTGTATATCAAACAAAGCAACATTCAACAATCCATCAGAATCTAATTATAAATATAAAAAATTCCTTCAGTAGCACCTTAAAGACCAACTAAGTTTTTATTTTGGTATGAGCTTTCGTGTGCATGCACACTTCTTCAGATTCTTCTTCTTCAGATTCTTCTTCAGATTATAAATATGTTTGTTAATGACAAACAACAAAGATAATGAGCACACACCCAACACCCTTCATTTCTTCTTCATTTGTTCCTACGGCTCTAATCCCTTTTTGTCTCCATTGCAGATTGTGATGAATTGGAAATCGATAACAAGGGAGACAACAAAATCCCCAGAGAGGAGAAGCGATGTAAAAATTTGGAGTATGCAGAGAGCTGCAGTCAGAGCTCCCATTCCACTTCTCAACAAAGAAATCTCATTGGAAAGAAACCCTATCAGTGCGTGGAATGTGGAAAGAGCTTCCGTCGGAGCACCGATCTCACTTCCCATCAAAGAATTCATACAGGGGAGAAACCCTATCAGTGTGTGGAATGTGGAAAAAGCTTCCGTTGGAGCACCAATCTCACTATCCATCAAAGAATTCATACAGGGGAGAAACCCTATCAGTGCGTGGAATGTGGAAAGAGCTTCCGTCGGAGTGCTGATCTCACTATCCATCAAACAATTCATACCATGGAGAAACCCTATCAGTGTGTGGAATGTGGGAAAAGCTTCCGTCGGTGCGCCGATCTCACTATCCATCAAAGAATTCATACAGGGGAGAAACCCTATCAGTGTGTGGAATGTGGTAAGAGCTTCAGTATGAGCTCCCATCTCACTTCCCATCAGAGAATTCATACAGGGGAGAAACCCTATCAGTGTGTGGACTGTGGAAAGAGCTTCACTCATAGCTCCCATCACACTTTCCATCAGAGAATTCATACAGGGGAGAAACCCTATGTGTGCTTAGAATGTGGAAAGAGCTTCCGTCGGAGCACCGATCTCACTTACCATCAAAGAATTCATACAGGGGAGAAGCCATATCAGTGCATGGACTGTGGAAAGAGCTTCAGTACGAGCTCCAATCTCACTAAGCATTCTAGTATTCATAGAGGGGAGAAACCCTATCAATGCAGGGAATGTGGAAAGAGCTTTAATCAGAGTGGCAATCTCACTTCCCATCAAAGAATTCATACAGGGGAGAAACCCTATCAGTGTGTGGAATGTGGAAAGAGTTTCATTAAGAGCACCAATCTCACTTCCCATCAAAGAATTCATACAGGGGAGAAAGCCTATCGGTGTGTGGAATATGGAAAGAGCTTCATTGGGAGCACCGATCTCACTCCCCATCAGATAACTCATACAGGAGAGAAACCCTATCAGTGCATGGAATGTGGAAAGAGCTTCAGTCATAGATCCTCTCTCATTTCCCATCAGAGAATTCATACAGGGGAGAAACCCTATCAGTGTATGGAATGTGGAAAGAGCTGCAGTACGAGGTCCGATCTCACTAAGCACCACAGAATTCATACAGGGGAGAAACCCTATAAGTGTGTGGAATGTGGGAAGAGTTTTAGTCAGAGCCACAGTCTCACTTCTCATCAACGAATTCATACAAAGGAGAAACCCTATCAGTGTGGGGAATGTGGAAAGAGCTTTAGTCAGAGTGGCCATCTCACTTTCCATCAAAGAATTCATACAGGGGAGAAACCCTATCAGTGTGTGGAATGTGGAAAGGGCTTCATTGAGAAGTCCAAACTCACTTCCCATCAAAGAATTCATACAGGGGAGAAACCCTATCAGTGTGTGCAATGTGGAAAGAGCTTCAGTAAGAACTCCTCTCTCACTTCCCATCAAAGAATTCATTCAAAGGTCGAAAATACCATTATGCAGCTTTAGGAGCTAAGCAAATACGGACCTGTTTAACCAGGCCTTTGGCTGATCTAATGCCCTTTTAAAATGTGGTGGGGACGGGAGTTACAGATGTGTATTTTGTATTTTTATATTGTGTTTTTACGTTGTAACCGTCCTGAGACCTGTGGGTGTAGGGAATTGGACCCAACTCTTAGAGGCCGAGGGGTCTTTGCCTCCATAAAATAATTGAGGGGGCAACCCCCCAGTTGATAGGTATTGCCATTCCAGTGATATGCATGTATCATGTGATTGATTGTGGAAGGTGGGCCTTAGCTGCCCCCCCCACAATATTTTATTCAAGTTGGCACCACTGGGTCAGGTGGTATACAAGTTAAATAAATACATAAATCCCCTTCCTTTGCACATGTTCTAACTTGTCAATGTCCTTATTTATTATCATTTTTAAAAATGATGTGCCCTTCATCTGAAGATATCACAACAGAAACATACAGGATGAAAGCATGACTTTCTCAAAAACAAGTGAAGCTAGAGAAATCTCTCCTTCACCAACAACCCCCTCCTCTTCCCAGGGTGGGTTTATATAGTCCTCCTAACTCTGCCCCCTAGGGTTCTAACTGGATTATCCCTTTAACTCCTTCTATGCTGTCCCTAAATTTGGGGTGATCGTCACAGGAGGTGACAACAGTTGGTGCAATAATTAGCAAATGGAAGAAACACAAAATAACTGTCCATTTCCCTCGGTCTGGGGCTCCATGCAAGATCTCATCTCATGGAGTTGCAATGATCAGGAGAACGGTGATGAAGCAGCCCAGAACTTGTGGGGGGACCATAGTGACCATGAAAACAGTTGGTAACACACTACACCGTGAAGGACTGAGATCTTGCAGAGCCCACAAGGTCCCCTTGCTGAAGACAGCACATGTACAGGCCCGTCTGCAGTTTGCCAATGCACATCTGAATGACCCAGAGGAGAACTGGGTGAAAGTGTTGTGTTCAGATGAGACCAAAATCGAGCTCTTTGGCATCAACTCAGCTCACTTTTGTTGTGTAGAGGAGATGCTTTTATGTTCCAGGCTATTCTGGGAGAAATTAGATGCTAATACAGAAATTTGGTTTCAATCTTCCCAAGGACTCAGTGACAGTAAAAAAGAGCCTGAGAGTGGAGAGTCTGAGAATGAGGGGGAGAAAAGTACAGATAAGATATCCTCACAGCGAGAGACTAGTCAGACTGTATACAGGATTTATTGGATGAATGATATCCAGAATTACTATGTACAAACTTTAGAACACAAAAGAAATAAAACAAAATCATTTCCTCTCTGTCTCTCTCTCTCACACACACAACCACCTGTTACAAATGCCACAGTCTTTCTACTTTTTCCTCTTTTCATAACAGCACACAGTCCTTATCTTTTAGGAACTGCTCACCCAATCAGAGCGGTTGCTAAAGCTCCTGTTACCATGCAGGTGGAGAGAGCAGATATTGGCTTTCTGCCCAGAGTTAATTGTCTGAAGAAAGAAGCTGATCCTTTTTGCACGTACGCATTTTGCAAAACCTGAACAGTTTGGAGGAGGAGGAATGCTGCCTACGACCCCAAGAATACCATCCCCACCGTCAAACATGGGGTGAGACATATTATGCTTTCGGGGTGTTTAGCTGCTAAGGGGACAGGACACCTTCACTGGGTGAGCACCTCCTTCCCTCAGCCAGGGGTCGAGGATGGGTATTCCAGCATGACAATGACGCAAAACACATGGCCAAGGCAACAAAGGAGTGGCTCAGGAAGAAGCCATTAAGGTCCTAGAGTGGCCCAGCCAGTCTCCAGACCTTAATCCCATTGAAAATCTCTGGAGGGAGCTGAAGGTTCAAGTAGCTAGACATCAGCCTCGAAATCTTACTGACTTGGAGAGGATCTGCAAAGAGGAGTGGGACAAAATACCTCCTGGTGTGTGCAAACCAGGTGGCCACCTAAAAGAAACGTCTGACCTTTGTAATTGCCAACAAGGGTTTTGCTACCAAGTACTGAGTCATTTTTTGCAAAGGGATCAAATACTTATTTCACTCATTATGTTGTTGTTGTTTAGTCATTTAGTCGTGTCCGACTCTTCGTGACCCCATGGACCATAGCACGCCAGGCACTCCTGTCTTCCACTGCCTCCCGCAGTTTGGTCAAACTCATGTTCGTAGCTTCAAGGACACTGTCCAACCATCTCGTCCTCTGTCGTCCACTTCTCCTAGTGCCCTCAATCTTTCCCAACATCAGGGTCTTTTCCAGGGAGTCTTCTCTTCTCATGAGGTGGCCAAAGTATTGGAGCCTCAGCTTCACGATCTGTCCTTCCAGTGTGCACTCCTGGCTGATTTCCTTAAGAATGGATAGGTTTGATCTTCTTGCAGTCCATGGGACTCTCAAGAGTCTCCTCCAGCACCATAATTCAAAAGCATCAATTCTTCGGTGATCAGCCTTCTTGATGGTCCAGCTCTCACTTCCATACATCACTACTGGGAAAACCATAGCTTTAACTATACGGACCTTTGTAGGCAAGGTGATGTCTCTGCTTTTTAAGATGCTGTCTAGGTTTGTCATTGCTTTTCTCCCAAGAAGCAGGTGTCTTTAAATTTCGTGACTATTGTCACCATCTGCAGTGATCAAGGAGCCCAAGAAAGTAAAATCTCTCACTGCCTCCATTTCTTCCCCTTCTATTTGCCAGGAGGTGATGGGACCAGTGGCCATGATCTTGGTTTTTTTGATGTTGAGCTTCAGACCATATTTTGCGCTCTCCTCTTTCACCCTCATTAAAAGGTTCTTTAATTCCTCCTCACTTTCTCCCATCAAGGTTGTGTCATCTGTCGTACTCCTTTCCCAATTTTGAACCAGTTGTTCCATATCCAGTTCTAACTGTAGCTTCTTGTCCCACATAGAGATTTCTCAGGAGACAGATGAGGTGATCAGGCACTCCCATTTCTTTAAGAACTTGCCATAGTTTGCTGTGGTCGACACAGTCAAAGGCTTTTGCATATTCAATGAAGCAGAAGCAGACGTTTTTCTGGAACTCTCTAGCTTTCTCCATAATCCAGCGCATGTTTGCTATTTGGTCTCTGGTTCCTCTGCCCCTTCGAAATCCAGCTTGCACTTCTGGGAGTTCTTGGTCCACATAATGCCTAAGCCTGCCTTGTAGAATTTTAAGCATAACCTTGCTAGCATGTGAAATGAGCGCAATTGTGCACATCATTATAATGCACATCAATCTCTGACTTTTGTCTTCTGGGTTTCTGGGGTTTTTCCTGTTGTTATTCTGTCTCTCACAGCTACAATAAACCCACCATTAAAATTATGGACTGGACATTTCTTCGCCAGAGGGCCTCCTTATTTATTTCTTATGAACTGTTTTCTTTATGAATAATAATTAAGATTTTTCTAATTATACCTTAAATATCCACAAAGTCTCCTGCAGACATTAATCGAAACAACTCCAGGTATGTATTTTGGGGCACTGTTTTGTGAAGTATTCTCTGCATTTTCCCCATGGTTTGTGAAACTCTTGTCTAGGGTGATCTCTAATTGCCTCTGTTAATCTAGCCAGTTCAATATACTCTAACATTTTATCTTGCCATTCTTTTTTGTTGGCCATTTCTTTTTTCCAGTTTTGGGCAATTAGGATCCTTGCCACTCCTGTGGCATAGAGGAATATTTTCTGATCTTCTCTTGCTTTACCTGTGTCCGTTATCCCTAGTAGAAAAGCTTCTGCATTTTTCATAAAGTTATACTTTTAACATTTTGTAAGCTTGTCATACACTGTGTTCCAAAAGCTTTTGAATTTTTCACAGTCCACCAAACATGTATAAGTGTCCCCTTTGTTTTACCACACCTCCAGTACAGATTTGTTTTTGTCTTATACATTTTAGCTATTTTGGTAGGTGTTAAGTACTCCCCCGCTCAGCGCTTGAGGGCCCCAGTCCTGCGACTCACCGCCTGGCCGGGGTGGGGCCTGAGGGGCGTCTATAAAGGACTGGTGCTCCCGCTGCTGCTGGAGGGCTCCGTTTTGTTTTGTTTTTTCCTGTTTAAATTCCTGTTGTTGTTTTTTACTTATGTCATTTTAAACTGTATTAATGCTGTTTTCTTAGTTTTAGATTTTGATCTATGTGGAAATTGTTTTCCATTTGGTTGTGTATTTTTTGATGTGGTTTATGTATTGGTTGTGACTTTTGTAATTGTGTTAATGCTGTATTGTTTTAATATTTGATTGGGAGCTGCCCAGAGTGGCTGGGGGGACTTGGCCAGATGGGCAGGGTACAAATAAATTATTATTATTATCTTGATTAGGTATCCCCTCAATACTTCACAGGCTGTATATTTCCAGTTCTTTCTCCATAGTTCTTCCCATGCTGTCAAGTTAATGGTTTTCCCAATATCTAAATAAAAAAATTCCTTCAGTAGCACCTTAAAGACCAACTAAGTTTTTATATTGGTATGAGCTTTCGTGTGCATGCACACTTCTTCAGATACAGTGAAATGGAAGTTTCCAGGCACTATGTTTCCATTTCACTGTATCTGAAGAAGTGTGCATGCACACGAAAGCTCATACCAATATAAAAACTTAGTTGGTCTTTAAGGTGCTACTGAAGGAATTTTTTTATTTTACTTCGATCCAGACCAACACGGCTACCTACCTGTAACCAATATCTAAAGCCCACTTGTCACAGTGGCCGGAGTGGGCTACTTCAGAGTAACGACGCTACGCAGCTCTGCATTTTATTCTTTTATTGGTGCTGCGTATTTACAGTGCTGAAGTCATTGCTATTTACACGGAGTGGTGTGGTCAGTCGGTTTCAGAACCTCCGAATGGCTTTTGGCGCGTCTTTCTCCAACACAAAAGCTTTGGCAGACCCATCCTCTTTCCCCTCCTCTTTCTGCGTAATTCCGGAGTTGGGGGGATGGGTCTCCCCCCCTTATTCGCCCCTTCCTGTCCCACCTGGGACCCTGGCTCCTCTACCTTGCCTGAGCCTCGGACACGACTTCCTGCTTCCCCACTGGCATCGGAACTCTCTCTGCTTTCCCCTGTGCTCGGGGATGGGCTTGAACTCAGGAGGGGAGGGACTTCGCGATATCCCCTGTCCCTCACATCCACCCCCCTCCCAAGCTCTCCTTCACCCCTCCCCAGGTCCCCCCCAGGTGTCGGTGACGACTGGAAGCCTAAGAACTCAGTGCTTTCCGAGCCCGTTGGTGTGAACACCTCCCCCCAGTCCTGCGAGCCCCCCCCTTCCGCCTGGGAGGACGGGAATCCCAAAAAGTCCGTGGCGTCAGAGCTGGTAGGGGTAAAAATGTTCTGCCAATCTGCTCCTTCCTCTGACTGGGTGGATCTCGGTGACACCCATACCTCATCCTCTGGTTCCTCAAACTCCGCTTCCCAGCGCCATGGTGAACTGCTCTCCCGTGCTTCCTCCCCCTCCCCCTCCCTTTCCATGTGCCAGGGCTTCGGTCTATGGGGAAAGAGGGCGTGAAATTCTTCTACCAGGAATTCCTCCTGTATCTGAGTGGCTGGGACCCATTCATTCTGGGACGGTGGAGCATCCTCCCATGCCATGAGGTACTCCAGGCCCCCCACCCCCCACCTTGAGTCCAGGATGGCCGTGGCCTCATTGAGTTGCTCCCTTCCTTCCCTCTCCCCCCCTCCCTCAGGGGTTTGTTCGCTGCCTTGGAGCCTGCTGCTTTCCCTGTACGGCGACAGCAGCGATCTATGAAACACTGGGTGCACCCTCATGTCCTCTGGCAGTGCCAGCCTGTATGCCACCGGGTTGACCTGTTGCGTGACCGTGAAGGGGCCCAACCTTCTGGGCGCCAGCTTTTTGCACCTCCCTCTGATGGGAAGGCCCTCCGAGGACAACCAAACTTTGTCCCCCACCCTAATGACCTCCCCCGGTCGCCTGTGGCGATCTGCCCCCTTCTTGTACGCTTCCTTGGCTCTCTCCAAGTGTTCTCTGAGCTGCTGGTGCACCGTCTCCAGTTCCTCTGCCCAATCCTCAGCCTGTGGGCCCTCCTCCTCCTCCTCCCCCTCCCTCTCTGGGAAAGATCTGAGGTCGCGCCCGTAATTGGCCTTAAAGGGCGACACCCCTGTGGAGACGTGCACCGCATTGTTGTAGGCAAATTCTGCCAGTGGCAGGCGATCCACCCAGTCCGTTTGCCGCTGGCTGACGTAGCATCTCAGGTACTGCTGCAGAATGGCGTTGACCCTCTCCGCCTGTCCATTGGTCTGCGGGTGTCTAGCCGTCGACAAGCTGACCTCCACCTGCAGGAGGTTCATGAGCCGCCGCCAGAACCTGGAAACAAATTGGCGGCCACGATCCGAAATAACCCTTAAAGGTAATCCATGCAGTCTGAATACGTGATCCACAAACAGTTTGGCTGTCTCTTCTGCAGAGACCGCCCTGGCACACGGTATAAAGTGGCACATTTTGGACATGAGGTCCACCACCACCAACACTGCGGTCTTGCCCCTGGAAGAAGGCAGATCTGTGATGAAGTCCATGGACACCACTTCCCACGGCCTGTGTGGCGTGGCTAAGGGCTCCAGCAATCCCGGTGGCGCTGCTCTGACCACCTTTGCCCGCTGGCAGGTGTCACAGCCCCGTACATAGTCTCGAACATCTTCCCGCACCCCTGGCCACCAGAAGTGTCTCATGACTAGGTGAGCGGTTTTGTCCCTCCCAAAATGACCCGCCGTTGGGTTGTCGTGCATCTGCTTGAGGACCGTACGTCTAAGCTGGGTGGTGGGCAGGTACAGTGCACCCTTGTAGAAAAGCAGCCCCCTGCGTTCTGCAAAGTCTTTTGCGTGCTCCCCCCCTCTCAGTTCTCTGAAGATGCGGTTGGCAAATTCATCCGCTGCCGTCAGTGCTGTGAGTTCTGCCTCGCTCACCACTGCTGCTCCGCAGGACCATGCTGACGGGGGGAAAATGTGCCTGGGTGCTGGTGGCGCCTCCTCCTCCATGTACTCTGGCTTGCGGGAGAGGGCATCCGCCCTGACATTCTGCTCTCCCGGGATGTAGTGTATGGAGAAGTTGAAGTTCGAGAAGAACTCTGCCCACCGTATCTGCCGCTGGTTGAGCACCCTGGCAGTTCTCCAGAACTCCAGGTTCTTGTGGTCAGTGCACACCTGGATGGGGTGCTTGGCGCCCACCAGGAAGTGTCTCCAGTGCTGGAACGCAGCGTGGATCGCAAGAAGTTCCCGATCAAACACCGTGTAGTTTCGCTCTGGCTGGGTCAACTTCCTGGAGAAGAAGGCACAGGGTCTCCACTCTCTGTTGGCGTCCAGTTGCAACAGAATGGCGCCCACAGCTTTATCAGAAGCATCTGTCTCCACGCGTAGGGGCGCGTCCTGAACCACGTGGAACAGGTTCTGGTCTGAGGCGAACACCCTCTTGAGGCTTTCGAACGCTGCTTGCGCCTCTGGTGTCCACCTGAACTTCTGCTTGCCTCTCAGGCAGTCAGTGATGGGAGCCGTAACGCGAGAGAAGTTCTTGATGAACTTCCTGTAGAAGTTGGCGAAGCCTAGTAGGCGTTGGGCATCTTTGTGCGTCCTGGGGCTGTGCCAGTCCAGGATGGCCTGCACCTTGTCCTTGTCCATCGCCAGCCCCTTGTCTGACAGCTTGTAGCCCAGGAAGTCCACCTCCTTGGTGTGAAACTTGCACTTCTCCAGCTTCACATACAGGTGGTTCTCCTTCAGGCGCTGCAACACCTCCCTGACATCTTTCACATGCTGCACTGGGTCATCGGAATAGATAAGGATGTCATCCAGGAAGACCAAGCATTTCCTGAAGAGGAGGGACCCCAGGACGTGGTGCATGAAGGCCTGGAAGCATGCTGAGCCCCCTTGCAACCCGAAGGGCATCACCAGATATTCAAAAGAGCCCAGAGGCGTGAACATCGTGGTTTTCCATTCATTGCCTTCCCGGATCCTGATCAAGTTGTACGCCCCCCTCAGGTCTAGCTTGGTGAAAATCTTGCCCCTGCGTGCCGCTGTCAGGAGATCATCCACTCTGGGCATGGGGAAAGCCACTGGCTCTGTCACTGAATTCAGCCGTCTAAAATCCACCACAAGACGGCGCTGTTGCGTGTCTTTCTTGTCCACCCAGAAGACCGGGCTGCCCCCTGCTGCCTTGCTTTCTCTGATGAACCCCCGCTTGAGGTTCTTGTCGATGAAAGCGCGCAGATCCTCCAGTTCCTGGTCTGACATGGCGTACAGCTTGGCTGGGGGTATAGTTGCCCCTGGCACCAGGTTGATCTGGCAGTCAAAAGGCCTGTGTGGGGGTAGGTGGTCGGACTCCGCTTCGCTGAAGACCTCCTGCAGGTCCCAGTACGGCTTGGGTATCGCCTCACCCCCTTTGATGTGCATGGTGGCCACCGTGGCTATCGGAGGCCCCTCCCCTGGTTGGTGCTGCATGCAATGTTCCAGGCAAAAGTCCGATCCAAAAGTGATGCATCTCTGGTGCCAACTGATGGAGGGGTCGTGGCGCGCCAGCCAGCTCATGCCCAAGACGATGGGGGGGTCTGAGATGGTGGTGACGTTGAATGCCAGTGTCTCTGAGTGCCTTCCCACCGTCATTCTCATGGGGGGGGGGGTTTGATGGGTGATGGCCCCTCCCAGCAACTCTCTGCCGTCAATGGTTGCCACGTGCAGAGGAAAATCCAGCTGCAGAAGCTGGATCTGGTGCTGTTCTGCAAAGTTCCTCGAGAAGAAGTTCGCTGACGCCCCACTGTCAATTAGGGCGAGGACCGTCAGGGGATAGCCATTTGGGAGCGTGAGCGTCACTTCTAGAACCACTCCTGCTCTGGTAGGGGTGGGCTGGCTCTGCTCCTCTCTGTGCGGGTGGGTGGGCTGGGGCTGTTGTCTGCTGACTGTGCCTGGCTGCTGCCCCTTGTCTCCTGCAGCCAGGCTTTCCCGTTTCCCTGCTGTGCTGCGTCAGTGGGGGAGGGCACAACCGTTCCCGCCTTTCCTTGCCACTCCCTGCGATGTGGGCAGTCTCTGACGAGATGCTGGGGGGAGTTGCAGAGAAAGCAATTCCCACCCCTTCCCTCCTTGCGTCTTGGCGCCGCTGGGGTTTGAAAAGCCCCCGCGCGCGCGCTATCAATCTGCATGGGTTCCTGGTCCTGGCTGGCCCCAGGCGTGGCTTGAAAGGGTTGTTGGGGGAGTGGCTTCTCCTGCGACCGTGGGAACCAAGCCCGCTTTGCGCGCGTTGCTTGCTTGTCGCTCCACCGGGATTCCTGTCTCACCCCCACCGCCAGAGCCGCTTTGCTCAGCTGATCCATATTACTGGGCTTTGGACCTCTCGAAAGCTCATCCTTCACCTCCTCATGCAACCCCAAGTAGAACGCCGCTTGCATTGGGGGTGACTCTAGTTCCCACCCCAATCTGTGCACCAGCATGGTGAATTTCGCCCAATACGCGCGAACTGTCATATTTCCTTGGCGTAAATTATGAAGTTCCTCCTTAGTCTGGTCCATATGACTATCGGACGAATACATCGTTTTCAAACCTTCTAGAAATAGTTTGACATTCTTCATGCAAGGATTCTTTGTTGCGATTAACGGTCTTAGCCACTCCCTGGCTGCCCCGGTAAGGTGCTCCACAATAAACGCTACCCTGTGCTCATCATCAGGGAACTCATCGTGGTGCAGCTCAAGAGCATACACAATCTCAGTCTCAAAGCCCTGATATTCCCTCGGGTCTCCATTGAACTTGCTTACTAGGGTCCCGGCTCTCCTTCCTGGCAGCACTTGGACTTGGGGTGCCCCTCCCGCCTTGTTTTTCTCTGCATCCAGCTTGTTTTGGAGGTCTACCGCCACCGCCCTTAATTCCTGCTCTCTTTCCTGTAGCGCTCTCACCTGTTCCGCAAGTTGTAGCCGGTCGTCCTGGACCTTCTTAGTCTCTTCTTTAGCTGCCTTCAATTCCCCCTGCGCCTGCAGCGACAGCTGCTGCAGTTCTTGCTGGGCTTGCTCCGCGATCTGCCGCCATCTCTCCGCCTCTGACACGCTCATCCCTGCAACTCCAAAGTAGCCCAAAAAAGGATTCGGAGGTTGCTGTCACAGTGGCCGGAGTGGGCTACTTCAGAGTAACGACGCTACGCAGCTCTGCATTTTATTCTTTTATTGGTGCTGCGTATTTACAGTGCTGAAGTCATTGCTATTTACACGGAGTGGTGTGGTCAGTCGGTTTCAGAACCTCCGAATGGCTTTTGGCGCGTCTTTCTCCAACACAAAAGCTTTGGCAGACCCATCCTCTTTCCCCTCCTCTTTCTGCGTAATTCCGGAGTTGGGGGGATGGGTCTCCCCCCCTTATTCGCCCCTTCCTGTCCCACCTGGGACCCTGGCTCCTCTACCTTGCCTGAGCCTCGGACACGACTTCCTGCTTCCCCACTGGCATCGGAACTCTCTCTGCTTTCCCCTGTGCTCGGGGATGGGCTTGAACTCAGGAGGGGAGGGACTTCGCGATATCCCCTGTCCCTCACACCACTTGATCATTACTTTCCTTGACCTGTTCGTCTTTGACCTCCCACTCCAATAATGTATCATACATTTTTTTATATTACCTTGGTTTGGTTTTGTAATAACACTTTTTCTAATAATGAAGGTTTGTTTGAGAAACCTTTTTTTCTTATTTGTCCTGAACACTTCATGCAATTGATGGTATTGGATCCAACCCATAAGGTGTTGTTTAATTTCCTCATAATCTTTGATTACCAATTTATTGTCTTTTCCCCTAATCAGATCTTTATATGTGGCCCATTCTAATTCCATATTTTCTTTTTTATTGTAATTGCTTCTAGAGGTGATGCTACCATGGTGTTTTCGAATCTAGGTTATATTTTGTCCATATTTTATATAATGATTTCCTTATGACATGATTCGTAAATCCCCTGTGCACTTTCCCTGCTAAATACGCATGCCAACCATGTTGTTTAGTCGTTTAGTCGTGTCTGACTCTTTGTGACCCCATGGACCAGAGTATGCCAGGAACTCCTGTCTTCCACTGCCTCCCACAGTTTGGTCAGACTCATGTTATTAAACCCTTCTATATCTAACAAATCACCATCTTTTAATACAAGCCACTATTTTAGCCAATTTAAACAGATAGCATCGTAATATAAATTTAGGTCAGATAGCGCCAGTCCACCTCTATGTTTTTAAATGTTATTAAACCCTTCTAGATCTAACAAATATCCACCACGTCCACTTGCCACCGTTCCACCAAAAGCAAAGCAGAGCACATTGTGCAGACCACCAAGGACACCCTCCGCTGCATGACACCATGGGACTTCGAGTACTGCCTCACCACATTCCTTCTAGCGCAGCCCAGCAACCCCAGCACAACGACCGGCCAGAGCCCAGCAGAACAACTCATGGGCCGGTGCCTCACAACAAGACTGGACCACCTTAACCCAGCAGAGCTCAGGATGAGGCAGTGGGGGAGAAGCATGGACCCCCAAACCCAGTGTACACAAAGAATTTCAGGGCATGGGTAACTGCCACAGTCACCAGGGCGACTTGCCCCATATATTACGAGGTGCTAACAGAGGGGGGCCATGCTGACGCCGCCACTGCGATGCGCTACAGTGATGGTTCCAGGAGGAGGGCCGGACAGAGAGGTCCCAAGGGGACAGTTGGGTGGTGAGGCCCATAGAGCAGGAGGAGTGGACAGGGGAAGCAGAACCAGTATGCACAGAGATAACCACCGAGGCTGAGTGGCCACAGGAACCAGAGTTGCGACTGAGTGGGCCGGCTGCACCAGACCAAATGGCCCTGTCGCATCCAGTAGCCCTGGAACATGAGTCAAAACCAGAACTCCTGACCGAGAAACACTCCAGGCAGCAACGCCTACGTAGGCGGCCAGCGTACATCGAGGACTATGAATGCAAACCTCCCAGCCACAACTGGAACTTATAGGGGAGGGGCAATATGTACTGGGCTTGGATCTAGGAACAATATGCAGGTAGGATCCAGAAGGCGTGTAGGAGCAGCCCAATCAGCCTCTTGGGCGGGGACTTGAATCAGCCAATCACGCAGGACCCATTGTATAAATAATGTATATACATAGCTGCCAAGTATCCCGTATCCGCCGGGAAAACTCCTTTTTTCTTACTGTTTCCCGGCGGTCTCCCGTTTAGCGGAAAATCCCGGTATTGTCCCTTAAATCGGGACACTTGGCAGCTATGAATGGAGGAGAATTACCCGGCCATTTTTCTGGTGCCGCTTGCCCTTCTATGGGCACCAGAAAATGGCGGCGCCGGCGCCGGAAGTCACTTCCGGCGCATGACCGGAAGTTGCGTGACGCGACTTCCGGTGGCGCTTTGCCCTTCTATGGGCATCAGAAAATGTCGGCGTCGGAAGTCGCTTTTACGTGTTTCCGGTCATGCGCGGAAGCGACTTCCGGCGCTGGCGCCGCCATTTTCTGGTGCCCATAGAAGGGCGAAGCGCCACCGGAAGTTGCGTCACGCAACTTCCGGTTATGCGCGCGCTGCTGATCCCGGATCTTTACGATCCGGACTTGGCAGCTATGTATATATAGCCAGAGGGTTTTTTGGGGGGGGATTCATTCACTGTATACTATGAGCTGAAATAAAGAGCATGAAATCAATACTCTACTCTGAGTATATTTTGGTTTTGGGGGGTGAGCTCAAGCAGTGGGGAGATTGCAAGGCCTGCTGGGGCAGTTGGTTGCTGTGACGGACAACAAAGCCAGAGCAGAGTCTGGGTGCAGTGCCTCACAATTCCACCAGAGGGCTGGGGCCTCTCTCTGATTGGCTACCGCAGAAGAGAGGGGTGGAGCCCGCAATTTGGAGGGAGAATAAAGGAAGCCGTTTCTGAGGGAATTTTTAGAAAGGGCTGGATTTTGAGATGGGGGGAAAGGGAAAGTTGGGAGAAGATGGGGATGAGGAGAGGGAGGGAGGGAGAAGGGGCTCTGATCTTCTGTGAGGAGAATATCGATGGATCCAGAGGAAGGAGCCTCACAGCTTGGAAGGGGAGACCATGCTGAGGGTCTGGAGAGAGTATTCAGGCGGGAGTGAAGCTGGAGGGAGAAGCTGTGGGAAGACGCTCTTCTCCTTCTCTTTCTGGGGTCTCCTTCCAGTCAGGAGGGAGAGATCTTCTAGGAAAAGGAGATTCCCCAGTCCGTGGCAAAGGCTGAGAGGATCCCCTGGGTCTGGCATAGAAAGGAAAATCCCTCAGAGAGAGGGGGGGAAGCGAGGAAAAGTGGCCCCTCAGGGCTCACGGAGCAAAGTATGAAGACCTGAAGGAAGCTGGAAAGAAGGGAAGGAGAGAGAAGCAGCAGAAAGAAAGAGAGTCCAGCCTTTGAGTATTTATTCTGGATTATACCTGAAGTGTCACAACACCTGATTTGGAGAGGAGCTGTGCCTGTAGAACCGGGTTCAATCCTAAACCCTAGACTCCCCCCCCCCCCCCGTGAAGAAGGACCTTTTGGGGCTCCCAGGAAGGAGTCTGTGGGGAGGGAAGGAAGGTCGGCTGTCTCTTGGGGAGGGAGAGAGAGGCAGCTTGGGCCCCCAAAGAGCCCCACAAATGGGGCCTGAGGAAGACGAACTGCTCCTCCTCCTCCTCCGCCACCCAAGCTGAGCAGGGGAAGCCCTTCAAGGGACAGGCCGGCCAGAAGATGGGGCTGCAAGCTGTTCCTCCGGTTTCTGGCCCAGGGAGGGAGGGAGGGAGATGCTCAGAGCCAAGCCAAGAGGCGGAGCCAAGCTGGCCCTCGACAGCCATCAAAAATAAAAACAATGAATAGCAATCTGAGGTCCTGCTGCCCTGTGCTAGGTGGACTCGGCTTTGCAAGGGTTAAAGGGAAGCGAGCTGCCTTCCTAGAGATGACAGGAAACAACGGGGGGCAGGTGCTCCAGAGCCAAGGCCCCTCCCTCCCTCCCCAGTCCTTTCCTGCTTTAGTGTCTCTCCTGCAAGGGCTGCATCGCTGTCCCCTCCCTCCTGGGATCTGGTGAGTCTCTCTCTCTCTCTCTCCCGCCCCCCAGGGCTGCAGCAGGGGAGGGTGCGGGGGGGGGGACGACAAACCCAAGTCAGGGAGGAGAGGGTCCTGCCAGGGACGGGGGGAGCAAGGTTTGCAAGGCTCTCCTTCCTGGAGATCAGAGGATCCCAAACTCCCACGAAATCTCCCTTCTTCAAACAAAGGAGTCCCTAGGACTTTAACTCTGTGTGACGTCGCTCAGCATCATTGCACAACAGAGGAAAGGTGCAAATGGTCCCCCCCCCCCAAAAAAAATACCCCACAGTGAGTAATGGAGGAAAGGTGGGAGAGAAAGGCCAGGAATGAAGAGAGGGATCCCAGCCCATAGTCTGGCTGCTGCATTGCAAACCAGTTTCCCAGTCGTCTCCAAGGGCAGCTCCACACGGAGGCCACTGCAGCAATCCCCTCGCACCCAGAGCATGGCATCCCAGGACTAGCACCCCCCCTCCCCCAAAAAAAACCGTCTAGGAAGGAAGGAAAAGTGGGAAAGAAAGGCCAGTAATAAAGAAAGAGATCCCAGCCCATAGTCTGCCAGCTGCATTGTGGACCAGTTCCCCAGTTGTCTCCAAGGGCAGCTCCACACAGAGGCCTCTGTGCAATCCCCTCACAGCTGTCCATGCGGACTGCCTAGCAAGAGTGCTGCATGCTCTAGTTATCTCCCGCTTGGACTACTGCAATGCGCTCTACGTGGGGCTACCCTTGAAGGTGACCCAGAAACTACAACCAATCCAGAATGCACCAGCTAGACTGGTGACCGGGAGCAGCCACCGAGACCATATAACACCAGTCCTGAAAGACCTACATTGGCTCCCAGTACATTTCCGAGCACAATTCAAAGTGTTGGTGTTGACCTTTAAAGCCCTAAACTGCCTCGCCCAGTATACCTGCAGGAGCGTCTCCACCCCCATCGTTCTGCCCAGACACTGAAGTCCAGCGCAGAGGACCTTCTGGTGGTTCCCTCACTGCGAGAAGTGAAGTTACAGTGAACCAGGCAGAGGGCCTTCTTTGTAGTGGCACCTGCCCTTTGGAACGCCCTCCCACCAGATGTCAAAGAGAACAACAACTACCGTACCAAACTTTTAGAAGACATTTTAGAAGACATCTGAAGGCAGCCCTGTTTAGGGAAGCTTTTAATGTTTGATGGACTACTGTATTTTAATATTTTGTTGGAAGCCGCCCAGAGTGGCTGGGGAAACCCAGCCAGATGGGCGAGGTATAAATCCAGCGCTGATTGAAGGCCTTCTGGTGGTTCCCTCACTGCGAGAAGCAAAGCTACAGGGAACCAGGCAGAGGGCCTTCTTGGTAGTGGCACCCACCCTGTGGAACGCCCTCCCATGAGATGTCAAAAAGATAAATAACTACCTGACATTTAGAAGACATCTGAAGGCAGCCCTGTTTAGGCAAGTTTTTAAGGTGTGACATTTTAATGTGTTTTTTATATTTGTTGGAAGCCGCCCAGAGTGGCTGGGGAAATCCAGCCAGATGGGCGGGGTACAAATAATAAGTTGTTGTTGTTGTTGTAAATCAGCCAAGCCGGAAATGGACGCTGCTACTCACTGAGCCTCCAGGGACCTTGGCATCAAAGGCTGTGTGTGTGTTAAGCTATCTAATAGAAGTTTAATAATAAATTGCCCGCCTAAATTTCAAGGGAGATGTCTTTGGCCCAGTCCATTTGGCCCTCAGGGGGTTGTCCTGATACATACCTGTCTCTCAGAGCAAAAAGGGGGGGGGCCAAGGAGTCAGTCTTGAGAGCAACATAGAGTCCAAGTACAAGAAAATGAGTCAGAAGCAGGGGGGAGCAACTCCTGAGGACCCCCAAGTGACTGACTCCCTTGTCAGTCAGTTCTGGCTTCATGCATTCACTGGAAGGCAGGTGCAACCAGTCTGATTCATCTCTCAGAAATCCCTTGAGTTGCCTCCACATTTTGCATTGCTAGAGGGCTAGAGACTTACTTCTTCTCCCATTCCTAGTTCTCTTTCTTTTCAAAATGTTATCTCATGGTTTGGGCTGTGGTGCCGTCCAGCCCTGGTTCCTAGCAAGACTCAACCATGCTTGCTAATGGAAACTTTTTCCTCTCCTGATCGACAAATTCTGTAACAAAACAATGTTTTTGCTTTGTAGACTTTGCTTGAGCTTCTCATTAAGAAGGACAGAACATGGCAGAAGACCAAAGGGTTCCTTCCGATCTCTTAGAGCATGCATGTCCAACAGGTAGATCGTGATCTACTGGTAGATCACTGGACATCTGTGGTAGATCACTGGTAGATCATTGGCTAGATCACTGGCTCCCCCCAAAGAAGCTGAACAACTGTGGCTCCCCTAAAAAAAAACCTCAACATTTTACCTTCTCCTTTAAAAAACTCAACAACTTTTTACCTGAACCCCTCTGTGAGTAGATCGCACTCTCTTGGGAGTTGGCCAGCCCTGTCTTAGAGGCTTCCTGAGAGCACAGATGGATGAGCAAGACTCAGCTGGCTCTGAAGCAGGAAGAGGGCATGCCATCCAAACTGGGAGGACGCCCTCCACTCAGAGGTGCAGAGCCAGCAGTTGAGGCAGTTCTGCTGCCAGGAAGCCAAAGGACCCCGAGAGGTTTGAGGCCTACTCTACCACCTTGACCGTCAGTGGCTGAAGCCAGAGAGGCACTAAAAAGCTGAAATGCCGGACCTGGTGATCTTGGAGCAGTTCCTGGCTGTCCTTCCACCGGAGATGGAGAGCTGGGTTGGGACAGTGGAGTGGAGACCAGTTCCCAGGCAGTGGCCCTGGCTGAAGGTTTCCTCCTGAGTCAGGCAGAGAACAGAAAGCAGGCAGAGCAACAGGTGAGAGAGACTTTCCTCTGGATACTCCCAAGGGACTCCAAAAAGGATGGAGAACATCACATAATGCCCCACTGATGGCCTATCCTTTTACCTGGAAGACATCCATGGAATGAGATCTAACACCCTTAAACTTTTCGTAATTGTCATTTTCTTTCTCATATTTCTTGCCATTCATTCTCTGTTTCTTGCCATTCATTCTCTGTTTTGAATCATTATTTTCTCTTTTGAATCGTTATTTTCTTTTTCAGGGAAAGGATCTCTTTGCAGAAATGGACTTGGATTCCTGTGAGGCAGAGAGGCCTCCGTTGGACACCAGAGAGAAGCCGCTGGGTAAGGAGGAAGGTGTTTTTTCTCTGTTTGGTCTCATTCTGCTGGTTTTCCAGCTAATCTGTGGGTTGTTTTTTTTTCTTGTTTTGGGGAAACAGAGATGGGAACAAGGGTCCAGAGGAGGGGAGATGTATTTTTTCACAACTAACCTATGAAATGGGCACAAATGTCCAAATGCACTCAACAGGTAAGGCTTTCTCAAAGGCCCATCTGTGGTTAGAGATGCCCAGTCTCACCTGTGAGAGAAGCAGGCACTCCTAGCATCCTGCTTACCTTTTTTCTCTTCCAGGTGATAGAATGATGCTGGCAAGACCTCCCTTTTCACCTTTTCATAGGAGCAGAAGGGAAGCAGTGGCTGTGGAACCAGATCAGGTATGGGGAAGCTGCCTTGTGGGACAGAGGCCGAGGGCTGGAGCAATGTCATGGACTGGTTGGGCACAGAGGAATGGTGGGAGGATGCAGCCGGGGAACCAGAAAGGGAAGATGGCTGAGAGCCCAAGAAGTGGAGGTAGAAGAAGGATGGGCGGTCAGAGGGAGAAGAGGAGAAGCCTGGGGAGAGGAGGTCTCAGAAGCTGGAAGGCTAACAGGGCTTAGTGAGCTGGGAGACTCTGTGGCAGAATGCAGTCCAGAATCAGAGGCAGAAGAGGAAGGAGGCGAGTGGGAGGAGGGAGGCCGAGAGGCAGAGGTGAGTCAGGAGAAGGAGGAGCCACCGGTGGCTCCCTCTCCTTGTGTCAGAAGCCACCCTCCCTGCTACAGGGAACCAGGCAGAGGGCCTTCTCGGTAGTGGCGCCCGCCCTGTGGAATGCCCTCCCATAAGATGTCAAAGAGAACAACTACTACCAGACTTTTAGAAGACATCTGAAGGCAGCCCTGTTTAGGGAAGCTTTTAATGTTTGACACACAATAGTATTTTAATATTTTGTTCGAAGCCGCCCAGAGTGGCTGGGGAAACCCAGCCAAGTGGGCAGGATATTAATAATAATAATAATAATAATAATAATAATAATAATAATAATAATAATATATTATCATTATTATTATTATTATCATTATTATTATTATTAACTCTCTAACAGAATACTCAACAGAGCACCTCTTTACCAGAGCACTTAAACAAACTTTGCACTATATAATCTCACTTTTCATATACCTCCACACTAAAGAAACTTCCACCTAGACAACTAGTCCATTAATTGATTGACAATGCAAACTGACAGACGCTCAGGGAATGAGCTCCTGTTCTCATGAGGCCTGAAACTCAGCCCAGTTTGTGAATATCGTGTTCTTGCTAAGAAAGAGTAAACTGCAGCTGTGAACTGTGGGGTTTCCTGCCCAGATAACTCTGTGACACCAGCCTTCTGAATTTCACCAGTAGGATTCATCTGTCATTGCAGTTTTCATGGAATCCTAGAGTTGAAAGGGACTCCAAGGGTCATCAAGTCCAACCCCCTGCATTGCAGGAATCTCGGCTAGATCATCCAAGACAGATGGCCATGCATACTAGGTGTCAGTGAAGCTCCGGTGCTGACAAGTGAAGAAGAGGCAGGAATAGAGAGAGAACAGTAAAAAATGGAAGGCAGAGAGGAGGGGGAGAGCAGTTGTAATTTGAGCTCTGAATACAGGGGAGACAAAAGACAGGGCCAGAGTGACAGGCTGCTGTGTGAGATCTCAAATAGTGAGTCAGACATAGGAATGAAGGAAGTAAAAGGTAAAGGGACCCCCCGACCATTAGGTCCAGTCGTGACAGACTCTGGGGTTGCGGCGCTCATCTCACGTTATTGGCCGACAGAGCCGGCATACAGCTTCCAGGTCATGTGGCCAGCATGTCAAAGCCGCTTCTGGCGAACCAGAGCAGCGCATGGAAACGCCGTTTACCTTCCCGCTGTAGCAGTACCTATTTATCTACTTGCACTTTGACGTGCTTTCGAACTGCTAGGTGGGCAGGAGCAGGGACCGAGCAATGGGAGCTCACCCCGTCGCGGGGATTCGAACCGCCGACCTTCTGATCGGCAAGCCCTAGGTTCAGTGGTTTCACCCATAGTGCCACCCTCGTCGCACTGCAGGAAGTATTCTCTCCCAAATCTCGTAAGATCTCAAAAGTGGCCGAGACACGCGAAAGATACCGGAAAAGAAGGTGGGGGCTTTCGTGTTGGGGAAGGGGGAAGAGCTCAGTCTGGGCAACTCCATGTTCTGTGGAGGACCATGAGTGGAGGAGCTCCGCCCTAGTTTGTTCTTTTAGCAATAAATCTGAAATAATTAACAGCCAGAGTCGTCTCGCGTTTGTGGGAGAGACCAACTCATAATACTAGGCTTATTTTATTTCTATATTTATCATTGAATGCTAGAATAGGCTTCTAAGCTGTGGACAGACGATAGCAAATAGCGGCGAGGATTCACCTAACCAGCCCCATCCATTGCAAAATGGGGCCTGCCCCCCATTCCTCCTCCTCTCCATGCCCCGATGAACCCCTTGAATTTGGCTCTAGGGTATTGGGAGGGAACTCCGCAGAACAGCTCACGAGAGGAGAAAGTGGATCCTTCCATCAGGCAAACTGGAATGCTTGCGTAGGCAGAATGACTTGAAAAATACAAGGTGGAGTACCACCTATTTGCACAAAGACAAATACCCATAGTTAAAACACAGAATGAAATAATTCCATTAATGCGTATAAATAAGCATCCATAATTAAAATGTGCAGCAAAGTAATCCTATTGAAACAACACAGCCATTAACAGGAAGGAAACAACAGAGCATTGTGTAGCAGATCATATTTGTGCTGACTCAGAGAAGGACATTTCCCTTTTTCTTTTAGGGTCCAGTGTGCTTTCAAGATGTTCCTGTTCGTTTCACAGACAAGGATTGGGCGTTGCTGGATCCTGACCAGAGAGCTCTGCATAAGGACGTCATGGAGGAGAATTGTGGGATCGTGGCCTCTCTTGGTAAGGCTCCCTATGGGATCGTCCTATCTGCCTGAAAATTCAAAAAATACCTCTCTGACAAACCACATATATTTTCACAGAGCTCAATAGCGCCCCCTACAACACCTGGGAACGTAACACCCCCACAATAAAAAGTAAATAACAGTTTTTTTCTGTGAACCATCTTCCTCCAGTACTTCCTCTTTATACAACAGTTGGGCTGGTCTGAACTGCCCAGGCATCTTAAAGGTCAGCTTTAGAGTTGTTAGGAAAGAGAAGTAGCTTCTGTCAGGTTTTCTGTTTTTGTTTTTGCTGCTGTCAGTCTTGGGTTGACCAAAGAGACGCCTGACATTGGACATGGAGATGGAGATGGAGGGGATGCCATGACTGGGCCAAACAAAATCCATCCCAGAGAAAAACCAGGCTTATTGACTCTCAGGTAGTAGTAGTAGCAGTAATAATAATAGTAATAGTAATAATTTTTATTTATAGCCTGCCTATCTTCCAACACACACATATATATACATGAAACATTAATAATAACATTCTGGTCTGATAGAAAATGTAATTTAACTTTAAAACGAACAACTTACACAAGTGGCTAAAATTGTGGAAACGTTTTGGAAAAGTGTATTTCTGAGGTTTGAGGGCTCATAACACCACTTTTTTGGAGAACAAAGCATAAAATTATACATCAATGAAATATAATTTAATGAAGAATGTAATGCAATAAGTTTTATGAAGTATTATTTATTAGAACAGCAGTCATAAAGAAGAAAAGTGAAATACATAGAAAAAATGAGATATACAGAAATTCTCACCGTGTCAAATAATACTTAGTTTGGTAACCTTTAGCTTTAATTACAGCCTTACAATGCCTTCCCATGGAGTGAACCAAGTTTTTTTAGTTCTGCAGATGTAATAATGCAAAACCAAGATTGAATTTTTGCCTCTATCAGTTGGGCTTTATTGCTAGGTTGCTTCTGACTAGAAAGTTCCTTTAGTCGGCTCCATAGATTTCCGATTGGGTTAAGGTCTGGGCTATTCCCAGGCCATTCCAGTAGTGGAATCTGAGCAGGCTGAAAGCAAAGAGTAAGGTTACCGTAACTTCCGTCATAGATCTTCAGTATGCTGATGACAACATAGTGTGTGTACACTCAGAGGATGACTTCCAAACCATCCTAAATATCTTTGCAGAAGCTTACAAAAAGCTTGGCCTATCACTCAACATCCAAAAAACCAAAGTGCTCCACCGACAAGTACAAAATAACCCCTCTGCAGCGCCACAAATCCAAATCAATAGTGTAACGTTGGAAAATGTCGACCACTTCTCCTACCTAGGCAGTTATCTTTCCACAAGGGCCAGCATTGATGCCGAAATCCAGCATCGCCCGAGCTCTGTGAGTGCGGCTTTCACCCAATTGAAGTGCAGTCCATCAGAATCTAAAAATAAATATGTTGGTTAATGACAAACAACAAATATAATGAACACATACGCAACTCCATTTGTTCCTAAGGCTCTAATCCCTTTTTGTCTCCATTGCAGATTGTGATGAATTGGAAATTGATAACAAGGGAGACCACAACAAAATCCCCAGAGAGGAGAAGCGAAATAAAAATTTGGAGTGTGCACAGAGCTGCAGTCAGAGCTCCCATTCCACTTCCCAACAAAGAAATCTCATTGGAAAGAAACCCTATCAGTGTGTGGAATGTGGAAAGAGCTTCAGTCAGATCTCCTCTCTCACTTCCCATCGAAGAATTCATACAGGGGAGAAACCCTATCAGTGTGTGGAATGTGGAAAAAGCTTCCGTCGGAGCACCGATCTCACTATCCATCAAAGAATTCATACAGGGGAGAAACCCTATCAGTGTGTGGAATGTGGTAAGAGCTTCAGTATTAGCTCCCATCTCACTTCCCATCAGAGAATTCATACAGGAGAGAAACCCTATCAGTGTGTGGACTGTGGAAAGAGCTTCACTCATAGCTCCCATCGCACTTCCCATCAGAGAATTCATACAGGGGAGAAACCCTATGTGTGCTTAGAATGTGGAAAGAGCTTCCGTCGGAGCACCGATCTCACTTACCATCAAAGAATTCATACAGGGGAGAAGCCATATCAGTGTGTTGAATGTGGAAAGAGCTTCAGTACAAGCTCTCTTCTCATTTCCCATCAAAGAATTCATACAGGCGATAAACCTTATCACTGTATGGAATGTGGAAAGAGTTTCAGTCAGAGCTGCAATCTCACTTTCCATCAAAGAATTCATACAGGGGAGAAACCCTATCAGTGTGTGGAATGTGGAAAGAGTTTCATTAAGAGCACCAATCTCACTTCCCATCAGAAAATTCATACAGGGGAGAAACCCTATCAGTGTGTGGAATGTGGAAAGAGCTTCATTAGGAGCACCGATCTCACTTCCCATCAGATAACTCATACTGGGGAGAAACCCTATCAGTGCATGGAATGTGGAAAGAGCTTCATTCACAGCTACAGTCTCATTTTCCATCAGAGAATTCATACAGGGGAGAAACCCTATCAGTGTATGGAATGTGGAAAGAGCTTCAGTAGGAGTACCGATCTCACTTCCCATCAGAGAATACATACAGGGAATAAACCCTATCAGTGCATGGAATGTGGAAAGAGCTTCAGTCAAGGAGCTCATCTCACTTCCCATCAGAGAATTCATACAGGGGAGAAACCCTATCAGTGTGGGGAATGTGGAAAGAGCTTTAGTCAGAGTGGCCATCTCACTTCCCATCAAAGAATTCATACAGGGGAGAAACCCTATCAGTGTGTGCAATGTGGAAAGAGCTTCAGTCAAGGCTCCCAACTCACTTCCCATCAAAGAATTCATACGAAGGTCAGAAAAAAACCCCTTATTAAATAGCTTTAGGAGCCAAGCAAATACGGACCTGTTTAACCAGGCCTTTGGCTGGTTAACATCTAATGCCCTTGTAAATTGTGGTGGGGAGGGGAGTTACAGGTGTGTATTTTGTATTTTTATATTGTGTTTTTACGTTGTAACCGTCCTGAGACCTGTGGGTGTTGGGAATTGGTCCCAACCTTTAGAGGCCGAGGGGTCTTTGCCTCCATAAAATATTTGAGGGGGCAACCCCCCAGTTGATAGGTATTGCCATTCCAGTGGTATGTATGCATCATGTGATTGATTGTGGAAGGTGGGCCTTAGCTGCCCCCCCCCCACAATATCTTATTCATGTCGGAACTACTGGTTCAGGTGGTATACAAGTTAAATAAGTACATAAATCCCCTTCCTTTGCACATGTTCTAAATTGTCAATATCCTTATTTATTATCATTTTAAAAAATTATGTGCCCTTCATCTGAAGATATCACAACAGAAACATACAGAATGAAAGCAAGACTTTCTCAAAAACAAGTGAAGCTAGAGAAATCTCTCCGCCCCTTTTTTGGGATGGGGTTCATTGATGAGGGGATTGCTGTGGAAATAGTGCATATTGATTTCAGTAAGGCTTTTGACATAGTCCTCGCAATATTTATGTGAGGAAGCTGGTAAAATGTGGGCTGAATGAGGTAACTGTTAGGTGGATTTGACAGACCGAACCCAAAGAGGACTCCTTTGTGGTTCCTCCTCATCCTGGGGAAAAGTGACAAGAGGGGTGCTGCAGGGTTCTGTCCTGGGCCTATTGTTGAACGTCTTTATAAATGACTTGGATGAAGGAAGTGAGGGGATTCCCATCACATTTGCAGACAACACCAAACGGGGAGTGGAGGTTAGGGTTAGGGTTAGGGTTAGCGAAGGAGGTGTGGCGATTCACTCCACCTGCACAGAACCCCCAGACGTTTGATGGTCCGTTGGTACCTGCACCAACCACTGATCTATTACCTGCTGCCACCAACTAGTATATGCCTGATAATCTCTTCATTCACTCCAGTCAGGGATAATGTTGGAACAAACTGTGTTTATTGAAGTTCAGTACATAAGCATGTGGTTTCCAAATGAATAGTTCTTATTATCTTTAATAACAAGTCTTACACTGGCGTATACCTACAGTTGTTAATCAATCACAGTTACAGACTATCTCTCCCTTCTTCTTACCTCACTACCTCTCTCTCCCCTCAGACTCTCTCCCCCTGCCCCTCTCAGAACTCCCCGCCATCCTTCCTCAAACCTCCAAAAAACCAACAACCCCCTCCTCTTCCCAGGGTGGGTTTATATAGTCCTAACTCCGCCCCCTAGAGTTCTAACTGGCTAATCCTTTTAACTCCTTCTATGCTGTCCCTAAATTTGGGGTGATCGTCACAGGAGGTGACAACAGTTGGTGCAATAATTAGCAAATGGAAGAAAAACAAAATAACTGTCCATTTCCCTCGGTCTGGGGCTCCATGCAAGATCTCATCTCATGGAGTTGCAATGATCAGGAGAACGGTGATGAAGCAGCCCAGAACTTGTGGGGGGACCATAGTGACCATGAAAACAGTTGGTAACACACTACACCGTGAAGGACTGAGATCTTGTAAAGCCCGCAAGGACCCTTGCTCAAGACAGCACATGTACAGGCCCGTCTGCAGTTTGCCAATGCACATCTGAATGACCCAGAGGAGAACTAGGTGAAAGTGTTGTGTTCAGATGAGACCAAAATCGAGCTCTTTGGCATCAACTCAGCTCGCCATGTTTGGAGGAGGAGGAGGAATGCTGCCTACGACCCCAAGAACAACCTTCCCCACCGTCAAACATGGGGTGAGACATATTATGGTTTCGGGGTGTTTAGCTGCTAAGGGGACAGGACACCTTCACTGGGTGAGCACCTCCTTCCCTCAGCCAGGGGTCGAGGATGGGTATTCCAGCATGACAATGACGCAAAACACATGGCCAAGGCAACAAAGGAGTGGCTCAGGAAGAAAGCATTAAGGTCCTAGAGTGGCCCAGCCAGTCTCCAGACCTTAATCCCATTGAAAATCTCTGGGGGGAGCTGAAGGTTCAAGTAGCTACACATCAGCCTCGAAATCTTACTAACTTGGAGAGGATCTGTAAAGAGGAGTGGGACAAATACCTCCTGGTGTGTGCAAACCCGGTGGCCACCTACAAGAAACGTCTGACGTTTGTAATTCCCAACAAGGGTTTTGCCACCAAGTACTAAGTCATCTTTTGCAAAGGGATCAAATACTTATTTCACTCATTATAATGCACATCAATCTCTGACTTTTGTCTTCTGGGTTTCTGGGGTTTTTCCTGTTGTTATTCTGTCTCTCACAGATTAAAATTATGGACTGGACATTTCTTCGTCAGAGGGCAAACAGGCAATTTTAGCAGGGGATCAAATACTTCCCCCCACCACCACCCTATATCAATTTTATTGGAATTTTATTTACAACACAACCCCCACCCCCACCCCCCAAGACACAAATCCACCCTCATTAAACATGAACACAACATACAATACAAACAACCAAATAAAAGACTTCCTTTATCCTTTATCTGGCCTCCTTATTTATTTCTTATGAACTGTTTTCTTTATGAATAATAATTAAGATTTTTCTAATTATACCTTAAATATCCACAAAGTCTCCTGCAGACATTAATCGAAACAACTCCAGGTATGTATTTTGGGGCACTGTTTTGTGAAGTATTCTCTGCATTTTCCCCATGGTTTGTGAAACTCTTGTCTAGGGTGATCTCTAATTGCCTCTGTTAATCTAGCCAGTTCAATATACTCTAACATTTTATCTTGTCATTCTTTTTTGTTGGCAGTTTCTTTTTTCCAGTTTTGGGCAATTAGGATCCTTGCCACTCCTGCGGCATAGAGGAATATTTTCTGATATTCTCTTGCTTTACCTGTGTCCGTTATCCCTAGCAGAAAAGCTTCTGCATTTTTCATAAAGTTATACTTTTAACATTTTGTAAGCTTGTCATACACTGTGTTCCAAAAGCTTTTGAATTTTTCACAGTCCACCAAACATGTATAAGTGTCCCCTTTGTTTTACCACACCTCCAGTACAGATTTGTTTTTGTCTTATACATTTTAGCTATTTTGGTAGGTGTTAAGTACTCCCCCGCTCAGCGCTTGAGGGCCCCAGTCCTGCCACTCGCCACCTGGCCGGGGTGGGGCCTGAGGGGCGTCTATAGAGGACTGCTGCTGCTGGAGGGCTCCATTTTGTTTTGTTTTTTCCTGTTTAAATTCCTGTTATTTTTTACTTATGTCATTTTAAACTGTATTAACGCTGTATTCTTAGTTTTAGATTTTGATCTATGTGGAAATTGTTTTCCATTTGGTTGTGTATTTTTTGATGTGGTTTATGTATTGTTTGTGACTTTTGTAATTGTGTTAATGCTGTATTGTTTTAATATTTGATTGGGAGCTGCCCAGAGTGGCTGGGGGGACTTGGCCAGATGGGCGGGGTACAAATAAAAAACTATTATTATTATTTTGATTAGGTATCCCCTCAATACTTCACAGGCTGTAAATTTCCAGTTCTTTCTCCATAGTTCTTCCCATGCTGTTAAGTTAATGGTTTTCCCAATATCTAAAGCCCACTTGATCATTACTTTCCTTGACCTGTTCGTCTTTGACCTCCCACTCCAATAATGTATCATACATTCTTTATATTACCTTGGTTTGGTTTTGTAATAACACTTTTTCTAATAATGAAGGTTTGTTTGAGAAACCTTTTTTTCTTATTTGTCCTGAACACTTCATGCAATTGATGGTATTGGATCCAACCCATAAGGTGTTGTTTAATTTCCTCATAATCTTTGATTACCAATTTATTGTCTTTTCCCCTAATCAGATCTTTATATGTGGCCCATTCTAATTCCATATTTTCTTTTTTATTGTAATTGCTTCTAGAGGTGATGCCACCATGGTGTTTTCGAATCTAGGTTATATTTTGTCCATGTTTTATATAATGATTTCCTTATGACATGATTCGTAAATCCCCTGTGCACTTTCCCTGCTAAATACGCATACCAACCATGTTGTTTAGTCTTTTAGTCGTGTCTGACTCTTTGTGACCCCATGGACCAGAGCATGACAGGCACTCCTGTCTTCCACTGCCTCTCACACTTTGGTCAGACTCATGTTATTAAACCCTTCTATATCTAACAAATCACCATCTTTTAATACAAGCCACTATTTTAGCCAATTTAAACAGATAGCATCGTAATATAAATTTAGGTCAGATAGCGCCAGTCCACCTCTATGTTTTTATCTATTATTAATAATAATAATAAAATAAAATTTTATTTATACCCCGTCCTTCCCGGTTCAGAAACCTGGGCTCAGGGCAGCTAACAACAAATTTAAAACACTTAATTGTAATACAACATAAAAGCAGCATAAAATACCATATAAAGGCATGAACAACAATAAAATCCAGAGTTCAAAAAACAATTGGGGAAATCCATCCAATAAACATTAGATAGTCACCAGGGCTAGCTGGCTAAATTAGTCCTACTTGGGCCAGCGAAGAGGCCAGGGGAGAGAAATACCTGTGGGGTCCCAGAATGGGTAATCTTCATAAAAAGGGGAGGGGGGAAGAGAAGGGAAATAAAAGATCAGGCTGAGTTCAAATTAAAAGCCAGGCAGAATAGCTCTGTCTTACAGGCCTGGCGGAAGGAGGTTAAGTCCTGTAGGTTCCTAGTCTCATGGGACAGAGCATTCCACCAGGTCGGAGCGATTACTGAAAAGGCCCTGGCCCTGGTGGAGGATAGTCTGACTTCCTTAGGGCCCGGGACCTCTAAACTATGGTTATTCATGGACCTTAAGGTCCTCTGCGGGGCGTATCAGGAGAGGTGGTCCCATAAATACGAAGGACCTAGGGCACAAAGGGCTTTAAAGGTCAAAACCAGCACCTTGAACCTGATCCTATACTCCACCTCTCCTGTGCAGCTGGTAAAGCAATGAGGAGCCTCACTGCAGCATTCTGCACCCACTGGAGTTTCTGGGACAGTTTCAAGGGCAGCCCTGCATAGAGCGAATTACAGTAGTCAAGCCTGGAGGTGACCGTCGCATGGATCACTGTGGCCAGATTGGGGCGGGAGAGGTAAGGGACCAACTGCTTAATGCGGTGAAGATGGAAAAATGTCGCCTTAGCTGTTGCTGTAATCTGCGCCTCCATGGAAAGGGAGATCATACCCAAACTCTTCATGGAAGGCATTGGCTCTAATTGGGCCCCCGCAAGAGAAGGGAGTTGGTCCCTCATCCCCAGGCCACCCCAAACCAGCCAGAGGACCTCTGTCTTCGAAGGATTTAGTTTCAGTCGGCTCCCACAAAACCATCCAGCCACAGCCTCCAAACATCTGGTCAGTGTGTCCGAGGCCGAGTAGGGGTGGCCGTCCACCAGCAGATAGAGCCGAGTGTCATCAGCATATTGGTGACAACCCAGCCCAAAGCTCCGGACAATCCGGGCAAGGGGGCGCATAAAGATGTTAAAAAGCATCGGGGAAAGGATTGTGCCCTGCGGCACTCCACACACCAAGGAGTGGCGCGACGACATCTCCCTCCCTAGCGCCACCCTCTGTCCCTGACCAGAGATAAAAGAGCCCAGCCATTGTCGGGCTATGCCCTGTATCCCCACGTCGGCGAGGCGGTGGTCCAGAAAATCCTGATCAACCATATCAAAGGCTGCTGACAAATCTAAGAGAATCAGCAGTCCCGACCCGCCTCAATCCAGTTGTCTATTAGAAGTTTGTGTTTAATTCTTGGTTTTTTTATACTGCCATATGAATTTGGATATTTCTTTTTGCCATAATCTAAGATTTCCCATTCGTCCAATTATCGGAATCATTTGGAATATATACATCATTTTAGGCAACACGTTCATTTTAACCACCGATATACTGCCAACAAGTGATAATCTTAACTTATTCCAGATGCTGCCTCTCCTACTGGGTCCTGGGAGGTCATGTTCTTGACACTCTCCCGTCTTCCTTTTAATTATCAGTCATTTCCACCTACAAAATAGGGAGAAAGCAGCTGCCCATGTTCAGCGCAGGGTTTGTTGGGGTTGAGATTCATGAGCCGACGATGGTATGTTTTGTCAGCAATGAATTTGATCTGTTCTTATCTGGAAGTGAAGTCACATTTGCAACAATACAGAAGCAGTCAAAGGGAATTTCCTAGGAAGTGTTTTATTCGGTCTCACCTGCAATCATGTGCTGAACACACAGAAACACATAGATACTGGGAGTTACAGTAACTGGGAGTTACAGTCTCCAAATAACACTCGACATATGCACCCAAATTAATGGAAGAGTACACCTGATTTCCCCACCTCTTTTTTATATAATATTGCCTTTATTTATTTTCATGGCACAAAAGATAATTTTAAAGAAAGCAATGGTTACAAGAGTAAACAACAAATAGCTTGTCCTCATGGAATTGCAGACTTTCATCCTGCCATGTGTTAAAGTTTGATTTGATTAATCCTTCTTTGGAGGTCTTTAAGCAGAGGCTTGACAGGCATATGTCAAGAATGCTTTGGTGGCGTTTCCTGGTTGGCAGGGGGTTGGACTGGATGGCCCTTGTGGTCTCTTCTAACTCTATGATTCTATGATTCTATGATTAAAAGATCAAGTCCAGCTCCTGCCCAACTAGCAGTTTGAAAGCAAGTCGAAATGCGAGTAGATAAATAGGTACCGCTCCAGCGGGAAGGTAAACGGCGTCTCCATACGCTGCTCTTACGTCATGCTGGCCACACGACCCGGAAGCTGTCTGCGGACAAAGCTGGCTCCTTTGGCCTATAGAGCGAAATGACGCAACCCCAGCGTCGTCCGCGACTGGACTTAACTGTCAGGGATACCTTTTGCCTTTACCTTTTATTCCTGCCCTTGATCTGATTCTGCCTTCTGCCACATTGGCCTCCGCTCCCCGTTTGGTGATGTCTGTAAATGTGATGAGCATCCCCTCAGTTCCTTCATCCAAGTCATTTATAAAGATGTTGAACAACAACGGGCCCAGGACAGAACCCTGCAGAACCCCTCTTGTCACTTTCCCAGGATGAGGAGGAACCAAGAAGGAGTCATCTTTGGGTTCGGTCAGTCAAATTCACCTAACAGTTACCTCATTCAGCCCACATTTTACCAGCTTCCTCACATCAATATTGCAGGGAAATTTGTCAAAAGCCTTAATGAAAGAAAGATGCACAATTTCCACAGCAGTCCCCTGATCAACAACAGTTGTAACTCCATCCAAAAAAAGAAAAAAATTGAGAGATTTCTCTGGCTTGACTTTTTTTTGAGAAAGCCATGCTTTCAACCTGTATATGTTGTGAAACACTGTGAAATCTTCAGATGAAGGGTACATACATTTTAAAAATGATAATTAATCAGAAGGATATTGGCAAGCTGGAACATGTGCAAATGAAGGCGACCAAGATGATCTTATTTTATTTAGGCATTTAATAAATTTCTATACCGCCCTATACTAGGGGTGCCAACTTGAAGAAAATATAAAAGGGGTTTAGTAAGCCCCTCCTCACATAATCAATCACGTGATGTGGTGCATGCATGCCATTTGAATGGGAGTGCCTATCAACCTGGGGGGTGACCCCCCAAATATTTTGTTGGGGGGCAAAGACGCCTAAGCCTTTAAGAGTTGGATTAACTGTCACAGGACGGTTTAAACAGAAAAACACAACAGAAAAACACAAAATACACATCTGAAAACCCCCTCCGCACCACATTTTAAAAGGGCATTAGATGTCAATCAGCCAAAGGCCTGGTTAAAATGGTGCCTATTTGACAGGCTCCTAAAGCTGTATAATGGTATTTCCGACCTTTGAATGAATTCTTTGATGGGAAGTGAGAGAGGAGCTCTTACTGAAACTCTTTCCACATTCCAAACACCGATAGGGTTTCTCCCCTGTATGAATTCTTTGATGGGAAGTGAGATTGTTGCTGTGACTGAAGCTCTTTCCACATTCAACACACTGATAGGGTTTCTCCCCTGTATGAATTCTCTGATGGGAAGTGAGATTGCAGCTCTTACTGAAGCTCTTTCCACATTCCATGCACTGATAGGGTTTCTCCCCTGTATGAATTCTCTGATGGGAAGTGAGATCAGAGCTCTTCCTGAAACTTTTTGCACATTCCACACACTGATATGGTTTGTCCCCTGTATGAATTCTTTTATGGAAAGTGAGAGTGGAGCTCTTCCCGAAGCTCTTTCCACATTCCGCACACTGATAGAGTTTTTGCCCTGTATGAAGTCTTTCATGGGAAGTGAGATCGGTGATCCTACTGAAGCTCTTTCCACATTCCGCACACTGATAGAGTTTCTCGCCTGTATGAATTCTTTGATGGGAAGTGAGATCGGTGATCCTAATGAAGCTTTTTCCACATTCCACACACTGATAGGGTTTCTCCCCTGTATGAATTCTCTGATGGGAAGTGAGATGGGAACCCTGACTGAAACTCGTTCCACATTCCACACACTGATAGGGTTTCTCCCCTGTATGAGTTCTCTGATGGGAAGTGAGATTTTGGCTGTGACTGAAGCTCTTTCCACATTCCACACACTGATAGGGCTTCTCCCCTGTATGAACTCTTTGATGGGAAGTGAGATTGCAGCTCTTACTGAAGCTCTTTCCACATTCCACACAGTGATAGGGTTTCTCCCCTCTATGAATTTTTTGATGGGAAGTGAGATTGCGGCTGTCGCTGAAGCTCTTTCCACATTCCGCACACTGAAAGGGCTTCTCCCCTGTATGAATTCTTTGATGGAAAATGAGATCGGTACTCCAACTGAAGCTCTTTCCACATTCCATACACTGGTAGGGTTTCTCCCCTGTATGAATTTTGTGATGGGAAGTGAGATTAAAGCTGTCCCTGAAGCATTTTTCACATTCCACACACTGATATGGTTTCTCCCCTGTATGAATTCTTTGATGGGAAGTGAGATGGGCTCTCTGACTGAAGCTCTTTCCACATTCCACACACTGATAGGGTTTCTTTCCAATCAGAATTCTTTGTTGGGAAGTGGAATGGGAGCTCCAACTGCAGATTTCTCCACACTCCAAATTTTTACATGGCTTCTCCTCTCTGGGGATTTTGTCGTGGTCACCCTTGTTCTTGATTTCTAATTCATTACAATCTGCAATGGAGACAAAAAGGGATTAGAGCCTCAGGAACAAATGGAAAAGAACTGAAGGGAGTTGGGTGTGTGTTCATTATCTTTGTTGTTTGTCATTAACCAACATACAGAAGTATAAGAAGACTCAGTCAGTACAAAATCATACTGGTAATGGTAGGAAAAGGTGCACAATAGCAAGTGACGTTCAAAGAATGGAGAAACTGTGCCTACGTGACAGAAGAAGATCATCTGGGTGTCCACAAGATGACATGGCGCAATGTAATGTGAAGTTGAGTGCAAGGGGTGGTCTAAATGTTAGAATTCAAGAGCTGCCCCCCCAAAATGGACATTATTTATGTATGCTACATGAGATTAAGCCACTATAAGGAGGATTAGGAGATCTTAATTAAAAGTAATGTGGAATTGATATATTGTTTTAACGAACACACATTTTACCTAGCTGAGTTCATAATGTATACATTTTGTTTATAATGTACTAGCTGGCCTGGCCATGCATTGCTGTGGTTCTTTCCTGTGATTCCCCCCACTCTGTCCAGACACATGACTTATCCTGCCCCCTCCTCCCCCCACCCCCTGGTTCATCCCTGTGGTTACCCCCACCCTGTCCTGACTCATGAGTTATCGAGCCCCCTCCTCCCCTACCCCCCGTCTGAGCCCTCTGTTGTCTCCGGGGAGTGTTGGCCCCTCCCCATTTCTCCATACCTTGGCCACCACCCTTGGAGAAGGAACTGTCAGCTTCTGGGTTCTGTTTCCCAGGATGCACTTTTGTCTGAGCCCTCTGTTGTCCCTGGGGAGTGTTGGCCCCTCCCCCGGTATCTTGCTACATTGGCCCCCACCCTTGGAGAAGGAACTGTCAGTTTCTGGGTTCTATTTCCCAGTATTTACTTTTGTCTGAGCCCTCTGTTGTCCCCTCCCCCCTGTATCTCCATACATTGGCTACCGCGCACACAGCGTGAACATTTATATATATATAGATTAAATTTTTTTGAAATAAGAAGCAGAAGTTACTATTGTTTAATTTTATTTTGGGGGTTGTCATTTATTTTTGTGGGTATTGTATGATTTGGGCATTGTTGTGCGTTTTGTGGTTTGTTTGTTTGTTTGTTTGTTTGTTTTGGTTATTTGGATTTTCTAATTTTGGAGTACCGTGTTTGTCCAAAAATAAGACACCTCAAAAAAACACATGGTGGCTTATTTTCAGGGGATGTCTTTTTTTTTTAATTAAGTATGGTACAGTTTAACCTACAAGGTTAAACTGCCTATCACTATGGCTTATTTTCGGGGTATGGCTTATTTTTGGAGAAACACGGTAGGTGTTTTGAATGTAGGATGTGGTGTTGGTTTGAGGACTTAAACTGGGGAGAGAAAGTGCACGGTTGTTGTTTTTAAAGACGCAGAGGCTGGCAATCAGTCACAGTATAAAGCCTAAGTTAAAAGGGGCATGACTGCCCTTACTTAAAATGGCCGCCGTAGCCTCGCAGGTGACACAACGGCCACTAAATAAAAAACAAAAAACCCTCGCCGTGCCCCCAAGTGCGTGTTAGGGGAAATGATGAACGACTGCCTAATGCTGCCAGGCATTTATTAATGCAGTCGCTGGGAGAGGCTTTGGGCTTGGGCTTTGGAGGTGGAATGGTCGTTTTGGCGGTCGGCCTACTCAGTTTTCCCTGTCCCAACCCGCCCACCCCTGCTTTGGCTGAGTTAGGGTCCCCCCCCCATGGCTATGTGTTCCCCCTCCCTTTATTGTGCCTCATCCCTGTGCCCCCCCCCCATTGTGAAAGGCCCTATTCTGTTTTTGTCTGTGGCTTACTGAATGGTGCAGCCTACTCAGTTTTCACTGCTTGGCAATGCTGCGACCTATTGAAAAAGCTGGGCCTTGTTGCTGCAAAAGGACTGTTTTCAGTTGGTTGCTGTGGAATTTTGTGATGTAATCTGGCAGCGCAGCCGCTGGAGTCTTCAGAGCTTCTGGTGGTGATGTCTAATTTGGGTGCCACTTTTTTGGGTTTAATCATTATTTTAGGTGTGAAAGGTGTGGGGTTTTTTTTGGGGGGGGGAATTATGCCAGATCCCTCCCTGATGGGCATGGAACGTTGTGGCCAAATTTGTTACATTACGGTTCAGCAGTTACGGAGAAAGGCTGTTTCATCCGTGTGCGCAATGCCTATATATATATGTTGTTGTTGTTTAGTCGTTTAGTCGTGTCCGACTCTTCGTGACCCCATGGACCATAGCACGCCAGGCACTCCTGTCTTGCACTGCCTCCCGCAGTTTGGTCAAACTCATGTTCGTAGCTTCGAGAACACTGTCCAACCATCTCGTCCTCTGTCGTCCCCTTCTCCTAGTGCCCTCAATCTTCCCCAACATCAGGGTCTTTTCCAAGGATTCTTCTCTTCTCATGAGGTGGCCAAAGTATTGGAGCCTCAGCTTCACGATCTGTCCTTCCAGGGAGCACTCAGGGCTGATTTCCTTAAGAATGGATAGGTTTGATCTTCTTGCAGTCCACGGGACTCTCAAGAGTCTCCTCCAGCACCATAATTCAAAAGCATAATTCAAAAGCATATATATATATATGTAAAAAAGGTCAAATTGTGGGCTCCACTTTTCTCCGAAACCCCTTCGCCAATTGTGCTGGAATTTGGACACAACGGTCCATGGCACTACCCGAGTGTTTGGAGAACCTCGGATTGCTCACATCTCATACCTGCACAGGTAAAAACCTGTTTTTACACAAACTAAAACAGCGCCCTGCAGTGGCATTATTCCCACAGCTCCTCCTCCTCCACCCTCCCCATGGAGATTTACCCACACCCCACAGACCGTGCCTCCGCCACAAGATACGCCAATCACAAAGATCCATCTGAACCCTCTGGGTAGGCCAGGACCACACCATCCCAGAGGTGTGGAAGATGTTAGCAGACTCACCTCCTCACCAACAACACCGTTCACACTCAGCCACCTCCTCGCGAGCAAGCCCTCTCCCTCAGACCCTACCACACTGCCCCACAACCTCAAACCCCGACACCAGCCCGTCTCCCTCCTCCACACCACTGCAGCTTCCTCTCACGCTCACTAAACACCCGACAGTCCCCGACACCACCACGTTCGCCTCCTTGCAAGCAAGCCCCCTCCCTCAGACCCTACCATACCGCCCCACAACCCCCAACCCCGATGCCAGCCCATCCCCCTCCTCGACACCAAGGCAGTTTCCTCTCATGGTTACTCAACACCCGATAGGCCCCGACAGCACCATGGTCCCCTCCTCGCGAGCAAGCCCTCTCCTTCAGACCCTAACACAAACACCCGTTCACGGTAGCCTCCTCGCGAGCAACCCCTCTCCCTCAGACCCTAACACATGCCCCCGTTCACGGTAGCCTCCTTGTGAGCAAGCCCTCTCCCTCAGACCCTACCATACCGCCCCACAACCCCGACGCCAGCCCATCCCCCTCCTCGACACCAAGGCCGCTTCCTCTCACGCTCACTTAATACCCGACCGTCCCCGACACCACCACGGTCCCCTCCTCCCAAGCAAGCCCTCTCCCTCAGACCCAACCACACCATCCCCATTCATGGTCGCCTCCTCGTGAACAAGCCCTCTCCCTCAGACCCTAACACACACACCCGTTCACGGTAGCCTCCTCGTTAACAAACCCTCTCCCTCACACCCTACCTCACCACACCACACCACCAAGACCAACACCAACCCGTCCTCTGACAGTGTCCCAACACCCCCCAGACCCCCACTCCACCGTCAAAAACCTCCTCCTGTTCAACAAATGCTTCCCCCCCCGACCGGACCTCCACACCCCAAAAAACCTGCAGTCGTCCCCAAGGGAGCCACCCAGTCCAGGAAACATTTCGACCTTCCCGAGACCCAGGCCGACCCGGGAGACACTACCATCGACACAACTACAAGTCTTCCACTCCACACAGGACTGTAAGAGATGACATCTCTACCCCCCCCCACACATAACTTTCTAACTTTTGAAAATAACCACTACTCCCCCACACCCCTTAATAAACTCACCTAGACACACTTGACTACCTGCATTTCACACACACCCTCTAATAATTTACTCCATCCCACATCTCCCCACCACTCCAACATCTACAACGAACCCTATAAATACATAAAGACATCACAAACTTTAACATATCAAAAATCTTACTCCTTCCTTCCTAATTTCAAGCACAACACCACAGCAACACTTGGCAGGGCCAGACAGGTTTTTACCTGTGCAGGTATGAGATGTGAACAATCTGAGGTTATACAAACACTCGGGTAGTGCCATGGACTCTTGTGTCAAAATTCCAGCACAATCAGTGAAGCGGTTTCGGAGAAAAGTGGAGCCCACAATTTGACCTTTTTTACATTTATATATATATCTATAGAGATTATTCCCCAAAAAATGGTGTTATGAGCCCTCAAACACTTTTTTCCAAAAGGCTTCCACAATTTTGGCCACTAGTGTAAGTTGTTCATTTTTAAGTTAATATACTTTTTATAAGGGTTAGGGTTAGATTGTTATTATTAAGGGTTCATGTTTATATATGTGTTGGCCCTGTCATGGCATCCCCTCCATCGCCAAGGTCAGTTGTCTCTTTGGTCAACCCAAGACTGACAGCAGCAAAAACAAAAACAGAAAACCCAACAGAAGCTACTTATATTTCTTAACAACTCTGAGGCTGACATTTAAGAGGAAGTGGGCAGTTCAGACCAGGCTTATCATGGTATAAAAAGGCAGACCTGGAGGAAGATGGTTCACAGAAAAAAAAAAGTGATGTGCTGCTTATTGTGGGGGGTGTTAGGTTCCCAGATGTTGTAGGGGGCGCTGTTGAGCTCTGTGAAAATATATGAGGTTTGGCACATAGAGGTATTTTGTTGAATTTCCAGGCAGATAGGACAATCCCACAGGGAGCCTTACGAAGAGAGGCCACGATCCCACGATTCTCCTCCATGACATCCTTATGCAGAGCTCTCTGGTCAGGATCCAGCAACGCCCACTCCTCGTCCGTGAAACAAACAGCGACATCTTCAAAGCACACTGGACGCTAAAAGAAAAAGGGAAATGTCCTCCTCTGAGACAGCAGAAATATGATCTGATATGCAATGCTCTGTTCTTTCCTTCCTCTTAATTGCTGTGTTGTTTCAATAGGATTGCTTTGCTCCACATTTTAATTATGGGTGCTTATTTTAACATTTTAATGGAATTCTTTTATTCTGTGTTTTAACTGGGTATTCGTCTTTGTGCAAATAGGTTTTTCAAGTCATTCTGCCTACACAAGCATTCCAGTTTCCCCGATGGAAGGATCCACTTTCTCCTCTCCTCATGAACTGTTCTGGGGAGGTTCCCTCCCAATGCCCTAGACTAGAGCCAAATTCAAGGGGTTAATGGGGGCATGGAGAGGGGGAGGAGTGGGGGACGGGCCCCATTTTGCAAGTGGATGGGGCTGGTTAGGTGAATCCTGACCACTATTTGATCTTGTTTGTCCACTGCTTAGAAGCCAATTTTAGCATTCAATGATCAATATAGAAGTAAAATAAGCCTAGTTTGGATGGCCATCTGTCTTGGATGATCTTGCTAAGACTCCTGCAATGCAGGGGGTTGGACTTGATGATCCTTGGAGTCCCTTTCAACTCTAGGACTCCATGAAAACTGCAACTACAGATGAATGGGACATTCAGAAGGCTGGTGTATCAGAGTTATCTGGGCAGGAAATCCCACATTTCACAGCTGGGGTTAACTCTTTCTTAGCAAGAACACGATATTCACAGACTGGGCTGAGTTTCAGGAGCTCATTCCCTGAGCGTTTGTCAGTTTGCATTTCTTAGTACAGAAAGTATTCATCTGGTGTGTAGTGCTCTTTCATATTCTAATTAATTCAAGAGGGCTCTGGAAGCTTCCCTGCATAAAAGAAACAAGCAGAAGGTTCCTGATATTTGGGTTATTCCTTCAGAGAAGCTGAGTACAGCTGGTTTAAAGTGGTTCTGTTATCTCTTCGGTCAAGGTCATGGTGACCATGAGAAGAGGCCAGAAGGAGCCTGGGTTTCACATTCTCTTTCTATTTGAGAGCCAGTGTGGTATAGTGGTTAAGAGCGGTGGACTCGTAATCTGGGGAACTGGGTTTCTGTCTCCGCTCCTCCACATGCAGCTGCTGGGTGACCTTGGGCTAGTCACACTTCCCTGAAGTCTTTCAGCCCCACCCACCTCACAGGGTGTCTGTTGTGGGGGAGGAGGGGAAAGGAGATTGTTAGCCGCTTTGAGACTCCTTCGGGTAGTGATAAAGCGGGATATCAAATACAAACTCTTCTTCATCTTCTTCTTCCTGATGTTTGGGTTATTCCTTCATGAGGAGCTGAGTACAGCTAGTTTAATGTGGTTCTGTTATATCTTCTGTCAAGGTCATGCTGACTATAAGAAGAAGCCAGAAGGAGCCTTGGTTTCACTTTTTCTTTCTATTTATCTACCTCTCTTCCTTCTGGTGTTCTGTACATAGTACTGTATATTCCTGCGTATAAGACTATTTTTTAACCCAGGAAAATCTTCTCAAAAGTTGGGGGTCGTCTTATATGCCCAGTCGTCTTGTATGCCGGAATATACGGTATGTGTTAAGATTAAGGTTAAGTTTAAGTGTTAAGGTTTAGACTTATAATAGGTTTAGGTAAGTTTAGGATAAGTCTGCTGCAACTGGATTTCTTATGGACATTGTCAATCCTGAATGTTTTGGATTTGTGACCATTATGATCATTTGCCTTCAACAGCAGTAAAGCTCTGCTGGATGAAATACAATGGCCTCTGGCCTACCTTTGGGAATCCTGCAATGTGTTTTGGTTTTTACTCTGCTAACTACGCATTGGAATTCTGCTCTGGATCAATATTGAGTCGAATTCCATGTCAGGGTCTTCCTCCATGAAATCATTTGCTGAGAGTCAAGGCCCATGGCTCCCCACGGCATTCTAAGTACCCTCCTCTCTGAGGTTCCTAGCATACGATCGAACAGTGCGCCAGAGTACAGCCTGCCTTTGCTCCTCCATTGTCAGACATCTCTTGGCTCTGAGAGACAAGCAGGGAAGATGGCTTCTGGCAGAAGGAGAGGGAGCCACCGGTGGCTCCTCCTCCTGACTCACCTCTGCCTCTCCACCTCCCTCCTCCCACTTGCCTCCTTCCTCTTCTGCCTCTGATTCTGGACTGCATTCTGCCACAGAGTCTCCCAGCTCACTAAGCCCTGTTACCCCTTCAGCTTCTGACACCTCTTCTTCCCAGGCTTCTCCCTCTTCCCTCACTGACCGCTCATCCTTCTTCCACCTCCACTCCTTCAACTCTGAGCCATCGTCCCTTCCTGGTTCCCCGGCTGCTTCCTCCCACCATTCCTCTGTGCCCAACCAGTCCATGACATTGCTCCATCCCTCAGCCTCTGTCCCCACAAGGCAGCTTCCCCTGACCTGATCTGGTTCCACAGCTGCTGTTTCCCTTCTGCCCCCATGAAAAGACGGATCAGGAGCTCTTGCCGGCATCATTCTGTCACCTGCAAGAGAGAAAAGGTAATCAGGATGCCAGGAGTGGCTGCTTCTCTCACAGGTGGAACAGGGCATCTGTAACTACAGAAGGGCTTTTGAGAAAGCCTGACCTGCTGAGAGCATTTGGATGTTTGTGCCCATTTCACATGTTTGTTGTGCAGAAATACATCTCCCCGCCTCTGAACCTTGGTCCCAACAGTCCCCCCACCAAAGGATGAAAAGAACCCACAGATGAGTTGGAAAACCAACAGAATGTGAACAAATGGAGAAAAACCACCTTCCTCCTTACCCAGTGGCTTCTCTCTGGTGTCCAACGGAGATCTCTCTGCCTCAATGGAATCCAAGTCCATTTCTGCAAAGAGATCCTTTCCCTGAAAAAGGATTCAAAACAGATAATGGGGAGAAGGATTAGAAAGGGAATGACAAACACAAAAATTTTAAGGGTGTTAGATCTCATTCCATGGATGTCTTCCCAGAAAAAGGATGGCCAATTAGGAGAGCATTATGGGATGTTCTCCATCCTGTTTGGAGCCCCTTGGGAGTATCCAGAGGAAAGTCTCTCTCACCTGCTTTCTCTCCTCTGCCTGACTCAGGAGGAAACCTTCAGCCAGGGCCACCGCCTGGGAACTGGTCTCCGCTCCGCATTCCCTCACCCAGCTCTCCATCTCCGGGGGAAGGACAGCCAGGAACTGCTCCAAGATCACCAGGTCCAGCATCTCAGCTTTCGTGTGCCTTTCTGGCTTCAGCCACTGATGGTCAAGGTGGTAGAGTCGGCTGCAAACCTCTCGGGGTCCTTTGGCCTCCTGGCAGCAGAACTGCCTCAACTGCTGGCTCTGCCCCTCTGAGCGGAGGGTGTCCTCCTCACCCAGGATCTTCTGCACTGGGTTTTCCCAGAATCCCCCACTGTTCCCAGTTTGGATGGCATGGCCTCTTCCTGCTCCTGGGCCAGATGAGTCTCGCTCATCCATCTGTGGTCTAAGAGATTGGAAGAAACCCTTTGGTCTTCAGGCAAGTTCTGTCTGTCTTAATGAGAAGTTCTAGCAAATCCTACAAAGCAAATACGTTGTTTTGTTACAGAATTTGTAGGTCAGAAGAAGCAACAGGATCCCTGTGCAATCGGGCTTCCGGTCCAGCGCCAGCGCCGATCGGCGGGGTTTTGTCTCGCGTCCGAGACAGCCCGCCTTCGCTAGGGGGGGGAGGCAGAGAGAGCGACTCTGCGCCCCTTTGAACCCAGGGTCGAGCGTCCCTGGGCCGAATTTACTCAGCGGAGCCCCAATTTCGGACTCCCCAACTCTCCGGTAAGCTCTAGTAAGAGCCCCGGAGCGAGGAGGGTGGAAGTCGCGGGGGCCATTTTGAGTGTCAGCGTTACCCTGGCGGAGGGAAGCTCCGAGCCGGAGGCGGAGAGCGCTGGATTCTTCCAAAGAAGAAATTTAAAATAAGGACTGTAAGTAAGAATTCGAAAATATATTATTTGATTTTATTTCGGCATTGGGAGGAAGGGAAAAAAGAAACGGAAGCCACCTCCTCCCACCGGTATCTATATGACCCAGTTAAAAAGGGACCCAAGCCTTGATCAGAAGATTTATCTATAAAGATTTCTTCAAAGACTTTAAGAAAAAGGAGAGTTCTCCCCTGAAAGCAGGGCAAAGGGGGAGAAACAGTGCGTGGACTAAAATTCCCTGCAAAATGAGGAAATAAAGCGGAGAAAACCTATCCCTCCCTCGGAGCCAGCAGCCTGACAGATCAGCAAGTATGTTAAGTATTTAAAGGAAAAGAAAGAAAGAAAAGAAATTATTATGAACTTTTTGGAACTTACATTTAAAACATTTGTTTGACTTTGAGAAATTATATTGCAGCCAGTTTGTTAAAATGGGGTTGGGAAAATGAGCAGCGACCATTTCCCGCCCCCCTAAAATGGACTCTGACCTTGGAAGGACTGAAAAAATGTCAACAAAAGAGTACTCAGCTGGGTTCCAACAAAATGTTTTGAGAATCTTGTGGGAAATGACTACTGGAAGGCATTATGAAGAAATACAATCGCAGGAGACAATGCAGCAACCGCAGATGGTGGACAGAAATAGCGACTTTCCTGTCGGAGACAATATGGAAATTGAACTGAAGGACATTGATAGCGATCGTGACAGGGACGGCACAAATGAAAAGGAAGTCCAACACGAAGGAAAAGAGAACTTTGTATTGGAAGACGGTTGGAGGAATACCCCTCTTTTGTGGGGGGAAAGACAGGATATGGTGGAATTACAGAATAACCACAAGGAAAAGAACAGTCAAAGAAGAGGAAAAACCCAGGGGGGGCACAAGGATGATTGGACTGTAAAACACTGGAAAAAGGGGGTGGGTTGAAGGAAAATTGGACATTTGATTAATAGGACTGATTAACAGGACTGAAAATCGGATTGAAGACTACGAAGCTTGCTGTGATGGAGGGGGTAGCTGGGAAAAGAGGAAGGGAAGGTGTATTGAGGATAGTTAACTATGGAATTGAAAGTTAGTAGGAAAATTGCTTTAAAATTTATGGAGGTTCTTGGAGGGGAAAATTAGGCTAGGGTGGAAATTAGATTTAGAATAGGTGCAATTAAGATGTTATGAAATGATTAGTAAGAATGGGAGTTTGGAGAGGAATAAAAAAAAGATTAATATAGTAAAACATTAGAAAACTGGTAAAGGAGAATCAATATGAAAACCGGGGTAGGGGGGAGGTAGGGGAAGCCAGAAAAACAATGATTATGGATATAGATTCGATAATGCATTTTTTCCCCCTTTTTTTTCTTTTTTTCCTTTTTCTTTCTTTTTCCTTTTTCCTTTTTCCTTTTTTTATATAGCACAGGTATGAAAATAGTTGGGTGGACACCCTCCCTTATTCTCTTCAGGCTCTTGGGGCTCTCTGGTGGCAGGGGGGGGCTCTGAGGGGTGGAGAGGGGGGTGGGGATAAACCCAACCATAAAATGGACTGCCTCCGTCGATTCGCCGCGCATGGGTGGCTCTAGTGGCAGGAGAGGGCCTGTGGGGGGTGGTGGAGGGAGGGAGTGAATTTGTTATATATGTTGTCCTTGTGTGTAAAATCAATAAAATATATATTTTTTTAAAAAAAGGATCCCTGTGCAATCATGGATAAGTCTTCCTAGGAACCAGGGCTGGACGATTACAATGCAAAATGTGGAGGCAACTGAAGGGATTTCTGGGAAATGAACCAGCCTGGTTTCTCCTGCCTTCCAGTCAATGCATAAAGTCAGAACTGACTGACAAGGGAGTCATTTCTATCTTGTGAAAAAGGGATGCTTGGCTCTAGTGGGGGTCCTCACTTAGGGGTCCTCAGGAATTGCTTTCCCCCCAACTCCCCTGCTTCTGACTCATTTTCTAGCACTTGGAATCTCTGCCATTCCCCAGACAGACTCCTGGGGTGGGGTCCCTTTTTCTATGCTCTGAGGGCCAGGTATGTATCTGACCAACCCCCTGAGGCCAAAGACAGCTCTCTTGAAATTTAGGAGGGTTATTAATTATTATTATTCTATTAGATAGCTTAACACACACACACACAGCCAGATTTTAAATTTTTGTTAGAAACCGCCCAGAGTGGATGGGGAAACCCAGCCAGATGGGCAAGGTACAAATATATTATTATTATTATTATTATTATTATTATTATTATTATTATTATTGGTGCCAAGGTCCCTGGAGTCTCAGTGAGTAGCAGCGCCCATTTCTGGCTTGGCTCCTGTCTTCCACTACCTCCCGCAGTTTGGTCAAACTCATGTTCGTAGCTTCGAGAACACTGTCCAACCATCTTGTCCTCTGACGTCCCCTTCTCCTAGTGCCCTCCATCTTTCCCAACATCAAGGTCTTTTCCAAGGATTCTTCTCTTCTCATGAGGTGGCCAAAGTATTGGAGCCTCAGCCTCAGGAGTTGCTGCCTCCCACCCACCCCAACTCCCCTGCTTCTGTCTCCTTTTTTATACTTGGACTCTTTGCCGCTCTCAAGACAGACTCCTGGGGTGGGGTCCCTTTTTCTTTGCTCTGAGGGCCAGGTATGTATCTCACCAACCCCCTGAGGGCCAAGTGGATGGGGACAAAGACATCACCCTTGAAATTTAGGCAGCTAATTTAGTATTATTATTCTGTTAGACAGCTTAACACACACACAGCCATTGATGCCAAGGTCCCTGGAGTCTCAGTGAGTAGCAGCGCCCATTTCCGGCTCGGCTGGTTTTCCAGCAAGAATCCCTTTGGGACAGAGAGGATGTGGTCCTGGGATGCCATGCTCTGGGTGCGAGGGGATTGCTGCAGTGGCCTCCGTGTGGAGCTGCCCTGGGAGACGAATGGGAAACTGGTCTGCAATGCAGCAGCCAGACTATGGGCTGGGATCCCCCTCTTTATTCCTGGCCTTTCTCCCCCACCTTTCCTCCATTACTCACTGTGGGGTATTTTTTTTGGGGGGGGACCATTTGCACATGTTCCCTCTGTTGTGCAATGACGCTGAGCGACGTCACACAGAGTTAAAGTCCCAGGGACTCCTTTGTTTGAAGAAGGGAGATTTCGGGGGAGTTTGGGATCCTCTGATCTCCAGGAAGGAGAGCCTTGCAGACCTCGCCCCCCCTCCCTGGCAGGACCCTCTCCTCCCTGACTTGGGTTTGCCCCCCCCCCGGCACCCTCCCCTGCTGCAGCCTGGCCCCTCCCCCGGTCTCCCGAGAGAGGGGGGGGGGAGAGAGAGGAGACTCACCCGATCATCCCAGGAGTGAAGGGACAGCGATGCAGCCCTTGCAGGAAAGGACTGGGGGGGAGGGGCCTTGGCTCTGGAGCACCTGCCCCCTTGCTTCCTGTCCTCTCTAGGAAGGCAGCTCGGTTCCCTTTAACCCTTGCAAAGCCGAGTCCACCCAGCTCAGCCCTCTCTCGCTTGGCTGCAGCTCAGATTTTTATTGCTTTTTATGGATTTTATGCCCAGATATCCTTTTGGGGGTGAGGTGTCCCGTTACACCAGAAGCGGTTTAGTCATTCTGGCCACATGACCCTGAAAGCCATCTGTGAACAAACACCCTCTCCCTCGGCCTGAAAGCGGAGACGAGCACCATAGTCACTTTTGACTGGACTTAACCGTCCAGGGGTCCTTTACCTTTTACCTTACTTTACGTGGATGACGCTGTGGGTTAAACCACAGAGCCTAGGGCTTGCCAATCGGGAGGTTGGTGGTTCGAATCCCCGCACGGGGTGAGCTCACGTTGTTCGGTCCCAGCTCCTGCCAACCTAGCAGTTCGGAAGCACCTCAAAGTGCAAGTAGATAAATAGGAACCGCTACAGCGGGAAGGTAAACGGCGTTTCCATGTGCTGCTCTGGTTTGCCAGAAGCGGCTTTGTCATGCTGGCCACATGACCTGGAAGCTGTACGCCGGCTCCCTCGGCCAATAATGCGAGATGAGCGCGCAACCCCAGAGTCAGTCACGACTGGACCTAATGGTCAGGGGCCCCTTTACCTTTGCCTTACCTATCTGTTTCTTTGGGCCATTTTGTAGCTGCGAGTACACAGTGAATTAGGCAAAGCTGGTGAAAGTTTTCCCAGGGACACACAGAACCCCCACAGGCCTGACCTGGCAAGATCTTCTTAGGTTCTCGGCCCATACTCTCTACTGAGCAAAACCAGGCAATATGCAAGCAAAATGGCCTTTGCTGACTCCCAGGTCTCCTCCAGACAACCTGGTTGTTGAACGTTCCTCCTGCTCTGCTGGTTTGCTGAAGATTCATCCTGATTAGCCTGCGGGGCCTTCCTGTTAATCATTCATTCATTCTAAGGGCATTTCCTCACCACTTTCCTTATAAAAAACCATTAAAAGATGCCTGGAAACAATGCCTTATGAGGAACGGCTTAGGGAGCTGGGTATGTTTAGCCTGGAGAAGAGAAGGTTAAGGGGTGATATGATAGGCATGTTCAAATATATGAAAGGATGTCATATAGAGGAGGGAGAAAGGTTGTTTTCTGCTGCTCCAGAGAAGCGGGCACGGAGCAATGGATTCAAACTTCAAGAAAGAAGATTCCACCTAAACATTAGGAAGAACTTGCTGACAGTAAGAGCTGTTCGGCAGTGGAATTTGCTGCCAAGGAGTGTGGTGGAGTCTCCTTCTTTGGAGGTCTTTAAGCAGAGGCTTGACAGCCATCTGTCAGGAATGCTTTGATGGTGTTTCCTGCTTGGCAGGGGGGTGGACTGGATGGCCCTTGTGGTCTCTTCCAACTCTATGATTCTATGATTCTAGGCTGCCACTAGCTCTTTTGCAAAGGGATCTCAGCAGAGAGCAGAAATGCAAATCTGCACAATTAAAGTGGCTCAAAGCTCTTAGTTGCCTTAGTACAACAAATCCTTCATCTTTTAATGGCTTTTTATAAGGAAAGTGGCGAGGAAATGCCCTTAGAATGAATGAATGATTAACAGGAAGGCCCCGCAGGCTAATCAGGATGAATCTTCTGCAAACCAGCGGAGCAGGAGGAATGTTCACTAGAAACAACACTGATTTAAATTTCACCTTTTCAAAACTGGAGAAATAAAGCTCCTGTTTTATGGTTGCATGTCCTGCAGCAAAATCAGCACCCTTGGTGGATAAATCACAGAATCACAGAACTGTAGGGTTGGAAGGGACCCCGAGGGTCATCTAGTCCTGCCCCCTGCAATGCAAGGATCCCAGCTAAAGCATCCATGGCAGATGCCCACCCAACCTCTGCTTACAAACCTCCAAGGAAGGAGAGTCCACCCCCTTCCAAGGGACTGTGTTCCACTGCCAAGCACCTTTGCTGTTCCTTTAGCATGTTGGGGGGCTCAGACACTGGACCCTGCTTGTCTTCTTCACCCATCTGCTTTTCTTTTTTTATATAAATTTATTTATTTTTGTTTTTATTAGGTTCAGTCGTGGACGACTCTGGGGTTGCAGCGCTCATCTCGCTCTATAGGTTGCAGCGCTCATCTCGCTCTATGTGGCCAGCATGACTAAGCCGCTTCTGGCGAACCAGAGCAGCGCACGGATACGCCGTTTACCTTCCCTCCGGAGCGGTACCTATTTATCTACTTGCACTTTGACGTGCTTTCGAACTGCTAGGTTGGCAGGAGCAGGGACCAAGTGACGGGAGCTCACCCCGTTGCGGGGATTTGAACCGTCGACCTAGGCATTGTGGTTTAGACCGCAGCGCCACCTGTGTCCCTGCGTTAGATGTCCCTCAAGGTAGCAGGTTCTGAGGTCTCTGACTGCTGAAACAATTGCACTGGCTACCAAGGAGGAACCAAGCAAAGTTCAGAATAAATAAATCATATTCTCATCATAAGTGAGTAATAATTTCTTTTGCATGCTTTTTATGCTAATATACAAAGGTATATCATTTCCCCTTCCAGAAATTCTTAATTGCTCATTCAAGGGACACTTAAGTCCTTGCAGAGATAACAGGACAGCTTTCCAGATTAGTTATCTGGGAGTGAGACAGTGGGCAGAGTGGCATTGGGCTTGCTAAAATGCCAACTACCATAGGAATTGCTTTCTTGAGCCTTTTTAGCACTGTAATACCATTTTAAAATGTTTGGGGTTTTTTGTTTTCATGGGACGGCATCTAATTTCGTTGTACTATGTAGAATAACAATAAAGTTATATCTATCTATCTATCTAATTTTTTTTAAAGATTGATTTTAAAGTCATGGCGGTGTGTGAGCAAATACTCCACATCTGCCAAGCTTTCAGAAGCAGGACTAAGGGCTGAAATGAAGCCCCCCAGATCCCCAAAGGTTGAGGGAAAAGGCTCTATCTCCCTTCCTCCTTTTCAGTATCAGTTATTTCCACCTAAGAAATGGGAAGAAAGCAGCTGCGCATGTTAAGCGCAGGGTTTAGTTGGGGTGTAGATTTATGAGATGACGATGGTATGATTTGTCAGCAATAAATATGAATTGTTCTTATCTGTAAGTGAAGTCACATTTGAAAGAATACAGAAGCAGTCAAAGGGAATTTCCTAGGAAGTGTTTTATTCAGTCTCACCTACAATCATGTGTGCTGAACACACAGAAACACAATAGATAATGTGAAATTACTGGGAGTTACAGTCTCCAAATAACACTCAACACATACAAGAAGATTAATGAAATAGTACACATGATTTCCCCACCTCCTTTAAAAAATTTTTACTTTGATTTTTCTTCATGGTACAAAAGATAATTTTAAAGAAACAATGGTTACAAGAGTAAACAACAATTACTGTCATTTGTCATTATGGAATTGCAGACTTTCATCCTGGCATATATTAAAGTTTCAATTGATTAGTCTAAAAGATCACAAAACAATTCCCCATAGTGCTGGGTGGATTCTTGCAACATTGGTCACGTGTTATAAAAGGAATATGGATTGTGTTCTCCCACCTTCTTGATTTCCCCAGGCAAACAAAATATAAGATACTTAAAGTGTGGTGCCCAGAATTGAAGACAGTATTCTAGGTGGGGTTCAAATCCCCGCGATGGGGTGACCTCCCGTGGTTCAGTCTCAGCTCCTGCCCAACTAGCAGTTTGAAAGCAAGTCAAAGTGCAAGTAGATAAATAGGTACTGCTCCAAGCGGGAAGGTAAACGGCGTTTCTGAGCACTGCTCTGGTTCGCCAGAAGCGGCTTAAGTCATGCTGGCCACATGCCCCGGACGCTGTCTGCGGACAAACGCTGGCTCCCTTGGCCTATAGGGTGAAATGAGCTCTGCAACCCCAGCGTCGTCCGCGACTGGACTTAACTGTCAGGGGTACCTTTTGCCTTTACTTTTTATTCCTGCCCTTGATCTGATTCTGCCTTCTGCCACATTGGCCTCCGCTCCCCGTTTGGTGATGTCTGCAAATGTGATTAGCATCCCCTCAGTTCCTTCATCCAAGTCATTTATAAAGATGTTGAACAACAACGGGCCCAGGACAGACCCTGCAGCACCCCTCTTGTCACTTTCCAAGGATGAGGAGGAACCATGAAGGAGTCCTCTTTGGCTTCGGTCAGTCAAATCCACCTAACAGTTACCTCATTCAGCCCACATTTTACCAGCTTCCTTACATAAATGTCACAGGCGACTTTGTCAAAAGCCTTACTGAAATCGAGATGCACTATTTCCACAGCAGTCCGCTGATCAACAAAGGTTGTAACTCCATTCAAAAGAAAAGAAAAGAAAAAGAGAGATTTCTCTGGCTTGACTTGTTTTTGAGAAAGCCAGGCTTTCAACCTGCATGTTTATGTGGTGAAGCACTGAAATCTTCAGATGAAGGGCACATAATTTTTTTAAAATGATAATTAATAAGAATATTGGCAAACATGTGCAAATGAAGGTGACAAAGATGGTCTTATTTTATTTATGCATTTAATTAATTTCTATACCAACTTATACCAGGGGTTCCACTTGAATAAAATATAGAAGGGGTTTAGGAAGCCCCTCCTCGCATAATCAATCATGTGCTGTGGTGCATGCATGCCATTTGAATGGGAGTGCCTACCAACTTGGAGGGTGGCCCCCTCAAATATATTATTGGGGGGGGGCAAAGACCCCCTAGGCCTTTAACTACAACTAATCCAGAATGTGGCAGCTAGACTGGTGACTGGGAGCGGCTGCCAAGACCACATAACACCGGTCTTGAAAGATCTACATTGGCTCCCAGTACGTTTCCGAGCACAATTCAAAGTGTTGGTGCTGACCTTTAAAGCCCTAAGTGGCTTCGGTCCAGTATACCTGAAGGAGCGTCTCCACCTCCATAGTTTTCCCCAACACTGAGGTCCAGCACCGAGGGCCTTCTGGTGGTTCCCTCATTGCGAGAAGCCAAGTTGCAGGGAACTAGGCAGAGGACCTTCTTGGTAGTGGCGGCGCCCTGTGGAACGCCCTCCAATCAGATGTCAAAGAGAAAAACAACTACCAGACTTTTAGAAGACATCTGAAGGCAGCCCTGTTTAGGGAGTCGTTTAATGTTTAATAGATTACTGTGTTTTATTTTTCTGTTGGAAGCCGCTCAAAGTGGCTGGGGAAACCCAGCCAGATGGGCGGGGTATAAATAATAAATTATTATTATTATTATTATTATTATTATTATTATTATTATTATGAGTTGGCTTAACCGTCTCAGGACTGTTAGAACATAAAAACACAACATAAAAACACGAAATAAACATCTGTAAACCCCCTCCGCACCGCATTTTAAAAGGGCATTAGATGTCAATCAGCCAAAGGTCTGGTTAAAAAGGTGCCTATTTGACAGGCTCCTAAAGCTGTATAATGGTTTTTCCGACCTTTGAATGAATTATTTGATGGGAAGTGAGAGAGGAGCTCTTACTGAAGCTCTTTCCACATTGCACACACTGATAGGGTTTCTCCCCTGTATGAATTCTTTGATGGGAAGTGAGATTGTGGTTTTTACTGAAGCTCTTTCCACATTCCGGACATTGATAGGGTTTCTCCCCTGTATGAATTCTTCGATGGGAACTGAGAGAGGAGCTCTTCCTGAAGCTTTTTGCACATTCCACACACTGATAGGGTTTCTCCCCTGTATGAATTCTCCGATGGGAAGTCAGATGGAAGCTCTTCCTGAAGCTCTTCCCACATTCCACACACTGATAGGGTTTCTCCCCTGTATGAATTCTTTGATGGGAAGTGAGATGGGAGCTCTTACTGAAGCTCTTTCCACATTCCGCACATTGATAGGGTTTCTCCCTTGTATGAATTCTTTGATGGGAAGTGAGATGGGTGCTCCAACTGAAGCTCTTTCCACATTCAACGCACTGATAAGGTTTCTCCCCTGTATGAATTCTTTGATGGGAAGTGAGATGGGCACTCTTACTGAAGCTCTTTCCACATTCCACACACTGATAGGGTTTCTCCCCTGTATGAAGTCTTTGATGGATAGTGAGATCGGTGCTCCGACGGAAGCTTTTTCCACATTCCACAGACTGATAGAGTTTCTTTCCAATGATAATTCTTTGTTGGGAAGTGGAATGGGAGCTCTGACTGCAGCTCTCTCCACACTCCAAATTTTTACATGGCTTCTCCTCTCTGGGGATTTTGTCATGTTCACCCTTGTTCTCAATTTCTAATTCATCACAATCTGCAATGGAGACAATAACACCTCAGGAACACCTCAGGAACAAATGGAGAAGAAATGAAGGGAGTTGGGTGTGTGTTCATTACCTTTGTTGTTTGTCATTAACCAAAATATTCATTGTGAGATTCACATGGGTTGTTGAATGTTGCTTTGTTTGATATAGAGTAGTGGTCAAATTGTGGAAGCCTTTTGGGAAAAAGTGTATTTCAGAGGTTTGGTGGCTCATAACACCACTTCTTTTGGAGTAATATCATAAACATTATATATCAATGGAAAGATAATTTAGTCAAGAATGCAATCCAACAAAGTTTGTTAAATTACCCATATTCTATCAAACGTTATAGCCAAATAACAAGAAAAAGGAAGCTTGCTGAGGTTGACTTTCGTCAGTGTGTTATGTGATTGCTATCAAGTTGGTTGTTTTTTGTGTTCTTTCATTCAGTCTGTTTGTAGAACATAATAAATTTATAGGAATGGTACAAAGAGTTGACTGGTCACCCAGAAAGCCATGTAAAATAGTACTGGTAGTATTAACTGAACAAGGCTACAGTTATGAAGAAATTAGAAGAAAGATCGGGGAATATTTTTGGACCATAACACGCACCTAAATTTTAGAGCAGGAAAAAAAGAAAAAAATATTCTGAGCGCAGGGGAACAGCGAACAGCCTGCCCACCGCTCCCAAACCTTCCCCGGGCTTAATGGGAAAGGGGAGGATGCCGGCAGAGCGGTGAGGAGGCTGGCAGAGTGTGGGATTTAGTGCTGGATTTAGTCTAGTCTTTCATATCCTTGAAGGGGCAGAAGGGCTAATGGTAATTAATGTGAACATCTTTTAATTATGGTATTCTCAGTGTTTTCACCACCGGAGCAGAAGATCAGAAAGTGGCAAGTTTGATTTTCTTACTGAACCCTTAGGGAAATTTTACCTATAAAAATAATAGAGTAAAAAGTGTTTTTCATTCACATTTAAGGTGAAAGCAGATCACAGCTTTGCACAGTTCCCCACTTAAAAGCGGCTAAAGGCTGTTTGGAATCAATTTCCTGTGCACACTAACATCAATTGTGCACAGGTGGGTTTTCTGCATTTCAAAGCATGCAACAATCAGACCAGGAAAGGATTGTTTGAAGTCTTGGAGCTGTAGCATAGAGGTATTTTGTTGAATTTCCAGGCAGATATTACAATCCCACAGGGAGCCTTACCAAGAGAGGCCACGATCCCACGATTCTCCTCCATGACGTCCTTATGCAGAGCTCTCTGGTCAGGATCCAGCAATGCCCATTCCTCGTCCGTGAAAGGAACAGCGACATCTTCAAAGCACACTGGACCCTAAAAGAAAAAGGGAAATGTCCTCCTCTGAGACAGCAGAAATATGATCTGCTACACAATGCTCTGTTGTTTCCTTCCTCTTAATTGCTGTGTTGTTTCAATTGGATTGCTTTGCTGCACATTTTTATTATGGATGTTTATTTTAACGCTTTAATGGAATTCTTTTATTCTGCATTTTAATTATGGGTGTTTGTCTTTGTGCAAATAGGTGGTACTCCTCCTTGTGTTTTCCAAGTCATTCTGCCTACGCAAGCAATCCACTTCCCCAAATGGAAGGATCCACTTTCTCCTCATGTCCTGTTCTGGGGAATTCCCTCTCAGTGCCCTAGAGCCAAATTCAAGGGGGTCATGGGGTCATGGAGAGGGGGAGGAATGGGGGGCAGGCCCCATTTTGCAGCAGACGGGGCTGGTTAGGTGAATCGAGGCCACAGTTGGTTGTGGAATGTCCAAAGTTTAGAAGCCTATTTTAGCATTCAGTGATGAATATAGAAATAAAAGAAGCCTAGTTTGGATGGCCATCTGTCTTGGATGATCTAGCTGAGATTCCTGCAATGCAGGGGGTTGGACTTGATGACCCTTGGGGTCCCTTTCAACTCTAGGATTCCATGAAAACTGCAACTACAGATGAATCCTACTGGCGATATTCAGAAGGCTGGTGTCACAGAGTTATCTGGGCAGGAAATCCCACAGTTCACAGCTGGACTTTCTTAGCAAGAACATGATATTCTCGGACTTGGCTGAGTTTCCTGGACAAGGTGATCAAGCGAGTGGTTGCTGAACAACTCCAGGCACGCCTGGAAGAAGCGGACCATTTGGATCCCTTCCAGTTGGGATTCAGGCCTCATCATGGGACTGAAACTGCCCTGGTCGCACTGGTCGATGATCTCTGGCGGGTTAGGGACGAAGGTGAGAGCTGTTTCCTGGTCCTGCTGGATCTCTCAGCGGCTTTTGACACCATCGACCATAACATCCTTCTGGACCGTCTAGAGGGGTTGGAAGCTGGGGGCACTGTCATACAATGGTTCCGCTCCTTCCTCCTGGGCCGTGTTCAGAAAGTGGTGGTGGGCGATGAGTGTTCAAACCCCTGGCCTCTCACTTGTAGGGTGCCTCAGGGTTCTGTCCTCTAGCCATGCTTTTTAACATCTACATGCAGCCGCTGGGAGAGATTATCAGCGGGTTTGGGCTGGGTGTTCATCAGTATGCGGATGATACCCAGCTCTATCTTTTAAATCAGAACCAGTGAAGGTCCTGTGTGAGTGCCTAGAGGCGGTTGGAGGATGGATGGCAGCTAACAGATTGAGGTTGAATCCTGACAAGACAGAAGTACTGTTCTTGGGGGATAGGAGGCGGGCAGGTGTGGCGGACTCCCTGGTCCTGAATGGGGTAACTCTGCCCCTGAAGGACCAGTGAAGGTCCTGTGTGAGTGCCTGGAGGCGGTTGGAGGATGGATGGCGGCTAACAGATTGAGGTTGAATCCTGACAAGACAGAAGTACTGTTCTTGGGGGATAGGAGGCGGGCGGGTGTGGAGGACTCCCTGGTCCTGAATGGGGTAACTGTGCCCCTGAAGGACCAGGTGCGCAGCCTGGGAGTCATTTTGGACTCACAGCTGTCCATGGAGGTGCAAGTCAATTCTGTGTCCAGGGCAGCTGTTTATCAGCTCCATCTGGTACGCAGGCTGAGATCCTACCTGCCTGCGGACTGTCTCGCCAGAGTGGTGCATGCTCTGGTTATCTCTCGCTTGGACTACTGCAATGCGCTCTACATGGGGCTACCTTTGAAGGTGACCTGGAAACTACAACTAACCCAGAATGCGGCAGCTAGACTGGTGATTGGGAGCGGCCGCCGAGACCACATAACACCGGTCCTGAAAGACCTACATTGGCTCCCAGTACGTTTCCGAGCACAGTTCAAAGTGTTGGTGCTGACCTTTAAAGCCCTAAACGGTCTCGGTCCAGTATACCAGGAGCGTCTCCTCCCCCATCATTCTGCCCGGACAGTGAGGTCCAGCGCCAAGGGTCTTCTGGCGGTTCCCTCACTATGAGAAGCCAAGTTGCAGGGAACCAGTCAGAGGGCCTTCTCGGTAGTGGCACCCACCCTGTGGAATGCCCTCCCACCAGTGGTCAAAGAGAATAACAATTACCAGACCTTTAGAAGGCATCTCAAGGCAGCCCTGTTTAGGGAAGCTTTTAATGTTTGATGGATTTCTGTATTTTAAGATTTTGTTGGAAGCCGCCCAGAGTGGCTGGGGGAACCCAGCCAGATGGGCAGGGTATAAATAATACCCTCTCACCTCTGCCTCTCCACCACCCTCCTTCCACTCACCTCCTTCCTCTTCTGCCTCTGATTCTGCACTGCATTCTGCCACAGAGTCTCCCAGCTCACTAAGCCCTGTTAGCCCTGTTAGCCCTTCAGCTTCTGACACCTCTTCTTCCCAGGCTTCTCCCTCTTCCTCTGACTGCTCATCCTTCCTCCACCTCCACTCCTTGGGCTCTGAGCCATCTTCCTTTCCTGGTTCCCCGGCTGCTTCCTCCCACCATTCCTCTGTGCCCAACCCATCCATGACATTGCTTCACCCCTCAGCCTCTGTCCCCACAAGGCAGCTTCCCCTGACCTGATCTGGTTCCACAGCCGCTGCTTCCCTCCTGCCCCCATGAAAAGACGGATCAGGAGGTCTTGCCAGCATCATTCTGTCGCCTGCAAGAGAGAAAAGGTAAGTAGGCTGATCGCTGAAGAATTGATGCTTTTGAATTCTGGTGCTGGAGGAGACTCTTGAGAGTCCCATGGACTGCAAGAAGATCAAACCTATCCATTCTTCAGGAAATCAGCCCTGAGTGCTTACTGGAAGGACAGATCCTGAAGCTGAGGCTCCAATACTTTGGCCACCTCATGAGAAGAGAAGAATCCTTGGAAAAGACCCTGATGTTGGGAAAGATGGAGGGCACTAGGAGAAGGGGACGACAGAGGATGAGATGGTTGGACAGTGTTCTCGAAGCTACAAACATGAGTCTGACCAAACTGTGGGAGGCAGTGGAAGACAGGAGTGCCTGGCGTGCTATGGTCCATGGGGTCACGAAGAGTCGGACACGACTAAACAACAGGATGCCAGAAGCCAGCGTGGTGCAGTTCAAAATAAATAAATCATATTTTCATAATGAATGAGTAATACTTTCTTATGCATGCTTTTAATGCTAATATACAATAGTGTTATAAGGGGGGGACTGCTCTTTTCCCTTTATGGGGTATCCAAGAGCCCATATTGTTCTTCTTGTTGTTTAGTCGTGTCCGACTCTTCGTGACCCCATGGACCAGAGCACGCTATGTAGAGCCCATATAGAGTCCTCTTTTTAGGTTCTCTATTGGTAGGAGAAAATAACAGAGGCCAACCTGAGAATATTGAGAAGCAAAGCAGCTAGTAAGCCTGATTTTTTTTTAAGCTGTTGCAACAGGGTGCTCCCCCCAAACACACAGGATAGGGGAGGGACATCGAGCACAGGCGCGCAAGCCCTTATATAGACATTTGAAATTGCCCGCCCCCAGAAGCATCATAAATACATCACAGAATGCATCACAGAAGGGCTGTAGCCCAGACCACCCCCTTAATACATCAGAGAAGGAGCAGAAATATGGGTGTGTTGTTTCCTCCTGTCTGGCAGGTTAGCTGATTGGATTAATTGGCATCCTGGCCACTCGTTTGTTATTATAACTAATTCCTGGATCTACATCACAGGTCACAGGCTCACAACCTGTTCATATCTTGAATGTGCCCTTAAGACAGGATTTGTGAGGAAAGAGACAATGGGGAGGTTTCCCACTTTTCCCAATAGACTAAAAATGTATGGCGGTTGTTATTATTATTTATAAAGTTGTTATACGGGGCTTCCGGTTCAGCGCCAGCGCAGTCCGGCGGGGTCCGTCTCGAGCTTTGAGGCGACCCGACTCTGCAAGGGGGGGAAGCAGCGGGAGTGCCGCTGCACCCCAAAGAACCCCAGATTGAGTGTTCTGGGGGCAGAATTAGCCCAGCAGCGCCCCAATCCCGACTCCCCAACTCTCCGGTAGGCTCTAATAAGAGCTCCAGAGCGAGAAGGGTCGCAGTTGCGGGGGCCATGTTGGAGCGCCATCGCTACCCTTGCAGAGAGAAGCTCCGTGCCGGAGGTGGAGAGCGCTGGATATTTCCAAAGAAGGATTTGGCAAATCGAGAGACCGTGAGTAAAAAAGATTTAAAGACTTAAAATTGGACTCAAAATTTGGAATGGGGGTGAGATTAAAAAAACGGAAGCCGATCTCCCCCCTACTGATTTAAAGAGGAAGCAGCTTAAGGAGGAATCCCGGTGCCGGGGCAAAGAACTTTACTGTTTGAGCATTTCCAAGAACTGACCTAAGATTCTCCCCCAGAGGCAGGGTAAAGGGGGAGAACGGTTTCAGACTGTAAGAACCCTGCAAGCATATGCAATTGAAGAAGAGACCCTCTCCATACCCTGAAAATTGGCACCCCGAACAGAACAGCGAGTGGAATATAATGGGGTGAGAGAAAGGAAGGAATTGACTTTTAAAGACTCTTGGTTTGATATTTGAGGGCTGAACGCAGCCTGTTGGAAATAATTAAAAAGCTGAGGTTATAATACATGGAATATAATGCATCTAGTTTGGACTATGTGGAGTAATTATAACTTGTAACCACTTCCTGTTTCCCAAGTTTTGCTCTGACCTTGAAAAGCTAGAAAAATGTCAACAAAAGATTACACACCTGGCTTCCAGGAGAAAGTTTTCAGACTCTTGTGGGAAATAAAAATTAGTATGCATAAGACTCAACAACAACTGGAAGGAATAAATCAAGATTTACAGAAAGACGAAATACTTCAAGAAATGGTGCAAGAGGATAAAAAGACTGATGAACCGAATTGCTATATAATTGAAGAAAATGAGGATGGAACACAGGATTTGCAAAAGAACAAAGATTCAGCCGAGATTTGGAATACCCCTTCTTCCACTGCAAGAATTTCTGAAGAGACAGAAAACCCACAAGAAAAGCATCATGCAAAGAAGAAGGGACTTCTGGTGGGGGGGGGGGGGACAGAGAAGCCTGGACTGAAAAAATTGTCAGGAAGGGGGTGGGATGAAGGAGGAATGTATTTTGTTCAAGAGGATGGATAAAAAAGGGCTGAAAACTGGATCATGGACTTTGGTACTTGCTGGACTGGAAGGGGAAGGCCGAGATCATGGGATGGGGAGGAAAGAATTGGGGATAAGGAGAAAATTTAGAATTGGGAATGTAAAAAGGTTTTAAGAATATGGGAGTTTTGGGGGGGAAATTGGGGCATGGGAAGAAAAAGAATGTTGATAAGACAGAAATAAGATTTAGGAGTTATTTAGAAGTATTACAAAAGAGATTGATGAATAATTCAGGGGACGATTGGGGGTTCCCGTCCTCCTGTCGGCCCTCTGCGCGCAGGGAGCTCTTGGTGGCAGGGGGGGCTCCTGGGGCGGGGAGGGCGGGGAGGGAAGGAAGACGCAATTGGAAAAAGAACCATTGCCTCTCCCCTTCTTTCCCCTAGAAACTCTCTGTGGCAGGGGGAGTGCTGGGGGGGAGGGGGGAAGGAATGGGAAATGATGTTAGAATAAAATTTAATAGAAAATAAGGATGTTATTGATGTAAGATTGGAGAATTTGGAAAATAGAATGGGGAATATGACTAGAAAACTGCTTAAATGGTGTTAAAAATGAAAATCAGAAAAGGGGGAGGTAGGGGAAGCCCATAATACAATGTTTTTGAAAAAAGAAAAGAAAGGAATATTAATTGTTGTTTTTTGTGTTTTGTTTTTCTTCTTATCTATTTTTATATTTTAATTTTTTCTGTTTCTTTTTCTTTTTCTTGTGTTCTTTCTTATTTTTGTGTGTGTGATTTTTGGTAAAGTTTAAATAGTTGGGTGGACACTCACCTGTTCTCTTCTTATTACCCTAGGACCCCTCGGTGGCAGGGGGGGGTTGCCGGGGTGAGGAGGGAGGGGTGGGGATAAGCCCAATTATAAAATGCACCACCTTCGACTGCGTGCTGTTCATGGGAATACCTTGTGGCAGGAGGGATCTCGTGGAAGGTGGGTTAGAAGAAGGGGGAAAATATGTTACCTAATTGTATATGTGTTTTTGTTTTGTTAATATGCAAAATGAATAAAAAATATTATATAAAAAAAGTTGTTATACTACCCTTCGTCAAGAGACGGCAAGAACGAGCCGTCTCAGGAACAGTTTCTTCTCTAGAGCGATTTTGGCCTTAAATGGAAAGCCTGGACTTTGAAGTCATCTTATTTTACTTGTTATTTGTATTATATTTACTGTTTTTAATTAGGTTTTGAAATTTTGGATTATGCGGAATGCTTTATCTGAGTGGATGTAGCAACCGAGTAATTTCGTTGTTCCCGCAAGGGGACAATGACAATAAAGATATCTTATCTTATCTTAGATCTCAGGGACATTTAAAACACAGAACACATGAGAAGCAGACCAGTGATCCATCACCTCAAATCCTTTCAAATCTCCACGGTTGCTGCTCCTGAGTGCTGGAAGGAAGACTGAGAGACAGTGTGGTGTAGTGGTTAAGAGCAGTGGCCTCCTAATCTGGTGAACTGGGTTCGCTTCCCTGCTCCTCCACATGCAGCTGCTGGGTGACCTTGGGCTAGTCATACTTCTCTGAAGTCTCTCAGCCTCACTCACCTCACAGAGTGTTTGTTGTGAGGGAGGGAGGGAAAGGAGAATGTTAGCCGCCTTGAGACTCCTTAAAGGGAGTGAAAGGCGGGATATCAAGTCCAAACTCTTCTTCTTCTTCTCTCACAGGTGAAACAGGGCATCTCTAACCACAGATGGGCCTTTGAGAAAGCCTGACCTGCTGAGAGCATTTGGATGTTTGTGCCCATTTCACATGTTAGTTGTGCAGAAATACCCCTCCCCTCCTCTGAACCCTTGGTCCCAACAGTCCCGGCCAAAACAAGACGAAAACCCCCCAGAGATGAGTTGGAAAACCAACAGAATGAGACCAAACTGAGAAAAACAATTTTCTCCTTACCCAGTGGCTTCTCTCTCATTTTCAACAGAGACCTCTCTACCTCACAGGAATCCTGGTCCATTTCTGCAAATGGATCCATTTCCTGAAAGAGCAACAAGAATTCAAAACAGAGAATGAATGGTGAGAAATGTTAGAAAGAGAATGACAGCGACTTTAAGGGTGTTAGATCTCACTCCATGGATGTCTTCCCAGAAAAAGGATGGGCCATCAATAGAGCATTATGGGATGTTCTCCCCCTTGGGAGTATCCAGAGGAAAGTCTCTCTCACCTGCTTTCTCTCATCTGCCTGACTCAGGAGGAAACCTTCGGCCAGGGCCACCGCCTGGGAACTGGTCTCTGCTCCGCATTCCCTCACCCAGCTCTCCATCTCTGGGGGAAGGACAGCCAGGAACTGCTCCAAGATCACCAGGTCCAGCATCTCAGCTTTCGTGTGCCTTTCTGGCTTCAGCCACTGGTGGCAAAAGTGGTAGAGTCGGCTGCAAACCTCTCGGAGTCCTTTGGCCTCCTGGCAGCAGAACTGCCTCAACTGCTGGCTCTGCACCTCTGAGCGGAGGGCGTCCTCCTTATACAGGATCTTCTGCACTGGGTTTTCCCATAATCCCCCACTTCTACCAGTTTGGATGGCACGGCCCCTTCCTGCTTCTGGGCCAGATGAGTCTTGCTCATCCATCTGTGCTCTCAGGAAGCCTCTGAGAGATCAGAAGGAATCCTTTGCTCTTCTGCCAAGTTCTGTCCGTCTTAATGAGAAGCTCTCGCAAATCCTACAAAGCAAATACATTGTTCTGTTACAGAATCCTGGGGTGGGGTCCCTTTTTCTTTGCTCTGAGGACCAGGAATGTATCAGACCAACCCCCTGAGGGCCAAGTGGGTGAGTCCAAAGACATCTCCCTTGAAATTTAGGCCAGCAATTTATTATTATTATTATTATTATTATTATTATTATTATTATTATTAACAACACAGCCATGGATGCCAAGGTCCCTGGAGGCTCAGTGAATAGCAGTGCCCATTTCCGGAGAGGATGTGGTTGTGGGATGCCATGCTCTGGGTGCGAGGGGATTGCTGCAGTGGCCTCCGTGTGGAGCTGCCCTTGGAGACGGCTGGGAAACTGGTCTGCAATGCAGCAGCCAGACTATGGGGTGGGATCCCTCCCTTCATTCCTGGCCTTTCTCTCCCACCAAACCCCCCAAGCATCCTCCCCGCTGCAGCCCTGGGACCCCCCCCCAAAAAAAATCTCCCCACTGCACTAGGCTGTCACTAGCTCTTTTGCAAAGGGATCTCAGCAGAGAGCAGAAATGCAAATCTGCACAATTAAAGTGGCTCAAAGCTCTTAGTTGCCTTAGTACAACAAATCCTTCATCTTTTAATGACTTTTTATAAGGAAAGTGGCGAGGAAATGCCCTTAGAATGAATGAATGATTAACAGGAAGGCCCCGCAGGCTAATCAGGATGAATCTTCAGCAAAGAGCAAGCATCAGCTAACCAGCAGAGCAGGAGGAACGTTCACTAGAAACAACACTGATTTAAATTTCACCCTTTCAAAACTGGAGAAATAAAGCTCCTGTTTTATGGTTGCATGTCCCGCAGAAAAATCAGCACCCTGCCCCCCCCATCTCCCCACTGCACCCTCTTGGGGAGGGGAGAGAGAGAGAGAGAGAGAGAGAGAGAGAGAGAGAGAGAGAGAGAGAGAGAGAGAGAGAGAGAGAGAGGAGACTCACCTGATCATCCCAGGAGTGAAGGGACAGCGATGCAGCCCTTGCAGGAGAGACACCAAAGCAGGAAAGGAGGACTGGGGAGGGAGGGAGGGGCCTTGGCTCTGGAGGACCTGCCCCCCCATTCCTGTCCTCTCTAGTTCCCTTTAACCCTTGCAAAGCTGAGTCCACCCAGCTCTGCCCTCTCTCGCTTGGCAGAACTTCAGATTTGTTTGTTTGTTTGTTCTTATTGTCATCAAATTCATATTATACATAGAGTTTCAGCATTATAAATAGAATATGATGTATCTAGTTACAAATTCCCCACATCTGTACCTATATGATGCCAATACCTGAGATGATGGGGCGTCCTGGATTTCCTGGTTTGTGTATTTTAGGTAGAAGATAGAAAGTTCCTGGTCGAGGTTCTGCTGGTGTGCTTGTGAGGATCTGTTCTTGGATGTGTAGGGGTAGCTCCTTAACAATCTTGTTCAGTTCTTTTTTGTGTGCTTGTGTGGGGTCTGAGTCCAATTTCATGTAAAAGGCGGTATTGGAAAGTTGTCTGTGAGCCTCCTGGATGTAATCAGTTTTGTTCATGATGACGACCAGAAGGATACGTTCCAGAAGGATACTGAAAAGCTGGAACGTGTCCAGAAGAGGGCAACCAAAATGGTCAAAGGCCTGGAAACGATGCCTTAGGAGGAACGGCTTAGGGAGCTGGGTATGTTTAGCCTGGAGAAGAGAAGGTTGAGGGGTGATATGATAGCCATGTTCAAATATATGAAAGGGTGCCATATAGAGGAGGGAGAAAGGTTGTTTTCTGCTGCTCCAGAGAAGCGGACACGGAGCAATGGATTCAAACTTCAAAGAAGATTCCACCTAAACATTAGGAAGAACTTCCTGCTTCCGGTCCAGCGCCAGCGCCGATCGGCGGGGTCTCGTCTCGTGTCCGAGGCGACCCGTCTCCTCTAGGAGTGGGGAGGGCAGTGAGAGCGACGCTGCGCCCCTTAGAACCCCGGGAAGAGCGCCCTGGGGGCGAATTTGTTCAGCGGAGCCCCAATCCGGACTCCCCAACTCTCCGGCAAGCTCTAAGAAGAGCCCCGGAGCGAGGAGGGTTGAAGTCGCGGGGGCCATTTTGAACAACAGCGTTACCCTAGCGGAGAGAAGCTCCGAGCCGGAGGCGGCGAGCACTAGATTCTTCCGAAAGAACGAATTGGAAATTAAGACTGTAAGTAAGCCTCTAAATACTGGATTAGAAATTAATTTGGATTTGGGAGAGAGGGAAATAAAATGGAAGCCACCCCCTCCCACCGGCAATTTAAGAAACAGTAAATAAATACCCGAAGCCGTGAACAGAAGATTTTGGTTTAAAAGGTATCCTCAAAGACGTTAAAAAAGTTCTCCCCTGGATGCAGGGTAAAAGGGGAGAAGGACAGTGGTTACAAAGTCCCTGCAGAAAAAGGAAAAAGAATTAGAAAAACCTTTCCTCTCCCTGGGAGCCGGCAGCCCAGACAGCCCAGCGAGTTGATTAGGATTTATAAACGAATTTATTTATTTTTGTGGACTTTCTAGAATTTTTGTGTATATGTTTCTGAAATACTAGTCTGGATTTTTATGTATTAAGAATTGGAAAATGCAGCCAGTTCGCTAAAATGAGGCTGAGAAAACAAGCAGCGACCATTTCCCACCCCATATGATAAGTATTGACCTTGACAGGACTGAACTATGTCAACCATTACAGTGGGTGTTTCAGTATTGGCACCATTACAGTGGGTGTTTCCGGCTATATGGACTCTGTTCTGAAACCATATGCTATCAGTGCTCCCAGCTACGTACGTGACACCACAGATTTTCTGAGGAAAATACAGTATTTGTACAATCTTCCTAACAATACTATACTAGCCACTATGGATGTGGAATCTCTATACACCAACATCCCACACAATGATGGTTTACAAGCCATAAGGAACACCATTTCAGATAAAACCACAGCGGACTTTGCTACCAAACTCTGCCACTTTGTCCTTACCCACAACCACTTCAAATTTGGTGATGACCTGTTCCTCCAGATCAGCGGCACAGCCATGGGCACCCGCATGGCCCCACAGTATGCCAGCATCTTCATGGCAGATTTAGAACGTTTCCTAAACTCCTACCCACTCAAACCTCTCTTGTACCTGTGATACATTGACGATATTTTGTATTATCTGGGCACATGGACAACAGACCCTGGAAACCTTCCACCAGACATTCAATGACTTTCACCCCACCATCAACCTAACAATGAACCAATATATGCAAGAAATACTTTTTTTTTTGACACTAGTATAAAAATACAGGATGGACGTATAGACACCACCTTATACCGAAAACCAACTGACCGACAAACATATCTACATGCTTCTAGCTACCATCCCAAACATACCAAACAATCCATCGTATACAGCCAGGCCCTTGTTACAACCGCATCTGTTCCAACTCTACAGACAGAGAATCTCACCTAAGAGATCTACAGCAAACCTTTTTAGAACTAAAATATCCACCTGATGAAGTTAAACAACAGATCAACAGAGCCAGACTGATACCTAGAGAGAACCTGCTGCAAGACAGACCCAAAAAAGAAAATAACAGAACACCACTAGTTATTACATACAGCTCCCAATGCATCATCAGAGATCTACAACCTCTCCTGGACAATGACAGCTCTCTTTCTCAAGCTCTGCATAGCTGCCAAGTTATCCCTTTTTTAAGGGAAATTCCCTTATGCTGAATAGGCTTCCTCGTGAGAAAAGGGAAAACTTGGCAGCTATGAGCTCTGGGAGGAAGACCTTTCATTGCCTACAGACAACCACCCAATCTTAAACAACTCCTCACCCACAATAATACAACCACCAGACTTAACATGGACACTGGTACCAGAGCCTGCAATAAACCCAGATGCCAACTTTGCTGCCACATACACCCGGACAACACCATTAATGGCCCCAACAACATCCAACATACCATCTCAGGACTATTTAATTGCTCATCTTCTAACATTGTATATGCCATCAAATGCCAACAGTGCCCTTCAGCTCTCTATATTGGACAAACAGGCCAAACCCTACGCCAAAGGATAAATGGACATAAATCTGACATCAGGAATCACAAGACAGAGAAACCAGTAGGAGAACACTTCAATCTCCCATGACATTCTATACAAGATCTCAAAGCAGCTGTTTTATTACAGAAAATTTTCAGAAACAGACTGGAAAGAGAAGTTGCTGAATTGCAACTCATTAGCAAGCTTAAAACCATGGAGCCACCTGGAATGAACAAAGACATAGGATTCTTATCTCATGATACATGATCAAGCTTTCCTTAGCACCTCAGCCCTTGCTTCCCCCCCCCCCGCAAGACCAATTGCAGTCATTAACAGTCGTTAACAGTCATCAACAGGTTTACCACTCCTATCAGCCCATCACCCATTCCCATCACCCTACACCCCACCCTCTGAATATACATAAGGGTCTGGTTGCTTCTGTTTCAGTGTATCTGAAGAAGTGTGCATGCACACAAAAGCTCATACCAAAATAAAAACTTACTTGGTCTTTAAGGCGCTACTGAAGGAATTTTTTTATTTTGTAAACACTATCTGAGTAAGTGAAAGAAAATCTAAAGTACAAATCAAGGCCAGTGACCCTATTAGTTTAATGCAATAACAATACAGAAACCAGCCAGGAGGATGTGCGTTGGTTTTTTTTAAAGCACTGGAGGATATTGGACACACACTCAATGTTTTACTTTCTCTGTACTTTCTGTAAGCTGGTTTTTAGTAAATAACGATTTCAGAAAATGACAAAAAAAAATTTTAATTACATTATCAAAAATTGTATGCCCATTGACTCAGTGTATATGTGTGTGTGTGCATAAGAAAGTAAGTAAATAAAATATGCCTTTTAAAAATACCATATACCAGCAGCATGTGCAGGAAGTTCTAGGAGAGGTTGATTTTAGAATAAAGATAATGCACTCGTTGAACCAATTTACTGGAGTACTGACCATGATGGCCAGAAAATACTGCTCCCCCCCCCCAAAAAAGAGAACCCAACAAACAGCATCTGAGAGAACAATGTCATTCTGTTAGGATATTTCCGGAATTAGGTGCAAGGAAACATATACATATATAAAGTTCTAGTAGGTAATGCAAGAACATCCTGTTTTCACAGTGGCCAAACAGATGCCTGTGGGAAACCCATAAGCAGGACTCAGACACAAGAGCCCTCTCCCCTCCTGCAGTTTCTGGCAACCGGCATTCAGAAGCGCTGCTGCCTCCAACTGCAGTGATAAAATGTTTTATTCTATGTCTTTGCCGCAGGATCACATTCACCCAGTGCTATACCAGCTGCACTGGCTCCCAGTGGAGTATAGGGTCAGGTTTAAGGTGCTGGTTTTAACCTTTAAAGCCTTATACAGCCTAGGACCCTTGTACCTACAGGACCGCCTCTCCTGGTATGTCCCATGGAGGACCTTACAGTCTGCAAATAACAAAATAAAAAAATTCCTTCAGTAGCACCTTAAAGACCAACTAAGTTTTTATTTTGGTATGAGCTTTCGTGTGCATGCACACTTCGTCAGATACTCTGCTCAGATGAAGGGTGGTATATAAATGTAATTAAAACAAAAAGAGTATCTGACGAAGTGTGCATGCACACGAAAGCTCCTACCAAAATAAAAACTTAGCTGGTCTTTAAGGTGCTACTGAAGGAATTTTTTTATTTTGCTTCGACTCAGACCAACACGGCTACCTACCTGTATCTGCAAATAACAACACCCTGAAGATTCCGGGTCCCAGGGAGATTAGACTGGCCTTGTCCAGAGTCAGGGCCTTTTCAGACGTGGCCCTGGCCTGGCGAAACGCTCTCTCACAAGAGACCAGGGCCCTGCAAGATTTGACATACTTCCGCAGGGCCTGCAAGACGGAGCTGTTCCACCAAGCCTTTGGTCAGGGTTCAGTCTGACTCATTTTCTCTTTGTATAAGAACAAGCATGAAGGAGGTTTCCCAGCTTGCTCACAGGTCCTTATAATATCAGTGGAAACAGTTGGTCCTGGCAAGTATTAACTGCTTTCAATTTTATCCTGAGGATTGTTATTTGTCCAGTTTAAACTTTAACTTTAATTTATTAGTATTAATTTTGGGATGCATTTTAATCAACTGATTGCTTGTTTTTATGCACATTGTATTACTGGGTATTTATATGATGTTAGCCACTCTGAGCCTGGCTCCAGCCGGGGAGGGTGGGGTACAAATAAATAAATACATGACAAGGGTTGGGGGTTGTTGAGGTGGGAAGAAAATGTCAATAATAGAGAAGTGGCTCAGCAGCATCTAACAATGTTTATTTATCTCCCCGCTTTCTTCCATGCAACTCAAGGCTGTGTCTGTAGGAATACCCACTCCACTCGATATGAGAATAGGGGAGACACTTGCCCAGCACACATAGCTGCCCTTCACTGCACCAAATGTCAATTGTGATAGATGTGCTTCAGCCCCACTGGAACCAATGTGGAAAGTTTAGCACATGACTTAAGTCCAATTTGTTTTCAGTGGCAGCTAAACACAATTCACCGGGTGTAACCCACACTATCGAGATTTCTCTAAGAGAGCAATTTTTTCCATGCATTATTTTCAAGTAAGCACAACTGTTTACCATATTATGTATTTTTGTGTTTTTATATTGTAAACTGCCCTGTGATCCTCAGATGAAGGGTGGTATATAAATGTAATTAAAACAAAAATAAAAATGGAATTCAATAGGGTTTACTGCCACATAAAAAAGCAGGGGCTTGGCCTGCTAGAATGAAATTTAGAATGATAGAATTGCAGGGTTGGGCGGTAACCCAAGGGTCATCTAGTCCACCCCCTTGCAAAGCAGAATCAAAGGCCAAAATATCCCTGACAGATGGCCATTCAATCTCTCTTTAAAAACACCCAGTACAGGAGGGTCCACCACCTTCCAAAAGAGTCCATTCCACTGCTGAACAGCTCTTTCAAAAAGCTCTTCGTAATGTCCTATCCACCAGAGCAGCAGAAAACCAGCTTGGTCCATCATCCATGAGATGGCCTTTTAGATATTTGAAGGTGACCATCATATCACCTCTCAGTCTTGTCTTCTTCAGGCTAAGCATCCCCAACTCCCTCAACTGTTCCTCATAAGGCTTGGTTTCTAGACCCTTGTAATGCCTAGCTTTCCCGAAGTCTACACCTAAGGGAATCCCTAATATATGCTATTCATGCTGACACCTTTAAAGTTATTTAGTAGGGGAATGCCTTTGTTGTTGAAGAGGCACAAAGTACACATGCTGTCTCAATTTGTGGCTCTTCCCTCCACTGCAGCCAGCAAGACTACAGTATCCATGTGCCATGCCTACCATGAGTGATGTATGTGTTTAACGGGAGCCATGCCACCCCCTACTCTTTTATCCTGCTGGGTATCCCTGGTCTGGAAGCGTCCTACTACTGGCTCTCCATCCCTCTTTCTTCAATGTATGTCATCACATTGCTAGGAAACTGCACCATACTGTATACAATCAAAACAGAGCAGAGCCTCCACAAGCCCATGTACATCTTCCTCTGCATGCTCGCCGGCATAGACCTGGTGCTCTCCACCTCCACCCTGCCCAAGATGCTCTGCATTGTCTGGTTCCGAGCTGGGGAAATAGACTTTGGAGCCTGCATGGCCCAGATGTTCTTCATCCACTCCTTCTCCATCATGGAGTCGACAGTGCTTGTAGCAATGGCCTTTGACCGTTACGTAGCTATTTGCAATCCTTTGAGATATGACTCCATCCTAACCAACCCACTGCTGGCCAAGATTGGAGCAGGGGTCATCCTGAGAGGCACAGTCTTCATCATCCCAATCATCATCTTGGCAGCCCGTCTTCCATACTGCAAGACCAACGTCATCCCCCACACATACTGTGAGCACATGGCTGTGGTGAAGCTGGCCTGCTCAAGCATCCTTGCCAATGTTGTCTATGGGCTTCTGGTGGCTCTCCTTGTGGTGGGGGTGGATTTGCTGTTCATCACTTTGTCCTACTGCATGATTGCCAGGGCTGTCATGGCTCTGCCATCAAAAGACGCCCGCTATAAGGCTTTCAGCACCTGCGCAGCTCACGTGGTAGTGATCCTGGTCTCCTACACCCCAGCTCTTTTCACCATCTTAACACACAGGTTTGGCCATCATGTGCAGCCTCATGTTCACATCCTTCTGGCCAACTTCTACCTCCTTTTCCCACCCATGCTGAACCCCATTGTGTATGGTGTGAAGACCAAGGAGATCCGTGAACGAGTGACCCACATGGTTCTCAGGAGGAAGCGACCTACATAACACTCTCTCAATAAGGGCTTGCAGTGTTGAATGCAACATCTAGAAGGCCGGAGGCAATAAAGAAATATTAAAAAGTAGTAAGACTGTAAGCAGTTAAAAAAAAACCCCAGGTTTTTTCATCTTAACGGGTGGCAGTCAACTGACTCTTATTCAGAATAGACCCATCAAAATTAATGAATATGACTAAGTTAGGCCCATTAATTTCAATAGGTCTACTCTGAATAAAACTTAGCCAAATACCACCCAGAGCCTTTTTGTGCTTTATTGATGTTATATCTGGTGTTCAAAATATCTGTGAAATTGTTTATGCTTCTGTAAGTATATACGGCTTTATCCAATGTTAGTCCTACTCAGAGCAGACCCATTGGAATTTAATGGTCATGAGTAACTTAGGGTTAATGGGTCAACTCTGAGCAGGACTGGGATTGGCTAAAGCCCATAATATACAAAATATGCTTAATTTGTTTTATCCTCTCTGCAGCTGTTTTTTTTTGTCAAATTTAGATTCATCATTTTAAAATGTGTTTGCAATTGTTTTACATGAATTGTAAGCCCCTTATATGGTTTTGTTATACTACAAGTTTTCTGTAACTTTTTTGTGATACAGTAAATAAATATATACAGTAATTCCCTTTCATGGTCACAAGGATCTCCAGAGCACAAGACTCTTAAAATGAGAGGGAGCCTGAGACAGGCGGATGCCAAAAACAACACTAATAGAGTTGAAAGGTTAAAGGTAGGTAGCCGTGTTGGTCTGGGTCGAAGTAAAATAAAAAAATTTCCTTCAGTAGCACCTTAAAGACCAACTAAGTTTTTATTTTGGTATGAGCTTTCGTGTGCATGCACACTTCTTCAGATACCAACTTCTTCAGAGTTGAAAGGGATCCTGAGGGTAATCTACAACAGTGTTTCTCATCCTTTTTTGGGCCATGGCACACTTGTTCCATGAAAAAAATCACGAGGCACACCACCATAAAAAAAGTTAAAAAATTTAACTCTGTGCCGCCCTATATTGACTATATAATTATGACTGTAAGAAACACTTGCCAATTGCTGTGTTGGTTGCAATCTCCTGTAATAAGGCTTCACAAGCCGCTGATTTCTCTGCCAGCACAATCCTTTGCTCAGCAAGTTTCAGGTTGAGCTCATCCAGCCAGCTTCTTTAAGTTTGTCTAAAACCACCCTCCAGTCGTTTGCACTGAGCTTTGCAGGTTTAACTCATGTTAAACCTGTGCTCCACTAAGACCCCTAGATCCTGTTCACATGTACTACTGGCAAGCCAGATGTTCCACATATTATATTTGTGCAGCTGTTTATTAAAATAAATAAATAAATCCCAACAGTGCCATAAAAGGAAGAACTACCTCAGGTTAGAAGAGATTTTAAGTAGGAAAATAGATGGGAGAGCTTCCCCACTCACAAAGGTACTTAGATCATTATGTTGATCTGGAAAGTGAAGAGTGTGTCTGTGTGTATGCTGGAAAAAATACTCTTGTTCCCAAGAGCACCTGTTGGCTATCCAGGGGAGAGGGAGGCATCCATGCCCATAGAGGTCTTTGAAAGCAACTGGCGGAGGCTGGAGGGAATTAGAAGCCTCCTCTTGGGTGCTGACCAGACTGACCTATAAATAAGACCTGGCAGCAGTTCCCTCCACCGGATCCTAGAGAGGCTGGCAGGAGCACTGGGCACAGCATGGCCACTTCTTCAAAGAGAGATTCTGCAATCTGCTAAGGTGAGTGACTATATTTAGCCTCAGGCAGGTTACATTACCCAGGTACTGTTCTCCTATAAGAGCTGGTGATGACTCCCTCAGGTGGATGCAGAAGCAGCATGGAAGGCAGAGGTGACCGTCTCCATAGCCTGTGTCTTCACCCAGCCAGTGGGATTAGGCTTTTGAGGGCTAGAATTACAGTCAATTGCATGAAAGAATACATTCTCCCTTGAAGACCTGCTGAGACTTTGGACCCAGCTTGGAAAGTAAGCTGGGCTGGCTTTTAAAGACAGGGAAGTGTAGGCTGAGAGGCAAAGGCTGCTGTTAAAACATCAATTTAATCTTTTAGCTGAAAGCCCCCTTGCTAGGTCTGGGGCGATGGATGCAGCAATGCTTTTGAATTCCAGGTGCTGGAAACCACAGGAGGTGAGAGAGGTGGTCCTCAGGTCTTTCTTGCAGCTTTCCCACAGGCATTTGACTGGCCACTCACTGTAAGAATATGATGCTGGACTAGTTGGGACCCCACTGGCCTGATCCAGAAGGGCTCATCTTAAATTCTTATGCATACTCTCTAAGGGAAAGCAAGAGTGAGCTTTCAACACATAACTGATATGCCCAACAGAGACATGTCATGTCATAATGTATTAGGAAAACAGATTCTGTAGAAGCTGGCAATATGAATTTGACATCAAGTCCACAGATTACCTGTGCAAATTCCACAAAGGATTTACTTGTTGTTTAACGTTCTCCACATGCACACACCCCTGGATAATTCCCTAGGGAAGAGCATCACATCAGAAATGAGCCAGGAATAGACAGGCTGTCACAGTGGCCGGAGTGGACTACTTCAGAGTAACGACGCTACGCAGCTCTGCATTTTTATTCTTTTATTGGTGCTGCGTATTTACAGTGCTGAAGTCATTGCTATTTACACGGAGTGATGTGGTCAGTCGGTTTCAGAACCTCCGAATGACTTTTGGCGTGTCTTTCTCCAACACAAAAGCTTTGGCAGACCCATCCTCTTGCCCCTCCTCTTTCTGCGTAGTTCTGGCGTTGGGGGGATGGGTCTCCCCCCCTTCTTTGCCCCTTCCTGTCCCACCTGGGACCCTGGCTCCTCTACCTTGCCTGAGCCTCGGACACGACTTCCTGCTTCCCCACTGGAATCGGAACTCTCCCTGCTTTCCCCTTTGCTCGGGGATGGGCTTGAACTCAGGAGGGGAGGGACTTCGCGATATCCCCTGTCCCTCACATCCACCCCCCTCCCAAGCTCTCCTTCACCCCTCCCCAGGCCCCCCCCATGTGTCGGTGACGACTGGAAGCCTAAGAACTCAGTGCTTTCCGAGCCCGTTGGTGTGAACACCTCCCCCCAGTCCTGCGAGCCCCCCCCCCTTCCGCCTGGGAGGACGGGAATCCCAAAAAGTCCGTGGCGTCAGAGCTGGTGGGGGTAAAAATGTTCTGCCAATCTGCTCCTTCCTCTGACTCGCTCATCCCGGCAACTCCAAAGTAGCCCAAAAAATGATTCGGAGGTTGCTGTCACAGTGGCCGGAGTGGACTACTTCAGAGTAACGACGCTACACAGCTCTGCATTTTTATTCTTTTATTGGTGCTGCGTATTTACAGTGCTGAAGTCATTGCTATTTACACGGAGTGATGTGGTCAGTCGGTTTCAGAACCTCCGAATGACTTTTGGCGCGTCTTTCTCCAACACAAAAGCTTTGGCAGACCCATCCTCTTGCCCCTCCTCTTTCTGCGTAGTTCTGGCGTTGGGGGGATGGGTCTCCCCCCCTTCTTTGCCCCTTCCTGTCCCACCTGGGACCCTGGCTCCTCTACCTTGCCTGAGCCTCGGACACGACTTCCTGCTTCCCCACTGGAATCGGAACTCTCCCTGCTTTCCCCTTTGCTCGGGGATGGGCTTGAACTCAGGAGGGGAGGGACTTCGCGATATCCCCTGTCCCTCACACAGGCAAACAGATGAAGCAAGGCGGGTGAGACTTCTGTTTTTGATGTTTTCCAAGCTCATCCCTCAGGAAGCTTGAAGCATCTACTAAGTTAAAACAATAAAATCACACGGCTGGGTCTTAAACTGTTAATCATGTTAAGTACTGTATATGTCTCTGTAAAATAGATGGGCTTATTTTGAGAAAAAGTAGAGTTGGCACCTTTTTTTCTGCTGTATCTCATGTCAGAATCTCCTGTCTCTCCTGTCTCTTGCTACCTTATGCCTTTGACTGGAGATGCCGCTAGGAATTGAGCCTGGGACCTCCTGCATATTTATTTATTTATTTATTAAATTTATATACCTTACCACCTTTTATTTCAAGGAGCTCATGGTGGTGTACCTGGTTCTCATCTCCCCATTTCACCCTCACATCAACCCTGTGAGGTAGGTGAGGCTGAGAGACAGTGACTTGTCCGAGATTGCCCAGTATGTTTCATGGCCAGGTGGGGATTTGAACTCCTGGGCCCTGCAACTGGACTATGGGTCCTCACTATTTACATATCCAGTTGGGGAAAGCTGCATCTGTGAACTTTTGCCAGGTATCCAGCTTTTAAAAGGCCTCAGGAGCCTTATCGCCAGCTGCTACTCTTATACCAGCAAAGTAAGAAGGGGCAGATTTTTCAAAAATCAAATTTGCACAATAGCTGCTTAGGTCAAAGCAAATCTTTCCCCTGGAGCAGAAGAGGCAGGCTGAAGAGTGTCACAGAATCATAGAGTTGGAAGGTATCCCAAGGGTCATCTAGTCCAACCCTCTGCAATGCCAGAACAGCTAGTGAGGAACAACTAGGCAGGAGACAGCAGAAGCAGCTGGGGGGGGGGGGTTGGCTGAGATAACTATACACATTTTGCAACTTGACTAAATGAAGAAAATATCACTGAATGCTCAATTAACGTTAGCATCCTTTAAATGTAGGCAGCCAGGCACACTAGAGGATAAACAGCTCTGAGTGAGCACTGGTATCTATCACATTCCTGAGTGCTGTTACCCCACACTTAAATTTTCAACTGCTGTATCCCTGCCAACCTTCACCATCAGGCCCTGCTGAAAGCTTGTATTTCTTCCTGCCAGCAGGAATGGGGTTGAGGCTAATTTATACCTGCTGGTGGAAACAAGACCTCAAAATGGTGATGTGAAATTTTGCTGGATGCAGAACATGCCCGTTAACTGTTGCCTGCCTCCCCTACCTCCAGATTAACAAGAAGCTTCTCCTTTGCACAGGCCATAGGAGGAGTACCAAGGCCCCTCCAGTCTAATATGTCTGCCTCTGGCAGCACCTACAATGGCACCCTACACCCTTCAATCTTCCTCCTGCTGGGGATCCCAGGGCTGGAGGCGGCCCACGTCTGGCTGGCCATCCCCCTCTGCTTCATCTACGTGGTGACCGTGTTGGGGAACTGCACCATCATGTTCATCATCTGGGTGGAAGAGATCTTGCATGAGCCCATGTACTTATTCCTCTGCATGCTGGCTGTCGTTGACCTGGCTGCATCTACCACTGTTGTGCCCAAAATGCTTTGCCTCTTCTGGTTTGGCTCACGAGAGATTCGCTTCGAAGCCTGCTTGACGCAGATGTTCTGCATCCATGCGCTGTCCATCATCGAGTCAGCCGTTTTGTTGGCCATGGCCTTTGACCGCTACATGGCCATCTGCCAGCCACTGCGCTATGCGGCCATCCTCACAAATCCTGCCATCGTGAAGATTGGCTGCTTGGCAGTTGCCAGGGGAGCCATTCTGACTGCCCCATTCCCCATCCTTGCCAGCAGGCTGCCCTACTGCCGAACCAATGTCGTCCCCCACACCTACTGTGAGCACATGGGCATCGTCAGGCTGGCCTGCGCTGGCACTGTGATCAGTAACATGTACGGCTTGACCGTGGCCTTGCTGGTGGTGGGTCTGGATTTAATGTTCATCGGTGTGTCCTATGCAAAGATCATTGTGACCGTGCTGAGGCTGCCATCTCGGGAGGCCCAGGCCAAGGCCTTCAACACCTGTGGCTCCCACATCTGTGTGATTGTCTTGGCCTACACACCTGCCCTCTTCTCCTTCCTCACACACCGCTTTGGCCACAACGTGGCCCCCTACATTCATATCCTCATCGGCAACTTCTATATTCTGGTGCCTCCCTTCTGCAATCCTATTGTCTATGGTGTGAAGACCAAGCTGATCCGTGAAAAGGTGGTCAGCTTACTCCTGAGAAGAAAAGATGTCTCCTAAAAAAAAAAGGTGGCTAGTGATGCATCTGGACACTTACTGGTGGGGCTGTGAATGCCAAAAAGAAAAAAGAAAGGACACAAATCCAGTCGCTCTTGATCTTGGACCAGAATCATATCTCTTATGAAGCATATAAACATTTACAATATACCCATAATTAAAATATGCACTAAAACAACACAGTACTTAAAGCAGGAGAGACAGGCTGAGAGATCAAGGGAAGGCAGATGCAGATAGGTGCCAATACACAAGCGGTTTCTTGTATTTCAACAGGGAGTGCATTCGATTACACCAGGGCCACAAGTGTCCCCTAAAAACAAATAATGATTAGGCCAAGACAAGACTAGCCAAATTCTATTTGTTGATCTTAATCCCCTTTAGCAGGTACTGGAGGGGAATACAATCTTCCAGATAATTCAAGGTGTTGGTCCTAACCATAGCTGCCAAGTTTTCCCTTTTCTCACGAGGAAGCCTATTCAGCATAAGGGAAAATCCCTTTAAAAAAGGGATAACTTGGCAGCTATGGTCCTAACACACAAGTCCTTATGCAGCTCAGGACCAAGTTACTTGAGAGTTATTTCTTATCCACACGGTAGATCACTGTAGTCTGCAAGAGAGTTTCTTTTGCAAGTTTCAAAGATCTCAAAAGCCTCCTCCGCAGTGACTCAGAGCAAGGCTTTTAGAATGGCTGCCCTTGGTCTGTGGAATAGGGTACTTCTCAAGGTAACAACAGGTGCCTGCTACCTGCACATTCTGGAAATGACTGAATACATTTTTGTTCCCACAGACTTTCTCAGCTGGATAAATGGATCTTTACCACAAAACTTCATTGTTTTAAATGAATTTGTATTGTGTTTTTGCCTGTTTTTAATTATATTGTGTGTAAATTGAGATAGTGGTTTAGAAGATAATAAATAATAACAACTACTTGTACAGAGTTGTTTATCTTAGTGGTTTTAAGTGTCAGGTGTAACTTCAGGCTGAACACAGCAGAGTTTGCGCAGGTTTTTCCAGAAGCTTCTGGCCGTAACTTAAATGACTAGACGTCTGGACGCAGAGTAAAACTATATACAGGATTTATTAAAATAAAGAAAATCCAGAGTTTCTATGTACAGCTTTAGAACTCAAAAACACAAAGTAAAATAAATCATTTCCTCTCTGTCTCTCTCTCAACCGATACAGCACCTCTCCTCCTACACTGACCACACTCACCACACCACGTACTGTGCTAGCTTTCTCTGATAACAGGTCTCAGTGCTGATATCAACCAATGAGAGGCAGTTACTAAGGCAGAAGTAGACCTTGGCTTTCTGCCCAGTGTTAATTGCTTGTCCTAGAGTTGATTGTGTGAAGAAGCAATCTGATGGTTTCTCACACTACTAATTTAGCAAAACCCGAACGTTGAGGGTATCCTGAGCAATTTTGCAGACGACACCAAATTGGGAGGGGTGTCTAATACCCCAAAGGACAGAATCACACTTCAAAATGACCTTAACAGATTAGACAACTGAATTTTAACATGTTGTTGTTGTTGTTGTTTAGTCGTTTAGTCGTGTCCGACTCTTCGTGACCCCATGGACCATAGCATGCCAGGCACTCCTGTCTTGCACTGCCTCCCGCAGTTTGGTCAAACTCATGTTCGTAGCTTCGAGAACACTGTCCAACCATCTTGTCCTCTGTCGTCCCCTTCTCCTAGTGCCCTCAATCTTTCCCAACATCAGGGTCTTTTCCAAGGATTCTTCTCTTCTCATGAGGTGGCCCAAGTATTGGAGCCTCAGCTTCAGGATCTGTCCTTCCAGTGAGCACTCAGGGCTGATTTCCTTAAGAATGGATAGGTTTGATCTTCTTGCAGTCCATGGGACTCTCAAGAGTCTCCTCCAGCACCATAATTCAAAAGCATCAATTCTTCGGCGATCAGCCTTCTTCATGGTCCAGCTCTCACTTCCATACATCACTACTGGGAAAACCATAGCTTTAACTATACGGACCTTTGTCGGGAAGGTGATGTCTCTGCTTTTTAAGATGCTGTCTAGGTTTGTCATTGCTTTTCTCCCAAGAAGCAGGCGTCTTTTAATTTCGTGACTGCTGTTACCATCTGCAGTGATCAAGGAGCCCAAGAAAGTAAAATCTCTCACTGCCTCCATTTCTTCCCCTTCTATTTCCCAGGAGGTGATGGGACCAGTGGCCATGATCTTGGTTTTTTTGATGTTGAGCTTCAGACCATATTTTGCGCTCTCCTCTTTCACCCTCATTAAAAGGTTCTTTAATTCCTCCTCGCTTTCTGCCATCAAGGTTGTGTCATCTGCATATCTGAGGTTGTTGATATTTCTTCCGGCAATCTTAATTCTGGCTTGGGATTCATCTAGTCCAGCCTTTCGCATGATGAATTCTGCATATAAGTTAAATAAGCAGGGAGACAATATACAACCTTGTCGTACTCCTTTCCCAATTTTGAACCAATCAGTTGTTCCATATCCAGTTCTAACTGTAGCTTCTTGTCCCACATAGAGATTTCTCAGGAGACAGATAAGGTGATCAGGCACTCCCATTTCTTTAAGAACTTGCCAAAGTTTGCTGTGGTCGACACAGTCAAAGGCTTTTGCATAGTCAATGAAGCAGAAGTAGACATTTTTCTGGAACTCTCTAGCTTTCTCCATAATCCAGCGCATGTTTGCTATTTGGTCTCTGGTTCCTCTGCCCTTTCGAAATCCAGCTTGCACTTCTGGGAGTTCTCGGTCCACATACTGCCTAAGCCTGCCTTGTAGAATTTTAAGCATAACCTTGCTAGCGTGTGAAATGAGCGCAATTGTGCGGTAGTTGGAGCATTCTTTGGCACTGCCCTTCTTTGGAATTGGGATGTAGACTGATCTTCTCCAATCCTCTGGCCATTGCTGAGTTTTCCAAACTTGCTGGCATATTGGGTGTAGCACCTTAACAGCATCATCTTTTAAAATTTTAAATAGTTCAGCTGGAATATCATCACTTCCACTGGCCTTGTTATTAGCAGTGCTTTCTAAGGCCCATTTGACTTCACTCTCCAAGATGTCTGGCTCAAGGTCAGCAACCACACTACCTGGGGTGTATGAGACCTCCATATCTTTCTGGTATAATTCCTCTGTATATTCCTGCCACCTCTTCTTGATGTCTTCTGCTTCTGTTAGGTCCTTACCACTTTTGTCCTTGATTATGGTAATCTTTGTACGAAATGTTCCTTTCATATCTCCAATTTTCTTGAACAGATCTCTGGTTTTCCCCATTCTATTGTTTTCCTCTATTTCTTTGCATTGCTCATTTAAGAAGACCCCCTTGTCTCTCCTTGCTGTTTTTTGGAAATCTGCATTCAGTTTCCTGTATCTTTCCCTATCTCCCTTGCATTTTGCTTGCCTCCTCTCCTCCGCTATTTGTAAGGCCTCGTTGGACAGCCATTTTGCTTTCTTGCATTTCCTTTTCCTTGGGATGGTTTTCGTTGCTGCCTCCTGTATAATGTTACGAGCCTCCATCCATAGTTCTTCAGGCACTCTGTCCACCAAATCTAAATCCTTAAACCTGTTCCTCACTTCCACTGTGTATTCATAAGGGATTTGATTCAGATTGTATCTTACTGGCCCAGTGGTTTTTCCTACTTTCTTCAGTTTAAGCTGGAATTTTGCTATAAGAAGCTGATGATCTGAGTTACAGTCAGCTCCAGGTCTTGTTTTTGCTGACTGTATAGAGCTTCTCCATCTTTGGCTGCAGAGAATATAATCAATCTGATTTTGATGCTGCCCATTTGGTGATATCCATGTGTAGAGTCGTCTCTTGTGTTGTTGGAAGAGAGTGTTGTTGGAAGAGAGTGTTGTTGGAAGAGAGTGTTGTTGGCTTGCCAGTTCCTGGAGAAGCCACTCCAGTATCCCTGCCAAGAAAACTCCATGGACAAAGACAACAGGCATATAAAAGTTATGACGCTGGAAGATGAGCCCCTCAGGTCGGAAGGCGTCCAACATGCTACTGAGGAAGAGCGGAGGACAAGTACAAGTAGATTCAGAGCTGATGAAGCAGCCGGGCCAAAGCCGAATGGATGCTCAGTTGCGGATATGCCTGGAAGCGAAAGGAAAGTCCGATGCTGTAAAGAAAAATATTGCATAGGAACCTGGAATGTAAGAACCATGAATGAATTTTAACATGGAGAAATGTAAAGTACTACACTTGGGCAAAAAAAGGAAAGGCACAAATACAGGATGGGAGACACCTGGCATGAGAGCAGTACATGTGAAAAGGATCTAGGAGTCCTGGTAGACACAAACTTGACATGAGTCAACAGTGTGATGCAGCAGCTAAAAAAGCCAATGCAATTCTGGGCTGCTTCAATAGGACTATAGCATCTAGATCAAAGGAAGTAATAGTACCATTGTATTCTGCTCTGGCCAGACCTCACCTGGAGTACTGTGTCCAGTTCTGGGCACCCCAGTTCAAGAAGTTCAAGAAGGATACTGACAAGCTGGAACGTGTCCAGTGGAGGGCAACCAAAATGGTCAACGGCCTGGAAACGATGCCTTATGAGGAACGGCTTAGGGAGTTGGGCATGTTTAGCCTGGAGAAGAGAAGGTTAAGGGGCGATATGATAGCCATGTTCAAATATATAAAATGATGTCATATAGAGGAAGGTGAAAGGTTGTTTTCTGCTGCTCCAGAGAAGCGGACACGGAGCAATGGATTCAAACTACAAGAAAGAAGATTCCACCTAAACATTAGGAAAAACTTCCTGACAGTAAGAGCTGTTCGACAGTGGAATTTGCTACCAAGGAGTGTGGTGGATTCTCCTTCTTTGGAGGTCTTTAAGCAGAGGCTTGACAGCCATATGTCAAGAATGCTTTGATGGTGTTTCCTGCTTGCCAGGGGGTTGGACTGGATGGCCCTTGTAGTCTCTTCCAACTCTACAATTCTACGATTCTATGATTCTAAGTGATGGTATTCCAGCTGAACTATTTAAAATCTTAAAAGATGATGCTGTTAAGGTGCTACACTCAATATGCCAGCAGGTTTGGGAAACTCAGCAGTGGCCAGAGGATTGGAGAAGATCAGTCTACATCCCAATCCCAAAAAAGGGCAGTGCCAAAGAATGCTCCAACTACCGCACAATTGCGCTCATTTCACACGCTAGCAAGGTTATGCTTAAAATTCTACAAGGCAGGCTTAGGCAGTATGTGGACCGAGAACTCCCAGAAGTGCAAGCTGGATTTCGAAGGGTCAGAGGAACCAGAGACCAAATAGCAAACATGCGCTGGATTATGGAGAAAGCTAGAGAGTTCCAGAAAAACGTCTACTTCTGCTTCATTGACTATGCAAAAGCCTTTGACTGTGTTGACCACAGCAAACTATGGCAAGTTCTTCTTGGGAGAAAAGCAATGACAAACCTAGACAGCATCTTAAAAAACAGAGACATCACCTTGCCAACAAAGGTCCGTAGAGTTAAAGCTATGGGTTTCCCAGTAGTGATGTATGAAAGTGAGAGTTGGACCACAAAGAAGGTTGACCGCCGAAGAATTGATGCTTTTGAATTATGGTGCTGGGGGAGACTCTTGAGAGTCCCATGAACTGCAAGAAGATCAAACCTAGCCATACTTAAGAAAATCAGCCCCGAGTGCTCACTGGAAGGACAGATTCTGAAGCTGAGGCTCCAATACTTTGGCCACCCCTTGAGCAGAGAAGACTCCCTGGAAAAGACCCTGATGTTGGGAAAGATGGAGGGCACAAGGAGAAGGGGACGACAGAGGACAGGAGTGCCTGGCGTGCTCTGGTCCATGGGGTCACGAAGAGTCGGACATGACTAAACAACAACATTTTCACTTTTAAAACAAATTTTAGGCCAGCATTCTCCCCTGTCCTAGTGATCTCTTCCACAGTAAGATTTTTACCTAATACTTTGGTTTGACTCTTATTCAATTTAAAATCTGCAAGTTGTCCGAAATCTTGTATCAATACCAGTGTTTTATTTGCACGGGATTCTGGCTTCTGTAATGTCAGCACTAGATCATCAGAATATTCCACATCTGCCAAGCTTTAGGAGGAGGACTAAGGGCTGAAATGAAGCCCCCCCAGATCCCCAAACGTTGAGGGGAAAGGGTCTATCTCCCATCTTCCTTTTCATTATCAGTCATTTCCACCTAAGAAATGAGAAGAAAGCAGCTGCCCATGTTCAGCGCAGGGTTTGTTGGGGTGGAGATTAATAAGCTGACAAGGGTATGATTTGTCAGCAGTAAATATTATTTGTTCTCATCTGTCAGTGAAGTCACATTTGAAACAACACAGAAGCCGTCAAAGGGAATTTCCTAGGAAGTGTTTTATTCAGTCTCACCCGCAATCATGTGTGAGGAACACACAGAAACAGGATAATGTGAAATTACTGGGAGTTACAGTCCCCAAATAACACTCCACACATGCAAGCAGATTAATGGAATAGGACACATGATTTCCCCACCTCCTTTTAAAAAAATTACTTTGATTTATCTTCATGGTACAAAAGATAATTTCAAAGAAAGCAATGCTTACAAGAGTAAACAACAAATAACTTGTCTTGATGGAATTGCAGACTTTCATCCTGCCATGTGTTAAACTTTCATTTGATTATTCTAAAAGATCACTCCACCTTTTCCCATGAGTGCTGGGTGGATTCCTGCAACAGTCTTAACAATTTATGTATTCAATAAATATTGGTCACGTGTTATAAAAAGAATATGGATTGTGTTCCCCCACCTTCTTGATTTCCCCAGGCAAACAAAATATAAGATACTTAAATCGTGGTGCCCAGAATGGAAGACAGTATTCTAGGTGGGGTTCGAATCCCCGCGATGGGGTGACCTCCCGTGGTTTAGTCTCAGCTCCTGCCTACCTAGCATTTTGAAAGCAAGTCAAAGTGCAAGTAGATAAATAGGTACCGCTCCAAGCGGGAAGGTAAACGGCGTTTCTGTGCTCTGCTCTCGTTCGCCAGAAGCGGCTTAGTCATGCTGGCCACATGACCTGGAAGCTGTCTGCGGACAAATGCTGGCTCCCTTGGCCTATAGAGTGAAATGAGCTCTGCAACCCCAGAGTCAACTGCCTTTACCTTTTATTCCTTCCCTTGAACTGATTCTGCCTTCTGCCACATTGGCCTACGCTCCCCGTTTGGTGTCGTCTGCAAATGTGATGAGCATCCCCTCACTTCCTTCATCCAAGTCATTTATAAAGACGTTGAACAACAACGGGCCCAGGACAGAACCCTACAGCACCCCTCTTGTCACTTTCCCCCAGGATGAGGAGGAACCATGAGGGAGTCCTCTTTGGGTTCGGTCAGTCAAATCCACCTAACAGTTACCTCATTCAGCCCACATTTTACCAGCTTCCTCACATAAATGTCAGAGGCGACTTTGTCAAAAGCCGTACTGAAATCAATATGCACTATTTCCACAGCAATCCCCTGATCGACAAAGGTTGAAACTCCATCCAATAAAAGAAAAGAAAAAGAGAGATTTCTATGGCTTGACTTGTTTTTGAGAAAGCCAGGCTTTCAACCTGCATGTTTATGTTGTGAAATACCGTGAAATTTTCAGATGAAGGGCACATAAATTTTTAAATTTGATAATAAGAAGGATATTGGCAAGCTGGAACATGCGCATATGAAGGCGACCAAGATGGTCTTATTTTATTTATGCATTTAATTAATTTCTATACCAACTTATACCAGGGGTTCCAACTTGAATAAAATATAAAAGGGGTTTAGTAAGCCCCTCCTCGCAGCATCAATCATGTGATGTGGTGCATGCATGCCATTTGAATGGGAATGCCTACCAATTTGGAGGGTGGCCCCCTCAAATATTTTATTGGGGGTGGGGCAAAGACCCCTAGGCCTTTCGGAGTTAGCTTAACCATTGCAGGATGGTTAGAACATAAAAACACAACATAAAAAAACAAAATACACATCTGTAAACCCCCTCTCCACCACATTTTAAAAGGTCATTAGATGTTAAGCAGCCAAACGTCTGGTTAAAAAGGTGCCTATTTGACAGGTTCCTAAAGCTGTATAATGGTTCTTCCGACCTTTGAATGAATTCTTTGATGGGAAGTGAGAAAGGAGCTCTTTCTGAACCTCTTTCCACATTCCACACACTGATAGGGTTTCTCTCCTGTATGAATTATTTGATGGGACCTGAGATCGGAGCTCTTCCTGAAGCTCTTCCCACACTCTACGCACTTATAGGGTTTCTCCCCTGTATGAATTTTTTGATGGGAAGTGAGATTGTGGCTGTGACTGAAGCTCTTTCCACAATCCACACACTGATAGGGTTTCTCCCCTGTATGAATTCTTCGATGGGAAGTGAGATTGCAGCTCCTACTGAAGCTCTTTCCACACTCCGCACATTGATAGGGTTTCTCCCCTGTATGAATTCTCTGATGGGAAGTGAGATCGGAGCTCTTCCTGAAGCTTTTTGCACATTCCACACACTGATAGGGTTTCTCCCTTGTATGAATTTTTTGATGGGAAGTGAGATTGTGGCTGTTACTGTAGCTCTTTCCACATTTCTCACACTGATAGAGTTTCTCCAATGTATGAATTATTTGATGGGAAGTGAGATTGTGGCTGTGGCTGAAGCTCTTTCCACACTCCGCACATTGATAGGGTTTCTCCCCTGTATGAATTCTTTGATGGGAAGTGAGATTGGAGCTTGTACTGAAGCTCTTTCCACATTCCACACACTGATAGGGTTTCTCCCCTGTATGAATTCTTTGATGGGAAGTGAGATTGGAGCTCGTACTGAAGCTCTTTCCACATTCCACACACTGATAGGGTTTCTCCCCTGTATGAATTCTTTGATGGAGAATGAGATCAGTGCTCCAACTGAAGCTCTTTCCACATTCCGCACACTGATAGGGTTTCTCCCCTGTATGAATTCTCTGATGCTTAGTGAGATCAGTGCTCCAAATGAAGCTCTTTCCACAGTCCAAGCATTGATAGGGTTTCTCCCCTGTATGAATTCTCTGATGTTTTGTGAGATTGGAGTTCTTACTGAAGCTCTTTCCACATTCCAAACAAGTATATGGTTTATCCCCTGTATGAATTCTTTGATGGCAACTCAAAGAGAAGCTGTTCCTGAAGTTCTTTCCACATTCCACACACTGATAGGGTTTCTCCTCTGTATGAATTCTCTGATGCTTAGTGAGATCGGTGCTCCAAATGAAGCTCTTTCCACAGTCCAAACAATTATATGGTTTCTCCCCTGTATGAATTCTCTGATGTTTGGTGAGATTGGAGTTCTTACTGAAGCTCTTCCCACATTCCAAACAAGTATATGGTTTATCCCCTGTATGAATTCTCTGATGGGAAGTGAGAGAGGAGCTGTGACTGAAGTTCTTTCCACATTCCATGCACTGATAGGGTTTCTTTCCAATGAGATTTTGCTGATGGGAAATGGAATGGGAGCTCTGACTGCAGCTTTCTCCACACTCCAAATTTTTATGTAGCTTCTCCTCTCTGGGGATTTTGTCGTGGTCACCCTTGTTCTTGATTTCCAATTCATCACAATCTGCAATGGAGACAAAAAAGGATTAGAGCCTCAGGAACAAATGGAAAAGAACTGAAGGGAGTTGGGGGGTGTTCATTACCTGTGTTTTTTTGTCACTAACCAACATATTTATTATTAGATTCTAATGAGTTGTTGAATGTTTCTTTGTTTGATATAAAGTAGTGGTCAAAATTGTGGGTTGTGTATTTCAGAGGTTTGATGGCTCATAACACCACTTCTTTTGGAGTAATATCATAAAAACATATATCAATTGAAAGATAATTTAATCAAGAATGTAATGCAACAAAGTTTGTTCAATTATCTGCGAAATAACCAGAAAAAGGAAGCACAAATTGGTTAGGTTGACTTTTGTCAGTGGTATGTGATTGCGATCAAGTTGATTGGTTTTTTGTGTTCTTTCATTTAGTGAGGTTGGAAGACATAATAAATTTATAGAAATGGCACAAAGAGTTGACTAGCCACCCAGAAAGCCATGTAAAATAGTACTATTAAGTGAACAAGGCTACAGTTATGAAGAAATTAGAAGATTTGGGAATACTTAACCAAAGCTGGCATTTCTATATTTTTGAAGAGGTATAAGGAGACTCAGTCACTACAAAATCAGACTGGTAAAGGCAGGAAAAGGTGCAGAAAGGCAAGTGATGATCGAAGAATGGAGAGACTGTCCCTACATGACAGAAGAAAATCACCTGGGTGTATACAAGATGACATGGCGCAAAGTAATGTGAAGTTGAGTGCGAGGACGGGTCTAAATGTTAGAATTGAAAGGAAAAAGCCATTGTTATCTCTCAAGCAAAGGTTGAAAAGATCAAACCCATGTTAAGTGGACAGCGGAACAATGGGAAAGTGTTATTTAGAGCGATGAAACCCAAATCTCCTTGCTTGGTAGTGATGGCATTAAATACGCAAGGAGAAGAATCAGAGAAGATTTACATCCTACTTGCATTACGCCGACTATGAAACACCCAGATAGTGTGATGATCTGGGGTTGTATGGCAGCAAAAGGTGTGGGCAGAATTTGTGTCATTAATGGGAATGTAAATGCCCCCAAATGCATGAATGAAGTCCTTGAGCCCAAACTGAAGCGTTCCGCAGGTGATCTTTTCCCAGATATTGAAGCTTGCTTATTTCTTTCTTTATTCATTCATTCTCCATTTCAACAGGATTCAGCTCCATGTTATGTTGCTGCTGTGTGCAAAAGGTGCTTTCAAGATAATCATATTCCACTGCTGGAATGCCCTGGGAATATCCCAAACTTTAACCCAATTGGAAATCTATGGAGCCGACTAAATAAAGTTGTTTGTCAGAAGCAACCCAGCAATAAAGTCCAATTAACAGAGACAATAATTCAATCTTTGTTTCACATTATTACAGCTGCAGGGGGAAAAAACACTTTGGTTCACTCCATGGGAAGGCGTTGTAATGCCGTAATTAAAGCTGAAGTTACCAAAGTAAGTACTAATTGACATGGTGAGAATTTCTGTATATCTAATTTTTCTATGTGTTTCACATTTCTTTTTTATGACTGGTGTTCTAATAAATACTCCTCCATAAAAGTTATTGCATTACATTCTTCATTAAATTATCTTTCCTATGGTATCACTCCCCAAAAAGTGCTGTTATGAGCCATCAAACCTCGGAAACAGACCGATAAAGGCAGGAAAAGGTGCACAATAGCAAGTGACAATTGAAGAATCGAGCATCTGGGTGTATACAAGATGACATAGTGCAATGTAATGTGAAGTTGAGCGCAAGGACTGGGTTCAGCTCAAAGTTGTTGAGCCTTTTTAGGGAGGGAAAATGCCCCGTTTTTGGGGGGTCAGATCAAAATTGTTGAGCTTTTTTTAGGGAGCAGAGAAACACACTATTGGGGGAAGGAACAGATGCAGCCACTAACCTTCCAATCGCTAACTGGTCTAAATGTTAGATTTCTAAGGAAAAAGGCCATTGTTGTCTCTCAAGCAAAGATTGAAAAGATTAAACTGGGCTAAAACCCATGTTAACTGGACAGCGGAACAATGGGACAGTGTTATTTGGAGCGATGAGACCCAAATCTCCTTGCTTAGTAGTGATGGCATGAAATACGCGAGGAGAAGAATCGGAGAAGATTTACATCCTACAGTGGAACATCGGGTTACATACCATCCTACTTACAAACGCTTCGGGTAACGAGCTCCGCTAACCTGGAAGTAGGTGCTCCTGGTAGCAAACGTTGTCCCAGGATGCGAGTGAAAACGGTTTCAGGTTAAGAATGGACCTCCGGAAGGAATTAAGTTCTTAACCCGAGGTACTACTGTATTGCTAAATAAACCTCAACTAGTAAAATTGCCAACGTTCCGTGTCTTGTGAGAGAAGTGCTAAACCTGACAACATAATGGCGGACCTGGAAGACCTACATTGCCTCCCAGGACATTTCCGAGCACAATTCAAAGTGTTGGTGCTGACCTTTAAAGCCCTAAACTGCCTCGGTCCAGTATACCTGAAGGAGCGTCTTCACCCCTATCATTCAGCCCGGACACTGAGATCCAGTACTGAGGGCCTTCTGGCAGTTCCCTCCCTGCAAGAAGCGAAGCGAAGGCACCCGCCATGTGGAACGCTCTCCCATCAGATGTCAAAAAGATAAACAACTTTCTGACTTTTAGAAGACATCTGAAGGCAGCCCTGTTTAGGGAAGCTTTTAATGTTTTATGGGTTGTTGTATTTTAGTATCTTTTGTTGGAAGCAGCCCAGAGTGACTGGGGAAACCGAGCCAGATGGGCTGCGTATAAATAAATAAATAAATCATCACCATCATCATCATCATCTTAACCAGAGGTACCACTGTACATGTATTACACCTACCGTGAAACACCTAGTTAGTGTGATGATCTGGGGTTGTATGACAGCAAAAGGTGTGGGCAGAATTTGTGTCATTAATAGGAATGTAAATGCCCCAAAATACATAAATGAAATACTTGAGGCCAAACTGAAGCGTTCTGCATGAGATCTTTTCCCAGATACTGAAGCATTTAGATATATTTATATTTATATATTTATTCTCTAATTCCACAGGATTCAGCTCCATGTCATGTTGCTGCTGTGTGCAAAAGGTGCTTTTAAGATAATCCTATTCCACTGCTGGAATGGCCTGCAAAAAGTCCAGACCTTAACCCAACCAAAAGTCTATGGAGCCGACTGAAGAAACTTGTTAGTCAGAAGCAACCCAGCAATAAAGCCCAATTAATAGAGGCAATAATTCAATATTATAGCTGCAGGAAAAAAAACTTGGTTCACTCCATGGGAAGACGTTGCAAGGCAGTAATTAAAGTTACCAAACCAAGTATTAATTGACATGGTGAGAATTTCTGCATATCTCCTTTTTTCTATGTGTTTCACATTTCTTCTTTATGACTGATGTTTTAATAAATACTCCTTCATAAACGTTATTGCATTACATTCTTCATTAAATAATCTTTCCATTGATATATAATATTATGGTATTATTCCCAAAAAAGTGGTATTATGAGCCATCAAACCTCAGAAATACACTTTTTTCCAAAAGGCTTCCACAATTTTGGCCACTAGTGTAAGTTGTTCATTTTAAAGTTAATATACTTTTTATAAGGGATCAGATTGTTATTATTAAGGGTTCATGTTTATATGTGTGTTGGCCCAGTCATGGCATCCCCTCCCTCTCCAATGTCAGTTGTCTCTTTGGTCAACCCAAGAATGACAGCAGCAAAAACAAAGGCAGAAAACCTGACAGAAGCTACTTATCTTTTCTAGCAACTCTGAAGCTGACATTTAAGATGAAGTGGGCAGTTCAGACCAGGCTTATGGTTTACAGAAAAAAATACGATTTGCTGCTTATTGTGGGGGGTGTTAGGTTCCCAGGTGTTGTAGGGGGCGCTGTTGAGCTGTGTGAAAATATATGAGATTCGTCACATAGAGGTATTTTGTTGAATTTCCAGGCAAATATGACGATCCCACAGGGAGCCTTACCAAGAGAGGCCACGATCCCACAATTCTCCTCCATGACGTCCTTATGCAGAGCTCTCTGGTCAGGATTCAGCAACGCCCACTCCTCCTCCGTGAAACGAACAGCGACATCTTCAAAGCACACTGGACCCTAAAAGAAAAAGGGAAATGTCCTCCTCTGAGACAGCAGAAATATGATCTGCTACACAATGCTCTGTTCTTTCCTTCCTCTTAATTGCTGTGTTGTTTCAATAGGATTCCTTTGCTGCACATTTTAATTATGAATGCCTATTTTAACGCTTTAATGGAATTCTTATACAGTATTCTGCATTTTAATTATGGGTGTTCACCTTTGTGCAAATAGGTATTACTCCACCTTGTGGTTTTCAAGTCATTCTGTCTATGCAAGCATTCCAGTTTGTCTGATGGAAGGATCTAGATTCCCCTTTCCTCATGAGCTGTTCTGGGTAGGTTCCCTCCCAATGCCCTAGAGCTAAATTCAAGGGGTTCATGGGGGCATGGAAAAGGTGAGGAATGGGGGGCAGGCCCCATTTTGTAGCAGACGGAGTTGGTTAGGTGAATCCTGGCCACTATTTGTAATCCTCTGTCCACTGCTTAGAGGCCTATTTTAGCATTCAGTGATGAATATGGGCTGAGTTTCAGGCCTCATGAGAACAGGAGCTCATTCCCTGAGGGTCTGTCAGTTTGCATTTCTTAGTACAGAAAGTATTGATCTGATGTGTAGTGATCTTTCATATTCTAATTAATTGAAGAGGGCTCTGGAAGCTTCCCGGCATAAAAGAAACAAGCAGAAGGTTCCTGATGTTTGGGATCTTCCTTCATGAGAAGCTGAGTACAGCTGGGTTAAAGTGGTTCTCTTATCTCTTCTGCCAAGGTCATGGTGACCATGAGAAGAAGCCAGAAGGAGCCTGGGTTTCACTTTCTCTTTCTATATTTCCATCTCTCTTCCTTCTGGTGTTCTGTACATAGTACCGTATATTCCAGCGTATAAGACGACTGGACGTATAAGACGACCCCCCAACTTTTCCAGTTAAAATATAGAGTTTGGTGTACATTCGCCGTGTAAGACTACCCCTCTTCCACCGCACCTCATGCCAAATAAAAATTAAAGAAACATCAGATTTGATTTCAATATGGTAATTTTAATTTGACAGTTTCTCTTTAAAAGCCTTCAAAATCCTCCTGTTCTGATGTCATAAGTATACCAATGACTTATTGTGGTCTATAAGGCAACTTCCTATGCTCCTGTGGGGAGAACTGGGTTTCATTGAAACTCGATGGCCTTTCCTCCACATCCTTTCCTGGGAGAGCTGCCCTTTCGCCACCGCTTCTTGCCCCCCCCTGTTTTGGGGCTCCCTCCACCCACCCAGAAGGCAGCACTTGCAGAGGAGAGAGACAACAGCCTTCTCCTTGCAGGAAAGCCTTCCATTTTGTTCCTGCACCCGGTGCAGCTTCGGGTGGCTGGGCTAAGTGGGCTATCCTCTCTAGGACTCCTCAGTTCCTTTTAACCCCTAGCAAGCCGAGCACACCCAGCTCAGCTCCCTCTCCCTCTCTAAAACAGGAGCAGACAGTGCAATAAAGCCTTCCCTTTTGCCCCCCCCCGTTTGTCAGGCTAATACAGGTCGCGAAGCCACGAGGGAGCCGTTCGCCCCTGTGGAGAGCAGCCCTCTTCCGAGCGCGCGCTTCTTCAGGGACTCCCAGATTCTAGTACCCGGTTTATAAGACGCCCCCCAACTTTTGAGATGATTTTCATGGGTTAGAAAGTCGTCTTAGACACCAGAATACACGGTATGGGTTAAGGTTAAGGATAAGGATAAGTGTTAACGTTTGGACTTATAATAGGTTTAGGTAAGTTTCGGTTAAGGCTGCTGCAACTGGATTTCTTATGGACAAGGCCAATCCTGAACGTTTTGGATTTGTGACCATTATGATCATTTGCCTTCAATAGCAGTAAATCTCTGCTGGATGAAATACCATTGCCTCTGGTCTACTTTTGGGGATCCTGTAAAATGTTTAGTTTTTCCTCTGCTAATTATACATTGGAGTTCTGCTCTGGGTCAATATTGAGTAGAATTCCATGTCAGGGTCTTCCTTCACAAACTCAGCAGCTGAAGGCCCTCGGCTCTCCACACCTTTCCAAGTCCCCTCCTCTCTGCGGTTTCTGGCAAGCGATTGAACAGTGCAGCCTGCCTTTGCTCCTCCATTGTCAGACGTCTCCTGGCTCTGAGAGACAAGCAGGGAGGGTGGCTTCTGGCAGAAGGAGAGGGAGCCACCGGTGGCTCCTCCTTCTCCTGACTCACCTCTGCCTCTCCACCTCCCTCCTCCCTCTCACCTCCTTCCTCTTCTGCCTCTGATTCTGGGCTGCATTCTGCCACAGAGTCTCCCAACTCACTAAGCCGTTACGCCTTCACCTTCTGACACCTCCTCTTCTGAGCCTTCTCCCTCTTCTCCCTCTGATCGCCCATCCTTCTTCTACCTTCACTCCTTGGGCTCTGAGCCATCTTCCCTTCCTGGTTCCCCGGCTGCCTCCTCCCACCATTCCTCTGTGCCCAACCAGTCCATGACATTGCTCCATCCCTTGGCCTCTGTCCCCACAAGGCAGCTTCCCCTGACCTGATCTGGTTCCACAGCCACTGCTTCCCTTCTGCCCCCATGAAAAGACGGATCAGGAGGTCTTGCTGGCTTCATTCTGTCACCTGCAAGAGAGAACAGGTAATTAGGACGCTAGGAGTGCCTGCTTCTCTCACAGGTGAAAAAGGGCATCTCTAACCACAGATGGGCCTTTGAGAAAGCCTGACCTGCTGAGAGCATTTGGATGTTTGTGCCCATTTCACATGTTAGTTGTGCAAAAATACCCCTCCCCTCCTCTGAACCCTTGGTCCCAACAGTCCCGGCCAAAACAAGACGAGAACCCCCCAGAGATTAGTTGGAAAAGCAAAAGAATGAGACCAAACAGAGAAAAACCACTTTCCTCCTTACCCAGTGGCCTCTTTCTGGTGTCCAACGGAGGCCTCTCTGCCTCACAGGAATCCATGTCCATTTCTGCAAAATGATCCTTTTCCTGAGCAACAAGGATTCAAAACAGAGAATGAATTGCAAAAAATATTAGAGAGAGAATGATAAAGATACAAACATTGAGGGTGTTGGATCTCATTCCATAGATACTTTCCTGGAAAAAAGGATAGGCCATCAGGAGAGCATTCGGGGATGTTCTCCGTCCTGTTTGGAGCCCCTTGGGAGTATCCAGAGGAAAGTCTCTCTCACCTGCTTTCTCTCCTCTGCCTGACTCAGGAGGAAACCTTCGGCCAGGGCCACCGCCTGGGAACTGGTCTCCGCTCCGCATTCCCTCACCCAGCTCTCCATCTCCGGGGGAAGGACAGCCAGGAACTGCTCCAAGATCACCAGGTCCAGCATCTCAGCTTTCGTGTGCCTTTCTGGCTTCAGCCACTGACGGTCAAGGTGGTAGAGTTGGCTGCAAACCTCTCGGGGTCCTTTGGCCTCCTGGCAGCAGAACTGCCTCAATTGCTGGCTCTGCACCTCTGAGCGGAGGGTGTCCTCCTCACCCAGGATCTTCTGCACTGGGTTCTCCCAGAATCCCCCACTGGTCCCAGTTTGGATGGCATGGCCTCTTCCTGCTCCAGGGCCAACTGAGTCTTGTTCATCCATCTGTGGTCTCAGGAAGCCTCTGAGAGATCGGAAGGAACCCTTTGGACTTCTGCCAAGTTCTGTCCGTCTTAATGAGAAGCTCTAGCAAATCCTACCAAACAAATACATTTTTCCCTTACAAAATATGTACGTCAGAAGAAGGAACAGGATCCTGAGCAAGCATGGACGAGTTTTGCAAGGAACCAGGACTGGATGGCACCACAGCCCAAACCATGATATATCTTCTTTTAAAAGAGGAGGAGGAGGAGGAGAAAGCAGCCACTAGCCCTCCTAGAAGGAAGGATGCAATGCAAAATGTGGAGGCAACGGAAGGGATTTCTGGGAGATGAACCAGCCTGGTTTCTTCTGCTTTCCACTCAATGCATGAAGTCAGAACTGACTGACAAGGGGAGTCATTGGTATCTTGCGAAAAATGAATGCTTGGCTCTAGTGGGGGTCCTCACTTGGGGGTCCTCAGGAGTTGCTTCCCCCCCCCCACTCCCCTGCTTCTGACTCATTTTCTAGCACTTGGACTCTCTGCCATTCCCCATACAGACTCCTGGGGTGGGGTCCCTGTTTCTTTGCTCTGAGAGCCAGATATGCATGTGGCCAACCCCCAGGGGCCAAGTGGATGGGGCCAAAGACGCCTCCCTTGAAATTTAGGTAGGCAATTTATTATTAACATTCTTAGATAGCTTAACACACACACAGCATTGATGCCAAGGTCCCTGGAGGCTCAGTGAGTAGCAGCGCCCATTTCTGGCTCCTCGGCTGGTTTTCCAGCAAGAATCCCTTTGGGACAGAGAGGATGTGGTCCTGGGATGCCATGCTCTGGGTGCGAGAGGATTGCTGCAGTGGCCTCCGTGTGGAGCTGCCCTTGGAGACGGCTGGGAAACTGGTTTGCAATGCAGCAGCCAGACTATGGGCTGGGATCCCTCTCTTTATTCCTGGCCTTTCTCTCCCACCTTAACGTCCTTCCTCCATGTGGGTTTCTTTTTTTGGGGGGTCTAGTCCCCCTCCTCGTCCAGCTTTGGAAAACCATTTGCACATGCCTTGCAGAACTCGCTCCCCCTCCCTGGAAGGACCCTCTCCTCCCTGACTTGGGATCTATCCCCCCCCCCCCCCCGCATGAGCAGATCAGGCATCCTCAGGCATCCTTCCCTGCTGCATCCCTGGGACCCCCACCGTCTCCCCACTGCACCCTCTGGGGGGAGAGAGACAGAGAGACAGAGACAGAGAAGAGACTGACCAGATCATCCCAGGAGTGAAGGGACAGTGATGCAGCCCTTGCAGGAGAGACACCAAAGCAGGAGAGGAGGACTGGGGAGGGAGGGAGGGGCCTTGGCTCTGGAGGACCTGGACCCCCCCCTGCTTCCTGTCCTCTCTAGGAAGGCAGCTCAGTTCCCTTTAACCCTTGCAAAGCCGAGTTCGCCAAGCTCAGCCCTCTCTCGCTTGGCAGAACCTCAGATTTTTATTATAGAATCATAGAGTTGGAAGAGACCACAAGGGCCATCCAGTCGAACCCCCTGCCAAGCAGGAAACACCACCAAAACATTCTTGACATATGCCTGTCAAGCCTCTGCTTAAAGACCTCCAAAGGAGGAGACTCCACCACACTCCTTGGTAGCAAATTCCACTGTCTAACAGCTCTTACTGTCAGGAAGTTCTTCCTAATGTTTAGGTGGAATCTTCTTTCTTGTAGTTTGAATCCATTGCTCCGTGTCCGCTTCTCTGGAGCAGCAGAAAACAACCTTTCACCCTCCTCTATATGACATCATTTTATATATTTGAACATGGCTATCATATCACCCCTTAACCTTCTCTTCTCCAGGCTAAACATACCCAGCTCCCTAAGCCGTTCCTCATAAGGCATCGTTTCCAGGCCTTTGACCATTTTGGTTGCCCTCTTCTGGACACGTTCAAGCTTGTCAGTATCCTTCTTGAACTGTGGTGCCCAGAACTGGACACAGTACTCCAGGTGAGGTCTGACCAGAGCAGAATACAGTGGTACTATTGCTTCCCTTGATCTAGATGCTATACTCCTATTGATGCAGCCCAGAATTGCATTGGCTTTTTTAGCTGCTGCATCACACTGTTGACTCATGTCAAGTTTGTGGTCCACCAGGACTCCTAGATCCTTTGCACATGTACTGCTCTCAAGCCAGGTGTCTCCCATCCTGTATTTGCGCCTTTCATTTTTTTGGCCCAAGTGTAGTACTTTACATTTCTCCTTGTTAAAATTCATCTTGTTTGCTTTGGCCCAGTTGTCTAATCTGTTAAGGTCATTTTGAAGTGTGATCCTGTCCTCTGGGGTATTAGCCACCCCTCCCGATTTGGTGTCGTCTGCAAACCTATCATCCAAATCATTGATAAAGATGTTGAATAAGACTGGGCCCAAGACAGAACCATTATTTTTAATGGATTCATGGCTATGCCAATGGCCAGAGATTCTTTTTGGGGGCGAGGCTCTTGGTTGGGCTCTGAGCATCTCCCTCCCTTGGCCAGAAACCAGAGGAGCAGCTTGCAGGGAAAAGGGCTTTGCAGGAAGCAAGGAACCCCCTCCTCGAATTCAGGAGTGGAGAGATAGGAGAGGATCCTAGGGTCATCTAGTCAAACCCCCAGCAATGCAGGAATCTCAGCTAAAGCATCCATGGGAGATGGCCGTCCAATCTCTGCTTACCGTAGAAACCTCCAAGGAAGGAGAGTCCATCACCTCCCAAGGGAGACATTTCCCCTGCCAAACTGCTCTTAGATGCCCCTCAAGGCAGCAGGTCCCGAGTTCTAACCCTGCTGAAATAATCACACTGGCTACCAAGGAGGAACCAAGCGAAGTTCAAAATAAGTAAATCATATTCTCCTCATGAATAACCAATACTTGCTATGCAAACATACAAAAGTATCTGACGAAGTGTGCATGCACACGAAAGCTCATACCAAAATAAAAACTTAGTTGCTACTGAAGGAATTTTTTTATTTTGCTTCGACTCAGACCAACACGGCTACCTACCTGTATACAAAAGTATGCCATTTACCCTTCCAGAAATGCTGAATTGCTGATTTAATGGACTAAAAATGCATGGCGGTTGTTATGGTTATTTATTAAGTTGATATACTGCCCTTCATCAAGAGATCTCAGGGACATGAGAAGAATGTGTCCTTTTATTTAAAATGCATCTCTGGGTTATTTGTGGGGCGTGCCTGGTGTTTTTTACATGAATAGAATGTGTGCTTTTATTTAAAATCCACCTCTGGGTTATTTGTGGGGTATAGGAATTCATTCATCCCCCCCCCCCCAAAAAAATATAGTCCGGCCCACCGCATGGTCCGAGGGACGGTGCCCACGGCTGAAAAAGGTTGCTGACCCTTGCCTTGGAGATTTCTTTTGACCCACTTTTGACTGCTGAATCAGAGCAAACAGCAATCCACAGAAAACCCGAAATACGGTACCATTTGTTCTGACTCTGTTAAAGAGCAGGTTTTCCAGGCAAAGTTCTGGGTCAAAGAAGTTTTGGGGGGACGCACTCGGACATGGAACTTTAAAGGTTGAGCCTGTGCCTAAAGAGCATGGTGCAAAGGTGAGTGTGGATGAGCTTTAAAAGGGGCAAAGTAGCCCCCACTGTGTGGAAGTGAATTGCTGGAATTGCTGAGACCAAGCAAAGTTCCTTCTTTGCACATTAGTCTCCTTGTTGCCCCATTTTAAAAGCTTGTATCGAGACATGTTGTTACTGCTTTCCATGTGATGGGGCTCCGACGCACATCATGCTCAAACCTGTTACAAGGTGGAAGGCCAAGGCACACTTGCAGTTCGAAAGCACGTCAAAGTGCAAGTAGATAAATAGGTACCACTCTAAGCGGGAAGGTAAACGGTGTTTCCATGTGCTGCTCTGGTTCGCCAGAAGCGGCTTTGTCATGCTGGCCACATGACCTGAAAGCTGCACGCTGGCTCCCTCGGCCAATAACGCGAGATGAGCGCCGCAACCAGAGTCGGTCACGACTGGACCTAATGGTCAGGGGTTCCTTTACCTTTTATCCCACCCCACAACTTTTAGATGAAAGGTGGACTATGAAACTTAGAATAACAAACTTCTGCTTCCCAAGTTTTCATGATTCTGTTTGCCTGCCACTGCTTCCAATTGGCGGCAGGAGTGTCCTGCAGCCAACTTGAAGCCACGGAAGTTCGGCTTCTGAAAATGGTTCAAAAACTGGAACACTCACTTCTGGGTTTCGATCATTCAGAAGCAGACTTGTTTGGGAGGCAAGGCATTTGCGATCCAAGGTACAACTCTACTATGTGGCTAGTCACCAGGTGAGAAGGAATGCTGGTTGCTTGTTGTGGCTCTCCTGAAATCATGTGTGCTCTTGAACCAGTTTTTAGCTGTTTTATGTCTAACATGGAATGACACATATATGGTCAATGAACATTTATTTGTTGAGTGGCATCTCACTGTGCTACAATCCTTAGGAAGCCCCAGCATGATCCCTGTCCCTTTCCAAACTCTGGTTACTTAATCTGCAGCAGCTGAGACCTCTTTATTAAATTAGCTTCGCAATGCTTGTCCCCCCCCCCCAAGCATTAGTGCTGTAGTTAAGGAAACACTATTCTAAGCCATTTTACCCAGGCAAGAAGAACAGTCTCCAGAGGTTCTATAAGAAACACAATTGGCATTTTTAAAATGTTTCTTAAAAACCCAATCAACTCCCCTGCTGGTGGGTTAGATATGACAAGCAAACCCCTTTTTGCCCTTCAAAACATAACCACCAGGCAGCCTTACTTTCAAGTAATGCAGATGAAACACAGGGGCATTTATCCAGGCCAAAGCAACAGATGAGCACGGTTCCTTTAACTCTGAAACTCTATCCTAAAAAAGAAAATAGCTAGGTCACCAGCACAATCATCTACACAGATTTCTTGCAAGGCAGCAAAGCTGCAGATTATTTTCAGCGTCACTAGAAATGAAAGATGCTGCCTGCCTAACAATTGAAGAACTTGTTCTTCTTTAGAATTAACTTCCCACCAAGATGATTTCCTACTTTTGGCACCATGCTTAATTGCTATCCCTGTTGGCACTTGATTTACCAATGGCACCCTTATTTGTTTCTAGGCATGCCTTACTGAGTTCTCTTTTCTTGGAACAAATTCTGGCAGCAGCAGATGATACAAGCAGATGTAACAAAATCAAAGGTCTTTACAAAAGGTTTATTTGAGCATCCCAAGGAGAGCCATGAGGAGCCACTTTAGAACTTCTGGAACTGCTTCTTGGTGCCAGCAGCCTTGGTCACCTTGAGGACGTTGAACCGGACCGTCTTGCTGAGAGGACGGCACTCGCCCACTGTCACAATATCCCCAATCTGCACATCCCTGGAAACATGAGAAAGTAACAACAACTTTAGGGAGGGGGTGTAGGAAAGAGTGTACGAATTGAGGGAAAGAAGGGCTTGTTAATTTTTTTTGACAGAATGAAAACTAAGCCTGAAGGAACATGAAAAGACCAACCAACCAACCAATCAATCAATCAATCAATCAATCGTGGCAGATGTGTCGATGAACAGCTTATATGATCCCTAAAACAAAAATAAATAAAACGCCAACGCAGGTAACAAAAAAACAACAACCCCACCTTCCAACTGAGCAAGCTTTATGGTTCAGCGACTGCCAGACTGGCATTTTCAGCAGCCTCTCATTCAACAGAGAGGGCTAGGAAGACCATCGTGAGTTTGTACATCATCACCAATATGCTTGCTAGACCAACCACAAATGCTGTTACATAAAGTTCTGTTTTTACTCTAAAAGAAGGCTACAAATGTACAGGGGCAAAAATAACTGGTGCTGTTCTTTGTGTGTTGTAATTCTTTTATCTGTCAGCTTATACACCACAAAGCAGGAACTGAGCTGCAAACCTTATGCAATTTTCTATAAAGACCTGAAGGAACCAGATAAAACAGTATCTGCGCCAGGTCGGGGATGGCAGCTAGAGACCCGCCCCCTCTCACCTGAAGCAAGGGGACAGGTGCACAGACATGTTCTTGTGCCGTTTCTCAAAGCGGTTGTACTTGCGGATGTAGTGCAAGTAGTCCCTGCGGATCACAATGGTGCGCTGCATCTTCATCTTGGTGACCACGCCTGAGGGATGGAGGGAGAATGGAAGACAAATGAGACACCCGCTCTGCCTGTCCCCCACCCCCTCACTTCTCATGCGCTCCCCCAGGGATGCCTGCATGTGAGTGGTGGGATGGCAGAGGCACAAAATACCAATAAAGCGCATTTAGGAGGCTCAGTTCAGATGCATCAGACCTAAAGATAAGAAAAACACATCTGCTCCTCAGTCCATTCAAGCACCATCAGTTAAGCCCAAAGGCAGTTTCATCAGAACCCTGTTCACCACGGGGGCTCAGCAGACCATCGTGAGAAAAACATCACTTGAAGCTTGAGAACTGTTGGGAACAGATGTGCAGCACCTCTGGGCTATTGGCAGCAAAATATGGCCCTGCCACACAGCTCTATGGGGAAACGCTCCAAATAATCATTCAAGTGATCTGTTACAAGCCCACCACTTCTCACATGGAATCAAACCAGACGAGGAGCTTTGGGGACCTTTCGGATGTTGCTGGACTCCCAACACCAAACAGCCTCAGCCAGCATGGCCCACGGCAAGGGATCATGGGAACTGTGATCCAATAGTATCTGGAGGGCCAAAGGCTCCTCACCTCTGCTTTAAGAGAGTTACAATAAGGTAGTCAAAAGTAACAAACTTGACCAGTAAACCCCAATAAAGTCCCAATTGCTTCATTTCCCAAAATGCGTATAGATGTCAAAAGAACACTGGAATAATGGCCACCCCAAAATCTCTGATTACAGGATGCTGGGATCTGTTTCTGCACAGGGAGGCTGCCCTACTGTGGATCAAACACATTTCCTATCCAATATCAACCTATTTTGACCAAACGTCCCTGCAAAACATTTCCTTAACCCAAGAATGAGCAAACACTCATTGCACCAGGCAGTTGTGAGCTGTATGGATTTTACTGTTTTATTGTTCGTTTAGGCGGTTGTATAGCTTTTAAACTCTATCCATTTTAATGCAGTGTTAAGTTGCATGCTACTTAGGGTGCTTTCCTGTAGAAATTTGGTTTATAAATCCTGAAAACAAAAGGAAAGGGGTTACATCCAAGGCATAACAACTTTCACTTGCCCTGCATGAACTCCCTGCTCTGCCCTGGGAGTCTGGAAGAAGTTGCTGCCTTGAAGACAGCACTACCATATGGCAGTAAAGTGGCACCTGTCATCATTGCTGATCAGATGCCATGTCCCTTGCTGGGGCTGATGGTCCATCCACCTCTGGAACCCAAGGTTTCCTTTTCCATATGGCTTTGAAATGTGCACTTGATTTACCTTCCCTGCAATATGAGTGTGTACTTCACACTGTTTCAAAACTCACCTTCTGTATTGTTTTTAACTGCATTTCTTGTACAAATAATGTAGAAACTGTTTTTATTGAACAAATGCACCTCTACAAAGCACACAAAGGCTTATTGGTGCGCTGGAAAAATTCAGCGCACAGATCACTGTTAAACTTCTCGATGGCTCACAAATGGAGCCATAGATGCATGCAGGAAACAAAAGGATTTCCAGGAAGCAAATCCACCGCGGGGCTCAAGAAAAACAAGAGGTAAGTGTCCACACATCTTGTACTCTGTAGCTTTAAACAGAACCTCTTCCTACCTGATAAAATACGGCCCCGAATCGACACATTGCCAGTGAAAGGACATTTTTTGTCAATGTATGTGCCTTCGATGGCCTGGATGCAAAGAGAGAGTTATCAGAACACAACCAAGGAAGGAGACAACACAAGCACAATGAAGGGCCCCCTTTCTCCTCATACAATTATAGCAACAGTCCTCCCTGTTAAGGCCTCTCCCCATTTCGTTCCCAGCCAGAGACAATCTGAAAGGAGGGCTGCTTCTCAGCTTGCCTCCTAATGTTCTCCTGTTCTCAGCTTGACTTCAGTTGATGATGGGAATGAAATAAAAGTTCTCACCGAAGGGGTAAAATCTACATCTAGGCTGCTACTTCAGCCAGGAAGTATGTGTGTGTATCTACACTGATCTTACATCACAGAAACGTCCTGCAAAACCCGCCCTCACAAATCCTTGCTTAGAGAAAAGGATTATGGCTGAAAAGGCCAAGCAAGAACCTTTTTCCCGGATACATTACTGTTAGGTGCAGGAAATGCATCTCTTGGAAGGAGGCACATCCCATTATGTGGATGCCGCCGATAGCGGTCCAGCCCAGAGACAGAAAGGTTTGCCACCTTGATGATAAAATCATATCCTAGATGCAAGAGGCTGCTGTATGAAAAATCAGCCAGGCCTCTTGCTTTTATGCACATGAGCTGACTTCAGTAAGGTCCTCTTGGACACTCTCGTCAAAGCCCACCATTGGGGCTTGGAAGACCATCGTGAGAATGTACATCATTCGTCAGCAAAGGGAAACTATCCTACTGTTTAAACATTTAGCCTGATGACTCCACCACATATAGTAATTATTTTGAGTGTACAGATTTGTACTCAAGTTTCCACAAGGGAAAGTATAAAAGCGGAAATGTAGTCTACCTTTGTGTATAATTTTACAAACTTCACAGGGCTTAACAAGCACCCTCCCATTGGCCCAAACTGCCTTCTAAGCTTGATACCTCTTTGGGGGTCTTGAAGCCCAGACCAATGTTCTTGTAATAGCGGGGGAGTTTCTCTTTGGCAGTCTCTCCCAAGAGCACACGTTTTTTGTTCTGGAAGATTGTGGGCTGCTTCTGATACGCCCTCTCAGTCTGCATGTGAGAAAAAAGAAACAAAAAATGGGTTTAGGAAGGAAGAACATAGATTAGATTGTCATCTGTAAGAGTCATTAGCAGATAGATGAGCTGCTTCTGTGCAGAGTCCACAGCTCCTTTGGCTCTTCTGTCTAGTAGGATATGCTCGAACATGGACTGGGTGCCGAACTCACCACAACAAACTCTCTTATAACATTGTATGCTAAATGGACTAGTTGGCTGCTTTGGGAAGCAGTCTTGGCTAAAAAGTAAGCTGTGTAGAAGCTGTAACTCCCTTTAACAGAAAAATTGTGCCATCAGGCCTATAGGAGCTAAAAGGATGGTTGTTTGGCATGTTGAAAAGTATATTTGGGGTGGGTGCTTGCAAGATGGAATGGAGCACCCTAGAAATGGGCCATGGTTCCTCAGACACATCCTGCTCCATGTGAATATTAGAAGGAGTGTGACCCCAAGTTTGAGCATCTTAGGAAACTGTTGCCAGAAGCAAGAGGGACAAGGTGCCAATAGGAAGGCAGCACATACAAGCTGGGCCCCAACTACCTTAGGAAGGCATAGCAATTAACTTGGTGTTGCAGAGAATAGTCCCCAGCAAGCTAGTCCGATGGAAAGGAGCTGCTGAGCCTAACAAAGCACAGGTACTTTTCCCCTATGGCCCTGGAAAGGCCTCCCGACCCCACTTTGCCAGCTGCTTTGAATGGGTGAGGGCAAATTCATGGAGGAGAGGGGCATCGGGTGCCATTTGCAGTTTGAGGCAGAGCTGCCCTTGTGCTCCTGCTCGCTGCCTTCCCCTAAGGGGCATCTCGTCAGCCAGTGAGAACAGGACGCTGGACCAGGTGATCCCTTTCCGGCCTGATCCAGAACCCTCTTCTCACCCTCTTACAGGAAGCACAGGAGGGAAGAGCCCGATTGTGCCCGATTTCCCGCTCCCCATAATGGGCTGCAACTCTGCCCCCCCACCGGGCCTGATCCTGCAGCAGGACCCACCTTCGTCGTGGTCTCAGGAAGGGGGTCAAGGACCGTTTCCTAAGCCCGGATTTTAGGGGCGGGGTCTCGACTTGCGGGCCACGAGGCGAGCAGAGCCGTCTGAGCGGGGAAGGGGGAGGGAGGCGAGGGCCGGTGGCGAGGCAGCCTCCTAGACCCTCCTGCTGCTGCTGCTGAGGGAGGAGGGAAGCCGGCCTTGGAGGCCTCAGGGAGGGAGAAAGCAGGAGCCCCCCTCCCCACTCACTCAGCTCTCCACCAATTAACACCCCCCTTAAAAGAGACGGGAAACGCCCCCCCCAGCCGCCCTCTCCCCCACTGCTAGGGGACCCGCAGTCTCTCCCCCCCCCCCCGGCCCCGGGAGCTGCTCCAACCTGCGTGTCCGCCATCTTGGCCGCGCGAGGCGAAAGGAGGAAGCGCGGGGGATGACGGGAAACTTATCGCCGTGGAGGGGGGGGAAGAGCCGCGGGGAGTGACGTCAGCTGAGCTCCTCCGTGCCGACCATACAGAGCGGCGGGGAGAAAGAGGCGGGCAGACTAGTAGGCGGGGCGAGCGGGGAGAAGCGCGTGTTCGCCCTGTCGTCATCGCGTAGAGCGAAGGCGGGTAGGCGAAGCGCTCAGTTTTCCCCTCTGAGGTTCCGCCCCCTTCTTCCCTTAGAGACGTCGCGGGAAGCTGCCGCGGCCATGGTTGTGTGGGGCGTCGGCGCGCGCAGCGCGGTCGCGAGACGCGGGAAGGCGGGGGAGGGGGGAGGGGCAGAAGAACCTGAGGAGAAAAATATTTTTTTAAAGAAAAACCCCTTCAATGCTGTTGAAGAGAAAAACGTCCCACATTTCCTTTCTCCTCGTAAAAGGAATCATAGCAGCCACTCATTCATTTTTTTTAGTTATGTATTTTTAGGCGATGCCTTCCCGCCGCTTTGTGTGAGAGGAAAGTGAGGCGTTTCCCGTGACCTTCCTGAGGGAAATTAACGTGTGTTATTTATATAATAAATAATAATGGGGACGGGGGGACGGGGACGGGACTCATGGCAGCTTTGGGCGAACGGAAACGCCACACAGTTTGGTCTAATTTGGCATTGATTTGAAAAACTAAGAAATATTACCTGGCGAAAGAAAATAATGAAAACAGCGCAGGTGAAATGCAGCTGTGCTAAAACGCAGAGAAGGTGGCGGTTAAAAAGCAAGTGAAGCCTGACAAAATTAAAATGGTGGGTTGGGGGGGGGGAATGCAGGTCCTAAAATTAAGACAGAACAAAACTCTCCCTTTGCCAGCGTGAGGCTCTGGCTGATGCCCAGTCAACACTTTAAAAAACCTCAATGCTACATGCTTATTTTATTTAGCTCATGACATTTATGCATTTCTCGATTGGGAAAAAAATTGTTAACACCTCAAAGCAGTTTACAAAACAAAAATCCTCATGAATTAATTAGCAAAAAGAAAACATTTTTTTCAAAATGTTGGCCGGGGTTTAAATGTTTGTTTTATCTTATTTATTTTATAAATTTTATATACCACTTGATTGAAACAAGCAAACCTCAAAGCAGTTTCCAAAAACACCCCGTAAGAATATTGGTAAAAAGCATGAAGACTTTTAAAAAAAGAAATGTAAATTGAAAATGGCTGAAGTGGGTTTATTGTTTTTGGAGGGAGCCAGGATGCAACTTTGGCTCCCAGGTGCCCATAATCTCAGAGGTCAGGATGTCCCAGCTACCTTTGTCCAGCTGCCAGCACATCTGTAGGTTCTGGTGAAGGAGACTTTTTTTTTGTAAAAAAAATAATTTTTATTATATTTTCCAAATAAACAAAACAAATTACATTTCATCTTAAATTCACCCTTCTCAATCCTTTTGCTCTGCCGAGCTTGTGACTTCCCTCCCTCCCACCATTCGGTTTTATTGCTCCTCTCATCTCACAGTTCCTTTGTGTAGAAATTAACAAGTTCACATCGTAGGATTTATTTCAGTCACGCAGTTAAAAGTTCTGTAGAACTTTTAACTGCGTTAAGATTTAAAAGGGATGTAAAAAAATGAAAAATGGGGAAGTCACCAGAGAGGAATTCAAACCAATAGCCAGCACGTGTAGAGACAAAGTCAGAAAAGCTAAAGCACAGAATGAACTCAGGCTTGCTAGAGAGGTTAAAAGCAACAAAAAGGGCTTTTATGGGTATGTCCGTAGCAAAGGGGACGACAAAGGACGAGATGGTTGGACAGTGTTCTCGAAGCTACGAACATGAGTTTGACCAAACTGCGGGAGGCAGTGGAAGACAGGAGTGCCTGGCGTGCTCTGGTCCATGGGGTCACGAAGAGTCGGACACGACTAAACGACTAAACAACAACAACCAAAATGGTCAAAGGCCTGGAAACGATGCCTTATGAGGAACAGCTTAAGGAGCTGGGTATGTTTAGCCTGGAGAAGAGAAGGTTAAGGGGTGATATGACAGCCATGTTCAAATATACAGTGGAACCTCGGTTTATGAACACCTCGGTTTATGAATTTTCGGTTTATGAACGCCGCGGACACATCTGGAACGGATTAATTCACTTTCCATTACTTTCAATGGGAAAGTTCGCTTCAGTTTATGAACAGACTTCCGGAACCAATTACACCCATGCTTCGGGTTAAGTACGCTTCAGGTTGAGCACTCCGCGGACCCGTCTGGAACGGATTAATCTACTTTCCATTACTTTCAATGGGAAAGTTCGCTTCAGTTTATGAACGCTTCAGTTTAAGTACTCTGTGGACCATCTGGAACGGATTAATTCACTTTCCATTACTTTCAATGGGAAAGTTTGCTTCAGTTTATGAACAGACTTCTGAAACCAATTGTGTTTATAAACCGAGGTACCACTGTATACCAGTAAAAGGATGTCATATAAAGGAGGGAGAAAGGTTGTTTTCTGCTGCTCCAGAGAAGCGGACACAGAGCAATGGATTCAAACTACAAGAAAGAAGATTCCACCTAAACATTAGGAAGAACTTCCTGACAGTAAGAGCTGTTCGGTGGTGGAATTTGCTGCCAAGGAGTGTGGTGGAGTCTCCTTCTTTGGAGGTCTTTAAGCGGAGGCTTGACAGCCATCTGTCAGGAATGCTTTGATGGCATTTCCTGCTTGGCAGGGGGTTCGACTGGATGGCCCTTGTGGTCGCTTCCAACTCTATGATTCTAAGTGTCTTGAAACTTCTACACTTCTTCTCTATATAGTCAATAAATTTACTCCATTCCCTCTGGAACTTTGTCTCTCCCTGGTTTCGGATCCCGTAGATCAACTTTGCCAGTTCAGCATAGTCCATCATCTTCATTTGCCACTCCTCAATCGTTGTTATCTCCTGTGATTTCCACTTTTGGGCTAGTAAAGTCCTCGCTGCAGTTGTAGCATACATTAACAGTCTCTGATCTCCATTTGCAATTTCTTCTCCCATTAAACCTAATAAAAATGCTTCGGGGTTTTTGGGAAAGGTATACTTAAACATTTTTTTCAACTCATTATATATCATTTCCCAATATCCTTTTACTTTCTCGCATGTCCACCACATATGATAAAATTTACCATCTTTATCTTTACATTTCCAACATGTTCTGTTACTCATCCTATACATTTTAGCTAATTTCACCGGTGTTAAATACCATCTATACTACATTTTCATTACATTTTCCTTCAAGGCGGTACATGCAGTAAATTTCATTGTTTCATTCCATAATTTCAACCACGTCATATTCAATATTATACCCAAATTCCTTTGCCCATTTTATCATCACTTATTTTGTCAATTCATCTTTTTGTAAACCATTCTAACAAGAAATTACACATTTTCAATAACAATTTCTCTCTGCCTTCCAACAAAGGAGACTTTTAAGTATTTTACGGTCTTTTTGGAAATGCGTCCCCATGGAACTTACCTGCCACGTAAGCATTTTAAAATAAAACTTTTGAAAAGATAACAATAGACCAGAAGCAAAACATTTAAACTTGCACCAACTTTCTAAACATCTGGACAGGCTTGTACAGACAAAAATGTTTTTAGCAGAGGGTCGAAAAGAATACAGCATGGTTGTCCTGAAACTTCTGTGACAATACTAGAGAGGGAGATCACGCTTTCTCCTTGGAAGCATGTAGGCCAGCAACCCCAGGAGCATGTGGCCATTCATTTGTTTGGAAATCTAACTACAAAAGCTTTTTCCAGGTCTTGCAACCTCCTCAAAAGCTTTTGAACACACAATGTTTGATATGTGGTGATGGTGGGAATCCCCTGTATGAATTAGAACCATATGCAGTTTCACATAACACATATATACACACATATTTTGCTAAGTGTATTTCCCCTGATGTATCTTTGTTTGTTATTTTCAGTGATGTATGCATTTGCTCACACACTTTCCCCAGTACATGCATTCTTATACCCATAACTTGGTTGGAGAACTGCATTGCAAAATCTGGAGAAGTGTGAATTTTGAAGGGTGCCTGCTTTTCAGCTCTTTTTTTGTGAACTGCAAGTTAGTTAGGTTAGCCTTTAGATGCAAACTGAATCAAATTTATTCTTTATCCCTAGGCCATTGTGACATATGCCCTGGTATATGCGCCTGGAGCCTGGAGTTGGTGCAAAACGCTGAGTTCATGGTGGTGAGTAGGGCCCTTTACCAATCACATATATCCATGCTAAAGGATCTACTCACTGTCTGCCTGTTAGTCAGCAAGCCAATATTAAGGCCTGATGTGTGTGTAAGCTCTAAACAGCTCTGTACAAGTTGTTGTTGTTATTTAATATCTTCTAAACCACTGTCTCAATTTACACACAATGTAATTAAAAACAGGCAAAAACACAATACAAATTCATTTAAAACAATGAAGTTTTGTGGTAAAAATCCATTTATCCAGCTGAGAAAGTCTGTGGGAACAAAAATGTATTCAGTCATTTCCAGAATGTGCAGGTAGCAGGCACCTGTTGTTACCTTGAGAAGTACCCTATTCCACAGACCAAGGGCAGCCATTCTAAAAGCCTTGCTCTGAGTCACTGCGGAGGAGGCTTTTGAGATCTTTGAAACTTGCAAAAGAAACTCTCTTGCAGACTAGAGTGATCTACCGTGTGGATAAGAAATAACTCTCAAGTAACTTGGTCCTGAGCTGCATAAGGACTTGTGTGTTAGGACCAACACCTTGAATTATCTGGAAGATTGTATTCCCCTCCGGTACCTGCTAAAGGGGATTAAGATCAACAAATAGAATTTGGCTAGTCTTGTCTTGGCCTAATCATTATTTGTTTTTAGGGGACACTTGTGGCCCTGGTGTAATTGAATGCACTCCCTGTTGAAATACAAGAAACCGCTTGTGTATTGGCACCTATCTGCATCTGCCTTCCCTTGATCTCTCAGCCTGTCTCTCCTGCTTTAAGTACTGTGTTGTTTTAGTGCATATTTTAATTATGGGTATATTGTAAATGTTTATACACTTCATAAGAGATATGATTCTGGTCCAAGATCAAGAGCGACTGGATTTGTGTCCTTTCTTTTTTCTTTTTGGCATTCACAGCCCCACCAGTAAGTGTCTGGATGCATCACTAGCCACCTTTTTTTTTAGGAGACATCTTTTCTCCTCAGGAGTAAGCTGACCACCTTTTCACGGATCAGCTTGGTCTTCACACCATAGACAATAGGATTGCAGAAGGGAGGCACCAGAATATAGAAGTTGCCGATGAGGATATGAATGTAGGGGGCCACGTTGTGGCCAAAGCGGTGTGTGAGGAAGGAGAAGAGGGCAGGTGTGTAGGCCAAGACAATCACACAGATGTGGGAGCCACAGGTGTTGAAGGCCTTGGCCTGGGCCTCCCGAGATGGCAGCCTCAGCACGGTCACAATGATCTTTGCATAGGACACACCGATGAACATTAAATCCAGACCCACCACCAGCAAGGCCACGGTCAAGCCGTACATGTTACTGATCACAGTGCCAGAGCAGGCCAGCCTGACGATGCCCATGTGCTCACAGTAGGTGTGGGGGACGACATTGGTTCGGCAGTAGGGCAGCCTGCTGGCAAGGATGGGGAATGGGGCAGTCAGAATGGCTCCCCTGGCAACTGCCAAGCAGCCAATCTTCACGATGGCAGGATTTGTGAGGATGGCCGCATAGCGCAGTGGCTGGCAGATGGCCATGTAGCGGTCAAAGGCCATGGCCAACAAAACGGCTGACTCGATGATGGACAGCGCATGGATGCAGAACATCTGCGTCAAGCAGGCTTCGAAGCGAATCTCTCGTGAGCCAAACCAGAAGAGGCAAAGCATTTTGGGCACAACAGTGGTAGATGCAGCCAGGTCAACGACAGCCAGCATGCAGAGGAATAAGTACATGGGCTCATGCAAGATCTCTTCCACCCAGATGATGAACATGATGGTGCAGTTCCCCAACACAGTCACCACGTAGATGAAGCAGAGGGGGATGGCCAGCCAGACGTGGGCCGCCTCCAGCCCTGGGATCCCCAGCAGGAGGAAGATTGAAGGGTGTAGGGTGCCATTGTAGGTGCTGCCAGAGGCAGACATATTAGACTGGAGGGGCCTTGGGACTCCTCCTATGGCCTGTGCAAAGGAGAAGCTTCTTGTTAATCTGGAGGTAGGGGAGGCAGGCAACAGTTAACGGGCATGTTCTGCATCCAGCAAAATTTCACATCACCATTTTGAGGTCTTGTTTCCACCAGCAGGTATAAATTAGCCTCAACCCCATTCCTGCTGGCAGGAAGAAATACAAGCTTTCAGCAGGGCCTGATGGTGAAGGTTGGCAGGGATACAACAGTTGAAAATTTAAGTGTGGGGTAACAGCACTCAGGAATGTGATAGATACCAGTGCTCACTCAGAGCTGTTTATCCTCTAGTGTGCCTGGCTGCCTACATTTAAAGGATGCTAACGTTAATTGAGCATTCAGTGATATTTTCTTCATTTAGTCAAGTTGCAAAATGTGTATAGTTATCTCAGCCAACCCCCCCCCCCAGCTGCTTCTGCTGTCTCCTGCCTTGTTGTTCCTCACTAGCTGTTCTGGCATTGCAGAGGGTTGGACTAGATGACCCTTGGGATACCTTCCAACTCTATGATTCTGTGACACTCTTCAGCCTGCCTCTTCTGCTCCAGGGGAAAGATTTGCTTTGACCTAAGCAGCTATTGTGCAAATTTGATTTTTGAAAAATCTGCCCCTTCTTACTTTGCTGGTATAAGAGTAGCAGCTGGCGATAAGGCTCCTGAGGCCTTTTAACAGCTGGATACCTGGCAAAAGTTCACAGATGCAGCTTTCCCCAACTGGATATGTAAATAGTGAGGACCCATAGTCCAGTTGCAGGGCCCAGGAGTTCAAATCCCCACCTGGCCATGAAACATACTGGGCAATCTCGGACAAGTCACTGTCTCTCAGCCTCACCTACCTCACAGGGTTGATGTGAGGGTGAAATGGGGAGATGAGAACCAGGTACACCACCATGAGCTCCTTGAAATAAAAGGTGGTAAGGTATATAAATTTAAGAAATAAATAAATAAATATGCAGGAGGTCCCAGGCTCAATTCCTAGCGGCATCTCCAGTCAAAGGCATAAGGTAGCAAGAGACAGGAGATTCTGACATGAGATACAGCAGAAAAAAGGTGCCAACTCTACTTTTTCTCAAAATAAGCCCATCTATTTTACAGAGACATATACAGTACTTAACATGATTAACAGTTTAAGACCCAGCCGTGTGATTTTATTGTTTTAACTTAGTAGATGCTTCAAGCTTCCTGAGGGAGGAGCTTGGAAAACATCAAAAACAGAAGTCTCACCCGCCTTGCTTCATCTGCTTTGCCTGTCTATTCCTGGCTCATTTCTGATGTGATGCTCTTCCCTAGGGAATTATCCAGGGGTGTGTGCATGTGGAGAACGTTAAACAACAAGTAAATCCTTTGTGGAATTTGCACAGGTAATCTGTGGACTAGATGTCAAATTCATATTGCCAGCTTCTACAGAATCTGTTTTCCTAATACATTATGACATGACATGTCTCTGTTGGGCATATCAGTTATGTGTTGAAAGCTCACTCTTGCTTTCCCTTAGAGAGTATGCATAAGAATATAAGATGAGCCCTTCTGGATCAGGCCAGTGGGGTCCCAACTAGTCCAGCATCATATTCTTACAGTGAATGGCCAGTCAAATGCCTGTGGGAAAGCTGCAAGAAGGACCTGAGGACCACCTCTCTCACCTCCTGTGGTTTCCAGCACCTGTAATTCAAAAGCATTGCTGCATCCATCGCCCCAGACCTAGCAAGGGGGCTTTCAGCTAAAAGATTAAATTGATGTTTTAACAGCAGCCTTTGCCTCTCAGCCTATACTTCCCTGTCTTTAAAAGCCAGCCCAGCTTACTTTCCAAGCTGGGTCCAAAGTCTCAGCAGGTCTTCAAGGGAGAATGTATTCTTTCATGCAATTGACTGTAATTCTAGCCCTAAAAAGCCCAATCCCACTGGCTGGGTGAAGACACAGGCTATGGAGACGGTCACCTCTGCCTTCCATGCTGCTTCTGCATCCACCTGAGGGAGTCATCACCAGCTCTTATAGGAGAACAGTACCTGGGTAATATAACCTGCCTGAGGCTAACTATAGTCACTCACCTTAGCAGATTGCAGAATCTCTCTTTGAAGAAGTGGCCATGCTGTGCCCAGTGCTCCTGCCAGCCTCTCTAGGATCCGGTGGAGGGAACTGCTGCCAGGTCTTATTTATAGGTCAGTCTGGTCAGCACCCAAGAGGAGGCTTCTAATTCCCTTCAGCCTCCGCCAGTTGCTTTCAAAGACCTCTATGGGCATGGATGCCTCCCTCTCCCCTGGATAGCCAACAGGTGCTCTTGGGAACAAGAGTATTTTTTCCAGCATACACACAGACACACTCTTCACTTTCCAGATCAACATAATGATCTAAGTACCTTTGTGAGTGGGGAAGCTCTCCCATCTATTTTCCTACTTAAAATCTCTTCTAACCTGAGGTAGTTCTTCCTTTTATGGCACTGTTGGGATTTATTTATTTATTTTAAAAAACAGCTGCACAAATATAATATGTGGAACATCTGGCTTGCCAGTAGTACATGTGAAAAGGATCTAGGGGTCTTAGTGGACCACAGGTTTAACATGAGTCAGCAATGTGATGCAGCAGCAAAGAAAGGCCAATGCTGTTCTAGGCTTCATCAGCAGAATTATAGTGGTCCAATCACAGAAAGTAATTGTACTGCTCTATTCTGCCTTGGTCTACATCCAGTTGTAGATTACCCTCAGGATCCCTTTCAACTCTATTAGTGTTGTTTTTGGCATCCGCCTGTCTCAGGCTCCCTCTCATTTTAAGAGTCTTGTGCTCTGGAGATCCTTGTGACCATGAAAGGGAATTATGTCAGGTACAATAGGGTTCCGGGTACAGGGATTTCTGTGCTGTCTACATACAACAAATATTTATTTACTGTATCACAAAAAAGTTACAGAAAACTTGTAATATAACAAAACCATATAAGGGGCTTACAATTCATGTAAAACAATTGCAAACACATTTTTAAAAGATGAAAAGATGACTGCCACCCATTAAGATGAAAAAACCTGGGATTTTTTTTTAAGTGCTTACAGCCTTACTACTTTTTAATATTTCTTTATTGCCTCCGGCCTTCTAGATGTTGCATTCAACACTGCAAGCCCTTATTGAGAGAGTGTTGTTATGTAGGTCGCTTCCTCCTGAGAACTATGTGGGTCACTCGCTCACGGATCTCCTTGGTCTTCACACCATACACAATGGGGTTCAGCATGGGTGGGAAAAGGAGGTAGAAGTTGGCCAGAAGGATGTGAACATGAGGCTGCACATGATGGCCAAACCTGTGTGTTAAGATGGTGAAAAGAGCTGGGGTGTAGGAGACCAGGATCACTACCACGTGAGCTGCGCAGGTGCTGAAAGCCTTATAGCGGGCGTCTTTTGATGGCAGAGCCATGACAGCCCTGGCAATCATGCAGTAGGACAAAGTGATGAACAGCAAATCCACCCCCACCACAAGGAGAGCCACCAGAAGCCCATAGACAACATTGGCAAGGATGCTTGAGCAGGCCAGCTTCACCACAGCCATGTGCTCACAGTATGTGTGGGGGATGACGTTGGTCTTGCAGTATGGAAGACGGGCTGCCAAGATGATGATTGGGATGATAAAGACTGTGCCTCTCAGGATGACCCCTGCTCCAATCTTGGCCAGCAATGGGTTGGTTAGGATGGAGTCATATCTCAAAGGATTGCAAATAGCTACGTAACGGTCAAAGGCCATTGCTACAAGCACTGTCGACTCCATGATGGAGAAGGAGTGGATGAAGAACATCTGGACCATGCAGGCACCAAAGTCTATTTCCCCAGCTCGGAACCAGACAATGCAGAGCATCTTGGGCAGGGTGGAGGTGGAGAGCACCAGGTCTATGCCGGCGAGCATGCAGAGGAAGATGTACATGGGCTTGTGGAGGCTCTGCTCTGTTTTGATTGTATACAGTATGGTGCAGTTTCCTAGCAATGTGATGACATACATTGAAGAAAGAGGGATGGAGAGCCAGTAGTAGGACGCTTCCAGACCAGGGATACCCAGCAGGATAAAAGAGTAGGGGGTGGCATGACTCCCGTTAAACACATACATCATTCATGGGAGGCATGGCACATGGATACTGTAGTCTTGCTGGCTGCAGTGGAGGGAAGAGCCACAAATTGAGACAGCATGTGTACTTTGTGCCTCTTCAACAACAAAGGCATCCCCCTGCTAATTAACTTTAAAGGTGTCAGCATGAATAGCATATATTAGGGATTCCCTTAGGTGTAGACTTTGGGAAAGCTAGGCATTACAAGGGTCTAGAAACCAAGCCTTATAAGGAACAGTTGAGGGAGTTGGGGATGCTTAGCCTGAAGAAGACAAGACTGAGAGGTGATATGATGATCATCTTCAAATATCTAAAAGGCCATCTCATGGATGATGGACCAAGCTGGTTTTCTGCTGCTCTGGTGGATAGGACATTACAAAGAGCTTTTTGAAAGAGCTGTTCAGCAGTGGAATGGACTCTTTTGGAAGGTGGTGGACTCTCCTGTACTGGGTGTTTTTAAAGAGAGATTGGATGGCCATCTGTCAGGGATATTTTGGCCTTTGATTCTGCTTTGCAAGGGGGTGGACTAGATGACCCTTGGGTTACCACCCAACCCTGCAATTCTATCATTCTATATTTCATTCTAGCAGGCCAAGCCCCTGCTTTTTTATGTGGCAGTAAACCCTATTGAATTCCATTTTTATTTTTGTTTTAATTACATTTATATACCACCCTTCATCTGAGGATCACAGGGCAGTTTACAATATAAAAACACAAAAATACATAATATGGTAAACAGTTGTGCTTACTTGAAAATAATGCATGGAAAAAATTGCTCTCTTAGAGAAATCTCGATAGTGTGGGTTACACCCGGTGAATTGTGTTTAGCTGCCACTGAAATCAAATTGGACTTAAGTCATGTGCTAAACTTTCCACATTGGTTCCAGTGGGGCTGAAGCACATCTATCATAATTGACATTTGGTGCAGTGAAGGGCAGCGATGTGTGCTGGGCAAGTGTCTCCCCTATTCTCATATCGAGTGGAGTGGGTATTCCTACAGACACAGCCTTGAGTTGCATGGAAGAAAGCGGGGAGATAAACATTGTTAGATGCTGCTGAGCCACTTCTCTATTATCGACATTTTCTTCCCACCTCAACAACCCCCAACCCTTGTCATGTATTTATTTATTTGTACCCCACCCTCCCCGGCTGGAGCTGGGCTCAGAGTGGCTAACATCATATAAATACCCAGTAATACAATGTGCATAAAAACAAGCAATCAGTTGATTAAAATGCATCCCAAAATTAATACTAATAAATTAAAGTTAAAGTTAAAACTGGACAAATAACAATCCTCAGGATAAAATTGAAAGCAGTTAATACTTGCCAGGACCAACTGTTTCCACTGATATTATAAGGACCTGTGAGCGAGCTGGGAAACCTCCTTCATGCTTGTTCTTATACAAAGAGAAAATGAGTCCGACTGAACCCTGACCAAAGGCTTGGTGGAACAGCTCCGTCTTGCAGGCCCTGCGGAAGGATGCCAAATCTTGCAGGGCCCTGGTCTCTTGTGAGAGAGCGTTCTGCCAGGCCAGGGCCACGTCTGAAAAGGCCCTGACTCTGGACGAGGCCAGTCTAATCTCCCTGGGGCCTGGAATCTTCAGGGTGTTGTTATTTGCAGATACAGGTAGGTAGCCGTGTTGGTCTGAGTCGAAGCAAAATAAAAAAATTCCTTCAGTAGCACCTTAAAGACCAGCTAAGTTTTTATTTTGGTATGAGCTTTCGTGTGCATGCACACTTCGTCAGATACTCTTTTTGTTTTAATTACATTTATATACCACCCTTCATCTGAGCAGAGTATCTGACGAAAGCTCATACCAAAATAAAAACTTAGTTGGTCTTTAAGGTGCTACTGAAGGAATTTTTTTATTTTGTTATTTGCAGACTGTAAGGTCCTCCATGGGACATACCAGGAGAGGCGGTCCTGTAGGTACAAGGGTCCTAGGCCGTATAAGGCTTTAAAGGTTAAAACCAGCACCTTAAACCTGACCCTATACTCCACTGGGAGCCAGTGCAGCTGGTATAGCACTGGGTGAATGTGATCCCGCGGCAAAGACATAGAATAAAACATTGTATCACTGCAGTTGGAGGCAGCAGCGCTTCTGAATGCCGGTTGCTAGAAACTGCAGGAGGGGAGAGGGCTCTTGTGTCTGAGTCCTGCTTATGGGTTTCCCACAGGCATCTGTTTGGCCACTGTGAAAACAGGATGTTCTTGCATTACCTACTAGAACTTTATATATGTATATGTTTCCTTGCACCTAATTCCGGAAATATCCTAACAGAATGACATTGTTCTCTCAGATGCTGTTTGTTGGGTTCTCTTTTTTTGGGGGGGAGCAGTATTTTCTGGCCATCATGGTCAGTACTCCAGTAAATTGGTTCAACGAGTGCATTATCTTTATTCTAAAATCAACCTCTCCTAGAACTTCCTGCACATGCTGCTGGTATATGGTATTTTTAAAAGGCATATTTTATTTACTTACTTTCTTATGCACGCACACACATATACACTGAGTCAATGGGCATACAATTTTTGATAATGTAATTAAAAAAAACATTTGTCATTTTCTGAAACTGTTATTTACTAAAAACCAGCTTACAGAAAGTACAGAGAAAGTAAAACATTGAGTGTGTGTCCAATATCCTCCAGTGCTTTTAAAAAAACCAACGCACATCCTCCTGGCTGGGGTCTGTATTGTTATTGCATTAAACTAATAGGGTCACTGGCATTGCTTTGTACTTTAGATTTTCTTTCACTTACTCAGATAGTGTTTGTAAGCCACTTTCCACTTAGCAATGTAATAGGGAGTCCTTGGAACACCCCACAATTGCCTAATCTTGACTCCCTTAGGTCCAACTCGTAGTGGTGGTGCTGGAGGTCTCTCACCCACCCCTTCCAATTTCCTGGTAATAATAAAAAAGTACCCAAATGATCTTTTTACCCTCTAGAAAGAAAGACCTCAGACCATCAAGATCTGGCGTTCTTTTAGCCCTGCACTAAGCCACAGCCTAACAAAATCCAGTACAGAACCAAATTATGGGGCTCTGTGCAGTGCTCAAAAGCAAGTGAAGGTCCTAGGTGTCAGCCAGAGTAACCTAGTGGTGATACTCACTTCTGGTGCTGAGTAACAGGCGCTTGAAACAAACATGGTAACTTCATGGGGGCAACAGCAGGAGGAGGAACCATCGGCCTTTGTGTGTCCAACCCCTTAGCTGTTCCCTGTGGGAAGCAGGATGCTAGACATTGTCTGACACAGCAGACTCTTCTTATGTCCTTCTATACTCTAAGAGTAGAGAGGAGCATTTATGCAGCTTCCTTCAGTGCCGCACTGTGTGCAGATGGCCCCAGTGGTTCTGAAAGCACAAGATTTCCCTCTGGATCAGTAGTTTAGGCTGTTTTCTCTCTTTATGGCTTCCTCTCAGGGTTTCATCATACACTCACAGCTCTGCTGGTTCTCACCTTCGGATGAAAGACTCAGGCTCTCAACTCAGGAAATCCCAAAGATTTATTAATGGAATGAGCAGGTGGTCTCGGCATCATCTCAAAGTACAGGCTACACAGTTGGAAGGGTGCACCAGCAGCAACTAGGATACATGGTTAAAGGTAAAGGGACCCCTGACATTTAAGTCCAGTCACGAACGACTCTGGGCTTGTGGTGCTCATCTCGCTTTACAGGCTGAGGGAGCCGGCGTTTGTCCGCTTCTGCAGACAGTTTTTCTGAGTCATTTGGCCAGCATGACTAAGCCGCTTCTGGCGAAGCCACAGCAGCACACGGAAACGCCATTTCCTTCCCGCTGGAGCCGTACCTATTTATCCACTTGCACTGCGTGCTTTCGAACTGCTAGGTTGGCAGGAGCTGGGACCGAACAACGGGAGCTCACCCCCGTTGCGGGGCCTCAAACCGCCGACCTTCCGATTGGCAAACCCAAGTGGCACAGTGGTTTAGACCACAGTGCCACCCACATCCCTAGGATACATGGTTAGGAATAAGCAAAGACATCCCAACACACCCCTTTTGCTGTCCCTTTAAAGGAGAGGAGCGGGGCCCTTCACTTGGGCTACTCTTGTCACAGGTGGGAAGGTTGAAATTGAAAGCATACACCTACCTGGGGCAGGGATTCGAACCGCTGACCTTCCGATCGGCAAGCCCTAGGCTCTGTGGTTTAGACCACAGTGCCACCTGCGCCCCCCTCTTAATAGCACATGTTAGTTTATTATGGATAGCTATATCCCACACCTCTTTGTCATAGCTGTCAACTTTTGGATTTGATAATAAGGGATCAGCAGCTTCACCTGTCCACTTTCGGATCTGAAAATCAGGGATAAGCAGCAGCCTCACCTGTCCCGGGGACAGTCTACAGTATAACAATCCAGGATAGCAGTGGGAAACGGCGATGGAACAAGGGAATTTCCAGCAAAAAAAGGGAAGGTTGACAGTTATGCTCTTTGTATCATTCTTCCATTTTATATTCACCTTGCCCCTTCCACTTCCTTGCTATAATAACTCCTGTAGCTGTCAATAAATTTGTGAGCAAGACCTTCATAACCTTCAAACCTTCCACCCCATCATAAATTGATAATAATGCTACCTCTGGGCTTTCAGCCAGCTTTAACCCAGTGATTTCTGTTATCTCCTTAAACACCCTTTGCCAAAAATTGTACATATTTACATGCCCACCACATGTGAACATATAGCAAATCTCTCTGCACTACTTCCATATCTTTATTTTCCATTCTCTCCTTTTTACCTTTAGCCAAATGGGCAGGGTATAATTATTATTATTATTATTATTATTATTATTATGCATAACTGCTTTTATCTTTACCATTAATATATTGATTTTCCAGTCTCCTAATTTCTTCCTCTAATGCTTTCATCTCTTGTACCCCCCAATTTACTGGATTCCCTAATACTAATTCCCCTCATCACTGCTTTCATTGTATCCCATATTATTGCTTGAGTACTTTGCACCTTCTCATTAATCTTCCATATGTCTAATAATTCTTTCCCTATCTTATTTACTGTTTGACTATTATGGAAGATCCTCGTATCTAACCTCAGTCTTCTGGCTTCCTTATAATCTTTATCTTTAACACCATATTAACCAATGCGTCTTCGGTTACCTTTATGCTAGTAGCCTTTGACTGCCCTCTCCTCCATGAATTCTCTTTTAAGGCTATCAAAGTTGGTGGCCGTCACAGCCTCCTGATGGAGGGAGTTCCATAATTTGACTGCACTGCATGAAGAAGCCCTTTTTATCTCTCCTGAATCTTCCAACATTCAGCTTCATTGGATGTTCCAAAGGACCAGACAAATATAATTCCTAGTCCTTATACCAGAGATGGTTTTAACTGGAGATGCTTGGGATTGAACTTAAGGTGTTCTCCACCCAAACCCTGTGAGCCACCATTGAGCTATGTACCCTCCCCGAAAGTTGTCCTTTGCCTGCCTGAAATAAGGAATATAGTGAGAATCCTCTCCCTGATCATCTTGGTTTTCACCCCATATATAACAGGATTCAAAGCGGGGGGCACCAGAAGGTAGAGTATAGCCACTATAATGTGGATGTGGTGGGGGACATTGTGGCCAAACCGGTGAGTGAGGAAAGTGAAGAGAGCTGGAATATAGAAAGAAAGAATAACACAGATATGGGATGCACAGGTCCCAAAGGCTTTCAGACAAGCCTCATGGGATGGGAGTCTCAATACGGTCTTGAGGATCATGACATAGGACATAGCAATGATGAAGATATCGAATCCAACTACCACAAAAGCCACAAAGAGGCCATAAACAACGTTGGCCTGGATATTCCCACAAGCCAGCTTCACCACAGCCATGTGCTCACAGTAGGAGTGGGAAATGAATTGGTGGCCACAGTAGGGAAGCCTGTGAGCCAGGAAGGCAAAGGGGCTGATGAGGAGAACTGCACGCAGAAGAACGAGGCTGCCCAGGGTTCCTATGGCTTGCAAGGAGAGGATGGCCGAATGCTGGAGCGGGTAGCAAATGGCCACATAGCGGTCGAGAGCCATGGCCATGAGCACTCCCGACTCGACAGACGAGAAGGCATGGATGAAAAACATCTGGGCCAGGCAGGCATGGAAGTCAATGGCCCCAGCACTGAGCCAGAAAACAGCCAGCATTTGGGGCACAGTGGAGGTGGAAAGAACCAGGTCGGTGATGGCCAGCATGGCCAGGAAAAGGTACATAGGCTCCTGCAGTCTGGGCTCAGTCTTGATCACGTAGAGAATGATGCTGTTTCCCAGGACTGCAATGACATACATGATGCACAAAGGGATGGCAATCCAAGCCTGCGCCCACTCCAAGCCTGGTATGCCCACCAGGAGGAAGAATGCAGGATGCTGCTGGGCACCACTGCCATTGACCGGCAACATGGCACACAGTGGACTCTTTGTTTCTGCCTCCAGCCTCTGGCATCAGAGCATCTCTGTTCAACTTTGCCATATTCCTGCTGATCCAGTTGTCAAGTTTATTAGGCTTCTGCTACTCTGCGAGTTTTTAATGAAATGAAGATTGGTCATATTTTGTCCTTGGATATCGTGTGACTTTCACTGTAAGAGGGAGCAGCTTGATGGAGCCTGGCAGAGCAATAGATTTTATTTTATTTATTTATTTCCTACAATTTCTATCTCACACGATTGTAGGAAAAAACTCGAAACCATTTACAAAAAAGATAAAACCATAAAATTAACAGCAGCAGCTCTCAGTTTGAGCCCTGTCCCATTTTCCCCCATGCCAGTTGGAACAAGAGAGAGAGGGATTAATGCACCAAGGTTGCATCTTTTGCTAAAGAAAAGCATTTGGGCTTGGAGAACATGGTCACCATACACCACATATGCTTTTTACTAGGTTCTGCTCTTCCTCTGTTGGCAACCATTTGTCTTTCTTGCACTGGAGTCCTATTAAAACTCCATTCTGTTAGGACTGGGATATAGAAGGAAAATGTAGCCGAAAACAAGAACGTGCTCTCCAGCAGGATCTGTGATGCCTGTGCTGTTTGCACACCCTTGTTCTCTGTCATTCAGGGCTCTTTTTTTTAAGAAGGAGAGCTTTGCTAGAGAAGACCAAAGCAAGCCCACTTAGTCCAGAACCCTCTTTCCCACAAAGTCCACAAAGGAAAGTCCACAAGCAGGCATGAAAGCAACAACCGCTGCCCCAACCCCCACTTCCTCAAATCATAGAACTGCATAGTCCAGCACCATGCGAGGTTTGAATCACAGCTTTCCCTGAGCTACAAGTTGAATAAAGAAATGGGTACCCTAAGCAAGGAAAAATAACAGCCCATTCAGTTGAAAACAGCTAGAATCAGAATATTTTTGGGAGGAGGGAATGAATTTTCCATGAAGGAAGCTAAATGAAAATTAGCAAAACTTACCCCTATGAAAGTCTTAAGAGGTTTGTTCGGCTGTGTACAATGAAAATACCGGTCTTGTTTGCACAATGTCATTGTGTTTGCTGAGATAACCAGAGAAGGTTTAAGTGGATGCTTGCGAATCTCTTTTGGGAGACCTGCTCCCTCTCCTGGGAACTGGTGCTGATTATGGGCACATTCTGGGTGATTACTGCCATCTTCACTGGTGGGAAGCTCAAGTACAAAAGAGAGAGAAAATGCAGCCAGGTGCCCATCTCCCATATGGGTTGTGCATCTAGTTGGGGTGCCAACTCCCAAGGGGGTTCAGGTCTAAGTTGTTGAGCTTTTATAGGAAGGCCTAAGTTGTTGAGCTTCTTTGTGGGGAACCACTGATCTACCACAGACGATCTGCCTGCTGGACGTGCCTGTCGTACACTAACACACTGGCTCAAGGCAGCTTGTGTGACATTAGGCAGGCACCATCACTGTACTCTGAGATGCCTGCTTAAAATGTTTTTCTTTCAGTAGGTATATCCAGACACTTTGGGTAGGATAAAACTAATGAATCCTCCCATCTAGTCCAGTATCCTCTTCTCACAGTGCCCAGCCAGGTGCCTCAAGGGGAAGCCCACAAGCAGTGCCTTTGTGCAAGAACCCTCTCCCCTCTTGTGGTCTCCAGGAACTGGTATTTGGAAGCATTCCTGCCTCCAGCTGTGGAGGCAGAGCATAGCCATTGTGGCTTCCACACCTGCACACCTCCTGTGACCCCTGAAGTTGGCTCTGGGGGCCCAGCAAAAGCACCAGAATAGCATGTGTGGGAAGGAGAGGCGGGTTGCTCTGTTAGTCAAGGTGAAATGTTTGCACTGGTAGAACATTCAACGTTGAATTCCTCACATGATTTGGTGACACCTGCTCTTAGATTGTTTTAGATATTGTGTTCTGATGTTTTTAACAGTTTTTTTAAATGCTTTAAATTTTATTTATTTTCAGTTGTATTTTGATGAATAGAATCAAGACTGAAGCTTTATGTAACTAAACAATATTTTTATTAATGCATTACAGACTTCTGTGTGATTATTTTGTTTAGAAGGAAAAAGCATCCTAGATAATTAATAACGTAATAAGGATAAGCAACCTTGTCTCAGAAGTTTCCACATTTCATGCTGCAAAGTGATGCTAACTAGATGTTAAACTAACACAAGTGAGTAAGAGGAAGAATAAATAATAAATATTTATTATTATTATTATTATTAATTTCATTTCTATACCACTTTCTATACCACTTCATTTCTATACCACTTTATACAACTCTGGGGTTGCATGCTCATCTCGCTCTATAGGCCGAGGGAGCTGGTATTTGTCTGCAGACAGCTTCCAGGTCATGTGGCTAGCATGACTAAGTGGCTTCTGGTGAACAAGAGCAGCGCATGGAAACACAGTTCACCTATTTATCTACTTGCACTTTGATGTGCTTTCAAACTGCTAGATGGGCAGGAGCTGGGACCGAACAATTGGAGCTCACCCCATTGTGGGGATTTGAACCGCTGACTTTCTGGTCAGCAAGCCCTAGTCTCTGTGGTTTAGACCACAGCGCCACCCGCGTCCTCACATATTTCATAGACTGCAATAAATTTAATGGGTTTTTTGCTGATTAATTTTATATACGTTCTTAAAACTGATTTCACCCTTCGGTCATAATCAGGCCACAAGCCTCTCACTTCACCAGGGCAAATTAAGGACATCAGTTTCAAAATCCAGACTTGGGAACAACACAGCCTCCTACACATAAATGTGTTGAATGTTTTTTCTAAGATACTTCAGTTAACTTTTGCCCTTCTGAAACAGTTTAACTATCCTTGTTCGAATTTGTTTGGTTTTTACACTGTACACAGTGGGATTCATCAGTGGCGGCACCAGAAGGTACACATTGGCCATGAGGATGTGAACAATGGGTGGGGCATTTTTCCCATAGCGATGGATCATAGAGAGGCCAATCATTGGGATATAGAAAGTGAGGACAGCACAGATGTGAGAGATGCAAGTGTTCAAGGCCCGAAAGCGCTCTTGCTTGGAGGCAATGCTTAGCACAGTTTTGAGGATCATGATATAGGAAAAAACCAGCAACACAGAGTCAAGAACCATGGAGGAGATCACCACCATCAAGCCATAGATGCTGCTGACTTTCCTGTCGGAACGTACCACCTTCAGAATATCCTGGTGCAAGCAGAATGAATAAGAGAGCACATTTTCTTTTCCATACTGCAGCCTCTTCAGGAGGAAGGAGGCTGGGAACACAAGAAGGGTGGCCCGAAGGGCAACCCCCACCCCTATCTTGATGATGTTTCTGTTGGTCAAGATAGATGTATATCTCAGAGGGTTCCGGATGGCCACCAGACGATCAAAGGCCATGGAGATTAGAATGCCTGACTCAAGAATAGAGAAAGTATGGATGAAGTACATCTGGACCAGGCAGGTGTTGAAACCAATTGTGCGGTGGTTGAACCACAGGACTCTCAGCATGGTGGGCAGAGTGACACAGGATAGTCCCAGGTCTGTCATGGCCAGCATTGAGAGGAAATAGTACATGGGCTCATGGAGGGTTTGGTCCGTCTTGATGATGAAGAGGATGGTGCAGTTTCCTGCGATGGCTGTGAGGTACATGGAGCAGATGGGGATGGAAATCCAGGTGTGGTGTTTCTCTAGCCCAGGAAAGCCCGTGAGGAGGAAAGCAGGAGTACTGACTGTCTCGTTGATGTAGAACATGATCTTGTCAAAGACTGTACTGTGCCCTTTGCTGCTCCCTGAATTAGAAAAATGGAAGCCTTCTGATTATTCCGACATCCCATTCCTTTCCACCAGCTGCAACTGATCCTTTCCCTCCTACAGTAGCCATCACAGCCTGAACACAAAATAAAGATAATAGTATTTTACAATTTGATTTTGACTACAAAATCTACCCCACATTCTTCAATTCAAAACCATCTGTTCCAAAGCACCCAAGAGCAATATCATGTTCAATAATTAATTTATCCCTGTAGACCTTTGATACACCTCGGTCTTGTCTGTGGTAAAAGTGCCACAATTCATCTGGTAAGCATGCCGGGCAACTAGAAAGGGACCACCCAGCGGCTGGCTTCCCCCTCGAACAAACTGCAAATGGCTTAATCAGTTGGAAAGTCAGACACGCATACGCTCACACCTAGCTCAAACTCTCCACGGGTTCCTCAGAACTTAGCAGGGAACAAGACTCAGGTCTGCACTAACGGTGCATGGCAAGGGTAGCATGGGGTGCTGCTTGTATGCCATTCATGGCAGCCTTCAACTGCATTAACTGACCTCATATATTCTGGTTTTCTCAGTAAAGGTTTTGAATAGCTTGGTCTGTGTCAAGGACCAGCACCTTGGGAGCCTGGCTGATGGCTTTCAGCACACACCCCACTTCCGATATGTGTGCATTGATTCTCCCCGAATGGATAATTCTGTCTTTGTCTCCGTTGAATCAGCCCAGGTTCCCATTCTATCAAAAGAGAGTCGTGAAATCCTGCCTAATACTTCTCTGAGTTCATTAACATCGGGTTTCTTCAGGGTGCACACTTGATTAGGCTCACCTTTGGATTCATGTAAGATCCTGAATTCCAGCATTACATTTTCACTTTTCCTCCCTGCTGTTTTGCGTATGATGCTGCTAAGTGGCAAGGAAACAGTCCCTGAGGGGATATCAGCCCCACTTCTATAATTCTAGCAGACTTGCTGTTCAAAATTCCTTGTGTTCATTTGTTCTTTGAGGTAGCACCGCAAATATTTTCTCTTCTTCCCTTCAAGAGAGAGGTTGGAAATGCCGTATATTCACATGTTTGCCCAGATTTATCTCAGTGAAGGGATGGTCAGAGCCTGAGAAAGAATGTTAAAATACTTAATGCCTGAGGATGCTTTCCAGGTGGGGCAACTAGAATTATCCTGGAGTGGAGGGCTGTCAGGGGAGTGCTCTGCAGCGCGGGGTGTTAGAGAGAGAGGGAGTTTTGAACTGCCAGAGAGAAGAGAGTGAGAGTGTGCTAGGAGTGTCTAGCTGGAGTGAACTCGACTTAGGATATGTATGGCACTGAGCAGTGAAGCCTTTGATTTCTGGGAGTGTGATGTGCACTGTCTGCTACAGGAAGCTTTTGGTTTCTGTGTGGTATGTTCTGTTTGTATATTTGTAGTAAAGCAAATATTGAAGATGCCCCAAGTCCACAGTGCCCTCAGTTCTGGCAGCACACAGGTGGGTGCCATTGGCATTATAAGAGAACAAGGGAGGTGTTTGTGGTGAGTTCTGGCACCTCTTTTTCTAGAAAAATAGCACTGGACAGATCTGAAGTTGCCTGCTATCTCAGGATTCCCTTCCTTCCTTCCTTCCTTCCTTCCTTCCTTCCTTCCTTCCTTCCTTCCTTCCTTCCTTCCTTCCTTCCTTCCTTCTCTTCCTTCTCTTCCTTCTCTTCCTTCTCTTCCTTCCCTGCTCCATTCTCACCTAAGTTGAACCTACTGCACTGACAACCCCCTAAGACTTGTTAAGGTGAGCCTATCATGATGACAAGGAAATGCAACTCACCAAACCGCCTCTTGTTAGACTTTTCCTGCGTCTCTGATGCTACAGCAAGAGACAGCCAGCATCGCGTCTACTTATGGACACATGTCTGTGATGCCGGCAGTGCAAGGGAGCCATTATGTGTCCCCATGTTCCCCTGTGGGAAGTGCTTGCATCAGTTGCCCTTGGGTTGCACCATTCTGACTAAATGAACGTGCAAGCAATGCTGCAGTCCCCATGTTCATGCTTAGAGGAGCCCCTTTAAGAAGGCGATTGTTTTCTTCATTTAGGAGACCCAAGATCAACAAACCTACATTTGTTCAGCCTCATGAATTGTAATGGAAATAAGAAAGTCAGGGTAATATTGGAACTGAATTGGATGTCACATACCTGAGGACTCTTCTTTCTTTCTTTCTTTCTTTCTTTCTTTCTTTCTTTCTTTCTTTCTTTCTTTCTTTCTTTCTTTCTTTCTTTCTTTCTTTCTGAAAATAGCCTTGGAGGCTCAATCTTAAACAGAAGAGCAAATGAGAGTAGAGACAAACTCTTCCCCTTCCTTCTCACTCCATTGAAAGGGATGGCCAAGACTCTGAAGGAGAAGGTCTGAATCCACACTAAACCCACTTTCACTTGTTATGTACTGCTGTGCCGTTGTTTGTTTCTTTTTTTTACAAAGCAAATTGCAGGGGAGAGGGGACACTGTACTGAACACTTGGCCATTTCTCTCTTGATTACAATGCTATTCCCTGCTGCATGACACTTCAAAGTGCAATAAAAAGTTGGAGGTTCTTAACACGTATCCTGGTATCATCTCTCTCACACAACTCTGCACTATACATCAATGTAATTGTGTGGATATAACAGAATCATAGAATTGCAGAGAATCGTAGAATCAAGGAGTGTGGCGGAGTCTCCTTCTTTGGAGGTGTTTAAGCAGAGGCTTGACAGCCATCTGTCAGGAATGCTTTGATGGTGTTTCCTGCTTGGCAGGGGGTTGGACTGGATGGCCCTTGTGGTCTCTTCCAACTCTATGATTCTATGATTCATTGGAAGGGACCCTGAGGATCATCTACAGGTAGTCTAGCCCCCTGCAGTGCATGTATAGGCAGTTGTCCCATGGATTGAACCTGCAACCTTGGCATTATCAGCACCCCACTCTGGCCAACTGAGCTATCCATGTTCTCAAAAGGTGGTCTAGTCCAGCCTTCTGCCATGCAAGGAAGTGAGTGGTGTTCGAAAAGTACTTCATTTTTCCTTGTGGCAAATGCACATGCACAATATATTTACAGGTGATTTGTGTCAAGCTGAAGGAACTGTGCCTCACCCCCTATCACAATGGACTTCTCTGCACTCCACCTCCCATGTATCATTAGCAGACTTTGATTTTTTTTTTTTTTGCATTTTTGCCCTCACCTTGGTTTTTGTTGTTTAGTCGTTTAGTCGTGTCCGACTCTTTGTGACCCCATGGACCATAGCACGCCAGGCACTCCTGTCTTGCACTGCCTCTCGCAGTTTGGTCAAACTCATGTTCGTAGCTTCGAGAACACTGTCCAACCATCTTGTCCTCTGTCGTCCCCTTCTCCTAGTGCCCTCAATCTTTCCCAACATCAGGGTCTTTTCCAAGGATTCTTCTCTTCTCATGAGGTGGCCAAAGTATTGGAGCCTCAGCTTCACGATCTGTCCTTCCAGGGAGCACTCAGGGCTGATTTCCTTCAGAATGGATAGGTTTGATCTTCTTGCAGCCCATGGGACTCTCAAGAGTCTCCTCCAGCACCATAATTCAAAAGCATCAATTCTTCGGCGATCAGCCTTCTTTATGGTCCAGCTCTCACTTTCATACATCACTACTGGGAAAACCATAGCTTTAACTATACGGACCTTTGTCGGCAAGGTGATGTCTCTGCTTTTTAAGATGCTGTCTAGGTTTGTCATTGCTTTTCTCCCAAGAAGCAGGCGTCTTTTAATTTCGTGACTGCTGTCACCATCTGCAGTGATCAAGGAGCCCAAGAAAGTAAAATATCTCACTGCCTCCATTTCTTCCCTTCTATTTGCCAGGAGGTGATGGGACCAGTGGCCATGATCTTGGTTTTTTTGATGTTGAGCTTCAGACCATATTTTGCGCTCTCCTCTTTCACCCTCATTAAAAGGTTCTTTAATTCCTCCTCGCTTTCTGTCATCAAGGTTGTGTCATCTGCATATCTGAGGTTGTTGATATTTCTTCCGGCAATCTTAATTCCGGCTTGGGATTCATCTAGTCCAGCCTTTCGCATGATGAATTCTGCATATAAGTTAAATAAGCAGGGAGACAATATACAACCTTGTCGTACTCCTTTCCCAATTTTGAACCAATCAGTTGTTCCATATCCAGTTCTAACTGTAGCTTCTTGTCCCAGATAGAGATTTCTCAGGAGACAGATGAGGTGATCAGGCACTCCCATTTCTTTAAGAACTTGCCAAAGTTTGCTGTGGTCGACACAGTCAAAGGCTTTTGCATAGTCAATGAAGCAGAAGTAGACGTTTTTCTGGAACTCTCTAGCTTTCTCCATAATCCAGCGCATGTTTGCTATTTGGTCTCTGGTTCCTCTGCCCTTTCGAAATCCAGCTTGCACTTCTGGGAGTTCTCGGTCCACATACTGCCTAAGCCTGCCTTGTAGAATTTTAAGCATAACCTTGCTAGCGTGTGAAATGAGCGCAATTGTGCGGTGGTTGGAGCATTCTTTGGCACTGCCCTTCTTTGGAATTGGGATGTAGACTGATCTTCTCCAATCCTCTGGCCATTGCTGAGTTTTCCAAACTTGCTGGCATATTGAGTGTAGCACCTTAACAGCATCATCTTTTAAAATTTTAAATAGTTCAGCTGGAATATCATCACTTCCACTGGCCTTGTTATTAGCAGTGCCCATTTGACTTCACTCTCCAAGATGTCTGGCTCAAGGTCAGCAACCACACTACCTGGGGTGTACGAGACCTCCATATGTTTCTGGTATAATTCCTCTGTGTATTCTTGCCACCTCTTCTTGATGTCTTCTGCTTCTGTTAGGTCCTTACCACTTTTGTCCTTGATTATGGTAATCTTTGTACGAAATGTTCCTTTCATATCTCCAATTTTCTTGAACAGATCTCTGGTTTCCCCCATTCTATTGTTTTCCTCTATTTCTTTGCATTGCTCATTTAAGAAGACCCTCTTGTCTCTCCTTGCTGTTTTTTGGAAATCTGCATTCAGTTTCCTGTATCTTTCCCTATCCCCCTTGCATTTTGCTTGCCTCCTCTCCTCCGCTATTTGTAAGGCCTCGTTGGACAGCCATTTTGCTTTCTTGCATTTCCTTTCCCTTGGGATGGTTTTCGTTGCTGCCTCCTGTATAATGTTACGAGCCTCCATCCATAGTTCTTCAGGCACTCTGTCCACCAAATCTAAATCCTTAAACCTGTTCCTCACTTCCACTGTGTATTCATAAGGGATTTGATTCAGATTGTATTTTACTGGCCCAGTGGTTTTTCCTACTTTCTTCAGTTTAAGCTGGAATTTTGCTATAAGAAGCTGATGATCTGAGTTACAGCCAGCTCCAGGTCTTGTTTTTGCTGACTGTATAAACCTGCCCTTCATCCTATATTGAACCTAGACCTACAAATCACATGGGTGACTGTTTCCTTTAATATGACAATGCAGTTTGTGTTCCACTTAGCCACAGGAAACTAGTTAGTTTTTGTTGTTGTTGTTTAGTCATTTAGTCATGTTCGACTCTTCGTGACCCCATGGACCAGAGCACGCCAGACACTCCTGTCTTCCACTGCCTCCCGCAGTTGTCCTTCCAGTGAGCACTCAGGGCTGATTTCCCAAGGTGCTAAATTGGCTTCCGGTTCCGCTCTGCATTAATGGAGGCAGACCCCACAACAGTGGGAGATCGTTGGTGAAGGAAAAACAAGTATGATTGAGAGCAAATATCCTTGCAAATTCCCCCCAGGGACAGAAGGGAATGGGCTTCACTCGCAGTACCTGGCTCTCCCTCTGGCATGGAATGCAGGAGACAGGGAGGCTCTGAGTGCAAAAACACTTCGCCTGCCGAAAACCCTCCAGTGCCTACTGTTAATAGGAGCTTAATTGGACTAAAGTACAGGCACATGCTGGAACAGATGAGATCACAAACTGTGGAACAAAACCAACTGCAAGGATTTTTAGGTTTGAACTTTAGATAAAACTTCATTCAGTGCAAAAGACAGGGGGTTGAGGGGAGCCTACAGTTTCTTTATTTAAAGTTTTCTTCTCCACATTTGTGATTCGGCAACCATTCTCTGAATGTTAGTTCAAATTATATTTGTACAAGCGAGGGTTATAGATATGGAATATAACATTAAACAGAACTGTGTGAGTTTTAAAAGGGGGGAAGGGAGGGAAGCTCTGTTTTGCAAAAGGTTTACGGTGGAAACTTAGAGCTGACTCTTCCCCATCCTTTATTATTTACAGAGTGAATAATAAAAGACTTGCAATTTAATTTAATTGGAAGTATAACTGCTCATTTATAGTCAGTCAGATGGAATGATGAAAGGAGTTTGTGAACTGCCAAGGAACTGATAAGGTTCATTATTGAGTCATCTGCAGTTTGACAGACCACTCTTCTTCCAGGCTGAGAGGGAAAATGGTGAAAACAGGTTATTCATTGGGACGGAATGACTTTTGCAGCTGTTGTTAAAGTTGCAAAACAATGAATTATGGAGCGATTGTCCCTCTTTAGATGTATTTCTCTAGTCAGAAGTGGATCCCTGGCAGGTTGGTTGGCTCTTGTATTTGTTTGATTATTTGTTGCATTTAGTTATAAGCCACATAGCATGATGACAGACTGAATTTCTTGCATTTGTGTCCTCACTTTGGGAAAAACAAACAAATCCCCCCCCCCTCTCCCTATATGCAGTTTAGAGCTATGTACTCACCTAGGTGGCCACATTATAAAAATACCAGTTTGGACTGCATTCCACTTAGCCACAGTAAATTAGTTAAACTTCAAGGTGTTCCAACAATGCACTGTTCTTTTCAATGCTAAATTTGCAATTGTACAGTTGGAGGAAGGGACTGATGTCCTGCACCCCTAACTTGAAGGGGATACATAATCACTCCAATTGGAGCGCTCCAGCCTTTACCAAAGGTGTCATGGACTTTGAAGAAGCATGAACTCTGAGCGAAAAGGAGAAATGAGCTAAAAGGAAGGCACGTTTGGCAAACCCTCACTGTGATCAACTCCTGCCTGGAAACCTATGTCCCCACTGTGGAAAGACATGTGGATCCAGAATTGGCCTCCACAATCACTTATGGACTCCCGGCTAAGACCATTTTCATGGAAGGCAATCTTATTTGGCTACAAGTGATCACCAAAGAAAGAAGAAGATAATCCCTCCTATAACTTGCTTGCTCTGGTTGCTCCTGCTAAGAGTTTTCTGTTAACTCTTCCAAAATTGTCTGATTATCCTTGTTCGGATTTGTTTGGTTTTCACACTGTACACAGCGGGATTCATCAATGGTGGCACCAGGAGGTACACATTGGCCATGAGGATGTGGACAATGGGTGGGGCATTTTTCCCATAGCGATGGATCATAGAGAGGCCAATCATTGGGATATAGAAAGTGAGGACAGCACAGATGTGAGAGATGCAAGTATTCAAGGCCCGAAGGCGCTCTTGCTTGGAGGCAATGCTCAACACAGTTTTGAGGATCATGATATAGGAAAAAACCAGCAACACAGAATCAAGAGCCATGGAGGAAATCACCACCATCAAGCCATAGATGCTGCTAATTTTCCTGTCGGAACACACAACATTCAAAATATCTTGGTGCAAGCAGAACGAATAAGAAAGTACATTGACTCTTCCATACCGCTGCCTCTTCAGGAGAATGGCAGTTGGAAAGACAAGAAGGGCGGCCCGAAGGGCAACGCCCAACCCTATCTTGATGATGTTTCTGTTGGTCAAGATAGATGTATATCTCAGAGGGTTCCGGATGGCCACCAGACGGTCAAAGGCCATGGCCAACAGAATACCTGACTCAACGATGGAGAAAGTATGGATGAAGTACATCTGAATCAGGCATATGTTGAAATGGATAATGCGGTGGTTGAACCACAGGACGCTCAGCATGGTGGGCAAAGTGGCGATTGATAAACCCAGGTCAGAGAGGGCCAGCATGGAGAGGAAATAGTACATGGGCTTGTGGAGGGTTTTGTCCGTCCTGATGATGAAGAGGATGGTGCAGTTTCCTGCGATGGCTATGAGGGACGCGGAGCAGATGGGGATGGAGAGCCAAATATGTTTTTCCTCCAACCCAGGGAAGCCTGTGAGGAAGTAAGCAGCAGCACTAGCTGTTTCGTTAGAGATGGACATGATGTTGTCTGAAGACCATTGTCCCTTGTTGGTCCCTATTTAAGAGAAAAAGAAGTCATCTGGCTATTCAGACATTCAAATCCTCCCCACCAATGGCAACACAGCTTCTCTTCCAAGTCGACATCAGAGCCTGAATGTGAAACAGAGATTTCCTTATGCTGATTTACATTTTGATTTTAACTGAATAATCTGTCGCATATTCTTTGATTCAAAACCACCCAATTTTTTCTTCATTAGAATTGTGGGTGTGAGTGTGCCTTTTTGCAGCTCCTCCTTGAGGATCTCCCACACACCTTGGGTTGCTTTTTGCACCAGTATATAGAGCCATGAGATCCTACCTAGCATTCCTCTGAGTTCATTAAAAAAATATTTCCTCAAGTTTCAGGCACAAACTTGGCAATGCTCACCTTTGGATTTCCAAAAGCTCCCAACTTCTTGCATTGTGTGGTCACTTTCCCCCAAGGCCCTCACTCCTTGTTATTTGTGTTGTGAAGTAGCAATGGGGCAGAGGCGCATCCACCAAGGAGAGGAGACACCAGACCTACTCCTACAATTCTAGCAAACTCACCTTTTGAGAAGCCTTGTATTCCTTTGTTCTTTGAGATAACAGCACAGATAAATTCTCTTTTCTTCCCTTTAACAGAGAGGCTGGCTGGCTGATGGGACAAACGGGAACTGTATATTTGTGTGTTTCCCCAGATTTATCACTGTGGAAGATTGGTTAGAACCCAAGAATAAACTTTGACATGCTTAATGCCTGCAACTGCTCTCCACATGGAACCACTTGAATTATCCAGGAGAGGAGAGGTTTGAGTTCTCTGCAGCTGTTTTAAGACAGTGAGTTTTGAATTGCAAGAGATAAGGGTGTGAGGGAATGCTAAGGGTGTCCATCCGGAGTTAGCTGGACTTGGGATATGCATGGCACTGAAGGGCAGAGGCTACACACATTGATCTCTGGGAACATATTGTGCACTGCCTGCTATAGTAAGCTTTTGGTCTCTGCAGTATCTTCTGCTTGCAAGAAAGCCAACACTGAAGATGCCCAAGTCCTCAGTGCCCTCCCACACACCAGAAGGAAACTAAACCAGGGACCTCTGCTCCCCAACAATGTCTCAGCATTTGAGTTTTAGGGGGTCCTCAGAAAGACCACAGGCAGGGAAAGAGATGGCTATGCAGACCAAAGGAAATGCAGGGCACAAGGTGCTCTACAATGCGTATCTTTTTTCTTCTCTTGACACCTGCATCTGGAAGTAATGTTTGCTACAGTAAAATTCATGTGGTGTTGGTGTTTTGTGGTGGGGTTCTACTCTCATCTGAGTAGAACCTTCTGCACCGGCAAACCCCCATGGCCTGTTAAAATGAGTCTATAAAGATGTCAAGTAAAGGAAATGCAACTCACCCAAATCACATCTCATTAGAGGACTTAAAGCTAGTCAATTCAAGTGGGCTTTTGGTTCCTCGCTTCAGCAATTTTGTGTGTCTTGCATTCTACAGCAAAGAGACATTCAGCATCATCTTTGCACATGAACAAGTGCTTACAATTCCAGCAACGCAAGGAGCCTTTATGTGTTCTTGTGTTCCCCTCTTGGGAGATTCTTACATCACTGGAAGCTGCCCTTGGGCTGAAAAGTTCATTATCCACCAAGCCCAAAATGAATTCCTGGGGACTTGGGTTATTTTTGTAGGATTTTGTGTGTCATGCTTATGGATGCTTGACAAAGTTGCTCTTGTGAATTTTAATATGAACTGAAATTATCCCTATTTCTTGCACTATGAGGACAGGAACGTAGTTTCCTTCAGATTTAACAATCCACAAAATTTGCTGTGGCCGATGTTTGGTTTAAAGATGTACCAAGATGTATTTTAAAATGTATGTTTTAGGATAAGGATTGGAGAAGTGTAGTTTGTGAGAAGATTTACAAAAATATATTGAAATGCAATTTTTCATGCAGGGGTGTTTTGCGTTTGGTATTTTTTAAAGTAGATTAATGCATAAAAAGTGAGGGGCAATTGGTGCTCATTCACCTGGGAAGGTAACCCATCTAGGAGAAGGAAAACTCTGAACTTAAGTCTCTGCTTCCCTGCAGGATATTTTTGGAATAATAATAGTAATAATAATAATAATAATAATAATAATAATAATAATAATAATTTATTTATACCCCGCCCATCTGCCCAGGTCTCCCCAGCCATTCAGAAAAAAAGGCTCAAGGGTAAACCCTATAAAGATCCAGAGTGGAGTTCCTATCATAGCTGCCAAGTTATCCCTTTTTTAAAGGGAAATTCCCTTATGCTGAATAGGCTTCCTCGTGAGAAAAGGGAAAACTTGGCAGCTATGGTTCCTATGATGGTTGGGTGGCTCCTTGTACATCTCCTTCCAGCAACTCCTGCACCCAGGCTGGTGCCAAATGTCTTGCTCTGCTTTCCTTTGTCCAAAAAGGTGATGTTGTTTGGGTAGCCCATAACCTCCAGAAATACTGCCCAGACTTGCACCCTGAGGAAGTCACTTTGGTGTTGCTAATACATTGGTTTGACTTCTCCCCCCAGAGGCACACTCCATTGTCTCTTGAGACAGATGGATGACAACAAATGCAGAAACAGGTTGGAATGGATTCGTGAATGAGCAGATTTGAAAGAGTTATTGGGGAAGATTCACCTAACCAACCCCGTAAGCAGAAGCCTTGGGCAAAGACTTCCGCTTATGAAGTGTGTCTTTCCCATGTCTCTTCCCCCTGCACCCCCACACCCTCTGAAAAAGGCCTGGGGGGGGCTCAGTAGAACCCCCTGAACAGCACACAGAGGGAGGAGACGGGCATCTTTCCATCTGGCAAAGAGCAATGCCGCACAGACAGAACAATAGGAAAAGGGTAATGTTGAATTCCATCTATCGCCAGGCAAGTGTGGGAGGAGAGCTCAGAAGGCAGGGGTGGGAAAGGGGAGAAACTTACCCTTAAATCTCTCTGCTTGCTGTGCAAATTTAACAAGTCTACATAGCCTCCAACATTCCTCAAATAATAGAATGTCACGATTTTCATCTGAGGAGTGTTGGAGGGTATGAGATAAGACAGAGGCACTGTTGGTGGGTGGTTTTGTAGATGGGAAGGTGGGAGACTGCCTGCTCTTCATGAGGTTACACTCCCTGTAAAGGAGCAGAAGCATAGCTTGGAGTTTCTTCTGAACCCATTGCTGTCGCTTGAGACTCAGGTGATCTTGGTGGCATGGAGTGCCTTCTGTCAGCTTCGACTGGTGGCCCAACTACACCCCTATATGAACAGGGATAGCCTAACTTCTGTGGCCTAAGCCCTGGTAATCTCTAGGTTAGATTACTGTAATTTGTTATACATGAAGCTGCCTCTAAAGATGGTCCAGAAACTTCAGCTAGTGCAAATTTTGATGGTCAGGTTGCCCACCAGGGCAAGACAATTCTGGCTCAGCTGCACTGTCTACTAAGTAGTTCTGGGCCCAATTCAGAGTGCTAGAGCTCACCTAAAATGTCTTACATGGCTCGGGACCTCAATACCTTAAGGACCATCTCTCCCCATACAAGCTGACTCAGATGCTGTGCTTGTCTTCCAAGGCCCTTCTCTGTGTTTCCACTCCTTGAGAGGTTCAGAGGGTAACAACCTGAGAATGGACCTTTTCTGTAGTGGCTCCCTATCTGTGGAATTCTCTTGCCAGAGAGGCTCACCATCATTACATGTCTTTAGGTGCCAGGTGAAAACTTTTCTTTTTACCTAGGTCTTTGGCCATAAAACAACCAGAATGAATAAATAAAATAAATGAATGAATATGTAGCGTCGGGAAACCTGTCACTTTGAGGCTTTTAGTGCCTTTTCCTTCTTCCGGAGCTTCAAGATTATCCGTGTGCGGATCTGCTTGGTTTTCACACTGTACACAATAGGGTTCATCAGAGGCGGCACCAAGAGATAGACATTAGCGATGAGGATGAAAATGATGGGTGGAGCATGCTTCCCATAGCGGTGGATCATAGTCAAGCCAAGCATGGGGATGTAGAAACTTAGGACAGCGCAGATGTGGGAGACACAAGTACTCAGCGCCTTGAAACGCTCCTCCTTGGAGGCAACTCCCAACACAGTTCTGAGAATCATGAAGTAGGACAGGACGAGCAACAGGGAATCCACAGCAGTGGAAAAGAGCATCACCAGCAAACCAAAGATGCTGTTGGTTCTCTTGTCTGAATGCACCACTTTCAGAACATCCTGGTGCAAGCAAAATGAATAGGAAAGCACACTTACTTTTCCATACTGCAGCCTTCTCAGCAGGAGGGATCCAGGGAGGACGAGGAAGGCAGCCCGAAAGGCAACCCCCACCCCAATCTTGATTATAGTTTTGTTGGTCAAGATCGTTGTGTACCTCAAGGGGTTCCGGATGGCCACCAAGCGATCGAAGGCCATGGCCAACAAAATTCCTGACTCAGCAATGGACAAGGTGTGGATGAAGTACATCTGGGCCAGGCAGGCGTTGAAGCTGATCACACGGTGACTGAACCACAGAACGCTCAACATGGTGGGCAGAGTGGTAATGGACAAGCCCAGGTCTGTCATGGCCAGCATGGAGAGGAAATAGTACATGGGCTCATGGAGGGCTTGATCCATCTTGATGATGATGAGGATGGTACTGTTCCCTGCAATGGCTACCAGGTACATGGAGAAGATGGGGATGGAGATCCAGGCATGGTGTTTTTCTAGCCCTGGGAAGCCTGTCAGGAGGAACACAGGAGGACTGAAGGCTGAGTGGTTGGAGGACATGATAGTCTTCCAATAACTTTCTCCCGTAGTCTTTGCTGTTCTCTATTAAAAGAAACACAGTTATTTCTTTCATAAAATTTATACACCACTTGATTGTAAGAAGAAGAAAAGCCCTCAAAGCGGTTTTCAAAATGTTATTTTCTTGAGTGGTGTGCATTTCTTTCCCCTTCCAGGCTAAGTGTGAATCACAAATTGCTTTTCCATTGTCACATGGACATTGACCATCGCAGGGAAGCCTGTGCAGATGAGGGAAACCAAGATGATCAAGGGACCCGAATCTCTGGATTCAAGTAACAAGAAAGGACGTTCCGACTAAACATCAGGAAGAACCTTCTGACAGTAAGAGCTGTTGGATAGCGGGACAGACTCCCTCACACTCCCTCACAAGGTGGTGGACTCTCCTTCCTTGGAGGTTTTTAAGCAGAGGTTGGATAGCCATGGATGCTTTAGTTGAGATTCTTGCATTGGAGGGGGCTGGAGTATATGACCTTGAGGTCCCTTCCAACTCTGTTGTTGTTGTTTAGTCGTTTAGTCGTGTCCGACTCTTCGTGACCCCATGGACCATAGCACGCCAGAGCCTTCCAACTCTACTTTCTATGATTCAAGGCTGATGACAGTTACATTGATTAATCTGTGGTGGTCAGTCACTTCAATGGGAACTTTAGTGAAGACTTTGTTGCTGGCATTTATAAAGGAAGCCTGACATATGAATATGTCACCATTCTAAATGGAAGTGACATATGGCCCCCTATACAACTTTGCTGGAGAGCAGATGGCTGTCTGTTTTGGGTACGCTGTGTCTGCCACTAATATCAACAACTAATACCCCAATGATCTACTGATGGGTGCCTTTTGGAAAAAACAGGCAATGTTTGTGTGCGGAAGGTGGGCAGGGTCTACATTTTCCTACAAAAACTGAACAGCAGTTGCATCAGCATTACTGGTCATCAGGAATTTGGCCACTTGGGCACCTCAATGATGGTGGCAAGGAGCCACAAGGCATTGTCTACATGTGTCATAGCTGCCATGGCAGACTGCACCCAAGCCTTTTCAGGTGTTGCAGGGCCACTGCCCAGCAGACCAGACCCCTGGAAAAAAATATCCTCATATAAATCAATCAGCATTTTAGTGCAAACTCTTCCTAATACAGTACACACATTTTTGTATGCAGTTCTAGCACACACATTTTTGCAAGCAATTTCCCTAATTTAGTGCATGTGTGCATGTTATTTTCACTAATACATGCATTTTCTTGCACATTACTCCCAATATATACATTTTCTGTACATATTTTTTGTTAGAGAACTGCATCACAAAATTCAAAGAAATGTGAATTTCAGAGGATAGCTCTGTTTCTGTCATGCTGCCTCTTTGTGAGTAGCATTTAAGAATGGATAAGGTTGAGGTAATGGCACCTTCATTCTCCACCCAACCACCCAAGGCCTCTCCCTATTTGTGTTTCTACTTCTGCTTCATTGACTATGCAAAAGTATTTGACTGTGTTGACCACAGCAAACTATGGCAAGCTCTTAAAGAAATGGGAGTGCCTGATCACCTCATCTGTCTCCTGAGAAATCTCTATGTGGGACAAGAAGCTACAGTTAGAACTGGATATGGAACAACTGATTGGTTCAAAATTGGGAAAGGAGTACAACAAGGCTGTATATTGTTTCCCTGCTTATTTAACTTATATGCAGAATTCATCATGTGAAAGGCTGGACTGGATGAATCCCAAGCCGGAATTAAGATTGTCGGAAGAAATATCAACAACCTCAGATATGCTGATGACACAACCTTGATGGCAGAAAGTGACATCACCTTGCTGACAAAGGTCCATATAGTTAAAGCTATGGTTTTCCCAGTAGTGATGTAAGGAAGTGAGAGCTGGACCATAAAGAAGGCTGATCGCCGAAGAATTGATGCTTTTGAATTATGGTGCTGGAGGAGACTCTTGAGTCCCATGGACTGCAAGAAGATCAAACCTATCCATTCTGAAGGAAATCAGCCCTGAGTGTTCACTGGAAGGACAGATCCTGGAGCTGAGGCTCCAATACTTTGACCACCTCATGAGAAGAGAAGACTCCCTGGAAAAGACCCTGATGCTGGGAAAGATGGAGGGCACAAGGAGAAGGGGACGACAGAGGACGAGATGATGGGACAGTGTTCTCAAAGCTACGAACATGAGTCTGACTAAACTGCGGGAGGCTGTGGAAGACAGGAGTGCCTGGCATGCTCTGGTCCATGGGGTCACGAAGAGTCGGACACGACTAAACGACAACAACGACAACAACAACAATGTGCTTTATCAAGAAGGCTGCCAACTGCAAACCTCAGCATCTTATTTCTTTATACAGGAATGAAGCATCTCTGCATAACATCTAAGCCTTCCCTTCTAAAAAATTTTTTTTAACAAACCAGCTTTTGAAAATTTCTGTGCTGCCAAAATTTTGGACCACAACTTCTATCAACCTGAATCAGCACAGCTTTTTGATGTTGTAGTCTGAAATATCTGGAGGGCACCAAGTTGGCAATGGCTGCTACAATCACATTGCAGAGGCCCTTTAGGCCCCTTTTAACACTACAGTTGTATGATTCTTTGAACTTGTTAGGGACTTGAGCAGGTCTTTTCGCTCTCTCTCTTCCTCTCTCCCTGCCTAACTGCCTTCCATTTACTTATCTATCATGACACAGAATAAACGAAACACAACTCACCGAAATGAGCTTCAGTTAGAGGATTCAAAGCAGGTTGGTTCGGATGGGCTTTGGGTGCCTTCTTCCAGCTTTCTGAAGCTCTGTCATAAGAAGACAACCATTCCCTAGCCTAGGGACATGGGCACATCCCTGGAACGCTTTCACAACTGAGGAGCCTTCTTTATATGTCCCTTTGCACCTCTCCTGGGAAGTGCTTGCATTCAGCAGAAGCCGCCCCTGGGAACTGCTAAGTAGCGAAGCTCATTCACTGTGAAGCCTGGGACAAATTCCTGGGAGCCAGGTAAATTTTGCAAGACCTCCATCTGTAGACAAGTGGCTGCGGATCAGCTGAGTTGTTGCCATTGTAGCTACCAGTACATTTATAATATTTGTGCCACATAGTCTGAATGTGTTTTCTTTATTTTCCAGTGCAATCCTATAGCTAGCCACTCAGCAGTAAGTCCCTGGATTTAAGGTAACCGACTCCCAGTTGGGCATGTCAGAGGAATCTCTTGAAAATGACAATCAAGTGGATGTGCTTCCATCTGTCAATTTGATCTCCATTGTGGCAGGATTCAAGCACAGTTTATTGGCCCTCATCCAGTCCACCGCTGCATTCAGACGCCAGTTCAGAGCTTTCACAGTCGCTCCTGGTTCAGATGTAGTGGTGAAGTAGGGCTGTGTGTCATCTGGGAAGATGGCAGCTCTTTGTGTGGGTGGTTGCCATGTTCATGTGACAGGCAATTTACCCCATCTGTGTTGGGTGGGGGTACACTCCCTCTGAAGGAGCAAGTGTGTACTCCTGGGTACAGCTTTGTCCCTTGAGGCCCAAGTGTCCTCTGTGACCAGGAGTATCTTTTTCCAGCTTTGTCTAATGTGCCAACTAAGGCTATACCTAGACAGACAGTCGAATATGAGTTGGCAAACTCAAGGCAATACAGTATGCTGTATATGAAGCTGCTCTTGGGTTTCTTTCATATCCTCCAACACAATGTGGCAATAATAATAATAATAATAATAATAATAATAATAATAATATATTATAAATTATCATCTTATGGGTCCGAATTCCTGTGTGAGTCATGTAACCGATGTGAGATCATGGACCTGGAAAAATTCCTTTCAGGGGCACAGTGTCCAAAAACATGCATTTTGGGGGACTGCCCAAAATCGCAGGCCTCCCCAAATTCTTTTTTTGGGGGGGGCAAGATCTCAGCCCAAAATTGTGTGAGAACAAGGCGCCCAAAATGTCCAAATGGTGCAGAATGCAGCAACCAGACTGTGGATGGGGACATGTGGTAGTGAATACCTGACACTATCGTTAAAACAACTGCATTGGCTGCCCGTCTGCTACTGAGCCAGGTTCAAGATCCTCGTCAAAGCACTGAACCACTTAAGTCCAGTGCGCCTCAGAGATAATCTGAACACTTGTATCCCAGCTAAGTCACTGAGTTCATAGGATAGCAAGCATAGGGAGCTGCCTTATGCTGACTCAGACCACTGATCCATCTACCATTGTCTTGTCTACATCGACTGGCTGTGACTGTCCAGAGTTTGAGGCAGGAGCCTCTCTCAGTCGTATCTGGGGATTGAACCTGGGACCTTCCTCAGGCAAGGCAGATGCTGTTCCACTGTGCTGCATCCCTTCCCCATCATCTGCAGGAGAACTGTTGGTTGGCAAGGCTCATTTGACCATGAGAAACTGAGATTTTGGTGCCATCAACCAGTATTGTGCAATACTCTGCTAATAGTGATTCTATTTTAACTTCCAAAGTCTGCTGAAAACATTTCTGTTCCATCAGACTTGTGAAGGCAATTAAGAATACTGATTTCTGATTTTAACACTTTTATATGGTTATTATTGTATGGTTTTATGTAGAATTATTGTAAACTGATCTGATATTTTTTTATGAATAGCAGTATGTAAATATTTTTTTATAAATGCATTAAAAAATGTTTTGCAATAAATATTTACATATTCAGTGATGTATACAGGTGCCTGTTCTTGTTTCAATTTGTTGCCAAAGGCAGTTGATGTGCACTATAAGTGCAATCCTAGCCATGCAGATTTTCAAAAAATAGCAAGGAGAGACAAGAGGGCCTTCTTAAACGAGCAATGCAAAGAAATAGAGGAAAACAATAGAATGGGGGAAACCAGAGATCTGTTCAAGAAAATTGGAGATATGAAAGGAACATTTCGTACAAAGATTACCATAATCAAGGACAAAAGTGGTAAGGACCTAACAGAAGCAGAAGACATCAAGAAGAGGTGGCAAGAATACACAGAGGAATTATACCAGAAAGATATGGAGGTCTCGTACACCCCAGGTAGTGTGGTTGATGACCTTGAGCCAGACATCTTGGAGAGAAAGGTGCTACACTCAATATGCCAGCAAGTTTGGAAAACTCAGCAATGGCCAGAGGATTGGAGAAGATCAGTTTACATCCCAATCCCAAAGAAGGGCAGCGCCAAAGAATGCTCCAACTACCTCACAATTGCATTCATTTCACACGCTAGCAAGGTTATGCTTAAAATTCTACAAGGCAGGCTTAGGCAGTATGTTGACCGAGAACTCCCAGAAGTACAAGCTGGATTTCGAAGGGGCAGATGAACCAGAGACCAAATAGCAAACATGCGCTGGATTATGGAGAAAGCTAGAGAGTTCCAGAAAAACATCTACTTCTGCTTCATCAACTATGCAAAAGCCTTTGACTGTGTCGACCACAGCAAACTATGGCAAGCTCTTAAAGAAATGGGAGTGGCTGATCACCTCATCTGTCTCCTGAGAAATCTCTATGTGGGACAAGAAGCTACAGTTAGAACTGGATATGGAACAACTGACTGGTTCAAAATTGGGAAAGGAGTACGACAAGGTTGTATATTGTCTCCCTGCTTATTTAACTTATATGCAGAATTCATCATGTGAAAGGCTGGACTAGATGAATCCCAACCGGAATTAAGATTGCCGGAAGAAATATCAGCAACCTCAGATATGCAGATGACACAACCTTGATGGCAGAAAGTGAGGAGGAATTAAAGAACCCTTTAATGAGGGTGAAAGAGGAGAGTGCAAAATATGGTCTGAAGCTCAAGGACAGAGGACGAGATAGCTGGACAGTGTTCTCGAAGCTACCAACATGAGTTTGACCAAACTGCGGGAGGCAGTGGAAGACAGGAGTGCCTGGCGTGCTATGGTCCATGGGGTCATGAAGAGTCGGACACGACTAAACGACTAAACAACAACAACAACAACAACAGCCATGTCTATTCAGAAGTAAATCCCATTAAATTCAGTGAGAGTTCTTTACAACAATAGCAAATCAGTGAGGCTTTCCCTCAAATTTCACTTTTAATCTACTATTGTGACTTTTGAAAACCTATGGAATGCCTCATTGTTTTCATATGGAAATGTATTTATTTCATAAAATTTGTACACTGCCTGGTTGTAAAAAAATCCTCAAAGGCACTTACAAGTTACAGAGTACATTGGGCAGGATTTCTCTGTCAATTTCATAAATAAGTACAATTTTATATGCTAAATTATGAACTATGTATTTTATGTTGTTAAAGCAGTAAAATAAGACTTGATGAGAAAGCAAGTAGTGTACCCTTTAATTTTCTCCAAAATTTCAATCCCCTCTCACAAGAGCGCCTCCCAAAGCTGGATTTTTCCATGCTTCAGAATTTCCAAGGCTTTTAATATCTAATCCAGCAGCAAAGCAAAACATCTCTATTTCCTTCCCAAAACATCCAGTGCATGCATTTTTAAACTGTTGTTTGTATTTTGGGCTGTACAGCACTTTAGGGATAGGAGCCAGAAAATTCAGAACCAAAACAATGAACAAGTAAATGAACCATAAAGCAACATAGTTGAAGAATTCCCAGTGGAAACCTGGAGTGTCCAAAGCCATTCCTAGCGGATGGTCCTTTTTTTACCAAATGCCATCAAGATGCCCTTCTGGATGGGCTGAGTTTTCACGCTGTACACGATGGGATTGAGGACTGGTGGGATGAGGAGGTAGACATTGGCCATGAGGATATGAGCAACGGGGGAAATGTGCCTCCCAAATCGGTGTATCATTGACACCCCAATCACAGGAATGAAGAAGATCAAGACAACACAGATGTGGGAGACACATGTGTCGAAAGCCTTGAGCCGCTGCTCCCTGGAGGCGATGACTGTGATGGTCTTAATGATCTTCACATATGACAACAGGATGAGCAGAGAGTCAATCACCAAAGTGCAAAGGACAACACACAAACCATAGACACTGCTTACTCTTGAGTCAGAGCAAGAGAGCTTCAGCACATCTTGGTGTAAGCAAAATGAGTGGGAGAGCAGCAGGGTGCCCCTGGGGTACTTGTACCTCCTGAGTAGCCACGGTGTTGGCAGCACAATGCCTGAACTCCTTGCGGCAATGGCCAGGCCAATCTTGACCAACACTGAGTTTGTCAAGATGCTGCTGTATCTCAGTGGGTTGCAGATAGCAATGTAGCGGTCAAAGGCCATGGCCAACAGCACTGAGGACTCCATGAAAGAGAAGGTATGAATAAAGAAGAGTTGTGTGGCACAGGCGTTAAAGTCAATCTCCCTCACATTGAACCAAAAGAGCCCCAGCACCGTCGGTAAGGTGGAGATGGACAAGCCCAAGTCGGTGATGGCCAACATGGAAAGGAGAACATACATGGGCTGGTGAAGGCTTGAGTTGGTCTTGATGACAAAGAGGATGGTGCTGTTGCCTAAAAGGGCCATGAGGTAGATAGAGCAGAATGGGACAGAGATCCAGCGGTGATACATCTCCAGCCCAGGGAATCCCATCAGCATGAAGGTTGGCGGACTGAAGTCACTGCTGTTGCTCAGAATGGGCATTATCTGGGATCTGGAAGGGATCTAGTTACAGACTGGAGATTTTATTTTATGCTAGAAAAAAGCAGCAATTATAAATCCATTGCAGTACATAATCTAGCAGCAGACCATCAATCCATGAAGAACATAATGGTATTAAAGACATTGAGAACTGAGCTCAGTTGTTTAGAGTGTGGTGCTGATAATGTGATAATGTGGGTTTAATCCCCCTATGGGCCACCTACATATTCCTGTATTGCAGGGGATTGGACTAGATGACCCTAGTCATCCCTTACAACTCTACAATTCTATGATTCTGTGGTGTAGCCATCTTAAATATCTCAAAGGCTTTCATATGGAAGATGGAGCAAGCTTGTTTTCTGCTGCTTCAGAAAGTAGGATCTGAATCAATGGATTCAAATGACAAGAAAGAAGATTCCAACTAAAAATTAGGAAGAACTTTCTCATAGTAAGAGCCGTTCAACAGTGGAATGGACTCCCGCAGAAGGTTATGGACTCTCCTCCCTTGGAGGCTTTTAAGTAGAGGTTGGATGACCACTTGCCATGGATTCTTTAGCTGCCATTCCTGCCTTGCAGGGAGTTGAATTAGATGACCTTGGGGTTACTCCCAACTCTACAGTTCTCTCTTTCAATTATTCATTGATTCTAAAAAGAGAGGAGCCCTACTGCAGACCAAAGGATGATGCACCCCAGCATCCTTGCCCCCAAAGTGAGCAAGGATGCATGAGCAAAAAACATATTGAAATTCATTGATTGTCATAATCTTGACTCTTCAGTCCATCTTGCCCATCTGGTGCTAGATTTTCCCCAGCATTGCAGTCCTGATCTGAATCAGGCCTTTTACAACTGGACCCAGGTGACGCTGTGGGTTAAATCACAGAGTCTAGGGCTTGATGATCAGAAGGTCGGCGGTTCGAATCCCTGCAATGGGGTGAGTTCCCGTTGCTCGGTCCCAGCTCCTGCCCACCTAGCAGTTCGAAAGCACATCAAAGTGCAAGTAGATAAATAGGGACCGCTCCGGTGGGAAGGTAAATGGCGTTTCCGTGCGCTGCTCTGGTTCGCCAGAAGCAGCTTTGTCGTGCTGGCCACATGACCCAGAAGCTGTCTGGGGACAAACACCGGCTCCCTCGGCCTATAGAGCGGGATGAGCGCCGCAACCCCAGAGTCGGACACGACTGGACCTGATGGTCAGGGGCCCCTTTAATAACAGTTTTAAAACCTGCAAGAGATGGATCTTGCATCTAATGTAACATTGAGCCAAGGAACATAAGGAGAGCTTGCTGGATCAGGCCAGTGGCCCGTCTAGTCCAGCATCCTCACAGCTGCCAACCAGATGCCTTAGTGGGAAACTCCCAAGCAGAATTTGAACACAAGAGCCCTCCACCCTCTTCAGGTTTCCAGCAACTGCTATTTGGAAGCATTGCTACCTCCGACTTTGAGGCAGAGCAGAGCCATCCTGGCTAGTAGCCATCAATAGCCCTCTCCTTCTCCGTGATTTTAGCAAATCCTCCTTTAAAGCCATCCAAGTTGGTGGCTCTCTCCTGTGGGAGCGAGTTCCATAGTTTGGCTCTGTGCTGCATGAAAAAGTCCTTTCTTTTATCTGTCCTGAATATTCCAGCAGGTGTCTGGCTTAAGAAACTCTGGCACTCCCCCTACCCCACTCCCTCCTTAACTGCCTTTTGGGATGTAAGTCGAAAAGTTTCTCCAGACACCACCACTGTGCACTTTGCTAACCTTTACAAGCAGAAGAGTAGTCAGCCTTCAAGCTGAGAGAGCCGACAGGCATGTCGGGAAATTTGCCATGTACCATGCAGAGTCTCTCAGTCCTGTAAGGAATATTCCAGCTATCATTCTGATCACTCTGGGGCTCTGGCAGTGTGTGAATCTCCTTCCTGTTCTGTAGCGGTCTGTCACTGCCATCATGCAAGCTTTGTTCTAGGCAGCTTTTGAAGTAGTGAGGTTTTATTGGATCTGGGGAATTCCTTAAGGAAAATTCCCAGAGCGGGTGCAAGTCTAGCTTGTGGCTGGCGTCGTGCCAAGGAGTGGCCTTGAGGAATGAACAGCAGAGCCATTTGGATCTGAAGAACATTCTGGTGGGCATTCAGATCAATAACTGAGGTTTGAAACCAACTGAATTTTTAAAAAAAGTATTTCCAAAGAGAGAACCTCCGCTGCTTCTCGGTCCCTCAGGACACCACTCTGCAGCTTGTGATTTTCTTCACAAGGCAGAGTTCAGCTTAATTTGTCTGCAATTATTTTTTCCATTCTCAGTCTTAGAATAAGACTTACCACTAAGTTTCCCACATTTTCTGTCTCTCTCTCTCTTGGCAGGCAGTAAGACAAAGAGCTCTGTGTAAATCAAAAGCCCCACACACTATAGTGAAACTTAGTTTTTCCTAATAAAGTAAAGGCATTCTCTTAAAGTTTCTGATTGACTCTTATTCTACTTAACTCTTTTTTAAAAAAATCTGCTGTCTGTGACATGGATGCTCTCCAAATGTTGCTGAACTCAAGTCCCATTAGTGTAAGAATATGATGTAAGAAGATGACGTGCTAACCCCACATCCTTTTCTTGCAGAGGCCATCCAGATGCCTAGGGGGAGGTTTGCAAGCTGGACCTGAGTGCAGCAGCCCCAATAGCCAGCATGGCCAATGGTCACAGGTGATGGGAGTTGTAGTCCAGCACCGCCTTGAGGATCCTTACGGGTCTATGGTGTTTCTCATCAATGGTTCCACCCTTAGTCCATGTGATATTTAGCTGATATTCCTGAATTGCAGGGGGTTGGACTAGATGCCCCTCGGGGTCACTTCCAACTCTGTGATTCTGTGACCTGTTTCTGGCCCCATCCGTCAATGAATCTGCGACATTGGAGCATTCTCCTGCCCCCTGTTAGGTGGGTGCTCTGGGTCAGGTTGTTTGTGGACCAGATGAGTCACCAAAGGAACTTGGACCCCTATTGATTGCAAGGCAGCCAAGCTCCAAATGGTTAGTGTTTTCTTGGTGTTAGGCTGGAGCCCTCCTTATCTTCCAGCCGAGCTACTGGATGTCACTGGAAGTGACAGATGGCAGGAAACAAAGAGGCGGGCTCTGTCTAGTCATGGATGAATAAAAGGGACTTCTCCCACTGCCATGCCATCCCCCCCCCCCCGGAGTCTGTAGCAAGGCACAGGTGAGAAGGGCTTCTTTGAGCAATGGAGGTTCCCTTGTAAATTTAACCACAGGTGAGGGAGGGGATGGGCAGCTGCCTAGAATGGGTTGAGCCCAGAACTGAAGGTTCCCATGTCTTGCCACATATAAGGCATCTTGGGTAGATGCAGGGCCCTGGGAATCTCAGGTTGCAGCTGATCCTCCTGCCATTGTTTCTAAACAGTGAAATGTATATGGCTAGACTGGGAGAAGAAGCTGTTCACCTACAAAGGAACCACAGCAAAAGGAAAAATGGAGCACAGGAAGAACTGACTCAGACCACCGAGCTCAATGTTTTCTACAGTGACTGGCAGCCAACCTCCGCGTTTCAGGCAAGGGATATTCCCAACCAGCCATCAGGAATTGAACCTTCTGCATGCAAATTGGGTGCTCTTATCACTGAGCTACAGGCATCTTTCCTGTCTACAAAGCCTCCCTCTTCTTAATCTTTCCTATCTGTGGGGACATTGCACTAGGGTGCTGGTCAGAGACTGTCTCAGACAGTGAATGGAAAAGGTAAGTTTGAGGGGGTGGAGAAGATTCAGAGGGAAGCCCTGGCTGGGAGTGGAGGGGGAGACTCTCAAATTCATAATATTGTTACATGCCACCCCATCTCCACAAGAGTGTGAGATTCCAGACATTGCATGCCTGCCTACTAGGGTCTGTGTTCCCTTTTGGGACTATGAGGCACAGTGGAGAATGTGGTGTCTTTATGATACATGGTTTTATTTACACATACAGTATATGCAACCTGCACCTAGATGGAGAGATTGCAGAGCCATCCCATGAGGGTCTGGTTTCCCCCATAAGGGTAGCATTGGATTCAAAGGACAGCAAAAAGCCACTCTTTGTGTCTTTTGGTTTCAACTTGTCATTCTCAGCTCACTTAAAGTTCTGCCCCTCCTTCTTCTCTACTGAGCTACCTTGCTACTAATTGACTCCAAAGACCTCCCCCAGGTTACATCATCCAAAGGTGAAACCCCAAACCTGGCCTTTGCCTCTGCCCAGTAGCACCCAGCAGAGAAGGGGTCCCACTCCCCCTTGCCTGGCAGTCTTGCCCTCCAATGGTTTTCTTGATGGGCCATCACTGGCCTTTGTCCCCTGCTAATGGCTGGCAGTTCGAATCCCCGCGACGAGGTGAGCTCCCATTGCTCAGTCCCTGCTCCTGCCAACCTAGCAGTTCGAAAGCACCTCAAAGTGCAAGTACTGTAGATAAATAGGTACCACTCTGGTGGGAAGGTAAACGGCGTTTCCGTGTGCTGCTCTGGTTCGCCAGAAGCGGCTTTGTCATGCTGGCCACATGACCCGGAAGTTGTACGCCAGCTCCCTCGGCCAATAGAGCGCTGCAACCCCAGAGTCGGTCATGACTGGACCTAATGGTCAGGGGTCCCTTTACCTTTTAATGGCCCATCCAGCTAGCTCTGCGGAGCTGGTTTGCCTTGTTAGCATAACTAAATCCAGGGGGTTTCTGTGTTTGGCAAAGTTTAATCAATCCTTGATTGGCGGGCAATAAAGTGAGGTGAGTGCCACAACCACAGAGTCATCCGTGACTGGACCTAACGGTCAGGGGTCCCTTTACCTTTACCTAGCCCCCCCACAAACTCATAACAATATTCTGCTGGAGATGTTTTGCTTGAGCCTCGCATTACAGAATCAAAAGATTTGCATGATTTTTATTGTGGGCATCACCTGGAATGAACAGATCCATGTTCCCTGAACCCCCGATGAATGCATTTTGGAAAACTGCCATGCTCTGAATGTTCTTTATTTGCTCAAAATTCAGGGAAGCAGGTTTCGCTCCTTTGTTGTCAGTTTGCATCATGATTAGCAATAGGTGATCAAGCTCTAAAACTCTAGGGGTTATTTCCCAGGATTCTGGTGGTGCTTCTTATGTTCTGATCTGGCAGTGTTTGCCACCTTCATTCAGAGGAGGGCTGGAAGCACCAGAAGGAAGGTGCCAGGTGGGTGGACCCAACTGGTTCACACAAAGGAGCGCCTGATATAATTGGAGTGACAGGGACTTTGCTCAAAGGGAGCCATTGAGATTAGGGTTGGGTTTCTCCTGCCTGCATGAGGGAGCGGTAATCTTCATAAAATGTGTCACCTAAAAACAATGAGGATTTGGGGCCCTGGCTTTCAAAGTCCTGAGGGCAACTCCCGGCCCTGGTGTCTGCACTGCAGTTGGATGTGACCTGCAGGTTCCTTGGAACCCTCAGCATCTCGCAGAATTAATCCGGTTAGTTATTCTGCTTCCATGCATCTTTTCCTGCAATCTCCCATTGGCTCTTCATTGGCTAATGTGAGACTCTCCTCCTGTTTCCCTCTGATATCTGACCTGAAAACACAGGAGGCTGGTTTGCTTCTCAGGGGAAAGGATTCCTGAGGAGGAGGAGGTGTCTTGTCCCATTCTGAACATGCTCCCTTAGGATGGAGTCGTTCCCAAGGAGTTCAGGGGAACTTATTTCCTGGTGAGCATGTTTTGGGTGCTGCTGGTCTTAATCTTGCCCAACAAAATAGCAGCAGGATGAACAGAGAAGTTCACAGCAGCAATCAAGCAGCTTCTCTTCTCTACCTCTATTTCTAAGTATCTGGAGGCTGCAGTTAGCACAGAATTGCTGGCAGGTGGGAAGCCTTGTCAGAGGCAGGTGACTTCAATGTACTCTTTGGTGCCTACTGAAAACATTCTTGTTTAGACAAGCCTGTCCAGAAATGTAGAATGTTGATGTCTGCTTTATTCTGTTTTTAGGTTATTGTTAGTTTTATTGATTAGGTTATAGTTTCATTTGGTCCCAGTCGGTAGTGCTTAAATTTTATGCAATGCCTAAATAATAAACAAATCCATTCTATGATTCTACTTGCCCAGCCCTGGGAAGGAAGAAGTGGCATCAGCTGCTTTTCCTTGGTGCCATTTGGGTTTGTATGTAACAACCTTCCCCAACCTGCCCACTCCTGCCAGCTTGGTGTTTTGGACTACAACTCCGTTGGGGCTCCAGGGTGGGGAAAGCGGGTGCAAATTCCTTCCTTGCTACCCAGCCCACAGCCTGGCATTATTTACAGCTACAGCACAGCTCTGGCATGTATTATTTGGTCAATAAAATATATTTATTTTACATCTGAGAAGCCTTTTGCCATCATCACTTGTTATGGAGAGGGAGCAGGCAGAGTTGCATCAGCAAATCTCTTCTTGCACAGCCGGATTGCTGGCAACCTCCCTTAAAGAATGTAAGAACCTTCATTTGAGAAAGCTGGGTATGTTTAGCCTGGAAAAGAGACTGAGAGGTGTTATGATAATCATAATATCTATCCCTGGGATAGCTCAGTCGGTAGAGCACGAGACTCTTAATCACAGGGCTGTGGGTTTGAGTCCCATGTTTGGGGGAAAGATTCCTGTATTGCAGGGGGTTGGATTAGATGACTCTTGGGGTCCCTTCCAACTCTACAATTCTAGGAATCTGGGAAAGTGCAGCTCAGCAGTAGGAGCAAATGGCAGCAAACAGCAGTTGCCCAAGAAGAGAGAGAGTGGCATGGCATGGCTGAGCGTTCCGCTGGGTGAATGTTCCCTGAATAAATAGCAATGGGGAGGGCACAAAATGCAAGAGTGAGCTGTTAGTTAAAAAGCTTTCCCACCTCCCCCTCTTTTCCCCAGGAATGAGGCACTGGTATTATTCCAGGGAACGGAAGGCAGAACAGTTCCTTCTTCCCACTGTAGGGCATGAAATGAAAAGGAACTGCAAACTGAGAAGCAGCCGAAGTGAAGAGCAAGGCAGGTGCCGTGTGAGACAAAGGGAAATTATTTAGAGTTTTGAAACAATGCTTCCCTTCCCTTCTGTATAATGCTTGTCAGGTGATTCAAATGCAAAGCAAAAGATGGAATACAGAGCCCCGTCTACATCACATGCTCCTGATGCTTCTCTTCTTCAAAAAGAACCCAAGGCAGAGGTTGTCTTAGATTTGTGTGACCAGTGTGGCTGTACTGGGCACTGCTGCAGAGGGTGCCACAACAATGCTGTAGAATGGAGTGCAAAAGGCAGGAGCAGTGGGGAATTTTTTTAGTGTTGCACAGGTTGCCAATGAAATCTGAGAGGCCAAAGTCTGCCACTGTCCAAGGCATCAAAATACCACAAAAAGAGGCAACACGTCGACCGATTCCAACGGGTGAAATACATATCTATTTTTATCTTTATACACTATAACGACATGCGATGACAGTTATCCAAGGTAATCATACTGTTTTGGTTTGATCTTCTTCAGTTTTTTAACTACAAAAAATAAATCAAATAATTATATATCATTAATTATGTCATACATTATATTAAGGCCAATGGCCAGCATGAACACGAGTCTATGCAGTCCGTAATATCTTAACATTGAAAAAATACAGACAAATACAAAAATAAAACATACCTTAGTGTTTGTATACAATCTGTGGAACAGGGGTCATAAACACATAGGTAACCCCTGCTGCCTGAAGCAGGAAATGGAAAGCGGAATATACAGTTCCACCACAGGTAACACCCTAGTACTAATCAAGGCTATTGAAATTTTTAACCGAAACAGTACGATTACCTTGGATCACTGTCATCGCATGTCGTTATAGTGTATAAAGAGAAAAAATAGATATATATTTCGCCTGTTGGAATCGGTCGACGTGTTGCCTCTTTTTGTGGAATTTTGACTCTAGTCTGCAACACAGGGGGTGTTTCATTAGCACTGTCCAAGGCGTGGCTGCAAAGATTCTTCCTTGCTGGCCCAGCTCGGATTCAATCTGCAGCTGCAAAAGAAGAATCTGTGTGCACTCTAAATACCCACTCAGCTTGAACTTGGCACTTTTTGAATTTGTGCAACAACAATAAAAAGTGTACTTAACCAGGCGCTTAACAATGTGTATTGATTTTTAGACAGGGTTTACTCTCTCTTCTGTTATTGCTTTATTCTGCATTAGGCAGGAGGAGTTATTCTGGGTAAGAGAAGGTTGGATAGTGATCTGTTAAGAAATGGTGTGGTTAGTTTTGGCTAGGCAAATGACAACAGTTGTGGCCACAATAAACCACAGCCTTTGAGAAACGTTTGCATTTTAGTCTCACTCTTAGGTGCATGCTTGCAGAGAATGGTGATGATCAGGGATCCTAGGGAGAAGACGTGCACTCCATGGAAACCACCTGATTTATTATTACTATTTTAAGATTTTGCAATTTAGCAACACCCATAAACTATTGATTATGGTCTACCAACTATTAAAGAAAGTACGAAATCAAATCCTGAATGCTATAATACCATCTCTGTTTAGTGAAGATAAAATTTAATTCCGTGCAAAATAATTGAGAATGAATGTCCACATCATCTTCATGATCGATTTACATAATCTAGAAACAAAACAAAAAAACCAAAACTGGACAGCAAATGTGAGTTTATATTACCTATCATTAAGTGCTTAATTTTGTCATGCACTTCATCCTCTTGAGCATGCAATGTATTGACCTAGTCACTTAGATGATTTTTTTGTAGTGAGTGACTAATAAATCAAATAAAAAATAACAATGAGAATTTTTGAATGAAAAAAGAGATTTACATAATTCTGAATCCCACTTGCTGGGCGGGAGTTGCTCTTGTGCCTGGATCCTGCTTGTGCTTTTCTCACTGAGACATCTGGTCAGCCACTGGCCCATAGCTGCCAAGTTATCCCTTTTTTAAAGGGATTTTCCCTTATGCTGAATAGGCTTCCTCGCGAGAAAAGGGAAAACTTGGCAGCTATGCACTGGCCTGATCCTGCAGGCTCTTCTCATGTTCTTATTTGCAGTCTTCGTTTCATTCCTTCTGTACAGCTTTGGGTCACCTGTTAACCAAACCACTCAGTCACCTGTTAACATTAAATTGTCGTTTGTTATAACCAGCATTGCCCAGCTGACACAAAGCGTAGTTCACTGACTCCTGAGAAACCTTAGAAATGTTATTTGAGCGGTGAGGTGGTGGCGATGCTGCTGCTGCAGAGGCAGTGTGTTACTGCTTTTGCAATGCATATATTGTGCACAGACATTGTACTTTTGTGGTTTAAATTCTCCATGTAAGAACAAAAGTGATTACTCGTGTGATGACTTTAAGAATAATCATTCAAATGCACAATTGAAACAAAATAAAAAATTCATTCCAGTAGCACCTTAGAGACCAACTAGGTTTGTCATACGTATGAGCTTTCGTGTGCATGCACACTTATTCAGATACCACATGCACACAAAATGTGCATGTGCATGCACACGAAAGCTCATACCAATAACAAACTTAGTTGGTCTCTAAGGTGCTACTGGAAGGATTTTTTATTTATTTTGTTTCAACTACTGCAGACCAACCCGGCTACCTACCTGTAACTAAAATGCACAATTGTTTCACTTCTTGTTTCTCGCATCCTTTTCTAGAGAATGGAGCTGCAAGACCCTCCATCAACAATGAGTAATCACACCATTCTTCACCACCCTAATAATACTGCCCTCCCTGGGCTTCTCTTTCTCCTGATGGGTTTCCCTGGGCTGGAATCCACCCCATATTGGCTGGCTTTCCCCATGGGCACAGCCTACCTGCTGTCCTTTCTTGGGAATGGGGCCGTCCTCTTTGTCATAATCACGGAAACAGCCCTCCATTCCCCCATGTACATCTTCCTTGCCCTGCTAGCTGCCTGTGACTTGGGCTTGGCCACAGCCCTCCTGCCCACAATGCTCCGTGTCTTCCTCCTTGGATCAAGGGAGATCAGTGTGGACGCTTGCCTCTCCCAGCTCTTCTTCATCCACACGTTCTCCATCATGGAGTCCTCTGTGCTCTTGGCCATGGCCTTTGACCGCTTTGTGGCCATCTGCTACCCTTTGAGGTACACCTCCATCTTGACCAGCTCCAGACTGGTCCACATTGGCTTGGCCATTGGCCTCCGGGGTGTGGCCCTGCATGTGCCAATCCCCTTTCTTCTCAAGAGGCTGACTTACTGCCACCATATTAATGCCCTTTCTCACTCATACTGCCTGCACCCAGATGTGATGAAGCTGGCCTGCCACAAGTCCAGCAGGGATGGCATCTACGGGCTTTTAGTAGTCTTCTCCACTATGGGGCTGGACCCACTGCTCATCGTCTTGTCTTACATCTGGATCTTGAAGACCGTTGTGGCCATCACCTCGCTGGACGAGCGCCACAAAGCTCTCAACACCTGTGCCTGCCACATCTCTGTGGTCCTGCTGTTCTACACCCCCATGTTGGCCTTGTCCTTGATCAGCCGCCTCAAGCTCCACACCCCGCCCTTCCTCCACATTCTGTTGTCCTACATCCACTTCCTGGCCCCACCTTTGCTCAACCCCATGCTCTACTGTGTCAAAATGAAAGAGGTGCGCCAAAGGATATCTGCAAAGCTCTTCTTGACCCTAAGGGTCCATTGACTCTTGTCCACCTGCTCTGCTGCATAATCAGAAGGGAGGCCAGCTCCATGAGGGATCCATTGCCCTTCCCAATAGTTCAAATCTCCCAGCTCAACTTACTCCCCTCTTTGTATCTGCCTAAAACAATGCACATTCCATGTGGCCATGACTTCAACACACAATAGCAAAACAGCATCCTTGAGAGCAAGTTCCATCTTCAGCCAGGTGAAATCTCTATGTAAAATGAACACAGGCTTGCAAATTTGTGCCATAGAATTTGCCTTTTCTTTACACAGAAGCAATCCATGTCTAGAAAGGAAATGGAAGGTCTTGTTTCAGTGCTAATAAAGTTTTTAACCAATTTTCTACTGTTTGTTTGTGGAATTCCTGCATTCACACAAAGCTGCATTGCTCCATATAGCAAGTCCAACCAATTTAACATGGGATAAAAATTTCATTGACCAGAGTCCACTTCAAATGCATTGTATGCGGTGGACTTTAGTCCACAAAAGTTTCTGCCATGATAAGTTAGTTAGTCTTGAAGGTGCTGCAAAACTCTGTTCTGCTGTCCCATCCTCTAAACCAAACTTTTGAGCACTGGGGAGCATTACTTTAAATGGTGCCTCTGGCACTAAGTGCAGATCCATCTCCCAGCGGAGTCAGCAGAGGGAGGCAATTACAAGCAGGTACCTGCTGGGAGGCTCAAAGCTGGCAGTTTCCTCCTTCCCGCAGGGACAAAAGGCCTCAGAGGTGTCACCCTGGGAAGGCCATAAAGGCCATTTGATTGCTCTGTGAACTGCAGGCTCTGCAACACAATCACTCACTCATGATTCCTAGGGTTCTGAAGCCCCCAGGACCTTTCTTATAGATAAATTAGGGTGTGCTGGACCACCTAGTTTGCAGGGTATGAATGCATGCTTCTATGTGGGAAGAGGTCTGTTTGGGCGGCAAACCAGCAAATAAGCTATTGGTTCTTCCAAGCCTACCAGCCATTCTCTCCATAATGGTACCACATTCAGGACAGATACAAGAAACAATTTCTTCTTGCAGCACATAGTTAAACACAGGAGGCAGTGATGGCCACCAAGGTGGATGGCTTTAAAAGAAGATTGAACAAATTCATAGAGGAGGAGAGGACGACCGAGGGTTACTAGCCAGGATGGCTCTGCCTTGCCTGCAGTCATAGACAGTAATGATTCTGGAAACTACAGGTGGGGAGAAAATGCTCTTGTGTTTGAATCCTGCTTGTGGGTTTCCCCTTGTGGCATCTAGTTGCCCACTGTGAAAAGGAGATGCTGGGCCAGATGGCCCATTGGCCTGATCCAGCAGGTGCTTTTTACGTTCTAGTATGATTTGACACTGATACCTACAGCACTAGGTATCCAGAGAGTGATCTGGTTCCTGCACAGAGACTTTGGTCTGCATCAGATGCAGGTAGTTGGGGGAGAAGCCAGAGTTGAACAAGTAAAGAGTGGTCTGGAGAAAGGAAGGTGAGGTGAAGCGAGGAGGGCTAAGGTGGTCCAGGAGAAAGGTGTGTAGAGGAGCTAGGTCTTGAAAGAGGAAAGCGATGGAGCCATCAGCAGAGAGAGGGAAGCTGGTCCAAGCAGAGAAGAGGCTGCCCTATACAGAGTCAGGCACCAGTGGTGGTCTCAGGCACAGGTTTCTGCTGCAGCTACTCCTGGGGATCTTTTACACCTACCGCTGGGCTACAGCCATGGCATTGCCAATAGAGCAAATCAAGAGCAGCTATAGATTCGGGACAGACTACATTCTTCTTCGCACAATGTAAAATCAATGCCACAGGAGGCAGCGATGGCCCCCATCCTGGATGACTTTAAAAGGGAAATTAGACAAATTCACAGAGGGTAGTTAGGATATCAATGGCTATGTTACAATCCTAGAACTGTAGAGTTGGTACCCTTGCTATCGTAAGGCTTTTTCCAGATCTTGAATGTTTTCTGCCCACCTTGCGTATTCAGCTACAACATCTCACAACTTTAAATGCCTACCCAGATGATTAGAAAGTTGAGGTATTTTTTAATCTGTTTTGATTTTTACCATTTGTGTGTTTTAATGTAGGGCTGTGTTTTCTCTCTCTTGCTTTTACTGTTCTGTTTTTGCTTTGAGGTCTTGTCTCGTTTTGTCTTACAAATGGATAAATTTGTGAAATAAATAGAATAAAAGAAATAATTTATTTGGTTGCACAACTATACAGCCTCCACCTTTGGAAAGGGAGGCAGGCGGCAAGCAAGAAGAGAGAGGGCGAGAGATGGCATTTCTGGGTGCTAAGCATGGAGAGAGCTTTGGGGAAAGATAAGATCTCTAGAGGGGATTCACTTAGGGTGCTGAGGAACTCATACCTCCTCTTTGCCGCCCCTCAAAAGTCACTTGCACAACTCTTTCGTCTACAATGAGCCCAAATCTAGCTTTTACATAAAATCACTTCCAGACAGTTGAATTGGATTTTGTACTGGCATTTGGAAGTAGACAGTACTCTTTTCTACCCACAACAAAATCGGAATATGCCCTGCAAAAGGGAACTCACACTGTAGTCTCATTATTTGAACCGTAGAACAATAGAGTACAGTTTTAATGGTCATCTAGCCCAACCTCCTGCAATGCAGGAATCACAGCTAAAGAATCTCTGACAGATGGCCATCTAGCCTCACCCTGCCTTCTTTCATACAACCAGCCTATGAGATTCCTCTGGCTGCTGGCTTCCTCTGCCTTAGCCTCCCTGTTGCCCCTTGTTCAACAGGGAGGATGAAGAAGATGGGGACAAAAGTAGAATGAGTTGGCTCTGCCTGTTGTTGGCTCTGGCAACACCTACTTCCCTAAGCCCTACCAGCCCTCACAGTCTTCAGGCAGCTGTGCTATCAATTTACTACCATTTGTCTGTCTTTTTCCTCTCAGGGGTACTATCTATTAAGAAGAACTTCCTGACAGCTGTTCGGCAGTGGAATTTGCTACCAAGGAGTGTGGTGGAGTCTCCTTCTTTGGAGGTCTTTAAGCAGAGGCTTGACAGGCATATGTCAAGAATGCTTTGATGGTGTTTCCTGCTTGGCAGGGGGTTGGACTGGATAACCCTTGTGGTCTTTTCCAACTCTATGATTCTATGATTCTATCTCTAGAAGACAGGAAAGGACAAAAAGCTGTAAGGAACTCCTTGGATATTCTTCATGCCCTAACCAATTTTGGTTGGTAGTAAGACACCTTTTCCTTACTTGCAGTCAGGAGGTTGATGCTCCTGGAGGGACCCACCAGACCACATCATGGATCTCCAAAACGGCACCAAGCCCAAGCCACCAGTGGTCTGGCTTACTGGGTTCCCTGGCATGGAGTCCAGCCACATCTGGATTTCCATCCCATTCTGCTCCATGTACATCATTTCCATCCTGGGAAATGCCATTATTCTGTTCATTATCAAAACAGACCAAAGCCTCCATGAGCCCATGTACATTTTCCTCTCCATGCTGGCCATGGCAGACCTAGGCATATCCCTCACCACCATGCCTACCATCCTGGGCATCTTTTGGTTCAACGCCAGAAGAGTCAGTCTGGATGCCTGTTTCACTCAGCTGTTCTTCATCCACACACTGTCCTTCATAGAATCCTCCATTCTCTTGGCCATGGCTTTTGACCGCCTTGTGGCCATCCGGAACCCTCTGAGATATGCTTCCATCTTAACTGTGCCAAGGATAAGCAAGATGGGGCTGGCCTTTGTGTTCAGAGGTGTGGCCCTGATTTTCCCACTGCCCTTCCTTCTCAGGAGGCATCGGTACTGCCGGTCCAATGTCCTCTTCCACTCTTTCTGTCTGCACCAAGAGGTGATGAAGCTGGCCTGCTCAGACATCACGGTCAACAGCATCTATGGGATGTTCGTCATTGTCTCCACGGTGGGCGTGGACTCGCTCCTTATCCTGCTGTCTTACATCATGATCCTCAAGACGGTCCTGAGCATCGCCTCACGGGTGGAGCGGCTCAAGGCCCTCAACACTTGCGTCTCCCACATCTGCGCCGTTTTGATCTTCTACATGCCCATGATTGGCCTGTCTGTGATTCACAGGTTTGGGAAGGATTCTCCTCTCCACATCCGCATTTTCATGGGGTATATTTACCTGCTGGTGCCACCCCTAATGAACCCTGTTGTGTACAGTGTGAAAACAAAGCAGATTCGGGCCAGGATAATCCAAATGTTCTCCAAGTGAAGGACCAGCTCCTCATTCTTAGAACCTGTTATGCTTTTCTGACATTTGCTGGCAAAGGGGTGGTGGTGGTGGGGAGCCACTCTGCAACAGTTTCAGTGGTGATGGTTGGGAACTCTGGGTCAGATGAGGACAGCTGTGGCCCAGCAAGGCTCAGCTTATGTTCCTGGTGAGGTCTTGATCCATGTCCTGGGTGGATGGAGAGAGCAGCAGGTGTCTGAAATGCAGGTGTCTAAGATGTAAAAAGACCTCCCAGAGTGTCTTGCAAAGACCACTAATAAGGCAGTCCCTGTCCTAAGGCTTTAGAATCTTAAATAACCATTTATTTCTTGGGAGTGGTGTTTTTGGTTTGGTTTGGTTTGGTTTTATTATTATATTTTGTGTTCTCATTTTGTATTTTAATGTGAAGTGCTCTGTGATCTTTGGATGAAGGGTGGTGTACAAATTAAATAAATAAATAAATAAATTTCTACCCAATTCCTTATTATGTTTGTTGCATCTGCAGCAGCACAACCAGACACTGTTGTCATTTTCACCCCTCCCATTGCGAGAATCTGGTGGTCTGATGTTTTGAGAAAGGAGGGGGAGGAACTGCTCTTCTCTTCTTCCGTCCCTGACTCAGTGTGGGTTTCGATTTTATCTTGTAGAGATAAGGTGGCTAAATGAAGAATGTAACACTCATGCAAGCCAGTAGTATTCTATAGTATGTAGTAGTCTGTATGATGATTTAATGAGGTTTAATTGCCTCATTAAGGCTTTGCCGAATCATTCCAAAATCCAGCCCGCTTCCTGATCTGTGCAGCTCTGTGTTGGCAAAGCAATGCAGCCTCTCTCTTTCGCAGCGTGAAGCTGTGTAGACACGCAGGAGCAAGCACACTGATAAATCAGAACAAGACAGCTTCTTCTTCTAAGCTAAAGTCTTTATTTACAAGCAATCCATGGCTGCAGCATTCCATGGCTGCCCCGGTTGAAAAACGAAACCAACAACAGCATACAGAAAACAAAGACAGATCTCCTTATGTACTCCTCCCAGCTCCTCCTCTCCCAGTGTCCAGACGTCACAGCAGATTGCTTAATTAACCCTTTAGAAGCTCTGATGCTCCTCACAGTCTGCTTGATAATAAAATGAGGTATGCTTCACACCTCCACAGCAAGCTTCCGTGTTATTCTCTGCTGCTGCTGAATTGGTGCTCACAATTGCAGTTGTGAGACCAGGCTATTGGGTTACACTGAAGGTGCTCCAGTCGCCTACCCTATCCTCAGGGGCTTGAGACGTGGGGCAGAACCGAAGGACTTCCGGGGATACCACAACCGGGACGGATGCGCTCCGTGGAGGCTCCAAGAGGGAGCGATTGTTGGAGAGGCTTTAGGGGTGAACGTGATGGCTACGCGACCCCCAAAAAGTCCCAGGGGGTGACCCTGAGACGAGGTATCCAGTGGCATTGGACGGGAACCTAGGCATTCTGCGTCTCACGATGAAAGAGCTGTGGATCCCAGACGCGAGAAGCCCCGCAAACCGAAACGGTGAGCAGTAGTAAAGTTTCCAACCAGCCCACCCCAAATTACTGTTTTCTGAACGTTTGGTGAGCATTTGAGGAAAAGACCTTAAATAGACACCCTGCCAAACAGAGGGAAAAGGAGAACATAAAAGGGGACAGAAAAGAACTAAAGAGGAAATTACGCTTGCTGTAAACAACCTAGCACAGAGAAAACTACAAGGTTTCAGGGAGAAAGAGAAGGAGGACTCTTTGAAACACTGTTGTCAATAGTCTGCCTCGCCCCCCCCCCCAAATCCCTGACTGGAAATAACAGCAGATAATATAGACAGGAAATCAATTCTTAAGGAAATCAGCCCTGAGTGCTCCCTGGAAGGACAGATCCTGAAGTTGAGGCTCCAATACTTTGGCCACCTCATGAGAAGAGAAGAATCCTTGGAAAAGACCCTGATGTTGGGAAAGATTGAGGGCACTAGGAGAAGGGGACGACAGAGGACAAGATGGTTGGACAGTGTTCTCGAAGCTACGAACATGAGTTTGACCAAACTGCGGGAGGCAGTGCAAGACAGGAGTGCCTGGCGTGCTATGGTCCATGGGGTCACGAAGAGTCGGACACGACTAAACGACTAAACAACAACAACAATATAGACAGAGTGAAACAGGGAGACAAAGTAGTAGCTGGACTAAGATATTGATGCAAGGAAGGGGAGAGTGGAAAGGGCAGACTTAAAATAAAAGGAACTTGACGCAAAAGATAAATAAGACATTATACAGAATGATGTATTGAATGTTGGATTTTAAAAGAAGGAGGTTCATCATAGAGTGATACAAAGGAAGTTAAAACAACGCTAATTCAGAATTGATATAAAAAGACTCAGACCTTGTTGGAGACAAAATCGTGCGGCGTGGAGAGTAGGGAGGGGTCCAAGGAGAGTGGAAAGGAAAAGGAAAAGGCTGAGGAAAAAGGACTGGAAAACAAGAGGGAACCCAAGACAAAGGGAACGGCAGGAAAAGAGAACAGCGGCACCTAGTGGCAAGAAGATAAAGAGAAGAAGAGAAAAGTGGGGAGAAGGGGGATTGGAATAAAGGGAGTTAAAGAGACTGGACAGAGGATCGATTAGAAGGAACTGTGGGACTTTGAGGGACTTTGAGTTTTTTTTAAAAGAGGATATTGGTTAAGTTTAATGTACTATGTCTGGGAATAAAAAAGTACAATCAAAGTGTGATTTATAATCAACAGAGAAGAAGAAATTCAGGCCAAGAAATGGAAGTGGAGGTTAAAGAATTGATCCTAAGCCTGAAGGGAGACATAGGTAATATGAGGAAAGAATTTGGAGAGTTGAAAACAGAACTTAATGGTAAAATGAAAGGAATAGAGGAAAAATTAGATAAAATGAATGGAAGAATTGAGTCAATAACAGAACTTAAAGCAGAAATAACTTCACTTGTGGAGGAGAATAATGAATTAAAAGAAACAGCACAAGAATGTAAAAATTAAACACAACAATTGGAAGATAATTTTAAAAAATTATCAGAGGAATTAAAAGATCAAAAAAAGGAAGGAGAAAAGGCCAAAAAAGAAAGAGAAGAGTTTAAAATAACACAAGAGGCAACATGGGACGCGATTGCTATACTACAGATGCAAATTAAGGATAGAAGTCTTAGATTGAGGGGTGTCCCTGAGCTTCCGGAGGGGAATTTACAGAGTACAATTATTAAAGAACTGGCCGCTTGGCTAAAGCTTAAGGAGGAGGACATATAAGAAGATATGTTGTTGTTGTTGTTTAGTCGTTTAGTCGTGTCCGACTCTTCGTGACCCCATGGACCATAGCACGCCAGGCACTCCTGTCTTGCACTGCCTCCCGCAGTTTGGTCAAACTCATGTTCGTAGCTTCGAGAACACTGTCCAACCATCTTGTCCTCTGTCGTCCCCTTCTCCTAGTCCCCTCAATCTTTCCCAACATCAGGGTCTTTTCCAAGGATTCTTCTCTTCTCATGAGGTGGCCAAAGTATTGGAGCCTCAGCTTCACGATCTGTCCTTCCAGGGAGCACTCAGGGCTGATTTCCTTACGAATGGATAGGTTTGATCTTCTAGCAGTCCATGGGACTCTCAAGAGTCTCCTCCAGCACCATAATTCAAAAGCATCAATTCTTCGGCGATCAGCCTTCTTTATGGTCCAGCTCTCACTTCCATACATCACTACTGGGAAAACCATAGCTTTAACTATACGGACCTTTGTCGGCAAGGTGATGTCTCTGCATTTTAAGATGCTGTCTAGGTTTGCCATTGCTTTTCTCCCAAGAAGCAGGCGTCTTTTAATTTCGTGACTGCTGTCACCATCTGCAGTGATCAAGGAGCCCAAGAAAGTAAAATCTCTCACTGGCTCCATTTCTTCCCCTTCTATTTGCCAGGAGGTGATGGGACCAGTGGCCATGATCTTGGGTTTTTTGATGTTGAGCTTCAGACCATATTTTGCGCTCTCCTCTTTCACCCTCATTAAAAGGTTCTTTAATTCCTCCTCGCTTTCTGCCATCAAGGTTGTGTCATCTGCATATCTGAGGTTGTTGATATTTCTTCCAGCAATCTTAATTCCGGCTTGGGATTCATCTAGTCCAGCCTTTCGCATGATGAATTCTGCATATAAGTTAAATAAGCAGGGAGACAATATACAACCTTGTCGTACTCCTTTCCCAATTTTGAACCAATCAGTTGTTCCATATCCAGTTCTAACTGTAGCTTCTTGTCCCACATAGAGATTTCTCAGGAGACAGATGAGGTGATCAGGCACTCCCATTTCTTTAAGAACTTGCCATAGTTTGCTGTGGTCGACACAGTCAAAGGCTTTTGCATAGTCAATGAAGCAGAAGTAGACGTTTTTCTGGAACTCTCTAGCTTTCTCCATAATCCAGCGCATGTTTGCTATTTGGTCTCTGGTTCCTCTGCCCTTTCGAAATCCAGCTTGCACTTCTGGGAGTTCTCGATCCACATACTGCCTAAGCCTGCCTTGTAGAATTTTAAGCATAACCTTGCTAGCGTGTGAAATGAGCGCAATTGTGCGGTAGTTGGAGCATTCTTTGGCACTGCCCTTCTTTGGAATTGGGATGTAGACTGATCTTCTCCAATCCTCTGGCCATTGCTGAGTTTTCCAAACTTGCTGAGAAGATATAGAGACATTGTTTGGGGTAAATTCTAAAAAAGCGAAGGAAAACAACTGGCCAGGTTTGATCACCTTTACATCAACTAGAATAAAAAGTAAGATCCTCAAAAATATAAGGAGAAAGAAACTTAAAATTGAAGGAGAAGAGATCATTGTGCTGAAAGAGGTTCCACCACATATTTTGAGAAAGAGACAAAAGTACCAGTTCCTAACCAAAGCCTTGGTAGCCAAATCTATATTATTTAAGTGGGAGTACCCTGAAGGATTATCCTTCAACTTCAAAGGAAGAAGAAGGAGATTTGAGACACCAGAAGACGCAGACATTTTTTATAGAAAGTACAGGTCAGAATTAGGAGGAGAGAAGCAACCAATAGACAGAGACCCAAACCAGAAAAAGTCACACCACGAGCAGGAATCAGAAAGTGAATAAGACCTTTTCCAAAAAAAGAGAAAGCAACAAGAGTCAGAGTATGAGTAAGAATTTTTAAACGGTGACAACACAACAAATAAAGACAAATAAAATTTCTGAAGTAAAATGAATCTTAAAATACTTTCATGGAATGTGAATGGATTAAATAATAAAAGGAAAAGGAATAAAGTGCAACATATATTATTGAAACGTAGGCTAGATATTGCATGCCTCCAAGAAACACACGCGAAAAAACATCACCAGAAAGTACTGATATACCCGAAATTAGGGACAGAATTCATTGCTGCAGATGTGGTTAAAAAGGGGGGGGGAGTTGTGATTTATGTAAAACCATGCCTAGAGCCGCAATTAATATATACAGACCAAGAAGGGAGAGTGGTAACACTTAAAATAAAAAATGCAGGGGAAATAATCTATATAATGGGGGGGGGAGCTGCTGGAATATGTAGAAGGGAAAATGATAATTATGGGAGACTTAAATGGCGTAATCGATCCTCAATTAGATAGACCGGGAAAAGGAGAAGGGGAAAAACAAGGCTTTTTTAAGATGGTGGGAAGTCTGGAATTAAAGGATGCTTGGAGATTTAAAAATGAATTAGAGAAAGATTATACTTATTTTTCAGAAGCAAAAAAAACAGCCAGTACAATAGATGCAATTTGGATAACATCAGAATTAGTGAAAAGGATAAAGGAAATACAAATAACACCCAGGACAATATCAGACCACAATTCAATACTGCTGCAATTAAATTCAGAATGGAAAGCAGGTATGAGGAGATGGAAATTAAATGATTCCTTATTATATGATGAAAAAGTATTAGAAGGCGCAAGAAAAACATTAGAAGAATTCTTCAGATTAAACAACAAAAAAGATACAGATGAGAGGATAATATGGGACACCAGCAAGGCAGTCATTAGAGGGTATTTTATAAAACAAAGTGCCATTCAGAAAAAGGAAAGGGAGAAAGAAAAAAATAAGTTAATAGAAGAATTAAAAAGAAAAGAAAAATAATTGATTAAGATTAAAATAATCTAAAAAATGAGGTCAAGCTATTAAAATCAGAATATAAGATAAAAATTGAACAGGAAATGGAATGGAAATTAAGAATTTGGAAAAGGAATAATTTTGAATTTGCAATTAAAGAAAAAAATAATGCAAAAATTATAAACAGAATAAAAATAGGAGAAAGAGTTATAGATAATCCCCAAACAATAATGGAAAAAATTGTAAATTATTATGAAGAGTTATATAAGAAAATAAATATTGGGCAATATTTGGAAAACCATCAATTGGCAGTTAATATAAGAGAAAAAGTTAAAGAATTAGACACTCCCATAACAGTACAAGAAATTAAGAATGTACAGTGGAACCTCTACTTACGAATTTAATCCGTTCCGTTCTGCCGGCCTCACAGGATCGGGCCCTCGCTGCTGGGGTGATGGGAGTTGCAGTCCTGGCGACGTCGGAGGCCAAGCCAGGGCACCTGCGGTCGGCCGTGTGGGACTTGGCTCGCGCGGACACGGTGCAGGCGGCGGCGATGCGGAGCCTCTCCCGACGGGGCCAGAAGTACTGGGCGGGCGCCTAGGCTGGAGCGACGGCGAGGGGCGGAGGGCGCTCCGAGCGGAAAAGCCGAGGACAGGAGAGGCGGCCCTGCAGCAGCGGTGGCGGCGGCGAGCCCCCGATCCTGCGAGGCCCGCAGAAGGCCAGCCTCGCTGCAGCAGCAGCAGTGGCGAGGCCCCAGTCCCGCGAGGCCGGCAGAAGGCCGGCCTCGCAGCGGCAGCGGCAAGAGCCCGATCCCACGAGGCCAGCAGAAGGCCAGCCTCGCAGCGGCAGCAGTGGCAAGGGCTCGATCCGGCGGCGAGCACAGGGCAGCGAGGCTGTTCGGATGTCGAAAATTTCGTAAGCGCGCCACCATTTTTTAACTATTTTTTTCTCTTCATAAGTAGAAAAATTTGTAAGTAGAGTCATTCGTAAGTAGAGGTACCACTGTAATGAGAAAAACAAAACCCGGGAAATCTCCCGGACCAGACGGACTGCCTCTGGAATACTATAAGAAATTTGAGGAGGAATTGGTGAGTCATCTGCAGGAAATAATGAATAAAATATTGCAAAAAGGAAATATTACGGATTCCTGGAAAGAGGCGTATATTACACTGTTGCCGAAAGAGGATGTAGATTTAGAACAAATGACTAATTATAAGCCAATATCCCTTTTAAATGCTGATTATAAAATCTTTGCGGGAGTGATATTGAATAGAATGAAACAGATATTAAGAGAGACAATTCATCCCAATCAAGCTGGTTTCTTACCAGGAAGGCAAATATTGAACAATACAAGGAATATAATTGACATAATAGAACATCTAGAATTTAAATCTGATATAAAGGAGCCCTTTTGTTGTTGGACGCAGAAAAGGCCTTCGACAACGTGTCGTGGCTCTTCATGAAAACTCAAATAGAGAAAATGGGAATAGGAGGAAGACTAGGAAAAGCAATAGAAGCTATCTATGAACAGTAAAGGGCGAGGCTAATAATAAACGGGAACTTGACAGAAAGCTTCCAAATAACAAAAGGGACAAGGCAGGGATGCCCGCTCTCACCCCTACTTTTCATTATGGTATTGGAAATCTTATTAGAAAACATCAGAAAAGATTCTAAATTAAAAGGAATAACAATTGGGAAAAGATCTTATAAAGTAAGGGCGTTTGCAGACGACCTAATAATAACCACACAGGATCCGAAAGAAAATATACCAGTGGCGCCGGAAACAATCCAAAAATATGGTAAAGTGGCAGGGCTGAAAATAAACTACAAAAAAACACATTAATAACAAAAAATCTAAATGCAGAGGGGGGGAAAGAATTTCAAGAGCTAATGGGTATTCAGGTTAAAAATAAGGCAAAATATCTAGGTTGTGGATTACCAATAAGAGTATCAACTTATATGAAGACAATTATGTTAAAACATGGAGGGAAATTAAAAAAATAAATGGAGATATGGAATAAATTGTACCTCTCTTTCTGGGGAAGAATCTCGGTGGTCAAGATGAATATTCTCCCGAAAATGATGTATTTATTTCAAACCATTCCGGGTTAGGGTTAGGGGGAATGAAATGTTTTAAGGAATGGAAGAAAGACCTAGCCAAATTTATATGGAATGGGAAAGACCGAGAATTAAACAACAATTTTTAACAGACAGGAAAGAAAGAGGAGGTTTCGGTCTACCTGATCTAGAACTTTACCATTCTGCTGCAGGGTTGCTATGGATAAAAGAGTGGATAACATTAAAAAACCCAGATGTATTAGACCTGGAGCGTTATGAGAATTGGCATGGGTGGCATTCCTATTTAATTTATGGGAAAGTTAAAGCCCACAAAGGGTTTTTAAATCATTTAGTAAGAAAATCATTATATAATATCTGGTCAAAATTTAAGGGAATACTGGAACCAAAGATCCCATTATGGACATCACTGGCCGAAGCAACGGCAGTTAAAAAATTAAATATAGAAAGGAATTGGGTCACATACAAAACAATTGTGGAAGGGAGAAAAGAGGGAATTAAAATTGAAAAAATATGAAGAAATTAAAGAGTATGTATCAGACTGGTTCCAGTATTTCCAAATAAGGCAAAGATTTATTGAGGAGGAAAAAAATAGGAATAGCAGAGGAAACATCAAAATTTGAAAAAGTATTAACTCAAAATAAAGGGAAATACATCTCACACTTGTATGATATATTACAATTTGTTACAATTTGAAAGAGAATATCTTTAAAATGATGTACAGCTGGCATGTAACATCTGAAAAAATGGACAAAATGTATAAAAACAGATCACCCACATGCTGGAGGTGTGAGAAAGAAAATGGTTCTTATATGCACATGTGGTGGCCATGTGAAGAGGTCAGCGCTTTCTGGAACAATGTATACGAAGAGTTGAAGAAATTATTGCAGTGTAGCTTCAAAAAAAAGTCAGAGGTATTTTTATTGAGTCTATTGCTAAGGAAATAGTAAAATCAAAAAGAGTATTGCTTATGTATGGATTAGTGGCGGGAAGAATAATAACAGCAAGAAGAGATTGCAGAGCCATCCTATGAGGGTCTGGTTTCCCCCATAAGGGTAGCATTGGATTGGCTCTTCGTGTCTTTTGGTTTCAGCTTGTCATTCCCAGCTCACTTAAAGTTCTGCCCCTCCTTCTTCTCTACTGAGCTACCTCGCTCACTTCTTCTTCACTGTTTCAGTGTATCTGAAGAAGTGTGCATGCACACGAAAGCTCATACCAATAACAAACTTAGTTGGTCTCTAAGGTGCTCCTGGAAGGATTTTTGTTTGTTTGTTTGTTTCAACTACTGCAGACCAACCCGGCTACCTACCTGTAACTAAAATGCACAATTGTTTCACTTCTTGTTTCTCGCATCCTTTTCTAGAGAATGGAGCTGCAAGACCCTCCATCAACAATGAGTAATCACACCATTCTTCACC